>NC_090442.1:381448729-383848729 GCF_031143425.1 Pleurodeles waltl
CTAAACCAAAGCCTTTTAAGGACAACCTTTGAGAGGGGAGTGGGCATGGAATACAGCAGTACCAGTGAAGACAAAAAGAGTGTTCTAAAACGTACCAAGATAGCCAGTCGAGTGCTATGCCAAGTGATCTCAGGATGGCAATTTTGGCTAGCATGGTGAAGATGAGGGTCAACAATATAAAATGCTGCTGAGATGTTGAGGAGGATGAGGACAGACAGAGGTTGGCAAAAAAACAGCAGTGATGCTAGATGTCTATGCAAGGGCAGCCATAGTGAAGTGAATGTGAAAACAGGTTGCATATCTTCAGGAAGTTTGGTGAATATGGGCCAGATGTACGAACAATTTGTTTTGCGACTCACAATCTGCAATGTTTTGCGACACTCAAATTGTGAGCAGCAAAAAAATTGACAACAGTGTCAACCACATTGTCTGCAATTCGCAAGTGGGTCCCAAAGAACCTGCCTCATTAATATTCATGAGGCAGGTTGCAATGTGCACCCAATTTGGGAATGACAGAATTGGGTTGGTCAGCAGACCCCCATGTCTGTGACTGCTTTTTAAATAAAACAGCTTGTTTTTAAATGCAGACCATTTTCCTTAAAGAAAAATAGGCTACATTAAAAAAAATTAAATGAAACATTTCAGTTTCATTTTGCCTACCCTGAAAAAATGTTTGCGCCGCATTCACAAAGGGGAAGGTTCTTTGCGTTACAACCAATTTGAAGTTGGCGGTAATTGTGATTGTTTTGCAATGGCATTCACAGTTGCAAAACATTCATACATGGGCCTGCGAGTCACAATCCCTATTTTGCGAGTTGGTAACAAGATACCGACTCGCAAAATAGGGGTAGTACTTGCAAAAAGGCCATTTTTCGGTTGTAAAAGGAGAATTTTGCACTCTGTGACGGCAAGATAGAGTCATAGATCTGGACCTTTGATTCAGCTGAAATCTAATTTAGATTGCTGGCATTTGTAAAACCTATTTTTACCATTAGTATTGTTTTCCGTAATCTGGATGCCCTTGCAAATGCTTCTGGAATTCAAATACATAGTAAATTTATTTTTATCAGAAAGGCATCTTCATACTAGGCATTCAAGTGTTTTTGAGAAGAAAGAGTTTTGTAAAGTATGATAACAGCTGTAATGTAGAAGAAGGCTAGCTATTACATTTTCTTGTAGTGTGATTACTACAGGTGATCTGAAGAAAGTGGCAGGAAAAGTTAGCATTGGCAAAGCTAATAGGTCTGCCTTGACAGAAAGCAGTTCGGCTTTGTCACTTCTTGTGTTGTGCCATATTTTTTTGCAAAACTTTGGGAAGCTGCCAAGCACCCGTCAATCTAAAAAATAATTGCCTAAAAGCAATAATATTTGTTATGGTATCTAAAACCATACATTGCCATGCCTGGCACTGAAGGTAACTACTATGTGCATGGATGCACAAAGGGCATAATTGTATAAATCACAATGAAGTTAGTCAATGGATGAAGTATGCTGTAGTGAGCAAAAGTAAAATGTGAATGACAGAAGAACAGACTAATGGATGAGGAGAACTTGCTGAAAGCCCCTCTATGTAAATATATCATACATATCATTTTTGGAAAATCAAAAGGTCTTGGCAAATGGCACACCCTAAAAAGAGTGAGCAATTTAAATAGATAGTAAAGTGTGCTGAGGAGAGTGGTAGTACCTTGCAGGTTGAAATGAGCAGAGAAGGTACAGGGAGGTATGTCTTACATGTTTATGTGATTTAGGACGAAGGATATAAAATGAGGTGACAGTGAGGGGAAGGAGGTGGGAGTAGGAGGATATGGGGAGTATGAAACATGCTAAAGGTAGTCTGAAATAAGGACATTTTGGAAGAGATCCTGCCCATAGTTTTGACAGAGACGGTGTAGTGATAGGCATGACTAGACGAAGCTTGCTTTTCAAGATTGATACTGAATGTGAAGGTGGAGCGAGAGAATGATTTCTTGCTAATAAATTGACTCATTACAGTCAAGGTCAATTGAATGCTCATATACAGCTTACAGGAAGCTTTTGTGGTATTATTATTTTGCTATAATACCATTTTAGAATTCACAGGCATTCATACAAAATTGACCCCACAGTTAGTATTGTTGAATCAAAGGTTTCTTAAGAAACAAAGCTATGCAGATTCATTAGTTACTATCCACTGTGTTATTAACCAATAATTATCTGTCCTACAAAAAACACAGGAACACCTCTGAGACTAAAGCATGTGTGTAAAACATACACAATGTTGCAATTTGCAGAGCACAAATCTACATGTACACATTTCTTGAAACAAAAGTCCCTCCCGTTTAGTTCGCACATCCCAACTACCTTTCCTTCGTCTCAGTTTCAGGTTTAGTCTGAGTTTACAGTGTACCGCTTCTGGGCATACCCCTTTCCAATAAGAACCTAGCAGACAGAATAGTATTTTCATAACATATTTGTGTAGCACATTGTGTAAAACACCATAAACAATAAATGAGAGGGACTCTTTAGTGTGACTTAAAGTCACCCAGAATCAAATCGTGTCAAAAACATAGTTCACATTATGCAATTTACAACATTTCATATTACGATGTTGCAAATTAAAATCTAAGGAATGGATTGAAATCATCGTTGCTAGTAGAGTATTAGATAGTCATCAACAAAGGGATATAAGTTCTGCTATTTGTCTAATGCATGATTTGAAATGCATGTGCTACCTTTATACAATTCAGTTAAATATATAATCGTTGTTCGACACTTATAAAGCACACAATCTGCAATAATTATGCTACCATAGTGCTTGTTAATGTCCAGGACGACCTGTTTCAAAACAGATCTGACATTTCCTTCAAGGATAAGAGTCTGACTAGGTTTGTGCAAATGGGAGAATTCATGTTTCGTGACTCTGATGGGTGAGGTCAGAGGGTGGTACTAAAAGTCATTAACGGATCTTCCTTGGTTGGCTTCGATGCCCGTATCAGAACCTCTGACTAATACTTCTGAAAAGGTCTCTTGATGACTGGGCCTCATGGAGATAGACGGGCCATGATGAAATCCTTTAGAGCTGAGCCAGTGGTGTACCAAAGGCCGCCACAGCCCCATCGGTGCAGGGGGCGAGCTCCAGCGGGCCCCATCAGCACAGTACACCGGCCTGAGTTATCCTGAGTGAGTCTGGAAAGGGGGCCCGTTCATGTACTGTGTGGGGAGGGGCTTCAAGTTTCGTTAAGCCACTGAGCTGAGCCAAGAACCTGTGTCTTAGTGTAGAGTAGACTTACTGTTATAAAATATGAATTGACGCATAAGCTAAATACGCGTGTTTCACGAAAGAAAGTAGAAATAAAAATCATGTGTGCAGTCTATATTTGCATAATTTATGTAATACATCTAATCAATGTGCAAATGTAATTTCAAGATAGGTGTGCAAAAAGGGGTTCACACAGGATTTCACAATCTTGGACCGAGGCTCTTAAGAGTTAATGGCAACAGCTGTAGCGCTGAGAAACAAAGAAATACTCAGGACAAAGATAAAAGTATGGCACCCTGGATGTCTCCAGCCCAAGAGTTCTGCAGGCAACATTCAAAACTTGACTGTACACGTGTCGAGCATCTTAGGTACTGTTCCAACGCAGGTTTTAAATAAAAAATATGATGTTCTACAACCAGTAGCATTATCAAGGCAAGCATTAGCAGCTACATAACACACTTACATGTGGGACTTTGCAAAACACTTAGGACCTCATTATGACCCTGGCGGGGTGGCGGTGAAGACCAACACACTATGAGTGTGGCCGGTTTGCCTCTGCCAGTCCACCACATTACCACTTGTACCGCCAGGGCGGTTGGACAGCTGGGCCTGAGGTTAGCATCTCCGACCCGGCGGTCCAATGACGACTGCCGGAGGTATCAAGAATCGGCTTTCCACCAGGGTTTTCGCAGCAGTAGCACCGCCACAAAAACCCTGATGGAAAGGCTACAGGTGACAGGAAGTTTCTTTACTTTCACCGGCAGACGACTCCCTCACCACCCCTGCAATCCCAATAGCCCCCCTCCATACCAGAACCCCCGACTCCTCCTTCTAGTACAGCTCCCCCCACCCGCATATATGCATACACATACAGACACCCACACGCACCCCGCATACACTTATTCACGAACCCGCATACACTCATTCACCAACACTTACATACACACATTCACTCACAAGCACCCATACACACACTCACTCACAAGCATCCATACACGCACTCACTTCAACAATGATACACCCACATTCAAACATGCATACACACGCATTCATACACGCATACACAAACGCATTCAAACACGCATACACACTTGCATGCACACACATAGACAACACCCAGTCACACACGCACACGCAACACCCCCACCCTCCCAACCCCATCCCCTGTTGGACTATCGACTTTCCTTGTCCAGTGAGGAGTCATCCGGCAGGGAAAGGGAACAGGCGCTTCCACCGCCGGATGAGCCCCGCCATCAGGACACTGCCAGGCCATATTACAGGTTGTAATACGGCTGGTAGAGTCCTTTTGGCGGAGCGGGCTGGTGGTAGAACCGCCCATGTGCCTCTGACTGCCAACACAACTACTGAAGGATTTCTGCCACATTTTGGGCAGAAATCCTTCAGTACGTGTAATATGGTGGTCGGAAGACCGCCAGCTCTGGCGGTCTTCTGGCGCCCATGGCTTCGGCGGTCTGCTGAAAAGACCACCAAAGTCATAATGAGGGCCAGTGACCTTATATAACACACATCATCTCATCTTTTTTGCTCAAGCTAGAGTCTCTTTGAAATTGCTTATGGCTCCCCCTCCTGGTTACCGCTTCTTCCTACAGCCAAGAGACTAAGCCATCTCCTAGATGCAGCCATGTTTCCTGGCAAGGGGTCTGTGCCTTCCTGCTCTACCATCCACACTGAAGCCTGGTTCAACAATGACATCTTCTGTCCAATCTGGCAATCCACATACAGGCTTCGAAACCCTTCCTAAATGTGCGGCTCAGCCGCCTCTTCATCCAGCCGGAGCTTCCATTACACATGACAACTGTTAGACCAGCCGAGCAGCAATAAATCTGCTGACGGTTTATTTTAGGGCGAGGTTATGTGGGATGGAGGACTACATTGTAAACCTCATTCCATTTATAGATGTCCATGCAGGTACCACCCCGTATAGGAAGCACTCATACCAAATGCATCAATGTCTTTATGAAAAACACTTTGGTTTAAATCGTCTTGCAAGTGAGGAGAAAGCTGTTCACCTCAAAGAAACTACAAGCTTCAGATTTTCAAACCTAACATCATAAATAGTAATTTTGGTTATCACTGACGCCAGCCATTTCCACCCCAGTAACAACATTGTCTTCAAAATGCCACCATCACACACACAAAAAAGGCATAACACCAACATCTGTAAAGCAGATAGTAAAATATAAAAACATTCTCACCGTCTAAGTCAGAAACACATCCATCCGTTCACACAGAGGACTAGTCCCCATTTTGCATGCCGGGGGTGACGGGGTGCATTCGAGTGGGTTTGGGCTTTTAGGATAGGGAAGGGAAGATATGAGAGTATGTATTCAACTTTCCAACCTAATATGTTTGGGGGGCTCTAAGAATAAATGGCGAGTCGCCCTCCTTTCCTTCTTCGGGGCATAAATTCAAAGTGAAACTCCTTTTTAAGCCTTTTCCGTACTCTCTTTCCCGGCCGACCTCTACATTTTTTCCACTGGCTGATGAGCCACATTTTCATCACAACAGTCTCTAAACCGTTCACTTCTAAGGTTCGATTTGTTTCATGTACGTGTTATTTCCGTTTATTCCCCGCCACAAAGACACCCACGAGTCACTAGCAACCCCGTTGGCGTCGTCAGAATGAATAATATGTGTGAAAGGAGGGCTCACCCCACCCAGTGCTGAAGATGGCTTGTTCTCTGCGGAGCTGCCCGAAGTCAGTCGGCACTCTCCACACAAACGGCCTGTCTGCTGTGTGGACGGGCGGTTTCCCGGGGATTTTTTTCTCTACCAAAACTATATGGTGTGAGTGGAGACTGCAGAGACGTCATTACCCCCCGGCCAGTGACACAGAGGGGATCCGCCTCTAGGAGGCTCTGAATTTGCTAGATTTAGGGGGATTAAGGTGGCGGGGTCGTATTTCCTGGAGTTGACATGAGAGTTTTAGAGAGAAGTTCAGTATTTTACAGGCCACCACAGTTTCTATTCTTGGTATGTGTAGTGCATAACTCTGACGGCACATTTGACGTGAGGAATGAGAGTTTTGAACAATGCATTTATGGAGACAAACTTCACTGGCAAATCCAAAGTGCTTTGAAGTGTAATTTGGTAAGAAAAAACATTCTCTCAGACCCTGACAGAAAATGTCCTTCGCCATTTCCACGCTTCCGGTCTCAGAGCCTACAACCCTCCAAGTTATGTCAGCATATTTACTCTACAGCAGTAGCACCACATTTGGAAACCACTTCGATGGAGGTTGCAGACTGCCTTTTTCCACCGTGTGGAGTCGTGTTGGGTTTGCCTTGTCTTTTAAAATGCTATAGAAAGTGCTATAACTGTTGGCAGAGTTTGAATGGCGCAGTGAGCGACAACCGCGCCAAGAGAATATTTGCAAAGAAGAACTCTATGCGGGGTGAGGGTGTGTGTGTGTGTTTTTTTTACGGGTGGGCGGGGGGGAGGAGGCACAAGTGTAGCACAATCCAAAAGACTTTTCACCACCTCAGTGTTGTGCTCATCACCAAAATGAGACTCCTGAGATAAGAGCTCATTTTTCACGTCCACGTCGTATTAGAAACTAGAAACGATTCGTACGTGAACCCGCTCTATGAATTTATAAACCTCAAAACATAAACATACTAGTCCAGCTGAAATCGAACCTCAGCAATCGAAAGAGGCATTCACGCGGTGAACAAGTTCAAAGACTGTTAAGATGTCCCAAGGAGTGTAGTTGGAGAGTGGTAAGTCACACAAAAAACTCACTGGAGGAACTCCACTTCATGTCCGGGGTATACCCCCCAGGTTTCCAGTACAAGGAGTACTTAGATCCTCGCTTTTCTAAGTTCTCAACCGACAGATTTTCCCCCAAGAAAAAATATGTCTGTAATTATAATGTCCACAAGAGGTGTCAGTTCAGGAAAATTTAGTTAACCATGTGATATGTGTCATAAAATTACCAAATAATCAACACCATCAAAAGTAACAACAATAATAATAATGACTGCCACATGCAGAGATCAAGTAGAAACATCTTTAATTGAATTTCAACAAAAGAGAATAGACACAGAAAAGTTACTGAAATTTAACACAGACGGTCAGTGTGAAAAGTTAACGCGTGGTCCATATAGTTCAGATCCTGCGGTGTCGTGTATGTTGACGGCATTTCAACCCAAACATAACCCAGTGGGTGATCATCAAGACAAAAAAGGGTAGTCTCAGTACTTGAAGGGCCTATATAACTCGAAGTACAAGTAGAATATGGATTATGGATAATGACAAAGGACTGTATTAAGACAGTGGATGCGCCACACAGGGTGAGGGGAAAACAATCAGTCAAGAACCAAGAATAGTGGCAAAGACCGTGAAACTATGAAGTAAATGGGAAAAGATCTAATAAAAATTTGTGGAAATACAGGCTACAACACTTTTGCATTGGACCTGGTGCTTGAAGATCTGGGAGTAAAGATCTGAACAGAGCAGAAGCAAACATTCATAGGCGCACAGGTGTAAAGTTCGAACCCAACGGGTCTGAGTTCTGCTGGGTATACACTGGCAGAGACCAGTACAGTGCAGGCTCCAAAATGAAAACTCAAAAAAATGTAGGCCTGTATAGAATCCAAAGTTTTCAGGAATGCCTTAGCAAAATATACTTTGCAAAAGCAACATCTATCCCTTGTTCTCCACCCTCAATATCACTGGGTAATCCAAAGATACCGTAAACCCTCGATTTGTTACTTCCTATTGGATGACCATTAACTCTTTCTTCTTGGCCAGTGTCTGTGGGTGGAAGACCAGAAAGAGCATCAACCTGAATTCTCCCCATTTCACTACTTTCTTTTGTTCAAGTCCTCTCAATAATCTGCCAGGTAATTCAGTTATTGCAACCATTATTGTGGTCCTAGAATTCATCTTGGACTGACTCTAATTCCTTCAAAACTGAAAAACTTTCTACACAACATCTTGGGGCTCCTCTTTAATATCTAGCACTCAGTCAAAACTTTTGAAATCCTGCTTGTAAGAGACTTCGTGGCCACCTCCACAGGTATTCCAAGGACTCATATTAGGGAGTCTTTTTTTAGATTGACTGTGGTGTCAGTCCTTCCCTTTATTGTCACCAAGGACACCACCACAGTTGATTCAAATGATTCACTTCATTCAGCCTCGCATCTATTCCCTGCATCTGTCATTTAAAGATCTGCATCTTTTTCTAATTTCCCTCTACTATTTCCTGCATGGTCAGGAAACTTCCAAACAGCATCTCAAATGTTGTTTGAATGTCTTTTAATAGTGTCTTTATGGTGCCCCTCTCCTCTTATAAGTCCCTGGGCAGCATAGCAACAGAGTTCAGCAAGGTCTTCTCACATTATGTTATGGCGGGCTGCTCCTGTAGCTGGCATTACAAATTACCTTATAAGATTTTGATGGTGTTCCATGCAGCGCAAAAAAATCTCTCTTTACACTTTTGTCAAATTAGATCATGGTCAGCATCTCCACAGGGCAAAACCAAGACTCTTAGGTGTCACAACTCTGCCTCAGCAGTAATCTTTTGAGGTAAAGCATGGGCATAGCATATAACTGGTAAAGAGCTACAATTGTACAAGTCACTAAGCGGCTGTTCATAGGGAGAACTCCAAGCAGCTCTTCCGCGGGCTGAGTCCATGGTGCATGAGGCAGGAGCCAACTACAGTGAGTTGCTTCACTTCCCATGTTCACTTCTGGACTCCCCAGCCCCTCCTCTTGAGTGGAATGCTCCACGGTGACCCAGCCTCGCCAGAGATACCACACTGGTGCAACTCCCCCCGGGCTGCTGGTCTCCAACGCCTCTAGAGCCACTCCCCTTATCTCAATCAGAGAGCCAGCGTCAACGGACGCATCATCACCATTAGCCACGGAGGAAGAACTGTGTGTTTTTATTAATTTTGTGTATTAAATTACTTTTAGTATTAAATAAAATAGATGTTTTTGTATGGTTTGCAACCCTTCTTTTCTTGTATGCCGTTGGTGGCTACTGATCACAAAATTAGTTATCTTAGTTTTATAACGCCCTTTATTGGGTGTTGTCCATTTGTGAAGTGACTCCTCCATGCCGTACCGCATGCTGTATTGCCGGGTTACAGAGGGCACATAAGGGTGTTTAAATAGGTTACGGCCATCCACAACTCATAAGTGTTGCAAGCGGTTTCGCTGAGGTTGAGGGATCAGGCTGTGGAGAACAAGGTTAAGGGGCAGAAATTGTGTGTTAATTTTACACTCTCTCCTCAATATGTACAGCGGATTTACTCGGTTTTATTACTGTTATCCTCTGCTTGATATTTCATGTTCGGTGTTTTTTTGTCCTTGTCCGTACCTCACATATCTTTTATTTTGTTGCAATATGAGCTATGCACTGGCAAACTTAAAGTTGGTGTCCCCTCGGTTACAAACAGGGGCAATGGAATTACGCAGCAGGTGAGGGCCAAATTATGTGGCAGGGTTGACTAAACTATGCAGTACAAAAAGGTAAATTATGTGGGTTAATGCAGCACAGTTTGTGGTAGGATTACTTCATTATTTTGTGATTGTTACACTTGCTAACACTGCCTGGCCATAGGAATAAGCAACAAAAAGGGGACCGGTTTACATTTGCAAAGGGCCTTCCAGTGTGCAGTAACACATGTTCCTGCGTTTTTAATAACTTTTGACCTCTTTTACCTTTTTGGTTAAAATCTGCTGATTATGCATCAGGTGATAGGTTATGTGCAAATTATGACAAATTCATAATTATGTGAAAAACACAGCGGCTGCACAATTGCACAATTCCAGTGGCCCTGGTTATAAAGAACTGAATACGGGACAGCACTGCATGAATATCATCACCTCTGAAGGACATCTTCAGGGAGCAGACAATGTCCCCTTACCTTTTTTATACTGTTGTATATTTATTCCAAATAAAATCCTCCATCCTTTGCAGAGATTAGAAATGAAGCTGATTAGGATATAAAGGGCACAATGCTAGTGAGTGAGCCAATTTATTGTTTTGGAGCAGTGCAGGTATGTGGCAAGATACGTGTTGTACAGAAAATGTTGTGCCCAACTCCAGAATAGCAGAAATGGCATCAGGTTCATAAATAGCTTCAGAATGTAAGTGAAGTTTAGATTTGATTCCACATCGTGCCTGTTTATTACATCATGCTACATACCTGATCTCTTCATCTCACTCTTGCAGGTTCTTTTTCATCCCTGATTAATCCAATTATCACAGTTTTATAATCTTTATCGTTATCCTTCTTTCACCCTTCCTTGCCTTTCTGTCTTGCTCTGGCTCAAAATGTATTAAAGATAAATAGGTCCTAGTCTCCAAAAATATATCCCAGATACCCCACTGCCCTCAAACTAAACTGCAGCCACCAGCACAAATTAAGCACTGTACATCAGCAAGACAAAAAAGGTGGGATGTGCTGATGCAAAGGTGAATAGCATGGTAGGTAGTTCCAAAACAATAGGAACGACCCCGTAAACATGATGACCACCACAGAAAAAATTCAAACATAAGGAACTAGCCCATGAATCACTGTCCAAAACTCGGGAGGTACCTCATAGAAGCTGTGGAAAAAACCCTGAGAATGCCTCACTACAAGAGATGACAATGTTTAGGACATTTTTAAAGCCTGTTTCTGTCTACAAGCCTACTGAAGCAGACATGAAGGAACCTCGTTTAAAAGTAACAGGTGACCATAGAGTGGCTGGACCTTTTGTTAATATTAATACAGGGGGATTAGGGATTTATTTAATATTGGTGTCTGGTGAATAGTAAATGAAGAACTAGTGTTCCAAAAAAGCATCGTATGCCATAACCTGTTTGTAGCTTTTTAAAATCTAGAATGAAAGGTAATGTTGTTATTTCTTTCAGATTGCGTGAGCTTATGTTAAATTGTAGTGTAAAAACTGTCACTACACTAAACTCAAGCTGTCTCTTACACTATCCGACAGCACATCAAAACAGAAGCGCGTACACCGACAATATCTGACCGCTAGGTACTTAAAGTCTGTAAACCTCATAACAGATCAATACCAGTAACGTTTCCCTGTCCAAAGAAAGCAAAATACATTGGAACCAAAACCACTGCGCACTCCTCTATATCTTGGACATGAATACATTTATGGAATCAAAAAATTCGTTCTTTCTGCTTTCTTTTCTTAAAAAAAAAAAAGTACACAGCAACTTTGAGTAGGACTACTGGGAAGTCAAAATCGACTAGCAATATATTTTTGGAGAACTTTATAGATAGCTGTGGATTGAAATCATCATTCAGATGTCCTTCCGAGTCTTGCAGATATACAAATACCTTGGATTTGGGGAAGATATTTCCAGGGGATCGCTTTTGCATTGCCATCAGTGTGCATGCGTCCATTATTAAACCTACTGAAACCCACTCAATCCTTACGAGGTACTTGTAGCGTGACAAGGCTGCAGTAACATCGCGAGTGTGCAACCTTGCACAGTCCCAAGCGCTGCGATATTATATGTACTCATTAGAAATTAAGAGGATCGACACTGCTGCTCATCACCCACGCGAAAATTCCCTTCTGATAATAATATTTTTGTGAAATTTCACAAAACGCAAAATATTGCACAATTTGCGTCAATAACGCTGCAAATGTTGTTCTCTAGGGACATAGGGACAGGATGGCGAGGGGAAATCAAACAGATTTCGAACTGGTTCAAAGACCTTTGAGTGAAAGAAAAAAACACGACTAACCAGTGCAAACTTACAAAAATAGATTATATTCATGAACGCTGCGTTGCTTTCCCACTGGTAGCTCATTATGTGCACTAACAAACATCAAAAACCTTCTGATTTATTTCGACCATAGTAGGAACAGCTGGCTGCCGTCAGAACAACAGTCCATAAATATCTGCCTGTCGCCTCACCCCAGAGCCACAAAAGGTGAGGTTGTCACATTCGGTCAATTTGCAGGTCTACAAGTAGAAAATCTTGTGCATAAGAAAAGACATACAGGCCATACCAGGTGTTTAACGTCTTTTAGAGCAGAATACTTCTTTCCAGCTAGAGATGAAGAACATTGAAAGAAATATTACTTTCATACAGGCCATTTCTTTACAACAGGATTCATGAAAACGTAGCTCATGCCTTAGAAAGCTAAGGAGCCTTATCGTGAAACTGCAATGCTTCAACCCGCTCCCGGCTTCCCCTCACTGTTCTAGCTTCTTTGTTTCAGAGAGAACAGCTCTCCTAAGAGTAGTCACACTGAGCCCCTTTTCCTCGCATCCCATATTTGTGTAGCTGTTAGACATTTTGCAAAGGAGGGAGTACCAGCCAGCCTCTCACAACAAAGGGCTACTGTCACCGCGCCAGCCCCAGACATGGTGGAAAGCGGCCCACAGGAAAAGGCCTGGCTCCAGTGCTAGGCCCCGGCGAGTACAGTCACTACATTCACTCAAATTGGCAACAGGTCTCGGTGTTCCTGGCTTTGAGCTGTGAACAAGGGTCGGGATTGAATAACCAATTATACAACCGCTGACTGAGTTTATCCAAGGTTTGCAAACTGCTATAATAGCCCAGTATTCAAACTAACTGTTTTATCCCCTTCCAGATATAGTGTCATATCTCCCCTTGTGCTCTATCTTCATGTCACTTTATTACATGCGGCCATTAGGGGGGTTAATGGAATGTCACACTCAATGCCTAAATGCTGTCATTCAGTATCTTTCTCCCGCCACTGCATGCACACGCCCCCTTGGACTGCATTTGAGGAGTAGGAGAATGGGAAAAAAAGAATCCGCGCGCCAACAGCAACCCTACCACGCATTCCCTTTAAACAAACAGCCACCCGCGACTACACTTTGTTCGTCTTTGCAGTGGGCAACTATTTTACATCAATGGCATCCAGCTCAAAATAAGATCCACGCTCATCGATAGCAGTGGAGCACTTTGCAACTGTGTTTGTTAAAAAAAAAGCACAGTATTGGAGAGGGCACAGCGCCATTTTAAATCAATCAAGTCCACAGGAGCGGCTGCAACAATCGCTGCCTGGCAGCAGGGTATTGTCTGAAAGAGAGGCTGCACTGTGATGCTGCTTCCTGCTACCGTCCGCGCGGGCTAGCGTGTACTCAGAACGCGAAGTCTGCCAGATCAACCATTTTCAGCAGTGCTGCTAATTCTCTTCCGTTTTCTATCAAGAGCTCTATTAGCTTTGCAAAATGTCTTCCAGTTGCAGCCAATGCCAACGAGCTGACCAACATCTCTTCAAAGTAAAGCAAATATTTCTAGAAGAAAGTTTGCTCATGAAATTCGTAGAGTAGGTTACATATTTATGACCTTTTATAATATTTTGAAAGAGTAGTTATGAAGGTTACTTTAGCGTCTTCTTTCTTTTTGCAAATAAGTACCAAAAGTCAATAGAAGGCCTTCTGTTTTATTTTTAACAGGTGAGTGTGAGAAAAGCAACTGGCTATTTACACACTAGGTCCATGTATAGAGCGCCCATTGATAATACATTCCCCATGTGACTGTAGGCCCACAAGGCTAGCTTGTGCCCCACAATGCTCAATTGTTGTACTCTCTAATTCCATTTCCTAGCAGTTCTCAGGGAGTCATGCTTGCCCCCAAACCAATCGAGGAGCTTGCAATGACTAATGGCTCTTGGGGCAGATGGAAGCAGTGTTCTTAAAAGTTATACTGCAAAAGATGGTGTTCCAAAAGCAACTTGTGACTCGAGGTGACTGGGAACATTACATGTACGATTAGCGTAGCCAGTGGCTCCTCAGCGGTAGGAAGAACTATAGCGTAAGTAAATATGTTCATGTGCTGCACCCCACAATTAGAAGTGTATTGTTTTGATACTTGCAACCACTAAAATACATTTGAATAACACACATTTTTAACTTTCAGCAGCTGCCCTGACTCCCCATAGATATTAACCAACCAATGGTATGAAACTAACATGCACATGTTGCACACAAAAACCTAGAAAGCATTCTACATGAGTACACGGCAAAGAAGTCTACAGGGGATGAGAAATGCCAGGCATTCCAACTGCTAGGTGCAAAGAGACCCTGTTGAACTCTTCCAAGTAACACGACTGGGCGTTTCTCTCTCTTGTGGGCACCATCAACAAAGCCCTTTATTGTTTGACTAACTCTTCAAATACAGGTCTTTAAAGTGAGGAAGATCCTGATTTCAGCAAAATATTTTTTCAATTAAGTGACTTTCCAGGAACCAAAAGTGATTTCTGGCATATATTTGCATAATCGATTAAGAATAACTTTAATTTCAGTGTGTGTGCCAAAGAAGTTCAAAATCTTACCCCAGGGTAGGGTTTAATAGGTAAGTGTATTGTCTCTTCTTGGCCACATGTTAGTTAGTAAAGGAGAGGTGAATATCACCGCTGACAAATACAGGGGGCTGGAGGTCATGAGTTAGAACCTCAGTAAAGCTGACTCTGCCTTCCATCCTTAGCAGGTCACGAAATGTAGCACAGAGAATTGGGTAATAGGGACATCTATTGTTTGCAGCGCTTAAAAGCAGCAGAAGTGTGGTATGAAGCACTTTAAATGAATATTACTATTAGTGGAAACCTAAACTAAATGCACAGAACAGCATTTCTGAAGATAGTGCACACGGATAATAGTGATTGGTGTAAAATCAGGGCCTCTGGTGCTCTTGCTTGTAGATGAAACATGTTTGACTGTACTTGTTATCACCATGAGCTGCCCACGTGGCACGGCAGTTCCTGTGACTGAATGGTGCATTTCCTGCCAGGCACCCAAGGAAAGCAGTTTTTCCTCTCAACCAGCATGCTGGTTGGTGGCGCGTGGCAGCACGCAATAGCTATCGGGGGCCTGTGCTCTAGGAGGGCTGTCACGTAAGACCCGTAAGCGAAGCCGTGGCCGGCAGTGACTGCGGAATATTATGAAGAGAAGTACCAATGAGGCACTGTGGTGGGTACTATTTAATCGGTTATGTCTTTCCCCAGTTATGTTTTAAGATTCATATTTTGCATTTTAAGCGCACCTACCTATTAACGTTACAATTTATAGACGATTAGGCATTGAGTCCTGTTTGACTTGGTGTTGGTGTGGATCACAGAAGAATTCTTCTCTTTTTTTCTTCTTTTCTTTACTATTTGGTGGGTCGCGTGCAATAATTAAAAAAACGGTGGCATTCACTATTTTCAAACTGTGTTACCCTCAAACCAGGTCAGCAGCGTTGCACTGAAGATTCTCAGATAGCCATTTTTACATGTATTTGGAAACTGGTGCTTAAAAGTGGTACTACCCCAGATCATGGCATTCTGAGTAGTGCTATGAACTATTACAGTTATGAATATACGCACTATCTCTGCACAGATCTCATGTAAAAGGAGGAAGGGAATGTTGTGTAAATAACCACACACAATGTATCCCTCTTGCACACAAGCAGTGGAACCTCCCTGACCCCCTCCCACTGTTGGCACCAAGTTAAGCAAAGGGTTTAATTCAAGGTCATTCGCATAATGCAAAAGGCCTTGCAAAGCTGGGGCCCCAATTCCTCACCAACCTGTTACACTGTATTAGCCAACCAGACAGCAAACTTCGGCTGCCCATAACAACACATGTATCCACCCGGTAGGACACTCATGTTCAGGAGGCAGAACCATATGTGATTCCAGCCTTGAAGCGCTCTGGGGAGGCATCAGCACTATCAAAACAAGCAATTACAATGCAACGGGTCTCGCGTTTGCTCATGTTAGAGCTGATCGCGTTGTAAACTCTTAAAACCGACTTTTCACCTATCGGGCAAAAGTGCATTTATGTACATAACCCGAAAAAGTGAAATTAAGTATGTAAAGCGCTCGACTTCTGCCAAGCGAGATCGCGCTGGTAAATTAGAGAAAAAAAAGTCCACGAGCCCGATGGAAAACAGCGAGCCTCGCATGTTTTCTGTACTTGGTCGCTGCGCTCGAGGAGGGCTAGCCACCGGAAAAGGCATGACATATGCATGCCTTCATCTAATGAAAGCAAGCAGATTTTATTAGGGAAGCCCACCAACCAATAAAAAACACTGACGTGAAGTTGACAGGGCTCCGAGCCCTTTTCTAAATACAAAATAGTCTCGCTGCGATACGCATGCGCGAGCAACGCAGGCTCGACCCTAAACAATAAATGCTCCTCAAATTCCTTGCACAAATACTGTTTCAGTATGAAAGTGTTTGAGATGAGAGGTAGATTTATAAACCAGTGGTGCTAGCGTACCCTAAGCCAGATGCTTTAGCAATGGGAAAAAAAGCTCTGTTAGGTCAGACGAGGGGCCTGATTTAGACTTCAGCACATGGGTTAATCCTTCACAACGGTGAGATATCCCGCGGCCAAGGAATAAATCCCATAGGACAGAATGGGATACATTTTTCAGCGGTCGGAAAGTTATCACTGTTGTGATGGAGTAACCCATCCACAGAAATCTAAATCAGGCCCTAAGTACTTGAAGTAACAATTTTGAGATCTGGCTCGTGGTTGTCATGGTGGGTGACTGTTTTATGGCACATTGTCTAAGGACATAGTCAGATATAGAGTCTATGGTATACTTGGGCTCTTTGAGTCACTTACGATACCGCCAGTATTACTGCGCGTCATCATGTTGAGGAAGCTGTTATTCAGCTGAGGTTGAGGATGCAGGCTAAGTGATGTAAGCCACGCTTATAAACAATGCTCATTTGCTTATTCTTAAGACATATAACTCATACACAGAAATGGTTAATAAGTACCCCTATTTTGTGAGTAGATTAAAAAAAACAGAACCACTCCATTCTAATTAGGCATACCTATCGACAGCTGCCTCAATACTGACCTCCAAAGCCTCATGTGGCTTTGCCTATTGTTCTGTAAGGGCATAGCACACCTGTACATACTGAAACCCCTGGATGTAGTATTTTATGGGTGCGGTATTACAGGGTAATCCTTCATTTTTTCTCAGTTCCAATGTAAGAAACTCGGATTGTGCAATATTTTCGCCCAAAATGTAGCCAGGCTACCTGGCAATATCTGTGCAGCGGGAAAGTGTGGTATTGCTGCATCAATTATAATCAGAATATTGGTGCACTTTCCTATTTGCACACAAATTGGGATTCCCGCAGGACTGATAATGAAGCCTGAAACTAGGTAGTCTGGAGTGCTAGATTCAGGCATAGCAAAAATTATGATGCTCTGCAGAAAAACATCCTTATTGGATACAACCCATCCCCGTTTCTCTTCATCCAGCACAGAAGCCAAACTCTTTTCTAAGCACCTGCATTGGCAGCCCACAGCAGTACTCAGGCAGGAGTTGGTGATGCCTGCTTATGAGTGCACTTGCCGCATACACAGCAGGTAAACTGGGAAGTCAAGACAGTAACATGAAGCAGTAAATCCAGCCAGTCAATTGGTCATTTGTAAGACCCGCCGTCTTGGCTCCTTCTGAATACCATTAGTTTCAGCTAATAACTTATGGAAAACTTGAACCGGTGTCATTCAGTGGCCACCCAACTCACACAAGCATTGAACTGAACATAGCCACTGGCCCTGGAAGGAGTGCTGCCCCAACTGTCAAAGTTACTTTATGGGTACAGTGGTTTGACTGTTTTTATTTCAGGTGTAATTGTCGCAGGGGCGGCTCCTTCGCTGTAGCGAAGAAGTGTCACCCCACTGGCTGAGCCAGCATGTACAGGAAGGGGCGGCTGGGAGTGGGTAGGGGGGAGGACGTAGGAGGAGTGGAGTGCACTAAGTGCGCATGTCAGTTTGGCCACCCGTCTTAGGCTGGCCAAACTGACATGCGCACTTAGGTTTCTCCAACCTGGCTGTTTTGCACAGCTGGATTGGAGAAACTGCACAGACTCCCATTCACTACCTGAGTAGCAGACCAAGCCTCTCAGACCAATCCTGGTGCTGCTCTCATGTTAGGTATAGCATGAGAGCAGCACTAGGATTGCATGAGAAGCGTGTGCTTATGTCCCAGGGAGTGCTGGGAAACCAACACCATCGAGGGAAGAGGAATGAGGCGGCAGCAGCAAAAGTACGTTTAAAAACAAAAATCTTATTATTTTATTTCCCCCTGTCCTCTCTCCTTCCCCCCACTTACCTCTTTGCTTGAGATTTACGGTGGCCACCACTGATTTCTCGCTGTGCGTTGTTTATGGAGATGATGCACAGACAGAACTGTGTACTTGGTACAGAACTCTACTACTCCCACAGAAGAGTTATGTACTTAATATATTTATATATAAATAATGATACAAGAGGGATGGTTTGAAACAGAGCACTGAACGAACCTCTGCTAATTTACAAATTAAGAACCCAACAAATAACTCATTCTCCCTCAGATTAGGAATGCTTCACGCATGTTTTCGTTTCCTACGACAAGCCTGTCCATTAATAAAGTCGTATTTAACTTTTGTAATTGTATTCAAACATATTTTCGTGGCTTTTCTAGTTCCAACTGCACAACTGCCATCTTTGAGACATGCTCTCGACAGTGAGATGCTCAATTCAATGTGGAGTCAAACTTCATTGTTTCAGTGTTAGCGAGAATGGCGTCTCACTCAGAGCGCACATCATATGTGGCACTCTACAAAAGATGCTCTTTCAGAATAGCTATGCACATATTGCAAGCTATGCCGAGTGCCACACTTTCAGGATGTAGCTCTGAAGGCTAAAGTGAAGCGACGTTTGCATTGACCACACAATGGTTTCCACCGCTAGCCCTCTGAATTCTATTTGCATACCCAGGGGATATATAGAGGTCCACACTGCCCACGATTTGAATTCTTTTTCTAAACTAAAGTTGCATCGAAGTCGGGTGTGGGCGTCACAAGCTAGTCAAAGTAGAGAATGGAGGACATTTCACCCAATATTCACTCTTGCATAGTCTTGTTTTCTCCAGCCTCTGTTTTATGTCGGTTTGTATTGATTCTGGTCTCGAGACTCAGTGTCTTCTAAAGTAATGTCTCTTATCTACATTTAATTTCAGCATTTTCCTGTGTGTTTCATCTGCCTATTCCCTCCTCCTTTTTCAACATTAGTTTCTCTTTTAATTGTTACCTTGTCTTTACCTATTTCTCTAGTGTTTTAAACCACACCTTCATATGTAGTGTTTCTGCTTCTCCTTGGTGACTTTCATCTGTTTCCCTAATCTATGCCCTTATTACCTCTCTTCACAGTGCCCACCACCCCCAAGTCCTTCTACGTCCATTCCCCAAGTCTACATCTCTCCTTCCATTTGTATCTCTTTATGACCTGTGGTCCCCACTTCCAGGAGTTTCCAGCATGTGAGATCTTATTTTAGAACATCAAACGAGGTACCAATAGTCCGAGCTATATCACAAGGGGACCTCTAAAGCGGAGAGGAGTTGCACCTTACCAATGTGCAGAACATCTGCTATCGTGACGATACTCACTGGAAGTGAAACACAATGATGAGACACTTAAGGAGGCATTAGGCACCTAAGATGGGGCACTTTTACTATTCACTGCAGATATGTAGATTCCTACAAAATGGGAAATAGGTTCATGAATGCTGCCCAAGACAGGAACCTAGAGCTACCTTATCTAATGATCACAAACTTTTCAATAGAGAAAAAGGTTTTTGTGCTCGGGGAGCACGATGACCAGCATTATAAAGTAAGGCGAGTTACCACTGTATATATTTATAAGTCACTGTTGAGGCTTTTAACTCAACAAAGGAATTGTCATAGTGTGCATTTATAACTCAATGGAGAGGCCTGGATTGGAATTTTGAATCCAGATTGGTAGACCACATTTTCAAAGATTTAAAGACATGTTGGGGACACTGCAAAGGAAAGGTGCCAGCATGTGCACCTTGTGGATCAGAAACACCACAATGTATCTGCCATGTTTATTCTAGTTAATGAATCTTGCCCACGCTTTGAGACATGGTCATGTAGGGAGACAACGTTCTCAATGGAGGCTTGAAAAGGCCATTACATGGAGAAGAAGTGTAGAAGAAGATCAATTAGTGGTGACTGGGAGAGTTGGTGCGTGAGAATGGTGTGGTGATTGTATAACTGAATAAATGCACCGGTGGTGTATAATGTGAAATGCAAAATGGATTAATCATGGATTTCACATCAGTACGTCCTTTTTTGGGCATGGGAAAGCCACATTAGATGTTATGTTATATGTTATTTTATATGTTATATATTATGTTTTTTTAAATGTTATGTGTTATGTTATTTTAAATGTTATATGTTATGTTAAATGCTATATGGTATGTTATGTTAAATGTCATGTTAAATGTTATATGTTATGTTAAATGTTAGATGTTATGATATGTTAAATGTTGTATGTTATGATACGTTCAATGCTATATGTTATGTTATATGTTATGTTTTCAACATGTAACGCTAATCTAGGTTTCCCTAAAGACATACTGGCGACATTAAAAAATGTAACTATCAACACTACAAACAACGACTGAATCTATTACATTAGGAGGGAATTCACATTTTTGCAGTAATTAAATATCTTTCAGGAGGGCTATGCTCGAATGTTGTCTTTGGCTCGCTGGTGGGTGTAACACTGGGTAGACTGCATGAAGTGCTCCAAACAGCAATAGGCTGCAGTGGATCTGCATTGATGAGAGCGCCAATTGCATTACATTGCTCTAAAGGACGCTCTAGATTCAGTTTGCTACTTTTTGAACCTGCACTCTTGCAACCTATTGCATCGACAAATACTGAATCTACATGGGGTGGAATGTAATCCAAGAACTCCTCTTTTGGATCTGTGCGAATGACAAGAGAGATGGCGATCTTCTGGGTCTACCCACATGAAAAATGTAGAGCAACCGTGCTGTGGATGCACTGACTGGGCACTAATCATAAGTTACTCAGTTTCAGACAGAGATAAAAACAATGCCTCAACATACCTCAAATGATAAAGACAATTATAAAGCCGTTTTGACTTCCTCAGTGACCACCAGCCGGATAAGTCTTTCAAAACAGAATAATAGTTGAATGATCATTTTACTCTTCCTGTCCTCAACACACTGCCAGCAGGTCACACATCTGTCCTTCATACTCATTTGTCAAGCAGAGGAGAGGTTTCATGATCACACACAGTAAGTGTCTTACAGATAGACAATCCTTATTATGAGAAATCAAACAGCGAGTGACTTTAATTCACCATTATCTTTACTCCTACATTCACTTACTCTTTTCTGCTTCTGTAAAGACCGCGGGGTGACTCCATTCAATATACAAAATGTCCGATCAACTGAATAATGCAGATAAATATTATCCTAAACCGTTGATCATGTTTGGAGACTTTAACATTTGGATAGACTGTCCCAATTTGCTGTTTTCCAAAAATTGTATGAATATAAAGCAAATTTTCCAGAGCCCCAATGGTATAAAGGTTCCAACTTCTGACTTAAAGTTTGGCAGGAAAATACATTGTTAGTGCTACATCAAGTCTAATGGCAGGGTTGGGTAATGCGGCCATTAATTTCAAGCTTTTTATAAATGGTATTGTCCATGTTCAATGATCATCAAAAAAGCACTATAAAGTGGAAATTAACTCAGATAACTAGAGGCAGTCAGAATTGTGAGGTGTATGTATGGTTGTCCGAGCTGTGTGGGGTCCAGCTGATGACATGTTATGTACAATACATACAATATGGCTGGAATGGGAGAAGAAAGAATGTCCTCAAAAGTTAACAAACTTGGCCAGTATATGACTGGCTAGAATCATCTTTTAAAAGTGGCTTTTATGAATTCAAATAAGATTAAGGGCCTTATTACAAGTTTGGCAGAGGAGGTGACGGATATCCCGTCCGCCATATTGCAAGTTCAATAGGATATAATGGAACTTGCAGAACGGCGGGGGGGGGTATCCGTCACATTTGTGATGGAGTAATCCCCTCCGTTAAACTCACTCGTAATAAGGCCCTTAATCAAGGACACTCATTCTTAATCAATAATGTTCTTTACAACTGCCCTTAGGCACACCCTCTGTGCACTCACCAACTACAAGCCAGTTTAGCAGATGGATGAAAGATAAGGCAGACTTTCCCGGAATCACACCACGGTTCTTCCGGGAATCAGTACTTGAACTTGGTCTCCTGACATTTAATGTTTTTTTCAATTAACAGACTTCCATGCAGTTCACTTTACTTTTTAACAAGTAGATTTTCTAAACATTATTTAATGTAGCACAATGTGTGAATGCAGCAAGGTGAACTTGGCTTGGAAATCTAAGGTAGGGAAAATGAGAGCAGGTTGTTTGTTGATTTTTGAACTGCTCGGAAGTACCTCTCAGTTGGTGTGTTCACACCTCGCTCCTGTCTGCCTTAAATTTCACAGTGCATACCATTATTAACACTGGATCAAGCATTTTTGCTGAAAAACGTGTTTCTGCCCCTCCTCATTAATAAACACTACAGGCTCAACACATCTATTCACTGTTCTCCTTAAAGCTTCTTTATTTGCTAAATTAGCCAAGACCAATTTTGGCAGGTTGAAAAGGCTAGTCTTTCACCAATCACGCTGAGATCATTTCCTCGTGATACAGCAATAGACAGAAATTCACAAGCTTCATTAGTCATTTTGTTTCGAACAAAACTAGGATTCCTATCTTCACCTATTGGCAATCTTCGCACTGCCAAGAAGTGCTGACTTGTCAGTCATTCAGCATCTATTTATACCAGTCTCACCAGCTGCATCTGCACAGTGCCCGCCTTGTGTTTTAAGATTTGGTTTCTCACATATAAAATTCACTGAACAGCCTCCGAAGTATCGTTGTGTGATTGCGTGGTGCCTTGTTTGCATGGAATTTTTGATAATTTGTGTGTTGCCTGCTTTTCCCTCTAGTAGTCTGTTAGCCCTAAAATCAGTGCCCCAACTCATCTCCCATCAAAGTCTGATTCCTCACATGATCTTTAGTATGCTAAGATCAAATCCTTGCTTAATTTACTTTCCCCACTTCCTAAAATATCACAGGCGCGTGCGCACACACACACACACACACACACACACAATAAGAATGTTTTTCGTTTTGAACATTTCGGTGGCTTTTACATACAAATTTACAAAAGTCAAACGGGAAAACGTGTGTCCAATTGTCCCTAAAATATTGTCCATAAAGCACGACTTCTGTTGTTATCACTTCACCATGTGGAGTCTCAGATGCACCAAACTGTCTACGGCTTTGCAAGGCATAAAGGCCGAGGCCGTAAATGTGTCTTCACTCAAAGCTGGAAGATAAGACACACTAGAATAATTTCCTAGGAGCACCAGCAACGCTGCCGGTGATGGTGAGAAAGTCCAAGATTTGGCCCGTATCTAGTATGAAAATGCAGGCATATGTGCTGGGGAACAGCCCTCTCTTCTTGTGGCAGAATTGTACAACTATGCCCTATTTTTAAGCATTATAAGCTTCATTAGTGACAAAACACATAATTTTGTTTAGTAAATCTATGTTTTGTTAATAAGCAGGGACTCTACATTCCACTTCGACTATGTAGTGTATTATATTCAAATTGAATTCATATAGCGATTACTATCTATGACGAGGCACTGAAGCATTTTATGGCAAGTAGCATCCTACTCTGGAACCGAAGATAGTGTTGTTGGCTATCTGGATTATTCTTTTGCACTCAAGGAAATCATTCTATGCACTTGCTCCAGGTTCATTGTGAAGCATTAGATTAATAGAAGGTAGGTGTGATCATAAGGGCTATGTGAGTTACTGCAGCTGGTTGGTGGGATGAGCAGGCCAGCTATAGGAAATTAGGCATTGATAGGTTGCATGGAAAGATAGAGAGGTAGTGATCTATGGAATGAGGTGTTTGAAATGTATTCTAAATCAAACCCCGTCAAAGATTTGGAGCTAATACTTGGATTGTTGATGATGAAACTATGAAATAACAAAGCAACTGATGCAGCGCTATTATCACTGATTCTTGACATGAGATTCAAATACTGACTTTTCTACTCTGAATATGGACTTTTTAGGGCTGGCGTTACCCACAACCTTTTTGATTTTAACCTCCTGTTTAATCCGTATATGATACAACTTGCACAACTAATCAAACCACCCTTGGCATTAATATATGCTGATGACAAACACATTGTACCCACCACTGATGGGGATCCTAGCATCAAAGCTGCTAATTTTAACAACTGCATGTCAAGATTCAACACTGGATGACAGTGAACCAGCTGATGTTAAATGGTGGTAAAACCGAAATCCTTCTTCCCTTTCAACGGATATTGGTATGGACCCTGATTTTTTGACCTTCCATGATGTGACAATGGTCCATACATGTGAAACTAGAAACCAATCTGATATGGAAATCAAACTGGATTCGGAGCTATCTCTAAGTCATCAGATAAAGCTGGTTGTGCAATCGTGTTCCTTTCAACCTTGACTGATAAAACACATTATTTGTTTTTATTAATTTTAACAAAAACTGCAAAGTATTAAAACATGTGTGTCATCCAGACAGGATTATTGTACGGCCATATATTTACCTGCTGGATTACTTAGCAAACTCATACCGAACACTGCAGTGAGACTGATCTTGTACATTAAAACGTTTGATTCGATCTTGTAGGGGTTGGAGGAACTTCACATTGATTGCCGGTAAAACAAATGGTGAAGTTTAGATCTATGTGTCTGGTACACAAAGTTATCTTTGGGAAGAAAATCAACCCTTGGTCCAACAGATTCTTTTGATATGAACCTAAAAGAAGTCTTTGTTCTGTTCATTATTAAATGACCCAAAATTTAGGAGACCAGGTCATGGCAGGCACTCCTTCTCAGTGGCTGTGCCAACCTTTGGGACAGTCTCCCACTAGAGATCGGGAAGGAGGCTGGCGTCTTTAAATTCAGGAACGTATTAAACACCTGGCTGGCATTCATTGTGACGGGTCCGTTTGGGGCCATGTGGATATATATATATGGGAATGAGCAAGCGCCAAGGTACCTTACATGGCATGATGCACTTTATAAATGCTAATAAATAAAATATGCACATTTTCCTGAAGCATTAAATATCCTTAGTTATAGGGGGTTCCACCCAACTCTCATCATCCATTGGTCTGTTATGTAATTCTGATTTTTATTCTACCCACTACAGAACACAACGCAGGCAAAGGAACAGCCCACTCCAGCCTTTTGCTAAATTCCCTATAAGGAACGGCAATTTGCTCTTTCACAAGGAGCGCATCCGTACACATAGTAGGTCCATTCAGTACCAGGGACTACTATTGCAATTCATGTTTTTTTAATCCAAAACATGTTTATACTTTCAGCCAATATATACATTTTTTAATAACCACAAAGGCCCTACAGGTCTTGCATCTAAAGCTAGACCTACTGGCTTTGGCAATGTTGTCTTTGTTTGACTTTATCCTGGCCTCTAGATCTTTTGCGTTTTACAGTCTGGGTTTTATGGCTAAATCGAAGTTTCATAATCATGAAAACTACAAGATCAGTGTGATCACAATTGGCTACCATATCGTACTCGCTCTCTCAGGGTGCGCTGTGTGTTATAGACCGTCTAAAAGATTGGGCAAGGAACACCACTTGCATTATAGACCAGCAGCCAATCAGGGTGAGCTGTGGAGGTATTTTACCCAAACAAACCATTATCAGCTCATCTCATGTTTCGGTACTATTTTTTCCTGTCACTATTACCTCGAGGGATTAACATTTATCTCTAATCTCGGCTACGGCCAACTGTCAGGGAACCTAAACGCCGCCCGTCTTCTAATCTGTGTGCAGGAATACAGCTGCTCCGAGCAGATAACTGTGAAATAACATTGGAGGGCGCACACAGCTACGCACAGAACGCAGCGGGCACGCGCCAGCGCCGCGACGTCACCTGACAGGTGAGGGAATACGACTCGACGTTCTGAGGGTGTTACCTGCCTCAGCAAATGCAAGCGACGGTGTGGGCGGGAAGGAAGGAAAGAGAGGTATGTTTCCTCTCAAAATTTATTGTACCCACCACAGAAGTCACAACTGTGGCTTCCTATGCTTTGAAATATTGAATTATTAATAAATGATTAAACTTACCCTGGCCCCTTTCCACACACAATAAAAGGAAAGTACAATGCTGTGCAACTGCCTGTAATGCATAAACATGATATTAAAAAGCTGGAGTGTACTTATTGTATATATTTAGGTTTCAGGAACGTAAAGCAACGCCGAAAATAATTCATTTCAAGAAACAAAAGTCCATGTAAAATATCATGTCTCAAGTGACCTTGTACCCCCAGCAGCACCCACAGTTTCTCCAATGGTTGGCACATTTCCTTTCTTTTCCCTTTCCAAATTCCAGAATGCTGATGAGTTAACACTCCTGAATACAAATTACAAGAAGGAAACCTAGAATCCCATGTAAAGCTAAAGCCTAATGAAACATAATTTAGTAGGGCAAGGGCGCGATACATTAACAATATCCCCTAATATAAATTGCACACTTTCCAATGTAAGATATTGCACAATGCTGAAAATATTGCATAGTTTGCAGAAGCGCCCTGTCAGTCTACAACATATAGCACATGTCGGCCCCTTCCTACATGCCATCTTGTGATCTTCAACTTAAATGTGTCTACTCAAACAGAACACTGAGATTGTGCCTTTCCTTAAGCATCATTTTCTCCTTTGAGTCTGTGATAGTTCCTAAATAAGCATTGGCAAAGCCAATAGGTCTCGTATTGTCAGGCAGCCTTTCAGCTTGGTCAATACTTGTTGTGTTGGGTCAACAACGTTTTGGTTGGGGAAGCTGTTGGGCCCTTCTTACAAAAAGAAAAAAAAAACAGTGGCTTAAAGCAAAAAATATTTTGTCTCAAAAAACTATAATTGCATTAATTGTCCCTGGCACTGACAGAACTTCTTACTCTGTGGACCTGCTCTTGCGAAAGGGAAGAATACCATCACTCACAACAAAGTGATCCACATGGCTGAAGTGGGCTGACCCACTTCCGCATGCTGCATGCTGGAGTGGCGGAAGAAAATGAGAATGTCACAATAACAGACCAACGAATGAAGTTGGATATAATTTTGGTACAATCTTCAAGTCTTGGATAACGCCAGACTTAAACAAGACTTCCAGACAATGTTCACAGATAAAACATGCGTTTTGGGGTATACACGTCCAGTGAAGCATTTCAAATGCAGAGAAATAAGGATTTTATTTTATTAGGATTTTATTTTTAAAATCGGGAAGTAAAATAATGTCACACATATTCTTTCTGCTAGGAAGGTTGCATGTGTGATTTGAATGTACCCAAAAGACGTGCTACAATTAACATATATTTAGAATTTTTGGATTTGAAAAGCACCGTTTTCGAATAAATGTATACAAAATATGTGTTTCACCCTTGAGGTCCTGACATTAGTTACGTTCACGACTGGAAGGAAATTTATGAGTGCTCGTGAACCAGTCAGAGACAGGCAACTCTTATTTATGCACAGTAAATCCACTTAAATATTCACCGTTCCCAGATTCCCTGTGCTTTGTACCCCCGACCACCCCCACGGTTCCCGTGGGACTGGCTTCCAGTAAAGACACACTCTTGGGCCCGTTTGTTTAGGGTTTTTGCTTCCGATGTTTATCTGGCATTCTCTTTCCTTACAGGCACTCCAGATGTGGCCCTTCACAGCCTACACAATCAGCTTAAACGCTTGTTTCCTATTATGTTGCTGCTTACATTATGTCTGTTTTCAATGTGCCTCTGTACTGGCGGAAGCCGGGCCTTGATCTCATCCTCATTACCTTCTTCGTGGTACCTGCTCTGAAGACGCAGAGACTGTGCAACCAAACAAATGCGTGAAAAAGAACATCCCCTTCACATGGGTGAATGCAGACCTTGTACCAAGTGGACACATCTGATATGATATAACTTAGTTGTTCACTTTGAACTTGAAGTTAGTCTGAACATCACTGCTTAGGTGAGTTAGACAACATAGGTCACCAGACACATAACCAGATATAGTAACTCAGATCACCGGACGAACTAATGCACGTGATGAAACACAGGGGATTACCAGACTCTGCAGCCAAGATCACAAAAGCAAGCATGACAAAATGAAGAACAATTTTGGTGGCTTCCAAGCTGCCCCACACACCTGAGGGTGCACAAATGGGCCTCGTGCATGTGTACATCCATATCAAAGACGTGAAAACCAAAGCAGCAGCACTGCCAGTGCACATCTATTCAAAGATCTCTGCCCTTTACTGGGAGATACTAAAGTTAACGACTTCTATTGGAAGTCTTTCGCATAAGTATCCGGATCGAGTTAATCACTTCAGTGACATCACAACAGTGGTCAAATGAAGTGGTTAACCCCTATTGTGACGTCACTAGAAGAAGCGCTCAGATCCCCTTTGTTCCGCTGCCTCACCTGAGTCTCCAGAGACCTGAGTGCAGGGCAGAGTGGTGGTTCACAGTCTCACGTACCATTCCTGCCTCTTCAGGGTCTCCGCCCACCGGAGATGGGAGGATGTGTTTGGCACTGTGTCCACGCCAACTGCCTTCTACCCAGATAGAAGGGGTCTATTTATCCCTGTAATTCACAGTTACTGATCTATGGCATCACCTGGTATGGAGCCTTGCGTATGGGCAGAACTCCTTGCATGCCCACCAAAACACTCAGGTTTGAGAAGATCTAGAATAGCGTGCTGAGGTTTCTATACAATCAATCAAAAAAATGTATAGAGTGCGCCACTCACCCGTGAGGGTCTCAAGGCGCTTGGGGGGGGGGAGGGGTCAAGGGGGCAGGGCTGGGAGGGTCACTGTTCGAACAACCATGTCTTGAGGTTCTTTCTGAAGAGCAGGAGGTCTTTGGTTTTGCGGAGGTTGGTGGGGAGGGAGTTCCAGGTTTTGGGGGCGAGGTGGGAGAAGGACCTGCCTCCTGTGGTGGTGCGTTGGATGCGGGGGACTGTGGCTAGGGAGAGGTCGGCTATACACTGTTGTAAAAGTATGTGACTCACTTAAATGTAAATTAGCACTTGTATAGCGCACTACTCACCCGTTAGGGTCTCAAGGCGCTGTACTCATACCGCTATGGAACCCCTCCGGGCTTTTCCCTGTGAGGCACCCACTCCTGAGCACCCCCAGGGTGAAGCCAGGCATCCAAGCGCTGTTGGGGCCGTTGTGGAGATTAAGCAAGCTATTGCCCAGAGTTGCAGAGTGGGACCCATGAATTAGATTAGGCACCGAGGCGAGAATTATCTGGTCAAGGGGAATTGAGCCCAAGACCTTCCGAAGCGGGACTTGAACCCTGGTCTTGAGCCAGATCTCTGCTTCAGGGTCTGCCGCTCTAACCATTGAGCCACACTTCTCCACCTAACAGCAGCGCCAGTGTATAAGCAGGCAGAAAGGTGACAAGCAGCATCCTACCTTTGTCCCTAACAACCCTTTAGAAGATTCAGATTGGGAAATGTCTTCCCTTGCTTCCACATAGACGTGTTAAATTGCAAGGTCTTTGGCCTTGGCTTGCAACTTCTTAGGTTCCATTTAATCATGGGTCTATATCATATTTGTTTTGTGCTTTAGAGTGGAAAAGGCTCTGAACCAAAATACAAACCTAGTTTTAAAGGCAGGTTAGGAAGAATTTTAGAAATACGGAATGCTGTCTAGAAACAGTATTGGCAAAACCAACAGGGCTGGCTTCAATATGTCAATGTACATACAAACAGGCATTCACAAATGCAATCTGTATGCACAACTGCTATCTATCACACTAAAGTCTGCTCTATGGGCTTTGTAGGTGCTGAACAAAAGTAGAAAAAGTGGTTGTTTCCTGTGTAGAAAGTACATAGAAGATGAAGACTTGAATGTAACAAACTTTGTGATGGCTGAACATACTTTTCATGTATTCCAACTGAAGCACTTCTTAGAAGCTGGAAAGATATATCAAATAGCCAGTACCAAGGTGTGCCTCTTAAGTATCAAGTTGGAAACACTGAGGGACAAAATATTGAAAGGTAAGTGTCTATAGATTTTCTACACCTAATTCCATATCTACGTACCTTAGCAATATACATTACTACCTTCAAGGTACATAAATATAAAGTTATGAATAATAAATCTACACTTCCTCTACGTGCACTTACCTTTCCATATTTTGTCCCTCCATATTTTGTCTACAATATTAGGATACCACAGTATCCCTATGCTTGATATTCCGTGGCACAATCCTATATCAAAAGGCGAGGGAGTAAAAGTCTTCTGGGTGACACCAGAGCCCACTCAGTATTTAGTTCAAAGGATTGGTAGCAATATGGCCTACACAGAGATGCGTTGTCAAGATAGGCCTAGTAACAGAGTTAGAGGGGTCATTTAATGGCACGTGTAGATGTGTAGAAATGGGCACAAACTTGTGAATAAGTGCAACATAACGTCTTTCTTTCTCACTGGCCCAAATGCTCCCTTAAAACCCCAGTGTCCTTGTGGCTCTTTAGATGGATTGTTGCATTGCTTTCACAATTTCAGATTCCATATTATAATAACCACAGGCTCCATTACTGCACTGACCTTGAAGACATCACCCTCCTGGTGCACTGCCCTTCCATTTCTCTGCACTTCAAATGTATCTCTTTATCCCTGAACTCATTGCATCTTAGATTGCACTTCTTGTATGGCTAGACAGATATTCAGACTGTCTTTGGAAATTACAACCATAATGCAGGTCTTAATATTAATTATAAACTCTTTCCAACTAAACCATAAGATAGGTCAGTGGGATCTGGATCTGCTACAGAAATCTGCAGGCAACCTGCAGGTGTCATAGGCCTCACTCCCAATAAGTCTGATTGAACCCTTCTCTTTTCAGGGTGGGGATAAAAACAAATAGTCTCGAGTTAGGGAATGGAAGCACCGATTATTAAGAATGTGTCAGCAACATCAGAATGACATATGAAGATTATCATTACTAGTCTTTCAGAAACTGACAGTCACTAGGCGAGGACTCATCATTGGAACCTTTATTTTTCTTTCTCTCTCTCTCTCACACCCTCCCCGCCTCCCTTTGCTTCCCTCCCCTCTGCCTCCCACGATGGCCATATGTAAGGACACGTGCAAACTGAAATTGATATGGCAGCTTTTTTTTTTTAATTTTTGATCCGTTTGAGAAGGACACAATTTTCTTGTTAAAATCTGCAAATTATGCAGAACATGATGGATTAAGTGGCAAGTATGACAAAGCTTTAGTTATGATGAAAAAGCAAAGGTGCAAAGCGATTAGAGGTGGCCAATGAGAATATTGGTTTCTGTGTATGGTCTTTGCCAAACAGTTATGTAATTTTGACTTTAATGAGTCCCTATCTGCAACACAGGGAGAGGTGCAGGGGAGGGGGCATGTTACACACACACACACACACACGCACACACACATACACCTCACTCACACCCATTCATTCACACGCACTTACACACCAATTCGCAACACTCATTAACAAATACACATACATTCATTCATCAGGGCTGTGACTTCTTCAGCCCAGCAAAGATTTCAGCTCAGGCAGTCAGAAGTCTGCACACTTAGTGCATGTCCAAATCCTGGCTGCCTGACCTGAACCAGAAGAGTATCTGTCAGGCTGACTTTTGTTCAACCTGACAGATACTTTTCACGTCAGGAAAAAGGTAGAGAGGCGTGGGCCCTCAGCCGTACAGACGGGCTGCTGCTGCTGCAACAGCCGGTGTTGAATGGGAGACTCAGTTTTAGCATCTTTCTGCTTATTTTATATGTTACTGTAGTGGAACTTAGAAATGGACCACGGACCTGAGCATGTGTTCAGAGAGGCACGCTTCAAAGACTCCTTCTTGTATGTGACCTCGAGATGCCTACGTAGGAGACAAAAGACACAAACACATCCCTTTGTATTCTGATGTCTATTAAACTGGGTTACCATTTCAAAGTGCTATGTGGGCTTGGGTCGTTCCAAGGATTTCATCACTTAAATTTACTTTTACCTCTGACACTTTTTTTATTAATAATGATGTGCGTAGCAGGGACAATTACGTTGTTTAGCCAGATTCCTCAATATAACCTATTGCAACATGACACACTTGAAATACAACTCAAGGATCTATTGAGTACAATCACGGCAGCAAATCCCAGGGTTGTGCACTTGGACGAATACGTAGCTCCTATCTACGTACACAGAACAGGGCCTCCTGAATCTCTCTAGCAGTTATTTCCAATCCAAAATCATGGCAAAATCAGACTGACGTCTATCAAGGGGATCTCACAGGTTTCATCAGTGACAGAATGTGCCTTTCACACTGACGCTGAAGCAGCGTATGCACCACAGCGCCAACTTAAACATTACCGCATGGAGCAATAGCACTTCAGAATAAATGCACAAGAAGATGCTCATGTTTCTGTGTCTTCCATAATCGAGCTTACAGATTAGTTACAAGTGAGTAACTGGGAGCAGACATTTCAACTAAGAGGCTGTTTAGAACCTTCACGGGTGCTTTATGCTAACGAGGTATCCAAATCATATAAAGGACTGGCATTTTTGGCTGCACTTGGGAGCAAATATACTTAGAGAGTGAAGGATCCAGAGATCTTAATCTCAAATGGCACTTCTGTGTGTTTTTACATATTGAAAAATATAAAATGTTGAAAGGGTCACAATATCAACTGAAATCTAGGAATGGGAATTACAACTTGGAGCCACTAATTTCCATTGCTGGCAAATTAATTGCTTCTTCTAGTGGTGAAAACGCAAAAAATGAGTCTGTCACATCTTTCCATGAGGTACACTGGAAGCTCGTGATTCCCAGAAGCTTAATTGAACACCCTGTGTGCAGGCCACTCTCCTAAAGCAGATTTCAGAGAATGCAGCAGCCTGAGGTCCATGTCACTCCAACTTACAGAATTTTCACTGGCCCTCATTAGCAAGCAGCATCACCTTAAACCTTGAGTATCTAGGCTGTATACTCTCCATGACCTGGCGACAAACATGGACGAGTGGACTCTTCTATCACACTCAAGCTATGTGTTCTATGATCACAAACTAATGACTGCCCTAAAGTCAACTGTCAATAGAGAGAGAACATTTTCACAATTGCACAAAACATGCATTTTTGCCTAATGCTGTTTGCCAGGACTTGTAGCTGCTGGTTTCAGAAGAATGCAAAGAGATTTTGGATTCTACGGTCCATCCCTCAACGATTAACCTTTCTGTTCATTAAGCAATTGCACAAAAATACATGTGTGGGGGTGTCCAGTAGGTTATGTCACCCAACTTCTGCTTTGTTCCTAGTGTGTTCTTGGGGCAGATGTGGGGCCTGATTCACAAAGGTAAACTTAGACCCAAAGTCGAAACTTGGACCTAAAGCCTAACTTTACTCGTAGTAAATTTAGACCTTTGGTCTATGTTTAGACTTTTGGTCTACGTTTAGACCAAAAGTCTAAACTTAGACCAAAAGTCTAACTTTACTTGTAGTAAAGTTAAACTTTTGGTCTAAGTTTAGACTTTTGATCTAAGTTTAGATTTTTGGTGTAAACTTAGACCAAAAGTCTAACTTTACTCTGAGTAAAGTTAAAATTTAGCTCTAAACTTAGACTTTTGGTCTAAACATAGGTCCTGATTCACAAAGGTAACGTTAGACCAAAAGTCTAAGTTTAGACCTACAGTAAAGTCTAATGTTTCTTGTAGTAAAGTAAGACTTTCAGTCTAAGTTTAGACTTTTGGTCTAAGTTTCCGTTTGTGAATCGGGCCCGTGGTGTTCTGTAACACAAAGAATAAACCAGTATGACACTGGCAGACTCTTAAGGCTAAGTTCACTATGAATTGTCACTTGCATGTGAGATGCATTTTGCTCCTCACAAATATCATAACATCCTTTGCAAGCAGGTTGTGAGTTACAAATGGACCTGGGTGTAGAGCGGAAGGGCATGCCCGAAGTTCAGCGCTCCTCTGCATCTACATAGCCAACAGTTCATGAACTGTTAAGTGCCATAAACATGCCTGCTACTTTATTATTAATTAGCTCACATGAGCCACTTGGAAGAAAAATAATGACTAGCCCATATTTGTCATTCAAATTTGCACATGCACAAAAATGTGCTTTTCTCTGGTGAAAAAGCTTTCTGAATGGGGCTCCTTGCGTTAGATGCTTTGCAAAACACATTAAATCAACATATCTACACATGTTCACCAAACCAGCACCTGCAACTGCTTTAAGCTGGAGCGCTTCAACACACTTATAGAGAGCAGAATATTAAGCCAATCACCGAGGTTAGACCTCATTGTGTACATACAGCTTCCTTCTACCTCACAGGTCGCCGGGCACGTGCTCCGTTTATCAGTGAGCCTCAGATGTGTTTTCCTAAAGTTTTCCCCTTAACAGCAACTATAACCTCCTTTGTAACCCTCAGAAATCAGCTAAACGGTAGGGACCGGGAGCCAGTGAAGGTTGCTCTGGGAGGAGGGCTGCAAATCAGTGAACTGTTGTCATCTGACACACTGCTTGCAGAAGACCACATGAAAAGGGCACTTCAAAACTCAAACTGCAACCTCTCAGTGCCCAATCGGTCAATCAAATTGTTATAACTGTAGCTTCTCTGAGATGAACCTTTTGAAGTCCAAATTAAATACTGTTTACAAATGAAATCACACACCACTGCCCTATTCCTGTTTCAACTCTTTGAAATGGGCCTGGCAGCTATGAGTGTTGTAGCTGTCCCGCTCGCCGTCTAGCACAACAAGCTTCAGATAGATCAGCTCCTAAGACAATTCCCAAGACCCCATTGCTTGCATGGCACTGAAACGCGTACAGCGGGACAGAGATGACAGCGCAGTTTGTTTTACTGAACGGGACGAGGTGCACCTGGGACCAGCAACGGGCTCCACATCAGAGAAACAATATGTTCCCGCCTGAGGAGTTGGATGTTGGCGGAAACACTTTCTTGTTATGTTCCAGATGACAACTCAAGATGTGACCCACTCATTTCTAGAGCAGGCTAGAAAGGTGAAAGACCCCACCTATGCCATGAAGCCCATTTGTGAGTGAATTAAATAAAAGTTAATTAAATCTGAAGAAAAAAGAAGCAATTTAGATATGTATTCGTCCTCAAAGCCTTGTGTTTCAACAACAGTAGCATGATATTACTGGCAACAGATGGCAAATTATGGCACCCTCACTTGACCTAATTAATCAGTGATAAGTGTCAATGGAACCATGTACCACATATTCAACAGCAGTGTCTCAAAAATGCAGTCAAGCTATAAAAGGGCATTAATCCTAAAACAGACCACGTCCCCAGCCATTACTGTACTTTGTTATCATTTTTGAGCCAGAAGACCTAAGCGCGTCACCAGGATTGACTAGGATTTTTCAGTATTAACCTCAATGTCTGTCTCAGCATTTTTGTTCTCCGCCTCCTCTATGTGGAGGTTGCCCAGCGTGTTCTCTGCAGTGTGTGTGAAACACCTCCTCCTTCCCATTTCATATGTTATGTGACCGACATATGCCATGGCATTTATTTGTAACAACCCTCCTCTGCTGAAAATGCTTTGCTCATGGGATGACATTTACCAGTTTGAATGTAGGGTGTGAATCCAGGGGGTCTGTTGTCTGTTTTTATTTCCCGAAGAGCGGTACAGTTGTTGCACAGCTCTCCTTAAATGCTGGTTCTACTGCTTGCTTCTGCCAGTTTAGTTCTGTTGTTCACACCTTGAACTTGTGGACCTTGTCAAACTGAACAGTCGCCCTTACACAATCGGATATTACAGCCCAAGGTCACTCAATGATCCACATCCTGTCCTACCCTCCAGTGGCATGTACCCTTAATTCAGGACATTGGACTTGTGTGGCTCATTCTCCTTTTTGCCAGTAACATTGTACGCTTACCCGGGACCCTACAACATCAAATATATATTTGTTGTATGCACCAAGATTTCCTAATTCACAATATACATAACCCTCAGAACCGAGGTTATTATGCGTACCTTACAAAGCTTCTATTGGACCCCATGAGAACTGGAAACAGAGGTAACTGGTCATTTTACTGAATTCAAAATTATGGGAGCAGATCCGAGAGTTTAAATTGGAAGCTCGAAAAAAGTGTCCATAGAAAACTTTAAAGGATGGACTCACTAATGAAATTATGTTGCAGAATTTCTAATCCCCTGTAAACTGGTTTATGGGTATTAGGTTAGCATGAGCATTTTCATCCTTCCTTTTAAGGGCTAAGTGATTCAATGCACGAAGACAAGATCATCCCCTGAACAATTTAATGGCGATAGTTTCCTTCCAATTTATGACTTTTCTCGATAAACTGAAAGAATCATCAACTGATTCATAACTTTAAATTAATATAGCATTATGGATTCAATTACAATTCTAATAACCCTTAATATAATAAAATTTAGTGCAGCTATCTTGTAATATAGGTCTGGCACGCCACTGTAGCTACTCTTCCATGCTTATGTGCGTGCGGCCTTTCATGCGTACTGTTTGCTTCTCTTAATGCCCATTGAATATTACTCTTTAGAATTCAAGGTTAAACAATCATGTAATTATAGATACATATAACGTTCACCAACGTTTTTCAGTGATTTATTTAACTACTAGATCATGTTCTTGACCAGACCTTATGACTGTATACAAACTCCAGAAAGAACAATACATACTTACTCAATAAAGAGCATTTAAATCACATCTTAACCATTTGGTCTCCCGGTAACGCCAGGTCTAAACAAATATCCTTCCAGGTTAAAACTGCATTCCTCGTGGTATCACAAATAATATTTACAAATTTCAATTGTTTTTTAGGAAAAATACCAAAAACATCATTCCTCTGGTTTAACTATGTGCAATATAGACGTTAACACTTAAAGAAACCGTTCCACCCAAAACCTTGAGAGAATCATGTCTTGGCTCAGTTTATTCGTTCATGTCAGCATGACACTGCATGTGCTCTAAATGGGCCTGGTATGACTAATGAGACAGATACAGGTGCACAACCACTGGTATAGCTGTTAACTTGCTGCTCTCTCTGGACTCACCCACCTGGCAAGGAGGTGCAGCTGTGTCACTCGGATTAGCATCTCTATGTGGAAGGCTGCTTAACTGCGTTACATACAAAACAGAATGGCCGTGCAAGATGCAGGGGTACATGAAGGTACTTTGGCAGAAGCTGTGGGGCTTTTGGTTACCGTCTTTAAGGAATGTGGAGGACTGCACCATAAGCTCACTTCTTCAAGATCCTACTGGTGCATTGAAATACTTAGAGACATCCCCAGGACAGAAGTCACATGAGGTTATTACGTGGACAACACAAAGTATATATGACCACATTCGGAGAACAGAGGACAGTTAGTGGTGCTTCAAATTACCCCAGATGACACATATGCTATCTGCATCTACTACATGTGTAGTTAGTGGCGCTTGTGGTTACCACAGGTGCAGTTTGTGCTTCAAAGGCACTATAAATATAGCTGATAGTGCGTGCAAGTTCTACATGTGTAGTTCGTGGCACTTGTGGATGTCACAGATGTAGTTGGTGGTGTAGACCGGTATGATACCTACATGTGCTGTTTGTGGTGTTCACTTGCACCGCAATGGTAACTAGTGGTGCCCACGGGTACCAGACAAGCAATTGCTGGTGCTTGCAATTAGTTGTGTTGTATTGCTCTCGGCACAACACACTGGCACCGACAGCAAGGTATACATGATGAATGAAAAGCAAAACAATTAGAGACACAGAGGAAGCTCATTATATTTAGATGTAGGATAACACCACACACAGGGACTGAATTCATAAAAAACACATTTTGTGTAACATTCAAATAAAGAAAAAGGCTTGAACATTCTCTTGGTTATCTCCATGGACGTCATTTAGGGGTCGCCAGGAGTCGCAACTGCGAGCCCTGGCTTGCCCCTTGCGACCCCTGGCACTGCCTGTGAGATCCCTTGCCTCAGAGGTTGCAAAATCAGTTCCCGAAAGATGGGGGCAACTCATTTTTCTGGGCGGTGACTCGGGCTCCACTCTCATTTTTTTATTACATTAATAGCGAATGATATTACATTTTTCACTATTAGAGTAACAAAACCTGGAGTACAATTAGCTGGAATATGGCCTTCCTGGGCAGCTGAGGTAAGTAAAAACATGCTTTTAAATGTATAGTGTGTGCATGCTTGAGGGTAAGAGTGTGATTATGTGAGAAAGAGTGTGTGAAAGTGTGAATGTGAGTGTATGTGTAAACATGTGTGTGTGAATGAAAGTGAAGGTCAAAAGGTGTGTGATGTCACTTCCGCTACCCCAGGCATTTCGGTGAATTGAAGTCCACGATTATCTCTTCCTTTTCCTTCGACGCACCACAGTAGATATACCATTTAAAGCAAAAAGGACATATGTTGATGATTATAAATTGAGGGTCAAGAAAGATTAGGTACATTGTGATGGAATTGCAGATACCAAGGCTGCAGCTTAAACTAGTACTGAGTTGGCAAAGGTGGCTAATGGGTGCTTGGGTGCTTGTTTGTTTAATGCTGGGTAACCCTACTAGAGTCGGAAAGTGGACAGGTAGCTGCCATTGATGTTTCATGTGATCAGGAAAGAGTGGAAATTAATCAAAGCAGAGAAAGTTTCAATTTTATAACTAAAATACAGCTGACTCAGCTAAATTGCTGAGTTTTGAGTGTTAATACAATGGAGTTTCTGGTTAGAGTAGTAAGTCACTCAGTGATTTCTATATGATGCAGGACCGTGTGTTACCAAAAGAACTCACCAAAACCGCTCAGAAATTACACTTCAGTCCGCTGACTGTGTGGATCAATGTAGCAACGGATTATATAAGCACCTACCAAGGGGGATCACTTGTCCATTATTTCCAGAGACCATCAGTTACTTAGAGCAAATGTCCTTAATTGTTACTTTAACATTTATCCATATTTTAATACTTTTAATTCTGACATTCTTCATTTAGTCCTGCCTTGAAAAAAAAATCAAGAGAAGCTCCAGAGTGTGTGTGGCAGAGAGCAAAAAAAGGGGCAATTAGAGACACACTTGTGTGTGGAGGGGGGACAAGGAGCCGCAGAAGGAAGGCTGTATCGACAACAACGGACAGAGCAGGCTGCTCTTGTAAACAGAAAGTAACACTTATCACTCATTTCCCATCCAGTATCAGTTCTGCAATCAAGTTGGTGCAAAGATGCTGTACAAACATTACCATCCAAACAGTGCTGTCTTACTCCTTAAGGTTTTGTGAAGCAGTCATTCACTCACTTCCACACAACACTTGAATCTGATGCTCTCTTGTCTGTCTTCTTGTCCGTGATGAAGGTGCTTCTGATTCTGATAAAGTGGTGGGGAGTCCCAAATGACATTTTTTTCCCAGCAAAGGTGGCTACCCTAAGTTCAGGTAGGAGGACTTGGTGACTGTTGCAGCCACAACTCCCAGCTTGCCTGCTCTTCGTGGGTCTTTCCATCAGTGTCTCTGTGCATCAGGTGACAGTAATGTGCTCAGTTAATGTGCCTACTTCAAAGCACAGAGCTTAAAATATATGCTATATAGATATGTCAGTGTGTTACTGCTTTGGCTACAGATATTCCTATGGTACCTGCTGGCCAGAAGATACAATCCTTGTACTATAGCTTAGTGAGCTATGACCCAGCTTGAAGACCCTTATATTTATTTCCTAAGCTTTCCGTATTGTAAAGTAACTAACAAAGTTTCCTTTGGGTGGTAATATGCACTTGTTAGTAAGTGCTATATAAGTGGTTATTAGTGCATTACTTATATAGGTACATCTGACATTTCGATAGTGCACGGTCTCTTTGCTGAGGCTTCATTCCAGGAATGGCATATTTCTCTTTATTAAAATAAAAATCAGTTCTGCTTTTGAGACTCTTGCTACTGACACTGTGTGTATTTGGTTTTGTTATTGCGATTCATGGTTATGGGGCAGAATCCCCTTACGATAAGCAGGCTGTCAATTTTTGCTTACTATGCATGTTTGCTAGTTTTTAATATTTAAATATGTCCAGTTACATATGAATGTTTGGTCTATACTCCTATGTATAATACAAACCAAAACTATAGGCCTATTTTGAATTATACGTATGTCAGCTGTCTATTTACTTATTGTTATGCACAGATGCCAAGTTTCATATTGCTTATGTGGGATATTACCATGGCTTAAGTGTGCTTATGTGTGAAATTCTATGCCTTATGTGTGACACTGAGTGAAGCGCAATTGCCATTAAAAACATGCTGAAAAATCACTGTGAGCATAAATATTAGAAACCACCCCACATATGAAGCACTATAAGTGCCACTTTTTTTCAAATGTACTTGCAATGAGACTGCGTGCTCACTGGCAACATATTACAAATAGCTTTTGTGGCTGGCCCACAAAGAACTGCTCCTGAGAGCAGAGCACCTCTCAACTTTATGTGACAAAATGTTCCAGTGCGGGAATGCGTTAATGACTACAGATTTGCGTTAGTCTGACCCGTGATGCGTGGCACTTGGCAGTGCTGTTTATGCTATTGCTTTACTACCTAAAATGTATCCCTAAATGCCTCCTTTGTCCTGAATTTCGACCCCTACTCCTGTTGCCGCCTAGAAGTAGCCTCCGTGACAGGCTGTCGATCTACTGTGTCGAAAACGATCATGTTTGGATCGAAAACGCTGCTGCGCTCGATAAAGAGCTGCGCCATAATCCAGATATGCTAGTGCTCGAAGAAGAGTTAAGTACCGACACGGAGAACATTTTTCATACTCTGCCTCCTGTTTTGTCGCACGAGGACGCCCGGGGCGAGCTCTCGTGATACCATCGGCCACAGCACAGCAGCAGGAGCGCGCCGCAGCCGGCGCGCCGTTTACGTGTATTGCTTTCCTGTAAGCTTTGTGTGCCCGTTCTCCATTTCCATGACCGGTCTTTGTGTCTCGGGGTCTGATAACGGCGGTGATCCATAACACAACAATGCCGGCCTCTTCTGAAAAAAATGCACACTGTTACTATAGAGCTTCCAGGGAGGCTTACAATGCGGCCTCAGAAATTGGCAACCTGTAAAAAAGCCCAGTCGAAAATTACGAACAGCTGGAGATGACAGTTGTTTTAACAGCTGAGCTGACAGGATTAATTTAAATGCACTGAAATCAAAAGTAGATAACACCTGTTTAGTCTTCCAGGGCTATTCGGGAAGGTAGGCCCGAGGAATAGAGCTGTGCCAGAAGCAAGAGCCGGGAGAGTAGGAGAGAGAGCCCGACAGGAGAACGAGGAAGAGAGGAACAGAGAGAGAAAGAGAGAGAGGAACAGAGATAGGAACAGTGAGAGCGGGGAACAGAGAGAGAGAGTGGATTAAGAGAAAGAGCAGAAACATAAGGGACAGAAGCATGAAAAAGAACAGAAACAGGGATGGGAGACAGACATGAGAGAGAAAGGAGGAGAGGGAAAAAGAAAGGGAACCGAGAGAGAGAGAGAAAGAGAGAGATGGGGCAAGAGAGACACAAGGAAACAAAGAAAAAGAGGGAGGGGGACAATAGGAGAAAGAAGCAAATGAGGGTGCAGAAACACTGAAGAAGGGCAGGGAAAGGTGTGTGTGAGTGAGAAGTAGGGCAACAATAGAGACATTAGAGAGAAAGAGGATGAGGACAGAAAATGAATGGGGGAAAAGGAAAATGAGAGAGAAAAAAGAGAGCAAAGAGAGAGTAAAGGAAAATACTGCGTAGACAGTGGTAGAGCAAAGCAACAGAGAAATAGGCACACAGAAGAGTGGGGAAGAGAAAGACAGAGGACACAGAGATATAGCAGGGAAAGAGCAAAAAAAGAAAGAGCAAAAGAGAAGTGTGAGAGAAAGAAAAAGGTAAAGAGATAGAAAAGGGATAGAGAGGGGAATAAGAGGAAAAAGGAGAACAGAGAGAGAGAGGACAAGGAAGACTGAAAAAATGCGACCAAGAAAAGCAACAGCGAAAGTAAGAGAAACACTACCAAAAGACACTGAAGAGAAAACTGGTATATCCAAGGAGCCCTGGAGAGAAAGGTGGGAGAGATTTGCGTGTCTCTAACTCAAGGACAATGTGACAGGTTGGCCACAGGAAATATTGGCACATTAATAGGGCAGAGAGGATGGAAGGGCCTGGGAGAGACAGAATGCAGTGAAAGAGAGCGAGTGAGGAGGCCAACTATCATCTATTTGAAATGTCTGGCTCCTATAAGGCTCACAACTGGCCAGCTCACCTTGTCCAGGCTTTGAGCTTCATCCAAACAAGGAGTCAGATCACTGAGTCTCGAAGGCGGCTTCGTAAGCCAGCATCCTAGCTATCTTCCTACTTCAATTACAGATTCTCTTTGTGCTTGTTCCACATCCACCTGCCTATAAAATACTATGGAGAAGTATGCGTTGCTAAGATAACAAGACACCGTTGTTACAAGCTATAAAGTTTTGACATTAAGAACTGTGTTTTGGACTGGAAAGAGACTTCAACACCAGCATGGTGGTGAGGAATTATCATTTAAAAATACCTCTCTCAAGCACAAATCTGGCAAGTTCCTTTACAACTCTGACTCATGAAGATTCCATAACACTCTTTAACTAGGGCCACGAGTCATTGAGCAATAGTAGGGCAGTGATAGCCTACAGCTCAAGAACTCAACGACAAACGAAAGAATAAAGCCCTAAAACACAGTCAAGGAAATAATAGTAAATGCTGTTCCCAGGCAACATGTGCAGAGTCCAGATACTGTGAGTTATTTTTTGAATGAAACTGTGAACACTATTGTTGACTCATGCTTGGACACTATTGGCAGCTCTGTTTTCTTCACCCTAACTAAAGCAGGTGCCCGTCTTCAACATTTTAAATAAAAACTCATTTGCAGCTCACAAAAGCAGAAAAATAAAATTGAAGGCAGATAATCAGGCCAGTGAATCATTACCTATACACAAGAGCCGTCGGTGGCCAAAGATCCTGATACAGCATCTAACAGTAGACCGGCAGATCGTCATAGGATAATCTGCTTCTCAATATCGAAACTTAGCTTGGGAAAACAAAATACTGTTGTCTTTGAAACCACAGGCACAGAGGCTGGCTCAGGTGAACTGCAGGAATCAGAAATGTGCTTTATAAACCAAGTTCCAAACCTGTGCCAAGCAGGAAGTGTAGTTCTCAGGAAGCCTCTCATGCTTGCCACCTTGCATCCTCTTGCATTCAAATACTTGTAGTTCTATAAGCTCAGGGAGATCGCAAAGATATATGTACCAGAATACAAGGTGTCCACAGCTGCTAAGCTGCCTCATGTTATGCAAGACACCTTCTCCCGATGATGGCTTTCAGCAGCACGTCGCAGCATGCTCAGTCCTGCAGGTCTGCATTTCTAATAATCAGAGTCAAACCAGACTACCCGAGCACAGACTGTAGTCGGATAAAGGACGATTAAAGATAACACTTGACTGTTATGAGACACACGAAGTGTAGACCAAGGACAGGCAGACCATCTCAGACCCGCCATGGGACAACTTCAAATCTGAGGAGTTCACAGCCCGTATTTTTGGACATGTAACCAACCTTGACAGGAAGCAATATTCATCTGCCTCAATTGCAAGAGTCTGGGACGGTGCAGAGAATGCATGGTCCAGACAAATTCTACACACCAAAGGGAGCCCGTGCTCCCATCTCCGAAACTCTTCATCCTCTCATGTGCAATCTGCACCGGAAACACTTCAACCTCTCAGCTTTGACCCGTGCTCAAAACACTCCTACCTTTCATCTTCGACCCGCGGCCACAACTTTCAATCCCCTCATCTTCAAATCATAAGGTTGCCACTGCTAGGCACAAAAAAAATAGCCATTTACAGTGCCTTCCAATTCATTTGTCATTTATGATACCTCAGGGCCTCAGCCATGCTTGAAAAACGGTTGGCAACATTTTATTCGGCTTCTGCAGTAGACTGGTTGTACGCACTACTTCAGCACGCGGCCGTCAGCAGGACACTGTCGTAGAGAGGACTTCAGCAAATCAATGCCCCTCGTCGCTCCTTCATGGACATAATTATACGGTGCTCGTTCTATGGAGACAGAGGTCAACAGCGACAAAGCGCGCCATTGACAATAGGCAAATCCAGATGCGCCACTTTCCACAGAACGCAATTTTGGAGCGAGACCAGCTTTTCCCCCGCAGCAAATGACAATAAAAATGGCCCCAGCAACAAAGCAGCATTTCCGCTGATTAGGAAATCCGGCCTCGAACGCAAGAGAAATATTAAAATCAACAAAACTGCGCACAAACGAGTGCCTTGTTGTTTTGGGGAGGGTTCACAACTCTCGGTAATGTAACTGAACTAGCTCTTTATGTTCTCGGATTATTTAATAAAGGGGCGCATCACACCAAATAGACTGCGTTTGGAAATGCGCATTTTCGCCTTTCCTTCCTGCCGTTTCAAAGATCCCCTTCTATTGGCTACACAGCAATAATTGTTGTTCCATTCCGGCTAATGATAGATTGTTCTGCTTGTTAAAATAAGGAGCCGGCTCTCCCGTGCGTTTTTTTTTTATTTTCTTTACACAACTCGGAGGCTCAGAGCAGATAATTACAAACAATGCCTGGAGAATGGTTCACTTAATGTTAATTTATACAACAAACTAATTGCTACCAAATGGTAAAAAATCACATGTGGAAGTTGCTCTCTCCCACGCACACAACTGAACCAGCAGCCATCTGTCTGAGCCTGGGAGTTCTCGTGACATCTGAGGAAGAGGAGGTAAAGGACAGACACCCATTTAGCGGATCCGTCAGCCCAGCACAGTCTCACCAGGGCGTTCGCACTTAGCGGTGAAATATAAACTCGGAGCGTTTACAGGCCAGCCACGAGAAAGGCATTGTGGGTTAGCCTGTCTGCGCGGGATCTGACCCATTCATTTCCGTTTGGTAACCTCAGAGACGAGGACGAAAAAAGTGGGAAAAACCTACGCGGTGGAGCGACATAGACATTCGACTTTTCCTGTGACAATCTGCCGCCCGCGCAGGCCCCGCCGCAGAGCAGTATGGAGGGATGGCACCCCGGAAGGGGGCAGGAGTTGCATTGGAAAAGTCATGAGTTGGCTTCTGTGATTGCACGCCACAGTTAGGAACAATTAAATTTCCCTCATTTTCTGCGAATTTAGGGCCATGTTGTGTTATGTTTTCAAACTGCAAGGAGCTGAAGACCTGGCTCTTTGTGTAACTGTATGGAGAGCACAAGCCGGCGCACCAGCTAAAGCGCCTGGATACCCCCACGGGCGTAGTGCACTCTACAAGCCAACATAACATAAGATCTACCCGCTGCAGTGCTTAACACGTAAAGTAGAACTGCATCAAGGCGCATGCCCTTTAGAACTTGAGGACTGCACTATGGCAATGCTGCTGTACAAGCGGGAAAGAAGAGATTACGCAGAAAGTTTAAAGGAACTTACTTTGTGTATTTATTCTGAATGAGGGGCATAATAAGGATAGTTAAACTAGATGTGCAGTGCATCCTAAATTTAATGTGCATGATCCATGGTGGTATCACCCATTACTATCCCTATGTGGGTTTTGTATTTATGTTTTTTCACACCACAAACAGTAGGTTGTCCTCCTGTAATGGTGTCTTTGATCAATCAAGTCACTTATTTGAAGTCACATCAATACCACAGAGCATGCATATGTGATAGGTTGTCAATATAAAGATACCTGCGGTCCACATGTGTGCACAACGCAAGCGTGTAGTATCTACCTGGGGTATGCAAATGATGCATTTACAGGATAAATAATGGACGTTTGGCACACTTTGGTTGGTAGCTTCAGAAGACTTTGGTCCTCATGATTGTGAAACCCTTGCATGTCAATGGGACTGAATGCAGAGATGGCCCACATCTTCTTTAGGACCATGGTTTAAAAATCTTCTGCAGAACATTTTGTGCCGAGCAAATGTACAAATGCAGTCCTTTTAGAACAGGGCAAGGCACTAAGACTGCAGTCTATGTGGGCACAATAGTGTTTATTTGCTTTGACCAACATTGTTTGAGATGAAGAGAATGACCTGCAAAGTGCAAGTACTGAGAACAGGAGGGTTGGCAAAGTTTATCTGCTCCTCTCTTAGAAATGACAGCCTCGTCATTTGAAAAGCCCCTTTGTTTATGCTAGACAATTCACACTAGTGAAAGAGGGCTGTACGTTTGAGGTGTTGTGTTGCACAAGATCTTTTGATTTCACAAAAATGATAAGCACAATATACTTATAGTGACTTTCAGCCAGATCTCTTCATCCATTGGTCTGATACTGTGTCCATCACATTTTTTCTTCTCCCACTACAGCATGGGGCAATGAGTCAGTTCACTTGTATTATGACTTTTCACAAGTAGAGTATCCACACACAAAGTAGTTTTATCCAGTCCTAGGGACTGGAATGGTATGTGTGCTTTGTATGATTCAAAATATTTTTTGCTATTATCCTGTTTTTCTTTAGGTTTAGGCGGGGCAGCTTCACCAACAATGCAGTTTTCCAAAAAGCATCACAAGAAAACAAGCATTGACAAAGCCGGAAAGGTTGGCAGCCATCACCAGACCTGCCAGCGTTGCTAATGCCTTGGTAGGCTGTTTCTGTCAATGTACTGCTGAATGGAAGAAAACAATCCACAAGTGAGTTGCTGTCAGCTCTGCAAACTGTTAAGTAGTTTAGAGTGAAGGCAGACAAGCAAATACCTGCTTACAGAAAGGATTACTTGCCTACATCCAGTCGTGGCTCATGATGGTCAAAAGGGCCGGTTTGGCACGTGGCAGGAGGCAGTGGGGAATGACAAACAATAAATAATTTTTTTTAAAAACCTACCTGATGCGCTGCCGCTTCCGCTCCTCGATCCTCATCACAGCAGGCACAGGCTTCCAACCTGCCCTGGGGCCAGTCCTAACACTGCGTTCATGCTGCTGGCAACATGAAAGCAGCGTTAGGATTGGCCGGAGTGCCTTGACCTGGTGCTCTGAGGCAGCATGGGAGCCTCTGCCTGTTGTCCCCAACCCGGCAACATAGTGCCGGGTTGGAGAAAGCCCAGTGCGCATGTGTTTGGCCCACCTGAGATGACCGGCCTAACACACACGCGCACTGAGGGGACTGCTGTGCACTCCCCTTATGTCCCTGTCATCACCCGTGGACCTGCCCCCTGGAAAATAAAAACGATAATGAACATAGTTTATTATTGCTTTGATTTTTTGGTTTGCAGTTGCTGCTTCTAGCGGGGGGTGATGCTCCTCTGCCATAGTGGAGGAGCCGCCCCTGCCTACATCAAGTTTAGAAACACATTCAAAAGCAGGAACAGGCCAAGAAAACTGACTTTTGCTGGAAATGCAGGCACCAAAACACAGTGGTGTGTCATAATATCCAATACAGCCACATCACTCAGCTCCCAATGATTAGAACTATGACACCACCAATCACATCAGTGTCAATGATCACCTCGCGGGGCAGGGAAGTAAATCTCACTCAAATATTCTGCCTTCATCATCTATGGCATTGGTACTCACAAACTTTTTCTCGGGGGCCAAAATTGCAGTATGGTTTGCGGCCGAGGGCCGCACTGAAGTGACAGCGGGGGGCGGGGCTTAGAGGGGGAACAACCACCCCACCCCCTTTTTCAAAACAATGCTAAACAATGCTGTATTTTGAATCCAGGTATAACTACAAACCTACAAAGGGGACATTTTGAAAAACATTTTTCTTATCAGACAATAGTAATCTTAAGAGGCATGGCATGGTAATTCTTGTGAACAGGATATTCAGCACAGGCCCAATGCAGCACAGTTTTCTCTGAGTCTGGAAAATAGGTATGTCAAAGGAAGACATACTACGAACTTATTTTGCACTTCATGTCTCTTATTAGTGTTCTGTAATCTGGTATTATGTCTGAAACGGCAAGCCTTAAGAGCTGATCCAGATGTAAGTCTGTTAGCTTATTTCTGAATTTACTCTTCAAAAGTCCCATTGTGGAAAACGAACTTTCGCAAACATATGTTGACCCGAACATACAAATTATTTTCTGGGCCACTGTAAAAAGAACAGGAAATTTGTCAGAAGGCACAGTGTTCCAGAATTCTTCTGGTGCCTGCCCCAAAAAAGATGCTTCAAGAGCTGAGTTATGCTGCATGTCTATCAGCTCCATTTGTGCTTGCGGTCTTTTCACGCCAATAAGTTCAACAGCATCAAGATTTCGTGCACTCACCATCCAGGGGTTTTCAACCAGCCTGAATAGGGGGGTGAGGGTTCTGAATTGAGAAAATCGCCTTTTGATCTCCCCAGAAATTTCCTCAAGACATGCACCAAGATTTAGCGTTGGCAGCATTTCTTGTGCATTTGGAAACCTCTGAGTCACAGCCAACAGTTTTGGAAAGTGGGTGAAGTCAGCAACATCCAGTTGTTCTTTGAATAGCACAAGCTTACTTTCAAATGAGTAAATACCATTCATCATGGACCACACAAGCTGTTGTTTGCCTTGCAGCATCAAATTAAGAGCAATGAAGTGTGCAAATAGATCTGAAAGAAAATGGAGCACTAAAAGCCATTTCACATCCTTTAGTTCTGGGAATGTTTGACCTCTGCTGTTTGTAAAGTGTTCAATTTCAGGAAGCAAAGCAATGAACCGCTCCAGAACTTTCCCTTTGCTTAGCCATCGCACTTCAGTGTGCATCAAGAGGTCTGTATATTCAGCTTCAGAATCCTGCAGCATAGCCTTAAAAAGACTATGGTTAAGGGCTTTGGCACGAATAAAATTAACAATTTTCACTGCAAGTTTTAGGACGTTATTCAGTTCTCCATGCTTTAATTTTGCACACAGAACTTCCTGATGAATAATGCAGCGGTAGTCTATTACAGGCTGTCCAGTGAGCTTCTTTTTAAGCAAAGATACAAAGCCTCTGTCATGGCCTACCATAGCAGGCGCGCCATCTGTTGTGATGCTAACAAGACTGTCCAGTGGTATGTGATGTGTTTCGAAGTAGTTGCAGATACTGTCCAGAATATCTTCTCCTCTTGTGTGCCCGTGCAGTGGTAGAAGGCACAGGAGCTCTTCTTTGGGATGAAGTGATTGGTCCAAATACCTCACCCAAACTAATAACTGGGCCACATCGCCTATATCTGTGGACTCATCCATGGCAATGCTGAAGAACGGTGACTCTCTGACAGCTTTGATCACCTGCTCCTGGATATTTTCACCCATTGCCTCTATTCTGCGTGCACAAGTGGAATCCGATAGCTGTAAGGCACCAATTTCTTTTAAAATGCTGGATTTGTTGCTATAGTTCTCAAACAAAGTTTCAGCTGCTGAAAGGAAACATTTCTTCACCAGCTCTGCCTCCGTGAATGGCTTCTTATGTTTGGCAAGCAGGTAGCATATTTTGAATGATGCTTCTGTAACAGCCTCAGATTCCTTCATTTGGCAAAGGAAGAGCTTCTGCTGGGAAAGAAGTGTTTGCTTTAACGATGCCACTTTTGCTGAACGCAGTTGTGAGTGCAATGGGAAGTTCTCATTATAACTTGCGTGTCGAGTTTTGTAGTGCCGTTCCAGGTTATATCTCTTAAGAACATTTACTTTCTCCTTGCAAAGCAAACAGGTAGCTTTCTCCTTTGGCCATTCAACAAACAAGTACTCTTCTTCCCATGCTGCCTGGAATGATCTGTGTTCACTCTGTATGGATCTGGGTCGTTTGCAAGGCTTGGTAACTGGACTGTAGGCCATTGGTCTCAGCAAGTTTGTGCAATGATTTTCAAGGGTCAGGAATCAGATTTTCCCCTCACAGCCAAAGGACCGACACCACTTCACGAGCGACAACACTTCACGAGCGACCGATGGACCGACACCGCCTCACGACCAATGGACCAACACTGCGTCTCGCTACAGACCTCTGTGCACAACAGCAAAGTAATATAAAGTGATGTGTAAAAGGAAACAAAGCATACCGTGATCTAACAATTGGCAACACACATGCTGGCCTTTGCCGATTCCCAGAGGACCATGTTATAAAAAGTATTTTTTGAAATTATGGTTGCAACCTGCTAGGAATACTAGAGTGATAAAGAGGCCAATGAATGGTATACGGGCCTCTTTTTAGAAACTGTTTTTTTTCAGCATGCTGGGTCACACAGCAATAGAAATCAACTGTGCGCGAAATGCCAGGGGCCAGATAAAAAAAAGTGTATTATTGTAAGACATTTTCAACAGCCCTGGCTCTAGTAGTATATTCCTACACTAATCACAAGAGCCAAATGGGAATGTTCCAGAGTATATCCCTATCCTAATCACAAGAGACATTTAATTAGATGCAGCAGCCATTTATCATCCGCACCCCTGGGAGGAGGAGTAAGCTGAAGGTGTTTGCCCATCACACAAAGTGTACCCCACTGGACACTTCACAAATGGTTTGATTTATATTGGGATTGTCATCTGATTTTTGGTAGTTTTCATGGGTGGGTGGTTTCTCTCTGGCTGTACTGGGTTGGTGGGTATGCGTTATAAAAGTAAGCATTATTGTTTAGAGGTTGTACAAACAAAGGTCTAACTTGGTGCCTAAGCATTACAAGACAAAGATACAGCAGCACAGTTCTTACCCTTGCAGGGTCCGGTCTATCACACACAGCGCCATCTGCTCTCACCCCTACCCCAGTAACACACACAGCGCGCACACATACAGCGCCATCTGCTCTCACCCCTACCCCAGTAACACACACAGCGCCATCTGCACACATCGCCATCTGCTCTCACCCCTACCCCAGTAACACACACAGCGCGCACACACACAGCGCCATCTGCTCTCACCCCTACCCCAGTAACACACACTGCGCCATCTGCACACAGCGCCATCTGCTCCCACCCCTACCCCAGTAACACAGACAGCGCCATCTGCTCCCACCCCTACCCCAGTAACACACACAGCGCCATCTGCACACAGCGCCATCTGCTCTCACCCCTACCCCAGTAACACACACAGCGCGCACACATACAGCGCCATCTGCTCTCACCCCTACCCCAGTAACACACACAGCGCGCACACACACAGCGCCATCTGCTCTCACCCCTACCCCAGTAACACACACAGCGCGCACACACACAGCGCCATCTGCTCTCACCCCTACCCCAGTAACACACACAGCGCGCACACACACAGCGCCATCTGCTCTCACCCCTACCCCAGTAACACACACAGCGCCATCTGCACACAGCGCCATCTGCTCTCACCCCTACCCTAGTAACACACACAGCGCGCACACACACAGCGCCATCTGCTCTCACCCCTACCCCAGTAACACACACTGCGCCATCTGCACACAGCGCCATCTGCTCTCACCCCTACCCCAGTAACACACACAGCGCGCACACACACAGCGCCATCTGCTCTCACCCCTACCCCAGTAACACACACAGCGCCATCTGCACACAGCGCCATCTGCTCTCACCCCTACCCCAGTAACACACACAGAGCCATCTGCACACAGCGCCATCTGCTCTCACCCCTACCCTAGTAACACACACAGCGCGCACACACACAGCGCCATCTGCTCTCACCCCTACCCCAGTAACACACACTGCGCCATCTGCACACAGCGCCATCTGCTCCCACCCCTACCCCAGTAACACACACAGCGCCATCTGCTCCCACCCCTACCCCAGTAACACACACAGCGCCATCTGCACACAGCGCCATCTGCTCTCACCCCTACCCCAGTAACACACACAGCGCGCACACATACAGCGCCATCTGCTCTCACCCCTACCCCAGTAACACACACAGCGCCATCTGCACACAGCGCCATCTGCTCCCACCCCTACCCCAGTAACACACACAGCGCCATCTGCTCCCACCCCTACCCCAGTAACACACACAGCGCCATCTGCACACAGCGCCATCTGCTCTCACCCCTACCCCAGTAACACACACAGCGCGCACACATACAGCGCCATCTGCTCTCAGCCCTACCCCAGTAACACACACAGCGCGCACACACACAGCGCCATCTGCTCTCACCCCTACCCCAGTAACACACACAGCGCGCACACACACAGCGCCATCTGCTCTCACCCCTACCCAAGTAACACACACAGAGCCATCTGCACACAGCGCCATCTGCTCTCACCCCTACCCCAGTAACACACACAGCGCGCACACACACAGCGCCATCTGCTCTCACCCCTACCCCAGTAACACACACAGCGCCATCTGCACACAGCGCCATCTGCTCTCACCCCTACCCCAGTAACACACACAGCGCCATCTGCACACAGCGCCATCTGCTCTCACCCCTACCCTAGTAACACACACAGCGCGCACACACACAGCGCCATCTGCTCTCACCCCTACCCCAGTAACACACACTGCGCCATCTGCACACAGCGCCATCTGCTCCCACCCCTAACCCAGTAACACACACAGCGCCATCTGCTCCCACCCCTACCCCAGTAACACACACAGCGCCATCTGCACACAGCGCCATCTGCTCTCACCCCTACCCCAGTAACACACACGGCGCGCACACATACAGCGCCATCTGCTCTCACCCCTACCCCAGTAACACACACAGCGCCATCTGCACACAGCGCCATCTGCTCTCACCCCTACCCCAGTAACACACACACACAGCGCACACACACAGCGCCATCTGCTCTCACGCCTACCCCAGTAACACACACAGCGCGCACACACACAGCGCCATCTGCTCTCACCCCTACCCCAGTAACACACACAGCGCGCACACATACAGCGCCATCTGCTCTCACCCCTACCCCAGTAACACACACAGCGCGCACACATACAGCGCCATCTGCTCTCACCCCTACCCCAGTAACACACACAGCGCGCACACACACAGCGCCATCTGCTCTCACCCCACCCCAGTAATACACACACACAGCGCACACACACAGCGCAATCTGCTCACACGCCTACCCCAGTAACACACACTACATTAAAAACAAATAAATAAATAACCAAAGAGCCTTACCTGACTCAAAGCACTGTAAAGATGCCACAAATCTGGAACAGCAGGCAGGCAGGCGGGCAGCAGACGTGGAGCCGGTGACAGCAAGCAGACGACCAAAGCCCCCGTAAAAGTTAGTTGCAAGCGCTGACTTTTATGGGGCTTTGGCTTCCACGATCGTCAGGGCAACGCAATAAACAATGGCCGCCGTATGTAAACATAGAGGAGGGCCGCGGGAGCATGGTCCCGCGGCCCTCCTCTATGTTTACATACGGCGGCCATTGTTTATTGCGTTTGGTGTGCGTCTCGCGGGCCGCCAAGTTAGGTCCGTGGGGCCGCTGGCGGCCCGCGGGCCGTACTTTGAGTACCGTTGATCTATGGGATAAGAAACACCGGAGCTTGGGAATGGGATAAAGCAAGAGAGATGAGGAGAGAACAACAGGAGAATATAGGTCTTGTCTTTGTGCAGTCTCTGACTCTTTGAGACATTTTTTCATATCTCCAGCAGCAGCCCATCTGTCCAATTGTGTGGTATATCAGATTTGGTAGAGAGTGAAGTTATGTGGGATCCGGTAGTGTGGTGGTATGCAATATGATATGGTGTGATGTGGTGCTGGATGGTAGGGTATGATAAGGAGTGATGTTGCAAGGGATTTGGCCGGGTACAAAACAGTATAGGGTTGTCACATAAGATTTGGCATGCTTTTCTGATATGGTATTTGATGGGTTTGTGTAATGATCTATCTTGGGCATACTGTGGTGTGATTAGCTATGACCTAATGAAGTGTAAAAGGAAGTTCTGTAGAGTGGAAACATAAGTATTACGGTAAGGCATTAAGTGAGATGTGATGTAACGTGTGATCTCAAATGGTCCACTGTGATATAGTAAGCAGTCGTCTCGCACGTTGTGTACAGTGTTTTATAGTTGTATATTGGTGTGTTGAAGTGTAAAATGATCTGCAGTAATTTAGAGTGGTTTGTCATATTGGGAATCACAAATATACACCGAGAACACACACACAGATTGTGGTATAAGAGTGTGTCGCATAAAGGAAACATTTTGGATGAATACTTAACATGTCAGTGCTTGCACACAAAGTATGTAGACAATATGGTCCTGGTGGAAAGGTGATAGGTAGAGATGCAAAGAAATATGCCCCTTCAATATTCAGAAGGTGTGTTTGTGTACGCACACACATATAAACACACTTACACACAGGCATACAAAAAAATACCAAGGCAAATCAGAACATTTGAACAGTGAATTAAACATTGTGAATCTGTATAATGTGAAACGTGGCTATATGTGTTTATGTGTGTAACGCACATTAAATGTAATGTACTGTAACTGCATTGTTCGATTCATCAAGTATCACTTCCACGCTTCCACCACTGATTTATGTGATAATTTTGCTCGGTTATATCTAAAATAGCACTCATTACGAAGGTCTGTGCTGCATTTATGGAACCATACAGGTCCATTCTTTGTTTTTAAACAGTGAAATAATTCCATTCCGATTTATGCAACATAGACAGATCCATTCCAGTTATCCAGGATTGTTGAAATATACGAGACAGGACTTGGAGGTGTTACAGTAATCCTGTGTTTTGACTAAATGCTGCAGCAATAATGTCAAACCACCCACCTGGGGCAAAAGGAGCTCTGCCCTAATCCGACCTGCCGCCAGCCAGAGTGGTGGCCTGCCTTCAGAGCTCCTCGCTCATTTTACCGCCCTAGTCAGCTTTCCTTAACATTGTCTTGGGGACACATCGTAATACTGTGGTTGTCATTTCCATGTCCCGGTGTTCGAGTAAGAAATCTCCCTCCACCCATTGGTATATATTCAACACCAGCCCATATCAGCCCTCCCTAGCTGCGGCAGTTTGCATTAAGTGGTACACAACTTCTTCACCAGTGTGTGATATTGTGTAAGTGATTTGGTCAACTTTTCTAAAAGAGATTTCTTTTTGATTGAGTCTTGCAAAGTCTGTGACATAGTTGAACCGGTTTAACTGGATTAGAGAAACATGAAGAACTTTTTTCACAAGCCCCAAGAAACAGATACATTTTTTGGTAACATTCATTATACTATAGAAACGCAGAGGTATCTCAAAGAAAATGAGACACTCATCGGAAACTTTTTAACTGCACATTCTCAGATCACTTCTGAAATTAGAGCTGAAAGGCTGAAGATTTTAACACCAGGGAAGCACAGAAAAAACCTTTTCCCACATGTTCTTGTGAACTGGTGGATAACTAACGTGAAGGTTTTTCTTGTGAAATACAACCTACTATTATTTGTAGATTTTATCTTTTTCATATTTTTCTCCTAGTGAGGAAGTAGCTCAAAGATCTGCAGCACTGCAATGCAACATGCTCCAGAGTGCCTCAGCACTAGGAAATCAACAACCAAGAACCATAGAAGTTGTCATACTTACACGTTTTAGTTTATAAGTCACCAGTGTTCACCACTACCATTAAATAACCCTTGGGTCTATAACTAACCAGGGTCCTTCGGACCCCTGCCCGCACTTCATCTTTAACAAAGCCGACGACATCATCGCCCCGCACCTCCAGACCGTCATCAACTCTTCTTTTTCTTCTGCTACCTTCCCCGAATGCTGGAAGCACGCTGAAGTCAACGCCCTACTAAAGAAACCTACGGCTGACCCAAGCGACCTGAAAAACTTCCGCCCCATCTCTCTTCTACCTTTCCCAGCCAAGGTAATAGAAAAGACCGTCAACAAACAGCTGACCACCTTCCTGGAAGACAACAACCTGCTCGACCCTTCACAAACCGGATTCCGAACCAACCACAGCACGGAAACCGCCCTCATCTCAGTCACAGACGACATCAGAACCCTGATGGACAACGGTGAAACAGTCGCCCTCATTCTCCTCGACCTCTCGGCTGCCTTTGACACCGTCTGTCACCGCACCCTAATCACCCGCCTACGCTCCACCGGGATCCAAGGCCAGGCCCTGGACTGGATCGCCTCCTTCCTCGCTAACCGCTCCCAAAGAGTTTACCTCCCTCCGTTTCGCTCAGAACCCACCAAGATCATCTGCGGCGTACCTCAAGGCTCATCGCTCAGCCCGACACTCTTCAATGTCTACATGAGCCCCCTCGCCGACATCGTACGCAAGCACGACATCATCATCACCTCCTACGCCGACGACACCCAACTTGTACTCTCCCTCACCAAGGACCCCGCCAGCGCCAAGACCAACCTACAAGAGGGTATGAAGGACGTCGCAGATTGGATGAGGCTCAGCCGCCTAAAGCTGAACTCTGAAAAAACGGAAGTCCTCATCCTCGGCAACACCCCGTCCGCCTGGGACGACTCCTGGTGGCCCACGGCCCTCGGCACCGCACCGACCCCCGCAGACCACGCCCGCAACCTCGGCTTCATCTTGGACCCTCTTCTCACCATGACCAAGCAAGTCAACGCCGTGTCCTCCGCCTGCTTCCTCACTCTCCGCATGCTCCGCAAGATCTTCCGCTGGATCCCCGCCGACACCAGAAAAACCGTGACCCACGCCCTTGTCACGAGTCGCCTGGACTACGGCAACACCCTCTACGCCGGGACCACCGCCAAACTCCAAAACCGCCTGCAACGCATCCAAAACGCCTCGGCCCGCCTCATCCTCGACGTACCCCGCAACAGCCACATCTCCGCACACCTGAGACACCTGCATTGGCTCCCAGTCAGCAAAAGGATCACCTTCCGTCTTCTCACCCACGCACACAAAGCCCTCCACAACAAGGGACCGGAATACCTCAACAGACGCCTCAGCTTCTACGTCCCCACCCGCCCCCTCCGCTCCGCTGGCCTCGCACTTGCTGCCGTCCCTCGCACCCGCCGCTCCACGGCGGGTGGGAGATCTTTCTCCTTCCTGGCGGCCAAGACCTGGAACTCCCTCCCCACCAGCCTCAGGACCACCCAGGACCACTCCGCTTTCCGGAGACTCCTAAAGACTTGGCTGTTCGAGCAGCGATAACCCCCCCTTTCCCCCCTAGCGCCTTGAGACCCGCACGGGTGAGTAGCGCGCTTTATAAATGTTAATGATTTGATTTGATTTGATTTGATTTCCTATGCTTTACTAAGGTATTTTATGTAATGCTGGCTTCACTTAAGGGATTCTTCTGAGTGCTGCACAGTTCACAATAAAAGATCAACATTTCGGATAGCTGAAGTCCACCCGATGGTGGGTCATTAGCCCTATCTAATATTCCTCGCTTACTACCCAAAGTGCGTTGTATAGTATTGACTCGAATATGTGCAAGAATATTGAAGTTTTAATATTGTGCTACAGTTATATTGCAGCAAAAATATTGCTGACCAAAATATTCAGAAGTTAACTATATATTTGCGTACATACAGATTTACTATTCTTAACTTCACATTTTGAAGAGAGGCATATTGTCTAGGTACATATCTGTGGAGTTAAGTATAGGTATAGTAAATCCATACTAATCAATATATTCTTGCCTTGTAAATATTTTGGTTACCAGTATCTTTGCTATGATATCATGGTAACGCTATATGAAAGACTCAATATTTTGGTTCCATTGTATCGGTTACCTTAAGCTGTTAAAGTTGCCTTGAAAATTTTAGTTTTCAAGAGCTTTCTGAAACAGGTGATTTGGTTCGGCTCTGAGAGTGGTAAACAAATAGTTACGACATTTGGGGCCCTCGACCATCTAAAACGTACCCCTTTTTTCTGTCATCTTCAGTCACGATCACAGAGAAGGTGCCTGTTGGGCTTTTGTGACTTCCTTGTGGGGATATAGTGAGAATCCTATTGTTGAATATATTTAATGCTTTTGTTCACATAACCTTGTGAATGGCACAGCAGAGCTTGAATTGTATCTCTGAGTCCATCCTCAGCCAGAGAAGTGTTTTAGGTCCGGTTTCCCGTGGTTGTTTTTCCAGAGATTGAGGTATCATTTAGCTATCTCGTTTGGGTGTTCTTGGGTTCCCTGTAACAATTATATTGCCATAATCCAGCTAGAACATTACTATGGATCTGGGCAGTTTTATTCGGTGTGTACTTTACAACAGTGACACTATCTTGCTAAGAAATTAAAGTTGTAATTTCATACATTTCACTATTGAAGTGACTTTTGTGAGAATAACATATCTGTACCAAAAATGATCCCCAAGTTTTGTGTTTGTTGTAGTTTCTGAGGGACTATCATGCAAAAGGAAGCTTATCGGAATCAGTACCTGCTAGTAGTAGGATCATTGTTTTTACCCTATTGAGATAGGCTTGTTTTTCTTCATCCATTGAAACGTATTGTTGAGATATTTGGTGGGGTTTGTTTGGTTTCTATGTTTGGGTACTGTCTGTTTACATTTGGAACTGTCTTTGGTAGAACTGGATAATTGGGCAGTACTCTGTCCTGTTCAGGCAAATATAGCTCTCACTGACGCACAAGGTATGTGCTTCAGGCACTCAGTCAGTGTACTGGCCTCGGAGGTTGCCCAGCCGAATGTGTAGTTGAACGGCATGAGCTAAAACTCTATGTACACTCGGAGAAGAATGTGACATTGAGCAATTTACTTGACCAATGGGCTCAGGCTGCTGTTGAAGAGAAGAGGTGACAGTGACTTTGTACGTTCCATGTAAAACTAGTTTCACTTTTGATGATGCTGCGCCAATTTTTACTTTTAACTATGTAATTAAAGGGTACTGCTCCGAGCTAACATTTTGTTTTGTTATGTTGTGTTTATATCCATTTAGGCTACGGGAAGTTTGTTTTGCTGGACAGGATGTCTGTCGTATAGTATCTGGAATCAAAATGGAAGTTCTAGTGCGGCTCCGCGTATAGCCAAAATACAGATGCAATACCAACATTGAGGCTCTCAGGATATGAACAGCTGATGCAAACAATAAGCAGGAATGAATGCCAGTGGTGATCTGCAAGGATGATGGGTCATGGATAAGTAGGTCTGTCCAACTGAGCCTTATCTATAATAAAACTTCAGGTTGAAGTGAATGCTGTATCAATTATAACAACACTGTGTCATCTCCCTAAGATTAGCTCATCAAGCAGTCACTCTCACACCTTTCAACTGTTCCACTGCACCCAGGATGCTGTACTGACATGGTTAAATGGACACTGGGCATTGATTAAATGGTTGCTCCCCGATGGTCAGTAATTGATGTAATTAACCTTTGAACATGCTACTACCTTAAACAAATAAGACAGTATCACCTACATCTTGCTAGCAGGGTAAGGTGAGAATAACCTACATGTCAAACTCATAAATGCTTTTAGCCTATGAAATCTGCTGCATGGTCTACTTACTGTGCACCCGGCAGGCACGAACCTGAGATCTAGCCAATGAAATGCATCACTTGTGCCTGATGTAGCATATTCCTGAATGAAAGGTTGAGTAGAAAGACAAGAAAAAGGGATCTGGTGCAGGGATGCTTAGATAGGTAGCAGCAGCAGAACACAATCAAGGAAACCAGAACATAATGACACAATCAGATGTGAGTAATTTTAATGGTTTATAAATAAGAGATTGGGTTCCAGGACTGCATGATTACTCAAAGACATAAAAAGTGTCTTGTCTTGGGAAACTATGCATCATTGCGTAGTGCTTCTTTGGCTATGGCAGTGTGCTACGAATGCTGAGGCACATATCAGGTGTTCATACTTGATTCACGGGATAAGAAACCAAGGGCCAGATGTAGCAAAGGGTTTTTGCCAATTCTGTGTCAATGGGAAAATGTGTTCATACATATGGCCCCAAGCCACATATTACAGATACACCATGTCTGGACCCTGAAGATTCCCCGTCCAACAGATACTTAGGAACACTGAAGTTAAAGGGCAAAAGGCTGATTACCAGAACAATGGACCACAACACCCAGTGCAGAATGTGAGTTTTAGAGGCAGAAAGCTGAGATGTAGAGCATTGCCCTGGTTATCTTTGCATGGGACATGGGACATGCCCTGCTTTGTGCGTGCTACAGAGAGAATGTTTAGTCTTTTTTAGGTGAGAAAATACCCATTTAATTTTTTTATTGTGTATCTGCTTTGCTTTAGTTCATCTTCCTTTCATGAATATGGAATATGAAATTCCAGATATCTCTGGAAAATTCAAAGGTGGGGCAGGTTTAAATCAAATTAATGCTCCAACTTCACTCCTAATGTCGTTTGACACAATAAAGGTTTGAGGTTGCCAAAGTAAGAAAGTAACACACGGTCCTTATAAGAACCCAAGAGGAGCGACATATCGCTTTAAGTCTGCATCACTTTGCCAGTCTCTCAAAATTGTACTTATCATTGTGTGTATGTGACGCCATCAGTCGGGGACAGTTAATCAAAAAAGTAACCCAAAAAAACAATTAGGATCGTCCAAGTTTTACACCTAACAGATGCTCAAACTAGGCACAGTTCATTAAATTGCAGAATTAATTGAAGTCATTCATTTTTCATTAAGCCTTTCCGGAAATCCGCAATTTTAAGTAGCAAACAATAAAATAGATAAATATATTAAAGAATTAAAGCAAATCCTATTCAACCCCTTTTTAATTTCCCCTGATTCCATTGTAGGATTTTAGGCCACAGGAAGGGAAGTGCTAATGCTACTTTCTCATACCGATTCATGCCACCATGTTTCCTTGAAAACCACTCTACTGATCTATCGATAGCTGGTAGCATGGTTGGTGCCTGGCCAAGAAAAGACAAGGCCGCATGTAAGGATGGCATGTGCAAAGAGGGAAGAGATTGTACATATAAAATGCATTTTTCCACGTGGGCCCTTCGAGCAATGGGGAAAGAACAGTTTGAAAATGTCATTTATAAGATTGAAAAACTCATGCAGCTCCTGATTGTGTACCAGTAACTCTTGCTCTGGGTCTCCCAGCCCTGAAGGAAAGGCAGATGCCAAACATAATGTCCCTTAGTTGGCGTTTGCCATCATCTTCAGGGTAAATATCACCCTTGAAGCCTAAAAAATCTGCATAAAGGGACCCGGGAAAGGATCGTGAGTATAGTTTTTTGGTTTTCTGAAATGTGTCTACAAAGAGTCATAAAACACATTCTTTCTGCATAGTAGCTGGCTTCAGACTACATTTGGCAGTGGTGTTCCTGTGCACATATATTTTTTTGATGCATCCAGTCCCTTTTCAAGCGTACTGTTACCTTACTAAAGACATGCACGTGAATCCAGACCAAGAGTACATTTGCAAGTCCCCTTCACACGGATTCATGTAGAGTAACCCGCCTTCAGATTGTTGTACGCATGCGCTGAAGAGAACGGGCTCAACTGGCGGAGCAGGCGGCAGGGAGCAGGAGAGTAGGGGGTCGCTGCGCGTACTCAAACAAGGATGGCAAAATACAGTTTGAAAACATAAATTATGGCAACCCATGTGCTTGGTGTCTTTGGCTGCCAACAGCAGGAAATACAGAACAGAAGGTGCTGTTCCAGAATGTATTAAAATGAAGCTTAGAAAACAATACAGGCCCGAGTATCTCCTTGGCACACAGTCACTTGGAGGCAATGGTCTCTGGATTGTAACGAGTCATTGAGGAGTGTACGGTGTGTGGGTGTGCGTTATGCGCACTTGTCATTAAAAAAAGAATACTCTGAGGAAGAATTAGCCGTTGTGCTTTCAAATGAATTTACTTTTGAGGCCCAGGACTGCTGGCTGTTTGCTCGCTTCCACACGTAGGTAAGAAGCCTTGTAGATCACACAGGCAGTGGGGAAACGCAACAGCGTGGCGTAGGCAACCAGTCTCAAGCGGGTGGGCGGAGTCAGGGTGCACATCCCCACAAAGAGGTGCCCTTTGTTCACTGAACCTGGCCCCAGCTCCCATGCCCCCCACATGACTAATGCCACGCTGCGGTGTCCAAACCTCTCGGGCACGGCGCACGGAGAGAGCACAACTCGGGCCCAACGCACCAAGCCCTCAGCAACAGTGATGAATTTATCCTAAAACAACAAATCAATTCTTTGCCCATTAATGTCCTAAATAACAGCGTAGGAGCAGTGTCCTGTTGTAATAAACAGCCATGTGTTCAATTACTGTCTGCGCTCCCGCTCCTGCGCTCTGCAGTAATTACACCATGCACTGCATTCTACATTGACATTATATTAATGCGCGGGGCGGACGGATCTTAAATGCGAATTAAATTAAGGCTAAACATTTCAAAGTGCTCTGCAAGAAACAGGGCTGCTAACAGCATGTTATTTAGCAGGAAACGGGGACGTGTTTGCACACAGGCGTTCTCCCGCTCTGTCACTCGCGCAGGCTGAAGCCGTGTGTGTTCATCCACCGACCAGCAAGTTAAAACAAATAGCCGGGCACTGTTGACTTCCCATATCGGGTCTGCGGAATGCACATTTCAGTTGCAGCCTGTATGCTCCACAGCAGCTTTTCGTAAATGAAAGACAAAAAAAAAATCAAGAATTGCCAGGTGACTACAAAGCAAAACACTCCGTTTCTGGAGACAAAGGCGCAGGATCGACGTTCAAGAAAAGGCTTCTCACCCTGGCATATCTGTCAAACAATTTCTATTGTCCCGGAATAGCACACAGCAAACACTCAGACAAAGGCCCCGATGAAAGGCGTGTTTACTTGTGCAAGGGCCCCTTTCATCCATTTCATATACTCCCCGCGCACCGTTTGCATTGTGTGGTTGGATAACCAATAGCAACAAAGGCGGGAGAGTGCTGGGGCTTAGCGCGCGCTATTGTGCGCCTGAGAGATACCTGGCCGCCTTGCTACCACCATCCAAAATCAGGTTCCAGAGAACAGTTTGACCTCGATCTAAGCTGTGGTTCAACTCACCAGATTCTGGCGCAGGAACAATGGAGGGCACTCAACAGGAGAGCGGAGTTCAGGCAGGAAACTCAGGAGTTGAGTCTGTGCTTCTTGGCGCGCAAGATCCTTCAGCACCTTAGAGGGCACCTGATAGACAGACTGTAAGTGGGAAGCGGCTTCGCAGGGCTAACTTTGTGAAAAAAGACATAGGTGAAGGTGCTCAAAGTTTTCCATAGCAGCACACTGCTGGCACTACCTACTGCCGGGGTTGTCTAAAGCCAGTGCTGTCTAGTTTTGACTGCACCTTCTGACCTCTTCAACCAGCCTACTCTTGCAGTCTCTTCACCTCACTCTCATTGGGTTGTTTTCACCCCCGTTTCCTCCTTTTGCCCCAATTTATCTTTCTCTTCCTCATCCGTTCTCTCCACATATCCTTTTTCTGCCATCCTCTGGGTCAAAGTCAGATGATAAAAGATGAATGCCAGTACCAGACTGCCAATCTTCAAAACCGGGGGACTTTTGGCATTGGTGAGCTGGGCCCAGGCCCAGGGCACCAGCCTTCAGAGGGGCTTAAGGTGCTCTCTGCAATAAGGTCATGCAGACTGCAGTGATTCGCATTAAAGTGCTTTCGCTCACTTTTTAACATGTGCAGGTGCTGTTTTTAACATCATCTCAGTCTGCATTCTTGCCCTCCCATCTCCCTCTCACTCACCCCCTTCTGCCTTGCCCCTGGTCAACATGCAACTCTGCACAAGCGTGAGGAGCCAATCTTTGAGTGATTCAGGTGAGTTGGGGAAGGTGCGTATATGTTGTCTTCAGAGATCATGCACAAACCTGATCTTATCAGTCAGGGACTGACATCTGTATACAAAAGAGACCCCCTGCTACCTCATTTTAATGACCATCAGGAGCCAGGGCGCCACATTTTTTTCCATCCAGGGCACTAACCTGGCAAAGGCTGACTGTTCCAAACAAAACTCGCTGTATGAGAGGAGTCAAACTGCAGAGGTCAGGGCCTGGTATGGGGTGGGGCTTTTATCCAATTACGTCTATAGCAATGAAAGTGCTTCTGAGGGATGTGGTCATTAAGTTGGGATGCGGGGCTTCATGCAGGTAGCTTCCAGTGAGCCCCCCTAAAAACCAAATGGACGCATTAGAATTGCTGCAGATGTCTTCGAGATATGGCAACGCCCCAGTGAACATCAGCTGTGCTCTGCCTTCCCCACAAAGTGAGTTGGATACGCTCTCCACAAGGATTACCTACACACACTGTCTGGCATTGTGTGATATCGGCTCTTCACCAGGTGGCCATGTGAAAGGAGCTGTTATCGCATGACCCACTGTAGCGCTATGTAAGTTCAGGTCTGAAGTACCCAAAAGTGAGAGCCCAAGTCCACCACCAGCACAAATTAACCACTGAAGTTTCAACTTATTTCACCTATTTGTGAATGTTCATTAAAGCACACCTTTACCCAGTGATGTACACAGCTAAACCTAATTTTACATAGGTAAAAAAGCTCCACACTGTGTGTGTCATTTGCAGCCTGCTAATTGCAATGAATGAGGAAATAATTGAAAAAGCTAACATTTCAAAATGCTTGACATTCTTCTTTTGACAGCGTATACTTTCACTAAATAGGAGCTTTTATTAAGAAAACCCCAGAGCAATTGCTATTTATGAAATGCCCAAGTACTTCAATTATATTGTGCAACAGGAACATCCTACTCTTAATGGTTTATGAACAAAATAGTGGGTGCCTAGCCTCTTTCTCATTGGGTCACTTGCGTTGTGTAGACTGAACAACAAGGTGCATTGAAAGTGAATGGGAGTGTTCCGAGAGTGCTCGGGCTCTTCTCACCACTATTTCCCTCCACAACAAATGCTTAACAATACAACTCTAATCTTATTACCATACGTAACAGGGAACTGCTGTCTGGCGCAAAAAGGATTGTGAAACAGAAGATTTAATTCACATGTGCAGCATGAGGATCAACTAATAGTAACATGAGACTGAAAAAGTAGAAAGCAAGGAAATTAAAACTTGTACCTTCAAGAATGAGGCAGTTCTTCGGTGTCAAAGATGGCAACGCCGAAAGAGCTACTAAGTGGCCTAATGAACTTCCGAAAAAATGCAAGCCACAACAAATTCACTGCTGAGAGACTGAAGAGGACACATAAGTCATCCTTGTGACTTGCGACATGAAACGCAGATCAGTTATTCCTATTCATTCACTCACTGTGAGAAAGTGTGATCCATGTGGCTACCCAAACCAGAAGATTCTTTGTCATGGAGGGATGCCAACAAGACCAGCTACATATAAGATGCATTTAGATGAGATTATTGGTATTAGAAATTATATCCTGTTCAAGTGATATACCAATACAACTGTTTGCCTTACTTGATTCAACCTAAAAAAAATTAAGAGCCATTTATCAAGAAATTCAGGCAACACCTGCCACAGAATCTAATAAAACAGATTGGAGTGGCAGTATTAAACTGAGTGGAAATTTCTACCACCAATATGCCTATATTGCTATATACGTTTGATAAAAGTAGCCTCATGATGAAACTCCTGTAGTCATGGAGATGACTCCTTCAGTAAGTTTGAGGGAAGGTGCCAAGAAAAATGCTACAAAACAATTAACTGAAGGGTCAGCAGACATTAAGAATCAGAGGCATTGAAAAAAAAAACAATGACTCATACCGCACAGACACACACATTATGTTCTAGATCCCAAAAACGGATATGATGTGTGTCACATGGGTTCTTCTAAAGTACCTATCTATGGGAAGAGTTTCTGAAACACTGCAACATTAAACCAAGTTGGAACTGAGCTCTTAGTACTTGTACGGACCATGAAAAGAACACAATGTCGCTGTGTGTCGTGTCTCCACCACAGGCACACATTTTAATACCTCTTATTTATTTGCAGTGTTAAACTGCACAACACAGACCCAAAGGGGAGCAGATTCCTTAACATATGACCATGTAAACAGATTCTTGAACACAAAACAGGAATCAAACAACAAGGGCTCTGTGGATACGCAGAAAATATTTTAGCAGTGCTCTTCTTGGACTTGTGGGCGATACCAAGTCTCTTGAGATTCGTTGCTGATGGAATGAACATTGAAAACACGGACTTTAAGATCTTGTTTAAAAAGACCATACTGTCAGTCATCAACAGGTAAGAGAGACATGATTCTTTTGAGGAGTCTTATTTGGGTTATGTGAGCCTTTGGCTAAGAGGTTACTGTGTGCATGTAAATTCAAGTTCTTCTCTGAGATAAAGACCAGAGATTCGACATTTTTTACAACTGTGGGCTTGCACTACTTGATCTATGTCAAAACACCGAGATGCCAGTGTTCTACCTGTGCAGGAGCCAGCCCGTTAAGCAATGGAAGAGCCGTGCTGAGTAAAAAGTCCTTCAGCTGCACGTGGCGAGGCATCCAGTTGTGCCGTAAGTTCAGGCATCTTCAACAATTTGTCTGCACGTTGGAACAGTAAAAGACATACAGAAGTCCTTGCAGTCCACTGACTTTTCTCAATAATGTGTACCTGCAGTGTGTACATGTAACATTTGTTTTCCACCTTTCCCAACAGGTGCACAACAGAAGCACCTGAGGTTAGAAAGAGCATCTTTACTCCACCTCTTTTGTACTGTGACCCACGGATCAGAAGATGCTATGATACATCACTCCTTCAAAAAACTACATCTGCCCTACAAAATGGAAGCTAGTACAGCCACACGTATATCCTAATTTAAATATGTGTATAAAACACATGTACTGCTCTTCCATAGGCTTTCAGAAAGGGAAGGAATGATTTAGATGTTAGAATTGTATCTCACAGCTCATGAAAACTGAATTACATTGTTCTCACATACAGTGAAAAAGGTCATTCAATCAAAGTAGACCTGAACGGCTAGACAATTCTGAGGCATCTCAACCACCTCTTCATGAAAGGAAGAGACCAAATAGCCTGAAAGAACAACACTTTATGCTATAGGAAAATAACGAACAGTATATAGAACTGTGTGGAGGTACCATGTGGAATAATGTAGGAGTGCTTGCTTGGATTAATGAGATAATTAGACATCTCACTTTGGTTTCCTCACAAATATGCAAAAAGTTCTGCAGTCCTACTTTTGGAGGTAGTGGATTCGGGATTGTAGATTGGTTATGGGAGCAAATACATACTAATGAGTGATTTATGGCAAGAATTAATAGGAAAAAATAAGTATGTTTTCCTGAAACTTCAAAATGAAATTTGTGTGCATTTCTTCATTAAGGAAAAGAACAAGTTGTATATAAAACACAGACAAAAACAGAAATTCCATACAAGAGCTACATCTCTGAGTTACTCATGAAGGGGCACATATTGCATAAATGAGGGCACGAAAGAGAAACACATATTAGAAAAGTGTAAGTATAGCTTTACATTTTGATCAGTGGGAGCTGGTTAACTTTGAAAGTGGAGTAACAAAGCATGGGAAAGAGACCTGGGGACCCAAATTGCAGATGAACGGTGGACCAAGATGTGCTTGGTGCGCAAGGTGTCCTCCAATGCCAGGTTTAAATTGATGCATTTCAATTATTTACAACGTACGTGTAACACCCCTGTCCTAATACACAGGATGGCTCATACTAGGTCGACAAACTGCCCCCGATGTCAGGAAGTTCACAAAACCTTCATACATCTCGCCAGGCAATCCTCAGCTGTGGGGGCATACTGGGAGGAGGTGTTCCAACACTTAGAGACCTTGTGGCATAAGATAGGACTGAGATCCTGCAGTGGGGCTCTTGCGGGAGGTACAATTCCACAAAGAAAAAAAGATAGATTATACGTTTTCACAATTGACACTACTGCTAGCCTAGCGCAGGGTAGCCACCACCTGGATGGGAAATAGGGGACCCAATGTGGACCACTGGATGAAAGATGGGGGGGGGGGTGAGCGGTGGCAGAGGAGATTTGTCTTAAACCTACATGCACAGATGATAAAGTGGATGATGATTTACAAGCATAGGGACTTTTACTGGATAGTTTTGAAGGGAGGGATGCCCAATCCTTAGGAGAGGTGGTACAAGAGACAGGTAAACACCACAACATCGGAAATTGGGGGTCCATTTCAGGGAGGGCATGAGGTTGATGATTGCAATGTTGGAATATTATACAATATTTCATTATGACTTAATGTGGCCAATGTATTATTCCAACTTGTATACCTAAAATTAATGGTGATTTCTTATGTTTATATGTTGTTCAGCTGTTACATATTTATTTTTGTAATTCTGACTAGCAAGTGAGCGAAGCAAGCAATTTGCCATCTTTTAAGGTAGGTTATTGAGTTCTCCCCCTAAAACAATGAGACAAATGTCACAAATTGTGAATTTTACAGGACCATTTTTTTCATAAATTGCCTAATACCCGATGTTCCGAACGAGTACTAAGAGAATAGTCCAATATTTTTATGCTGTGTTTGGCAAGCCTTACTCTCGTGAGTGGTGAAGGGGTTCAGCCCACTTTGTCCATGAAAGATTTGCATAACAATAGCAAAATAGTGCACGTTTCCCAACTTCCCTAATAAATTGTTAAAGAGTGATATGCATTAGAGGCAATTAAATACATTTGGTTATGCTATACACCTGCATTACTATTTCAACATGTATACTAGATTTGCTTAGATTGATTTTTGCATTCTGCCTTTTTAAGTACATATCAATCACATGTTATGACTGAAACATGATCACAGGCCACAAATAAAAGAGTTAGCTATATCCTACAGTTTCACCAAACACTGCTGCTGCTCAGTTACACAGTTAGGCTCCAGACAGTGGTAGTGATTTTTATGACAATGTCACAGAAAACGTAATCAACATAGATGATGAAATAGCCTACAATAGTCATGAAATAACAGTCAATGCTGCAAGTGCCCTCTGGTAACAGTAGCAGTGAGATTAACAAACTCATCACAAATTATAAATTAACTGGACATTTGTCGTTTATATGAAATAAAACATTATTTTTTGTCTCCAAAATATAGATTTCTAGTAACAACACTAGGTCCCAAACATCAGCTTATCATTTTCAAAGTGCTCACATGCACTGCAGTCACACTTGGACTGACTGTGTCTTCTATGCCCCTTTGCTATCATCATCATCATCAAATCGCAGGCATGTCTAACATATGGCAAGGGTTTTCACAACTATTATACCAATGATTGCCACCTTTATTGCACAGCTGTGCCAGGAACAGCTTGAACGTTGTCAAGAATACCCACTACAGGTGAGGTAGAGTGCAATAGTGTACCACAGAGAGCCAGAATGCTATATAGAATACTCACTATATATCACAGATGTGTAACGTTGATGCCACGGAGAGCCACAATGTTTTTAATAATAGCCACACTCTGACAAGGATGGGCCACTATTAATCCAGGGATGACCAGAATGTCACCAGCCTTGCCCAATACGGGCCTGCTTACAAGTTTAGGTGTTGTTTAATGCACCTGATAAATAACAATATCCTGGTGTCCGTTATTTATCAGGTGCAATAAATAACACCTATTATGAGAAATGGGGAATTACATGCAGATTTTAGCATTTTACGCGCCAAAATCTGCATGATACGGTAAATATCAAATGCTTTCCCCAGGTAAATTTCGGTCGGTTTGACCTGCGGAAAGGTAACAAACGTTGAAGTTATTTAACACATCTTTATAATTATCGGATGCATTATACACCTTCAAACTCGTAATTCCAACCCATACTTAAACGCATGGGTCAGAATTAATTGATCCGCTCGTAATAAGGCCCCTTATGTCTTAAGGCACCAATCGGTCAAGGAGAACTCCACATTCCAATTCATTTAGGCCCTCATATATTCTCCCAAATGTGAATGCATAACCTAAATCGCTTGGTCTAGTGATCCTGCAGGACGTTCTTGTACAGCTACACAAAAGAGCACGGAAACAGTGGGAACAGCCTGGCAAGTATAGGTGGAACCTGACATGACTGACAGCTCCTGTTGGCCTCTCAAAGTCCCTGTCTCTTTCTTTTGATCTGTAGAGGAGGTAGGTCTTTGTTGAGTTATGTCTGGTGCCTGCACAGTCCCTCCGTCGAAGTAGCAAGCGTTTTTTCTTTTTCACAAACACACTGCATGTAAAAAGAGGGGTATAGCTCAGTCACCCTCCTTTCGAGGAGTGCACATGTGAAAGTGACACATTAGCTTAGCTAATGGCCTGAGTTCAGGCTGTCACCTTAGCTAATAGCCCTCTTAAATTGTCACTGAAAAGTGGCGTGGGTAGGCCCACCATGTCCTACTGAGCAAGTCACCACTAGCCTTCATGCCAATTCAAAGTGCTGTCAAAAAAACTGAAAACTAATAACACTAACAATCTAAGAAAGCGATATTAATATTTTAAAGATAATGAGTATAGTGGAATACAAGTGTTTCCAAATTTCAGAAATCTATCATAATTTTAAACATACTAGTCTGATGTTCTTACTATTTTAATAACACTTCTATCCTATCTGCACATAATATTGCCTGTACCATGACCAGGGTCGGACTGTGTCAAAAAACAGCTGTGCACGAGTATAAAAGTGGCCTTGATTAGCCAACCAGATGACTAAAGAAGTGGCCTACATATGCAAATCAGACCCGTTTTGAACCTGTAATGACACACTGAGTGGGCATTTGCAAGGTGTGGCTGCCTACATGCAATGTTATTGGTAACAGAAAATAAATAATAAACATGAAACCAGACCCAATTGGCCATAACACAGGCTCACAAACTGCTAGAAAACTAGTCCACACGATGCTCTGTCAGACTGGCCCCTCGAACACTGCCTGATTGCCCTGTAGGCGAGACCAGCTCTGACCGTGACATGGTAAAAGGCTGTGTAAAAACAATCGTTTTTTGTAGCAGCATTACAACAACAACAACATGTTGGGTCCAAATGTTCATTTCGATGGATTGCATTGTATTTGCAACTATTTTCCTGGAACGTTTGAAATGCATCAATAACGACATTTAATAATTTTGCACAGCATTTTCAGGTTGCTGTCTACCATCTGGTTGCATCTGTAAAATAACAAACTTCGAATAGCAGAAGTGTCCAGCTTTGTCTAGAGGTCCAATGAAAAAGTTATCCTTAGACCAAGGGAAATCCATTAGGGTGCAAGACAATGTGGAATTTATAAACAGTAACAAAACCACTTTGTCTACCAGTTTGAATTTTGTTTGATCCTGGAGTCTGCGAAAAAAATGACAAGTAGAATAATAGCCTGAGTTGTGCTCAGTATAAATAACTCTTGGGTGGAACAGTGTTCCACTAAACAGATACCATGTTCCTCATTTTTTGTTTTGTTTGTCATGCGAGCCATGTGAAACAACAACTGAATAGCAGTCTTTGTTAGTATTCGGCCATATCACGCGATTCACATGATAAACAAAACAGAAAAAGTACATGGCTATTACAGATTCCTTGATTTCCTATGAAGAACATTCCACAGAAATCAATCCGCAACTTACAATGAGCATGAAGAGGCAAAAACTAGATTTTAATGGAAAAAAGAACATACCACAAGGGGCTCGTGATCTACTGGGGAAAAGCCTTTACTTTGTACTTTTATTTGTATATGATTGTGCAGGGTTGCATTATTCAAAGCGCTGGGATAGCCTGACATCCCAGGCAGAAAATGTCTGCAGAAGCAACAAGCATTTGCAATGCAATGGGTCTCACCTTTGCCCGACTTAAAGCTATTAGCGATGTAAAGTCCTAACAGGACTTTCATTGCCACTGAAAATGAAAATGAAAAGTAGCACAGTTTTACAAAAGCTACCCGATTTAAAGTGCCACGCCATGAGGGTGAAGGAGCACCCAAAATGAAACAGAAGTTCGCCTGAAGTCAAACGTATCAGCGAATGTGCAGCGAGATCACGCTGCAAAGGAAATAAAAAGAAAAAGTAGTCCAGAAACCATGCTGAAAATATGGAGCCTCGTATCTTTTCAGTAGTTGGCTGGTGTGCTCGAGGAGGGCTAAACACCGGAAAAGGCATGACGTATGCTTGCCTTTTACAAATAAAATCAAGCAATTTTTAAAAGGGAAGCCCACGAACCAACAAAACTGATGGATGTGCGGTGGGCCCACAGAAATATTACAGCAGGCTAGACCACTTGCACACTCGACCCTAAAAAGGACACAGTATAAAAAGATGCATCGTTTTACTTCTAGCCAAGACTTCCTTTGTCTATCATTTGTTGTATATTTTGACCATATAACATTAACAGTTATGGCAACACACCTGGATCAATAGACAGACTTTCAGGAGCTGGACTTTTGTCTTTTCTCTTGACTTTAGCTCCACGCCTCTGACCAAACTTCCTATCAACCCTTCTACCTGGAAGTGAAAGGCAGCTTCCAACTGAGAGATGGCAGATTGGCAAAGTGAGAAATGTGACAGTAGAAAAGACCCTTCTACCTCGGGGGGGATGGGGTGGGTCTCACCTGCAGGGCTGCATAGTGGATCTTGTATATCCTCGTTTTGTAGAGAAGACTGGAAGCACATTCAGGTAACTGGAACATCAGAGTCAACTTTTTAAGTGTGAGCAAACATGCTTGGGTTTGATGATATTTCAGTGACAGTAGGTTTCTCACTTTTTTACTCTTCTCAAAAACAACCAAGGCAACAGAGCCATACAAAGGGCTGCCCTCAACTTAGGGACACCCTGGGCGCAGGTGCTAGACAAAAGTTTGAAGTGAGCCTTCTCCTCACCCCTGGGCCAGCCGTGTCCTCTCCATGAGCAGCTCTTATTAAAACAGGGCAAGGATCCACTTGATAAAAACCAAACAGATCTCTTTAATTAGGGCAACCTCTCGGCATCCACTTCTTCGTGCTAGATGTGCAGTGCTGCAGCCCTCAGAGGTCGGGACCACTTTAAAATGCACAGTCATGACAAGTGCCCCGCGGGGAGAGGAAAGAGCGCCGCGAGCATGGTAAATGGCTTTCTTGAGAATGTTGTGTACCGCACATAGATGAGAGTGTTACAATTCAATGAAGGTCCAAACCTTCCCTATTAGGGACAAGAGGCAGTGGCAGCAGGTGGCGGCCTCTTCACTCCTGCATAAGTGAGCTCCCCAAAAGCCGCCACATGTAAATGCTGGTGCACCCTCCTGGTACTTTCAGAGAGGAATAGGCTGAGCCAATGACTTCGGATTACAACATTTTTCATACTAAAACATGAGCAAAATAGGACACAGCTTTTACTATGAAGAAGCTGGTGAAATGAAATGGGTCAACTGTATATCTATTACCTAAGCGTGATATTCACAGTCAGCATGCACAATTGCACGAAAATTAAGCTTGATAAATGCTAGTGAACCAGAATATCACAGATTCTAGGTTTGGGTTTAACTTTACATATTTTATTCGACCATGTTGCTTTTTCTCACCTACAGTGCAAGCTGCTGAATCAACATTCCAAGGACTCACTGAAAGGACATCAGAGCGCTTGAAACGTTTAAAGATCTGAGCAAGTGAGAACTGGAAGAAAATCTGAGGCACCCATACTGAAATCCCCTGCACAGGGTTTTCTGGGGTGGGGAGCAGTTTTAGAGATGACAAGAAAGACAGCCTTGCTTTGGGTAAGCACAAGCTGGCAAGGCTTCAATCTCAACAACCTTCAGCATCAGGTTTAATCGCTTGACAACGGGAGAACACGGCCACCTCAGCGTTTTCTAGAGCTCTCTCGTTCCCATGGGTTTGGTTCAGAAGTCATTATTTTCCATCCCTTTGAGTACGGATACCCATCTGGTGTCCACTTTTGAAGAAGGAGCCAGAAGGCGAAGGCAGCCTTGCTCAACATATGCGAACACACGGTCATGCAGCACAGTGCCACCAAAGTGCATGCCGGCTACGCTTTCCATGGGAGAGTGTCAGGAACAAAATGCCAAGGTGCGAGACTGAGAAGTAGCCCCCTTGCATGACCTCCAGTGCAGTAATGTAGTAGTATATGGGTCAGCACATAAACAGCACTAAAACCGCTGCCAATGGACAGGCGTCTGTCAAGGACCTGCCTGCATCAATCCTCCATCACACCTGATCTGACTCAACCAACCTAAGATGTTCCTGCTCATCAGACATGCAATGTCAGCTGCAGATAAAGCAGACGGCAAGAGCAAATGTGCCCTCAATGTGATTAAAGATTGGATGATTTTAGGTCATTCTGAATTGCATTAATCTGGTTGTCACTTTCCATAACCCGTAGTATTTGTCTTGAGTTTTATGACTATATCTATGTCAAAAGTTCAGTCAATGAATTAACAATTACGTTAGAATCAAAACTGTCCATTTGAAGACAATTTAACACCTATGTGCCTATAGCTACGCAGACCAGCCAATTTTATGGTGTTACAATGCAACCAAAACAGGCTTACCTAACAAATAACACTCAGCCTAAAAGAACCAGAGAAGCTAGAGGGCAACAACAGCGATAGAGGTGTTAGAGCCCTTCACTTTACAACTATAGGTACCACAAGTTATTAACTCTTGACATACATCCATTTCACTCAGGAGTTTATATAGCACACACAGTAGCATCCAATGACATTTATGAACCTTTATGAAATTCTATTTATTATTTGACTGTACAGGAGAACACAAGGAGCAGCATTTTACATGTGAGGTGTAGGCAGCTTTTTGAACTACTGTTTGTTTTTACAGCATCCACATTGCATAGTGGAGGACCAGCTATGGAGAGGGGAGGAAGGAAACTTAGGGATGATTACCGAGTCTTGAGCTGTGAAACAGATGTGGAACAGATGATTTGGTTATCTTTGCAGGCATTGCTTTTTTGGGGGATCACCCGTACATACATTTGTGCATGGTGCTCAGTACTTTCAACTGCCTCAAGCAGAATGATGTCAGAGGTCTCACACTGCCCCTCGTTTGAGGTTTGGTGCAGGGATACCAAGGCTTCTTTAAGATTTACTAAAGGCGACCCACTTGCCCAGAAGAGGCGGTGGTGGGGTTAATCTTCCCCAAGTGGAAGTTCAGTTATAAGTTCAAGGAACCTCCAAATATAAAGTACGGGTTGCACAAAGACCACTGTACTTGGAATGTATTGCCCCACTGGCATATTAGACAATTGGGCCTTATCAAAGACACTTCTGACAGACAGCAGCACAGGGCTCTTGAGTTCCAGCTAGCATAGCTGACATCATTCTACTGAAGTGTTCTTAGAAAGTTTACCATCCAAACACTCTGCTTTCTGTGAGACGTCCATTGGTACATGCTGCCCTGAATCCAATCTGAAATGATAAAGGATTCTGGATACTGCCAAGAGAAGTGCCAATTCCTCTTACCTTCTGCGTCAAATGAGGGATACCAGCCAAAACAGGCGCAGTAAAGAGCTTGACTATGAAGGGACTTTCAAGGAATACTCAAATAGAATAATACCAAACCCTTGATATGTCTTTTCAAAACAAAGTCATATTGTCTATTATACATATTAAGACAGCATGATGCCTTCATGTTTCCATGGCACACACCACAAATGCCCTTTAAAGAGGCATGGCTACAATCCAGCGGTGCAACTTTTGAAGAGCCCCAGGATCAGTGCGGTGCGTTGGACCAAAAGGAATACGCACATTCACTTTAGGCATTGCTACGAGGAACAGCTGCAGCATAAATAAGCACAAACACTAAATGCAACAAATCCAATGACCTTAAAGAATAGAATAGAAATGAGAAGTCTTCGCAGATTCAGACAAACTAAAACAAAGTGGAACATATCCAGAACCAAAAAAATGCTCCATTGATCACGAGACAAGAATAGAAATGAAAAGCCAAAGCCAAGATTTTGCAGTTCGAAGACTTAGAAGGCGAACCTTGCTTCCTTCTGTGCACCTGGGTGAGTGCATGGACCTCTGAGAAGAATGGGCTTTAGCTCCTAAATGTAGAACCCTAGTTATGAGGCTGGTGCACTGAAGCCTTCAGAAATTGGAAACATCTCCCTGCTCGTCTGCTTCCTCCTTTTAATGATTCAGTTTCAGGACAATGGTACTGTACAGCAAGTGGAGTGCCCGAGGCAGAGCCAGGGGTCATGCAGCGCACATAACACTTCACTGAAAACGCTATTGTATCTGGATGGGAGGGACTCGTCCTGGAAACTGCTGAAGTTAAAAAGGGACTAATGAATCATTAGGTAGTATGCTCAGTGACTTTAGTAGTAGGTTTATGTCTTAGGAGCCTGATAATTAGAAGCTTACGTGGGGATTTTCTGAAGAACGAGAACAGCACAGTGATCACCCTCGCCCATATCTCATGTGCAGTATTCGCTATCCGACCCAATGTGCAAATGATTAATGTCTTCAACCTCGGAGGACAGAGCCGGATTAAACATGGGAAGCACCCGGCTCACGAAAATGTAAAGCGAGGGGAATTTTGAAGAACGCATCTATAACAATACATGCCTGTCACTGCCCCTCGCATATACACTTTTCGCCAAGCAACAACAGGAAATGTTCATCTCTCTCTCCGAGCACCAGGCTGCTTTCTTTGGAAGCAGTCATTAGGCACAGAGACCTGTGTATTGTTCGGCGTCATGCTTGGACATTAATGAGGTTGCCTTATCCTTGAAGGTATGCAAAGGCCTTGCCACTGTTGGACATGCGTGGCCTTGAGCTCTGTACAGCAGTGGATTGCACAGAGTTCTGTCCCATTTGTGCTGAAAGGTTACACGTGCAGCACCCATTACCTCTTTTAAAGACCTGCTCGTACCTTCAGTTCAGAGAAATGTCCAAAAGCGTTTGAGGTCTTTCTACGTCTTTGATGCTTTTAACAATGATCCTGGAATGAGGAAAGAGGGATGCACCACAATTGTAGTAAACGTGGATTATATGTGGCGAGTGGATACCATCCAGAGTGAGTTGCCATTTGATACATAACTGCCACCAATGCTTGACTAGATCTCCCACTGGGAAAAACCTCATTTGAGTTTATGCATGCCCCAGGGCACAATGGAACAAAGAAACCGTCCACGCGTCAGAAGGGTGTCTCTGTGTAAGACAGGCACATCACAAGTTCAACGCATCAGCCCATTATCTTTTCAAGGTCAATAATTTGGGTACCAGTAAATTAGAGATAGTAATACCTGTTCCCCATGCAACAAAATTGCAAAAATGTTGTAGCTTATATAAAAAATAGTAATTGTTTTCCTTTTATTATAAATCTAGGACTAATTCTAGAATAAAATGGTCACCCTACAACCTTTTGCCCTTCATTGGGGTGCAATGTTATAACATCAATAACATCATTAATTTATGGGCTCTATTTTTTCCCACAAGACTTTCAGCACCTTCATATACTTTAAGGGGACCGCTGGTGGTTGATTTCTCGGTTGTCCAAGGGAAACATGGATGACTGACCTTGCTGTTTCAGGAATTAAGTAGGCACCTGCTAGAATGGGAATGAAATCATTCATATTCTAATAACCCCTCTCCCCACGCTCAACTTGTCTCCTTCACTTGCCTGTCGATGTAACAGCATTCCACCTCATAATAAATAAGTGTTTTTTCTCAGGGTATGACAGCACCGAGATACTGTCAGAGGTGCTGTGCTGATAGGATTCTATAGAAATACACACAAAACTGAAAGGAAGTTCTGTGTATCTACACTTAGGCCCAATTTATTTGAGGGATTATGGAAACCACTAGTTAGACGAATCTTTATCTATCACAGAGTCTGCTATACCTAGGGCCACTGGAATTATGTGGCAGGGGAATGCCAAATTATGCAGCAAGATGGCCTGGGCATTGGTTGCGCCTCATTAGTACCAGTTTAACACACTCATATGGCAATAATCAACAATAATGTAACCAGTCAACCTTTGCAAAGGGCCTTCCACTCCGTTGTAACATGTGTCGCTGCATTCTTAGTAACTTTGGAACAGTTTGTGCTAGAAACAACCTTTTCGTTGTTAAAATATGCATAAAATGAAGTACATGATGGGTTATGTGGAAAATGTGACAAATATATAACTATGCAAAAATCGCCACACACTCACATTATTCCAGTGGCCCTGACTATACCCCACTTCATGATTCATCAAGATTATGTTGCAAATCTCAGCGCCAAGCCCCAGCCACCTCAATTGGGAAGTTGATCAGTACTCTGCACTGATCAGGACACTTTGGGCAGAAATGCCAATCTTACTATTGAGTACACTATTCTTTCTCTAGTTTCAACCATAAACTTGCTTCAGATTGGGTTAACTTTAAGAAGCCATTTACTTACTATTTGTTGAGCAAATTCATTGAAATATGAATATTCTTATAGTGATCGTATCTCTACTTTCACCCTGTATTTGTTCCACAACAAACATGTTTCTCATTTCCCATCTTCTTCTCTGTAAAATCTACAAATAACTTGTTTCTCTTGCTACCTCTGCTATGCTTTCTCAAGTACCTCACATGTATCGACAGTTACACTCGAGTCCGTCTATACATGCCGTGCTGTATGTTCTCCAGTATCAGTGTGTTTGCTTACAAGTAAGTAATATTGCTACAAATCCACAATGAAAGGATGTAGAAAAGCTGAACAAGACACTACCTAAATACCTTTCCTGTGGTTTGGGGCTTTAAACATAGTTCCGTACAACAATTTCAAAGTTAAGAATTGTGATGTAAGAGCTCTAAAGTGTGTACAAAGTAGAACCTAAGCGTTAAAAATGTTGCGTCAAGAGAATTTAGGATTAAAATGAAGCTTGTAAAATATAAAGCTATCATTTTCATTTATATTAATAACCACAATGCTGAAATTATTTCGACTGAACATCACTTCAGTACTACACTGAAACTAGCAGAAGATAGGACACCGTGCACACTTTCATGTGTGGAGATGGTCTTTTTTTACTAAACAAATATCGCGTAAACATTTTAGCAGCTTGTCTAAAAAAAATAAAGTTTGCAACACGTGGGGAGTGGAAAAGTGAGAAAGTCAATTTTTCTCCCAATTCGTTGAGTTGTATTTGCCCAAATGTACATTTACAACTATTTTTTATCATTACAAAGCCACAGGATGGCTGCAAGAAAATAGGGCAGGTTGAAGAAGAATCTCTTTCAGTGTCCCTGTGCAAGCGGAATCCGTGTTCACCTCGTGGCCTCTTTTTTCTCTGGCGCACCATTAGCCATTCCCTTCAACTTCTTAAGGTTTGTTCCTGAGTTTTCCTTTAGAGGAGAAAAAAAATTGCCTTTCCCTATTCTTGAAATTCTGTTGGGGAGAAAGCCAAGCTATGAATATGGCACACTCATAATGATTTAACAAGGGCTTAATGAAATTTTCATCACAACCTGCTGTTCATTTTAATGGCATTTGAAAAACAATGGAACAATGGCTACGAGCAAGAAAAGACTTTTCATGCCATGCATTTGTAAGCCCAACATTCAGGTTCTTTCTCCTTCTCTCTCTCGTTTTCAAAGAGCTGCGGGTCTTTTGTTTGTACATTTTCACTTTAGCAGTGCTGAGATAATGCACAGACTCTGTAACCATTCTAATGTCTTACTGTAACCTTTGCTAATGGAGTCTCTGGAGCTTGTACAGCCTCCCACTCGAAGCTGTGTCCTTACATCTCGCCTATTGTTGGCTCTCTTCTTCTTCCTCATCAACCTTGTCCCCTCGGTTCCCTCCTCCCGCCAAATGCACACAACCTGGACTGCCTTTTAGGAAGACGAATCATGGGGCTGGTCACAAAGTACCCTCAAATGTGAATCAAAAGAGAAGAAGCCTATCTTTGTTACGGCAGTCTCTGTAGAGACAGAAGGCCAGATCTCAGTTTGTGTTGGTCTCCAGTATTGCACTGGAGTGCACATCATTTTAACCTGGTCTTGTCAGATATGTTCCTGTTTTCTCAAGCTAACAATACAAATATTAGAAAACACGTTAAATATGAACTTGGTTGTTTTCGGTTCAATTTACTAAAGCAAAAACACAGAACATGCGTACTTTTGTTGAGAGATGACAGAGTATTTGAAACAACTTTGGTGTTCCTCAAAGATGCACAGAAGCCTTCTGGGAGCTCACTATTCATAGGAGAAGATACCACAGGAAGACCAATATGAGCATCCACTGCTCTATCACAGCCACTCCTGTCCCCTGATAAACAAGGAGGACTAAATGAGCTAAGGAAAATTGAAGACGTGGACACGGGGAATCAAAAGAGTGAAAAAAAAAGGAGTTCCAATACAGTGAACACCAAATGAAATTGAGTCACCAGTTCAAGATTGATTTGCTCATCACAAGATGCAGCCCTGATCTAATTTAGAACAAGTTTAGGTATCATAGAGGAAGCTAGGATGCATTGACCCATACGTGGTAAAGCTAGGTGAACAGGTATTGGGGCACACAAGATCAAAAGAGAACTGTGAATGGCAAGGTTTGTTTGCTGGCATCTACCTTACTATGGCGGAAGCGTTTACTGGCTTCAAGAAGCAACTACAAAAAGTCCTCAACTAAACAAGGGCTGATTTACTCTCAAGTGTCAATCTCAGTTTCCAGGTGTAACCTGAGCTCTATAAGAAAGGGTATATGGTGAAAGCTTGGAACACAGATATTGTAGGTGATGTACACAGAATCCCTGGAAACTCTGGAAACTTTGCTTCCAGACCTAAACACAAATAACCAGAGACGCTACGGTGTCAGTCCTACTAATCGATTTTCAATTCTTACCTTCTGGTTCGCTTTTAATGAGCTCTTCCATTTTTCTCTGTTTCAGGGTGTCTACAACATCCGCCAAGCTGCCTTTGCGCCTTTCAGGAGTCCCCATGGCCGTGTTCGATAACAACTCCCCACTGCTCTGCCGCCCTCCTTCATCCGCCTTCAGGGGTGAGGTAGCTGAGTTGTGCAGGACAAACGAAGGCATCATTTTATTGCCGTCACCTTCCTAAGAGGTAAGCATGGTAAGAAAAGAGTTAGTTCACCACGCAGAAAAAGTACATTTAGAGCTTTACTGGACTTATTGTCCCTGTGAGATATTCTGAAAAAAGGAGAAGGGTCTTTGGACATAATCACAGAAATAAGGACCGTAAATTCGGATCCTGGGCCAGAGTCACATAAATGTGCTTAAACGTACACACTGTAAACTTACTCTTATTGGTTGCATATATGAACGCTTTTTTGGTGATTATCACAACACAAAAGGAGCATACATAGCATAGTACTAGTCTTCAATTCCACATGGCAGAAAATCTACAGGAGTATACGAGGTGAAAATGTGCAGCCATATTTTTTACTTTGATTTTTATATCCATGAGAAAAGCATTTTTTCCTTAAGGAGAAACTTGTTACTTATAACTTCTACGAACTGAGGGGGTGGGGGATTTGCTTTTCAGTCCCTACATTTCCACCCTGATATGTAGTTACCCTCTATATTACCGGATGGTCACCATTTATTAATCATATCTGTGGGCGTTTCTGCCAATCTGACACTGATTTCGTTTATGGGAATCAGGAACTGGGAATTTTTTTTTTTTTTTGCATTTACATGCTTAAACCAATTCCAAATAACCTTGTGACTTGGGTCTTCCGACACTCGGTGGCAGTACACTGGTGTAGTAAAAGACTTAGGGCGTCATTCCTACATTGGCGGGCGGCGGTCGCCGCCCGCCAAGCGGGAACTGCCGAATGACCGCACCGCGGTCAAAAGACCGCGGCGGCCATTCTGGCCTTCCCGCTGGGCCGGCGGGCGACCGCCAGAAGGCCGCCCGCCGGCCCAGCGGGAAACCCCCTTCTACGAGGATGCCGGCTCCGAATGGAGCCGGCGGAGTCGAAGGGGTGCGACGGGTGCAGTGGCACCCGTCGCGAATTTCAGTGTCTGCTTTGCAGACACTGAAAATCTTAGTGGGGCCCTGTTAGGGGGCCCCTGCAGTGCCCATGCTAGTGGCATGGACACTGCAGGGGCCCCCAGGGGCCCCACGACACCTGTTACCGCCATCCTGTTCCTGGCGGTGAAAACCGCAAGGAACAGGATGGCGGTAAGGGGGTCGGAATCCCCATGGCGGCGCTGATGGAGGATTCCCTGGGCCAGGAGTAAACCGGCAGGAAACCGCCGGTTGCCCTTTTCTGACCGCGGCTTTACCGCTGCGGTCAGAATGGCCAAGGAAGCACCGCCAGCCTGTTGGCGGTGCTTCCGTCATTTTAGCCCTGGCGGTCGCCGACCGCCAGGGTTAGAATGACCCCCTTAGAGTACTAGAATACAGTGTGCACCCCAATTCTCATGTCAGTTTCGTGTCAGGAGGAGGATGTTGTTGCTGCTAAAAATCAGGAAATAAACCAGTGAATTGGTTTCAGGTTTAACGTTGTAATTGCAGATTCAATAGAAAATTCTGCACCTGAAAATTACTGATGCTGCAGAATACAATAAGTAATGAGGACAGGATTCCCTCCCGAGCTTTCTCCCTCAGAATGAGGGAAAACAATCAACATATGTGCCTATGCCTCAGAGTCCACAGTCAGGTCACTTATTTCTGCAACTTTTGCCAATCGAAATTGTTCCAGGTTTTGTTGGGAAAATGTGAAGGGGGGAACTACCATATGTGGGGGTGTCCTAGCTATATCTTGATTTGTCAGGGACTCAGTTTTTCTGCCTGAATCATGATTACAATGGGGCTCAAAATGAGCTCCTTATTCTTTTTGTAAAAATGTATTGTTTCTTAAGAAGAGGTAAAGCTTTTAAGACAAACATATGAACTCAAAATCCAACCGGAAGAGGTGATTACTTCATGAGCTGGTGGTGGACGTCTGTTCATGTTTTCAAAATAAGCCTTTAAGACCACATTTCCTTTATGCTACCTACCAAATTTGTAACCATTACCTAGGGGCTGCCTTTGTCTCTAAATATATTCACTTAGAATGTCTACCTGGTCTTTCAATAACCACTCAACTAATTAAATATAGTCATAAATAACCACTAACACACCTCCTTGTGGGTGATATCGCCATAGCAGGGGAACTAGCCCTACCAAGTTTGAGACTGAAATGAGATAGCCAGATGCTGGGAGGTTTATTCTACACTAGTGGTGTGGCCATCCATCCAATGAAAGAAAAGGTTTTTTTCTTCACATTTAGTGATATCCTTTCTTGCAGGGACAATTACACTTAGGCAATATGTTAAAGGTTTCTCTTAACTTTAAAAACTACTGCTTATCAAATGGTGATAACTCTCATACAATGTATTTGCAAATCTTTTATTACAAACATTTTTCCCGCTAGAAATTGACAGACATATTGTACTATTTTTACTGCTAATTAACGTTTCTCATATAAAAGAGGCTTAATTTGTGGAAGAATATATTTGCTCCATTCTCTCTGCTACAGATGCCAAATATAGTTCATTTGCCTTGTCCTGGCACATGCCTCAGCACGGTAGAATGGTGTGCCTCTGCTTGGCAGCTATGTGAAAAATAACAAAGGCAACTTTTCTGACTTGGGTCTGTTCTTAAAAATCGACGACTTAGGTAATTGGCATTCTTTTTAAGAACAGCAAAACAACATCATACATTCTTGAGTACACCATATTTCAACATGTGCTATAAATATTGCATTTTTATAGAGTTGCGGGAAGGCCATGGCAACATTCAATTGATAGGTAGGCGGATTTACTTATCAGTTTACAGAGACTCTGGGTCAGAGGCGGTTTTTATCTGCAACCAATAAAATCTTCATCAAACTTCATTTATTGTGCACTGTTAATGCCACAGAATGGCAGCACAATATGCATTAAACATTGAAGGGGAACAACTATAAAAACATAATTAAATAATGGACTAAGTCATTCCCCAGAAGTACTGATGCTGAGATTGGCTGCCCTGAACTCGTTTCCCCGTGGGGTTCTGAAAGACTTTGGCTACATGGGAAATGCTGGTTACTGTAATGAGCTCACCGACAGTTCTCGAGTGTGTTAAGGAAGAAAGGATGCTTAACGGACCAGAAGATGCTGCAGTTGGTGCATAGCGGGAGACATTCTACGTGTCTTCAATCTTCCTGTGTAATCTTTGTTTACTGTACAAATATTAATCTGAATGAATACCCAAATAATAGACAGTGTTAGTGCACTGGCATCATTACTCTACATGAATGATCCCAGGCTATAATAAAAAGCATAACATCTTAAGTATACAGATGTCTACTTTACTCTGAAAATTACATAAATCCCTTGACAGCTTTGGAGGGCACCTCCAAGGTTCCAACCGTAATTCTTGGCTATGGTTAAATGTATAGTCACATGGGCTCACTCATAGCGTGCTGGATAGCTCGCTGGTCCACCAGGTCAGCAGAGGTAATAGTCTCCACTCTACTGGCGGAGAACTACCAATCCTATTTAGAGATCGCTGCCTGCTTGGTTGGGATCTGTAAAGCCTTCACTGCAAATAACCAACCGGTTGGTAGTTGTAGTAAAGTATGTGAACTTTACATTGTACGCACCAATTAGTTGCACCTACTCAACAAAGTATTTATGTTCCTGAAACAATCTCCTGAAGTGTGTGTGGTGGAGCAGTGTATTGGGTGGAGGGAATTGTAACTGAAGAACAAAAAAAAAATCAAAGGCGATGACATGTTCAGCGATTTCTCCCAGTGCGTTCCATACCTTTCTTGCATGGCGGTATGGGGTATGGAACTGGAGTGGTAATCACCACATCTTAAACGTGTGTGTTTTGTGTGTGATCTTACCTGTAGTATGGCACACATGTAATAGTGAAACAGTATGCATGGTTTGTTGTAAAAAAAGATGGCAAGTACATGGAATATGTGGTCTCTAAAAGCAGATAAAAGACCCGACCAAAATGGTACAAGTCCTCTTTTATCACAGTAGAATGCATGCCCTTGAGTAATAGTTACCACTTGTGAATCTGCCCAGCTATCAACATATGCTATAAAATGTATATTTAAAAGCCAACGTTAAAACTACTCTTCTAAGAGTCTGGTTTTGTTTTGATTAAAGTCTACCTGAAGATATGCATAAAAGAAACATGTAGGGCTATGACTGAGATATGCCTCATGAGCAAAGTACTAACTGAGTAACAAGTCATTAGAACACAGTTACACGTTGGTCTTCAAACAACAAAATAAAATAAGACAATTTAGAAAGGTAGCTCCACTCTGGATTAACACGTGGATGGATTATAACAATTTAGAAAATAAATAATTTCATACTGAAACAAAAAAAAACTGAAAACGTTCCACCAACTGCAGAGAAACTCAAATGATCATTTTGCAACACAGAGCCACTAATTTCTGCCAGCTAACCAATTATTTAAAAGAAAGTGTGTCCGCTTGCAGGATAGCTCTCCTTTTGTAATTCCCAAACTGGATTTGCTCTTTTTCCATGATAAAAGCAAGCCTTTCCTTTAACCTAGTACTCACCAGTGAAAGAGGGAGTTATAGGTTTCCTCTCCCTGCTTCAGTTCAGAAATCCATAAAAATATTGTTTTCTGGTTAAGTGTTCCTATCAAAGTAGACAAACGGAATCCGAAGTTGCCCAAATAATTTTAATTCGGTTCCAACAACATCTGACTTCTAGGTGCCTCTCTGGACAGCATTCAGCTGGTAATGGATATTTCTTCTCCAGTTCAATAATAAAGTAAGCTTTCAGCTTCTCAGGATCACGTCAATAATCTTCCTTTGTTAATCTTGGCAAGCTTTACCTAATCTAGTTCACTTGTCGCCTTGTGAGTGACAGGAAAAAAATCAAGCTTCTGAGCAATGGACAGTGCTTCATAGCCGGCTTTAGTTTTCCCGGAAAATATAATTTTAGAAATCCTAAAATTACATTAAAAACCTTTGGGATCCTGGAAATTGGATTGGCTCTTTACATTTACCTGTAACAAATGTTTTTCTAATAGTTGTTTTTTTGTAACAGTTAAATAGCACTTCATAGCACTGGTGAGCTGTTCAAGCCTGGTGCTTGGTTTGTACAGTGAAAGTTTTTATTGGAAGTATTTTGGTGAACTTCCACTTGATAACATTTGAGTCTAGTTGTTTAAATCTTGTTTCAAACCGAGACAGACAGCCTGCCGTTTCTGCAAGAGCCTGTTCACTCAGTTGCAAGGTGAAAATGAAAGCGGTGTGGGAACAGAGAGACATACCTCCTCTCCATGCAGCTCTCACGGTTCTAGTGACAAACAGAGCTCCGCCTGGCTGACAGAAGCCAGCTCATTTACATGACACTTGACGGACAGGCCCCAGTTAATTTTAACTTTTCCCCACTGTCCACTATCGCCCATCTTGAGAGGATGTTTGTTGGTGGAGTCAATCCTGATTAAGAGCGGGAGGCAGGCTGAAGGTTCAGTCTTGGACAGCCCTCACTCACAATGGACGAGTGCGTGCAGTAGCCGGGGTATGTTGGACTGCAAAGGCAGACAGTTCTGGGGCAGACACCCTGTCCTTCTCGTCCTCCAACCCTAGCCACCATGAAGAGACAAGATCTGAGCGTAGTGTAAGTGCCACCGGTTGCCCCCATAGATTACTACAGGCAAGGAGTGCTGCACTTTTTTTTCTGCTTGGGTTACATCTCCTGGTAAGCAGTACTCTATGAAGTCTTGATCTAAACACGGTTTTCGTACAGGATTTAAGTAAGTCAGTAAAACAAATACCATCCCAGTCATGATCATTGTTCATCACTTACAATTGACACCCAATGAGAGCCCCAACCACAAGAACCATGTCCGATGTGAAGATGCCCTTTCACAAGCTACTCACTCAGGATTCTCGGCTTCCCAATTCACAAGCTTGCATGTTCATACCTAGATCATTAGGTGTATTACCACATGAGTGTGCGGAAATACTCGGAGATGCATACTCTTTTGTGGCATCACCATTCTTTCAGTTCCAACTAACATTTGCAAAGAGAAATACTTTCTCATCCTCACATAAACACACTTTAGTGATGCTGACAAATGTGCTAAGCATAAAGGCTTAAGGTCTGATCCCTGTGGTCATCCTCTAAGATCGCTATCGCCTCTAGGTAAACATCATGCACCTGAGCTTTGTTTCTTGACCCTCACCCAGTTTATTTCCATGTACCCAACCACAAAACACAACAAAGACCAAATGTCTTGGAGTCTTCTGGTGGAACACGTTCAAACACACTGCAGAACTCTACTTTCAGCTACGTTTTGAACCATAAAATAAAAAATATAACCCATTTGTCAGACACGACCTCACACTGATGCAATTCTATTGTTTTGGATACTGTAATATTAAGACCTCAAGGTGTACAAGGTGCCAGCGTCTCTTCCATACACCTTACCTTCAATGTCCCCACTGAAGAGGCTGAACTTACTCATATCAAAGTACCCACTTCTACTCTGCTTCATACACATCTGCTTTTCTCTACCCACTCTGTACCACTCTTATCTTCAACAAGCAATAAAGTGGTATGTGAAGTTGGCAGTATGAAACACCAAAAAAGGATACATATTGCATAAACTGCAGCCTCATCAACCCCAATCAGGAAAACAATTTCAGAGGCTTCTTCAACTCGGGGGAACCGTACCTATGGCAGGTGAGCTGGGGCCCAATCCGGGGTCACGTCCTGAGCCACTGTGACCATTGGGCAGGGTCGGTGTGGGATTGGCTGGCCAAGGAGTGGCAGCCAGAAACACTAGAGTGCTTCCATGGTTGCTCCCAACAACACCTTGAAGGCGCCATAAGGCAGTGAACTGGTCTCTTTCCTGCTCGCCGCCTCAGATGCAACAGGAGCAAGCCTCCTCACAATTCCTCCACCTGCCTCTTCAGCAACAGCATGCTTCACTGCTGTGACTCTGCAGTCACAGCCCTCATTATAGTTGGTGGTCCCAGGAGCTGCACACATTCATAGCACACTGGGAGAAGGGACTGGTTCTCATCCACATCTGAGAGCACATTCCTTATGGTGTGCAAATATGGGACATTGCTCACTAGGTTTCAGTTCTGTAAGGTGCCTAACAGTGCCCTGAGGGTATCAGGTTTGGACACTACTTAGTATGGCTCACACTCACTTAGAATTGGGCCCTCAACCACTGCGGCAGGGATGGGACTAGCTGGGCTGGTGGTGCGTAGAATTGGCAGATGGAGATATGACTGCTACAAGCACTATGTGAGATTGAACCTGTTGTAGGTATCTGCCTCTAACCCCTCTTCTCTCTTTTGTATTCTCCTGTAGACACAGCTCTGACTGCTACAAACACTATGTGAGATTGAACCTGTTGTAGGTGTCTGCCTCTAACTCCTATTCTCTCTTTTGTATTCTCCTGTTGACACAGCTTGAAGGTATAAGGAGCTAGAACAGCCAGTGGCTACCTCATTGCCTCCTGTCAATGTGGGAGCGGAAAGGGTTACAGAGGTGCTGGTTTTGTGCCACTCATATGTGAGGCATGCAAAGTTTTTCTATACCACAGGTGGTTACGTGGCCAGGGCATAGGAAGTGGGATACCGGCTGATGTTCTGTGGTCAAGGAGGGCTGTACTTGGCCCAGTGGAGGACTGCATTGGATAGACTCTTGCCCAGGGAGTTTACGCTCCCAGGGATTATTACTGTACATCCTGGCGGCTATGACTCAACTGACATTGGATAGAAAGACTTGTTTGAGTTGGTTATCTCAAAGATTGGCTGGCTCCCTTAGAGGTTTCCTTAGGCCATGATAGCATGGTCAAACATCCTTCCCAGGTTGAACTGGAGAGGTGGTAAGTGGGTCAGAGCTCTCAGTTACTATGTGAAGTGAGTAAACAATAAGATTGGTAAGTTATTTAGGTCAGCGAGATGTCAACTATTCCTCATGGCTGCACTAAGGTCGAGAGTTTTTTCTGGCAGGACGGGGTCCACTTGTCCACAGAGGGAAACAAAATGTTTCTAGAGAATATGTTGGCATGGTTAGTTCATTGCTTGCACTACGGTGGAGGGGGGCAGATAGTAGGTGAACTATGCTGGCCTATAGCCGGTGAGGGAACAATGGACAGGACCGTTCAGATCTATGTAAGGCATGCTTTTTAGATCAAAATAACAGCTGCGTCACTGGACCCTCCATGGAGTGCTGGCAGCAAGTTGAAAAGAGATTGCAGTGGTACGGGGGCTAGGAGCAGTCACTCACATGCAGTCCTTACCTGGCCAATACCTGCGCATGCGCAGTAAGTGCAAGCTAGCACAGGCCCTTGGGGGGAGGAAGATGGGTGTACGGGGTGCCTGAGGTAGGTATCCTTGTGAGCAGATGAGCCCTCTGCACTCCCTGTATGGCAGGTCGGTGGGTGGGGTTCTCCCATAAAGAGGGACCCATCCATATCCAGTTTATGGGATTAGGGGTCTCAAGAGGAAGGAGCCCAGAACCAGTCATGATCTCACTCCTGAAAGATGTTTTTTGATGGATGTACAGGAATAATCTTAGTTATGGTTAGGTAACTCCATGTATTAGCATCTCTGTTAAGGTTAGGACTTAACTCTGAAAGCAAAAATGTAAAATGGTAGGTTACTGTGCATAAAAATTATAAAATGTGTTTTTGTATATATGTGTTAATAAATAAAGTCGGAGGACTTACGACTCCTAACCCAAAGAACTTTTCTGTATTCTTGGGTCACTGAAATGGGTGTGTGGGGGGCAGGTGTGGGTTTTGGGGGGGTTCCCAAGAGACATGGGTGACTACCTGGCCATATTTCAGAGACATCCCCAACTTGGGGGAGCCGTGCCTATGGCCGAGCCGCTGCAACCTCTGGGCAGGGTTGGGGTGGGATTGGTTGGCTGGGGCACAACACCTAGAAGCACTAGAGTGCTTCCGAGGTCAGCAGCCCCGCCCCTTAAAAGGCGCCACAAGGTGGCAGATGGTTCTCTTTTCCAAACGCTGCCTCGGACGCAACAGGAGCAAGCCTCCTCGCAACTCCTCCACCTTCCTCTCCAGCAATGGCATGCTCCGCTGCCACCACTCTGCAGCCACAGCCCTCATCATCGCTAGTGTCCCTGGGACCTGCCGGAGTTAGAGAGCTTGTTTTCTCCACCCACCATCCCCACAGCATATGCCACCAGGTGAGGGGAGTGCTTGGGTGTTGTAGTATAGCAGGAGAAACAGATGTAAAGTTGTGCAATTTTACTTGGTGAGTCAAATGGGATTTTAACTGAATCGTGGTAATGGCTTGTGTCATGTCTAACACCTGTTTTTCTCTTAAAGGTCATGTTACTATTTACGTTGGTTGGAATCCTTTTTAGACCAAAATAACAGCGGCATCAGTGGACCTTTCATGGGATGCTGGCAGCAAGTCGAAAGGAGGTTGCAGTGGTGAAGGGGGTCAGTTGCTGACATGCAGTCCTTACCTAACAATCACCCGTGCATGGGCACTGGGCGCAAGCTAGCACATGCCCCTGGGGGATGTAGATGGGTGTAGGGGCACGAGGTAGGTATCCTAGTGGGCAGCCAGGCCACTGCACTGGAACACCTGGTATGGGAGGTTAGTGGGTGGGGTCCTCCCATGAGGTGGGACCCATCCATGTCCAGTTTATGGGTCAAAGGGTCTTAAGAGGAAGGGTCCTGGATGCAGTCATGATCTCCCTTATGAAAGATGTTTTTTGATGGATGCATAGGAACAATCTTAGTTATGGTTAAGTAACTCCTATGCATTAGTGTCTCTGTTAAGGCTAGGACTTAAATCTGTAAGCAAAAATGTAAAATTGTGGGTTACTGTGCATAAAACTGTCAAAATGTGTTTTTGTATATATGTGTTAATAAATACAACTGGGGGTCTTATGACCCCAACCCAAAAAACTTGATTCGGTATTCTGGGTCACTGTCATGGGTTTGTGGGGGGCGGGTATGGGCTTTGGGGGTTCCCAAAAGACACCAACAACTACCTGGCCATATGAGAATGTTAAGGAGTAATACTGAATCCAGGAATGTGGGGTGAAATTGAGGATGCTAATAAAGTCATCTTGTCAAGTCAACTCCATACAGCATGTGTCGAGCATCCCCTCCCAGTGTCTCCTGATCTGTGTTATTTCTGCGATCGATCATGGCAGAAGCATCTATGCATCTAAAACTGTACCAAGCTTTAAGGTCAAATACTGTGAACACTTTCACATTCAAGTGAAGGCTTGCTTTTTGAACATCGGAGACATAGATTTCTCCTACATTAAAATCCAAGCCAGTGGAGCTGATACCCCGTGTTTATGTTTACTAGCTAATTCCTCTTGCCCTCTTACTTGTGCCATCTCCCCTTATGCCTTCAGTGGGTACAGACATTTTTACAAAAAGACAAAATATGGTACCACTTGAAATACTCCTTTTATCTCCTGTCACTAAGGCAAATCGTTATCTCAGTGGCCAGTCACTGTTCCTTCAATACCATCAACTAGTGCTCTCCAAGCACCATTAGGCCGATGATGGTGAAAGGTATTTACCCAATCTACCGTGTTCACCTCCATCTCTGCTAAGGCAGGGGAAACTAACAATGCAGAAAAATGTTTGTCTGATCTCCTCCTTACCCACCATCTCCTCAAAAGCCTCAAGAAACTGATGATGCGGAAACATGTTTGTCCTGTCACCTTCCTCATCTGCTAAACCAGAGATAGTGGCAGTTTGCCTGCTTAATCTGGGACTTAATGCAAGAAAGCAGCAGGTTTATTAGAAATCATGGACTGGCGCCTGAAGCTGAACAATTCATTTTTGAGTGCATTGAAAGTTGGTTTTACTTGTAACCCAGAAACTATAGTGTGAATGTGTCTGTGCTGGAGTGATATCTGTCTGTGTAAAGCAACAGTGAATGTTCGTGGTATTGGAGTGTTGTGGTGGTTTCCTCATTCACTCTTGCCGAAAGACCATGCATCCACCACTGGAATTTTCTTGTGCAGCCAAAGTACAGAGAGTTGAAGACACTAAATCTATGAGAACATAGTGATAAGATCTGTGGAACAAATATGGCTACTAACACTTTGTGACCCTCCTACTAAAGAACACTGATTCAAAAGAAGCTCCCCATCTTCTGTACCATGTCTGTGACTTCAGCAATACAGGAGTGATGACCCTTCAATTTCAAAGGAACCCACAACAGCAACAAAAACGCCAACCACAATCTAGGCGACATCGTGCATTCTCTTCCAGATTGCATAAAAACCTATTCTTTTTTTAAATAATTCAGTTTATTGTTTTTTTCTCGCTTTTCTTCATTCATACAGACTTTGTAGAGAACAAGAACAACGTACATATGACTGCCTCTGCTGGCACAAAGATGAGATTTTACTGAAGTCTTTCACGTTCCATTCATAACACTTCCAGACATCAAACAGGGAAAATAATTAAAAAGCTACCACTGAGCACTTACAGAACTCCAGCACACAAAAGCTGAGCATAAAAGGCATGGTATTAGGTTTCAAGAGTTCTACATCTTTTTGGCATTTTCATAGCTGAATTTCCATTGAAAAAAGTGCCCAACTGTACACATTGTAAACATACTAACGTCAGGCAGGTCTGCTCGCTCCAAAACAGTTTTTTCTTGTTTCAGTCAGAGCAAAGTGTTATTTGACAGCAAAAAAAAGAATAACAACTATAGTGACAAAAACAACATTTATATCAATAACACAAATAAGAAAAATAATAATAACAATAAGAGCAAAAACAATACCGACAAAAATAATGCCAAGAAAAACAAATATCATTAATATTATTATTATTATTATTATTATTATTATTAATTGTATAATAATAATAATAATTATTATTATTATTATTATTATTATTATTAATTGTATAGTTACAACTACTGAGGAACTGTAAAGACTACATTATGTGCAACATTACAAATACGAGGACATCACAAAATGCTGAACAGAAGGTAAACCAAACATCAAACTGATTTAAGGAAGTAAATTTGATAATACATGCTCCCCTTTTGTGTCCATTTGTTCCTGAGAGAGGGTCATGTATTACCTTACAACCTTTGATGTTTTTCTCACTGTCCCTAGTGTCTCTCCACATATGGTCTTGCATTGCTGAGGAATGTCGCCTGAGCCCCCGTCCCATTCAGTCCCCACAAGACCCTGGCCTCCCCTCCCCCTCTAGGTCACCCCCAGCACTGCATTACTTCAACTTTATGTACAACAATTCTTAAGATTGGGAGTTGTGAACTCCCGGATGTATTTTATTTCAATAAAACAAAAATTCAATCAACAAAACTTTTACGCAGTAACCTCAATATTATTTACACAGTATTTACATTTTAAAGATTCCTAGCCTTAACAAAGTCCGCTAATAGATCTGAATTCCTGCCACTGACTAAACCAATTCCTGTGCATTCAAAATACAAAATATCAATGACTGCGAAAGAGAACACGACTGACTAGTCAGTAACCGGTTCTCCACCCCTCCGGCTATAGGGCCCCCAAGGCTAGTATCTCCATATGGCATTGCTCCATCCTCTCCTCCAAACACTTTGTTGAATGTAAACCATGTGGCAGGAGCCCTCCTGCCCACCCGGATACCTACCTCGGGCACCCCTCGACCCACAAACTCTCGGGCTCTATCCACCCGTGGGATAAGTGCTAGCTTCAAACCTCTGCGCATGTGCAAGTGGTTGCCCCAGGGACCAGATGCCAGTGACCACTTGCCACCCCTGTGCTCCTTGTTCTCATTCTCACTTGCCGCCAGTACCCCCTGGAGGGTTGAATTACTTTCCCGTCCTGCTGAGGTAAGGAAAAAGGCACCTAATTGTACCCCCAGTCATAATCTCACCCTGCCAACAATAACCACATAAAATATGACAAAAAAACTTTCATGTTGAACGCCTCCATGCTGTAGGGAGAAAATGTTAGTAATTATCACATCAACATAAACAAAACTTCAGGAAGCACAACAAAGACGAAATAGGTCCCATCTGAAACAAAATATAACATATGCAAGGCCAAGAACATGCCATGGGGGAGGGTCCACTGTCCATGGAGCGCAGTGGAGGACTCGGTCAGCGAGCAGCGTTCAGTAAAACCCGCTCACCGCCCGCTCCCACCCTTTTAAAATGGGTGAGTGAATCAGCGCATCATCACGATGCGTGACCCAGAAGCACCTAAGTGCTTCCAGGCGGCGCGACCCTTACCGCCAATCAGGGAAAAACGCGGCGGGCCGGGGGAGTGAACTACCCCCCTCCTCTGCTGCCCGATTCCCGCCCAGTGTGCCAGCATATTTGGGGCCCCTTCCACATTCCACCCCATTGAAGACACTAGTAGATCCAAATCTCACGCTTGCTTCACACTCAAACCACACTCAGGTGGGAAGAGCCCTGGAGAGCTGCATGAGACGCAGAATGTAAAACCGATGGCAGGTGGCATATCAACAAGCACCGTCTACGTAGGCCAAAAACAGGATGCTGTCAGAACAGATGCCAGTGGGTGCAAAAGGGGCGACCTCTCAGCAGGGTGATGGTTCCACGTGTTACAAAAAAAAAAGCTTCTAGAAACCCTTTGTGCTTAAAAAATATGCATTAATGATTTATTTTCACCTGTATAATGTGTGATATTGCAAAAACATGTACATCTGCATTAACTGTCTCCGCCTGATGCCTGTGTGTTCCTCAAAAAGCAAATGCACATTGCTCTGCCCTTATGGAAATACCAGATTACCAGTTACTGATTGTTTCTACTAGATGTGGTTGTGGCATGTGTATCTTTGATATTGACCTCTATAGCATACCAACACAAAACAGAAAAGGCAAAGCAGTTCTAGGGTTTAAGCAAAAACAGCTGAAAATGATTACTCTCAAGATGGAACTACCTGCTTGCTCCTGAGAAGTGCTGGTACACTCCTATTAGCAGTGCTGAGAAATGCCGGGATTGTTTTGTCAAACTACATAGGTACAGGTACTGAGTACCGCCCAGTACCTGCCCACTTAAAGAACTGCTCTCTAACAGTCCGCTGTATGCCCAAAAGCCTTTGGTACCACCCAGTCCGTAGAGGATGCTTATAACAGCTCATCTAAAATACCCTACAGCCCATAAAACCGTAATATGCTGAAAATGTAGCAATTGGAATATTTTAGCCGGGGAATTTAGGGTTAAACTAATGCGCACATGGAAGAGTCCTCTAATCCACGTTTTTGAGGTTGGGGGCGCACGGGCGGGTTAAAAGCTTTTCCGTAAAGTTGTACAAACAAAAGCTCGATATTCCCTGACCAATGAGGCTATTAATCAAACAAAGGCCTAATTAACACCTAGCTGTTGTCACCTTGCGGTACAAAAAAATCGCCTCTTTTATACGCGGCGGCTTTCCTTCTTTTACGGCGCAGCCCGAATAGCGCCTGAGGGCAGGAAGCGGAGGGAAAGACAAGAGAGGCGAGGAGCGCCTTAAATACCATCGCTCCTCCAGGCAGCAATTTCCATAGATGAAGAGGTCAGCGCTGTTTAACAGTGTGCTGCCACGTTAATTTAGTATGACAAGATAAAGCAGTAATCTGTGCTCCAAGAGACTGTAAGCTGCCTGCTATCCAGGGACATGCTCGAGTCGATTTGCACTGTATATCACTTTATACAATTGCCGTGACAAAGCCCCCTGAGTTCCTTCATGTAAATCTGCCTCTCTCGCTCGCGCGCTTTATTCCTCTCAACTTCGCTGCCAGTCAGGCTGGGCTCGCAGTAAAGCTCCGCAAACTTAATGTCTTACACATGTCAGTGGGCCCGCAGCCCCCGCCTCCCCCTCCAGAGGAGACGTTTAGGGCCCGCATAATCCACTCATCACACTTTCATATCGGCTCGCCTTTTGCAATCTGTCGCCTTGAATTGACAGTGGGGGCGACAAAACCAATGTTTAATGTTTCCAGATTTGCGTGGCTGCCGATGGTAATTCTCAGAGCCCTTCTTGCTGTGTTCTGCTTAAAGATTATCCCTCAGGAAAGCGGATGTGCATGTTATTACCAGCATCGCTGTAGGCGCGCGACGCCGCGGACCTGCAGGTACAGACACGGCACGTGCCACTGCTCCCGCTGCCGTGGCGGGGCAGCGGCCGTAGAGGCACAGGGCACGGTGCATCAGGGGCCACTGCACCTCTGTTACACACTTTTACTAATAAACCGGGCCTTTTATGGTGGCGGGGGGGGGGGGGGGGCAATCTTTCTTGCATCCATCAGGGCCCGTGGCACACTTGCTACTACACTGTCGAGCCACGCACCTCAAACCTCAAATGCAGAGGCATCTGTGTTGAACACCTTTTGTGAATTCAGGCTGGTCCCAAAAAAATAGGTACAGTATAAACCGTTTTCATGGCAGCAAATGGGAAATGTGCATGGTTATCCTAATAGCTCTTTTGTAATTACTTATTCTCACCAAAACATTTACCAGGAGAAGGCAAACTCTTAAGCAAGATGGTTGACAAAAGCAAGGCATTTAAATAGAGGGTGTAGGTGAGATGTGCCTGCAACCAGTAAAAGCTGCAGGGCCCTGAGTAAGGTTTACTAGATGGCAAAGCATTTCAGACAAGAAGCATGTGGGTATAGAAACCGGAGACCACCAGCAGGACCTCCCCCTGACATCGGCTATACACAGACCGACAAACTTATTTGTTGAAAGAAGTTTTTATTACAAATTCTTGTCATGATATTTTTATCACACATATCTAAACCATAAATCACTTCAAAATATGCTTCAGTCATATTTACAAAACATAAATCACATTCATAAAATATAATCTGGAACCATCAATCATTTTCTTGTGACAGGATCCCTTCCTGTCCTGAACCACCATTGGACCACACAAGTGAACCGTACTTCACCTGTATCCCTGGGAGGGGGGGTGGCTGGCCTGCCTTCATCGTTCCTTGCCCACACGCTCAAGGTTCCACCCCGCCTCCCCCTCCAAACAACAATCTGCCAAGGGGTGTAACACACTACTGCCAAATTGGGACACAAGATAATCAGTGAATTCAAGAAAAAAGTTTCAAATAAAACGTCCAATTTTAATTGCACTTTTTTCACACACAATTTACAATAGCTGAAATATACCAGGACTGTAAATTAGATCCCCTGATTCCACTGATCAACATAACAGAGAAGCTGTCTACTTTTTGTTTGAATGCCTGTGTGTCTGACTCGTGGGGATTAGTAGGTGTAATTTTTATTTAAACATATAGGATTGGGAACTAATGTTTTATAAGCTATATATTTGAGAATATATTACTGTTTATTAAATAAAGTTTAGACCGTTCGGAGATCAGCAAAACGCTCAGGGACATGATGACTTGCTCTTCCTGAAGCTATTAATTTCAAGGTTTGCCGAGACAAAAACAGTCCTTGGATTGGAATATCTTGAAAGCTCCATCCACTCACACGTACATTGATTGACACTTTTTCACAGGACAGCGATACAGGATTTAGTCTCTCCATTGAAAGTGTGGCCTTCAGGTCAGAATGTATGGAACACTGTACTGCGAAGGTCTACTGGAAGCAGGGATGGTCAACAATGATTGGACTAGGTAGAGAAGGCAGCAAGCTACTTCCGGATATTATGAGCAATGTGAGTCACTTTCAGTCTATTCAGATGAGCTGGTAATGACTGATCGCCAAGATAACAATATTTCCAAGACAAAGGGCTACTCACAGCAACACTGTAGGAGCACTGCAGGAGCATGTGACATACTTAAATGTAAAGCAGTCAGACGGAGCAGCTAAAGTACTGAACGTTTGGAGGGCGCAAATCACTGATCTCTGTCAACGGGTGAATTTAATAAATGTAAAAGGAATGGATGAGCAGAAGACAACGTCCATAAACAGTGCTTAATTTGTAACATAATGAGTGCCAGTGCCAAAAGCACTGCTCAAAAGACAGCAGCCAGTGCTATTAAAAGGCAAAGGCTCCCCCACATCGTACCACTGTGGCAGTAGCAATGGGACTTTTGGAATCAGTGGTACAGAAATCTGACAGGTGAGCTTCAGACTGCTACAAGCGCTACGTGAGATTGCACATGTTGAAAAGGTTTCTCCTGATCCCTGTTTTCCTCTCTTTCCTTCTTTCTAATGCTGATGCAGGTAGTAGGTGCAAAGAGTTGTGTGAGTGGCTGAAGTTCTTGGCGGTCCCTGTCCCCACGGACGCAACTGGAGTTACATATGTGTGGGTGTGAAGCCATTCTTAAGTGCAGCGCAAAAAGGAGATTTTTTTTGGAGGTGGTTTTCCATCCAGGGCGCAGCAGGTTGGTTACTGTCTGTTCTTTTATGGTCGAGGAGGCGTGCAGCTGGCGCACCTGAGGTCTTCTGGATATAATGTTGCCCAAGGGGTACACTCCCTCTGACATATTATACTGCATCTAGGTGGCAACGATTTGGTGCACACTGGCCAGAAGCATCTGTTTGAACTTTTGATCTCTGAAATTGGTTGGCTGGCTAAAAAAAATTCCTCATGCCATGCTGGCATGGTATAACATCATCCCAAGATTCGAGTGAAGGGATGGTAAATCGATCAGGGCTTTGAATGATTAAGGGAAGAAAATAAACAACAAGGTTGGTAAGTTGTTCAGGTCGCCTAAGCTGTCATGCATACCCCAAGGTTACATAAAAGGCGAGCATTTTTTCTTACAGGATAAAATACATCTGTCAAGGATTCGTAATGAGATGTTTCTAGAGAACTTATTGGCCTGGCTAGCGCACTGCCCTCAGTAAGGTGACTGGGGAGAGGCCAGATAGTAGGGGAACTGTGTTGGCCTGTGGCAGGTGAGGTCATGATTGGTGAGACAATTCCGCATACCTTTTTTTTACATAAGCTTGACAGCAATGTCATGTGGCTCCGCAAAGGGTGCTAGCAGGGAGTAGAATGGAGGCTCATAGGACGCAGGGGGTTGCAAGCGTTCACTGGCATCTGGTCCTTCTGGTCAACTACCCCAACCTGCACAATTAGTGCAAAGTTAGCATTGGCCCTTAGGGCCAGTAATGATGGGTGTAGGGGGTGCCTAAGGTAGGTATTCTGACGGGCAGGCGGGCACTCTACACAGGGGTTCCCTGGTAGGAGATTTGGGTGGGTGGGCTCCTCACCTAGGGGGCACCCACCACAGGTCTAAAAGACTGGAAAGGCTGGTTCTGGACGAGGAGACACCATTGGGTCCAGTCATGATCTCACTCATGGGCATAAATTGTGATACGCAGAACATGTTTAGATAGTCCTAGGAAATCAAATGCAGTAGCGTCTCTGTTAAGGCTAGTCATCAACTTATGTAAATAAAGCTGTAAATATTAAAGGCTACTGTGTCTAAACATTCAAGATGATGTGTGATCTTTACTGCAAAAATGTATGTTTTAATAAAATTACAGCTGGGGGTTATGACCCCTAACACAAAAAAGTGTGTATTTTTTGCTTGCCAAATGTGGGGCATAGCGGGATGTGTTGTGGAGGGTGGATTTATGGTTGGGGAGGGAGGTCTCAGTGATACTGGGCCATATATCCCCACTCCGAATACCAATACAGGGAGTGCAGAATTATTAGGCAAATGAGTATTTTGACCACATCATCCTCTTTATGCATGTTGTCTTACTCCAAGCTGTATAGGCTCGAAAGCCTACTACCAATTAAGCATATTAGGTGATGTGGATCTCTGTAATGAGAAGGGGTGTGGTCTAATGACATCAACACCCTATATCAGGTGTGCATAATTATTAGGCAACTTCCTTTCCTTTGGCAAAATGGGTCAAAAGAAGGACTTGACAGGCTCAGAAAAGTCAAAAATAGTGAGATATCTTGCAGAGGGATGCAGCACTCTTAAAATTGCAAAGCTTCTGAAGCGTGATCATCGAACAATCAAGCGTTTCATTCAAAATAGTCAACAGGGTCGCAAGAAGCGTGTGGAAAAACCAAGGCGCAAAATAACTGCCCATGAACTGAGAAAAGTCAAGCGTGCAGCTGCCACGATGCCACTTGTAACCAGTTTGGCCATATTTCAGAGCTGCAACATCACTGGAGTGCCCAAAAGCACAAGGTGTGCAATACTCAGAGACATGGCCAAGGTAAGAAAGGCTGAAAGACGACCACCACTGAACAAGACACACAAGCTGAAACGTCAAGACTGGGCCAAGAAATATCTCAAGACTGATTTTTCTAAAGTTTTATGGACTGATGAAATGAGAGTGAGTCTTGATGGGCCAGATGGATGGGCCCGTGGCTGGATTGGTAAAGGGCAGAGAGCTCCAGTCCGACTCAGACGCCAGCAAGGTGGAGGTGGAGTACTGGTTTGGGCTGGTATCATCAAAGATGAGCTCGTGGGGCCTTTTCGGGTTGAGGATGGAGTCAAGCTCAACTCCCAGTCCTACTGCCAGTTCCCGGAAGACACCTTCTTCAAGCAGTGGTACAGGAAGAAGTCTGCATCCTTCAAGAAAAACATGATTTTCATGCAGGACAATGCTCCATCACACGCGTCCAAGTACTCCACAGCGTGGCTGGCAAGAAAGGGTATAAAAGAAGGAAATCTACAGTAATGACATGGCCTCCTTGTTCACCTGATCTGAACCCCATTGAGAACCTGTGGTCCATCATCAAATGTGAGATTTACAAGGAGGGAAAACAGTACACCTCTCTGAACAGTGTCTGGGAGGCTGTGGTTGCTGCTGCACGCAATGTTGATGGTGAACAGATCAAAACACTGACAGAATCCATGGATGGCAGGCTTTTGAGTGTCCTTGCAAAGAAAGGTGGCTATATTGGTCACTGATTTGTTTTTGTTTTGTTTTTGAATGTCAGAAATGTATATTTGTGAATGTTGAGATGTTATATTGGTTTCACTGGTAATAATAAATAATTGAAATGGGTATATATTTGTTTTTTGTTAAGTTGCCTAATAATTATGCACACCTGATATAGGGTGTTGATGTCATTAGACCACACCCCTTCTCATTACAGAGATGCACATCACCTAATATGCTTAATTGGTAGTAGGCTTTCGAGCCTATACAGCTTGGAGTAAGACAACATGCATAAAGAGGATGATGTGGTCAAAATACTCATTTGCCTAATAATTCTGCACTCCCTGTACAGCATAGTCCAGAATCCACTTATGCCTCTTAAATCCACTGCACGATGCTCCATACCCCTTTATCTCACTCTTGTAGTCTCCTGCTTTCTTTTGTTGATAGTTTTTCTGTCTTCTCTTCCTCCTTCTTTCTCTTTTGTGTTTTTTCCTCTCCATTGCTCTTGGGGAATGTCTGATAAGGACAAAACTCCTAGTAGGCACTAATGGCCCCAAAAATGAATGCCGGTGGGCCCAACCAATTTAATTAGGCACTGTTCACAAGGTGATTTGTGTTGCAACAAGCAAACTTTGAGGCAATTAAGCAATGAGACCAGATAGGATGCAGGTTATTGATATTTGGGATGTGCCTGCTAAGTGTGTCTGCTGGTTCAGGGATACTAGCAGGAGCACCAGAAATCTCCGTGTACCAGAGCCAGTCTTTGTAAACCAGATTGTAAGGTACCAGGAATTTGAGAATGGCAGATGAAGCCTTGACACACAAAAAACATAAAACATGAACAATGACAGAATCACCCATGCAGAATGATGAAAGTGGAAAAAGATATGAACTTTTACATTCACGTACGTTGATGAAAAAAAGACTGTTGGAAAATCTTGAAGTTGTGTTGTTACAGGCTGCATGACAGCACTGGGAGATCATGCACACACGTCAAGGTTTTGATGGTCTACTTGACATTGGATTGGAGGAATAAACAACAATAAAGGTGATTTGCTGCTATTTCAACAAGGCCTTTGGATAGAAGCCCACAAAAAGGCTTATTCACCATATAATATGCCTAATTGCAGGCACCAGGATGGCGAACTTAGTTAGCGACTGCCTTACGAGAGCAGACAAAAGTTGCACTCTGAGTAGACTGTGTTAAACAGTGAGGTTCGACACAAGCCTTCAATAGGACCCATTCTTTTATATGTCTATTAAGAGAACAGACAACATACAAAATGAAGGCCTTGTTCAGCACAGTGAAGCAGTCATCACAGAAGAGCAAACAGTCATTCTATGTTTAAACTGGCCAAGCGGTCTTTATATGCCATCAATAACTATGGACAGCAACCGATATGAAAGTAACTAATAAAAGAATCAAAACGCAGAATCTTGTCGCTATTTCAGAAGTAAAAGGAAAGGTGCATGCAAAATCATGCTTGTCTTCAAGGACTTTATTTTGAATTTTAATAAAAAAGAATTAAACAGGATATAAAATCGACCATTTCAGATGGATAACATATCCGTCAAAGCAAAAACAGTATCCTTAGCGAGGGTCCAGGATTTGAGGGAAAAAAGACACTTAAACAGCCCACAGGAGAGCACTCTTATCTACAATGTTGTTGCCCCCTCACTGTCCATTCTCCATGCTATAATTGGAATACCGCCCTAAATAACTGTTTACCCACGCATTTATAATATTACAGTATCAGGTAATATTCTACATTATGCTACTACCTGTTATGTATCTTTTTCATGACCACGAAGTGTTTGAAACAGTTCTTTTGTGAAGTACTCTGTCATCAATTGAGTCTATTCCACACTGCAATATATAAAACTGTCAGATAAATAACATAAAATAAATGAGGTGATGACTGTGTGATTAAGGTACGAGTTTTCCCCTTCCATTTATGAAAATCTCTTTCACTGACTTTTGAAAACAAGTACCAAGATGCTGTAAGTATTGAACTTATGTGACTAATGCTTAAGCATGGTCACTGATGGCCACACCCTAAAGATTTAATCATGGAGTTTGCCTAGATAGTGAGTGTATGGAAAAGTGGGATGGAGATTATATATTGGAAAAGCGCCCCCCCAACATGGGGGGAGCGCGGCCCCTTAGGGGTCGGGGACGCAGAGGGCCGGACCCTCTGCACTAGTTGTGCGCGGGCTGGCCAGCTGCTTCCGCCTTCACGCCTCGCGAGGCGTGTGGGCGGAAGTAGCGCCACGGGCAAGGGAACGTTGGTCCAACGTTGGGGCCATACCGGTTTAGGCCGCCGCGCACCAGTGGGGGGCTTATAAGCGCTTCCCCAAGAAGGCTTGGCCTTCTTCTTCTTGGTGTGGCGGCCTGAACGGTCAGGCTTCTAGTTGACTGTTCCGTGGATGCGGCGTGGACTCCCCTCTATCGGTGAGGAGAAAGGAGCAAAAGTGCGCGCGTACTTTCCCCTTGAGCGGATCTCCTCCAGCGTGGGATAGGCGGGGACCCGGGCACATCCTGGGGCATGTTTCCTCAGTGGCCTCGTTCCGGTAAGCACATGGGTATGGTCCTCCCCGGCGCGCGTGCTGCCAGGTGGGGCTCGCGCACTCTTAAGGAATTTTAACCTCGGACTTGCTCGGTGGGAAGGGTGGTAAAAAGAATGCATATGCAGCTAAAGTTATCAAGCTCCGTTGCATCTGTAAGCACCATGTTCTCACGACGCGAGGGCAACTGTTTCACTTGTTCACCGTTTGCCCTCTGCAGGATCGAACCCCTTGCGGGTCGATCCTGAACTTATAATCCTCCGATCGCGCAGCCAACACCAAATGGTAGTGTGGGTGAATCCCGTCTACCTTCTGCTGTAGGATACAGCAGGGACACGAGTGGGTCTAAGACCCTAAACACTTTCAGGGGGGGTGCACGAATTCCAGTATGAGAAGAAACAAGCGCCTGTTTTGCACTTTAGGCGCACATCGCAGGTTTGGGGACACAGCCCAAGCGGAACTGTCTTTTATTTGCGCACCTTGTTGGGCCGAAAATGTTCTCATTATCAGTCGGCACCGGGGCTGTGCCCAGACCACACTGGAGCTTCCCATTGACTGGGAAATTAACCCAGCGGGTGATCTTTATGGTGGCTCAGGTAACGGGGCGGTGGCCTTCCTTTGTGATCTTGTGCGGGCCGGGTCAGTAGGGTGCTTTTCAATCTATTAACTGAATTATTAAAGCAACAAAAATGCTCTTTGAGGGCTGCTGGAATTCAAACTCCGATTCGTGCAGCTTTACATAAACTTAAGATTCATTGATTAGGCCACCTCCTTCTCCTGGGATAATCTCGAGCTGCGAAGGACAATATCTCAGACCAAACCCTCCAGTTTGCACACTGAAAAAATCAACAGTGCCACCACAGGCTGTAAAGTAGTCACGTGTCTTAACAGAACATTACTTATAAAGCTAACAACGTTGTGAATGTCTTTGTGAACCAAATGTATTTAAGAAAATGCTCATAGAGAAATGCTTCTAAAGCTGTGGTGTGTTGAATGACCCGAACAGCAGTGGAGAGAATGGACAAGGGTCCAAGCCGCCAGGTCACAGGCCCCGAAGACAGGTGTGGGCCGGATCGGACCGGTCAGAGGCAGGGGCCAACAGTGGCCATTTTTTGTATTTTTTCTATCCCCCTCGGTGAGCAACCATTGGTTGCTCACATCGGTGGAGGGGTCACCTGGGCAATCCACAGGGGGCAGGGTATGTTAAGTACCAGCCCAAGGTCGCCAGGCTACACATCGGTGCCTGGGCCCCCACCCCCTGACGATCGCTGCCGCCACCAACCTGTTTTTGTTTTTCTAACAACGGAGTGCTCCTCTTTTTTCCCCACCCTCCCATCCCTGTGCTTAGTCCTTTGGGGGAATGTTCAATCATTGTTTGGCAGAGGAGGAGTCATGTTTGGCCACAAAAAGACTGGTAGACAACATTGGCATCAAGAAGATGTGTAGGCGAATTCGGGATAGAATTGGATTGTTTAAGCATTTAGCTCAATCCGGGGCAGGGGTACTACGGTCACTACTGGAAGGCTGGGGACGCCCGCTACCGCGATTGTCCATAGCCAGCTGGGGTACTCCATCACACAGCCCTGGGGATACGGGGGATGGTGGGCTGGTATAGGGACCAGTACATGGCCCCAGTTGGCCAAGGCCCACCTCCCAATGGGTGCCAGGGGGAATCCCTGTATTGGGTAGCTCTGGCATGGTTGTTTGAGGGTACAGCTGTTATGCTGGCCCAAGCTCCCTCTGTCTTGAGGGGGCAAGTGAGTTCGCCTTGTAGAAGACAACTTATGAAGAGACCGGCAGGGTCTTGCCCTGGGTCCAAGTCAATTAAGTCAAGTCAATTGAATCAGTCAACACCACAAGGGGCCTGAGGGTGGTCAACCATGACTCCTTAATTTGATGTAAATTAATGTATTCATGTATTAGTTATGGACTATTTGATAGGAGAATTTATGTATTAGATATGGCCATGTGGCCACTATGCAGTACTTTTACTTATTGTCGTATTTATACGGAAAAACAAAACATTTGTTTTGTTTGTGATTTGTAATAAATACGTCCGGAGAATGTTATATTCTATAAAGCGCAAGAAAATCGGCTTGCAATGGATTCTTCTTGTATAAATTGCCATATGAATGGTGAATAATTGTATGTCTGGTTGGGATATGACTGGTCTCGCTGCGGTCCCCCACCTGTGTAGCGTTACTGCCAGAGCGGTTGACTCTGGAGCTGGGGAACCAGGTTCGAGTCTCTGGGCATCTGCCCAACATTTCGCGATTCTGGGCAAAATCACTTCAAATCCTCATGCCTACAAAAACAGAATGTGCCCATGTGGATTGTAGTTGGTGGGGGCCCTTGTGAAGCGCTTTCACATTAGTAGATTTTAGCAAAAATGAACGTTCCTTCAAAAGAGCCAGGTTGAAATGCTTTTAGCCTGTTCGCAATTTTTTCCACGTTCTGTTGTGAAGTGGTGTGATCATTTCTAGGATTCAAACAGTCCTCCATACGTATGAGGCCTTTCTACAAATCTTGGACTAAGGTATATCATGCGGCGCAAAAAATCTTGTGTTCACAGTCACGCTAACAGCAAGTGTATTAATTGTTTTCCAGAACCCTCGAATCAATGTGAATATATGTTGGCCTCGTTCACTCAAGGAGAATGGGCAGCACCTACTCCTTCTTGGAAATTGGCTTTTTCGATACATTCAAACGCAAACAATGAAAGAGTATATTTTCACACACGTGGGGTTCATGCAAGTGCACGAGTCACACACACACAGTCACTTCTGTGCATATATGTGCTCCTCGTTTTATAAACATCGAACTCAATCTACGGGTCCTTTCATTTCAGTTACTTGGGTTCCGGTCCTCGTTGTCGCTTTCTTCTTTAGTGAATAATAGACTTGTATAGTTCTGTGACAGCTGTAATTAAGAGATTTCCCTTCACTGCTTTGTTGTGTCTTTCTTTTCGGGGTGACTTTATACCTTTGTCTCGTGAGGAAACTTTTTTGTAGAAGGACTTGATGTCGGCTCACAAAAACTGATTTTTTATATCAGACATAAATGAGCAAACTTTGCAAATGATAGCCATTTTCCTCCTTATGTTGTTAGGCCATAGAAGTCCTATTATACATCACGCATAGCCCCGAGGAATGTGCAAACAAGCCTTGGATCAATTGAAGTATGCAGAGCCTTTTTACGTGAAGTGCTTTTAACTGCGTACTAAAAAATTCATTCACATTAGACACATTTGCTCCAAGTTGTCCACGTATTTTATGGAAGGTTGAGTTGCCAAAGAATTTTATTCCGATGTTTTTAAACTTACTGTTGTTTGGCAGGTAAAGATGAGCAAGTGCCGGCCAAATCTGAAGCGCATGAAGGGCCGAATTTAGTTACACTATACATTTCAAATTTCATTTTTCCATAGCACAATACCCGTTATAGTTATTTTACAGCCCTGGCCGGTATTGGAGCTTTATACACTGGTTAAAGGGCTCGCCAGCGATCACCAGAAGCTATGCATGCCTATATTCAAAGAAACGGAAAGTAGCTTATTTAAATGTGTGTGCCTCTATGTGTATGTGTATATAATATATATATTGTAATTCCCCCATTGACTTCCACTGAAGGGAAGACCATGTCAGTTGAGACAGCCAAACTAAGCCAATTGGGGCTTCAATATTCGAGTCGGTATTCTGGATCCAATCTATTGGCAGCTGGCATGCAAGAATTTTTTATGATCTGCGCACACAAAATCTGGACTTTGCTGCCGCTTGTGCTATCTTCGCCCTGGCAGCGAGGTCACTTTTGTGAACGGGCGCACTCTTGTGGAAACGCGCAGGGTACCTGTTTGTACGGTCTTTTATTTTATTGTGGCAGCTGCAGCATACAACCACGGCTACCGGGTGGGGTGTGATGACTGCTACGGGTACTTATTGCCTTGCCTGCATTGCGGAAACCTGAAAAGTACATTTGAATATTCAATGTCAAGCTCTGGGCTCCTAACACAAGTGGCGCATGCCCGTTCAGTTTTGAATGTGAGCCTTTGTCATTACTTTGGCCACAATGATGGCAGTAACTGCGTATGATAGTGAATAGCGCAGCAATGCCCCCAAACTTTGCTTATCGTTTACATCATCTCAAGATTCCTGAAACTGGTCTTAGGGAGTTCCTCACAAAAAAAAAAGGTCCTGTGGGACAATTGAATTTCCTGAGGATCATCCCTTGGCCCGACCTTTTTCCAGATCCATAGCTAGGTCCATGGCATGTTTGACCGAGAAACACCACCACACCAGGCTGTCTGCAGAAGTTAAGGAAGATTTGAAGGTCTGGGATGCTTTCCTGCAGGAATTTAAGGGGGCGGTGATTTGGCCTCATCCCCCGGTAGATAGCCTCTCCTTCGGCCTATTCACAGACGCAGCAGGCAGCTTGGGGTTTGGGGCTATTCTGGGTTCCTCTTAGTTCAGGGCGGATTGGCAAACTCAATGGGTACACTTACGACTCACCAAAAATATTGCCTTTTTAGAAATGATTCCCATCATTGTCGCGGTTTCTGTCTGGGATGACATATTAAAGGACATGTCTCTGGTATTTTGGTCCGACAACATGGCTGTCGTAGAGTCTATCAATAGACAAAAAGCTAGTTGTAGATGGGTACTTAGACTACTTAAGCATTTGGTGTTACGGTGTTTGAAACTCAACATCACATTTTGGGCTACACGCACAAGGGTGGCATACGAAAGGGCCTTCTTGCATTATAGACTGTTCTTGAAATCCTTGAACGCATTAGATTGGTTTTCTGCCGAAGCAATCTGTGCCTTTTTGCAACATTTAAAGGGTAATGGTAAACCAGTGTCTTGCGCCAAAGCTAACCTGTCAGCCATCCGTTTTTTCGCCAAGCTCAGGTAGCAAGACTCTCAACTAAATTCCTTGGTCATTAAGCAGGCGCTAGTGAGTTGGTCTAGAACGGTCGGTCCCAGGTCAGACACCAGGCGGCCCATAACCTCTCACTTATTAGAAAAATTGCTGGGTGCAGTCATCATAGTTACATCTTCACCTTTTTTAGGCTACCTTATTTACAGCAGCCTTTTCTGTGGCCTTTTATGGGGCTTTCCGCATTGGGGAACTGATAGGTGCTTCCAAGAGCGACCACGCGGGGGGTCTCCAGTGGGCCGATGTGATAATCGATAAAAATTCTGCAACTATACAGCTGCGTAAGTCCAAAACAGATCAGTTAGGTAAGGGTGCGCGGATTTGGCTTCGGGCAGCGCATGGGTCAATTATCTGTCCTGTGGGCAATTTAGCTGCTTACGTGTCGTTACGCCCTCTAGACAAATCCACTGCGCTATTCATACATGCAAATGGGGACCTCCTATCACGCTACCAATTTGCCGAGGTGTTGAAGATTACACTACTTGCAGCGGGGGTCGAATCTCGGGGTACTCCCCCCATTCATTTAGGATTGGTGCGGCTACCTTGGCAGCAGGGGCAGGTTTGCCCATCTCAGAGGTGAAATCCATTGGAAGATGGGCATCCAATTGTTACAAACTTTACATTAGGCCGGAATTGGGCTAATCAGTGGTTATCTTCGTTATGTCTTCAAATTCAATATCGTTTCTCACGCAATTTTCCTTTATAACAGTAGATGGCTCCTCGTGTGGTTTGGGTCTTGGGTCATTCATTCGTCGGGCGGCATACCAGTTGCAGCAGCTCCGTAAACTGAATCCAGCGGCAAGCTTAGACGTGGCCTTCAGGTGGTGCAGGGTTGGCGGCAAAGGAATTAAAACAGCTGCTGCAACTAGTAGCTCTGGCTCATGGATGTGCGGGGCTGCAGTCCCCGGACCTCATCATCATTCATCTTGGAGGCAACGACCTGGTGCACATGGGGCGGAAGGCCCTCAGGGAGACCATATTTCTAGAAATTACGAAGCTAGCTAAACAAGTCCCAAACGCAGCCATCGCCTAGTCTCACATGGTGCCACGACGAAACTGGGGCCCAGGGATAAAACCACGGAAATCAATGTCTCAGTTAGGAGACTAAACGCGGAGATGGCAAAGCTCTGCCCTGGTCCAGGCCGTCTGTGGAATATCCCTCATAGACAATTAAAAGGGCCTAAAATGTTTCACAGGGACTTGGTTCACTTGTCTGATGCCGGTACTGACCAATTTATGGCTGTTATGTGGTTCTTCTCTAGGAGTTTGTTTTCTGGTGGGGATGGCGAAGGACCTTTGGGGCCCTGGTCGCCCTCGTGGCGGGAGAAGAGGTACTAAAGTAACCTGAAACAACAGAGGGGTCCCCAAGAGTGGGACCCCGGTATAACAACAGAGATAGGATCCGGAAGTCCTGGACCAACCTGCGGATGTACACACCAGATTGGGGATAGGGAGCCCAGATCACTGGGGTGGTCACGGGGCTCATGCCCTGGGCCGCCCCGGTACACCCCTTGGCTGATTGGTGTTTGGAGAGGGGGCGGAACCCTGAGCATGTGGACAAGGAACAGAGGAAGCAGAGGTACCGCCCCCCTAGGGATACAGGTGACGACCAGTCCCTGTGTGGTCCAAAGGAGGTTCAGGACAGGAAGGGATCCTGTCAAAATGATTTATGGTTACCGATGTAAAAAGTACGAATCTCAGTGGATATTAATTTTGGATTCGCAGTGAAACGTTTAATAGAGTGATTTGCATAAAATGATTAATGTATTTGATTTTAATGAAAGTATATAAAAATAAATACTTCTTCCAACGAAATGATTGTCTTGTCGGTTGGTGTATGACCGGTGTTGGGGCAAGGGCCTGCTGGCGGCTTCCGAGTCCTATATGAACTAGACATTATTTGGGCACATGTTAGACCTTTCCAACAACGTGAGTGTAACAGTTTTGGGGCTGCGAAATTATTAATTGACAAGACTGGTATTACTCATGTAGAGGTGTGACGTAGAAGGTAGAAGCATGACTGATCTCTCCAAACACCTTCCTGTGCAGATGTATCAGCTCCGGACTAGTTGCTTGATAATTTCATAAAGCATGGATCTCTTGCTGGATTGTGTGTGCAGACCCTTCTGCCGGGATTGCTGTTCATGTGGTTATTCCTGCTGGAAGGAGAAGATTCCTGCCTTTGCCCACTTTAACTGGTGTATCCCTGCTCAAAATCTACAGGATGCTTCTGATGCATAACCACACCACCCCGACTTTATTGAAGGACCACTCTTCATCATGAAATCAGTCATTTCGTTTACTTAGTTATTTTATTGCCAATAGTTGCAGAGCCAGCCACATGATCAGTGGAGAGCCTCACAAGACAACAAGATACAGGAAGGAGAGTAGCAACAGAACAAAGGGTGAGGCATGTGGGATAGCCTTCTTCAGCCTTCATCTGTGGTTTCAGCAGGGGTACTCTAGGCCCTTCAGAAAAGCTGGTAAATTCAAGATGAGTATGAGCTCTTATGGAGTGTGGTTCCCGATTCCTGGAGCATGGCATAAGAAATCTTGTTACTCTTTGGGATGTGCAGTGGGGATTTGGATTTGCCTAGTGTGTCTCTTTCGCCTCTTGTTGTGTGCGGTCTATTCTTCATGTAGCTGGCCAGTCCGAGGTGAAGTACTTCGGGCGTGGAATAGACCTCCGTGTATTCCTGCCTCCAGGGCAAGTCAGTGAAGGCCTCGCAGGACAGCTGTGTAGTTTAGATTTGATGGCAGTCATTTGTACTTCTATCAAAGATTTGCTACTTCAGCAAGTGGTGTGTACACGGTACAAAATCAGTCGTACATACGTTAGTGTTACAGGTTGGCACACATTCTACATGAAACTAACGTTATCCCCTGCCACCAGGCTAAAACACCCGCGTCTTTGATTTACTGTTTATTGATGCTCAAGTCACATGTGAAGAACACCTTTGTTTATGTGGTTAGAGATATATGAATGCATCTACAAAAATAGATTTAAAAATTGGTTGCGGTCGGGGACACTGTAAACATCTCTTGTAAATAGTTGTTAGTCGTTAATCAGACGTACATCAAACAGAGGTCTCCGACGCATATTACAGGGGAAAGGAAAACTGCTTTACACTCGTGATCGGAAACAAGGAAAGGATGCGGCAGGGCAGACTGATTTTAAACAGTTCCAGAAAGTGCAGTGAGTAGGTTTGCTGCCATTTTGAGTCCAGCACAGGGAGCTGGGCTGCCAAGTGGAGGCGGTTGGAAATGGAAGGGGATCAAGCCAGGATCTGTAAAGGGTGGCCCGGATTGGGGATTTGGGGCCAGTGTAAAGCTGTGGCCAAAATATAAAAACAGAGTCCTACTGATGTATTAAATGTTGAGTTGCTGCGAGATCTCACTACTGCACTAGTGTAGAGAGTCTGTCTTAAAGGGTTTGCATGTTTTAGAAGATGGAGGGAAAGAGCATAAGCAATGGTGTAATTTAGGACTTGTTAGCAATATCAATTACCCAGGCATACTGTACACTGTTTTGCAATATAACTTTGGATACATTGAACGTGGGCCTTAGTCCCTTATCTCTTTTTACATTCATTTTTGCACCAATAATCACCATGCTACATGGTCAAAATAATAATACATGTCAATACATTTCCTCAAAAAACTTTATTTATACAAACAAAGTCTCCAAACTATGGTTCACTCGTTTCAGCAAAGAACAGGACGCCCACACTCACGTTCTACATTTCTATCAGAAAAATACTTGCAAACCATGATTTAAAAAACCTCCATCATTAACCATGAGGGTATCTATCAGGTTAATGACCTTGGGGCCGTTTCACAAAGGCATTCTAGAGTACAAACGTAGTATACCTCTACTACCCTTTTGCATACTATTACGTGCCTTTGTGAACTTGTTCCAAAACATTTAACATGAGAACAACACAGGGGCATTAGGGGAATATCCATATATAATTAGTATAAATAGACAGGACGGTGCCCTCTTTGCCTTTGTACTAATAGGGAGTTAGAGGTTTCGGGGGGATTCACAAAGAGGTGTAAGAATGTGTAAAAGACTATTACTACTTCCTGCACTATACATGCTTTGGTGAATCACGACCTTTGTGCACAAGCCTGCCATTCCGTCATTCTGATTTGGCTCTGTGGTGTTATGCTTTTTACCTGTACATATCATGTTACAACTGTCTGCAAAGCACGTTGAAATGACTTGATCTGCAGAATATAAAAGCTCAAATATACAAATAAACCTCGGACCCACCAGATGCCACATTATTACAATGCAGAGCAATGCCCATATTTTCCATATTGGAAATGATAGCTGTAACAGATATGCCTGCACTAAACGTTTTTCTATAAACAGGGCTGTAGTAAATACCATTCTGTAAATAAAAACATAATTAAGAACGCTTATTGTAAACCTATTTAACGAAGATCATTTACTCAGATTACACACGCAATTGCTCATCTTCACAAGTTCCATCAATTTTAACACCTTTTCAGTTACAATTAAGACATGCACACCTTGGTGACCCATTCTGCATCTAGGAGCAGGATGAATAGTTTACTGAACCAAGTGAAGTGCATTTCAACGCTTTTTCCCTTCAGTTTGTATAGAATGTAAATCTTGTATCTGACTATAGTACCACTGATGCATGTACAGTTATTTTCTGATGCATGTCTATACCCCGTTCAATATATTAAAAATAACGTACCCCCTTCCAAAATGCAGATTAGAAAGCACTGAATGCACAAGACCCGAGACCTATTGCTATGTAGAGGTAAAACTCCGAAGTACCATAATATATATATCATCATTGTATACCATACTAAAATGACAATGGTCATCTTTCTTTGAAGTAATCTGTATGCAGGACCTTGGAAGTTAGGATAAGTGATGTAATCTTTGGAAAATCTATCTTAATTTTCTAAAGTGTAGAGCAGCTGTATTCAAGATAGCACTGTTTTTTTTTCTTAGCGTGGAGGATGGGATGAACTTCAATGTTTAAAAAAAATATTTATTGGGAGAACAGGCCACTGCTGGACAGTCTGGTGTGGTCCGGAATTTAGGAAAAGCAGTCGATATGGTGATGTGCTTTGGTGTGTGTTTTTAAAAAGCACTGATGATACACTGCACTGATATATATATATATATATATATATATATCCAAAACAAAGCGGTCCAAAAGAACGATGCACTCAATAGCTGGTATGAGGCAGGGGGCTGGCCGAACCCTAAATAATCCTTTTTCAACAATAATTGATAGCCACGCTCTCCGTTCAGATTACAAAAAGCAATTTCAAATTTTATTCATTGCAAAAAAGGTGAACAACGCGTTTCGACTTAGCAGTCTTCTTCCCAGTTACATAGTCCTTCCTCTATGATACCTATTTATACTACTTTGATACCGAGATCAATACAATGCATTCTGGTTAAGGTAGTTTTTTTGTATGTAATGTATAATATACACTACATTTTTTAATTCAACATTATTAAAAAAATACAAATTAAATTGATGAATATCTAAATATCTAAGTACATTGGAACATAACTCAAATACCAAAAATCAAAATTAGAGGAGGACATCATAAATTATAAGTGATAAGTGAGATAATAATAATCAGCATTTTCATTTGGAGATCAAAATTACTCACAAATGTTAACCACGATTAAATTAATGAAATCATTCAAACATTTGTACTCCATCATATTCAAAATATAATTTACACATTTTAGTAATTATCACAGTTAAATTAAGGACTTGGAAATAGTATAAATAAAATCCTGGATTCATATTTTCCTCAATTATAGATGAACAAAAAGTTCTTCATCTTTATTTAATCCCAGAGGACTCTGTCCTCATTGAGATGATGTATCTAGACTTAGTTTTTTCACTCTCTTTCATGTTCAGGAATGTGGTCTATTCCAAAGTATCTTAACATTTCCCAACTACTCGTTTCATGCTGCTGAAAATGTTTGGCTATGGCATATGTAAGATCCTTATTTAAAATTGCTCCAATATGCTCTAAAATTCTTTTCTTCAGCATACAGATTGTACTGCCTATATATCTTAGGCCACAATGGCATTCAATTACATAAACTGTAAATTTTGTATTGCAAGTTATTCGATATTTAATATTCATTTCCTTTTCATTCCATAATTTCACTACTCTTGTTGATTTACCAATTTTGAAGGCTTTACAGCTATTGCACTTTATAAAACCACATTTTTGTTCCATTAGCCAATTCTGTTGATTTTTTATAGAAAAATGACTTCTTACAAGATAATCCTTTATTGACGATGCTTTTCGATTCGTAATCAATGGCTCTGAGCCTATTTTGGGACGGGATTGAATCAAGATGAAGTAATAATTGATAATTCTAAGAAATCAGATTTGTGTATTGATCAAATTGCAGATCTAAAAACCTTATTTGATTTATATTATGACTTACCGGATGAGGAGTACACAGAATTGGAAGTCCTTCAAGAGTTGGAAGTAGACACTAATAAATGTAGATTTTGGTGGAGTAAGCACTAAAATCTGCATATAATTCTCCAAGAACTCAGAATGGGTGCAAAAAAATAGCACCTACTCCCCCAACACACTTATAGTAGGGGGCACTGGAATTATGCGGCAGGGTTGAATAAATTATGCAGCAAGAAGAAAACAAATTATGCAGCATAATGCAGCATATTTTGGGACTTTTTACACATGCTAACACTATCTAGGCAAAGGTTCACCTCACTAGTACCACTTTGACACCTGAATACAGAAATAAGCAACAGAAAGGTCAAACGTTGTGAAGTGCCTTCCACTGAGCAGTTTTAGTATTTGTTGTTCTATCTGAGCTAGAAACCATTTTTTGTTGAAATTTGCAGATTATGGAACAGATGATGAATTATGTGGCAAATGCAGCAAATCCATAATTATGCGGGGAAAAAACAACAGCCACAAAATCATATGATTCCAGTGGCCCTGCTTATGATCAGGACCTTAGTAGCCTTAGAAGTTTAATAGAGTATAACTGGGGTTTTGTTATTTCAAGTTGATTGCGTATAATAAATGAATACTTATGTGATGCAGTTTAACAAACTGAATCATTTAAGCACTAATCAATGAATGTGTTTGATCATTTTGTTTGATCACTCAATGACTTGTTCATCTGTCAAAGCACATAGGAAGTATTTTGCACACAAAAAAACTGGTAACGATCGCTTAGTACGATTAATCATGGTACAATTATACCAATCATAAGCAAAAGCAAATTAAAGCATTCCTCAGTTCACAGAGAGTCATTATGGTGGCGCCTGAGATGAAAGTTTTGATGCACCCTAATCATTTAAAGTACAGTTGGAATCTTGAACAACTTCAGACCTGCTAACTAAAACGAACATTTCACTGTGTGAGGAGGGAGCAGGGCCTTGGAGGGGGTGGGACCTTATGCCCAAAAGTACATAAGAGGTACGTACCTTTGCTCCCACCCTGCCCAAAAACAACCTCCTCCTGCTCCAGAAACCAAACCTTGCTGAGGCTGATGTCCTGGAGGTGCTTTTGCACCCTTAATGGACGTTGGCAGTTCAAAGCCTCTGAAAATGAGCTGTAAATACACTGTTCACAGTGGTTTCCTCCTTGTTTTCCCTGTCACAATGGGATATCGGCTCACGGGGTGACCGTGTGAAGGGTGCCATTACTGTTGGAAGGTCTGCATCTGTGAAGGCTCTCCTTGATGAGCTATAAAACTAAATGTTGGAAAGGTTGGAGCCCTTCACGTTTAATTAACGTTAACTTAGTAAATAGTAAATACTGCTTAAAAGTGGACCAGCTGGTGTTTTCTCAGAGTGTGGGTCAGCTGTTTCACCAGAACCTGACACTGACACGCAGAATGTGTGGTAGGTTACTCCAGCCCTTGTAAAGGACAAACTTGTGAAAAGTATTGTATACAAAATAAGTGTTTGAGTCCATTATTAAAGTCACTGTACATCTTAACATCGTTTTTGCTCTAATCCTCAAAAGGTACGGAGGTCGCAATGTATGCCTATTGCCATTGCATGGTATGTCACACATACATAAGGTGTGAATCAGACAGACACTGACCGCAAACAGCTGACACTGAGCATAGACTGGCACCCGTACTTGCAGAGACCATAAATATGCACCATCCAGAGGGGTGCAGGTCAGCCTTCAGACATGAAGACATACTGAGCAAAGACCCGCCTTGAGGCCTGCTGACACACAGATCCTAAATCAGGTCCACTAGAATTATTCGGCAAGAGAGGAGCAAATTATGTAGCAGGCTTGACTGAATTATACAACAAGAAAAGGCAAAATATGCAGTGTTATGCAGCACAATTTGTGATAGCATTGCGTCACTATTTTGTATTTTGTTTTTACATATGGTAACACTCTCTGGGCAAAGATTTCACCTCATCAGTAGCAGTGTAAAAACTTAATACACATCATTCAAAAAACTGACAGATGACTAGTCAACATTTGCAAAGGACTTTTCACTGCGTGGGAACTAGTGTCACCACTTAGTAACTTTTGATCAGATTAAGCAAGAATGTATTTTTGTTAAAATCTGCAGATAATGCAGCAGATGATGGATTAAGTGGCAAATGTGGCAAAACCATAATTATGAGGAACACATTGTGGCCCTAGAATCGTATAATTCCAGTGACCCTGCCCAACATCAACATTTAGGCCTATTGAAACAATGGTAAAGCTTAGCCTCTCCAAACCTGTACACATTCGGAGCACTGATCTTAGATTCTGCTGACACACAGACTACTGATCTTCAGACATGATAACACTCTGAGCACAGATCAGCATCCAGGCCTGTAGAAATGCAGAGCACAGATTGGCGTTCAAGCCTGCCAGGATTCAAACGACCCATTAACAGTGAGATCTACAGGTATGGGCGTAGCTATCATTAGCGTAGCAGAGGCACTGGTACTGAGGAGCCCACCGGTTCTTGTTTCCAAATAACCACAGAGCAGGGGACCATTTCTCAAGTTTGCATCCATGCTTATGACATTTAGTACAAACAGAAAACACATTGAACACAGATCAGTATCCAGACACGCAGAGCACAGATCAAAAGGAAAACCCAAGTTTCAATCAATGGTCATAGTTTACAAGCCAACGAGTTATGGCCATGCCTAATTTCAGGTGCTCTGCATGAGCCTAAGGATGTCTGACTGAGTGCACTGTAGGCTCAGGTCCTTATCACACGCTGGCTGAATTTAAGTGCATGGATTCTAAGGGCCCCAAATCTCCAATTCGGAGGGTATTCTTAGGACTACTTATAACATTCTGAGATGTTGTCCTCAGAATGAGGAACATTTATGAAGACCTGTAATTTCCCGGATCTTTTTTAATGGTTGCCCCTAATTCGTGTGACAAATTTTCTGACATTCACCACCTCCTCTGAGCTCGAGGCAAATGTCAGCAGCAGAGGTGCACTTTGGAGGTGGTGGATTTTGTCTGGGATGGGTCAGTGATGGCTGTAGCCTGGCTGGGGTGAGTGTCATTTCCTCTCCCTGTGGTCCTAGGGGGACAGCAAGAGGCCATGCTTTGTTTCTACCGACAGCCCATGTCCCTATCCTACTGAGAATTACTGAAGATCTCCCACCACTCCTCAACAGACTCCACAACATAGGCATTCAACAAAACATCCTTGAGTGGGTCACTTCTTTACTCTCAGGCCGCACACAGACCATCCACCTTCCTTCCTTCACTTCTACACGGAAGACCATCACCTGCAGCGCATCCCAAGGATCCTCCCTCAGCCAAACCCTGTTCAAAATGTATATGACTCCCCCTCGTTGATATCGTCAGATCCCATGGACTCAATATAGTCTGCTACACAGGTGACACTCAACTAATCCTCTCACTCACCGAAGACCCCCACAACCCCAAAGCCAACTTCTGCAACCCCATGACCAATATAGCAACATGGATGAAAAACAACTCCCTCAAACTAAACACAGACAAAATGGAAGTCCTGATCTTTGTGAAGATGACCTCCATATGTGACCACAGCTTGTGGCCAGCAAAACTCGCACCAACACCCTCTCCATCAGACCACGCACAAAACCTCAGCATAATCCTCGAATGCCAACTATACATGAATTGACAAGTAACTCAGTCGCCTCTCCCTGCTTCTACATTCTCCGCATGCTCTGCCTAATCTTCAAATGAATCCCTACCAACACCTGAAAGACAGTCACCCACACCCTGGTCACCAGCCACATCGACTATGGCAATGCTCTCTACGCCAGAGTGTCCTCCCAGCTACTTGAAAGACTCCAGACTCTACAGATCACTGCAGCCAGACTCATCCTCAACCTCCCCAAGCACTCAAGCATCATCCCACACCTCAGGAACCTCCATTGGCTCCCCTTCCAGAAGGGATCCCAAATTCAAAATCCTCACACTTGCATTCAAGGCTCTCCACAACCTACGGCCATCCTACATTAACAATCGACTGAGCTTCTACGTCCCAGACTACGCTCCACCTCGCTAAACCTCGCACCCCCACCCCTGCATTCATCACAGCCGTAGTGGAGGCCACTCCTTCTACTACACCGAAGCCAAGTCCTGAACCAGGCTGCCCTTCCACCTCCAACCCACTCTGTCCCTGACTGAATTCAGAAGAAGACTTAAGACATGGCTTTTCGACAGAGACACAGCATCCTCTGCGCTGAGATACCATTACGGGTGATAGTACTGCGCTTTACAAATACTATGATTGATTGAAAGGCAGGTGCACATCAGCTCTGGTGTTTTCAAACCCAGAATTTCTGAGTCCAGAAACACAAGATCCCTCCTAGTGCGGTGAAGCAGAGGATTGGATGAGATTTCTCTGGCGACATAGTACCACTCACCAAATATAAAAGAAGCACAACTGTTTAGTGAGATAGCTTTAAAATAATAAAAAACAGGAGGAAGGAAGTATTATGATTTGAAAATGTGTGATACATTGACGCCACACTGAGGATCAGGGATTGACCTTGCCATTCTGTTCAAATCCTCCTGCACCTAGTTAGGGATTAGCACCACATGACCTGTGGACTGAAAATTAAAGATTATGACTACTATCACCTTTATGGCAAAAGGTTTCTAGTCGGTTCAAATGTTTCACGCCTGAGCAGGAGAAGGAGCTAAGGATGACCACTGAACTAGGCTGTACCATTGATAGTGTTGCAGACTTTTTAATGAAGCTACAAAGGACGGTAAGGCACAGAACATTATGGAAATAATTCACCCTCTGCGAGATAACCTCCTTGTAGTTCACCTGGTATCAGTAGCCAGCACAAGTGTAGCTACTGAGATGTCAGAGTATAAAGGGGCGGAAAGGTAGTTGTTTATGTGCGACAGATGGGGACAGATGGATGTTAGCCAGGGTGAATGGCTATCCCCAACTTGGGATCTGTTGACTCCTACACCCCCTGGTTCCAATCAAGAAATGCATTCAAATTTACCACTGTATGGGGATCACTAAGGTGAAGGAAACAAATTCACCTAATGATTGTCTAAGACCAAAAAACATCAAAGATGCAGCTAGAAACATACAGTCGAAAAGACACATTACATTTACTTATCTACACAGCACTCTCCAACGCCTTATAGAAGCATTTCACCTCAGAATCAAGGCACAAGGAGAAATTGTGAGTATGCACGTGCCCGCACATTTTAAGGAGGAACCCCCATTTTTAGAACTTTACAGATTCCAAGCAAAGCTAGGAATAATTCCATAGTCTACGGACAAATAAATGTCATTAGAAAAATATATCGCACTGCAAGTAACCATTATACACAAAACCATCACCCTGAGCCAGATGTTGAGGTGCTGGTTTGTGCAAGGTACAGGGCACCCTGCATTCTGCAAACTTGCCACCAGATTGTGTACAAGGGAAAATCGTAAAGTAGAGCTAGATCACCACGCCCTGCACTTTAATTAAGTTCGGCTCCTGCCCGAGTGCAATTTCCCAAAACCAAAGCGAGTGTGTTATTAGAACTGAACGCATGGCCTTATATCTGCAAATACAGCTTGTGTGCGGGCACCAAGAATTCTGTTGCATGCGTAACGCGTATAACAATGCAATTTCCATGTACGCTTAACCATAACTAGACATAAATAATACAATCTTATCACCATTTCCCCTAGTTTCGGATGAACAGGCCTCGCATCCAAAGGCTTCCGTATCTCTTGCAGACACATCAGTTTGTACATAAAGCGTGTGAAATTGTGTCCGTGGAATTATGCAGCCACTAACGTAATTCCCTCCCGTCATGGTGTACACATGGTTTTCACAGGGCTCCCTCTAAATCTTGGTAAATCTATTTTCCATGCAGTAAACGCAAAGACACTCTGCCTCGTTCGAAAATAATTACTATTTCGTCCACGGTGTGGAAAACAGCTATTTCCATCAAAGAAAATCTAATTATTGGAGCTACCGCGGTCCCAGCATTGGCGTGCACATACCCTGTAGATTAGAATATTGCAGTAACTCACAGAACATCTGAAGCACCTAAACATTCCAAGATGTAAACACCACTTCCGTTCTAATAACTGTCAGTTCTAATGAACTCTGACACGATCAGCACCACATGGCGCACGAGTGTGTGAAAACTTTGCCAATGTTCTTAAGTGTTCGACCGCTGGGCACCGCCATTCCTGATGTTATTTCTTTTATCAGAAAGGTTCCAAGCCAGTGCCCTGTCCTAGTGACGATGGTGAGGCATTAGAGGTTGGAGGTGTGTCAACTGGCAGCCATCTTGGCTTCTTGGGAGACAGAAGGGCAGCACAGCAGAAACGGCTTCGAAACGATAAGTGGCGAAAATGCTCTCTTAGAAATGTAAAAGTTTTTGAATGATAAGGAGGACATGAGTGCACCCATTCGTGGGCAATCCATGTAGCTCTCCCGGGATTTTGTCTGGTCTTTTTCATATCTGCTTGTTGTACATGAACTAGGTGGCAAGAGAGCAAACCAGTGACTATAATTTAGTGCAATAATCAGTGGGGCATTTTATAACGTCCTAAATTTAGAGAAGCAAGTGAGATCTGTGTCAGGAATTCAGTTAATAGGTATCATATCAGAATCAACAAGCATTGGCAAAGCAGCAGGCTTTGCCTTCCAATGTGCTACTCATTATTCTAGCTTTTCCAATTCTTTTGCCAATGGTGATCCATACCAGCAAAAAGAATAATGAAAAAAATGTTGAGTGCCAGAACAGCAATGGCAAAAACAAAAAAAGAAGAAGCAGCGTGCTGACATATACATCTTAAATTTAATTACCCTACGAAGATAGCGGATAGTGAATTAAAAACATGCACAAAAACACATCCAAGTAAAAAGAAGCAGCCTAGTAGCAAATTACAGAATACAACAAGAATGAGAGAGGAGCAACGGCAGAGTGAGTGAAGGATGGCAGACAGTAAGTTACAACTGCTGAGCAGTGGATGGAACAGGGAGGAAAGAGGTTAAAACGTAATTGTTAAAAAAAAGGCAGAAAGAAGCCAGACCGTAAAGGGTGGGAGAAGCAGTGGCCACCTGGGGTGGGGAAAGCAACAAGGAAAGAGCACTGGTGGCTTCGAGGGGGAAACAACACATAACAGCAATTGCAACAGAACACAAATACTACCATGGAGAGCTGATAGAAAAATAAAGAAAAATGTAGTTCCTTGAATGTAAGAGGGAAGGACACAAGTCTTCCAGTATAAAGGACTGTCAAGAAGCTATGTTTTAGAGGAAATGCAAACACAAGAAGAATCAAATAAGAAGCAAACAAATGAAACTAAGAAAGTCAACAAATGGTTTGGCACAAAGTCCAGTGTAAGTATTGCTATTGTCCACAGAATGTTTTCGGCAAGAGATAGCTCAAAGCGCTCAGTAGGACAAGACCTAAAGATGACCCCCGGATTTATCATTTTAGAGTCTGGGATGCCATTTTCACAAAGAATGTTCATTAATACTCAGTGGTGTAGCAGTCCTCAGCCTCAAACACACACTAACAATCACTGGTGACTCTACATTGTTAACTTGCAACCAGCTACAATTTATCCATTACTCTGGAATGTATAAATGCCCAGCCAGTTGTCAAACACAATGAAACTGAGATGACTTTCTAAGAAAAATGTGCCCTCCACATGTAAATGACTGTCAGTCATCGGTGGGGTGACAGAGACAGACACATGTAAACAAATACAGGCAAAGCCAATAGGTCTGTTACAGGGTAATAGTCTTTAGGTTTTGCCCATGCTTGTTTTGATAGGTTTTCTCCTAAAACTTTATTGTAGTGGGACTGCTGCAGCTTGCAATCTATTAAAAAATGGCTAAAAGTAAAAATGTTTTTGAGTGCAAAAATCAAACAGTACCATAGTAAGCCATGGCGCTGAAGGCAACTGCCTTGAGGGAGGATTTGCTGCTTGTGAATTATCAAAATGTCGTCACTGACAGTGAAGTCGGCCAATGGCTGAAGCGGCTGGATTCATAGCCCAATGCTCTATGCTCTAATTGGTAGCAGAAACAGGTGAATGACACATCAGCAGGCCAAGAAGCTAACGGAAAGCCATTATCAGTATATGATATGTATTATTTTAGTAAAATCAAAATGTCATGGCTAAAACCAGACGTAAAATGGTAATAAAGCTAAGGGTGGGAGGTAATAATGAGAACATTATTATCTTTCAAAACTACTCCCACCGTCCCTGTCTCCACCATGTAGACTTCGCTTCTTCAGAATACAGAATGGGCATAGACTCCTGATATATGAGAATCTTTCCATATCAGATCCTGAAATGGTAACAAAACACAATGTTGTGCGACGTGTTTTGTGCATTACTGAACCATAATATACATTTTCCCTAGTGCATATGTTTATTAAATATAAAAAAATCAAGTACTTACATTGCTGTAAACCAGAAACTATACTTAGTATTTACCATGAATCACCCAAAAATTGCATAATTACAGTGGTTTGTACAAGACCTACAGTACCACGGGCTAATATGCAACAAAGGTTTCCAACACTTACATATGGAAGCAAGGGAAAGTAGTATAGTGACAACATCTCTTCCCTTCGTGAGCTGAATACTTTTCTTAAAAGTAATGCTATCTTGCCTAATTGAAATATAGATGGTATTCTGACACTGAAAATGAATTACAAATAATCTCAGTCCACCTATGTGAAAAAGTGTTTTTTATATACACAGCTCAGACTGACAAAATATTCAACGATGTGGATACTGCCAATGCTGTAATGTTCCTCACTGGCTTAACTTCCTCCTCTGTTCCTCGCACTCAAACTTCAAAATTAGTTTTGCTTGCCCGACTTATGTGCTCATATTCACCGGCATCCATGCCATCACCAGGTTGCTTGAGCTGTGATCAGCACTTTTGCAATGTACGGTTGACAAGACTGAGTGGTTAACATTTTACTGTAATTTTATTTATGTAGCGCTTACTACCCCTGACGAGGTGTCAAATTGCTTTTCGGTGAGTAGCAGGCTACTCCGTAACCCAAAAGGATTAGTGGTGGATTAGTATAGAGAGATATGACTATAGTATTAGTATGGTGAAAATGAGTTAATTTGAGCTGTGGACATCTGCATCTGTTAGTTGGCTTGAACAGAATAATGGAGGGACAGAAGTGGGAAGAATCTGGGTCTAGTAAGGGTTATTTTGGAGTTCATAGTAGTAGAATGAGGTTTGGGATGAGTCAGAGAGTGGGATAGTAATGTGCTGTGTAGCACTGTGCACTTGTAAATCATGTAAATATATGCACTGAATGAATATGTTGAGTTCTTTTTTACTATTCACTGTACAAAACATACATGCCTGTATGAAGTGTGCATCATGCAAAAAACAGATATATTTATTGACCATAACAGGCTGCATTTTCCTTATATTCCTATTTGAACACGGCTCACAAGGTAAAACTTCAGAAAATTGGAAATCTGTTTCCATAGTTTTACACCTAAGTTTGAGGTAGATTTCTGATTTTATATAATTGCAAAGAATTGCAGAAGTTCTCCTATAAACATAAGATGGATGTATATTTCCACAAATTCTCTAATTCACACAATTTACTCACACAGATTGTCAACAATTCTGATTCAGATGATAACTGTAGTTAGAAAGTGAATTGAGATTAAAATTACAAGTTCAAGTTTGATGTGAAAACCCTGAATCCTGATTTTTCCATATAAAATTTTCTTCAGGAAATACTTTTCAAACTATGCAAGTGAATATAATCCTAATTACTTCAGTATTCCTGCACGGAAACCTCGATTCCAATACTAACTCCCCACGACCCTGCCTTTCCTGGGGCTATCCTGCATGTGCTTCCAAGCTCAAGAGGAACATGAATATTAACACATTTACAGACCCACATATGAAAGGCAGTACTTGTGACATATTACTTATCTGGCATCAGCTGTCAAATCAATGTGTTTACACAACTTTAGCCACCTTTTTCATTGATCCTTCACCATTGGGTTGACAAAGATTTGCTGATTTGTTGTTCCCTTTCTCCTTTCGGAGGCCATCTTACTATTTACAGTCGATCTTGTCAAGGACTGATTTGAATATCTTGATTGCCTATAAAAATGGCTTATCCCACTTATAACTTCTTGTAAAAAAGCCCTTCTCTCCAGTATCAGACATTTGCTCACTTTACTTCATATTTTACCTGCTCTCTTCTTCCAGTCCTGATACCAAAAATAACTATTTTAACTTCCTTTAAGTTGGAATTCACACGTCTGCTCGATCAGCTTAAAATTGGCAGTCACCATACCACTGCTATGCTTGTCTGCATGGGCATATGCAGAGGTGGTAAAGGGGGGGAGTGGAGGGCCGGTGCTGATTTAGGTACAGCCTGGTGTGCAGTCTCACAGTGCAGCGTAACACTAAGGCTGCAGTAGTGTTATGCTGCCTGCACTAGTACAGCTGCGGCCCCTGTTACAATTATGCATCCTCCTGGAAAATATTCTGCGGATGCTCATGCTTGTCTGTCATCTAAACATGATAAACCTGCCCGCTGCATTCACAATCCAACAAGTCTTTCACTTGTCTTGTGTCTTTGTCTCTTCTCAAACTCTGGTGTCTCCCTCTTCACATACAAAACCACCCTGCGGTGTAAACGGCATCATTGCAGGAATGGTATTTACAATACCAGCAACAGAAACTGGGTTAATGCTGAAGAAGAACATTCCATCAGCGGGCAGAAATGTCGCATCCCTGTCCTTCTATCACCAGATTTCGTTGCTGCAGACAGCATCTACCACCACTGGCACCGCCATGTCATAAATGGTAATACAGGACAGGCATTACATGAAAGCAATACTACTGACTGTGTCCCACGTCACACGAACAGCAGTAATGTGACAGAGCATTAACTTACAGTAACAACTATTCTTACCAAATAAGAACCACAGACTCCAAGTTACTCTCCATTACTATAGCCAATATTCCACGAAATTACCACTGCTTCTCCCCAAAACTGGTTCCCTTGTGGCCTGTTCTCCATAATGCTTCATCTGACACTATACACGTATACACACTGCCATTCTACCGAGAAATTATCTGCCACTTTCTAGTACTGTGATTTGCTAACACCTTTGAAACATTTCTGAGCATATCTCTTGGGCAAGTAACACACTGTATCCTATCAGCTCTGCCATGCCTTCTTCAGCCCAACAGCAGAGCCCCACCCTCAATAAATCTCGAGTAACCCCCTGCACAGCAGAGTTTCTCAGCTGTATCCTCTATGGTCTCCTATAAATGAGATTTAAATCCTACTTCATTGTAGGGGTCATCTATGAAATCATTCATCCATTCAGTAAACTCAGTAGTTTGTGCATTGCCCGGCTTGGATTGAACATACCTTTATTAGCATATGGTGAATACTAGAGGAGCATTTTAAAGTTGTAGCACAATTGTACAATAATCATTGGGTGCCTGAGAAGTTTGGGCACAGGACGATACAGATAACACCAACACTCTCAATAGCCAACGTAGAAAGAACTGTGGTGTGCTGTTACACTATTTCTTTGTGCTAACAATTTTCCTACAAGATGCATCCTTTGGTTTTTTAACATTTTATCTTTGGTAAACAAAAAGGACTGAAACAGAGGTAAGTTTCAATAAAAACAAATCTATAATTGTATTAAAGTTAACAAGAGCACTGAATATTCAGCAACAATAGCATTTCTGGTGCTGTTCACTCAAAGTTAAAAGTAGTGCCCCCTTTATTTACAATACTGTTGTATTGCCGGAGAAATGCTGTACATTAGGACAAAGGAAGACAGGATAATCTACCAAAAAGTAACTTAGAGAAGTATAGGACCACAGGTAGTGGACCGATAACTACTTTATTTATCTATGTATACGAATGTATGGTGTGGTCTTTTGTATTGCGACGCTAAAACGTGCACACGGCAGAAACGTGCATTGAGGTGTACAGGTCAAAGAGTTTGGACAACAAGACACAATGAGAGAAACCTACCAAGGTGTTGTGTTGAGAAGCAGGACTCCTCCGGCCACAACCCTCTTGTGTCAGCAAGGAAACCGCTTGAAATTCATCGGAGTGAGGCTTGGTGGGAAAACTCACGTGCAAGGGAAGGTGAAAGGCTGGGAGCCCGTCACTCTCCCCGTCTTCCATTTTCTGTCTGCTTGTCACCATGGCTACCTCTCCATCTGCTTCCCCATACGGAGAGGCCGGTCGCTTGGAAGACATCCTGGAAGGAACAAAAGAGGAGAAAATAATGAAACCTCCACATAAATCCTTAATGCCGTCATTGTGTGGTTAGAGGCCATTGTAAAAGAAATGCCTTTTTGTGCTGGTGGTGAGCAGGAAACTATCCAAATGCCACTGCAACGCATACACAGCATAGAACAATGGCCAAGCAGGTAGCAACAGAACAATGTATGTTTTATGTGAATAATAATGTAATATTGCATTCTCTTGGCTACTAAAACGCAATATTTCATTCTCTTGAGAGCTCCTTTAGAAAAAGCTCTCCCAGCTAGATTAAAAAAAATATATTTTAGAAGATAAAAACGCTTTTACAGGTCACACTTCGTGAAAAGAGAACACATCATGTGCTATATTGTATTCCAGTGCGTTCACTTTAGGGGGAACAAGTGCTAGTTAAAATTGGAAATTAAAGTCTAGCTATACCATGGTGCCAAGCGTTGTTTCCACAATTAACTGCACCCACGTGCAAATTAAGTATAGGTCTTTGTACACAGATATATATTGTATAAAACGAAATGTAGCAATCATATCAAATGAATAGTTACAGTATTATGAGGTAAACCCCATGTAATTTCCACATAATCTGAAAAATGACAACATTTGGCAAAAAAAGGGAGACATGTTCTGTCAAATGCATATAAAAATCGCCTGTCTTATTTATTCAAAGTGATTGATAAATGGACCCAACACCAAAACTTGGCAAAAGAGCACTAACCGTCGCACTCCTAATGATTCACGTGATTCCAAACCACCTAAAGCTATAATAACAAGTATTATTCTTTTTTCATGAAAACTGTCTTTTTAAACACTGTAGTTGTGCTAATCTTATAATTAGATAGACAGCGCCACCATGAGGTTAACTGTCATGCGAGCTGGTGCAGACAATTAAGTGCTGGTGCCAAGCACCGGAAATCACTGGCTCAAATTAAGCATTATAGGACAGACAAATCAGCCACTGTCTGCTAGCGGAATGAAGATCTTTGAAGCAGTATTGGCAGAAGGTGATGGCACTACTAGTTATTCACCAAAGGTGAGGTTTCAGAAAATTCAAAGGAAAAGTATGAGGCACTACCCATTCCCCTGGCGACACCTACTTAGGTTGTCCATCAAGGATCAGTAGCCTTATTATAAATTTGCCTCTGCCTTTTGTATGAGGTAACACATCACTATATGAAAGCAAAGAGGTCTTTTTTACTCTTGTGTCAATGGAATATAGAGGTTCCACACCTAACCCAAAACCAACTGGGCCCTCTGCCCGAGGAGTCCAAACCATTTCATGCCAAGAAGAGGTGAGACTGAATTGGTCCTTTTTCCATGACTGTTAAGCGGTGAAAAAAATATGGCAGCTCCTCAATGGCAGGCGTGTTATGGCCACATGACCCTCAATGGACAGATTTGTGAGGCAAGATAGGCTCCCTCAGACAGGAGTGATCTGAGGGGGCTTGAGTGTCAGGAAACGTGGAGTGCAGACTTTTTTTTGTTTTTTGTTGCAACAATCTGGAGTAGGCCAATATGCCCACAACAAAATTCTTACTGTGCTATTGTAATCACTTCTAATCACATCTAATGTATTCTAAATCATGGGTACCTTTAAGCAGGGGTAAAGTTAATAATGTGGCAATATAGTTCAACGTATAGGGAGGAGGTCATCTATTTTTATTTAAAATATTCAACATTTTTGCCAATCCGTTATTTTTTCTGACTTTGACTTCTTTTATAGTTATTCAACACTTTTACAGTTACCCCAGTCTTCCAAAAGAAAAGGATGCTTCCATGCAGGCCAACAACAGGGACACCCCACAGGGACAGAAAGAATGAGACTTGCAGTTCTCTACTGAATACTTTTAGAAACAGGAGTAAGATAGAATCAATGAAGGGGCAAATATCAACTTATTGGCTAAACAATTTGGACTCTCCCTAAACAGTAAGAGGTTCTATCTATATAGTGATATGACGCATACCCTGACATCGCAACAGCATTAGGTACGTGCATTACCGTGAGTACTCATGCCCAACATCCACTGGAAGTTCCTGTTCGACAGAGTGAGTCATCATCGTCATCAATAAGCTAAAGATTTGAGCCATTTATTTAAAAAAATCCTGATAGACGACCCTATTTACTTTGTGAAAGGGTGAGTCACAGAAATGGGAAAAGGGAGAAATATAGGAGCAAGGTGGTTTGTATATTATGAAGGAAGTGTCAGCATCCACATATATTTTCTGTACTGTAAGCATTCCCTATTATGGAAGATTAGAATACAGATTTTCCATTCAAGTAAACCATAATGGTTCTTCTATAAGTGAAGTGTGTGTGCTTTTGATCACACGCTAGTGTTGGAGATTGTTGTTTTTTTTTTTAAATCACTAACACAGTCTTCAATTTTTCTTACAATAAATTTTTTATTAACTTGACTTTTTGCATTCGAAACAGTTAGCATGTGAATGCAAGTCATTGATTTTCTCTTCTTTTATACGTTTCCCAGAAATATTTTTTTATGGGCAGGGTAGTGGTTGTGGAAAAAAACAGGTTTAGTAGATAAATATATTTATTGTGACAAGGTAGACTGCCTGCCATGATTACGTAATAAATGTTCTTATGACCCGTTCGGGTGGTTGTCTAACCACTTTTTAGGTGAATAGCTGTGGCAAATTTCACAAACGTAGCCACACAAAAGGTATAACTTGCTTACTGTTTTAACTTCAATAAAAGGTCGAGTTCTCATTAACCCTAGCACTAAAGGGTTAACTAGGAAGTGGATTTCCGGATAAGGCATAATCTGTCAGGAAAGGTGTTAGGTAACAATGCCCACTAATCTCACTGGCTTAAAATAAAACTATGCAAAAGACAAGTAACAAGCTTAGATGTACACAAAGGAATCTGCAACCTGTTCCCTCTTACAAGATGTAAAGTGATAGGACTTAGGACGTTTCCAGTGATTCGATTTAACATCCAAAAACTGTAGTATTTTTAAAGGGTGGATTTTCTGACTTAAAGTACCATAATTCAGTCACTGCCTTCAAAATATAAAGTCTTATTTAGAGGTTGGCGGGCAGAATACTCTGTCAAAACGTGTTGGATATCCTGTCCACTGGATTATAAGTGCTCTGGGCTATAATGCACTTGTGATATGGGGGAAGAGGGGATCTGTCATGTTTGTGACAAAGTCTCTGGTAAATTCTTAATAAGGCCTTTTATTCTAACGTGATTTATGACAATTGTTGTATGATGATATACATTCATGACTGAATTATTGCTGTGTGCATGAAACCAAAAACCAAATTATCGTTTTGTGTCTGTCCTTTTACAACATTGGTTATTCTTCTATAGAATCCTCCAGACCGATAACACAGAAATAGGACAACACACAAGACAGAGACGGTCAAATTGGAACCAAGGGAACATCTCATCATGGGCTATTCAAAGCTCCACATATTCCATGAGATGGTTTACTTGTATCCTAATATAAGAACATGCCACAAGTATTCGTTAGACTGACTATGCACAGAAAGTATAGGGTAGCATCTAAGTATAAAGTTAAATTCGCTCCTCAGTGGCTTACAGCAAGGCCCCTTCTGTGATACCTTATGTGGTGGTGTCTGAAGAGCGCTGGCACATTCTTGAGGGAGTATTTTCTTATTTGCATACATCCTTTGTCACATAAATGAGGGACGCCAGTTTCTATCATAGAACATACACAGCTGCAAGTTCTAGTCCTTCAGGAAGAAACCTTTACAAACCTCCCCAGTGATGAAAGACAATGTGCTCCATGTTTGGAATCTGTCCCTTATTTCTCTTTTCAATGAGTTTATTGAAGTTTCCATTCCATATCATAAAAGGTTATGTCACAGCAGTTGTAATTTCTTGGAGTAAAGAAACAGGTACACACCCATAGGTAGAAGAAAAATCACCAAGCAAAGACCAGAAGGCATAGGAACCAAAATAATGAAAGGCACTGAAAATTGGGTATATTATTTTCTGACTTTTCAGGAACGAGAACACTGCGTCCACAGTAAATCAGAAAAGTTGAAGCTGAAGCAAAACAAATAGTTGAGATTATACAGTTTCTTAGTAACACTGAAGACATGATTATGGCAGAATGTAACCACACAGCACTGTTGAATGCCCTAAGTGACTTTCTTAAATGACCCATCTACAGTTAGCATTTAGACATCTGTACATTCTAAATACCGTGGCCCGGACATCCCCCAAACTCTAAATTAGGCCCTTACTTTTCTAAAGATCAGCATTGAGAATGTGCCTCAATATCTTTTTATTGCTTTAATAAAAGTGTGCAGGAAATCTGCCTTGAATGCGAAAGGGACGCCCTGATGAACAACAGATGTGATAACACGTGACATCTAAGCAATTTCCATCATAGTTGAATCATGTTGCAAAAGTGTTGTCACTGTAATCTTGTTAAACTCAGTTCTATGAAGGCAAATAGCTTTGCATCACCGCTAACGTTAGCGGAAAACACATGTCTTCGAAAGTAATGAGCACTAAAATGCAGGGAGACAACATTCTTAACTTGTTGTAAATTACTTAAGTGGATTCATTAATCACTGCGATGCTTACACCATATACACAGTATAGCCCCCTTCTGCTGCCACGAGCTAGATCACTCTACTTTCTTGGCGTTACGCAACGACTTGCAGGACTACTGTTTGAAATCAGGGCATGTTCTCACAGATCTGAGTAACATAGTTTGGAAGCAGATAAAACTGCTTTGAAGCAGACTTACGGTCTGATTTAGAGTTTGGTGGATGGGGTTACTCAGTCACAAACGTGACGGATATCTGGTCCACCGTATTAAGATTCCATTTTATCCTACGGAAATTGTAATACAGCGGACGGGATAGCCATCATGTTTGTGACAGAGTAACCCCATTTGCAGAACTCTAAAGCAGGCCCTTAGTTCTTAGTGTACGAGGCTTATATCAAGAGATGAAATACTTGAATTGTGATTTTACAAGTGCCGACTTTCACCCGTTAGAGGTTGTTCGTATGAATGAATAAACTGATAAAAAAGTGATCATCGTTTATTCTCCTTGAGTTGGTGGGAAAATGCCTTCCCAGGCTACAGCTGTTGGGAGCTTCTTCTTACAGTTTTGGAGTACGCATCCGGCCCCTTTTCATCAACAACACACAAACTGCATTGTGGGCTACAAATGACAACGAAGGCCGGATCTCAAATGGCCTCACTGTTTTCAATAAGAACTCTGTGCCAAGGGACAGCCATTCTGTAGTTATTGGGCACGTTTCCAAATATGGAAGCTATGATACTGGAACCTCATTGGCTTCAAGTAACTTCATTTATGTCTTTTGTAAAATCTGTAGTTCAAATAATTCAGGTAACATGGTATCCTGACCAATTAGGATTCTGAGCGGGACAGAACTAAAGCGTTACTATTTCACCCTTTCTCTTCCCTAAGTATGTTCACTGGCTTTTTATGAGTGCACATTAAACCTTTCAGTTGGACACAGGGTACTTACATTGTCTACGTAGTAATACAAATTGCATAGATACAATTCATAGGGCACCTGATGGTTGGCTCACAAGCTTATCATAGAGTGACCAAAAGTGAGTCTAAAATCCGTACGCTGATATCTGAAGCTCATGGAGTCCCTACGGTGGGACTACACTCATGAACTACTAAAAAATGGCAAATGATCAATGCCACACCTCCCACAACTTCTCCATCATAAAAACTACTAGGATATTATGATTCTAAGATGTCCTCACTGCCTCGCTAACTCTCTCAAGTCTTTCCAGAAACCAGGATTTACAGTGCACAGCTTACAAATAATTAAATGTGTCCATCAAGCAGTTAAAGCCAATGTCTGAAGACGAATGACAGTTTCGTAGAATACAACTAACATACAATCGTTCTGCACCAGCAACATTAGGAGCTCATTAGAATCAGCAAACTTAGCAACTAGGAAACAACACGGTTCAGGGCTCCCACTAGATCCAGGCATTAGGCATGCTAGGAACAGGCATTCAGAGCCCTCATACACCGATGGCATTTGAAATCATGTTTTCTATCATCCTACCATCACAAAAAGGCAATGGCCTGATCTGAACCACTGTGTGCCAAAAGCATATTTTGGGTTGCACAGTGATAAGGAGGCAAGCCAACCTTGTCTGAGTCTTACGAATTCAGGATATACCAATGTAATGTTTTACAACGTGACCCATAATTAAATGCACCAAACCTGTCACCACGCAACACATTATTTATTCAAAGAAACATAATACAACAAAATTAGGTATGTGTGTACCAACTATAGCAAAAACACCAGTGACAAATTCCAAAGCTTTTATTGCTTTTACACAGTCACTAACGGGAAACAGACATAAGACGAGTATCCCAAGTCACTGCTTCTGCCCCAAAAGCTGCTGTTTCCCCTGTGCACTGTACCTGAATAGTACCAGGAAAGAAAATGCCACGTCACTCATAACCCATGGAAATAGCAGATGTAATCTAACAATTTCCAAAGTGATTTCTCGACCCTCCTGAAAACTAGAAAATTCACAAAGCAATGTCGATACTCAACTGGCCAAGAGAAGAAAATCTGAGCAGCTCAAATGATATCCAGAAGATGCACCATCCTCTCTTTTTTGCAAAGTGAGACTTGTAAAAAAAACAGTAATCTCTTGTTCAGTATGGAAATTAGGAATCATCTTAAATCCAAAATTTGGACTGAACCATGAAACAATACAGAAAATACCCTAGGATAAATTAGTCTTTGCTGATTGAGCCGCTAACTCACTTCAGGCAGAGGTGATGGCTACTAAAATGACAATCTTAAGGAACACATATTTAACAAGTACCTCCTCTGATTGCTCAAATGGTGGAAGTTGTAAACCCCTCAAGGTGGATCAGGAACTATAGTTTGAGACGTCAGCAATGAGAAACCTTTAAAAAAACATGCCTCAACTCTTCCATGGGAGCCAAACCACCCCATGAGGAAAACATATAGTTTTAATTGCTGCCAACTGAGCCTTAAGAGTATCCACTGCTAAACGTAGATTAAATCCATCCTGTAGAAATTTTAGGATTCACTTTTGTTCAAGTGTGCAGGCGTCTAATGCTTGCTTGTGATTCACATCTGCATTTATTAAGGTTTGGCAAGAGGCCATGTCAGGGGGCCCCTGCACTGCCCATACCAGTGGCCCCGTGGATTATCACCGCCGGGGCAAATGTGGCGGGGAAACTGCCGCGGTCATAATGAGCTTGGAAGCACCGCCAGCCTGTTTGCGGTGCTTCCGTCAAAACAGCCCTGGCGGTCTTGGATGGCCAGGTTTGTAATGACCGCCAATGTCTTTTACTTATATATTTTGGGTTTGGAGTGTGGTGGATGTATGCCACGTGCCACAGCAACCCTCCCAGGCCTGTCGCTGCAGGAGAGATGACACAACAAGGCCGCCATCTTGGGAGTGTTTTTGCCTCATTCCTACAGGCTGGCTGTGATACCTTAGAGATGCAACCCTTTCTAGTGTGTTAACCTAAACTTTTAGCACTAAACAAGCCACAAAGAAACATCTTAGTGGAATTTAACCCAGAGAATGAGGGTGTCAAAAGAGTTAGGAGCACAGAAAAGGGGGCAGCCATACATTTCTGTGTGATAAACTTTTAAAGGAATTATTCCTCTACATGGGCAATACCAGCCTAACATGTAAAAACATTGACTGTATACAAAGAGAATAACATAAGAGGCAGCTTAACTGCAAATTAATTATAGTGATTTTGTTAAGAATGGCACCTGGTTTGCAGCACTATGAAATGGCAGAACCTGTATCACCAAGAGCTATATAAAAAAAACAAGTTATTCCCAGACTGCCCCAGCATGCACCAGACAAAGAACCCTAGGGGTGAGGATGTAAGGGCCAAAGCTGCCGACTTTGGAGCTGGGGAATGTGGTTCAAGTCTCTGCACTGGCTCAACATCCTGTGACTCTGGGCAAATCACTTAATCTTCCCTTGCTACCGAAAATGAATGTGTTCTTGTGAAATGTAACCAGTGCCCATGTAAAGCACTGTAATTCTTTTGTATCGAGCTCGCGCTATATAAAACTGCTAAATAAGTAAAGCATTCCAATACCTTTATGTCGAGTTCACGCTACATAAAACTGCAAAAAAAAAAAAAGACCCAGCAGACATCGCAAAGAAATAGCAAGAAGCCCGAAACAGAGGAAGAAACAACATACCGCCATGAGTGCGAAGAAGCGAGGTAAAACAAAAAATAGTGCGCCACACTAAGGTATCTCTTTGAGCATGCAATAATCCATGTAATAGGGTCAGTCTTAAGGCAGTAACAAACTTCCTCAGGCGGGACAAACAAAAGCATTTACCAACAACTTCAAGAGATTTTTAAAAGGCAGGCCTAGGAACAAATGAAAGTGATGGGCGTAGTTAAAGCCCACAGAATCGATTACGACATGTTGAGAAGAGCGCACTTGCACGCTACTATGGTCGACCTAAAAAGGATAACATATTATAAGGATTAGGAGAGTAAGAAACAAGAAGAAGCAAAACTCCTTTCCACAACACAAACCAAAACATTTTCAAGAAATATATTTCGAGACTCAATCAGATATAAATGGATACATCAACAAAACCTTAAGGCAAAATGGACTGTTTAATCTAAGACAAAATGAATTGTTTAGTTGTGTAAACTAGGCAAATCAGATACATCAGTGTCACTAAGAGTAATATAATACTGTGCTCACATTTTGGAAGGAGTGTAAATTTAAGATACTTTGGGAAGTGTCAGTCAGATTATATGATCTATGCAATAATATGCACTTGCCACCTTTGCCCTGTGGAACTAACTTTCTGAGCAGCAAGAATATAGGGGGTCATTCTGACCCTGGCGGTCATGGACCGCCAGGGCCAACGACCGCGGAAGCACCGCCAACAGGCTGGCGGTGCTTCCTGGCCAATTCTGACCGCGGCGGTAAAGCCGTGGTCAGAAAAGGGGAAAACCGGCGGTTTCCCGATGGTTTTCCCCTGGCCATAGGAATCCTCCATGGCGGCGCTGCGGGATTCCGACCCCCTCCCGCCATCCTGTTCCTGGCGGTTCTTACCGCCAGGAACAGGATGGCGGGAACGGGTGTCGTGGGGCCCCTGGGGGCCCCTGCACTGCCCATGCCACTGGCATGGGCAGTGCAGGGGCCCCCTCACGACGGGTGCGACTGCACCCGTCGCACCCCAGCAACTCCGCCGGCTCCATTCGGAGCCGGCTTCATCGTTGCTGGGTCTTTCCCGCTGGGCGGGCGGGCGGCCTTTTGGCGGTCGCCCGCCCGCTCAGCGGGAAAGTCAGTATGACCGCCGCGGTCATTTGACCGCGGTGCGGTCTTCTGGCGGGGGAACTTTGGCGGGCGGCCTCCGCCGCCCGCCGAAGTTGGAATGACCCCCATAGTGACTAAACATATGTCAGATACAAGTAAAGCAAACTTGTATTTTCCACCATACAGACACTTTTCATTGAAACAACACCTGACTAATACGATGTATTAGTAAAATTTAATATTGGATAAAACCACAACAGGAGGTGTTACCAGAAACAAAATACTTATTAAGAAAGTTTAAAATTAGAACTGTAGTGTCATAGAGCAAACAACACTGCATGGCTACTCCTGCTCGAACATAGAAGTAAGCACAATCTAGAAAGCAATCAACACAGAGCAAACCTCCAGGGAATGTATGTGTCCCATCCACAATAGTTGGACTGAAGCAGGCACAAAACAAGAGAGGACAATATCAATAGAAAAGTGAGGTTTCCTTGTGTAAAATGTACATTAGATAAAGAGGAATATTTCAGTACCACTTCATTTTTTAAATAATATAGCACGTTTGCTTTATTAAAAAACAATTACTGGCATTTCGTGTACATATACATTGCTTAATTGTTCAATAGGTCTCCTTAATCAATTGAGTACTGGGAGCGACGAGGAGGGCCCATGATGGGCACTACCCATGTCTACTAGTCTAATAAATAGAACGTCTTGAAAGTGTCTCCTAAGCATAGTCACCAAAACAGCTGTACTATGTGAGGGTTTACAGAGCATGTATCGGTCCTACCAATCTATATTCAGAGAACTCGAAGCAGCTATATAGCATTTTTCTAGAAAGGGTTGAATCCAGGTTCCTTGGACCACTGCAGGTGGCTGACTATTCTCTTGAAGGACTAGACTGCTCATTGTCTAACAAGACACCATCTGAAAGAACAAAAAGAAAATAAACTTCTACAGGTTTGGTCAAATGTTATCCATACTGTTATGCATTCATATAGTGACCACTACTCATTAGTCTGCTGTTTATCTCCATTGAGCTTTCACACCATATTTGTGCGTTTAAACTCAATTTTCTATGCAGTGGTATATACTGCATAACATCATCGCACAGTGCTATTAAATGTACCTGTGCTCAAAAGGGAGTGCACAAGATGGCCGCTTGAGAGTGAACATACAATTTGTTTACATGGAGAAAAGCTGTCATGAAGTCAAAATTAAAATGACAAGACGTCTGAAGCAGGGTTGCTATCAGAAATACCACTGGAGAACAGCTATGGATTGAACCCCTCATAACAATCCATAACGAATCTGACATTTAAGTAAGTTATGGTTCAATGAAGCTGAAACTTCCCAAGCAGTAGTGGACCCACATACAAAATCTCCCTTTCCAATTGAAATAAAACAAACCAGACCCTCGTGGGGGTCAAAGCACTGGGCATAAATGAGCGAATTCCTGAGGGTTACAAGTGAACCAGCTAAAACAATATTCTAAAAACATACAAGGTAGACCAATGGTGACAGAGTTCAGGATTACTTTTCATTGCGCTTAGATAGCTTTATCACGTCCTGCTTTTTGATAGTGTCAACCATTCAAAATTGCTTTTGCAGATAAACTAAGTTATTTCTGAAATAGGTCGAATCTTTTGTCACGAATAGAGCACAAGATGTCTCTCTCCTTCTTTTTAAACGGAATTTAAAGTTTCAAATTGTGGAGTACCAGGGGACTCAGCACTTAGCCCAGCACTGTTCAAGGCATATGTTGCTCCACTGTTGCACTCGTCAGTTCTCGTGCTTTTTAAGCGTATTCCGACACAGATTACAATCAAACACTTATTCGTCTGGGTGGGCCTTTCAGCCATGTCTAGCTTCTATTGCAAATTGAATGGCTAAGAACATACAAAACACATTCTGAAATAAATGTGGTTTTGGTCACAAAGGGCCTACTTTGAGGGCCAGATGTAGCAAAGGTTTTTACCCATTCTGTGTCTATGGGAAAAACTGTTCGTACATATGGCCCTTAGTTCGGACATCTGCATGTGGGCCTAGAGACCTACATCATCTTCCCATTTTATTTGACTTTGTCTGCAATCTCGGAGTGGATATTTGTTTCAGTTCTATCTTTTTGCCTCTGGTTAATAAAGGTGCCTTTTTCTGTTTGCGTACTTTTAAAAACTATGAGAACAATTCTTCCCTGCTTGGGTCACAATATTAAAGGTGTAGTGATTCAAGACTCTAGCTCCTCAATGCTAGACTATTGTAATGCCTTATGTCATGGACTTCCCAGATATCTAATATCTAGGTGTAAACTGATTCAAAACGTGGCACTATGCCTTTTGCTTTAAAAATGTTATTGTGTTAAATTGCATCTGGTCAGACCCCAATTGCTTTATGAGGTAAACAAAAGAATCTTCTGCATGATCAATATATTTGTCAATGCTTCAGGCCTTTGATACATCCAATGGAGTGACACTAAAGAAATAGCCCTCTTGTAGCAAGGTACCATGCAAAACAGCATAACCTTCAAAAGATTTGGAAAATTGAGTGACAAGTACAAATCTAATTAAGGCATTCTATTAGTACATTCAGGAACAACAGGATGTGGTGCAAAATATAGGGGACATAACTGAAACCATATCTAATGCTGCTGAGGCTAACCTACTGGAAGAGATGCTAGCCCACATGGTCGTCCTTATGTTGTATAGCTTCTTAAACTTACAAAGGCAGATACTTAGCAGACAGATATAGACAAGTTGAAGGATGTTTTCTTGACTCAGACAAAAGTGGCTTTTAGAGTCAAATTGCTACTAATCCAAATAAAGAGCCTGCATCAACTCTACTATAGTTTGAATGTGTGCTTCAGATACATTGCCAATCTAATCTCCCTTGTTTATAAGGTATGTAAATGCCCCACACATGCAGCCCTTTTGGATGCATGATGGGAAAAAGCTAACAAACATTTTTGATTTCAGCTCATCACTTGAGCTTTCCATGTCTAGAGTGAAGAATAATTGAGAGATTAACTTTCACAATGTCAAGAAGTTGCTTGTATGGCTGTATTTGTAGATGAGCACTGATAACTTAGCCAGAATATAGACACCTGCCTACTCCCCCAAAAATAAACTTGTATTTTTAGCACACTTTTTCAATGAAGAGGTGCCTCTAATATTCTCATAACATCCGGAACTCGTGGCTTGTATACTAAAAAATTATGGCAGATCTGCAACAGCAATCAAAGGAACAAGACACCATACCAAGACTGCCCCAGATTTTGTCGGCCTTCTTCATTAAGAGTTAGAATCCTTCATTTCTGTCTTTAGTTGGGACAGCCTTGTGGGCTTTACTGTCAGAAGGAGCCATCTACTTTATACAGCTAAGAAGATCTTCAGCCAGAAGAGCTTAATCACCAAGGCCTTGCACACATGTAGGCAAAATGCTAGGGATAGCAGAAGTAACAACTTGCATCCTTTTAACCAAAATGACACCTTCGGTTTGACACCTTGTGCCTCATATTGTCCCTCACCCACCTCCAATTTCCTGATTAGGATTTAAGTAAATAGCAATCGTTTGATACTATAAAAAGTGAAGATGGACTTCTAGACCCAAGTTTACTTTGTCTACCTGTCACTGGCTTACATACCCAGGACACCAGGGGTGGCATGGGTGGTAAAGTGTGAGTTAGGATTGGCAACCACTATCCCTGGCTACTGCTAATTGTTGCACTTGCATCTACAGCATTGTGCTTTCCTTTTTTTTCTGTTTTATTGGTGATTCTAGAACGTAGACTTCTCACAACAGCGTCCATTAATGTATTTATATCTTTGACCAATGATTGCACCTTTTACAACTGTAACAAAATGATTCTATTTAAAAAGGTACCGCTTAGGATCTGGAGCAATCTGTGCTTTGCAGAGCATGGGCGGATTAAAAAAATAACTTTCACGAGTTCCCACTAAACAGTGGCATGGGGCAGGTTTGTTTTGCAGAAATCACCAAATGGTGCCTCACAAGAAGCAGTGTATTGCAGTCTGTCTACCCAGGAAAGCTCTCTGGAGGAGGGAGACTAACTGAGGTGTGAAAACCACAGAAATCAAAGGATTTTGTCGTTGCAAATCACACCAGAAGAAACAGGGCTGGCTTCTCCACTTTGCCCTAACTTTTCCCAAGGACTCGTGCAGAAAAAAAGCACAAAGTTAACACACTTGTTAAATACTGGCACAAAGCTAGAGACAAAACGTAAACTGAAGAAAATCTGTCATCAATGACGTTTTTCTATCAAAACACAAAAGTAACTAACTATCCTGCTGCTTTGTCCATTGGTTTTATGTCAATTATTAAATCTACCAACACCAGCATACGTTCTCATGACAAAACCACTTCTCAGGCTCTCGTCCAAATGTTAACAACTGAGGCAAAATTGAGAAAAAACATATCGCAGAGCTAAACTTTTCTCATTTTTAGGAACTAGTCATTGATAAAAATACATTCAAAGTACCAACCTTGTGTCATAAGCAAACATAACCTGACAAAACATGCGCAATAGTAATAATATATGGGGACAAACACAGTAAACCACAATACATCTGTTGCTTTACAACACCCAGTGAGTACACACCCTGAATGAGCTAGCGCTGCATGTGTCATTTAGAAAAATACGCCTCCCAACCCGTCAAAAAGTACTCACGAGCTCCCATATATTCCTATTCAGGACAATACCCGCCGAGGTGCAGCAGTCCCCACTGCACACTCCCTGGCGACTATGGCTAAGACTGACTTTTCTTTCCGTTCTCTGCAACGTTTCATTTTTAGATTCCTACTCGAAGTATTATAATTTATTCAAGGCTTTTAAGGTATTGATATGTACTAGCATTTATATGAGAGCTTCATGCCCAACGGTATTTAACAAACACTAAACTATCCTGGGGGGACGGGACTGCATTTTAGGTTTTTTAAAACTAATTAAAAGAGTGATGATAAAACAAACAATCATGAAATAATTGAGGGAGACAGTTTAAAACATTTGCTATGTTCCTTGATACTGACTGACTGAATTAATCCAGTCAATCAAACAATTTATTCTGATAAAAGATGTGTAATAGTTTAGTGGAGACCATGCAAACAACTCCAGGTCTTGCCGAGTAGGAATGCGTCAGTGAGAATTAAAAGAGGAATACAGCCCCTCTACGGCAACGAAGGTTTGCAGTAACGTGTTAAGCTGTAATCATTTTAGATAAAGAGAAAGCAAAATGGTGTCGCCTGCTTCAGACTAGTCTAAAACTATTGTGCCCCGGTGTGTGCTGCTAAAGGCTGCCCTCGCTGAGGCTTTCCAATTCTGTGGGCACTTTGTCCACCTCTTGTCTGTTGTTCCTTGACCATCCCCATCACACCAGACTAAGTCCAGCTGAATAAACCTCCCCTGTGAAAGAGAGGGGGTGGATATAACAGGGAGGGGGTGAAACACCCCGACCACTGGCTGAGCCTACACGAACAGAGGAGCCTTGAAGGACAGAATTAATCACCCATTACTGTTTGTTTGTTTTACCTCCTCCAACATGCAGGGGAGTCCACCTTTTTTGTTTTTTCCATTACCAAATCCATCCCTTCTGTGAGCCCTTTGTGTCACTGAGAAGGCTGATCCAGGACTTGCCTCTAAGGTAAGTGATTTTTGCGAGCTGCCACCATCAAAACAGCCGTCAAACAGACCCTTGGCATCCGCTGTATCTCACTGACCAGATGCTGCTGTCCCTTTTCTTTCCTGTGACAATCAACGCTCTCGTGTTGTATTTTACTTGGTATGGATTATTTGCATTGCAGGAGGATTGGTCTATAACCAAAACTAACTCCTGCTGCTAAAGAAACAATTGCTGCAGAAGGACGGAGGCACTTAGAGCCAGCACAAACAGCTTAAAGAAACCAGGTTCAAATAATTGGTGGTGGTGGGAGATTACAAAAAAAGAAATTAAAAAAAAAAAAATTACATGCTTCAGAAATCATAGAACTGAATAGTGGTAAAATGTGTGATAACGCACGGTTATCATGTTGAAACTAGATGATCAGTTTCGGCTATGACAAGGGAAACTGCTCGCCCGTGGAGAAATGTGTGAAGCAACCAACCAGTTTGAAACACAAAGGTGTCTCAATAGCCACCAGAAACCCTCACGTTCTAGAGCCTGGCAACTTTATATAGGAAACCAGTCTACAACTGTGTTAAAAGGCTGAACACGACAAACCAATATTCATAATACATGTAGGTTATTGCGTTTTCAGGTCAAATGTTTTCACTAGGCGAAAATACTATGGAAAATAAGCGAAGTAGCGGCTTTGTACTATTTAGGACATTGTGGTTTCTTTAAAGTGGGACAAATCCCTGCCAAAAGCAGCAACTAAATAATTTATTATCAATAGGCATCTGAACTGATAAGTGACAGAGTAAATCACGTTTTCCTAGCTCCACTAGTATTTAACACATATAGGGCCAGATATATCATGCATTTTTGCAGTCGCAAACGGCCCGACTGCAAAAGTGCATTTTGGTATGTATGAATTCCAATTTGCGATTCGGTAACTTGTTATTCAATCACAAATGGGAATTGCGACTACCTACCGATTCAGTATTAGGAAGAGGCGTGTCAAGGGTGGCCCTTCCTAATACCGAATCGCAGCAGTATGCAGGAATGTTTTGGGAACTAAATGCAGTAGCAAAACATTCGTATTTTACCACCTACTTCACGTAGGTGGTAACTCATTCACAAACGGGAAGGGGTCCCCAAGGGCCCCCTTTGTGCATGCATGCAATAACATTTTTCAAGAGCAGGCAGTGGTCTCATGGACCACTGCCTGCTCTTAAAAAAATAAAAGAAAACTTTTCATTTTTCTTTTTTAAACACATCCTGTTTTCCTTTAAGGAAAAAGGTCTGCATTAAAAAACAAACAATGGCTTTATTTAAAAGCAATCGCAAACATGGTGGTCTGCTGAGCCCCGCAGGCCACCATCCCTGTGATTTTAGCGTTTCCTAATGGGTCGCAAATTGCGACCAACCTTATGAATATTAATGAGGTAGATCACTTTGCGACCCATTAGGAAACGCAAAATGAAACTCCATGAGATTTATACATTAGAATAGCGATTACCTAATTGCGATTCGCAGGGAATCACAATTAGGTAATCGCAATTTCATAAAATGACACATCTGGCCCATAGTGCAGTTATCGTGATCTATGGCAACAGACATGGGACACCAACAGCAATGACCCCAAAGAAAACTAGATAGGTTGACTGTACTGACACACCAGGGACAACATGATGGTTATACACAGACAAGCATGAGATTGCCCTACTGGTGAAAATATACAGCTACAAATACAGGATGGGCAACAACAATACAGTGGTGGTAAAGGAATGCCTAAATCTGGACCTTTTCAAATCTAACATGAACCGAGCCCTAGGGGTGACTCCAGAGCATAGGAGGGCAAAAGTGTTTTGGCTAGATGTGTGTAAAATCATTTACAATGACTCCTTAGCCGTGGTAATTGTGATAATATAAATAAAAAGGGTCTCTTCAAGTTTAAAAACCTTTATGTGTCTATCCATTATCAGTTTACTCTAGAAACAGCTGACTTGCAATTACAGAGTTTCTTGATTGGAGAGCTAGTTAGAGTGTCAATCAACATACAGGGACATCAAGTACATGCAGATTAACAGAACAGTCGTGGAACATCAACAAAGTGGCATCTGCATCAATTAAAAAAAGATTAATCAATTAACACAAAAATAAATGCAGATAAAAGCGATGCTTATATTAAGTCTCAGAATCGGAACTGGTCTAAAAATTACATAGTTGAAGAGTATTGCTACTTCTATTTTTGAGGATTGAAATTCTCACATTTTCCATCATCCTCTGTACAGTGTTCTCTCTTTTTATCATCACCTCGTTGCCTTATTCCTTCGTCTTAGGTTTCTTGAACTGTTCTTTCTCTTTTCCTGGATTTATTTAGGAACATGCATAAGGTTGGTTTTTTCAAATGTTTAAAACTCTGCAAAACGTACCCCATCTATTTAACCAAACCACCACTTGATTGCTACTTGTAGGAGGCTGGACTGGCTTGTAGTGAGTACCAAGGGGTACTTGCACCTTGCACCAGGCCCAGTTATCCCTTATTAGTGTATAGGGTGTCTAGCAGCTTAGGCTGATAGATAATGGTAGCTTAGCAGAGCAGCTTAGGCTGAACTAGGAGACGTGTGAAGCTACTACAGTACCACTTAGTGTCATATGCACAATATCATAAGAAAACACAATACACAGTTATACTAAAAATAAAGGTACTTTATTTTTATGACAATATGCCAAAGTATCTTAGAGTGTACCCTCAGTGAGAGGATAGGAAATACACACAAGATATATATACACAATAGCAAAAATATGCAGTATAGTCTTAGAAAACAGTGCAAACAATGTATAGTTACAATAGGATGCAATGGGGAAACATAGGGATAGGGGCAACACAAACCATATACTCCAAAAGTGGAATGCGAACCACGAATGGACCCCAAACCTATGTGACCTTGTAGAGGGTCGCTGGGACTATTAGAAAATAGTGAGAGTTAGAAAAATAACCCTCCCCAAGACCCTGAAAAGTGAGTGCAAAGTGCACTAAAGTTCCCCTAAGGACAAAGAAGTCGTGTTAGAGGAATAATGCAGGAAAGACACAAACCAACAATGCAACAACTGTGGATTTCCAATCTAGGGTACCTGTGGAACAAGGGGACCAAGTCCAAAAGTCACAAGCAAGTCGGAGATGGGCAAATGCCCAGGAAATGCCAGCTGCGGGTGCAAAGAAGCTTCGACTGGACAGAAGAAGCTGAGGTTTCTGCAGGAACAAAAAGGGCTAGAGACTTCCCCTTTGGTGGACGGATCCCTCTCGCCGTGGAGTCGTGCAGAAGTGTTTTCCCGCCGAAAGAACGCCAACAAGCCTTGCTAGCTGCAAATCGTGCGGTTAGCGTTTTTGGACGCTGCTGAGGCCCAGGAGGGACCAGGAGGTCGCAAATTGGACCAGCAGAGAGAGGGGACGTCGAGCAAGACAAGGAGCCCTCTCTGAAGCAAGTAGCACCCGGAGAAGTGCCAGAAACAGGCACTACGAGGATGCGTGAAACGGTGCTCACCCGAAGTCGCACAAAGGAGTCCCATGTCGCCGGAGACCAACTTAGAAAGTCGTGCAATGCAGGTTAGAGTGCTGTGGACCCAGGCTTGGCTGTGCACAAAGGATTTCCGCCGGATGTGCACAGGGGCCGGAGTAGCTGCAAAAGTCGCGGTTCCCAGCAATGCAGCCCAGCGAGGTGAGGCAAGGACTTACCTCCACCAAACTTGGACTGAAGAGTCACTGGACTGTGGGGGTCACTTGGACAGAGTCGCTGGATTCGAGGGACCTCGCTCGTCGTGCTGAGAGGAGACCCAAGGGACCGGTAATGCAGCTTTTTGGTGCCTGCGGTTGCAGGGGGAAGATTCCGTCGACCCACGGGAGATTTCTTCAGAGCTTCTGGTGCAGAGAGGAGGCAGACTACCCCCACAGCATGCACAAGCAGGAAAACAGTCGAGAAGGTGGCAGGATCAGCGTTACAGAGTTGCAGTAGTCGTCTTTGCTACTATGTTGCAGGTTTGCAGGCTTCCAGCGCGGTCAGCAGTCGATTCCTTGGCAGAAGGTGAAGAGAGAGATGCAGAGGAACTCGGATGAGCTCTTGCATTCGTTATCTAAAGTTTCCCCAGAGACAGAGACCCTAAATAGCCAGAAAAGAGGGTTTGGCTACCTAGGAGAGAGGATAGGCTAGCAAAACCTGAAGGAGCCTATCACAAGGAGTCTCTGACGTCACCTGGTGGCACTGGCCACTCAGAGCAGTCCAGTGTGCCAGCAGCACCTCTGTTTCCAAGATGGCAGAGGTCTGGAGCACACTGGAGGAGCTCTGGACACCTCCCAGGGGAGGTGCAGGTCAGGGGAGTGGTCACTCCCCTTTCCTTTGTCCAGTTTCGCGCCAGAGCAGGGCTAAGGGGTCCCCTGAACCGGTGTAGACTGGCTTGTGCAGAATTGGGCACATCTGTGCCCAACAAAGCATTTCCAGAGGCTGGGGGAGGCTACTCCTCCCCTGCCTTCACACCATTTTCCAAAGGGAGAGGGTGTCACACCCTCTCTCAGAGGAAGTTCTTTGTTCTGCCATCCTGGGCCAGGCCTGGCTGGACCCCAGGAGGGCAGATGCCTGTCTGAGGGGTTGGCAGCAGCAGCAGCTGCAGTGAAACCCCAGGAAGGGCAGTTTGGCAGTACCAGGGTCTGTGCTACAGGCCACTGGGATCATGGGATTGTGCCAACTATGCCAGGATGGCATAGAGGGGGCAATTCCATGATCATAGACATGTTAAAGGCCATATTCGGAGTTACCATTGTGAAGCTACATATAGGTAGTCACCTATATGTAGTGCACGCGTGTAATGGTGTCCCCGCACTCACAAAGTTCAGGGAATTGGCTCTGAACAATGTGGGGGCACCTTGGCTAGTGCCAGGGTGCCCTCACACTAAGTAACTTTGCACCTAACCTTTACCAGGTAAAGGTTAGACATATAGGTGACTTATAAGTTACTTAAGTGCAGTGTAAAATGGCTGTGAAATAACGTGGACATTATTTCACTCAGGCTGCAGTGGCAGGCCTGTGTAAGAATTGTCAGAGCTCCCTATGGGTGGCAAAAGAAATGCTGCAGCCCATAGGGATCTCCTGGAACCCCAATACCCTGGGTACCTCAGTACCATATACTAGGGAATTATAAGGGTGTTCCAGTAAGCCAATGTAAATTGGTAAAAATGGTCACTAGCCTGTTAGTGACAATTTGGAAAGAAATGAGAGAGCATAACCACTGAGGTTCTGATTAGCAGAGCCTCAGTGAGACAGTTAGTCACTACACAGGTAACATATTCAGGCACACTTATGAGCACTGGGGCCCTGGGTTACCAGGGTCCCAGTGACACATACAACTAAAACAACATATATACAGTGAAAAATGGGGGTAACATGCCAGGCAAGATGGTACTTTCCTACAAAACCCCCCCCCCAAACGAAGGACAATAAGACTAGCCATGACCTGATGAGTCTTCATTGTCTAAGTGGAAATATCTGGAGAGTCCATCTGCATTGGAGTGGCTACTCCCAGGTCTATGTTCCACTGTATAGTCCATTCCCTGTAGGGATATGGACCACCTCAACAATTTAGGATTTTCACCTTTCATTTGTTTTAGCCAAAGTAGAGGTTTGTTGTCTGTCTGAACAATGAAGTGAGTGCCAAACAGGTATGGCCTCAACTTCTTCAATGCCCAGACCACAGCAAAGGCCTCCCTCTCAATGGCAGACCAACGCTTTTCTCTAGGGGTCAACCTCCTACTAATAAAAGCAACAGGTTGATCCTGGCCCTCAGAATTAAGTTGTGATAGGACTGCCCCTACTCCTAATTCAGATGCATCAGTTTGGACATAGAATTTTTTAGAGTAACAAGGGCTTTTCAGGACAGGTGCAGAGCACATGGCCTGCTTCAGCTCCTCAAAAGCTTTCTGACAGTTTGCTGTCCATAATACCTTTTTAGGCATTTTCTTGGATGTGAGGTCATTAAGAGGGGCTGCAATGGAGCCATAGTTCTTAATGAACCTCCTGTAATACCCAGTGAGGCCTAGGAAGGCTCTCACCTGAGTCTGAGTGGTAGGGGGAACCCAATCAATAATTGTTTGGATTTTCCCCTGAAGTGGTGCAATCTGTTCCCCACCAACAAGGTGTCCCAGATAAACCACCTTACCCTGCCCTATCTGGCACTTTGAAGCCTTGATAGTGAGGCCTGCCTTTTGCAGGGCCTCCAAACCTTTCCATAGGTGGACCAGGTGATCATCCCAGCTGGAGCTAAAGACAGCTATATCGTCCAAATATGCTGCACTGAAAGCTTCCAGCCCTTGCAGGACTGTGTTCACCAACCTCTGAAAAGTGGCAGGTGCATTTTTCAAACCAAAAGGCATTACAGTAAACTGGTAATGTCCTCCAATGGTTGAAAATGCAGTCTTAGGTTTAGCATCTTCTGACAATTTGATCTGCCAATACCCTGCAGTCAAGTCAAAAGTGCTTAGATACTTGGCAGATGCCAGTTTATCTATGAGCTCATCTGCCCTGGGTATAGGGTGAGCATCAGTTTTGGTTACCAAGTTGAGACCTCTATAGTCTACACAAAACCGCATTTCCTTCTTTCCATCTTTGGAATGGGGTTTTGGTACCAGTACCACAGGAGAAGCCCATGGACTGTCAGAGTGCTCAACTACTCCTAGTTCTAACATTTTCTGGACCTCTTGCTTTATGCAGTCCCTGACATGGTCAGGCTGCCTATAGATCTTACTTTTGACAGGTAAACTGTCTCCAGTATCTATAGTGTGCTCACACCAAGAAGTGGTACCTGGCACAGTAGAGAAGAGTTCAGAGAATTGATCTAGGAGATTTATGCAATTATCTTTCTGCTCAGCAGTAAGACAATCTGCCAAAACTACACCTTCCACAAGAGCATCTTGTTCTGTGGAAGAGAAGAGATCAGGTAGAGGATCACTGTCTTCTTCCTGTCCCTCATCAGTTGCCATGAGCAGGGTGAGATCAGCCCTGTCATAGTAGGGTTTCAGGCGGTTGACATGGAGCACCCTAAGGGGACTCCTGGCAGTGCCTAAGTCAACTAAATAGGTGACTTCTCCCTTCTTTTCAACAATTGTGTGGGGACCACTCCATTTATCTTGGAGTGCTCTTGGGGCCACAGGCTCCAAGACCCACACTTTCTGCCCTGGTTGGTACTGAACCAAAACAGCCTTCTGATCATGCCATTGCTTCTGGAGCTCTTGGCTGGCCTGAAGGTTTTTACTGGCCTTTTTCATGTACTCAGCCATCCTTGATCTGAGGCCAAGTACATAATCCACAATATCCTGCTTAGGAGTTTTTAAAGGTTGTTCCCAACCCTCCTTTACAAGTGTGAGTGGACCCCTAACAGGGTGTCCAAAAAGAAGTTCAAAGGGGCTGAAGCCCACTCCTTTCTGGGGTACCTCCCTGTAGGCAAAAAGGAGGCATGGTAGAAGGATATCCCATCTCCTGCGGAGTTTTTCAGGGAGACCCATAATCATGCCTTTGAGAGTTTTATTAAATCTCTCCACCAGTCCATTTGTTTGTGGATGATAGGGTGTTGTGAACTTGTACGTTACACCACACTCCTTCCACATGGCCTTTAAGTATGCAGACATGAAATTGCTTCCTCTGTCTGATACTACTTCCTTTGGGAAGCCCACCCTGGAAAATATTCCCAGGAGGGCCTTTGCCACTGCAGGTGCTGTAGTGGTCCTTAAAGGAATAGCTTCAGGATATCTTGTGGCATAGTCCACTACCACCAAGATAAATCTATTGCCTGAAGCAGTAGGAGGGTCAAGAGGGCCAACTATGTCAACCCCTACCCTTTCGAAGGGAACCCCAACCACAGGCAGTGGAATAAGGGGTGCCTTTGGGGTGCCACCTGTCTTGCCACTGGCTTGACAGGTTTCACAGGACTTACAAAATTCCTTTGTGTCCTCAGACATCCTAGGCCAATGAAACAATGGAACCAGTCTGTCCCAAGTTTTCATTTGCCCCAGGTGTCCAGCTAGGGGAATGTCATGTGCCAGGGTTAGGAGGAACTTTCTGTACTCCTGAGGAATCACTAATCTCCTGGCAGCTCCAGGTTTAGGATCCCTATGTTCAGTGTACAAGAGGTTGTCCTCCCAGTAAACTCTGTGAGAGTCACTGACATCCCCATTAGCCTGTTTGACAGCTTGCTGTCTGAGACCCTCTAATGTGGGACAGGTTTGCTGTGCCACACTCAGCTCCTCTCTGGCAGGCCCCCCTTCACCCAAAAGCTCAGCAGTGTCTGCTTCCAGCTCCTCTGGTGTAGGTTCTGCACAGGGAGGGAATTCTTCTTCCTCAGAAGTAGAATCCACTGTAGAGGGAGGGATAGTAGGAAGTGGTTTGCTTCTACTAGCCCTAGCTTTAGGGTGCACTTGGTCCATTGTTCCAGGATCCAAGCTTCCCTGTCCTTTTTGCTTTTTGGCCTGAGCCCTTGTCAAAGCAAATATATGCCCTGGGATGCCCAGCATTGCTGCATGGGCCTCCAACTCCACATCTGACCAAGCTGATGTCTCCAAATCATTTCCTAGTAGACAGTCTACAGGTAAATCTGTGGCTACCACAACTTTCTTTGGACCAGTAACCCCCCCCCCAGTTGAGATTTACAACAGCCATGGGGTGGCTAAGTGTGTTGTTGTGAGCATCGGTTACTTGGTACTGGTGACCAAGTAGGTGTTGTTCAGGGTGGACCAGTTTCTCTATGACCATAATCACACTGGCACCAGTGTCCCTGTAGGCCTGAACCTAAACACCATTTATTAGGGGTAGCTGCTTGTACTTATCCATATTAAGGGGACAAGCAACTAAGGTGGCTACATCAATAGCCCCCTCAGAGACTAACACAGCCTCTGTGGCCTCCCTAACAAGGCCAACCCCAACTAAGTTACCAATAGTGAGCCCAGCTACTCCCTTGGATTGGCTATTAGTAGGTTTGCTCCCACCACCACTGCTATTAGTAGGGACACTAGGTGTAGCAGTAGGGGTTGTAGTGGTAGGAGGCTTGGTGCCTTTCTTTGGACAACTGGGATCTGTTGTCCAATGGCCTTTTATTTTACATAAATAGCACCATGGTTTCTTTTCCTTGTTCTGATTAGAAGAGGATTTGGGCCCACCACCCCCACCAGAGTGTTTGTGTGGGCCTGATGAAGACTCATTTTTAGATTTGTCCCCACCCTTGTCTGAAGATTTACCATCCTTCTTCTTGTTGCCATCTTTGTCACCCCCTGTATGAACTTTTCTGTTCACCCTTGTTCTGACCCATTTGTCTGCCTTCTTTCCCAGTTCTTGGGGAGAGGTCAGATCAGAGTCCACCAAGAACTGGTGCAACAAATCAGACACACAATTATTAAGAATATGCTCTCTCAGGATCAAGTTATACAGGCTGTCATAATCAGTAACTTTACTGCCATGTAACCACCCCTCCAAGGCCTTCACTGAATGGTCAATGAAATCAACCCAGTCTTGTGAAGACTCCTTTTTGGTCTCTCTGAACTTTATCCTGTATTGTTCAGTGGTTAAGCCATAACCATCCAGGAGTGCATTCTTAAGAACTTGGAAATTATTAGCATCATTTTCTTTCACAGTAAGGAGCCTATCCCTACCTTTTCCACTAAATGATAGCCATAGGATAGCAGCCCACTGCCTTTGAGGGACATCCTGTACAACACAGGCCCTCTCAAGTGCAGCAAACCACTTGTTAATGTCATCCCCCTCCTTGTAAGGGGGAACTATCTTGTGCAGATTCCTGGAATCATGCTCTTTTACAGGATGACTATGGGGAATACTGCTGCTGCCACCATGGGTTTCTAAACCCAGTTTCTGTCTCTCCTTCTCTACTTCTAAAGTCTGTCTATCCAAATCCAGCTGTTGCTTCTTGAGCTTCAGTCTGGTTTGTTCCACTCTCAATCTATTGAGCTCCCTTTCTAACAATCTGTCATCAGGGTGGGTGGGAGGGACATGCCTTGAAACAGAAGTATGGTGAGAATGGACAGAAGGAGACCTGTCCCTTACAGAAGCCACCCTAACAGCTTGGCTAACAGAAACATCACTACCAGTATGGTGAGAATAAATGCTTTTGCTATGATGTGAGACAACACTATTTATATGGTGTGGCTCATCATCATTACCAACTATGCTAGACTGTCTAGTAATGGGCAGGCTAGGAAGTTTCTTTCCTGAATCTTTTCCTGGGGGAGTCCCTGGATCAGATTGAGAACCATTAGCTACTTTTTCAACAGATGGGGCACTTATGGCCTTATCCTGTACTCTAAGCATGTTAATTAACAGTTCTAAGGAAGGATTCTTCCCTACACTCAAACCTCTCTCTATGCAGAGACTCCTTGCTCCTTTCCAGCTAAGGTGATCATATGCAAGTTTGGACAGATCAACATTTTGGCCTGTGCCAGACATTTTTAGAGAGAGTTAAAGTGATAGTAAAAGATAAAAAGTTTGTCAGAGCTTTTATAAAGACAGAGAAAAAAACTTTTTAAACTTTTTAGAACTTTTTAGAAAGTTAGAAGTACTTTTCAGCACTTAGAAAAGAGTGAAAAGAGGAAATGCAAAACTTTTTGGCTATGTGTATATACACTGACCTTGTTTTGTATATTTTTCTCTTATGAAAAGTACAATGACAAGAGTGGTAAGTAGTCTCAAAGCACCTATCCCACCGCTGCACAACCAATGTAGGAGGCTGGACTGGCTTGTAGTGAGTACCAAGGGGTACTTGCACCTTGCACCAGGCCCAGTTATCCCTTATTAGTGTATAGGGTGTCTAGCAGCTTAGGCTGATAGATAATGGTAGCTTAGCAGAGCAGCTTAGGCTGAACTAGGAGACGTGTGAAGCTACTACAGTACCACTTAGTGTCATATGCACAATATCATAAGAAAACACAATACACAGTTATACTAAAAATAAAGGTACTTTATTTTTATGACAATATGCCAAAGTATCTTAGAGTGTACCCTCAGTGAGAGGATAGGAAATATACACAAGATATATATACACAATAGCAAAAATATGCAGTATAGTCTTAGAAAACAGTGCAAACAATGTATAGTTACAATAGGATGCAATGGGGAAACATAGGGATAGGGGCAACACAAACCATATACTCCAAAAGTGGAATGAGAACCACGAATGGACCCCAAACCTATGTGACCTTGTAGAGGGTCGCTGGGACTATTAGAAAATAGTGAGAGTTAGAAAAATAACCCTCCCCAAGACCCTGAAAAGTGAGTGCAAAGTGCACTAAAGTTCCCCTAAGGACAAAGAAGTCGTGTTAGAGGAATAATGCAGGAAAGACACAAACCAACAATGCAACAACTGTGGATTTCCAATCTAGGGCACCTGTGGAACAAGGGGACCAAGTCCAAAAGTCACAAGCAAGTCGGAGATGGGCAAATGCCCAGGAAATGCCAGCTGCGGGTGCAAAGAAGCTTCGACTGGACAGAAGAAGCTGAGGTTTCTGCAGGAACGAAAAGGGCTAGAGACTTCCCCTTGGGTGGACGGATCCCTCTCGCCGTGGAGAGTCGTGCAGAAGTATTTTCCCGCCGAAAGAATGCCAACAAGCCTTGCTAGCTGCAAATCGTGCGGTTAGCGTTTTTGGACGCTGCTGAGGCCCAGGAGGGACCAGGAGGTCGCAAATTGGACCAGCAGAGAGAGGGGACGTCGAGCAAGACAAGGAGCCCTCTCTGAAGCAAGTAGCACCCGGAGAAGTGCCAGAAACAGGCACTACGAGGATGCGTGAAACGGTGCTCACCCGAAGTTGCACAAAGGAGTCCCACGTCGCCGGAGACCAACTTAGAAAGTCGTGCAATGCAGGTTAGAGTGCCGTGGACCCAGGCTTGCTGTGCACAAAGGATTTCCGCCGGAAGTGCACAGGGGCCGGAGTAGCTGCAAAAGTCGCGGTTCCCAGCAATGCAGCCCAGCGAGGTGAGGCAAGGACTTACCTCCACCAAACTTGGACTGAAGAGTCACTGGACTGTGGGGGTCACTTGGACAGAGTCGCTGGATTCGAGGGACCTCGCTCGTCGTGCTGAGAGGAGACCCAAGGGACCGGTAATGCAGCTTTTTGGTGCCTGCGGTGGCAGGGGGAAGATTCCGTCGACCCACGGGAGATTTCTTCGGAGCTTCTGGTGCAGAGAGGAGGCAGACTACCCCCACAGCATGCACAAGCAGGAAAACAGTCGAGAAGGCGGCAGGATCAGCGTTACAGAGTTGCAGTAGTCGTCTTTGCTACTATGTTGCAGGTTTGCAGGCTTCCAGCGCGGTCAGCAGTCGATTCCTTGGCAGAAGGTGAAGAGAGAGATGCAGAGGAACTCGGATGAGCTCTTGCATTCGTTATCTAAAGTTTCCCCAGAGACAGAGACCCTAAATAGCCAGAAAAGAGGGTTTGGCTACCTAGGAGAGAGGATAGGCTAGCAACACCTGAAGGAGCCTATCACAAGGAGTCTCTGACGTCACCTGGTGGCACTGGCCACTCAGAGCAGTCCAGTGTGCCAGCAGCACCTCTGTTTCCAAGATGGCAGAGGTCTGGAGCACACTGGAGGAGCTCTGGACACCTCCCAGGGGAGGTGCAGGTCAGGGGAGTGGTCACTCCCCTTTCCTTTGTCCAGTTTCGCGCCAGAGCAGGGCTAAGGGGTCCCCTGAACCGGTGTAGACTGGCTTATGCAGAATTGGGCACATCCGTGCCCAACAAAGCATTTCCAGAGGCTGGGGGAGGCTACTCCTCCCCTGCCTTCACACCATTTTCCAAAGGGAGAGGGTGTCACACCCTCTCTCAGAGGAAGTTCTTTGTTCTGCCATCCTGGGCCAGGCCTGGCTGGACCCCAGGAGGGCAGATGCCTGTCTGAGGGGTTGGCAGCAGCAGCAGCTACAGTAAAACCCCAGGAAGGGCAGTTTGGCAGTACCAGGGTCTGTGCTACAGGCCACTGGGATCATGGGATTGTGCCAACTATGCCAGGATGGCATAGAGGGGGCAATTCCATGATCATAGACATGTTACATGGCCATATTCGGAGTTACCATTGTGAAGCTACATATAGGTAGTGCCCTATATGTAGTGCACGCGTGTAATGGTGTCCCCGCACTCACAAAGTTCAGGGAATTGGCCCTGAACAATGTGGGGGCACCTTGGCTAGTGTCAGGGTGCCCTCACACTAAGTAACTTTGCACCTAACCTTTACCAGGTAAAGGTTAGACATATAGGTGACTTATAAGTTACTTAAGTGCAGTGTAAAATGGCTGTGAAATAACGTGGACGTTATTTCACTCAGGCTGCAGTGGCAGGCCTGTGTAAGAATTGTCAGAGCTCCCTATGGGTGGCAAAAGAAATGCTGCAGCCCATAGGGATCTCCTGGAACCCCAATACCCTGGGTACCTCAGTACCATATACTAGGGAATTATAAGGGTGTTCCAGTAAGCCAATGTAAATTGGTAAAAATGGTCACTAGCCTGTTAGTGACAATTTGGAAAGAAATGAGAGAGCATAACCACTGAGGTTCTGATTAGCAGAGCCTCAGTGAGACAGTTAGTCACTACACAGGTAACACATTCAGGCACACTTATGAGCACTGGGGCCCTGGGTTACCAGGGTCCCAGTGACACATACAACTAAAACAACATATATACAGTGAAAAATGCGGGTAACATGCCAGGCAAGATGGTACTTTCCTACACTACTTCAGAGCAAATTATCAGTCTTCCGCTCTAAACGACTCTGCTTTACAGGGATGTTATAGTTAGGTTCTGAAAATACTCATAGAAAACCATAGACAGGCAGCAGTTATAGTTAGACTTATTTCAAGTAACTGTAACTCATGCCCTAAGGTAACTATAACTCGCACCCCTGCCATGCACAGTTTTTTCTTCAATAATTAGACTGCTAATGTGTCATTTATATTTTTTATACCATTATAGAAGTTGTCATGAGTGCTGTAATATCTGGGGTAATTAGCAGTGCGTGGCGCGAGTTATAGTCGCTTGAACTAACTCTAACTATAATTGCTGAATTTCTATAGTTTTGTACAAGTAAATTTAGAACCTAACTATAACGTACTTGTAACCTTTGTTTTTTTCAGTCAATTTCTAAGTTTTTTTAAACAAAAAATAATTTTAATTACTATATATTAATCCAACCACCACGCGCACAGCCTTTGGCGGTGCTCACCAGCGGTTGGCTGAGGACCTGGCCTGTGGCCAGGCCCAGCAGCCAACCCCCATTACCACCCAACCCTGCACCATGCACAACCAAATGATCTGTCTCTCTAGGTGTGAGAATTGGTGTGAGAGGGTGTCTCTGGGTGTGAGAGTGTTTGTAAGGGTGCGAGAGCGGGTGAGTGAGGGCCTGAGTGGTTCAGTGAGGGGATGTGTGACGGTCTGAGTCAGTCTGTGAGTATGTGCATCAGTGTCTGAGTGGGTCTGTTAGTGGGTGTGTCAGTGTCTGAGTGGGTCTCTGAGTGGCTGTGTGAGAGTCTGAGTGAGTCTGTGAGTGGGTTCATAAGTGGGTCCGTGAGTGGGTGCGTGAGGGTCTGAGTGGGGCTGTGAGTTGGTGCATGAGGGTCTGAGTGTGTCTGTGTTTGTGTGCATGAGTGGGTGCGTGAGGGTCTGAGCGGGTCTGTGAGTGGGCGCGTCAGTGTCTAGGTGGGTCTGTGAGTGGGTGCATGAGTGTCTGAGTGGGTCTGTGAGTGGTTGTGACAGTGCTACTATGAGTGAATGAACTACTGTATGAATGATTGTGAATTTTTTTGTTGTCGCCGATGTTTACAAATTCGTTGCGACATTACATGGGGTCTATGCTGAGCATCGCAACATATTCATGAATGTCGCGGGGTGTGAAAAAAAATATTTTTAAGGACATAATTTCACCCTCACAGACCCCTATATCACACCTGTGGGGTCAGGGAATCTCAACCCTCACCCCTTATGACACTTTTCATTTTATTTTTCATCCCTGGGGACTGTGTCGGGTTACCTAAAATGGCGCCTGCAACTTTCTGGTCAGGTTGCAGCCAGCCAATCACAGCATTCCTGTTGGCATGCGCATTTGCAAATACGTTGTGATCACCGCAAAAACATCACAACGGATCTGGAGCCCTAGATATACAATTTTATTTCCCCTTAAATTTTTCAAAAACTACTGAACGGATTTACACCAAATAGGCACAAGTGTAATCTGTATACCGAAACCTACCTTTCTGCCAAATTTGGTGTAATTCCGCCCAGTGGTTTGGGCTGTAGTCGTGTTCAAAACTCCCATGTGAATTAACACGGGAAACACACATGTTTTTACCCCACCCTTGTTTTTCTTGGACCCCGCTTGACGGATCACCACCAAACTTTCCATGCGCACCAAGAATCACGAGGGTACTTTTTGAAAAATGTTGTGAAGATTCATCAAACTGCCAAAAATATAGACAAGTCAAAAAATTCTGTTTCTATGGAAGAATGGTCCTACCGCCAGTAGGTAATTAGCTGTGTTCTGATGTCATTCCTGATACTCTGTTCAATCTCAGTGTTTGTTACAATTTCTTTCGGTACCCTGATCTGAGCTCTGGTCTCCATATTATTTGTTTCCATTCCCAATTACTTCCCAAAAAATCTGAACCTAATAGTTTTTCCTATCAGCACTGCTTCCTCTCAGATATATTTCTGTTCTCGCTTTAAATATTTTCTATTTTACCAGGTGTCTAGCTGTCAATTTAATAAGCTCTCAATAAAAAGTGAAAACACTTTTATTTAGCATTTTCCAGCTCAATATTGGTTTTGTTTTCTGATAGCTCACAAATACCACCTTAGTGTAAAGCACTCTACAGTTATAAATATAGGAAGTATTTTTGATTTTTTTCTGAGTTGTGCTCAGAAACGTTTCAAAACAATGTGATGCACTTTTGAAAACCCTTGATAAGAGGAGCCTTATATTAAGAAGCATCCCAAAATACACTTCAATGTACCTATGTGTTGTGACCAAGCAGAATTTTAAATATTTTAGCGAACCGAAACAGTTGATTTCAGAGCAGTAAAAATCATAGCACCAAAGTCAATAAGTATGGGGTGTTGGGGAGAACAGGAGCAGGTATGAATTGGAAAGTGGAGGTTCGATAGCACAGAGCGGCCCACCTTCTCACCATTACCTATGTGAGAATTTCAGAGGAGTGCAGTTTCTACTGCCAGTTCACATTGTCATTGTCCTAACCAGTGACTGGCAGGAACACTAAACAGGTGTGGGTGCCACGGTGAAGCAGCATGCAAAGCACACTCTCACGTGCAATTTGCTTGGGGCTAGAATTGCAATGTGTGGTTGGTTGTCATCTGTTTAGCATATATACACTGTGATATTACTCACTTTCTGTCACTTAATAGAATGAACGATCTGCTCCACCCATTAACTTTTGCAATGTCCCCAAATGTGTCCCTAGCCCCTTAATTGCATGCGTTGAAGTCCATACAAATGGTGACTTGTTACAAGAAGCACAGATTGGAAGCTACACAAGTGCTTGTGAGACTTTTTGTACGTCCTTTGTTAGCACTGAAACTATAGCAACAAAGGCCCAATTCCTTTCCTCCTCATCCTTTGCTTCTTTAGAAAAGAACTTAACATTAATTACATTAGAAGTGCAAGGCTAATTAAAATACGATGTGAAGAAAGCAGGGCTGAAGTGGTGAGTGTTACTGCCTAGCCCAGTCCACTTGAGGCACGCCACAGAGCCTAAATGCAAAGACTTCCTTTATTCAGCACATCACAAACATTTTCAGTTCTGGTAGACCACAAAACGATGGCTTACTTAAGATGGGGGAGGGATGATACGCATAATGCTGCCTCCTGTGGTGGGCTTCCAGAGGAGGGGTGATACACGTAATGCTACCTCCTGTGGCAGTCTTCATGGTGAAGGGTGATATGTATAATACTGCCTCCTGTGATAGTCCTCCAATGAGAGCTGATACAAGTAATGTCCCCATCTTGTGTCAGGCTTCCAGGGGAGGAGTGATACCAGAATGCAGCCTAATGTGGTAGTTCTCCAGGAGAGGGCTGGGACGTGTAATTCCACCTCTTGGGTCAGGCTTCCAGGAGAGAGGTGATAAGTGTAATGCTGCCTCTTGCGTCAGGCTTCCACAGGAGGGGTGATACGCGTAATGCTACCTCCTGTGGTGGTAGTCTTCAAGGTGAGAGGTGATATGTGTAATGCTGCCTCCTGTGATAGTCCTCCAATGAGGGCTGATACAAGTAATGCCTCCGTCTTGTGTCAGGCTTCTAGAGGAGGGGTGATATGCAGAATGCGGCCTCCTGTGGTAGTCCTCCAATGAGGGCCTATACAAGTAATATCCCCGTCTTGTGTCAGGCGTCCAGGGGAGGAGTGATGCCAGAATGCGGCCTCCTGTGGTAGTCCTCCAATGAGGGCCGATATAAGTAATGTGTCCGTCTTGTGTCAGGCTTCCAGGGGAGGAGTGATACGCAGAGTGCAGCCTCCTGTGGTAGTCCTCCAATGAGGGCCGATACAACTAATGTCTCCGTCTTGTGTCAGGCTTCCAGGGGAGGAGTGATACCAGAATGCGGCCTCCTGTGGTAGTCCTCCAATGAGGGCCGATACAAGTAATGTGTCCGTCTTGTGTCAGGCTTCCAGGAGAGGAGTGATACGCAGAGTGCAGCCTCCTGTGGTAGTTTTCCAGGAGAGGGCTGAGACGCGTAGTTCCACCTCTTGGGTCAGGCTTCCAGGAGAGAGGTGATAAGTGTAATTCTGTCTCTTGCGTCAGGCTTCCAGTTAAGGGGTGATACATTTAATGCCGTTTCTTGTAGTAGGCAATCACCAACATGCTGAAAACAGCTAGCAGTCATAACCTTGGGGTTTTTAAGAAAAAGGCACATTGCACTCGTGCTACCATTCAACCTTTTCCTTCAGTATAAACTATAATCTGAAGCCTTAAAGATTTAGGAGGCCTCCTAAGGGAGTCCTTTCAATTGTGTGCTGCCTTGAGAATGGCTTAAATCTATTTGCAAGGTGGTTTGAACAAGCACAGCTGCTTTGTGGGGAGTGTGCAGAAGTCTGCAGCTGGGAATCCCTGCAGAGCTCGCCAGGAACAAGGCAGCGCGGAGCCCCGCTCTTCAGAAACGTATCAATTCATTTTTAGTAAAGGAAAGCTTTTTACAGACTAAACTTTAAAGGATTGGGTCTGTTAGCATTCCTATTACTGATCACCTCTCAGAGCGAGCGGCTCTTAAAAACAAATGCTTCCCGCTGACTGTTTATTACATATTTAATGCGTAAGATAAAATAGAAAGGCAGACAATGAGCAGTGCTCACTTCGCGTTGGGGCCCATTACCTCCTGATTTGAGACATAGATGTGTGCACTGAATGATAAGATTCAATCTTTTTCAGTCAATATTTGCTCGCCCTCTTAGCGGATTTAGGGCACCCTCAATTGTGGGAACATCATCTCAATTTAGAATCTTCCAAACGTGGATATTTCTTGGCAGCCAAACTGCAGTAAACAGAGTGAATTAAGAGGCAGTTAAACAGGAGGGAAAAAGTTATAAGAAAAATAAATACTTATCTTTGAAGACATTTCTGTCAGAAACCATTATCATGTTTATAGCAGCTTTCAAATGTTCACACATTAAAATCAACAAGCAGCAACTACTGTGTTTATTAAGCGCAGGAAAGAGCATTTTAGCAGGCTGATGTTCCAAAGCCAACAGTATATCCATGCTAACGAATGCTCATTAGGGATTCCACACACCTACATGGCGAGAGGGCTACCATCTGAAACCCCGGCTCACACCTTCTTATAACTGCTGCAGTTTCAGGTCTGGGCCACTGTGTCTTGGGATCACTGGCCTCACAGTGGCTTTGTTTGTAAGGCCTGGGTTAGCACCTTACTGCACCCAGGGTGTTTTTTTTTGCCCTAAAGGAGTTCTGCCTTTGAGCTGTTGTTCTCGGTGATATTTGTGTGGCAGACTTGGCCTCCTCTCCATGGGGCCTGCATCTGTTTCTTGCATTGGAGTTTTAACATATTATACTTCGGTCAAATGGCCAAACCACTTCTTCTCCCACCACTGCACTGTAGCTGGTAGAGATTTAAACAAAGCAGTCATAGGACTTGTTCTCAAAGAGGGATGGTTCAGGGAACTATATGTGGTGTATCTATGTGTCAGCAATTGTGTCCACTCAATAAGTTTTCCGTCTCAGCCCGTGTCACTGATTGTCAGTAGCGGTGCTACATTTTCTGAAACACCCTTCTACTCTCAATCCTTCGGCCCAAGTTAAAGTCAGTATGATCAATATTGAAACCAACAAAGGGGGAACATGGTTTCCGTTCAAGGTCAGCATCTAACTAATTCGGCAAGCTTTTAGATAATTTTATAGCACTATAGCACTTATATAATTTTCCAACATTCACTTCTAGCGTCAGAAACATTATGATCTCTTTGACTCAAAGGCAAATTATCTAGGTCCTTTAAAGGATCTACTCAAAAATCCTTCTGTTAATAGCCCACTGCTCACGCAAAGGCTTTTGTCAATCATCAACCAATGGCAAAATTACCAAATTTCTGAAAAGAAAGTTACCATGAACTTCCACAAATACATGACCCACACAGCCTTTTTATGATACCAGTCAAGTTTCATATCTGGGAGAGAAACAGCACTTTCATTGCCAAACATCATGGCAGACCTCCTCATCACAACAGATGAAGGCAACAATGCTGAAACGCGCTCCTCAAAATGATATCTGCCTACGCTCATGGATTAGGACAATTAGGACAGTCTGATTGGAGGGCAGAAGAGTGAATGGGAACCTCACTACTTCCATAAAGAGTATGCAATCATTCATCCAATATTGCAGCCAACAAATATTGAATTACTTTAAATGTATCATTTCATATCTCCTTCTACGGGACTTGTTGGCCTCATGTTCACTGTACAAAGTAACACAAGTCATACAAGTCTGTGAGCAAAAGCACACTCAATTACAAAGGTCAGGCACAAAAAAACACAAAAGATCTGGGTCATATTTCTTTCCTGATGAATAATACCAACGTGAAAACCAGGGTGGCGGGTATGCATGAAGCTGAGGTGTCCCTCGCTTATCTGCTCGAATCCTGGGAACTATAAGCTCGAATCCTGGGAACTGTTTTAGCTCCAATGTGGAAGGCAATGAAACAGAAAGTAACACTCAATTTAGAACGCCTTCTCGCATGCCAAATAAAATGGTCAAAGACACTAATTGTGTGCTCATCTTTCTAGCCAACCACCCAGTGCAAAATTATTTCTGCTGCCATATCGTGTGCTTGGAACATTGCAAAATAATCCACATAATCCTCTCCAAAAATGTTACGTGTCCACAACTAATAGAAACCAAGCTGCCCGGCTGAGCACCAATCAGAAAACACAAACTATAAAGTAACTCGTGTTATAAAGCCCTCTGCACAAGATGGTGCTGAATATTATATTGAAAGCTCTTTGCACCATACAAAAGGCATACTCCTACGTACTCCTACTGCGTGGTAACTTCAGACCTCTGGTGGGTCACCTCACATACCACCTACCACTCAAAACTGAGGGCCAGTTCTCTCGAAGTACAACAACCAAGGCTCAAGTACACTTTAATCCCAACCCTCAGCACTGATAGTCAAGCTAAAAGGGCTGATTTTGGATTGGCCATCTGAATTCATGTTTCACAACGTTCACATTCTTATAAATTACCAGCAGGTGAGCACTTGAATTTAGAGGCTAAAGATGAAAAAACTAGAAACGGAAACTCGTGTTTCTAAGAGACAGTAAAATATCTGGTAAAACCATCAGCTTGGAAACCCAGACAAAAGTGACAAATACCAGCTATTTTACTGAATACAATGAGACAATTAAAAGGCTTGATTCACTTGTGTCTTTTACAAGGAGCAAAGACAGCCAAATTTTCGTATTTTCAAAAAACAAAACTGTAACGTGTGTTATCAAATCTTTCTAAAGAAGTGTATTAGTTTGGCTAACAAGGCGCGTGTCAACAAGCACTTCCTGTCTCTTGGTGCAATCACTACTGAAAATTGTGCTGGAATGCAACCCTGTGTTCCTTGATGATCTTAACACTTGCATGATGGGAATTTATGGGAGTGTTTTCTTAAGATCTAAACATTTCTTCTGTGCAAATAAAGTGCAAGGGTGGTTTCGAAAATTTACATTGAAAGAAGAACTGAACTACGAAGCAAGCTTATGTGCCTTTTATGGCGCTAAGGTTCTCTGTTTTGCCACCAAACAGGTCGCTCAGCAATCGATCAAAATAACAGGTCATTTTTTTGACTCGAGTACCAATTATCAGTGCAACCATGGCTTCGTGCTTCCATAACATTCAAGGAACAGACACAATCACCCCAATGTTCACTTAGGTGGACCCGATCAGCCTCAGCCCACCTGGGAAAACAAAAGCTCGTCTCATTGCCCTTTCACGAGCTGGGTACCAGAGGTGGCATCTGGAATTGTAAATACATATGTGGTGGACTATTGAAAACACCAGGTGCAGCAGCTCCTGAAGCAGCCACCGAGGCTTAACATTGTAAAAAGATCCATTATCTTCTATGATATTCTGGAACTTGGGGCCATATGTATTAAAGCATTTTCCCACAGACACAGAAGGGGTAAAACTAAGGGCCTTCATTTTTATCACTCATGAATTGATAAAGATGACATTCACGAAGGCGAGACATATTGCTGCATTTTCCATGGATGAGATATTTAATACTTTTTAAGTGTGACAATATATCTATCCGAGAAGTCTGAGGAACACACAACCCTAAGAATGCAAGGGAGTAAAGAAGTCAACATCACTCGAATGTGCAGTAGAAAATGTTTCAGTTCTAGCAGGGATGTCATGTTTAGTGTTGCACCCTGGCTCATATTATAGCGTAATTCTGAGTGTTTGATTGTAATCATTCGGTGGGCGCTCCTCAGTGGGAGTCAAGATAGTCAAACGGTTAAGGTTCCCAATAAAGTGCTTGAGCTGAGCTGGTTCCTGTTTGTAATATAACAGAAATGTATTTTTGTGCTGCACTTAGGTGCAGGGACCCAACGTTTTAATTCAGAACCCGCTGCTGGTGCTGCTGAATGTTAGGGTGACTGCCTGTCTCTTTCTTGACCCTCTACAAGTCTTGCTTCTATAACTCACTCTTAAAGGTACTTTTGCACAACTTTTTTAATCCCTTTTTAGAACGAACACTTTGACCTTTTGTAAGTATTGTGGGCTTTAACCACGCCCAAAACATGCCCATCACTTTCCCTCGTTTGTGGGCTTGCCTTTCAAAAAACCTTTATCATCATTGGTAAATGCTTTATGTTTGTCCCTTCTTGGGGCAGTTTTGTTACCGCCTTGCAAACTGCCCCGTTACATGGAAAATTGCACGTGGGCCAATATATTTGACTGACAGCAAACTTCTTTTTCCGCTCATGCTCATGGCGGCCATGGCACTTAGAATAAGCTCGTTTATATCAATTGTTTTACATTTCATTTCCAATTTAAGTGGCAAGAAAAGTCCAGTTAGGAATTTACAACACTAATAGCTCTAACGCAAGCAAACACGAGACCCATTGCATTGCAAATGCTTGTTCACTATGTTTCTAGCCTTCTCAACCTTCATCTTTCTTTCTTCTCTGCCATTCTCTCACACTCTGCGTCAGTCTGTTCATGAAAAACAAGTCAAAGCTCACCACCTGCAACTACTGCCACACAATAAGCACTGATAACAAGGAATGGAGGTTGTTTTTCAGTGCAGTGGGACTGCCAGTGAGGGTCAAACCCTTTCTATTTGCTGGAGAGAGGGAGGAGCACACTTGCTCCCTCGCAGAGGGAAACTCACAGATGAGAGGGTTAATGGTAGAATGAACAAAACGAAAGAATGCAGTACTTGGTCTTTTGCTAGCTTCTGCTCAATGTGCGCACCTTGGAACAGATTTCCATATGGTATGCAATCTGTAGAGGTTAGATTTTCAACTTAAAGTTAGCCAGTCAATAGCTAAAAAAAAATTCTGTGTAGATCTTTGACTGTGAAAAAGAATTCTCTGCACAACCCGAATCATTTCCCAAATCAGGATGAGTCATCGTGCCACCAGCAACTGCTCCATCACAGCTTATAATAGACAGAAATGAAGTTTTCGCTCAAACGAAAAAAATATTTTTCCTGTATCCTTTTCTTTACTTGATTATGATCCTGGAGTCCCACCAAACCCTTCTTTTCTCTCATAAAAGAATAAATCAATGTTAGTTTTTTGCCCTTATCTGAGGATGTCAGAAGAATTTCCTGTGCAGCTTTACCAGATAAAGTTAGGCTGCCAAAAAAACAAGTGCCCAATGTCACTTTGCCATCAACTATCAATGCCACACTCAGGAGAGGCAGATAACTTCATCACAAGTTGTTTTACGGATGCAGCATCAGCCGCAGACACACGGTGTATGAGGAGTGAGTACATTGTTTCTTCAGTACTCCTCAAAATGGCAGCAGTTACCTGCAGTGTATTCATGATGTCTAGTATCATATATGCTTAGTGTCAGCTATCGAACCTTGTTAAAAAGAAATCGATTAGCTTTGAACATATTTAGCCAACGCATTCGTAAAAAGTTCAGAACAAGGTAGACTACAGTCAGAAATGAAAACTATAGTTCCAGTTATGACATTGAACATCCATTTATGTTTAACTGGCACAAACTTTTACTTGCATATGTTAAGTCATCCACCAAACAAGCATCATCTACAAGGGTGTCAGGGTACTCTATTGGGAATACCTGTAGTTGAGAGAAAGTACAGGGCTCAGGACCATCACAACGAATGATTTCCTCACTGTAGAGGTTCACATAGAGTTTAGAAGGCTGATTTTTTAGTTGATTTTACAATGCAGAGGTGTACTTCAGGATGTAGCTGGTGAATCTCTCCATTGCACTCAGTAGCCTCACTCATAGTTAGTTCCCCTCAAAATAAAAACAAAGTGACTGATGACATAACTACTGGCAGCAGTAGTCATGTGAAGTGTCTCAAGAACACCCCAAACTCAGGAGGGTTGGAAATCCAGTCAGCTGTTATCCAACAACATCAGCTGTCAGCTACTTGAACAATGAAGTTGTGCGATTCAGAGAGGACGCAAAGGCGTGAGATGCCACAGGAGTGCTCTGACAACTTGGTTGCAAGTGGACTTTCAGAGACAGGCACGGTGTGTGACACATCCCTTTCCATGGTTACCCAAAAGGCTGCTGCGTCTTTGAGAGGTCAGATTTATTCTCTCATTCGCATTCTTTTGAAAGAGGCAATGAAAACATCTTGGCCAAACATGTCTTCCAATAACTTGCACTTCAAATTGCCTTAAATAGCGTAGTTTTTAAAGCTAGGCATAATTTTACACAAGTTAAACCGGCACATCAAGAAGATACTTTTGAGATCAAAGAAAGACTAGGTTTGTCTATTACTGTGCAACCAAATTGGATATTGGCTCTAATTTGCCCAGTCCTGGAATTCAAAACTCTTTCTTGGCAGAGTTTCCCTTTGGCTTTTGCCTGATGCCTTGCTCATTGGACAAAGACACTCAAAATGGCAGAAATGATGCTTAGCGTTTCTATGTTGACTGTACTGCCATCAAAGAATACATTATATATACTGTTTTCTCAATCCTGCATATACTTTACTTGTGTAAACAGGTTTAGTCTGGAGGGTTTTCAATTTTGGAAGTAACAGGAACCGAATTCAGCAGTCATCCATTTATCTTAAAAGTGCACTCAACGGCCTAAGAGATGTTTGAGGTACAAAATGGGTTTATCCCTCTTAAGAAGTTCTGCAAAGAGGCAGGTAAAAGAACAGGTATTTTAAAGGTGATGTACACTACAATTTGTAGTAGGCCCTAAAGTACAATCGATCAGCTTTTATCAAGTACTTTCATTGAATATATTGAGACAAAGAAACATAAGAAACATTGTTTTTAAATTGGGGAAAGGTGTAGATGAGAAAAGTAGCAACCAATTTCTGACAGCGACTGCTATTTATGAAATGGCATAGTAGTGACAAAAAAAATGACTGAACATAGATTAAAAGGGTTGTAGCCTGGGAGGTGTTTACTGCAGTGAAGGGGGTTCTGGAGTGTCACTGAAATTAGGTTGGTCAAGTGGCATTCTGAAAGGTGCAAGGTGGGTAGAAAAAGGATAGCAGACCAAGAGGAGATGAGAAGATGAGCACTGTGTGTGGGACGGAACTAGAGAGAGCTGAGAGAACAGTAATACATGAATGAGAAACAAAGGGCCTGATTACTCAGTCACAAGTGTGATGGATACGCCGTCCGCTCTATCACGATCTCCATAAGCTATAATTGGATAGTTATACGGCGGACAGGATATCCATCACGTTTGTGACAGAGTGACCCATCCGCTAAACTCTAAATCAAGCCCAAAGTTTAAAGCTAAAAGAGGTGGGGAGCTGCTGAGAGAAGCAGTTGAGGTAAGAAGTTTGAAGAGAAATTGTACAATAAGACAGATGACAGCATTCCACATAAACTGCCAAACAAACCAGTTAATAAGTGTTTTGTCCCCTAAATATGGAGGGGCAAAAGTCAAAAAAAGACTGATCAGAAGTGGACTCTGATAAAGAGATTGAGCTTGGGAGGATCACATATCAGAAAGCAATGTGCAGGCTATGAAGTGAAATGAATAGAAAAAGTAAAGGATGAGCAAAGGATGATGAGAAAGGGTGAATGAAAGGAATGTACCAATATGTGGGTAAGCTTAGAAGCTACAGTGGTAGGAAGCAAGGAAGATGAGCATTTCAAATTTTGAGTGAAAGCAGTGAGAAGTCTTCAAAATAAGAATAACAAGTAGGCAGTTAGTTTGCAGATGCTGCGCAACCCATGATTTAGATGTATGATTTTAATTAATTTTGTCAACGTATTTGGTGGATTTCCAGACCTAACCACTAATTGGAATAACAGGCGACCACTCCAGGCCGACTTTGTAGATACATTTAATAACTAATAATATTTTGCCATCATTTGGCTGTGTGTTTTTTCCATGTTTTATTTTGAAGACTGTAATAACTAATAGGATTTAGAGAGGACATTCTATAGATTTGATGGCAAATCGCTGTAAAGATTAGGTTTTCAATTATGATGGCTGTAATAACTGATAGGATTTAGAGAGGGGATTTGATGGTAGATCACTATCAAGACATTTTTTCAATTATGATGGCTAGGAAAGAAATGGACCTCGCTGCATTCCTCTTATGTTAGTGAGCATGGCTATAATGAGATTCTTTAAAAGTCTGCAGCCAGGAAAAGCCACAGGCAGGAAAAGATCGGCTGCAAGCTCATTGGTGAGATCACGGCTGGAATAATACATGATCACCCTGAACTCTGCTGTAATTGGTCCATTACAGAAGCCTATAATATTGTCTAGTTGGAAACAAGCTGTTTCCTTGTTGTTCTATAATTAAGTGTTTTACCTCCTAAACATTACACAGGGGTGTTTTCACAACAGTAGGGATTCATCATCATTACCGGTGTTCTTAGATACGCATCAAAGCAGAGCTGAAACAGCAATACAAAAATACAAAATCCCTAACAACATTGTAAGCACATACAATTCTTTGAGTGCATCAGAAATGTTATATCTTGACTTTATCAAAGTGTTCTTATGTACATTACCAAATAAAAGACCCACCCCCTGTCCGATAGCTCTACCTTCTACATACGCCTATTAACCTACCACCCGAAAAAGTCTTCTAGTACGACAATCGCCACATTCGAAAAGAAGAAAAGTCATCACAAGAAGCAGAGCTCCATTTTCATTAGACTAATGTAAAATAAACAACTCTTAGTAAAAAACAACAAACTTATTGCAGGGATCTTTCAGTTTTAATACAATTATTTATACTAAATCGAAAGAGTAGATATTCGTGCTGAACTTGACTTTCCAGGCACATCATCAGAAATCGGTACTTGTAAAATAAAAAAGCATGTAAGATTAATGTAGCACAAAGTTCAAGAAATGAGACCCCATGTGTCTAAAATATATTTGCTGGACTAATTGCACTCCCACACATTCACACTCTAAACTCTCCATATGTCTACTTTCATTATTTCTTGCAACCCCCTTTTAAAAGCAATTAAAACTAAGCACTTGCACACCAGATGACAAACATTCTTTGAAACCGTTCCAAAATGTCCTTATCATAAAAAAGGTGGGTGAGCGGCTTACAGAATACAGAGATCTCACAGACGTGAATTAGCAGACAAAATACTAGGCATAAAACAACTGTGCCCGGCGAGAAATAACTTCAAAACTAAGCCACCAGATGCCTGAATGTTTGGGTCGGTGTTCTACCAGAATCAACTGGTCGGTGGGAGCTAGCACAGACACACAGAGTTAGACTCGGGAGAGGACTTTGATAAAATCAACTAAAGATTGGTTCTGATCAGAGATAATCCAACTGCCAAACTGCAATGCGTATCAAACTATGGCCTCCGAAGCTCACTATGTCATTGGGCCGCCAAAAGACTGAATTATTCAGTGTGCTCTAGGCACTTTCAATGACCATTCAAAGAGCCGAGTGAAGGACGCGGACTGGTGAGAGATCAGAAAGCAGCGCAGGAGGTCTGCAGGACATTAGGACTTCAGCTTGCCTGCCCTCCGCTCCAACACCTGTATTCACCAGTTTACAACTCCTGTCCATCCCGTCGTGACCTCTGAGGAAGGTACAAATCAGGGCTCCGACTTCTGTAATACCAGCTACTTATGTTCAATTAAACTAATCCAGAGCTACTAATATTATGAGTGTTTTTATAGTGACCACATCAGATAAGATTGCCTTAGTGGCCACCATAGATTGAAACTTACAATCGCCTCTGGGTCGGGGCATCATGCATGGTTGGTTGCTAGCAGTAATGTAAAAAGGACTTTGTAAAAATTGAATATCTCTACATTGGTAATACATACCAGTGATAGTTGCAATGCCTCTGGCACCAAGGTAATAACATTTGTAAAAAGTCTATTTATTCCACATGATTTATGTCCCAAATACCAGCTTTAAATATATTTTGGAAAATCCTTTATTTTTCTTAAAATATCGGCATATGAATCCTGAAAATAAACAAATTTTCGTCTTAAATATACACTCTCAATGACAGCATACATTTGTTCATTTAAGCAAGCAAAAGCTTCTAATTTAAAAGGCTTCGCTGCACACGGGAGAGCTATTTACAGACAGCAGGAGAGCTACAAGTAGCTCACAAGCTACTGGTTGGAGAAACATAGTAAAAATGAACCTAGGAGAGCAGAGTATATTTTTAAATAATAGAGCGGTCAAGGAATCCCTGGGACCAATACCATTTTAAGAGTCAAGTGTTCCCACTGCAGGAATGCTTGCGGCACTCTACCAGATAAATGAAGCAAGCCTGCCGCTGGTAAAATGCAGCTGATCCCTGGGACACCATTCCACTGGGCCCACCTCACAAAGACAAATGCTCACAAGCAAAATAACTCGACCACTGCAGGCTGAAGCGAGAATCATTGAGAGGTGTGAGACAAACAATGATTTAGGCACAATGTTTACTGACAATTTGGAAAAGTATATTTTTTTTTAATAGATCCATCTTGGTGCTTCATATCTTGGATTATCTCTAAATGTAAACAGCCCCTCCCAGCCACGGACACACCCATCTGAAGCTTCTGGCAATACACATCACTGCTATGAAATGGGAGCTTGTGTTAGGATGCATTAGAATATCCACATATATGAAGTAATTGGCAGGGGAATACTTGAAATGTAAAAATAATGAAAGTGAGGAATGGGAGACGTTTTTTGTTGGTGCAGAAACTATGGGTATTTTTTTAGACTTAGTCTTGCCTTTGTAAATGCTGTGAACTGCTATGTAAGTATACCAAAAGTCTGATCTAGGTAACACTTGACAGGGGCTGTGGAGTGAGAAGTGGAATCACTAGCATTGTAGTTGGTTCAACTTCCATTTTCTTCTATTAACAACATTTGGGGGTTAAGGTTGACGGAAAAGAAACAAGGGCATCACAAAATCTTTTAATGCACATATATCATGGCTTAGTGGTGAGGGGAATTATTCTAGAATCTCTTGTGTTTTGAACATCTCATCATAAACATAGATTGCATGGGACCTTTTTTTCTGGTATGAAAACTTTTCAGACTAGACAATAATGCAAAAATGTTAACCGTTTTTTTGTCAGAATGTGAACACCGAATGAAAAAATTGTATTGAAAGGCTTAAAACAACAGAAAACAATATGCCATCTTGCCATAAAGAGCAGATGTATGTTTTTAGAAAAACAAAACACGTTAAAATGCCATAAGGAGGAAACACGTGTTATTTAACATTTCCCAGTGGAAGCCTGCATTCTGGAATTTCAAGTTTTGTTTTTACTTTCATAAAAACAGGTTTCAAATCTCAGAATGCCAATACTTACGGTTAAAAAAATCCACGACTTGCTGGCAAATCACCTTTTGGGCCTTGATGCACAGCATGTCCGTATAATGCACATGCCCTTGAACTGCACATCACTCATGCTCACTTCATGCACAACAAGTAGTGCTCTCCTCGTGTACAGCATCCAGTGTCCCCATGAGGCATGTCATTAAGTGCTCTTCTAGGGCACATCACCCGACTCCACCCTAAGGCACATCAACCAGTTCTGCTGAACGTCCATAACTCGTCCCTGAAGGTTCTCCTAAGGTTCTTCACGGGTGCTCCCCTAGCGCACACACAAAGTGTTCTGGTGGTTCATTCGCCATGTGCTCTACTAGTGAACATCTACCCCTGCTGCGATTTTATATATTGTATATGCTACTGGTCTATGTGTATCAAAGCCTACATGTTTATTGCACTTTCTGAAAATAAATGCCGGCAGGTGTGTGTCTGTGTGGAGATGTAAGTAAGTTTGTGCTCATTCACTAAATAGAACTCAAACCTTCTAAAAGGAGGCAATGAGACCAAACGGCATCATGTTGAAAGAGTTGGAGCGAATTTGGCATGGCTGAACTTCGCCACTTGTGTGCTCCCCTTGCAGCATGGATCAAAGTTAGATATCCTTTCTGCAGCTTTCAAACTATTGTGAAAGAACAGCGTGTACAAGAAATACTTATAAATGGTGATTTGAGCCCCGGTCTGTGGCCAACAAAAGTGAAAGGATGACGTAATACATTAGCTTTCACAGCACCCCTCTCTTCTGCTACGGTGCATCTCACTGCCCCAGAGCTATCCTATGGGAATGGAAAGAAACGTGTAGCGGGCTGTTGAGTGAAGTTCGTGCATCATTCCACTTCACCCTGTGGGTTAAGGTTCCACCGCTATCAACTACTCGAGAGAGAAGCGCATTCCTTATGGGGGGATCTCCACCGCACGCTGTGGGGAATGAATGCAGGTGAGTGGCAACGAGCGACGGCTCCACCTTGGAGGGCCAAGAAGAAAAACCTAGAAAAGCTGGTTATTGGTCGAAGTTTCCTCTATCCTTCGAAGGATTCTAAGTCGAAAAGGCTCCTTCTCGAGTTTCCTCAGATTTCAGTGCAAGGCAAGACAGAGGTAAAGAGCCTTGCCACAATTATTAATCTAACACGATTTCTTTAAAAAGCTGTTACAAAGGAAAACAGATGCGGCTAATGGCACTTCTTAACTAGAATTCATTTCCCTTTTAACTTTGTTCCAATGTATCTGTGTAATCTAAAACACGTTTAAGATTTTCATTATTAGTCTGTTCGTTCAGATGTTATCTACCTAGTCTAATTAATTTATTCGATCCACCATGTCCCATGCTGCTAACAGAGGGGTAGCAATGGTGCCGCCGGCCCTAAATCGAGCAGCTATCATACCCTGCTGTGCTAGCAAAATGGACTACAAATGAGGTACTCAGAGACCTGTGACCCGGTGCCACTGCACCTGCTGCACTACGGACAGCAGCGCCCTGGCAGATAAAGTGAATGGAAGAGTTCGTTTTCCTGCACATCCGTCCTCCCTAAAAGAGCAGAGCAGGTTGCACCTTGAGCCACTTCATGACAGATGGGCGGGGCAATGAATCGGATTCTCACACCACTCACCACTGTCATCAGAGCCCGGCGACCTGTGTGAGCTGGCGAGGGTGATCCTCGTGACGGATGAACACAGTCCTTTCTCCTTATCTCTGATCGTTGTGTGCCAGAGAATTGTTTTGATAGGCGACGTCACTTGTTTTAGCAAAACAGCAGTGGGGCTAGGACCAAAGGACCTCAGTCCAGTGACTGGCGCATTGTTACATTCAACGGAGAAGGAATCAGAGATGTCACCCACGTATATGGAAGTCACGGTGGGAAGCCAAAGTTTCTATTCTAAAAAATAAATGAATGTGACCACAAACCTCTCGAACCCTTTCTGCATTTGAACATCGCAGTACACAGAACTGCAGGATTTGGGAACTATTTTACCAAAAGGCTTAGCTGAATCACAGATGGGCGGAGGGATATTTTGTGCCAATGCATTGTTTATTATTTAATACAGGAACGACATTCGGGATAACTGAAATTGCTCTGCATCAAGAAGGCTTGCAACCATGTCGTCACTAAAACCGATTTGTGCACACGAATGCAACAATCCAATATCAACCTTGAGGGATGAAAGACTTCTCAGATATGACCAAATGCACAAGGCTTAGCCGCCTATTAGATCAATAAATCAAACACATTTTTACAATCAAGATGGAAACAGACCGGAACGCCTCAGGAAATAGACCTAGCAGTCCATTTGTGAGATAATCGGGGCTGCCATATTGTAAAAGTGCAGCACCTATCCTGCCTCTCTCAAAACCTTTTTTCAGCCTCTCTGGAATCTGCTCCTATGAAAACCACATGCCAACATCAAACTTGTGAAGGTACCTGAAAACCACATGGTGCCAGTGGCCATAGTTGTAGACAATGTCATATATGACCTTATTAGTGATAGTAATCAAATATTACTTGAGACGTCATCGGTGATGTCTTCAATGAAGTTATACTCAGTGCATGGAGGAGGCATTAGTTGATCAGCATAGCATACCATAAATGGTGAGTTTCAGGGGGGTTTGGGTTCTGAATTGGAACCAAAATGTGAATTTCCGATTTTCGGGTTGTCCAAGCGTTCTTTGGCCTACACCTGGCATTACCCAAGATCACTGACAAAGTGCAAATCAGCATTCTGACAGTTGCTAGCACACACAGTGGAACAAAACCCCAACTTATACTTGCTTCTTCCCTGTGCCCACTGGTGCCACCACGTTGGCTCTCTGAATAGCAAGGTCAAGTCTGTAACGGAGAAACACACTGGTTAAGGCTCCTCATATACTCTATGTGTCTCTTCTAATCTTGTACTTTCAGTTCCTGGTCGCACCGCGCCTCTACCCATCTTGTCCATGAGTCGGTAGATGTGTAACTGCATCTGGCATAGGAGTCAAAACAGCTTCCATATTTCCAAAGGAATGCACACACTCACAACTGGGGAAAGATACTGAGTTCTCCACTGAGTGCAACCTGCACCTCAGGTTTCCTGGAGGATGGTAAAACAATGGAACATAATTTACTTACAGCCTGCAATCCTCCCAATCTGCAAATCTAAAGTGGTTATTACCACGACATCTCCACTGCTTGGCCTCAGAAAAAGTGCATCTATGAGTCAAGGACCAGCGGTATCATTTTTATCACAAGCACACTTTTGAGGACCTCACTGCTTGCTTTTGCGGCATCCATTTTAGAACAGAGAGTTCAGTTCGCACACGCACTCACGTTCAGTATGCCAACTGTTTACTTCCAATGATGCACTTGGATGGCAGCCATTATTGGCATAGCCATGAGTCACCTACAATCATAAGCCTATTTTCACTGTGTCATAATGCCATGTCTTGGAATAATGAGCATTAAAACCTGATAATTATGACCATTACTTCTTTGAAGAAAATCATACAGTACACACGCTAGCTGGGCGTCCAGTTGTAAACTTTAAACTGGAACACCTTGGCCTGCTCATTAAGAAGTAAACTCTCGAGAGGGCCTGGTACCCAGATGTAATCAGCATAGACTACCGACGCGCTCCGAGGCAGAACACGTGTCCTGAAACTTAGATACCATACACCAGAGCTATTTAAATATCACTGGGCAGCCAGGCAAGCATTTGGCAAGGATCCTCAAACTTTAGAAAATATTTATTAGGAACAAGCCCAAAAGACAAACAATAAGACAATTATTAAATATGCAGCATCACCACTGGCAGGGAAACCAATCATCGAACTATTTTTTAAATTCTTTACTTTCTCATTTGTTAGAGATTAGCTGGTACAGTTCAAAGGGTAAGGCGAAGGTTAATGTATTAAACAAGGTACCATTAAGCCCCAAAATCAGCGTGCCAATACTGTTCAGCTAGGAGGAAGGGCATTGGTTCTCACACAAACACCGTAAAGATGTGTCTGCAATTCCATTGGACCCGGCTCTGCCCTTCATCGAAGCTGCACCCCCAGACCTACTAGTGGACTGCTAGTGTGCCAACATCTGCCCACCCATCTTTTGTGCTTAGGCTCATACGCCACGTTCAGTTTTCAGGCACTAACTTACTCCTTGGCAAATAGTGTTTTTTCCCCGACAGAAATAAATAAGCTGCCAGTTTGGAGGGCCGCTCATTAAAAGTATCAGTGATGCCAAGATATTTTTGAACAGTGATACATTTCTCCCAAACACTGCTTCATCTGAAACATTCTTTGGGAAGACGAGGAGGCGGCATCGGGAGCGCGGAGAGATCTCCGTTGGCAGGCACGACATTTAGTCTTTGACTGAACAGCACTGCTTCCCTACAGTATCTCATATCCAATAAGCTTTGGAAGACGACTCTGCGACGAAAGGCAGAGCACTCAACCTTTTGGGGGAAAACGCACTTTTGTGGATTTAGAAAAATATACGAATCACCACCACCTTTGGTGTAAGGAATTGGCTCAGACTACGCTGGATGTCGGCCTGGTGTCCTGAATAAATACTTCATTTTCCTGGTTTTCTGAATGTTTGCCAATTACATGTTAAGAGCAAAGGGTTAACACAAAATTCACTGTGCATAAGGGTAAAGGTCCACTTCACTGTGCAGTCAATCATACTGGATACTGGATACTGGATTCAATCACAAAGCACGTTTTGGGAGACTGGACTAATGAAACAAAAAATGAAAAGAAAATCCTGCAAACAGGAAAATAGAAAGTCACAGATATTTTAATTTCTTGAGCCATTCCCCTTAAAAATGGCTTCAGCTGCTAAGAACAAAAGTCTTTTCTTCAGAAAACCTTGGATGCTATGACTACCTTTAGGAAACCCCTGCTAGACATAATAACACAAAGTACTGGATTACTACCAAGCTTTTTTTCCTTGCCATAAAAGATTGACAAGCAAGAGCTTGGGCCATAGTTAAAGCCCCCCTAATCGATGCAGTTTGTACTTGACAAGTTAAGATGTAAATTACTGCAGACAGTCTAATCGCAGATCTGCTGGAAACTTTGGAAACAGAAGTCTCAGTCAAAATATTTTTGGAGGTTTCAGCGGTCTAAGACAGACATGGAGAACTGTGGCACACAGATCAGCTGCTTAGAGCCTGAGGTCTCCCTGTGTTTCATTGAATTCTTTCTCGCCTGGCGGCTTGGCATCAGCCAAGAAATCGCAGATTATTAAGGACTATCCTGTCTCCTGTTTATTATGTGTATACTATGCATAAGTACTCGCTAGGAACATCCAGGGGTCTTGCATTTTCAAGTTCAGTTCCAAAGACTCTCTCATAATCCAACAGAATACATTGCTTATGTTCCTTTGGATATGGATAAAACGGGAGTGTGAATGACCATATGAAAGCTGCATCTCAGGGCACCCACCTGGTACGTCAGATGGATGCTGCATGGAGTAGCTCCTTAAGTCCGATACAGAATAAGAGAGTGATATATTAACTTTAGCACGGGGATAATGTGATATCTGAGGCTACCAGCCATCAAGAACGCAAGGGTAGATCTGGTGCCCCCGGGTCTATTTGAAAACAAGAACGCCCCCAACGCTTCACCCTACCCATGCGGTCAGTACGACATTATGTGTAACCAAACTGCTGTATGAATGTCATGTTATGTGCCTGCAGCAACTGTTGCCCAAAGAAGAACTGCAGCTGGATCTAAAAAAAGAAGCAGCACAACCTGCTTCGGCATAGGCTTAAAGCAGGAATTATGCCATGGACCAAACATTGGAAATGTTATTATGGGATAAAGTCCACTAGTACTCAAAAACATCTTTCCTCCCCCTAAAGCTGATATGCTTAACGTCTCACTAAAACATTATCTACACAAGGCAACATACATTCGTATTTTATAGATAGATCCTAATATCCAGATATTAAGTTTTTCTTTAATATTACTTAAAAAATAGGAACATTTAACCCAACTTTATTGGAATCGAGCACTCACAGACTATTTATCTGCAGACCTCATATGATTACACTACACTGGTTGATAGGCACTTCGAAAGAACTACTACACCTTCACCCACCTGGTACATACATGCATTCAGAAATCCTACAGTGAAGTGAACAGGACCACACGTACAGCGTCAAAGCAGCAAGCAGTGGGTTGCGGTTTTCAGTAAAGTTTGGCAGATGGACCAGTTAGGACATCTTTCAAGTGCAAGCACTATATGACTATCGTTATTAAAAGCAAGAGAAGGAGCTGCAAAAGAGACGCCTTCGTCCTGCAAATTCCTGCAATAGTAGTAGCTCAAGATCCAGCCACGACCCAGGGCGAGCGTGTTCCTTTGGCTCAGCCACACTACGCAATACTCTGCAAGGTTAGAAGCGAAAATCCACGGGTTCCCTCCTGCCCTATCTCTGCCTCCTGCCCTGTAGGCAGTACTGCCAGGGAGCTGACAGTCCCTCTGTATTTAAAGAAGCCTGCTGAACCTGCCTCAAGTTCTGTCCCAGATTCTCCTAAACCCTCCGATCTTCACCTTGACTCACGTTATATATTTGTTAAAAAATTACTGCACCCACAGCTGACACAAATTATTTTCTAGAGCACCATAGCTATCTTTCTACTTATTTAGCAGTTATGCTATTCTATTAAACTTAGCCATACTATTTCCAATACATTTAAGCTAAGCATATCAGAAATACTGGCTCCATCCATCCTATGACCAATGTCCTCCATGGGTGCGCTCATCCTACCAAGTGGGAGCCTTCCTCAGGCGCACTTCGGGGTAATGAGCCAAACAGATTTCTTTTTCGCATTTTATGTACTGCCAAACGATGTGCTTCAGGAGATTAAAAATGAAATGAATTCAATGTAACCTGCATTCTGCATCAGCTGGTGTGATGTGATCCCCACCATTATCTGCAGACATGACAGGCTCAGCATATTCCGACAGAGCTGCGATAGCTCCCGTATTCTACACATAAACTAGTTGTTCAACGTCCATCGGTTGCAGTCATTTTGGACAATAATTAGTCATATTTAAAGAAATTAAAAGATATGAGATGCCACTAGAGAGTTCCCACAGGTAAAAATGAATGTAATAGTACTTTAAATAGGTCTTTATTCCCTTTCTAGACCAATATATTTAAGTACTACATTTTAAATTCGGTGATTGTGAAGGTTACCAAAAATCGGGAATTGCTGTAAACCACTAAATCTTTTTTTTACCTTCAAACTCCTAGAATACTCTGATAGCTGAAAACTTTACTAAAAAAAGAGAACTTCTGCGAAACTTTGGCATGGTAATGAAGGAGCCGCAGCGCAGAGCAGTCTCTGTTTTGAATTTCCTTTAATTCAGTTGTTGAAATGAAGACTCTTAATGTTATTTCACATGTAACATAGCTAAGAAACCTCAGATGCATTTGTGAAAAGAAAAAATAAACATGAAAATTAACAAACTTCCATCCACCACAAAGGCGTATTACTTCTGCACACAAGCTCCCCGCCAGCTTCTTTATGTTTCAGTGTGGTAGATTCTACTGTTTGGTCTTGGAATACTTAGATACCGCACACTGCAGTGAGGCCTCTGCTGCCTTTCCAAGCACTTCAGTGCACTCCGAGGAGCTCGATGCATTGCGTGCTGTCACTGTGCATCACTCTCATTATAATTATCATTGACAGGTCCTACCATACGCCTTGCGAGAGATTGCAATGCGTGGTCAGTGATAGACTAGTATGCATTGTGTACCTTGGAAGACTTCCAAAGAACAAAGATTCTGCAGAGGAACAGAGAGAAAACAAAGTCTAGAAACAGTTGTGATTTGTGTTCTTGAGAAAGGTGTGTCTAACACAAATTAACGGCTTTACATTCTAGAACAGTTGAACCTGGGGTACTTATTAGAGCTGGAGGTTAGGACAAAGGGTATACACCACTGAGACACAATTCTAAAATTTCTAGAACTTTCCGCTGACTGTTAATGCTAATTAGATCGCTGCCCTCTATGTTTCATGAATCCAAGAGACTAGGCGCCGGGTTGCTTCCTTGTAAGTTTCAGCATATTTGTTTCGGTTAGTGCGAAGGGTAGAGGATGGACCACTTTGCTGTTACGCACATGGCGACATAAAAAAGTGAAGAACGATGGAGAAGTGAGTTGATTCTTTTTCTAGATTAGTGGTGTCGGTCTCTCAAGGAAGGACATCAACCAGACCATTCATGACTCCAGCTTTGTCAACACTCAGTTAAAAAAAAAATCCTTTAAAGTGGTTCTCCACAAACGTCAACTGATGATTTGATTCCAACTGGCTCACAAGATCACAGCTTTATTTTTTTGCAAAGGAGCAGAAACTTTTGCTTCGGCCTGCAGCTAGTAACATTTGTCTTTGAGGTCTAGAATTCATAGAGAGTACAGCAAGCGACTACTGGGAGCCAGTCCGCTCTCCAGGCTCAGATTAGCACTCATTATACTGAAACTCCAAACGCATCATGGTATTAATTACACATTGCTCCAGTAACTTGAAAATATTTTAATATAAATTAAGTAGATTAACAAATATTTTAGCATTTCTGTATCAAAATATATGAAAATACCTGCCATGCTATAGATAGTTGATGAGGAAATAATGTCACTGCTCAACTTCTACTTTATTTAATAGTTGTGACCACTCAAAGTTTATTCAATATTCTGCATGAACGGAAGGGAGCCTTAACAAGTACACAGACTGACACAATTATTCCAGAATTATAAAGCTGCCATCTTCCCAGAATATCCTTATCACAATCTGCCAGAAATGAGCCTTGCCAATAAGGGCGAAAACAGAAAAGACTCATGTTGGTGTTGGAAAACTTCAGTCAGTCATACAGCAGTGTTCAGACACGACAGCAGGTCGTTTAAGAGCTTAGCAGTGTACATTCTGACATAAATGACAACTAGGCATGCCGGTTACCCTGTGCCGCCAGTACAAGTATATACCAAGCCATCTGCATCATGATGCACTCCTCTGAGAAACCTGATCTAACAGGACCACGATCACTGAGGATGCAGGCTGGGCACTGGGGTTAGATCACAACCATGAAGAAGGTGTAAATGTCCCCATCTGTGTAAGTCATAGTCCCCATTTCACAACTGGAAGCTTCAATCACTGGTATTCTACCTTGTATTAGAGAGATGACAAGGAAATGGAGCAATAGATTTAAATTAGGGGTTAATGTAGCAGCTAAGTGTTTTATCAGGGGTCACATAGAGCATCTTAGTACAAAAGTATCAATTAACCTTACCATTTATTGAGACTATGCATCTTGATTTTGGGTATGCAGCAAAATAAGAGAAAATAATGCCTCGGGGCTTTTAGATAATGAGTACATGTTGCAATAGCCTGGATCACAGATTTAGGCTCAACTCCAGCATTCTCCGCGAGATGTCCAGTATTTTTTAGTTTGCCATTCTGGAAACAGTGCTCTTCGGTTTATGTTTTTGGTGAACCGGATCCACACACAGATAGCTGGTACTAATCCTTATTTACTTTTTCCAACTTTCAAAGTTAAGCTGAAGAGCAGTGGTTTCTGCTCATCACGTGCTAACATTTTTCTACCAAGAGGTGAGGTGATACCCCTTGTAAAGGTCTGCAGAGAAAACTCAGTCAGTTGCACGGGCGGTCATTTTTACATTAAAGAAGTAAAAAATGTACACCATGCATTGTATTACCTAAGTGACAATGTACATTTGTTTGATTTTTCTGAGAGCGACAAAGAGGCATGTCTCTATGCAACCAGGAAAACTGCTCCCTATTAAGAAAGACACTGTAAGGTACCATGTACAATTCCAAAAAAGGTACAGCTTCTCTTGGGAGGAATAGCCCAGATCGTCTTCGTGCTCCCACAGGGTGAAACTACGTGTTTTGAATACGGTCAAGAAATAATAATCCTGGCTGATGCTTAGTACACAATGTTTGCGAGCACACATACCATAAACAGTTACTTGGCACTCGACCAGTGCAGACTTTATTTGGAGGAACAAACAGTGTTCAATTAATTCCAGCAGTGATATTGAATGTAAAGCTATTTAGGGCAGAGCTGACACGATACTCATCAGCTCCTATGTCCATACATCCTTGTCTTTGTGCTGACTAGGCTCTATTTGGTGAACTAACCAAGTGGCATCACTGACAGAAAGGATAACTAAAGGAAAGTATTCAAATCTGCCAAACTCTTTTAGAAGCTTTCACGCACATTTTTATTTGTCAACCAAGCAATGCTTAATCAGGCGTGTATTTACTTTCTTTAATTAACTATCCAGAAACATTAGGAGAAGCCTGTTTATCTGCACTTGTAATGCTAGATTACTATAAAATGATGGCACCTTGCTGATAAACTTCTCAGACAAGCGAGCCAAGAAAAGAGCGCCCAGTGGTGAATAACAAAACACTGTGGCGTGGGCCCCAGTCACATCACAACGGTAGTTGAGAAAATAAAGACCAGTTGAGATGGGGCTCTGGATCGGATAGCTGATGTCGGTATCAAACAAGAAGCATTGTGAACACCCAGGGTTACACAAAAAGCAGACAATGACGAGATTGCTTCAAAACGCTGGCCATTACTTTCCTGTGCACGTGGCTGTATGAGAATATATGAATTAATATCGACCTACAATCATATTTCATATACTACATCGACCTACCACTAGATTCCAAGATAAGTACATATTTACTATTCGTAGCTCCACCAAAAGTTACCTTGAGGTGTGTGTCTAGTTGGAATTAAGACTAACTATATTGACCCGATAGAATGTAGAGGCACGTTTCTGTAGTGGATACGATATTACTGTCACGCGATATAGTGCAGGCCCAATACCGGTCTCTACACTTGGTACACCTAAAAGAGCAAGTCTGAGTAATCGGGCAAATGTGCTATTCAGAAGTTATACCATACAGAATCCCCCTAACAAAGTTCACTAAAAATACAATTTCAGCTACTACAAAATTGATTAAATTAAAAGTATGACTGTCGGAGAAACACGTGTGGACACTAGAGTAGGTGTGAGTGTGTATACACTTAGTACCTAGATTACAAGCTATCCAGGAACTATACAGGATGCGAAATGTCTATTTGATCATATGGACAGCTCATCTTACACCAGACATTTATAACTCTTAAAGCAGAACAAGAAAAAGCTGTTTTTGATAAAAAGACGTAAATAAAAGGAAGCTTACTGGAAACAAAAATACTACAATGTATTTTTAACTTTCAGGCATCTCCCTCCTCACAATAAATTCGCTCAACTGCATCAACATGTTCGCAAATGGATGGGGTGTCGTTTGTAGTGGTTATTTCTGTGAAAGAAGTGTGGCTAGTGTGCCGCGACCAGAGAAGACGATTTAAGACCTCCTGTGCGTTACTGCAGAAGGAGCTGAACGTTTCCTCCTGTCGTTATGTGCAGGAGCTCTCCGGCGCAAGAAGTTGGTGAGGGCCGCGGCGAAGGGAAACTAACACTCATTCACAGTTACCAATCGCACGCCGAAAGCAGAAGTGTTTGAAACAAAGCGTGATGTGAGCGTCTTTTAAACAGAAAAGTGAAATGTGGGAGAAACGTGACTACGTTCTAACTTCGCGCACACAGAAAACACGTTTGTCAAACTCATTCCAGGTTTGGTGCCTCCCTGGCCGATATCATGAATCCAGCAAGCGGCGTTTTATTTTAGAAAGCGCCGGTAGCCATCTACAGCAGGTGACGAGGATTGCCTCACATTTAGAAAAAACATGTGAGATAAAAACGAATTAAACCTATCCTAGAGGATTCCAAAGTAGATGAAACGGGCTGGATACCAGCACTTTTACAAGCCTTTATGAACAAATAGCAATCGTGTGTTTGAAGATAGAGGGGGAACCAAGAGTAAACCACGCCGTCCGGCTCATATAATTGCCCTTTTTATTTGTGATCAATTAAGACCTGTGGAGGGGTCATGGCACGGAGTGGACGAAAATGTTAACGCAGCGACTGAAAAATCGGTCCTTGAATGCCTGGCCTTACTTCGACTAAGAAGTATCTTCTGAAATCAGCATCTTTACGGCGAGGCAGGTTTTTCAAAACCTTATGCTGTTAATAGCAGAAAAGTATTTAAGAAGAGATAGTGAAGGCCTAAGGCATGTCAGCTGAGACAATGCCGCTCTCACATGCTGACCCACCGCACGCAACCACTCGGGCTGGCATGTGTGCCTTGAGTCAGTATCGAGCTGTGGGCGCAGAATGGACAAACCTAAATGCCAGCTTTATAAAGAATATAGCGCCAATCTAGGATAAAAGGGGCCTTTCTGAAAGTCTCAAATACACCTCAGTCTCTTGTTGAGTTGACCTTTGCCCACATCCTTAAAATGGCAATGCAGAACTCTAGGAAGACAGAGGAACACTGCGCTATGAGTCGAAGGTGCAGGGACTCCGCAGCCTTTGAGTACACTACCTTGAGAGAGCAGGGTTGGTTCAATTGAACTACCCACTATGCCCACACCGAGTGCTAAAGCCCCCTGTGGTACTACAATCTACATTAGGCCAAGATTTGCCTGGCACTTTGAGCGAGCGAGATTCTATTTCAAGACAAACGTCTGTCTTGAGCACATGCTCTGCATTTGATGGAAACTGTGTTCCCCGCCAATAATGTGTCTTCAAAGCTCCATTTTACAAAATAACGGAAGACAGGAACTGCAAGTTAAAGTGCACACATTCACACGTGCCCTAAAGAGCCCGGAGGAGCAAGCAACTTAACGATTACATACATGTTTGAAAGACACGATGGTGCGTGTTGCGTCCTCACTAGGATGGGAAGCTACGGTTTAGCGGGGTATGAATGAGTGCGCGACACGTCTGACGCTAAATGTCAAGCACCCACCTCGGACAGGACACGGAGCCGACAGAGACTACGAGGGCAACGCATCTCTGACACCGGCCGCCGCCTGCTCAGTAGGCCGGACACACCGATGGAACTGTCCGGCAGGGAATCTCCTGCAAAAATGTCTGGTGGAGACTAGCAGACAACACAGGCTGAAACTTCAGTAAACGCGGGCATCGAGGCTTCCTTCTTTAAGTTGGGTTCGTCCGCGCTGCGCACCTCAAAAACAAATGGGCCCAGCCACTTCAATTTGTAGCTTTTCCGAAGTCGGGACGCAAGTAATCAGTCTGATGGAGCGTCGGATTGACTGTTTTCCACGGGCGCCAGGGTGCTGTGGCTACGTTGTAACCAGGCGTCGCTACGGATGGAGGAGAGGGCGCCTTCTCTTCGGGGCACAAGAGAATGCAACCCGCATCTGCGGAGAACGGGTGGACTGAGGAGCATCCTTCAAGGCGCTCTCGGAGAACGTCCTTTAAAAGAAGAGAATAACACTTAAAACAGCTCCAAGAAGAACACGAGCGGATTCTGCTTAGAATAGACTCGATAACGAGCGTTAGAACTACATGTAGACACGGGGACAAGACGGAAGGAAGGCTTCAAAGGGAGCCGGTCCCACTCTGCCTCCTGGAGGCACAGGACTCGGGCAAGAGTGAAGGGGGCCTCGAAGAGCTAGCCCCGCTAAGCATGCTGGGTGCGTGACATGGTCCGGCTAGGGGAAGGAGCTGCCCCACTATGTCTGCTGGGAGCATGAGACTATTACTGCTGCAAACATGAACTAGTCCCACTATGTCTGCTGGCAAGTTGAACGGCTGGTCCCACTATGTCTGCTAGTGCCATAACATGGTCTTGTCTGGAGTGTGAGATGGCCCAATTATGACTGCCGGGAGCATGAGCCTATCTCATTATTTCTGCTGGGAACATTAACTGGTCTAACTACGACTGTTGGGAGCATGAGTTTCTCCCACTGTCTGTTGGGACCATGAACTGGCCCCACTCTGCTTGGAGCATGAGCTGCTCCCACTGTGTCTGCACGGTCTCTGCTGGGGGCATAAACTAGTCACACCAACTGGCCGCCCTGTGCTGGGGGCATGGACTAGCCCCACTATGCCTATGCTAGAAGCATGGCTAGCTCCACTATGCTGGGGACATTAGCTGGCCCCACTATACCTATGCTAGGAGTATGACTGTTCCTACTACGCTAGGGACATTAGCTGGCCCCACTATGCCTATGCTAGGAGTATGACTGTTCCTACTACGCTAGGGACATTAGCTGGCCCCACTATGCCTATGCTAGGAGTATGACTGTTCCTACTACGCTAGGGACATTAGCTGGCCCCACTATACCTATGCTAGGAGTATGACTGTTCCTACTACGCTAGGGACATTAGCTGGCCCCACTATACCTATGCTAGGAGAATGACTGGTCCTACTACGCTAGGGACATTAGCTGGTCCCACTATGCACATGCTAGGAGCATGGCCAGTCCCTCTATATGCTGGCAGCTCCTAGCAAGGGACGAAGGCATCATTTAAAGAGCTAGTCCCATTGCTTATACCTTCCAAGAGAAAGAAAGGGTCACTGTCCGCTGTGGGCAGGGCTGGAGCTAGGCAGATACGGGATCCGGACCGGGCTGGCCCCACGGTGTGTGAAGTAGGCTACGACTAGGCACCGGGACTTCGAAGCGAACAGATCCGGCGGTGGCTGCTGGATGTGTGGGCTGCTACTCAAGCAGAGTGTTCACTTAAAAAAAAGTTTATCGTGGTATCTGTCGGCTGCTACTCAGAGATGTCACACTTTTCGTCGCTCACCGTGAACGACAAATTTACCAAGAATAAGAGAACGGCGATAGGTACCAGCTTGTGTACTTCACTCGTGCCCGCACAGCAAAAGAAAACGAAAGTTATAAAGAGTCTGTTTTTGTTTCTAAGCCGCCCTCATTTGGCCAGAACGGGGGAGGACACACAACAAAGAGATTAACAGATGTGCCCAGGATCACACAACAGTGACTAACTCGGAGAGTCTAGAGTAGCACCCAGGTCCCGTTAGAGTTAGCAAGCGCTAAATAAATGCAGTCTCAATACAGGTCTCCAGCTTTCCCTTCAGTAAGTGAGTCGCTAGATCACCTATCCTGTCTATGGTGTGTCGGGCTCGTGTCGCTTCGGTCCCTGCACTCCAGTGTGAGGGAGCAAGCACTGCGCTGATCTCCGGCCCGCACGTGTCACTGGGCTCCTGTGCATCAGGTAGGCAGATCCCGTGCAACGTGAGCGGTCGGGCTGCTGCGCGAGCCATTCATTTGGGAGGCGTGTGCGCGAGGAACTGGGAAGTTCCTGGCAACAGCACGCGGTAAAGTTTTCGGGCTCCCAGCTGCAGTCCTCCTGTTCAGCTGCACGCGCCCTCTCGCTGATGCACAAACTGCCCTAAAGAGACGCATGAATGGGGCTTCCCTGGGACACAGAGGAATAAACAGGAACAACAAGGTTAGAAAGTTTCCCTACGAGGTGTGGCGGGGATGCCTGACTCCACTTGGGGTGCTGAAGGGAGAAGGCTCCAATGCAAGCGGTAAGGGGGTCCTCGGCTCCACCGATGGTGCTGAAGAGAGTAGGCTCCCTGGCAGCGGCGAAGGAGGGCGCGGGAGCCCCGCAGTGCTGGGACGGGGAAGCCCTGGGATCGGCCCTGGGCCGCCAGGCTGTCACAGCACAGAGCCCTCCCAGGATGCAGCCGCGCACACGGATCAGATGCAGGGAAAGGGCAGCTGAGAATGGGGACCCGGGATTGCACACCCTGCCAGGGGCTGCCGGACTCACCTCTCAAACTCCTGAGGTAAATCAGGGTCAGTTAGCATGCTGGAAAGGTGAGGAGTCCCGGCGTCGCGGCGGCCGCCTCCGATCGCCTCCGAGAGGACCTGTCAAGTGACTCCCGAGCTCGGGCAGCGACGGAGCGTCTCCCTGGCTCTGTGCACTGCTGCTGCTGTGGTTGCTCTCCCCCCTCAGTGCGAACAGGGACTCCTTGACCAGGCTCTTAAAGGGCCAGTAGCCCGGATCCAGCAGCAGCCTCGTACACAATGCCTGTGTTGATAATAGCGCTCCCCACGCACGGAGCAGCAGCAGCAGCAGCGTGCGCCTGCACTAACCACAAGCCTCGATGCGTGTGCGGAGGGAGAGGCGCTCTCCACCCGAGCCCATGGGCGGGTTACCGCAAACAGGGTTATTTTGACAGCACCCCTAGGACATTGGATCTGCGAGACACCCAGGAGACCCGCAACTAAGCACCGAGATTTCCGATCATAACACGGGGAGTATTTAAAGCACGCGTGTTTCACTTCTATGGATTTCTGCTTGGTTTGCTCAATTTCTCTGCACTCATGTGTAGCCGGCGTTGTTCTGTGGGGGAGAAACAGGGGCTTGACAAAGTGCAACACGACAGAGGGCCCTTTGAAAATACCTGTAAACAGTGTATCAATTCAATCACTGGCTTAGGTCCGGCTCGTCACATAGTGCTACGAAAACAGGGCGAGGAGGTGCCGGCGTGTAGCCATGTAATGTCAGTTCCAGGACGGGACCCTGCAGTGTGTAGAAGGGACTTTGGCCGAATGACAATGCAAACACCGGTGCGGAATTCTGGAGCGCAGAAGCCCTCCACTCACTGGAAGGCTCAGGTCTTCCGTAAGGACAAAAGCCGCAATTTATTTACCACAAACCTTGTGCTGAACAAATTTTGTGTGGAACCGAAAAAAACTGTTATCGTCACCGATATAGCTTGTACTTTAACTCTGCAATTCCGGAAAAAACAGTATTAAAACAAAGTGTTATGTTTCCTAAAGCTAAGCCCCTTTGGGTTGGATTTATTTCCTTACACTAAGCCCCTTGAGGTTGTAGAGCTGCGTGCGTGTGGCTCTGGTGATGGCCTATGGCACCTCAGTGACACAGACAGACACACATCTGGCAGCAGGCGAGGGAGGTCACAGGTTATGGGCTTTTGACAAACACATGGCTGGAGTGCTCGCCGACGTTCTATGCGCAGGCGCAGAGGTCACGGATAACGCGCCCCTCTGGGCAGCCACTGCCTCCTCCCTCCCCCAAGATGCCCCCAGCGGTGCTCTACCCCGCCCCCGGAGTCCGCAGCCGGAGGCAGTGAGCCACACCCCCAGTGATTGCAAGACCCTCCCGCCTGCGGAGGAAGGGCTTAGATTGAGGGCGTGCTACGGAGTGTTGCCATAGGGTATCCCTGCCCTCCTTCCCACAGTGCAGGAGGAACGGCAGTACACAGTGTCTCCACCTCGCACCCAATCGCGACCAGTAATGAAAGGGGGTGGGTCTGTGGGTGGCAGTCATACTGATATCCAGAGCCCAGCGCTACCCTGAAGATGTGGCAAGGACGAAGCCTCTAATGTTTATTTTGTTTCCTGATGTTCATTCATTGCTACAACTCCCCGCCTCTCACGTGTTTCTTCTAGGCCCGGCCCTTCCTGTGGCCTCGCCTCCTTCTGTTTGACCCTCCCTAATGCTTTTCCCCTGAATTCTTCGTTCTTCGAGTTCTTGCAGCTGGACAGCATTAAAAGCATTTGAGTGCATAACAGAGGTCGACCTCGCGGCGATTTTGAATTTCATTCACCTTTCCTGGCGTCATGTTTATTGCGTTTGCCACAGACACATGTCCACGCTTTCAAGTCGTTTCTTGCCCAGAGTGAGTAACTCATACGCCCCTCTTTTTTTTTCTTTCCATTGTCCTACTCGTACTTGCAGCGAATGGAAATAAAATTTCCTATTTAGATGTGAGACCACAAATCAAAGGAAAAAAAATACTGGATATGTCTCTGACACTCAAAGATGAGGAAGAACTCAATCGATCGATCAAATTTCTTAAGCGCACTACTCACCCGGTAGGGTCTCAAGGCGCTGGGTGGGGTGGTTACTGCTCAAAGCCATGTTTTGAGGTGCTTTCTGAAGGTTAGGAGGTCCTGGGTCTTGCGCAGGTTGGTGGGGAGGGAGTTCCAGGTTTTGGCGGTAAAGTCAGAGGTGATGCGTTGGATGCGGGGGACTGTAGCGAGGGCGAGGTCGGCGGAGCGGAGCGGAGCTGTTGAGTTGGTTTGTGGAAGTTGATTCGTTCATTGAGGTAGGCTGGTCCGGTGTTGTGGAAAGCTTTGTGAGTGTGGACCAGGATTTTGAAGATGACCCTTTTGATCCTTTTGTTAATGGGCAGCCAGTGTAGGGACCTGAGGTGGGCGGAGAAGTGTTTGTGGCGGGGGAGGTTGAGGATTAGACGTGCGGCTGTGTTCTGGATTCGCTGGAGTTTTCTCTGAAGCTTGGCTGTGGTCCCAGCGTAGAGGGCGTTGCCATAGTCCAATATGCTGCTTATGCGGGCGTGAGTGACCGTTCTTCTTGTTTCTAAAGGAATCCATTTGAAAGTCCCGCGTAGCATGCAAAGGGTGTTGAAGCAGGAGGATGACATGGCGTTGATTTGCTGAGTCATGGAGGGAGATGAGTCCAAGATTGCGTGCGTGGGTGGTGGGTGTTGGGGGTGGTCCAAGGATGGCGGGCCACCAAGAGTCGTTCCATGCTGTCTTGTTGGGGCCAAAGATGATAATCTCGGTTTTATCTGAGTTTAGTTTGAGGTGGCTTGCTGTCATCCAGTTGGCGATGGCGAGGAGTCCGGCGTGTTGGTTATTCTTGGTGGTAGATGGGTTCCTCGTGAAGGAGATGATGAGCTGGGTGTCGTCAGCGTATGAAATGATGGTGAGGCCGTGGGGGCGGATGATATTGGCGAGAGGAGCTATGTAGATATTGGAAAGGGTGGGGCTGAGGGAGGATCATTGGGGGACTCCACTGATGGTCTTGGTAGCTGTAGACCGGAAAGGAGGAACTCTTTGGGTTCTTTCGGAGAGGAAGGAGGTGAGCCAGTCCAGGGCTTTGTGGTGAATTCCGGCGTCGAAGAGGCATGTGCGGAGGGTTTGGTGGCATACTGGAGAGTTTTGAATGGTCCAGTGTACAGTCTTCCAAAAGTAACCAATACATGAATCCCAGTACACTGTTCCATAGTTTCTAATCCTTAGTTCCGAGTAGGATGTGGTCACCTAAAGCATTTTCTTGATTGGAGCAAGTACCCTCACCCATCCTTAGGTGGCATGTTATGTCATCGGGCCTGCTCCTCCTGGGGCTGGTGCAGCAATGCCCAACAGGTTCTACAAATGGGCAGATTGCCTGAGATATTTTTGATGTGTGCCAAAGTGATACTGGTAGTGAAGATTCTGTTCCAGTATACAGTGAGGTGAAATATTGGAAAAGGTGAATGTGAAAATTGGCTATGGGTACTGCAGCTATATTTTTAACATGGTTGCTGGTACCTACGTCAAGATTAAAAGCAAGGAGTGAATGTACTGGACTTACTGTTCTGACCTTCTCCTAAGTGGAATCCCATGTGTCTAACTAAAAAAACACTACAAAATAATGTCCGACATGTTTCATGCTATATAAGCCCCAAAGGATCTTTTGGTATTTCATCCCTACCCCTATTTGGAACTGAGGATCAGATATTACGAAACAGTGTACTTGGACTGAATTATTTATTTATGCTACTCACACTCCTGATGTCTTGACATATTTTCTGAACAGATCCCCATTCCTACCTGAGAAGTATCTCTGTGTGACCTATGACACATCCAGCCAGTTCTTTTAATATGTAAATGTGAGCAAGAATATATTAGCATTCAAAGTGCTTTTGACTAAAAAGTAAATACTGGATACAAGAGTCACAAGCAATAGAGCATCAGTCACCCGCTGTCTGCTAGGTTTAAAATAAGATATAGTCATTCTCTAAGTCACAAGAGCCCTTAACCACATCCTGCAGAGCATTGAAAGTGGAAGTTTGCTTCCATAGTGGGCAGGTTTTTAGGTCTTTCCTGCCAACAGCGCATGTCATGTTGCTGCAAGGGATATTGTTTACAATAAGGGGCTTGGCGCACACCCATTGCATACCATTGGTTGGCTTCATCATCACTCTTATTTGCTGTTTTAGTAAAGGGCTCTGGGCAGACAGCTTCCTGATGACCTTTCATGGGTGTGGAATTCTTAGACCCCAATGCCCAGGGCATGTTGTTTCGAGTGAAGGACAACAAGTTTTCATATTTATTTTGTCCTTGGGACAAGTACGCCCAACCCCTTTTACAGTACCACATTATGGATCAGGGATAGGGGATTGTCTGCAGTTAAGGTAAAATGTATATCTATATGTCAATGTTGTTTGAACTTGTATATATGGTTCATTAACACAAAACCTTTGTGATTAGGGTGAGCGCCCTAAGGAAATGTTAGCTCGGATTTCACTACTGACAGAGGTTCCAGCATAAAAATGTGTACACGTTTGCAAAGTTTACCACTATGAGGCTGTGTATAGTGCTCCCAGAATGTTCTCTGATAAGATGGAAGTATTTGCAGAAGCTTGAAAGCAAGATTGATGATTCTTTGCTTTCAAAATAAAATGTTCACAAGAAACTGCAACTAGGAAAAAAAAACGTTTTCCTAAACAAACTCCTCTGAAATTTTAGATACCACTTCTAGTAAAATGTGTTGATGCATGCTAGCATTTCCAAAACCTATTTATAATAGAAAATATGTGTCCCCGGTTTCAACAAGATTATAAGAAACTTGACAATAAACAAGCATTGGCAAAGCCAATAAGTCTGCTGTTGGTGGTCAGCCTATAGGGTTTGTCAATGTGTGTCTTGTTTTAAAATGGTTATTGTAAAACATTCATGTTGTGGTAGCTGTTGGGCCCTCACTATTATAACAAACTTTGGAAAGAAGCAAAATTAATTTGGTCTAAAAAAGCACACATTGTCAAAGTAGTCCCTGGCACTGAACAAATCTACTTTGTGTGCTGAAATGCTCCTTCTGAAAGAGTTGATTGCTGTCACTCACAGTGAAGCCAGCTGATGGATAGAGAGGCAGAATTTAATAAAAACAAAAGGTCTTGGTTAACACCAGACCTAATTAGCAACCCAATTCTAAATAAAGTCACAAAAGTGCACCTATGATATATGTCCTTGCCTTAGTGCAGTTATATGGCTTTTATGAATTCACAAGAAGTTATAGAAGTAGGTCAGGAAATTGTACCTCTAAAAAATATTTGTGAACCAAATTTTACCACGGTGCAAATATGCATTTGTAGATTTGCTCATGCAAAAATCCATTGAGTATTTACAAGTTCACTTTTCTTCTAATCACTTTTTCCCTCAACCCTGGAAGTGTCAGAGTCACCAGATCCTCTGGGTCCGTGCACGTTCCCAACACTTCCACCACAAGACAGCTCCAATACTCTGATTAGATTTATCACAGAGTCTAAGAGAGTCCAAGTGGGGAAAAGGGGATTAGGACGGGAACAGCTGGGAAGGAGACCTGTAGGAAGCAAAAGGTTAAAACACAACATCAAGATTACATCTCATGAAATCAGTACAATGCTAAAACATGAACAACCCTGGAATAATCCTAAAACTGACTAGGCTTTAGATGACCGAATACCTGAGGAGGAAACAGGAAAAGTTAAATAGGACTTTCAGATTCAAGTACTTTCTTTACCATGAGAATCAGGAAACACTCTGAGCAATTTCTAAACAACCATATGAATCTCCTTTTATGAATACATATCAGGAACACACAGCATTACATCTAGAACTTTGGTATTGTTGTGTTCATTTCAGAAAAAACATTTGGAAGTAAATTGCGCACATTGCAGATTTTTATATGAGTATTAAACACCATAAAGGTTTGTGCACCATGAAATCACACAACGTAGATTCAAGGAATAAATCATGCGACGTGTCAACTTGAAATGCTACCAAGAAAATGTCTTAGAATGGAAGCGCACAGTAACTTATATTATTTATACACGAGGAAAGAATTGCGCGTCTTGCCGATTCAAATGCCACCATACAAATGCCAAGAAATAGTAGCACACAATGAATAACATGAAAAGCACTCAGGGAAAGAATCGCGCGTCTTGTCGATTCAAATGCCACCATACAAATGCCAAGAAATGGTAGCGCACAATGAATAACATAAGAAAAAACACTCAAGGAAAGAATCGCGCGTGTTGCCGATTCGAATGCCACCATGTAAATGCCAGAAAATGGTAGCGCACAATGAATAACATGAAAAAACACTCAAGGAAAGAATCGGGCGTGTTGCCGATTCGAATGCCACCATGTAAATGCCAGAAAATGGTAGCGCACAATGAACAGCATGAATTACACACGAGAAGTGAATCGCGCGTTTCGCCGATTCGAATGCCACCATGTAAATGTCAAGAAAAGATAGCGCGCAATGAACAACAAAGTTAAATGCTCATGAAACGAGTTGCACGTCTTGCCAACTCGTAAAACATCATGTAAATGTCAAGAAATATCAGCGCGCAATGAACAATAATGTAATAACGAAGTCAAATCTTTATGGAATAAATTGTGCGTCCTCCCTTTTTGCAAAACACTATACAAATGTCAAAAAATGGCAGTACACAAATAATCTGTTATTCATTTAAGAATTAAAAGCAAGAATATGAAGATTCTCAATTACGGTGTTGGGAAATGTCCAAACACCGTCTTACCGCCTGGAAACAGTGATCACCAATGAGAGATGAGTGCAGAAGACTGGAAAATCCAAATAGGCCGCCGGGACAGGAGTTCAGGAAGAAGCTGCTGCTCTGCACCGGGACCTCTGAATAGTGAGCACTGGAAGTTGGGCTGACTCTCTTTTATAGAGTCTTGGCCCAGCCTAGAACCACGCCCAGGCATGTTGCAGGGAAAGTCTCCAGAAGGCCCTGGAAAGGGACCACACCCTAACACACTCTGAATGTCTGCAGCAATACATTGTAAATGTACAGTATTTATAAGCACCTTAAAAATGAATCTTTTGGATGGAATTCTGCAATGCAAAAGGTTAAACAATAACATATCATCACAATGCATAAATTACTTTATCTTGCAAGTGTTGGGTTTTTGCATTCTAGATGCCCGTAGAGCGTGCACTGTCCTGGTGTTGACAGGAAGTTTTACTTCTGCCCCTTTAAGGAGTAAATGTCCAACCTTTCTCAGTATGGTAAAAGATTAAAGAAGACCTGGTGAAAATCCCTAAAACATGCAAGTTAGTAGGTTTGTACAGACTCAGAAGGGCATTCCAACCCTGGAACTATTGCTTACTGCTACTTCCATCCTCAATATGTAGATCTGCAGAAATGTGCAAATTAAGGAAATTGTTAGTATTCAAACTCTCCTATATTATGAACTCTGGCATAATCAGAGAGGCTGTAACCAGAGCTTTTGTATAAAGAGATTGGTACCATAATTTCTTGCCGCACTATGTGGCACCAAGGAGACAAGTGGGTTTTTAACAGGATATTCAGATTTATAAAGCAACCTGGTATATGGGCAAGTAGATATTTTATTAAATTCCACACCACTGCCTTTTTTGTTTTACTTGGTCATTTCTAAAATCAAAAGAGCTCATCATTGGATAGTTGACATTCAGATTTAATGGAGAACTTTGTACACCTTGCGCAATAGTAGTTTTGTATGTATTGGTTGAAAACAGACAACCAACCCCCTCTGGATTCTCATGCTAGGACAAAGAACACTCCAACCTATTTTTTCTAGGATGACCTTTTCCTGAATAGCATTGATCTTACAGACGCAATCCTTCCTATATTTTGGATTTGCCAATCCCTCCTCGACTGCACCTACCACACCAAGACCATTTGTTTAGGCCTAAAGAGCATACTCTAGGATTTGAAGCACCCCAGAAGTGATTTCTGCCATTTCCTAATGCAATAGCACTGCTTCCTTCGAGTGCTAGAAGAGCACCTTTCTTGCTCCACCATGCAGCTGCCCTTTTCTCTTCCTCTTTGTATGAGAGAAGGCATGGGAGCTCAGGCCAGAAAACATCTCTGCTGCATCATCGACTACTCTCCTTCTCATGCTTTTATTGATGGGCTGTGGAACCATGCATCTGCAATCCCTGGAAAGAACGTGGGCGTAGGGTGATACTCTGACGGTGACAACCCCAAAAAAATTAATACACAAGACAAAAAAGACCAAATAATAATAGGTAGTGGGGACAAGGGATTCTCCTAAAGCTGGAAACCCACTCTAAACATTGGTAAGTTGTTTCAACAGAGCCCTAGAAACTGTTGATAGCATACAGTATTGGCATTAGCTTTGCACATTCTAAACATTATTTATATTTAAACAGGATTGGGAGTTTGTGACACAACATATACATAATACTTGCATGAAAGGAAATGATCAGCAAGGATTAGCTGTTCTTAAATAGAAACTTTCTAAAAGTACCATGACAATGTGTGTAGAAATTATTTTTGGTGAGGTCTACTCCAGAAACCGCTCAAGTGGTAAAGAGCGTGGATCGCCCTCCATTGTTTACCATTCATTGGCTTCAGAGTCTCTTTTCTTTGTCACTTCCTGATTAGCCAGTGCATTCCGGCTTCACTTTCTCTTCTATCGTGTGGAACATGGACCAACTACTGGTTGATTTAGCTTGGTTCGTGTCCTTGCATGGTCTATTCACTGCACATGCTGTTATTCAGGTACCATTTTCTTTATCTGCTTCTCCTCCCTCCCCACCTGTTCTCCATGTTGCGTCATTTCCTTCCCACCTTGTGCTCTTGTCGCTTCTTCCCCTCCCACCCCATTTTACTGTTGCTTCTTATCCTCTCACCCCCTTGCACATGTTTCGTGTCCCGCTTTGGCCCATCCCATAACAAAAATAGTCCTAGCCATGTCACAGCACTTTTTTTCTAACTTTACTTTCAGCCAATCTGGCTAAGACATTTGCACACACAGTGGGCCTCATTCTGACCCTGGCGGACGGCGGAGGCCGTCCGCCAGGGTACCGCCGCTGAATGACCGCACCGCGGTCAAAAGACCGCGGCGGCCATTCAGACATTTCCTCTGGGCCGGCGGGCGCTCTCCAAAGGAGCGCCCGCCGGCCCAGAGGAAATGCCCCTGCAACGAGGACGCCGGCTCAGAATTGAGCCGGCGTAGGTGCAGGGGTGCGACGGGTGCAGTTGCACCCGTCGCGTATTTCAGTGTCTGCTTAGCAGACACTGAAATACTTTTCGGGGCCCTCTTACGGGGGCCCCTGCCGTGCCCATGCCATTGGCATGGGCACGGCAGGGGCCCCCTGGGGCCCCGCGGCACCCCCTACCGCCATCCTGTTCCTGGCGGGCGAACCGCCAGGAACAGGATGGCGGTAGGGGGTGTCAGAATCCCCCATGGCGGCGCAGCAAGCTGCGCCGCCATGGGGGATTCTAAGGGCAGCGGTAAACCGGCGGGAGACCGCCGGTTTGCCTCTTCTGACCGCAGCCGAACCGCCGCGGTCAGAATGCCCTGCGGGGCACCGCCGGCCTGTCGGCGGTGCTCCCGCCGACCCTGGCCCCGGCGGTCTTAGACCGCCGGGGTCAGAATGACCCCCAGTGTCTCTTACATAGACGTGACCTATTGACATTGCCAATGCATTTTACACCTTACATATTAATCTGTGACAAAAGCATTTCCTAGAGTATTACATAGTAATCTGTGCCAAAGACATTCCCTAAAGCCTTACAATTTTCAATATTTTGAAAAGAAAATGTACAGGTACATTTTAAAATCTATTGAAGTTCTGCAGCAACATATTTTTAAATGATCTTTCTGCAAAATTTGGGTGCATCTGCAGCACATTGTAGGTGTACAAAATATGCATATCATTTGCCATGACATAGGGCCCATTTTATACTTTGGCGGACTGAATAATCTCCGTTTGTCTGGTGGAGGATTTAACGTCCACCCGGCTGAGAATACTCTACCCACTAGCTTCAGAAATGAATGCCAAACTAGCCGTCATTTTAAAGCATTGACAGGAACCAGCATCACAGCGATTCCTGTCAATGCTGTTGAAAGTTTAGTGCAGTGCTCTATCAACATCCCAAAGCAGGATTTTCTGTTTGAAAATAAAAAATAAAATGCTGCCCTTACCATGCAAAACCTCTTCCATAGCGAGGGGAGCATTTAGCAGTTTTCACTAACACTTACTGCCAGGGTTTTCTTGTTGGTATTGGGCAGTGAAAACTCACCACTAATTCCACCCGTCTAAATTAGATGTGCAGATTTAGAGGTTTGTCTCAGATGGCCTTTACTCCACAGGGCCATCAGAAGGGCTTAAATATGACTGAGACAGAGTAGTCTTCACCATGAATCAACCTAAGGTTTGCCATCAACTAAATTTAGCAGGCAGACCATAGTCTTGGTGGAATAGATGCTCTGTTGCAGTTGCAACAGAGTATCCATACCACCAAGATATATATCAGGCTCTAAGTTCCTAATCATGAGTGAAGCTGATAGGGTTGAGGTATTTACCATAGCCAGTATAAGTTGACACAGCTGGGTGAGGTATTTTCACCAGGTGTAGATAATCCCTCATACAAATTAGTTTTCACTGTGAAAATGGAACACAACGTGCCGAATTCAACACATACCATATTCACTTTTTGGTGTATTACTGTTTACCAGTATTTTTCGTCAGTAATATTTTTTGGGGGGATGGTAATAACTGTAATCCTCGGAACAACAATATGTGAAGCATTTGGAGTTACTGTACATATTACAATTGATCACCCCCCTCTTGATCGAGGCTTCACTGTTGTGACTACTTCAATGCAAAACTTATTTTTAATTGACGTATGGCCCAGAAGAATGACAATCTGCTCAAAATGTTTAACCTGGGTAAAAAAGTACCAAAATCAATGGTATACCATGCTACTCAAGTGAATTACCATTGGTACTGATTGATTCAAAATATTTTCTCCATCACATTTTTGCCTCTATCAAAGTGAGTCTTTTTAAATGACAGAGATATGTCCAGGTGTGGGTCCAGAGCTGGCATTCCAAGATGTCCCAAGATGCACCTCACTGATAAATCCCCAAAATAGTGATTGTTTCTGAGGTTGCCTGTAAGGACAAAGGCTAGCAGTTCAGGCCAGGCCAGGCTGTTGTTTATGGGGCAGTGTTAGGATTGAAAAACATAATACCAATCCATGGTAAAGAGGTAATGGTGACAAGTACATATACACCAGTTAGCCACCTACATGTAAATCTTACACCATGTGCCAAATGTATTCTGTGTCACCTAAAAGATTAGATTCAGAGATCATGCTACAATGCTTCTCTAAGTAGTTGAAAAGTACAGCTCGAGCAAAGGTATGTGTAGGAGGCTGGACTGGCTTGTAGTGAGTACCTAGGGGTACTTGCACCTTGCACCAGGCCCAGTTATCCCTTATTAGTGTATAGGGTGTCTAGCACCATAGGCTGATAGATAATGGTAGCTTAGCAGAGCAGCTTAGGCTGAACTAGGAGACGAGTGAAGCTCCTACAGTACCACTTAGTGTCATATGCACAATATCATAAGAAAACACAATACACAGATATACTAAAAATAAAGGTACTTTATTTTTATGACAATATGCCAAAAGTATCTCAGTGAGTACCCTCAGTATGAGGATAGCAAATATAAACAAGATATATGTACACAATACCAAAATATGCAGTAATAGTATTAGAAAACAGTGCAAACAATGTATAGTTACAATAGGATGCAATGGAGACACATAGGGATAGGGGCAACACAAACCATATACTCCAAACGTGGAATGCGAACCACGAATGGACCCCAAACCTATGTGACCTTGTGGAGGGTCGCTGGGACTATTAGAAAATAGTAAGGGTTAGAAAAATAGCCCACCCAAAAACCCTGAAAAGTGAGTGCAAAGTGCACTAAAGTTCCCCAAAGGACATAGAAGTCGTGATAGGGGAATTCTGCAGGAAAGACACAAACCAATAATGCCACAACAATGGATTTCCAGTGGAGGGTACCTGTGGAACAAGGGGACCAAGTCCAAAAGTCACAAGCAAGTCGGAGATGGGCAGATGCCCAGGAAATGCCAGCTGTAGGTGCAAAGATGCTGCTACTGGACAGTAGAAGCATAGGTTTCTGCAAGAACGACAAGGGCTAGAGACTTCCCCTTTGGAGGACGGATCCCTCACGCCGTGGAGAGTCGTGCAGAAGTGTTTTCCCGCCGAAAGACCGCCAACAAGCCTTGCTAGCTGCAAATCGTGCGGTAAGGGTTTTTGGATGCTGCTGTGGCCCAAGAGGGACCAGGATGTCGCAAATTGCGTCAGGGGACAGAGGGGACATCGAGCAAGACAAGGAGCCCTCTCAGCAGCAGGTAGCACCCGGAGAAATGCCAGAAACAGGCACTACGAGGATGCGTGAAACGGTGCTCACCCGAAGTCGCACAAAGGAGTCCCACGTCGCCGGAGAACAACTTAGGAGGTCGTGCAATGCAGGTTAGAGTGCCGTGGACCCAGGCTGGACTGTGCACAAAGGATTTCCGCCGGAAGTGCACGGAGGCCGGAGTAGCTGCAAAAGTCGCGGTTCCCAGCAATGCAGTCTGGCGTGGGGAGGCAAGGACTTACCTCCACCAAACTTGGACTGAAGAGTCACTGGACTGTGGGAGTCACTTGGACAGAGTTGCTGGATTCAAGGGACCTCGCTCGTCATGCTGAGAGGAGACCCAAGGTACCGGTGATGCAGTTCTTTGGTGCCTGCGGTTGCAGGGGGACGATTCCGTCGACCCACGGGAGATTTCTTCGGAGCTTCTAGTGCAGAGAGGAGGCAGACTACCCCCACAGCATGCACCACCAGGAAAGCAGTCAAGAAGGCGGCTGGATCAGCGTTACAGAGTTGCAGTAGTCGTCTTTGCTACTATGTTGCAGTTTTGCAGGCTTCCAGCGCGGTCAGCAGTCGATTCCTTGGCAGAAGGTGAAGAGAGAGATGCAGAGGAACTCCGATGAGCTCTTGCATTCGTTATCTAAGGAATCCCAAGAGACAGAGACCCTAAATAGCCAGAAAAGAGGGTTTGGCTACCTAGGAGAGAGGATAGGCTAGCAACACCTGAAGGAGCCTATCAGGAGGAGTCTCTGACGTCACCTGGTGGCACTGGCCACTCAGAGCAGTCCAGTGTGCCAGCAGCACCTCTGTTTCCAAGATGGCAGAGGTCTGGAGCACACTGGAGGAGCTCTGGGCACCTCCCAGGGGAGGTACAGGTCAGGGGAGTGGTCACTCCCCTTTCCTTTGTCCAGTTTCGCGCCAGAGCAGGGCTAAGGGGTCCCTGAACCGGTGTAGACTGGCTTATGCAGAAATGGGCACCAAATGTGCCCATGAAAGCATTTCCAGAGGCTGGGAGAGGCTACTCCTCCCCTGCCTTCACACCATTTTCCAAAGGGAGAGGGTGTAACACCCTCTCTCAGAGGAAGTCCTTTGTTCTGCCATCCTGGGCCAGGCCTGGCTGGACCCCAGGAGGGCAGATGCCTGTCTGAGGGGTTGGCAGCAGCAGCAGCTGCAGTGAAACCCCGGGAAAGGCAGTTTGGCAGTACCAGGGTCTGTGCTACAGACCACTGGGATCATGGGATTGTGCCAACTATGCCAGGATGGTATAGAGGGGGCAATTCCATGATCATAGACATATTACATGGCCATATTCGGAGTTACCATTGTGAAGCTACATATAGGTAGTGACCTATATGTAGTGTACGCGTGTAATGGTGTCCCCGCACTCACAAAGTCCGGGGAATTGGCCCTGAACAATGTGGGGGCACCTTGGCTAGTGCCAGGGTGCCCTCACACTAAGTAACTTAGCACCCAACCTTTACCAGGTAAAGGTTAGACATATAGGTGACTTATAAGTTACTTAAGTGCAGTGTAAAATGGCTGTGAAATAACGTGGACGTTATTTCACTCAGGCTGCAGTGGCAGGCCTGTGTAAGAATTGTCAGAGCTCCCTATGGGTGGCAAAAGAAATGCTGCAGCCCATAGGGATCTCCTGGAACCCCAATACCCTGGGTACCTCAGTACCATATACTAGGGAATTATAAGGGTGTTCCAGTAAGCCAATGTAAATTGGTAAAATTGGTCACTAGTCTGTTAGTGACAATTTGAAATAAATGAGAGAGCATAACCACTGAGGTTCTGGTTAGCAGAGCCTCAGTGAGACAGTTAGGCACCACACAGGGAACACATACATATAGGCCACAAACTTATGAGCACTGGGGTCCTGACTAGCAGGGTCCCAGTGACACATAACAAACATACTGAAAACATAGGGTTTTCACTATGAGCACTGGGCCCTGGCTAGCAGGATACCAGTGAGACAGTGAAAACACCCTGACATACACTCACAAACAGGCTAAAAGTGGGGGTAACAAGGCTAGAAAGAGGCTACTTTCTCACAGTATGCCACTATACTTTGCCGTCAGTGACTAGAGCAGACCTTTTAATACTGTCACGTGAAGGACTCATGAGTAAAACCTGTCAAGTGCGGAAATTACCATAGGATGAGGCAGCCAGTTAGGAGGCTATGCATCAGTACCACAACACAAGTCAGGAGAATCATGGAAAGGACTTCCTTCAATACTCTTATTTTAAATAAAGGCATCAAAAGGGCTGCCTGCTTGCACCAGTGTTTCAGAGTGTCAGGTGATGGTAGAAACAATAGAGAAAATCCTGAAATTTTGAAAAGATAAATTCCCATATTCCAGCATGTAGATTACTCTGCACTTCTGGTCAGATGACAGAGGACTCAGAGAGACCTGCTAAAGTTAGCTGAGAATAATTACTCACTGAACAATTTAATAATAACAAAAAATTACGGACAAGTTATGATAATGTTTAAAAGAACAGGTGTAGTCTAGCTGCTGATCATGTCTTCTATCTCAACAAGAAAATAAATTGAGGTAGTACAGTTCTACATCTAGCTTGGCCTAAAAGTAGCAAGATACAATTCCTTGAACAAGCATTTATATATCTGCATTCACCAGCATTAACCAGGCTGAGAACACAGTTAGGTACTGTCAAATAAGTCCATATGGCTGGCCTTTGGTGAGTTTAAACTCAAAAGAATTTATTGAAGAATCATCACAACAAGATGTACAAGGGTCCTTTTTTTTCCCACCTTCTCCATGGTCCCCGAGGCTAGGAGTTAACATGAATTCTTATATGTTCCTTTTTCAGTCATAAAAGATGTAATATAATGTCCTTTTCTTTTTGGTATATTCACTAGATAGTTCACAATCCCTTTTTCAAGCCTCCCCAAGATTTTGCAGCTTTGGTTGGCCTGTTTTGTGGCCCAGAACCTCAAAGTGTGTACTTTTTTGTGGTAAGCAGAAAATGTGCCTGTCACAAAAATACCACAAGGTCGTTGCCCTGCCGTGGCTAGACACTGTGCAGTGTGACAGTCTGTAACCTCACAGAGCTTCAAGTAGCACAATGACTTGAACTGGGGGATGTCTGGTGCCACAGTGTGCAGATTGCAGTATGATACCTCAGCTCTTGATGGCATCAGACAATTTGAATCCCCTGCAGTGCATAGGGCAGCCAGGCCTCAGACAGGAAGGCCTGAGGGCATGGGGGCAGGGCAGTGTCTCACTGGATCAGGGCTACATGAGTCATGGGAGGAAGGGAGTCACAGGGCATCAGGGAGTAGGGGGACAAAGGAGACATGGAGGAGGTGAGGGGTTACAGAGAGATGATAGCAGAGGGAGGAGGGGAAGAAGAGGGATAGGAGTGACAAAGTGCAATGGTGGGGGACAGGAGTGGATCCAAGGGTATGCAGAGTCCACAGATCTGTACACAGCATCTCCCCTCTGAATGCACAGGAGACTGCTTAAAGCACAAAGGAAACCCTGTATCCCCCCTTGCAAGTAATCTTGGGCACTTGATTGGAAGAAGCCATACTATTGCACACCCGTTGCCTCATTATTTTGTGTTTGGAAATACTAGTTGAAATCCCATCAATATTTAAAAAAAAAGGGCCTGCCTTTCTTCCCCACTTGAGATCTAGCCTGACTACTGAAAGTGTTGTACTACCTCTTCTCCGTATGGAAAAACATTTTATTCTGTGCACTTGGGTCCCTTTATTCTCACCGCACTGTGTCTGAACTACACTGTCAGAACCGTGTTCAGAAGGCCATGGTAAAAGCAGGCGCTACTAGCCCCAAACGTGGAGGTGGCAGCCTTCTACTACTGATGTCATAGGGCCCAACCTACTATTAATCCTGAGCAACTGGGCCAAGTACATCTTCAGCACTTGATGCTCAGGATCAGCGTGGTCCAAGCAGTCCAAAGCTTCCTTAGGGGGAAGGTGAATTGAGGTTGGTGAACACAGGTTCACAACTCAATGTGTCAGCAGCAACAAATGATTGTCCAGCAAATACCTACTTTTGTGATAGAAGAAGTATTTTTATTTGACCGCTATCCACACAAAGGGAAATATGACATTCACAAACAACCACACAGTCCCTTCTGAAGTAGGGGACCTAGTGTTTCTGTAAGAGGTTCCCAGGGTTCCACACCCTCCTTGCTCCTAGTATAGTGCTTATTCCTAATTTACTATAGGCAACATCCAGGTAAGCTCCACTAGTATTCCAAGTTTCAAGAGTCCACTCTGACTCTATTTTAAAGTCAACAGTGCTCCATCGCTATAGTGCTAAGTAGCAAGCAAGTTCCTAGGCCGACTGGTCCAAATCAGTCCTACCTGTAGGCATGGAGAGTCCAGAGTTCCTGGGCGTGCCCCGTCTTTGGACGCTTGGAGTGGCAGCAGTTGATTCAGGTGAGTTTGCTATATGCGGGTCAGGGGGGCTGAACACAACGGCCCAGAGTTTCCCCATACTCAGTCGCACCACTGGAGCGACCTAAGGTTCTCTGCGGCTGGTGGTAGTGATGCGACGATCCTGAAGCAGGTCCCTCACCTTAAGTATGGTGCACAAGTGCTCCTATGGCAGCCTCACTTCTCTGACAGGGGGAGGAGTGTCAATCAAGTAAATCAAGTCACATGTCATGTTGCTCCTCTCTACATATGGGCTCTGGCCCGATTGGCACAGCGATATGCATGGCTTAATTCACAGCGGCTGACTTCATACTGCATACAGGCTGAGCCTCCTCTTCACACCTTGCAAAGTGAGTCCACAAGACAGATCTCCCCCCTGGACCTTGCTCCCTCTGACGCCTTCCTCTTCATCAGAGGTGATACTGGTCTTGGCAAGCGCTGGTGCTCCAGGACAGGTGGTCTTGGAGTCCCTTTACTCAACACAGAGACTAGCATGCTTTGACCGCCAGACCTGCTAAAAGGCTGAAGTATTGCAGAGCTTTCCATTCTCACACAGCCTGTCTGGCTGCTTGGCAAATGACAGTTTTTGTGGTCTCAAACTCCCCTTCTTATAGTCCATTTCCAGGCACCAAAAGTGATTTAAAGTGTGAGTCCTTAAGGTTTATGTTGGGGGTCTGCTTCTTTTGAAGTACCCTCTCCTCTGCACTCTTTTCCTCTTGAAAGCAGCCTGTCATAGCAGAGGAAACTCCATGGCTGACAATACAGGCCATGGCATGACTAGAGTTAATACCTGGAGGTCAGCAACAGTGATGTGTATCAAAAGGTTAGCCCAGGGCCTCAGACCTACAGTGTATGTTTCTATTATCAGCCCCATATCGTTCCTGAGATGTAACCAGGCCAAAGAGCACTCTTTGAAGTGTACGGGGAAAGCCTGGCTCTCTTCTGTCCATTGTGTGTCTCACCTGGCTTACAGTAATGCAGCAATACAAAAATCCGTCGGGAGAGATCCGTCTCCCTCCACTCCTCATGTTTCACCATGCAGGTCTGGGTCTCCCAAAATGGGGCACAGGGTCCTCCGTGTACTGTACCATTCACCGGCACATACACCCAGATCATATATACAGCATACACACACTGCACAGCACTGTATCCTTCCTATACTGTACCACTCATAGGTCTTACATGCTCCAGGCACATACATTTAACACCCATGCACTGCACAGTACTTTATCCTTCATGTACTGTACCACTCATAGGCACACATACATGTAGCCTGCACCCACTGCACAGCACTACATCCTCCATATTGTGTACCATCCACAGGCACACACACATCAGGCACAAGCATTTAACATGTACACACTGCACAGCACTGCATCCTCAACGCATTGTATCACTTAGGCACACATACATCCAGCAAATGCATTCAGCATGCATGCGCTGCACAGTACTGAATTATCCTTGTAGTGTATCTTTCACAGACACTCATACACCCAGCAGAGATATGTAACTCATGCACTGTGAAGCACTGCATACCAATCCAATGAAGGCCAATGGTGAGTTAACCACACAGCAGTTGAACTTTAACTGAGTGAGCCTGTAGGGTTCACTCCACTGGCACAGGTTAAAATAAACCTCTTCACTCTTGCTGATCACTACACGGTATCCAGCCACCACCTCGCTCTTGCTGATTAATTCCTGGTGAGGACAGTAGCCTTTCACCATTCTGAGGATAGCACGTTGGTCTCCCCTCCCAGTCCAACAAGACCACAGTCCATGAGATAGGCCTATGTCATGGTGCACACACATGATTTGTGTTTGTCTATAACAACAAACATCAGCATTAGGGATCCAGACATCAGTATGGTTTGAGAATGCAGCTGTGCCCATCTATTACCTTCGGAGGATGTTTCCTTCCCCACATACATGTTGTGGTAAGTCTTGCCTGTTGAGACTGTTTGTGTGAGGATTTCTGTCAGCATCTATGTGCTTGTTCTCAGGTGGACTTTCAGGAAGGCAACCTCTTCCCTGAGCAGTATGGCCTACCCTTCTTACCGTGAAGGTTCCGTATGAACCCTATTGGATTTCAGACCTAGCAAAATGGGAGACCCAGAATGTGCCCCCTGAACCCAAATCATATCATATGTGGGGTACTGTACTGGGGTTAATATCACTGTGGTCACTTTGTTACAGAAGCATAAAAAGTTTCACAAATCACCTTGGTCATAATGCCATTAATCAGCTAGATAGGTTCATTAGTGTAAAGGCAGGAGGTGTGCTATTTTATGGAGCAGAAATATGGACTATTCTGATGGTGAAGGAATGATTGAGAAAAGCAGTAAATTCATACCAATCCACACTAAAGAATACTGTTGAAACAAATATGCAGATGATGTGCATAACAAGTACAACAGACATCTTGGAGAAACTACAAGGTGTACATTGGAAGGAGGTCCTTTTATTATAATGGTAAAACATTTTTGTAAATGAGGAACATATTTTTGTAAGAAGATGAGTGTTTATGTATGGGTTGAGGAATAAAATCTAGCAGACATCTGAGATTCAGAAAAAAAGGGTATTGCTAAGAATATTATGTGCACCTACTGATTCATGGTTAGGTGAATCCCTGTAACAAACAACCCTACTTTCCCCACAATACAATGAAACCTGAAAACTAATGCCACACCTGATCACGAGAGCCTCCGGTGATTGTTAGTCTCAACAAAAGATGTCTGACCTTGGAGGATTGGGGTACAGTCAAAGTGATACTCCTTTTTACATTGGAAGCTGTAGTCTCAGTGGTCAGGACATGTTGTGACTACCAGTTAATTACACCTGACCTGTAGTTGTGGCAAACAGACCCCCTTAACTGTACTCTAGTGGAAAGTCTGCCTCAGTGCCTAATTACATCCAGTGTTGCAGGTTGGGCCCATCGGCACTGATTTATGGGGACCGGCAATTCTATTTCCTCAATGACTTCGGTCCAGAATAGAAGAGACAAAGGCAGAAAATGAACAAAAAATAGGGAGAGAAGGACAGAAAAACAGTGACAAATGGAGAAAACAGGGAAGAAAAATATCAAGCACGAGTGAGATAAAGACAACAAGCATTTGCAATGCAATTACTCTCACGTTTGCTCGAGTTAGAGAAATCAGTGTTGTAAATTCCTAACTAGACTTTTCTTGCACATAAATTGAAAATGAAACTGAAAACAGTTGACGGATCAAGCCAATTCAAAGTGCCACCGCCGCCATTAGCGTGAGCCCAATAGTTATTATCGCCCTGGATGAATGTCTAGAAAAGATCGTGGTTGGGATGAAAGGCAAACCGAAACCGGAGGAGGGGCCATCACACGCTGTAACAGGCGGAAGCGTGATGTAGTATGATGGCCAACAAAAATGTTCACCTAGTTAAGTCGCCTGGGGAGGGAACTCAGCACACAAAGGATGGACATTTCACAAAATGCACCAGTAAAAATGAAGCATTTATGATAAGCACAACAAAGAATGAATAGCAAGAATGGGCGTGGTTAAAAGTCCACAGAAAGATTACAACATGCTAGAGCACTTGTGCGCTCAATCCCAAAAAGCAGTGTTTTGGTGGATTAGAGGTGGAATCAAGATTCACCAGCCTTGGTATTAGGCAACACAACATTCAGCAGTACCAGCTAGGGTCTTTTGACAAAAACATTGGGCACCAGCACATATTATTTTATAAACGAAGCACAGGTCTGCCTACTGCCTCGCCTTATAATCCATTTGTCAGAGGTGTCTGTGTATGAAGGAGTGCTAGAATATATGAGGTGTAGGCTACAATCATTTGATGCCCTCCTGTGTATATGTTGGTCCGGGGGATGCTGGGAGTTTAAAAAACTGTTAGTGGTGACTAGAGTTGCTGCCCCCTATCCTTGCATGCCCACTTCCCCCTCTTCTCAAACCATTGTTTGGCCAAGTATATGTCACTGATTTGGATACCTAAAAATTTCAATGGAGAAGGAAAGTGTCTTTATGTTCATGGTCCTTAGATGAGGCCAGTTCCAACAGGTGCATGCGATTTGAGAGTTGCAACACATGAACAAAGCACGGTGGGCAATGACATGGCCACGATTAAGCACCTACTCAGTGGAAAAGGGATGCTCGCTCATCCCTCGAATCCTGGGTCCTGATCCACCTGGGAAGCAAGAGCCCAGCAAACACTCTTGATAGGCCAGATATTGTCAGGCACCAATATAAGGAATACAATTATGAATTGCCTGCTCTGTTAAGGAATCCAGAATGGTAGTGCACCTTTGGTAGCTGGTTGAAATGCAACTGTACAATACCTCCAGCAAGATGTCCTTTTGAAGGTTGATCTCTTCCACATGTTTGAGGACATTAAAGTTGACTAATCAGTTGGCCCAACTGCCACTATTTTTGAATACTAATTGACCTTGTGACCCAAATCACAGGTCACATTTTGATTTAGAAGACACTCTGTACACCCTTGTAAAGAAAGCATGGCCAAGAGGCAGGATAACCTGTCTGTCTTAGATGAAGAAGTAGAAAGTATACTTTAGGATAGAGGAATGCCTTTGCTACTGCAATCTGAAAGGGGTGGTAGGTTAGAGATCCTGTCTAAATTCAACCAATGTCCCGAGTCGAGCTGGCACATGCACTGCTCTGAACTGCGAACACTGTCAAGGCTGTAAAAATATGACTACTGCTCAAACTGATCCAAGATTCCATCTGTTAGTCCACAAGCTGCAGGGGAACAAAGAGAAGACAACATCAGGCATATCACTGAACCTGAAGCCTCCTACCCACAGATTTTACTTCCTCCTCCGACTTATTTACAAATACATATGTTGTCCCTAGAATGTAGCCCAGTAGTGTACACTTTTTCGTCACCATAGTCTCCTTGCCCTGATTGTCATTGTCCCTGACTTAATGCAGTACCACTGCCCTCTGCTAAAGGCTAAAGGGGGCCCTAAAGGCTCCCAATGTGGCACCTTGGCATTATGACACCCAACCTACCCCTTTTGTATCAAAGCCTTATGGCCTCTCTAACTCTACACCAGTTGGTGTGGCCCTCAGCTCCTCAGGGTTTGATATGGGTTATTTCACAATCCTGAGAGATCACAGACCAGCAACCCTAGGCCGCTGGTCCACTTTTATGTGCCACTGTGGAAGATGTAAGAGTAAACATCTTTCTTTGTCCACTTGATAAAACTGCAGTCCTCACTGATCATGGTACTCTGCACCAAAACTGATACAGAAGCCCTGTGCTGTCCCTCACCATTTGGACCAAGCACACGTGTGTTTGCACTTCAAGACGATCAGTAAGAATAAAATACTGAAAACTTTAATGTTACCCTTAAAGACCCAGACACTGATCTGTGCCTCTTCTACCCTGTTAGTATTGTTGTGCCAGCCCAGATGGACAACCATAAGAGCAATTGCCACTTGTAATATAGAGTAACCATAAGCCTGCACCCAGATATTTTTGTACTGAGAACTATAACACAGGAATTACTAATTATTTATTTGTAACAAAGATTATTGGCCTCATTATGAGTTTGGCGGGCGGCGGAGGCCGCCTGCCAAACTCTTCCTGCCATCAGGCCGCCTGTGCGACATGTACACCGCTGGCCACATTAGGAGTTCACCGCAGGGCCAGCGGTCGGAAACAGAGTTTTCGCCGGCCGGCCCAGCGTGAACAGGACCTTAACATTGCAGCCGGTTCCTAAAGGAGCCAGCTGCAATGTGGCGGTGCAGAGGGTGCAGCAGCACCTGTCACGCATTCCACTGACCGTAATTCGCGCAGTGGAATACACGATGGGGCAGTGCATGGGCCATACAGGGGCCCCCTGGGCCCCCGAGTCACCCATTCTGCCAGCCTTTCCATGGCGTTGTAAACCAACATGGACAGGCTGGCGGATGGGGACTCGTAATCCCCAGGGCAGCACTGCTTGCAGCGCTGCCCTGGCGGATTACAACCTCTGGGACCAGCAGGCTGGCAGTAGCCTGGCGGTGTCAGCGGTTGGACCATGGCGGCTCCGCCACGGTCATAATGTCATGGTCAGACTGCCACTTTGGCGGCAGTCCGACCGTGACCCTGACGGTCTGGTGACCGCCAGCATCATAATGAGACCCTATGTCTTATTTCTTTATCAAAAACACTGTTACCTGACATTCATGTTATTGTGACTTTTGGGGATACTTCTGTTCTACCTGAAGCAAATGTTCTATTCCACAATTAAGCCTCACTGCCATCTGGAAGCGGTCTATAAATCCTACTGATTCAGGCATCATGAGGTAGTAGTGGTGGGCTCTAGGATTCAGGGGGGTGAGGACGTACCTGCTGTCACAATGATACCAAGGGACATCGTCCCCCTTGCACATATTCAGCTCCACACACTCCTCTGATGATGGGCTGATAGGTGCAAGATAGGAGCCTGAATTTGTAGGAGTTTTAGACCATTAAAGGGAAAAGGTCCTATATGCTCTGTATGATTGCATGCTTCATGTTTAGTGAACTATTGAAACCAGCATTATGAGATGGTATTCTTCACAATCTGTAGAAATCCTTTGGTGTGAGTTGGTCCTGAAGAAAGTCTGCTGACCTTGAGTGGCACTTATAACAGGGCAAAGCATGTCAACCTCACTTAGTCACAGATGGTGGGATTAATTCACCCATCGAACATCACACTGTTTTTGCCCCAGCTAAGGGACCTTATTAATAAACAAGAAACTAGGATCCTGAAGGCTTTTTTAACTTGCACTTAGGTTTTAGTAAGAGCTCCGCTGACGTATTGCGTAGAGCCCACCCACTCACACTAGGTGTAGTGGGTGAGGTTCCAATGATGAAGTGTGCCACTGGTGATACTAGTGGGTGAGGATCCTACTAATATATCCATGTGATGCAAGACTCTCACCAACGTACCTGGTATTTCCACTTTGGTATATGCTGAAACTAGTTAGAATTGATCTCTTAAAGCGCTGAGTTCATCATTTGTGAGGCTTTCCCTCTCTTATGTACTGATTATAATATTTAGGAAGGCTGAGGGTTGCCCTTATTTAGCTTCTCACTCCCCCTGTGTTTTCTCTACGATGCATAATGGCAACATAGTTCTGATCTCGTGCAGTTTGCTAGTCCAGAAAGACTATGAAGTCATAGTAAAACTATGATCACAATCACACTTACTAATTCTGGTTGATGAATGGTGTATTTGACATGTCAGTCTCTACTTTCTATTCTTTACAATGCTCAGGACTGCTTTACTAGCACCTATCTCTTTTTTATGCACTACAAGGGATGAAGGGCAGAGGCAGTTTAATTTCTGAATTACTCAGGCTGGCCTACACCTATTTTTTAGTCTGTTTTGCAATACCACATCTTAGTACTAATGAGAACCTTGTGAATTGGCCCAGTGAGGTATGCATTCTAATGACCTAAATATAATGATTACATAATTATTGCAGAGCAGAGGAGTATCACCACACCCTGAAGTCCGGCGGTTTGTTGTAAATACCACTTTTGCTTCAGGCTAGCGAAAGAAGGTGTATGTTGACCCTGCTGACCAAGGTTCTTACTTTTCCAGCTGGTCGACCTGGGGTGAACACCTGAAAATATCTGCTGCTCTGTGTATAAGAACTGGTGATGCACCATTGTGTTTCATGTCCAAATTGCCTGATGAGTGTCACCAGAAGGAAGGTCCTCTTAGAAGACACACTTCTCCATTCAGCCGCCCCTCCTTGTGGAGTATTGTTAAGGAAGATGTGTGCACCTTCTGATTGATGGCTAAAGGATCCTTTGAGCAAACCGTCTTGCGTGCCCACAGTATAATAATAGTAGAAAACTAAAACCACACAAGATCATAAGGGCCTTGTGCATCACTAGGTATAGGGTCCAAAGTCCCTGGCACAGTAGCCATGCTCTTTCTTAATTTCCACATTCTGAGTGACTTGGTTTATTTTTAGACTTGAGTCATGAATTCACAGAACAAGCCACTTAAAAGGTACTCTTCATGATTTTGGTGTTTTTTCAGGAATATATGCACCCTTTTAGATCAGAAAGTTGGAGGTCACTGATTCCCCTTCACATCATGTTCCATCTACACTCACTGTCCATCAATCAACCAATCAATCAGGTAATTTATAAACCGCGCAACTCACCCGTCAGAGTCTCAAGGTGCTAGGGGGGGAAGCTACTGGTCGAATAGCCATGTCTTGAGGTGTTTGCTGAAAGTCAGGAGGTCCTGGGCCAGGTATAGGTGGAGCAGTAGGGAGTTCCAGGTCTTGGCGGCGAGGTGAGAGAAGGATCTTCCTCCAGCGGTGGTGCGGCGAAAGCGGGGGACGGAGGCGAGGGCGAGGGCGAGGCTGGCATAGTGGAGCTGGCGGGTGGGGGTGTGGAAGGTGAGTCTGTCGTTGAGGTAGTCTGTACCTGTGTTGTGGAGGGCTTTGTGTGCGTGGGTGAGGAGTTTGAAGGTAATCCTCTTCGATACGGGTAGCCAGTGTAGTTCTCTGAGGTGGGCAGAGATGCGGTAGTGGCATGGGACGACGAGGATGAGTCGGGCGGAGGCGTTTTGGATACGTTGCATTTTCGTTTGAATTTTGGCTGTGGTTCCTGCATAGAGTGCGTTGCCGTAGTCCAATCGGCTGCTGACCGGGGCGTGGATGACTGTCTTTCTGGTTTCGACGGGGATCCATTTAAAAATCTTGCGGATCATGCGAAGGGTGTTGTAGCAGGAAGAGGAGACTGCGTTGACCTGCTGAGTCAAGCTGAGTGCTGAGTCCAAGATGATTCCCAGGTTTCGTGCTTGAGTGGTGGGTCTGAGTGCGGCTCCTAGGGAGGTAGGCCACCAGGAGTCGTTCCAAGCGGAGGGGTTGCTGCCAAAGATGAGGATCTCTGTTTTGTCTGTGTTTAACTTGAGGCGGCTTGATTCCATCCAGTTGCCGATGGCGTGAAGTCCATTGTGGAGGTTGTTTCTTGTGGTTTTAGGGTCTTTCGTGAGGGAGATGATCAGCTGGGTGTCGTCTGCATATGATACTATGTTGATGTGGTGGGATCGTGCGACATTGGCAAGAGGAGCTATGTAAATGTTAAAACGTGTTGGGCTGAGGGAGGATCCCTGGGGGACGCCACAAATGGTCTTGGAGGGTTCTGACAGGTACGGCGGTAGGCTTACTCTCTGGGTTCTGCCGGAGAGGAATGGAGAGATCCAGTCGAGGGCCATGCTGCGGATCCCGGCATTGTGGAGGCGTTTTCGAAGGGTGTGGTGACAAACGGTGTTGAAGGCTGTGGAGAGGTCCAGGAGGATGAGCGCTGCGGTTTCGCCATCATCGAGCATGATCCTGATGTCATCTGTAGCAGCAATGAGTGCAGTCTCAGTGCTGTGGTTCTTGCGAAATCCGGATTGGGAGGTATCAAGCGCTTTTCTGTTTTCCAAGAAGCGGGATAATTGGTTGTTCACGATTTTCTCAGTGACCTTCGCTGGGAAGTGGAGGAAGGAGATGGGCCGGTAGTTCTTGGGGTCATCTGAACAGGGAGTTGAGATCAGCGTGTTTCCAGCTCTCTGCGAAGGTGGCTGTTTCGAAGGAGCTGTTGATGATGGCGCGGAGGTGGGGGGGGCGATGATGGCGCTGGCTTTGTTGAAGATCTGGTGCGGGCAGGGGTCCGAGGGGGATCCGGAGTGGATGGAGGCCATTGTGTTGATGGTGTCTTTGTTGTTGACGTGGGTCCAGGCACATAGGACGTTGGTGTTGCTTGGTGTATTGGGTTTGTGGTTGTCTATGGTTGGCTGCTGGGTCTGGGGTTTGAAGCTGTTGTGGATGTCTTCGATCTTTCGCAGGAAATAGGTGGCAAGGGAGTTGCAGAGTTCCTGTGATGGTGTGGGTTCGTTGGAGCAGTGCCTGGGGTTGGAAAGTTCTTTGATGATGCCGAAGAGCTCTCTATTGTTGTGAGCGTTGGTTGTCTATGCGGCTTTTGTAGTAGGTTCTTTTGGTGGTGCGGATCAGCTGGTGATGTTTGTGGATGGCAGTCTTGAGGGCGATGTGGTTGGATTCGGTAGGTTCAAGGCGCCAGGTCTTCTCGATTCTTCGACATTCCCATTTGGAGGCCTGTAGGTCAGGGGTGAACCAGCTGGCCTTGGATCTGTGGTGGATGTCCAAGGGTTGTTTGAGTGGCGCGAGGGTGTTGGCGCAGTTGTCTATCCATTGATGTAGGTTGGTGGCGGCTGCATTGGGTCCTGGGTCCTAGGAGGAGGTGCCTGGGCGAGAGTGGAGATCAGCTGTTCTGTTGAGATTCTGTTCCAGTAGCGTCGGGGGGGTTGAGTGGTGAGGTGGTGAGTGACCGGCTTCTGGAAGGAGAAATGGATGCAGCGATGGTCGGTCCAGTGGAGTTCGGTGGTGTGGCTGAAGGAGACGTGGTTGCTGGCTGAGAAGATGGGATTGAGTGTGTGTCCTGCGGTGTGGGTGGGCGATGTGACGAGTTACTTAAGACCGAGGTTGACAAGGTTGTCGAGTAGGTTGGTAGTGTTGATGTCGTTGTTGCTTTCTAGGTAGAAGTTCAGGTCGCCGAGGAGGATGTAGTCAGTTGAAGTGATGGCTTGGGCGCTGATGATGTCGGCGATGGCGTCGCAGAAGTGAGGTCGGGGGCCCAGGGGTCTGTAGACCAGTGTTCCTCTGAGGGTGGTGTTGGTGTTGATGTGGATTTTGAAATGGAGGTGCTCGGCGGAGTTGAGGGTGTTGTGGGAGCTGGTGCAGATTCTGATGGTGCTTTTGTGGATTATGGCGATTCCCCCTCCTGGTTTGTTGGTGTGGTCTCTTCTAGTGATCTTGTAGCCTTCAGGTATGGCTATGGCTATGTCTGGTTCCGAGGCCGAATTCATCCAGGTTTCGGTGAGGAATGTGACGTCAGTTGATGATGAGGTCAGTAGGTCCCAGAGTTCAATTGCATGTTTGTGGACGGAGCGGGTGTTGAGCAGAATGCAGCTGAGTTGGTTGTCTGTGTCGGCGCTTGGTGGTTGGGGTGCAGGTGAAGTTGCAATCTCTGCAGGGTCCTTTGGTGTGATACGCGTGGACTGGAAGCAGACGGAGGAGCGTCCTGGGTTGAGGGCGTAATGGTCACTGGCTGTGTAGCGGCGTCTGGTGGTACGGGGGCCCCGTGGGCAAGGGGGACTGGCGCTGGGTGCGGTCCAAGCGCGGTCGGGCGCAGACGGGCTTGCCTCTGGCCGCCATTAAGAAGGGGAGGTGGGAGGGAGGAGCAGCTGGGAGGCGGGAGGGAAGAGCGAATGGGGGCGCGAGGGGGGCGGGCCGCAGGGAGGCAGAGAGGCAGAACCGGCTCAAGTAGAGCTGACAACGGAGCACACCACGGGCAAAATCAGGCACAGAACAAGTCAAAACAGTGGAAAATAAGGCACAATAAAAATGAAAAGCACAGAAATAAGCACAAGTCTAGAAACACTTACCAGAGCAGCCCACTAGACACCAGGGATGAGACGCAGGTGGGTGCCTGCGGGTGGTGGAGGGCCTCGAACACGCAACAGTAGCGTGGGCGGGGTGAGGGACACGGCACAGCTTGGTGGAGCTGGCTGCGCGCGTGGGGAGCGAGCTCTAGACCCTAAAAGCTGGTCAGAGGTCACTCCATGCATCATCTCAGTAGAGGCCTCCTCCTGTGACATGATGGCCAAGACCATTTTCCATTTTGAGTACAGGAAGAGCCTGAGAGCATCTTATAATTGCAAACTGTTGGACCTTTCTGCTTATGCAGGGTCATCCCCAATCTTTTTGCCTCCTGCCTCATATTTTATCTGACCTGTTTCTGTTGGCTTTTGAACTCTGAGCCCTTTACCACTGCTAACCAGTGCTAAAGTGCATATGCTCTCTGTGTAAATTGTATGGTTGATTGGTTTATCCATGATTGGCATATTTGATTTACTGGTAATGTCAATTATCTGACAATACCAGATGCCATCAGCTGAACAATCACTACCAACGTGGTTTAACGGCATACAACATGGTGTATGGAACTGAAGTTACAGAGTTTCAAGTTGTATCTAAGTTACATAGTGCATCAGCTGTCAATGTCTATGATGGGGATCATGTCAAGGCACTTTTTGGAACTCACCCAACAGCTACAATATCCCCATTGAAACCTGAACTCTCTGTTTCACTCCCTCCACAGGTAACCTTGCCATTCTCAGTACGGAGAAGATACCAGAGACTGTCACTGCCCCTCTGGATGAAGGCCCCAGGGAGAACAACACCCCTGGATGTCTGGACACTGATGAAGAACCTGGCCGATCTGGGATACCTGGTCAGTCAACAACCGTCAGCCTCATCCTGCCCACAGAAACTCTACCCAGCCCTGTATCATCCACATCACAGGCAACCATTCACCCCCTGGCTGTGTCCCGAGGACTGTGTTATTCATGATGTGCCCCACAGTACAGGTACCTGAGTCTCACCTTGTCACCCCTGACAGTGATGGACCTGCCAGGACTGGGAGTGGGCACACTGTGCCAGGGGCACAGGCACATGGGGGTAGGGTATGTGGGAGGGATGCTGTGGGGCAGAGGATGGGACCTCCAAGGGACACAACCGACCAGGAAACCACCTCCCAAGTCCTGGAAGCCTACCAAAGTTCCCAAGGCATGATGGGCCAAGTTATCACCATGTTGGGGGAAATCTAAAAACTGCAGATGGACAACCACCAAGATGTCATGCAGTAGTGACAGGCACAAAATGCCAACTTGGCTTCCATTGCAGGGGTGCTAGAGACTTGAATAACACACTGAGTAGGTATTGTACCCAACATCTGGCCCCTTCCACTAGCAATGATACATCAGGCCCTTCTACATCTACGGCTGCTAGTAGAATGGAGGACCTGTCAGGAGAAGGACATGCCTCAGTCACCCTACCCTCTATAGCTGAAGAACCCCCACAAACGTCAACGTCTGCCCAAACCTCTCCTGAACTGTTCCCCTTGTGTGCCACAGATACACCCTGTTGACTGTTCTGTAGCCAATCTCCATTGTCCTATGGTGCAAGGACCCTGGACCTGTGTTCCCAAATGGTATAGCAGCTACCTTGATATTGTCATCCACCATGAATAAACCTATCACCTTTTCTTATATCAGTTGAACTTTCTAATTCACTTGTGTTTTGTTTCTCCACAATAAAACACTCTTAAACTTAGGTTCTGTGTATGTCTCATTTATCAACCATGTACAATAGTCATGCATGCCAACTCTAGTATGATCATGTCCCGTTGTAATGTACAACCATTGCTATGGACCCCATACGTGGACTCCATCAGCAGGAGAGTCATTACAATAGGAATGTAACTGAATAGATACCAAATAGGTTGTAAAATACAACTACACATAGTGAAAGATATGCTAACAGCACAAAGAGCATGACTTAGAGTAGCATCAGGATCTGCTAAGGACATGTCACCCTACCAACAAGGCAGGACCCACACAGATTGGTACTTTGCATCACCTGGCAAAGCCTTATCACATACCATAGCTTCCAAATATTGTTATCCCATGGTACTGATAGAGATTAGTACTGACCTAACCATACCTAGAAACTTTCGCATTACATTGGGCACATACCTGTATATTTATCACTCACCTATGTCAGTCCACAGAGACATACACATTAGTCTGGAAATTAGGAACACACCAAAAGCTAGATTCAAGATAGAATACATAAAACTGTTCCCATTGTATAAGGAGAGGCTGTGGTCCCAAAATTACACATGAGCCACACACATATTCTGACACAAATGTCAGCATTAGGAAACCTCATGTACCCTACAGGTGACCTTGATGGGAAAACACTTTATCGCCCCAGTATCCTGACAGTCTAAGAATGTCAGTCACACTCCACATTATCAGCACTCATAGTACCTGGTATCAGCTATAGCCACTTCTAATGACTGTCAGCAATTCCCATCTGCTTCTGACATTGTCTGTTGTTTGCCAAGGTTGATCAGCCAAACAGGATGTAGGCAAATCTGTGTTTGTAAGAGACGAGAGATGGGACAGAGCAGTATACACTCCTCAGTTCAGGGAAGTCATGTCCAGAAGTGTATCTTTTCATCCACAATGACAATACATGATAATGAAGACCACTCTGTTCTGTACACAATACAATTTACAGTTTACAAGCACAACACACCCATAGGCATTGGAGCTATCTACAACCCTGAAGATGATGCAATAAAGGAGGTGACATGCTACCCATCTACTTCAGGTTGCAAATTTCACCCACAACATCACGTCTACTTCACATACCTTTTAGTCAGTTGAAGTACCTGTTGGTGAGATCTGCACTAGAGTCTCCTGCTTCTTCCTCCTCTGGCTCGTCATCAATTGGCAATTATGCATTAACACCCACAGGTTCTGCTGGCTCCCCCTCATCTGGTATAAATGGTATGTGTCGTCTCAGGGCAAGATTGTGGAGCATGCAGCAGGCAACTATTTTTTGACATAACTTGTTGGGTGAGTAGAGGAAGGCTTCTTCTGATCTGTCCAAGCATCTAAATCTTGCCTTAAGGAGCCCAAAAATCTGTTCAACTAAACGCCTTGTCCTTCCATGTGCCTCATTGTAGCGGATGTCCCCTGGCATGGTTGGTTCCCTCACTTCTGTTAACAACCAAGGACGGTTTGATTAGGTAGAACAACATGTGGGACATACTACATTGTGATGGCAGGAGACATACATTTTAAACACACATTTCAGTTGTAACTCACCAATCAGCCAGGCCCTCTCTGTGTAGAGTTGTGTCATCAGCGGTGGGACATTGCTGATCCGCATGATGAAGGAATCATGGACTGAACCAGGATACTTGGCACTGAATTGTGAAATGCACTGGTCTGCCAGACACACCACCTGAAGGTTGATTGAGTGTTCATTTTTCCTTTTCCTGTATGCCTGTTCATTGGCACTGGGTGGAAACCATGATTACATGGGTACCATCTATGGCTCCAACCACATTTTAGAATGTGTCCCATTGCAAAAGATTCTGCTTTAACATAGGCCAAATCTGCATGTTGGCGAAACCTGATGTAACTGCCCAGGTGTTTGAACAATGCACACAGTAAATCCCTCAAGACCAGACTGAACCTGGGCTAAGACATTCCTAAAGTTAGAGACACTGTATTCTGAAAGGACCCAGTGGCCGGAAAGAGTAGCACTGATGAGACTTGAATGATGGGAGGTATTCTATAGGGTTTGTGAATGGCAGGCATTCACAAACTCCAATTGATCACAAGGATCCATGATAGTAAGACGATTCAGACGATAGGTCTGGATACAATGTCTCTCCTCCCTGGTGTGCAGGTCTACTAGTGGACGATACACTGGTGGTTGTCCTCTCCTCAATGCAAGAACACTATGTGAATTAATTAGAATATAGTATGTGACATGCAGCATGCAGACATCTTGTAAAATCACTAACACAAGCAAAACATATCTTCTGTCTTGGTCGGTTACAAACTCAGATACCTACATTACAGTACATAGATATTAGACCGATAACATCCTCATTGGGGCACATTCCCCACTTAACTACTTAACTACACATACAGATTAATCAGCTACTGTACATGGCTGTCACTCCAACTGATATGACATGTCTTACACTGATTGTTGCACATCATCTACGTTTCCTAGAAACCATTTGAACTTCCGAGTTGGTGTACATTGCTAACACCACATGTCATCCTGTAACACAGTTTTTACTGCACAGATGCACATATAGACAACTAAACATAAAAGCAGTACTGAGAGTTGTACTGCACAATATGGGGTATAGTGAATGACACAGATGCTAAAAGTCTTCCATACATGTAATGTGCATAAAATGGCAGCCACCTGACCTACTGTACTGGACACATGGATGTAACCTAAGTCTGCTGACAGAAGCCGTCATGGTGGTAGGCGGTCACAACCGCGGTGGAAGTTGCCATTGGAAGACATTGCTGCCTTTGGTGGACTTGGGCTAATGGCGATGTCTGCCCGTGACCGCCATCTCCTACAGTATTGCTCACTTGACTCCTGACACTTCTGCCAGCAAGACCTCCACTACCTGAGCTGCTGTGTACTGCCTCTGGGAACTATCATGCCACTTCCTGCAGGTGAAAGGGCCTTCACCCCTAAAGAGCTGGAGAAGCTTGTGGAGGAGGTCCTACCCCTGTATGAACAGCTATATGGTGAACCAGAGGAGCAGGTGAGTCCAATGTAATATCTATGTGTGATAGGTGGGGTGAATGATGTTGTCAGTGAATTTTAGTAGTGAAGGATTTGATGCATGCAGATGATAATCTGTAAATGAGTGTGAGTTGAGAGTATGGGAATGTTTGCCTACTTGCTGTCACTGATTTCTACTGTCCACTACTATTGGTATGTGGACATGACCTTTTCCTTATGTTTGTCTCATTGATGCAGAAGAAGAGAATTTGGAGTGCAATCGACAAGCAAATGCAGACACTGCTGGTGTATCACCCACTGTAGGAGGCGTGGGAGGACCTGAGATGCTGGGCCTGGAAGACCGAAAAGGCCCAGCTGAGGATTTCCTCCCAAGGAGGGAGGGCTGCCCATTGGACCTTGACCTCCCTAATGGCCTGGATTTTGGCAGTGGCCTAACCTGAGGTTGGCGGGTATTTGAGAGCAACAAAGCAGCGACAAGGGGGTACGTACTGACAGAACTCATTGTGCTTGCCTCTGATAGTTTAGTGTATGATGTCTGAGTATTGCAGCTGTGATGATGTATGTGCTACAGGCATGGTGACTACTAGGAAGACATTGGTACTACAGTTGCCAACATACCAACACAGATGTGGCCATTATATTGTGCAAGGGAACATGTTAATCAACTTCGTCCACCAAATAGTATGACTGCATGTGGAGATGCACATGTGACAGTGACATATGTGTGACTCTACTCAGCCATACATATCTGTAACTTGCTCTGTCATCCTTCCTGCCTAGTGTCACTAAGTCCATTTACCCATAAGTTGAGTTGAATGGCTCTTTGTTGTCTTACCACTATGTGCAACATTGGGTCTGGCAGATGAGTATGAGGGGCAAGTAATCCTGTGTCCTGAAATAGTTTGACATTTCATGTGAGGCTGTCATCCAAATGAGGCCAAATGAGGTATGGCCAACCCTCAACACTCCCCATGAGGTCTGAGGAGGTGTCCCCATTGTCATGTTGGATTCATACATTGAGAAATGTGAAGTTTGATAAGGGTGGATATTTTACAATGGGGAACATATGGTGACAATAAGACATTGACATTTCATGGAATGGCATTGGCGTGTACAAATACATTTTCTCCTAATTCATTTGGTGTAGAGAAGGTAAGTGGCTAGGCTGCTGAACCCTTAGCCCATGTGTATTGTCCATGCTACATAGGCCAATGCCATACCTGTATGAGTACAACATATGGTATTTGCTGCCTACATCATGTCTCAATTGATACTTTGTACCTGATTTAATATAGTAGCCTCTTTTTCCCCAGATAAACTTTAGCAAACCTGAGGCTGTTTGGACGGTTTTGGTTATGTCTATGCTCATTTCCACCTGGCTTGATGGTGTAGCAGGTGTTCTATTTCATATACACCTGTTGGTGTTGTGGATATATTGTCATTCAATTAGGTTGACTCTAGGTGTATGTGTCAATTATGGGGCACAACAATAAACAGTTGTGTAAGTGTTGTTCTTGGAATAAGTTAGTGTGAATTACATGTCTGGACTGTTTTTAGTCATGTAGGTGTTCATATGTTGTCATGTAGTGGTTTCTATTCAACATGTATGGCGGAATGGTCTGAGCCCTTCATGGATATTGTTTGGTATCCATTGTTTTGTTGGTGTAACTATGCTCCCTGTGGTTCTCTGTGGATGAGTTCTGTGCGCTAGGTAGGCCCCAATTGCAGTACATAGGACTGTTGTCTATCTGACAATGAATCTGATTAGTGGCAGAAGAAGCTCCTAATGAATCTTTTCTTGGTATTTAGATAGATGTTTAATGACATGCTATGTCAAATTGTGATGCACACTGTTTGGGAATGCTACGTGTAGTGTACTCATCTGAGGCTTTTGCCATTGTGTAAGTTGTGTACAGAATGATCAGATAGGAATGTGATTGTAAAGCAACTTGCTGTGTCTTTTGTGAGGTGAAATGAGTTTACTTTCATGGAACATGATTTTTAGTGATGGCCTGGGCAGGTGTAGAGTAGGAGTAGGCATGAAATTGTGTACCCAGTCAATTGCATTTCCTTAGACTGATTTGATGATGGACAGTGATTATCTGTATGGGGATAGATTGTCATAGCCACTCCATCTTGGGAATGATGATTTTGAGTTACAGCAGAATTGACAGGATGGTGCAGTAGTGGTCAGATGGTTGGCTTATATTGTGGGTGAGAATGTTGTCATATGGGATAGTTGGAAGTATCTTGATGTGACATGATGTAGACTATGCATAGTTTCTGACTGGCGCTTTATTAGCAAGAGATATTTTGTAACAGTTGTGCATGTTGTAGTGTATGTATGTGTGATGAATTTGACGACCCTCTCTGTCTCTGTCTGTTCCTCTGCATCGGCAGGTGAAGAAGACAGGGCACAGCCAAGTGGTGAAGCTGCTGGCCATCGGACCCGGAGTGCTAAGACCACTGACACTGAGAGACCCAGAGGCCCGGAGGTTGAGGGGAGTGCCACGAGGGAGACAGGATCCAGTTCTTCATCATCGGAATCCTTCTCCCGTGGACATTCCCTGGTGGTGGCGGACCCATCTGGGGCCACCCCAGCACAGTCTCTGTCTGCCACCTGATTACTGCCACTGTCCTCCCTGTAGCTCCCCACCCAGTTGGCTGTGCCTGCTCACCCAAGAGAGTGGGCGTCTCCTTTGCCGCAGGCACATCTGTCCCTGCCAGCCCAGCTGTACTCATTGAAGAGGCTATTGACCTCCTGAGGTTCATCTCTGTGGACCATCGTGAATGCCATCCAGGTACTGGCAACTCAAGTCCAACAGAGTAATGTGTTCCTGGAGGGCATTCATGGTGCACTGGCTGGCCTACAGAGATCCCTTCAGGCTCTGGCCTCCACACTAACAGCATCCAGTCACTCTTTGTCTTCCATCTCCCCTCCACCTTCCTTTTCCCAATCCCTAACCCCTCTTCCCTGACTCAACCAAAGCACACAGACAAGCATGCAGCCACGTCAACATCCATCGGCATGCAAACAAGCAACATACACCTGTACACACATCAACAGCCACTGTCTGCCCTGACACCCTCACAACCCCCAGAATCACATACACAACACCTGACACACCTGCAGACACCACACCGACATTCACAGATCCAGACACTACTCCTATCCCACCCACACACAGCACCACAGCATATCCCCAGTCATCCACCCCAATCACCAGACCCACAGACATCACAACCACCCACCACGGCATCCCCCAGCACCTCCACCCCCCTCAGTCCCATACACATAAACGTCCTCACTCACCCACCCAACAGACACCCACCACCCACAAGCATATCTCCTACACACATGCACCCATGACGAGCATACCAACACATCAGACAACCACTCCCTCACCCTCCACACCCAAACCCCCTTCTGATGACCGTCCCTGTGTGTCTAAGAAAGTGTTCCTCTCATGTTTTGAGCTTTTACCTACTCCTCTTGCCCCCGTGAGGCCCCTAAATGCTACATTTCCCTCCCCTGGCCTGTCCCTCCTACCTCCAATGCTCCCACTGCCCCGCAGGTACCCATGCCCCTCCCCACCAAGAAGTCTACTCCTCCCAAGAGAACCCAACCCTCCTGTAAGCCTAGACGTAAACCCCTCCTTCTAAGCTCAATCCCAAAGGACCCTCTTCCAAGCCTAGCCCAACCACCCCCCTCCGGCCCACTCTCTAATCCCTTAGGTGCCTGCCTGCCCCCTTGATGCCCCTACCTGTGGAGGTTACATGGCAGTCAAGAGTCAAGTTACGGGCACCAAGATGTGCCTGAAGTGCATGTTGCACGTATAAGATTTGGACTGGCCTATGACCTTGAACTTTTTTATATTTAGTAAATTTATATTACATATTTGGACAAACCTGTTGTTGGTTTCTACGTTACCTATTTGTCCTGGATTTATTTTCTTTGGTCATCTAGGAAATAGCTGACATTATTTGTGTGTGTGTGTTAGTGGTGCTTGTCCTACCTGTTTTGTCTGGTCAGCATCTAATGTTGTGTGCAGTGCATTTGTCCTCCAGTGATGAGTGTGTTTTGTTTGATGGCCATGTGTATGTTCGGGACATGGTTTTGTCATGGTATTGAGTGGTATTAGTGTTGAGATGTGTTTGTTGCAGTATTGTGTGCCTTTGTATAGGTTAACTGTGTACGTGTGTGATGAATGGTATGTCAGATACGTTGTGATGTGTGTTTGCTGGGTGTATCGAATGCTGTGTTGTATGGTTGTGTGATAGTGTGTGTTGATTCCTGATGGTGGTACGTTGTGTTGTATGTGTGAATTGGCAATGGGTAGTGTGTATTGTGGGTGCTTGCCAGTGTTTTGAAGGTTTTGTGGTTGTGGTGTTGTAGATTTGTTTGGTGGTGTTGAGTGATGTTGTAAGTGACAGTGCCGGTGCTGTGTTTATGGTAGTGATTGTGTGTTTTTGATATGTGTGTGAGTGATGGCTGTAGTGTGTGTACTGTGTATGTTCGTGTGTGTATGTGGCTGTCTGTAAGTGTACGTGTCACTCACAGGTTATGTGTTTGTGTCGCCCTTGCCACCTGTTCCTGATTGGAATGTTGTGTGTGCCGCCGTTTTTGGCGTTGATGTCTCCGGGTGAGCAGGAGCAGCAGGAAGACGTGTAGTTCTGGTTCCATGGTGGCTCCAGACGAGTCTGGCTTCCTGAAGGTGAGTGTATCCTTATATATGGTTGGTTTCTTCCTGGGTTTGCGCGGTGGTGCGACCGTGGCGGAAACCTTGGCGGTGCAACCTCGTAATCTGTCCAGCGGAAACATGGTCTCCATCGGCCTGCAGGAGCATACCATCGTCTGTGGCGGCTAGACTGCACCGGCGGTGCTGCCAGTGCTTTGGCTGTGTTCTGTTGGGAAACTCACCATAGTTATTGCCCTTTTTGCAGGGTCATCCCCAATCCTTTTGCCTCCTTCCTCCTATTTTCTTCTGACCTGCTTTTCTTGGCTTTAGGACTGTGGGCACTTTACCACTGCTAACCAGTGCTAAAGTGCATATGCTCTCTGTGTAAATAGTATTGGTGATTGTGTTATCCATGATTGGCCTATTTGATTTACTAGTAAGTCCGTAGTAAAGTGCACTAGAGGTGCCCAGGGCCTGTAAATCAAATGCTACTAGTGGGCCTGCAGCACTGGTTGTGCCACCCACATGGATAGCCCTGTAAACATGGCTCAGACCTGCCACTGCTGTGTCTGTGTGTTTAGTCTTGCACTGCCAATTCGACTTGGCAAGAGTACCCACTTGCCAGGCCTAAACCTTTCCTTTTTATACATGTAAGACAAACCTAAAGTAGGCCCGAGGTAGCACCAGGGGCAGGGTGCAGTGTATGTTAAAGATGAGACATGTACTCATGTGTTTTAACTGCCCTAACAGTGAAATACTTCTAAATTTGTTTTTCACTGTTGCAAGGCCTATCCCTCTCATAGGTTAACATGGGGGCTGTCTTTAAATACTATTAAAGTGCAGATTCCCTTTGAGAGCAGATAGAAATATGGAGTTTGGGGTCTCTGAACTCACAATTTAAAAATAAATCTTTTTGTGAAGTTTGGTTTTAGATTGTTAGTTTGAAAATGGCACTTTTTGATCTTGCCTCCTGTTTTGAAGTCTCAGGGCCATCAAAGACTTCCTCTGCCAGCACCTGGACCCTCTGCTGAGACTCCTGCCCTGGCAAGTGGTGCCCTATCCAGTCCCTGGGTCCTTGGAAGGTGAAGTTGGCAGAAAATCTACGCACGGAACTCTGTCTGGGGAAGGTTTCCATGCTCTACCTGCATCACGGGTGGGACATTGACACAGAGTGGTTTTGTAACACTGCAACAGGATTTAAAAGGCATCTTCCCTGGGTGTCAAAGTCAACCCGACTCTGCGCAGATCCGAGCTGCCACATCGGAAATCGATGCATCGCTCTCTTACGAGGGAGAAAAAGGATGCTTCGCCGACCCGGCTGGAGAAGAAACGACACACGGCCTCCCTTGCCAGGAAGGAATCTACACATTGCTGCCTTTCCCGATGCACGCTCACCCGTGCAGCTTTATTTTTTATGCTGATCGGGCACTTTGTGCAAAATCATTGTTTCCATTGTTTTCTATGGAGTAAGACTTTTATTCTTTTGAAAATTCATATCTTGACCTGTGTATGTTGAATTTTTGTTGTTTGGGTCTTGTTTGATTTAGATAAATATTGCCTACTTTTCTAAACTGGTGTGGTGTCCATTTTGTAGTGTTTCACTGTATTACTGTGTGTGTTAGTACAAATACTTTATACATTGCTTCTGAGTTAAGCCTGTCTGCTCGTGTTAAGCTACCAAGGGAATGAGTGGGGGTTAACCAGATGTGTTTCTCCTTTGCCCTGACTAGAGTGAGGGCCCTTGCTTGGATAGGGGGTAACCTGACTGCCAACCAAAAACCCAATTTCTAACATTGGTGATCAGCTGTGAGGATTGGACTTGTATTTGCAGTTGACAAATAGTGATTAAGTGTACACTACTTCTTTCAGTGCAGACCATTATGTAACCACATACTACTAGTTGTTTTTGCTTTTGCTCTTTTTGGACATTTTCCTGCTTCCATATTTTTGGTGATCTTTTTATTGATTCTTGAACTTCTCATTGGGAACTCTTTTTCTGCCTTGAAACTTTGCACTTTTGATTTGCCATCATGTCCCAATCTGGAGATGTACCAACTGAAGCTGTTTTTGAGTTAGGGTAAATGGTTACACAGTTGCTCAATTGAAATAGTTCTGTAAGGATCTTGCCTGTCCTATTGAGAGCTCCACCAGGAAAGAGGAGCTGCAAAAGGCACTGAGGGCCTGGGTGACAGCAAAGGAGGCTGGGGGCGCATGGGGGAGGAGAATGAGGATGGGGAAGTGCAGAGTATACTCAATGCTCAATTGAAACAGTTCTGTAAGAATCTTGCCTGTCCTATTGAGAGCTCCACCAGGAAAGAGGAGCTGCTAAAGGCACTGAGGGCCTGGGTGACAGCAAAGGAGGCTGGGGGCACACAGAGGAGGAGAATGAGGATGGGGAAGTGGAGAGTATACAGAGGGGTGTAGTGGATGTACCTGTTACAACAGGTGGAAGGTCTCCAGGATAGATAGCAGTATGTCCTCTGAGGGTCTGACTCCTGAAGAGTTGCAGGACAGAGAGGGCTCAGGAGTTGGAGTTACAGAAGTTGAGGATGAAAATGAGGAGGGAGATGGAAGAGAGAAGGATGGCCTTAGAGGAACAAATGATACTCTTGGCTTATGAGCTAAGATTGAGGAAGCTGAAAGTCATGAGGGCTGAGTCCAGCTTAAATGGTGGCAGCAAAAATCTTATGTTCATTGCTGATGAAGAAGTGCACATGCCCAGAGACATGGTGCCCTACTTGAAGGAGGGGGGTTACCATACACCAGGATGTTTATGAGTCTGGGGTAGCTCCAGTGATGCGCAGGATCCCTGAGTTTGATTGGGGAACTGGCATGGGGAATCATATTCCTTGTAGTAGGAGGGACACTCTACTGGCTCTAGGTGAGAGTGACAGGGAGAGTGGTTCCCCCTAGTTATAGGTCATGGTTATTGAGTGTGGAGACACCCCAGAAGAGTGTGGGTTGAGTGTCAGGGACAGTCAGGATCTGTCTCACCAGTCTGAGGAGGGTGATGTGGGGTACTTTTTCAGGGCTGAAGCACAGGAAGGTTGGGTGAAGGGTAGTTTGGTTAACTCATGTGAGGGGCTGTGTAATGTGATTGCTAGAGAGCATCTAGTCCTTGTTTTCCAGAGCTATGGCAACACCAGGTGGAGTGTGAGTTCTCTGACCCCAGGGAACATTCACTGGAGGCAGACCTCTGGGTAAGTACCAGAGAGTCTGAAGAGGCATTTGGTGGTGCTCCTTGGGGGAGTGGTCTAGGTATTTCCCAACAAGGCGAGGTGGGAAAGGCTTGCATTATCCAAGGTAGGTCCCAGTGTAGTTGGATGGATGAGGGATTCCATGTCCTTTCTCAGAGGAGAGGGAATGGGGGTGGGCCGAGTCACAGGGTACCCAAGATCCAGTCCCAGGTCCTGGAGGGTTCCATGAGGGAATACCAGGTGGGGAGCCTAGCCTGTACCGTAGGGCCATCAACTGAGGGAGACCTCATAATGTCAGGAGAACTTGGGGTGGGGGTTGGCTGTAGCCAGCTTCCCACCAGTTCTGGTGTCTGGTAGTACCGCTCCTAGTGAGGTGGTGCAGAAGTCCAGACAGAGGGTTGAGGGCCCCAATGGAGAACCTGGAGGATCGGGTTACCTCTGAGGTCAGAGCCCCCCAGGAATGACTTTGGTGATACCATTTCTGGGCTAGGAGGGAACCAGGCTCTGCCATGTGGGCAGAGGTCAGGGGACCAGCACCAACCAGACTCTCATGTGGTCCTTAGGGAAGGTGTTTCCCTTGTGGGGGTAGGTCTGCTCTCTAGGAAGTCCTGGCTTGCCAGGCAGTGGTCTAGTCCCTAGACTGGAGGGTCAGGTGCAGGGGGTAAACCCTGACCTAATTGGGGGTGGTTTGCCCAATCACCCCCTGTTGCAACTTCTAGGGGTATTCTCCATGGAGGGGGGGTGCAAAACCCTGGGAGTAGGGACAGGGGAGGGAGAGACTCACCCCTGACCCCAGTTCAATCCATGGGTACAGACCCTGGGTTTAAGGGCCAGGTTCAGGGTGTCCCCCCTGACCTGGTGGGAGGGGCTACTGCTAACAGTGCCCCTACCATGTTGGATTTTGGGAGGGTCACTCCTAGTGGGGGGGGGTGCAGGACCTCAGAAAGGAGGATAGGGGGAGGGAAGCTTTTAGAAAGTAGCCATTTTCTTGCTTAAACTATTCTGTGACTCTGCCTGTTTGTGGATTGCCTGTCTGATTCAGTTTGACAGTTGGGCTGTTTGTGAATCCCCTCTAGACAGTGAGACAAAGGGAGCTGGGTGTAGCCTGCATATTCTGATTAGCCTTCTGAGTGGAGGGAGGAGTGATCACTTACACCTGAATGGGATGTGTCTGCCCTCACACAGTGCAGTCTCCAACCCTCTGGTGTGTGTCTGGGGCCTTGCCTAAGCAAGGCAGGATCTTGTGAACAACAGAGACTTTCATTTGAAGTAGGCCTACTTCAAAGGCAGAAAGGGGCATAAGTATTGGACCCAAAACCCCTGAAAATTAGATCAGTTCTGGAACCAAGAGGAACCTCTGCCAAGGAGAAGAGCTGAGGAGAAGTGCTGCCTCTGCCTGTGACTGTGCTTTGTTGGGTTATCTTTCAGTTGCTGCTTCTGCCTGTGAAAGGTTACAAAGACTGGACTTTGTTGTGCATTCCTGCTTGTAAAGAATGTCCAAGGGCTTTAATTGAGCTTATGTCCCATTTTGAAGTCTCAGGGCCATCAAAGACTTCCTATCAGCACCTGGACTCTCTTCTGAGACTCCTGCCCTGCCAAGTGGTGCCCTATCTAGTTCAGGGGCCCGTAAAAGGTGAAGTTGGCAGACAAGAGCTGAAAATCCACACAGAGCTGTGTGGCGAAATTTTCAATGCACCATCTGCAACGTGGCTGATAAACGACGCGCCGCCGTCTTCGAGGCTAAATTCAATGTTCCTCCTGCATCGTGGCTGGGAGGTTGATGCATCGTGACTGGAGAAAAACACGCAACACACGCTTGCGGCTGCTGATAACAACGCAAACCCTCCACAGCTCAGTTTTCCAACACCGTGCAACAGGATTTTCCATGTATCATCCCTGGGCGTCAAAGTCAACCCCTGTCCGGAAATTGAGGCATCACTCTCTTGTGAGGGAGAAAAATGATGCATCGCCGACCAGACTGGAAAATAAATGACGCCCAACCTCCCATGCAAGGAAGGTATCGACGCATTGCTGCTTTTTCCGACACACACTCGCCCGTGCGGCTTTATTTTTTAAGCTAACCAGGTACTTTGTGCAAAATCATCGTTTACATTGTTTTCTATGGAGTAAGACTTTTATTCTTTTGAAAATTCATCTCTTGACTTATATATGTTGAATTTTTGTCATTTGGATCTTGTTTGATTTAAATAAATATTGCCTATTTTTTTTAAACTGGTGTGGTGTCCATTTTGTAGTGTTAAACTGTATTATGGTGTGTGTTGGTTCAAATAGTTTACACATTTCTTCTGATGTAAGCCTGCCTGCTCATGCCAAGCTACCAATGGGGTGAGTGAGGGTTAACCATGTGTGTTTCTCCTTTGCCCTGACTAGAGTGAGGGTCCTTGTTTGGACAGGGGTAACCTGACTGCCAACCAAAGACCCCATTTCTAATAGTCATAATGTGGCAATCTTCTCCGACATTCGGTTCTGGGACTGCCAAAGTCGTAATCAGGCCCTAAGTTTTTAACCACAATATTTCAAAATGTAATTAAAAAAAATGTATTCAATGTATAAAAAACTAACATTTTATAAAATACAGTCTTAACTTTAGAACCTTTTCAACAACAGCAGACTTTTTAAAATGTCCTAAATATTTTTAAATTCTGTTGAAAACATTTTCCCTCACTTTTCCATTCATTTCAATGGAAGAAATTGTCCTTTTTAGTTTCTCTATTTTAAGATTGACGTATTCGGTTTTGCATCTGTTTCTACAGTCAGTAGAGCATTGCGGAGAAGATTGGACAGACGGAGGAGCTGTGCTAAGGTAAGAAGAATCTGATTTGCTTTTTTTTAAACATATAGACTAGTACCTTTATTGTAAGGAGCGGTAGCGGTATTAATGGAAAGTTTGTATCATGATATTTTTTTCAGTTTTAGAACCCTATATAGGTTGTTTTAGTATGCAAACAGTAGTTTTATTTTTATAATATAGATTTGAGAGAGAAAATTAAACGTTTCATTTTCAATACTTATTTTATAAAAATATAATATATGTTTTACATTTTTTTGCATCATGTTTTTTTGCATCATGTTTTTTTGCACATTTTCTCAACTCCAGGGAATAAGAAGAAATTCTTGGGAGAAGAAGAAAAAGATTGAATTTGGATTGTTGTTTTTAAAATGTTTTAGAGGAATGTGCTTTTTTTTAAATTTGATTTTTTTGAGCTAACTTCATGTTTCTTTTTTCCAAAATTTTGGGGTTCAGATAGTGATTAAGTGGAAGTAGGGAATGGATTTTAAAAAAATATTTGTAACTCAGGAAATATTTTTTTTAGTTTTAAACTTAGTTTGTCCTCTTTTCTTCGTCAGATCACTTATAATTTATGGTGAGTAGAGTTAAGGAAAATCACCAAAAGTTGAAAAGAAGACTTCTGTAGGTAGGGTTTACACTTATTAATTTATTTTGAAAAGAACTGTGAAAATGTTAAAATTGTTAGAAGAGTAAGCATCATAAGTTGATTTTTAGTTTAGTAGTGCACACAAGATTGTCAAGTTACTCTGAAGCACACTTCAACAAAAGTGCCTCTGGTATTTCTTTACTCTTTTTTTTTCTTTTTAGAAACTCAGCGTTTCACATTACCTGACATTGATTGTGCCATTCTCATTTCTTGGTAGCTTTGTTATTTTTTTTTAATTTCCAAGAAGTGGTATAGGTTAGGGTGGGCTTTACCAATACTGCTGGTAAATGAATAATGCCACCGTTCTATAGAATTGTTGGTTTCTGAACCTCCCTCTAAGCAGGTCGAGGTAAAGGTTTGGCTACTAAATTGGAAAACGTGGTTTCCTTCTGTGACTTGACTTGCTTAGTTGGGCAATCTGCATCTCTTCAAAGTAATTTAGAAGTGGTGCCAATTTGTCCTCATTTTGGGTAAAAAAAAATCTGATTTTATAACTGAGGTATAGAATTTGTCTACATGTTCAGAAGGTACAAAACACAACACTGTTGATTACTTAAGTTAATATTGTGGTTTACTGCTTTTCATGTATTCTTCAACCAAGGTTGTTTTTTAAAATGTTCTCCAACTCACCTGGAAAAGCGAAAAAATCTTTGAATTTGGGCATCTGAGTAAGTTTTATTAATAGTATTTATCATTTGTAATTCAAACTCAATTATTATTTTCCTAAGACTTTTGTTAATTGTTTTGAAAATTGAGTATATGTCTAGGAATGTATTTCAGACTGTAAGCTATAAATTAAAGAAATGGTGATGGTATATATATTTGCATTAATACTATAAATGTGGGTCAATGGATGGTGTGTTGATTTAAAAGTTCCATCTGTCATCCAAAATTCACTATTCTCAAGCGTATCTGTGTTATGAATGGTACTGAAAACTAGTATGCATTTCAGAGGGTTTTCATTGTCATATATTAGGAAAGGTTCTTGGTTGAAAGTTGTAGTAAGTTCAGGAGGACTGCTAATATCTGAGAAGGTTTCTGGGGTGTTACTCTTGTGGGAATTACTCTCCTGTGTTTTTTTGTTGTATCATTCTTCTCAGTTTCAGGGTTGTGGGACTACTACACACAACATGTATGAGGATGTTCTGGGATACTCCACCAAAACTAAGCCACACGGCTTATCTAAGATGGTAGCTATAGTTTTAAAATGCTATACATTTCTTCTAACCTCATTTTCCATTGCGGAGGCACAGTGGTTATGTTCAGTGGTTCTTTCAACCATATTACCAAGGGTAACTGTTCTGCCTTTGCAATGGGATTGAGAAATACTCAACACACCTCCAATGGCTCCTGAGTTTAGTTAATCTCTCCTTACAGTAAAGGTTACCATTGTATTTCAGAAGTTGATTTTCTCTGTGTGATAGCACATATGTAGCTTGTCGATTTTTTCATTTTCTGAAAAAAATGTTTTTAGTAAAATGTTTGGTGAAGGTTTTACATTAGTTGTCTGGTACTTTTTATGAAAAGAGTATATTCCTTTGCTTCAATAGACTGTTCGGGTCAAAATGTCATAGTTCATGTGCTGGGAATAAAGGTAATTTCATGAACTTTAAAGTTGTTTGTTTATGAATAGTAATTATCTTTTTTCTAAAGAAGATTTGGGGCCTGATTATGCATTTGGCGGATACCATGACCCATGAACTTCTGACGGGGAAGCTACCACCATACTGGGTACCTCCCCTCCGGCCCCATTATGACTCTCCCACTGGGCTGACAAGTGGAAACCTTGGTTACCAGTGGGATAGTGGCAGCAGCATTGTCGACGATTCGTAATCGAGCCGGCAGCAATGTTGCCCCCTCGGGGTGCACCTGCACCCTCGCAAGGCTCACTGTCTGCACAGCAGACAGTGAGCATTGCGATGGTGCTGGGCAGGGCAACCCCTGCACTTCTCATGCCAAGTGCGTGGCAGTGCAGGGCCCCCCCCTGTGGCTCCCTGTACCTGTTCTCCGCCAGCATTTTCGCCATGAAAAGGCTGGCAGAGAACCAAGTCATAATCAGCAGGCTGATTCTGACCTCCGCCACTATCAGCCTGTAGTGATCACAGATCCTGGAGGAAACTGTGGTACTCTGGTGGTCGGACTGCCAGGGTTGTAATGTGGTGGTCTGACCGCCACAGCAGCAGCAGTCCTGACCGCGAGTCTGACAGTCTAGTGACCGCCAGACTCATAATGAGGCCCTTGGTCTGTTCTGTTGGAGTTCTTTTTGACTTTGATTTGTGATTTTCATTCCTGGAGATGAGATAGCTCCTTAAAATTCTGTTATGAGTTAAAGATGGAAAAATAATGTTTAATTTTTAACAATGTATTAGATGAAAACCTGCTTTGTTGTTGTGCTGCAAGAAAGTGTTTTGGTTAATATTTTCCTGTTGGATTAATTGAGTATTAATGTTACAGTAATGTTATTTCATTTTGGAATTGTTTGTACCCATGAGAGTTTATCCTTAAAGCTGTTGTAAGCTGGGTTTTTACTGGTTTCTGCCTCTCTTTTTTGTGGAGTTTTATTTCAACTAAATGTATTGTTAATATGAGTAAAAACATTTATATTACAGTTTGACCCCCAACCACTGTCCAACATCACCTCTAAGGTAAGTGGTTGGTGGAGTTAGAACAGTAAATCTGCCCCTAGCCACTGTTCATCACCTACCTGAGGTAAGTACTTGGCAGAGTTAGAAGAGTAAATATGTCCCCCCCACTATCCAGCACTTTCCCTAATGTAAGTAGTTGGCAGAGTTAGAATAGTAAATCTGCCCTTCAACTACTGTTCCGCACCTTCCCTGAGGTAAGTACTTGGCAGAGTTAGAATAGTAAATCTGCCCCTGAGCCACTGTCCTGCAGCTTCCCTGAGGTAACACTTATTGGACTTGGAATAGCAATTGGGTCATGCAGTTACTGTATGGTTTCTGCTTAGAATACATTTGTTTGAAAAAAATATGTTTTTTATTATACTGCAAGCTCCTGTTTTGCTATTTGAAATGTAATTTCTAAATGTATTTTCACTTACAATTATGATATTTCTGCACATTGACAAATCAAAATCTTCCTACAGTTGGCTGTGGAAAGAAATTCTGAAAATGTTAAACAATATATTAAAATAATTAGCTGTAATATCTTTTTGCCCTTTAACCTGTAATATTGTTTATATTTAAACTTACTGTGACGCTAGAGGGCACTGTTTTGAATAGTGTCTCTGAAGTAGTCTTGTTTTCTCCTGTGCATGTGGTCACTTCGGAAGGCAGTATACCACTTATCACAAAATAGTGGATGCCTGTTTTTTACATGTTTAGTAAGGTTTAGCTACTATTTTCGGTAAACTAATTGTTGTGCTCTGTGTATTTCTATGAAAAAAGACGTAAATAAAAGTATAATATTTTGTAAGTGTTTTTTGATATGTATTTGACCTTCCTCTGACACTGCATCTGCCATCTTGGTTGGGGACAGAATTACATGTTGTGTAGAAATGGAAAACATATTACTTTTATTTGTGTACTGTTGTGATATTTTCTTTTGTTTTGTGTTGTGTTGTTTTCTGTTGCACACATATGCGCTGTGCAGCAGTACAGTTATGTTTGTAAAATATTATTTATGTATGTTTACATTTGGCTAAATTGATAAAATCATTTTTTCCACATTTGATTGATATTTTTACCATGTACATAAAGCATGGTAAAGGTTTGTGTAGTAGAGGTATGCATGTTAATGGCATGTGTGGTAATAGTTACTTTAATATAATGCTATGTTTATGATAAAGGTATGCGTGGTGTAGACATGCCTGGTTACAGTACATGCATTGTAGACACTGCGTAATAAAGGCATGCATGTTAAAGGCATGCATTGATCTGTTGTACATTTCTGCTCTACTTTTATGTGTCTGTGGAGTGCATGCTAGTGAGAGGCTGGCAAAGTGGAGGTGTCTGGAATGTTAGTGGAAGTGAATGCGGCTGTTCAGGTGGGCTGGACCAGTGTATTTGAGTTCTGTGTAGGTGTGGGTGTGGAGTTTAAAGTGTGCATGCTTGTGTATCAGGAGCCAGTGCCCTTAGGTGTGATGTGATGTGGGCTCAGCATGGGAGGTTAAGGACTAGTCTGGCCTCTATATTTTGTATGTTCTGCAGTGTCCTTGTGGACTGGTTGGTGATACCTTCTTACAAGGTGTTTCCATAATTAAGGCTGCTGATGATGAGGGCTTGGGTGATAATTTTTCTGGTGTTGTCTGGTAGCCACTAGATTTTCATCAGCATCCTTATTGTGTTTAAGCTGGCCGAAACCACTGTGTTGACTTTGGCGGTCATGTCCAGTTGGTTGTCTATGATGATTCTGAGGCGTCTCGCTTGTGAGTCGGGCATGGGTCCAGGGTCTGTAGGCCACCAGGTGGAGTCCCATGGTGAGGGCTACCCCTTTGGTCTTGTCCGAGTTTAAGTTGAGGCAACTGAATTTCATCTAGGTGGCTACTTCTGTCACGCATGTGATAAACTGGTTCCTAGTGTTGGGTATTTTATCTGAGAGGGGCAGTATCAATTGCATGTTGTCAACGTAAGTGACGATGTTTATGTTTTTAGCTCATTCAAAGTCAGCCAGCGGTGTCATGGTGATGTTGAAGAGCATTGGGTTGAGCGAGGAGCACTGCAGGACTCCGCAAATAAGATCTCTTGCTTTAGAGGCCTAGGGGGGACATGTCGATAGTTTGGGTTCTTTTGGTGAGGAAGGTGCAGATCTATTTGAGGATGAATCCCTGGATGCCTGCTTCATTAAGTTGCTGGATTAGGATGGGGTGGGGACAATGCCATATGTGCCAACACCATAAACTGGAGATCTTCTACACTCGCCCTTCCTCCAATCTGCATTAGGCTTTCATACTTTTTTTTCTTCTTATGATCCCCTAATGATTCAGCTCTTGACTTACTGAGTATAATCAAAATCATCAGCAGGTGTTTAGTGTCATGATGTTTACTAATTTGTTAGTATGTGCTACACAATGTACTTTGTTAATGCTACAATTACCTACCAGTAATGGCATGTGAGACCTCTCGCCATGATGACTCACTCATTGAGGCCCCATGCCTCCAATCAGAACAGTTTCTCAAATCTAAAGTTCCCTACTCTTCTCCTTACCACCTGTTCCATACCAAGCCCAAACACCTTGGGACTGGCCGAAATGGGTGGGTGGGAGTTCATGAGTCATCACGGCATAAAAGGACTCAGAGTAATGCCATTAACTGTAAGTAATCATAGCATTACCCCTTTGTCCCTCTCGCCATGATGACTCACTCATTGAGATGTACCCAAGCCACGAAGCAGGCCAGGACAACTGCACAGAAAAGACAAACACAAGCGGAAGCCACTGGCAAAAAACAGTGCACAACATTGAAGCCAACATTGCTGAATCCAACAAAAACCGTAACCGTCAGACCCTGGACCACCCGTGGCACACTCCAGATGTGCAGGCAGACCTTCCATATGAGCGGGACCAAAACATACAAAGTTGAGGAGATACAAACTCAGGCACCCACTCCAACCACCCTCAACACATCCAGCAAAGGATGAGCCACCTCTGCAGGAGTCTGAGAACCAACAAGAACACTGGGAAAAAAAAATCCAGCTGAGGAAGAAATGGAGCCCGCGCTATGAGCCCAAAGCCTGTACTGAGCTGAAGCATCATCAAGGCCACAGACACCCAAAAGAAAGGAAAGCACCAGACAGAGAACCCAGTACCCTAATGTGGGGGGCAGAAGGTATGACCCCTGGCAAAGATACTGCCAGTGCAACAAGACGCAATGCCATAGAAGCCAAGGGCTTAAAGAGAGGAAACCAGAGAGCCCACAACAACAACTGCAAATCTCAGGAAGGACACCCCACTTCGGGCAGGACAGAGATCAGAAAATCTACTAAAGGCCCTGGAGACTAGACCCAGGCTGTCCACCAAAGCCCGCCAAGGGGATAGGAACACCATTACAGATTCCCACAGACCTCAAAGATCGGATGGGTGAAGACCCAACAGAGAATTTACAGGACAAACACCAACACCCAAGGAAAAGAAACAGAACAAAAAACCAAACTACTCCGAGCACACCAGGCCCGAAACGACTTCCAATGCTGAGCTAAAGAAGACATAGGCGACAACCAGTTGGACACCAGCAACAGAACAAATGAAGCCCTCACCATCCGTCCTGGAAGCAGATACAGCAGCCAGGAAGGGATGCCACAAGAGGCCCTAGAGCCATGAAGACAGATAGTGCAACGGCCTGCAACAGAACCACCCGAGGGTGACCCCCTAGCTGTCAGAAAGGACAGTAACCCCTTGTTCAGGGGACTGGCCTGACAGGGAAGAACTCCCTGAAGAAAGAGGGCCGAATGAGACCCTACAGAAGCCCACTGAAATATCCGATCTGCCACAGTAGAACAAGACAGAACACCCATCCCACCCTGTCAACATGACAGAGAACAAGGCATTAGAGAGGGCTGACTAAAAGAAGACCAAGCCCTGCACTCCAGGGAAAAAAGGGAAGGATGAACAGCCAAAACGTCACCAAGCACCATCAGGTGGAATATTGAGCACACAAAAAGAGGGAATCCTATGGGTCACCGACCCAGAGAGCCCCTGACCAGCCCCAACCCTATATCTCCTGGACTCCACAGTGAGCAACACCGGGCCTGGGGGGAACAAGAAACCCCCCACAGTGGGAAAGAAGACCTCAGCAACCAGCCCAGGACCCACTGGATCCCCATAACTGAGGCAGAGGACCAGACAAACCTGCCCATGTAGAAACTCGATCCACAGCCTCAGGACACCAAGAACTCTGTGACAACCGGATTGCCTACACTGTCATCTAGAGAGACACCAACCGAAACGGTGCTGATAACAAAACCCAGATGAGTCCAAACATGAACACCCTCGAGGCATGCACCAATAATGCCCAGGTCTATCCGAAACCAGGCTCCAAGGAAAACAAGAACCGGAAATGAAGCCACCAGGAACTCCTCCGCACACACTAAGTAGCCATGCAAGGAGAGGCGAGCAAGTACCGATCCCACCAGTGAAGAGGGCAGGGGTAAAAACTCCTCAGGACCAGACAGACAAACAGAAAGGGAGATGAAAATCCTCTGCAGACAAAGAACAGCCCCAGGGCTGCCAAGACCGCCAAAACACATGCAGTACATTGGGAATGAAAATGCTGGGACACCACAGGGAACCACAAAAAACACAGGTTACTGGGAGGACCAGAAATGGGGATCCATGCACTGGAAGGCCGAGTGCAACAATGAAGTGGCCTGTAGATACCAGCAGAAGGAATCAGCTGGGATGATATCCCAGACCAAAGAGGCCCGAGATAACAGAAGAGCCAGCACAGACTACACCGGAAAAGAAACCCAATGGAGAAATGCTCCAGTGACCAAACAGGCAGCAATCGAGGAAGAGCCATCAGGAACACAAATACAAATGCAGTCCTGGGAGTAAGGCACTAGAAAATATCAGGGTGGAAAGTGCAGCTGAAGCCCACATCTCGGGAGGACAGGTAACAAGACCAGAAAGACCAAGAGGAAAGTCAGCACAGCAGGCCATCAGGACTCACAACCGAAACCTCCTGAAGACCTCAACGGAAGGATCTGCCAGGACAGCAACCTGGAAGGCAGGAACACCCCGATCAAGCAAGGTACCAGCGTTCCAAAACCGTCTGACAGTGATGGAATTCAAACAGAGCAGCAGGAGGCATTGATTCCATCACACAAGCAGCACAGAGAAAACCAGCAGACAGAATGCCATTATAAACTTGACATTCCAACACCAAACAAAGAAAAACCTCTTGTTGGATGGATCTAACAACCCAGACACTCACACTCAAACCATAAACCAAACCAAACCAAATTAAACCAAAGGCACCACAGACCTCTGGTTAGTCGGCCCTGCCCATGGAACCAAGCCACACTCAATCTGGCCGGAGTGTGGGGAAACAGAGCAGAGCAGGCAAAAATATGGCCAACACTTGAGGAGCAGACCACAGACCAAACTGAAATGCCACAGCAAACCCCAGAAACTGATGACGTAATGGGGAGACACCGAGACTGAGTCCTGCCAAGAAGCTCTCATTGAAATCAGTGGAAGGAGCAGTTGCAAGGACAGCATCGTAAAAGACATGAAAGTCCTACCAGTCTATGTGCTGTAGATCCAACACCTTCCAAAAGAACTGAAGGACCCACTGAACCCTAAAGACCAGTAAGCAATAAGAAAGGTCACAATTAGGCTGTCTATGAGAGTGAGAACGAAATACCAGCTGGAGCTCAACCGCCCTCAGGATCACCCATTTGCGTAAAGGTTTTCGGAGGCAAAGGGTCCTCAATGAGTGAGTTATCATGGCGAGAGGGAGGAAGGGGTAATGGCTTGGTGCTATAATTTGGCTAGCCTCTAGAATACAAATCACACTTATAGACACAAACAAAAACAGAAGCAAAACAATACAATAACTTGAAATGTGTCAGAGTATGTCAAGAAGGGAGAAAGAAGATTTTCAAGTGCTAACTTTCAGCTGTTAAATTTGGAAGCATTGACAGAAGTTACATTGGAAAATATAAAATGACAATTCTGATAGTTTGTACCGTGGACATGCCCAAAATGTGTTAACTGGAGCTTTTCCTTTAAATGTCGGGTTACGCATTATAGGTAGGGTCTTATTGATAGGCACAAAGCAGTACTTATTTTACATTTAATACAAACACCTACACCACAAGGGAAACTGCACAAAAATTGATTTTCACTGAAAATGTTTACCTTTATGCTATGTTGAACCACTGATGTACCTGAACCTGAATCTTGTGCCTCGCTTTTCATGCAGGAACAGAGAAAGTACCCATGCAGGCACGTTAAGCCAGCTGGCAGTAACCGAGGAGACGCTAGAAAAATGGCATCTATGCATTGGAAGGAAGACTGAGAAATGAGAATGAGGCAAAGTTGCTTACATACATGTGAGCCACATGCTGCCTCAACCCAATCAGTAGCATGCACATGCATTCCAATAAACACCTGGAAATGAGTAGAAAGGTTACTTGTCCTTTTCAAGTACGGTAGGAGTCTTGGACAGACAGGTCAGAGTCATGATCTGAGAAACATGTATGTTATGTTTGGCTTTTAAAGGTAGATACATTGTTCAGACTCAGGGCCTGATTCTAATGTTGGCGGGCGGCGGGAGCCGCCCGCCAAGCTACCGCCGCTGAATGACCGCACCGCGGTCAAAAGACCGCGGCGGCCATTTAGACATTTCCTCTGGGCCGGCGGGCGCTCTCCAAAAGAGCGCCCCCCGGCCCAGAGGAAATGCCCCTGCAACGAGGACGCCGGCTCAGAATTGAGCCGGCGGAGTTGCAGGGGTGCGACGGGTGCAGTTTGCACCCGTCGCGTATTTCAGTGTCTGCTTAGTAGACACTGAAATACTTTGCGGGGCCCTCTTACGGGGGCCCCTGCCGTGCCCATGCCATTGGCATGGGCACAGCAGGGGCCCCCAGGGGCCCCGCGGCACCCCCTACCGCCATCCTGTTCCTGGCGGGCGAACCGCCAGGAACAGGATGGCGGTAGGGGGTGTCAGAATCCCCCATGGCGGCGCAGATGGGGGATTCAAAGGGCAGCGGTAAACCGGCGGGAGACCGCCGGTTTGCCTCTTCTGACCGCGGCGGAAGCGCCGCTGTCAGAATGCCCTGCGGGGCACCGCCGGCCTGTCGGCGGTGCTCCCGCCGACCCTGGCCCCGGCGGTCTTAGACCGCCGGGGTCAGAATGACCCCCCTCAGTGTCTTATTTTTCTTTTTCCCAGTTTCTTTTTAGCATCTATTTGTGGATGCATTGAAGATAAACACGATTTAATAGCAATGTGAGGTCTCTGTGTTAAAAATAGAGTTTGTCATACAGCGAGAGATTGCAGTTGACAGCATGTTTTTCAGAGCTGGTCACACATTTTTGACATCCCAGATGATGTTACATTTTGATAACGTGTCCCCTGGCAACGAGAAGGCCACTTATTGCTTTATCAATGAGATTTTGCAAAGAGCAACTTCTTCCTTAAAAAGCTGACCATGGCACAACAGCACCAGAACTAATATTGATAAGAATGAGCTCAGAACGTCTTAATAAGCCATGTTTTAAGGTTTTGTGGGCTTATTTGAAGTTCAACAGTTGATAGAGAAAGTAAGATCATTTGCCTTTTTGTAAGAAAATAATTATCCACCACTCTGCACCACAGTGGGTGATACAGTATATAGTGGCCAGATGTAAGCTAGCAGAACGCAAGACGTATGCAGGGTAGTGGGTTTTGTTTTCTTGTTCAAGCAGGCAGCACCACATGTGTTATTAAGTAACTTATGAACAAAGCACAAGTTTTGAAAGAGGGCACATTTGTGCACCAGGAATTTGAGATATGGAGAGATGTGTGAATGAGAAGGAAGGCTGAGTACTGGATGAGCCACTGACTTTTGAGGACACCTTCAGATGATGTAACAGATGAACAGGTATTCGAAGATAGAGGATATTGTCATAGTTGAGGTATGAAGTGATTGATTCGTGCAGAGTGGTTTTGTGGGAGGTCAGGGGCAGATGGGAACAATTTGCGTAACATTTTAAAGGCGGAGAAACAGATTGTGGTAACTTGATTAACTTGATTCGCCATTGGTAGATTTCAGTCCAGAGGAACTTTTAGGTTCCCTGCAGAGTTAGCTAAAACAGGTGTGGGCCCAAGTTTGTTGGCCACCACAAAGAGGGCCACGTGTAGGATAGCCTACCAAACAAGAGGATTCAATTTTGTCGCTGTTTAATTTTAGGTAATTCGATTTCATTTAAAAGGCAATACCTCAACAGAACTTGGTTGAGTGTCAGAATAGTTGCTGGAAATTATAATTTGTGTATTATTTCCACAGGAGACAATCTTGAACTTGAAGGGTTGAATCTGGGGCGTAAAGAAGAGCCATGAGGGACACCACAAAAGATGGGGACAGTGGAGGAACGGAAAGGAGGAAGAGGCACTACTTTGTTTCTGCAAGACAGAAAGGAACATAGCCATTTTAGGACTTGCTTGCAAAGGCCAGCACCAAATATGTAGCCAGAAAGACAGGAAGTGACACTGTGTTGAATGCCACTGAAGGGTCGAGTAGGATCAGGGAGGAAGAGCCTACCTGGTCCAAGATAATTCAAAGGTCATAGGTGGTGGCTAATATACCTTTTTCAGTGTTGTGCGACTAGTAGAAGCCTTACTGGGAGAGCACAAATATAAATGTGTCCTCTAGGTAGTTTGGCAGCCGTTTGTTACTACTTTAACTATGTTAACTACGTTTTCTATAAGTTTGTCGGACAGATGTAAGAGAGAGATTGGGTGGTAAGTGGCTGGGTTCTTAGGTTGATCTGTAGTGGTTTTTAAATGTAATAGAACCAGCATGTTTCCAACAGTCAGGTACTGAAGTAAACAGCAAAGAATTGTTGCACAAAGACGTGTCAGATCAATAAGATGAACGACAAGAGATAAAAGTGGGAGTTAGGGTTTTAACCTCTTAGCTGCTGGGCCTTTTCCCCCCCCAGTGCTGAGCCCTTTTTTGGCTATTTGGGGTAGTTCGCGCTTAGGGCTTCATAACTTTTTGTCCACATAAGCTAACCACGCCAAATTTGCGTCCTTTTTTTCCAACATCCTAGGGATTCTAATGGTACCCAGAGTTGGTGGTTTCCCCTGGAGGAGACCAAGAAAATAGCCAAAATACAGTGAAAATTTTGTTTTTTCCAAAAAAATGGGAAAAAAGGGCTGCCGAAGAAGGCTTGTGGTTTTTTCCCTGAAAATGCCATCAACCAAGGGTTTCTGGTGCTGAAATCACTATCTTCCCACCTTTCAGGAACGGGCAGACTTGAATCAGAAAACCGAATTTTTCAACACAAATTTGGCATTTTACTGGGACATACCCCATTTCTACTATATTTGGTGCTTTCAGCCTCCTTCCAGTTAGTGACAGGAATGGGTGTGAAACCAATGCTGGATCCCGGAATGCTAAACATTTCTGAAAACTAGACAAAATTCTGAATTCAGCAAGGGGTCATTTGTGTAGATCCTATAAGGTTTTCCTACAGAAAATAACAGCTGAAATAAAAAAATATTGAAATTGAGCTGAAAACAACAGCCATTTTTCTTTATGTTTTACTCTGTAACTTTTTCCTGCGATGTCAGATTTCTGAAAGCAATATACCGTTTTGTCTGCTGGACTCTTCTGGTTGCGGGGATATAAAGGGCTTGTAGGTTCATCAAGAACCCTAGGTACCCAGAGCCAATAAATAAGCTGCACCCTGCAGTTGGTTTTGATTCTATACTCGGTATACAGCAATTCATTTGCTGAAATATGAAGAGTGAAAAAGAGGTATCAAGAAAACCTTTGCATTTCCAAAATGGGATCAAGATAAGGTTTTGAGGAGCAGTGGTTATTTGCACATCGCTGAATTCCGAGGTGCCCATACTAGCATGTGAATTGCAGGGCATTTCTCAAATAGATGTCTTTTTTACACAATCTCTTATATTTGGAAGGAAAAAATGTAGAGAAAGATAAGGGGCAATAACACTTGTTTTGCTATTCTGTGTTCCCCCAAGTCTCCCGATAAAAATGATACCTCACTTGTGTGGGTAGGCCTAGTGCCCGCGACAGGAAATGCCCCAAAACACAACATGGACATATCCTATTTTTTTTATAGAAAACACAGCTGTTTTTTCCAAAGTGCCTACCTGTAGATTTTGGCCTCTAGCTCAGCCGGCACATAGGGAAACCTACCAAACCTGTGCATTTCTTGAAAACTAGAGACCTAGGGGAATCCAAGGAGGGGTGACTTGCGGGGCTCGGACCAGGTTCTGTTACCCAGAATCCTTTGCAAACCTCAAAAAGTGGCTAAAAAAACAAGTTTTCCTCAGATTTCGGTGACAGAAAGTTCTGGAATCTGAGAGGAGCCACAAATTTCCTTCCACCCGGCGTTCCCCCAAGTCTCCCGATAAAAATGATACCTCACTTGTGTGGGTAGGCCTAGCGCCCGCGACAGGAAACGCCCCAAAGCGCAACGTGGACACATCAAAATTTTTGGAAGAAAACAGAGGTGTTTTTTGAGAAGTGCCTACCTGTAGATTTTGGCCTCTAGCTCAGCCGGCACCTAGGGAAACCTACCAAACCTGTGCATTTCTGAAAACTAGAGACCTAGGGCAATCCAAGGAGGGGTGACTCGCGGGGCTCGGACCAGGTTCTGTTACCCAGAATCCTTTGCAAACCTCAAAAAGTGGCTAAAAAAACAAGTTTTCCTCAGATTTCGGTGACAGAAAGTTCTGGAATCTGAGAGGAGCCACAAATTTCCTTCCACCCGGCGTTCCCCCAAGTCTCCCGATAAAAATGATACCTCACTTGTGTGGGTAGGCCTAGCGCCCGCGACAGGAAACGCCCCAAAGCGCAACGTGGACACATCAAAATTTTTGGAAGAAAACAGAGGTGTTTTTTGAGAAGTGCCTACCTGTAGATTTTGGCCTCTAGCTCAGCCGGCACCTAGGGAAACCTACCAAACCTGTGCATTTCTGAAAACTAGAGACCTAGGGCAATCCAAGGAGGGGTGACTCGCGGGGCTCGGACCAGGTTCTGTTACCCAGAATCCTTTGCAAACCTCAAAAAGTGGCTAAAAAAACAAGTTTTCCTCAGATTTCGGTGACAGAAAGTTCTGGAATCTGAGAGGAGCCACAAATTTCCTTCCACCCGGCGTTCCCCCAAGTCTCCCGATAAAAATGATACCTCACTTGTGTGGGTAGGCCTAGCGCCCGCGACAGGAAACGCCCCAAAGCGCAACGTGGACACATCAACATTTTTGGAAGAAAACAGAGGTGTTTTTTGAGAAGTGCCTACCTGTAGATTTTGGCCTCTAGCTCAGCCGGCACCTAGGGAAACCTACCAAACCTGTGCATTTCTGAAAACTAGAGACCTAGGGCAATCCAAGGAGGGGTGACTCGCGGGGCTCGGACCAGGTTCTGTTACCCAGAATCCTTTGCAAACCTCAAAAAGTGGCTAAAAAAACAAGTTTTCCTCAGATTTCGGTGACAGAAAGTTCTGGAATCTGAGAGGAGCCACAAATTTCCTTCCACCCGGCGTTCCCCCAAGTCTCCCGATAAAAATGATACCTCACTTGTGTGGGTAGGCCTAGCGCCCGCGACAGGAAACGCCCCAAAGCGCAACGTGGACACATCAAAATTTTTGGAAGAAAACAGAGGTGTTTTTTGAGAAGTGCCTACCTGTAGATTTTGGCCTCTAGCTCAGCCGGCACCTAGGGAAACCTACCAAACCTGTGCATTTCTGAAAACTAGAGACCTAGGGCAATCCAAGGAGGGGTGACTCGCGGGGCTCGGACCAGGTTCTGTTACCCAGAATCCTTTGCAAACCTCAAAAAGTGGCTAAAAAAACAAGTTTTCCTCAGATTTCGGTGACAGAAAGTTCTGGAATCTGAGAGGAGCCACAAATTTCCTTCCACCCGGCGTTCCCCCAAGTCTCCCGATAAAAATGATACCTCACTTGTGTGGGTAGGCCTAGCGCCCGCGACAGGAAACGCCCCAAAGCGCAACGTGGACACATCAAAATTTTTGGAAGAAAACAGAGGTGTTTTTTGAGAAGTGCCTACCTGTAGATTTTGGCCTCTAGCTCAGCCGGCACCTAGGGAAACCTACCAAACCTGTGCATTTCTGAAAACTAGAGACCTAGGGCAATCCAAGGAGGGGTGACTCGCGGGGCTCGGACCAGGTTCTGTTACCCAGAATCCTTTGCAAACCTCAAAAAGTGGCTAAAAAAACAAGTTTTCCTCAGATTTCGGTGACAGAAAGTTCTGGAATCTGAGAGGAGCCACAAATTTCCTTCCACCCGGCGTTCCCCCAAGTCTCCCGATAAAAATGATACCTCACTTGTGTGGGTAGGCCTAGCGCCCGCGACAGGAAACGCCCCAAAGCGCAACGTGGACACATCCAAATTTTTGGAAGAAAACAGAGGTGTTTTTTGAGAAGTGCCTACCTGTAGATTTTGGCCTCTAGCTCAGCCGGCACATAGGGAAACCTACCAAACCTGTGCATTTCTGAAAACTAGAGACCTAGGGGAATCCAAGGAGGGGTGACTTGCGGGGCTCGGACCAGGTTCTGTTACCCAGAATCCTTTGCAAACCTCAAAAAGTGGCCAAAAAAACAAGTTTTCCTCACATTTCGGTGACAGAAAGTTCTGGAATCTGAGAGGAGCCACAAATTTCCTTCCACCCGGCGTTCCCCTAAGTCTCCCGATAAAAATGATACCTCACTTGTGTGGGTAGGCCTAGCGCCCGCGACAGGAAATGCCCCAAAACAGAACGTGGACACATCACATTTTTTCATAGAAAACAGTGCCTACCTGTGGATTTTGGCCTCTAGCTCAGCCGGCACCTGGGGAAACCTAGCAAACCAGCACATTTTTGTAAACTAGAAACCCAGGGGAATCCAAGATGAGGTGACTTGTGGGGCTCGGACCAGGTTCTGTTACCCAGAATCCTTTGCAAACCTCAAAATGTGGCTAAAATACCACGTTTTCCACACATTTCGGTGACAGAAAGTTCTGGAATCTGAGGGGAGCCACAAATTTCCTTCCACCCAGCGTTCCCCCAAGTCTCCCGATAAATATGATACCTCACTTGTGTGGTTAGGCCTGGTGCCTGCGACAGGAATAGATCACACAACGGTCAATGTTGGTCCTTACGTGAGGCAGCTGTTGACCCTGGGGTGATCCATTCCTGACACAGGCACTAGGTGTAGGCACTCAAGTGGGGTAGTGTTTTTATCAGGACAGGTGAGGAGTCACTGGGTGGTAGGAATGTTGTGGATCCCAGCATATTCCTGTAGTTTGTGTGACAGAAATGCGAGAAAAATAGAGTTTTTTTTCAACATTTCAGCTTTGCAGGGTATTCTGGGTAAGAAAACTTTGGGGAATCCACACAAGTCACACCTCTGTGGACTCCCCCGAATGTCTAGTTTCCAGAAATGTTTGGGTTTAGTGTGTTTCTCTATATGGCCGCCGAATCCAGGACCAAAAACACAGGTGCCTGCCTTACAAAACTAGTTTGTTTTGCCATAGACAATTTTGATGTCTCCACAATATGATTTGGGTGGTGGAATTTGGTGCTGAACTAAATTGGTGAGCTCCCAAGAGAGCACTCTCTCTCTGCTTGCCGCCGCATTCACCTGCTCTCTGGGTTGGCCTAACCCACTATTACCCAGTTGCACGAACAGCTTGCGAAGGGACAGCAGGACTGTCCTCATCACCTCCCTCATAATGTACTGGAAGAGGAGTTTTCGAATGGGACTCCTCTGACTGAAAAATCACTCCCAGAGTCTGCGCCATTGTCCTATCCCTCAGATGCTGTCTCAGTATCTGATGTCTCAGTCTCTGATCCTATGTCAGAGCGGTCCTCTATAACCCGAGTGCAGGCAGCAGTCATCCATCAAGATGCCATCTCTGCTATTGGCTAAACTGTTGCTCTAAAACACTAGCCTACGTAGACAGTCACAAAATCGATGGTGTGTGTGAGATACGTGCAACAGTAGAGGCCACCTTACCTGCGCTTCTTCCCTCAATCAGCACGTACTTTCAAGACACTCAAAAAACACCTTGTCACATACCATTCGTCACAGTCTTTAGCACCTCCTGCGCCCAGTCCAACAATCATTATTGGTGCTCCCACTCCCTCCTCCTCGGATTCCCTCATTACCACCCAGCAAAAGTGCCCTTCATCTCTCCATAGACTTTACTAATGTACTCAGCTATTTACATAAAATACAGATGTGCTCTTTGCAGTAGGCATATAAACCTTCTGCGCTTCTTTATGGCACTAAAACTGCCACTAGACAAGTCGGACCCTTTTCCCCCCAGGGAAACCACACACATATTGACAAAAGTGATGTATATATGACAGCCAACCACCTGAAACTCAACTCAAGCAAAACCGAAATAATCCTCTTTGGCCCTCACCAAAAAAACCTGGGACCCCCCATGGTGGCCCACCACGCTAGGCCCTGCACCCACCCCCGCCAACTACGCACGCAACCTCAGCATCATCCTAGACTCCTCCCTCTCTATGACCCAACAAATCAACGCTCTTACCTCCTCATGCTTCAACAAACTCCGTATACTGAAAAACATTAAAATGGATCCCCACAGAGACCAGAAAAACTGTCACTCACGCACTCATCAGCAGCAGACTTGATTACAGAAACGCCCTCTACGCCGGCACCACTCTAAAACTCAAGTGCAAACTACACGCATCCAGAACTCAGCAGCACGACTCATCCTCGACCTCCACCGACACGAACACATCTCTCCACACCTCAAATCCCTCCACTGGCTCCCCATTGACAAAAGGATCACCTTCAAGATCCTCATCCTCACACACAAATCACTCCACAACACAGGCCCTGCCTACCTCAACGAGAGTCACCTTCCACACCCCCACACGAAACGTCCGTTCAGCTGACCTCTCTCTCGCCTCTGACCCCCGCATCAAACACACCACCACCGGGGGCAGATCCTTCTCCTACATTGCACCCAAAACATGGAACGCACTCACAACCCACATTCGCAAGACCCAAAACCTACTTCTTTTCAGGAAGGGCCTCAAAACCTGGCTTTTTGAACAGTGAACCTCCTAGCCCCTTTCCCTCCCCCCCGTCCCCCCCCCCAGCGCCTTGAGACCCTCACAGGTGAGTAGCGCGCTTTATAAATCTCTTTGATACAGATCTACCTATATATATATATATAAATATATATCTACATAGATATATCTATAGATATATCCATGTACCTAGACATATCTATCTACATAGATATATATATATAGATATATACATATATATTTTTTTAGTTGTTGTATGGTTTCCTTGGGGGCCAAAATGGCCCCCAGGGAAACCCTACAACATCTAAAAAAAAAATTGCCCCCACAGGGGGTCACCCTGCCCACGGGCGACCCCCTGTCATTTCATTTTTTTTTTTTTTTTTTTTTTTTAAAAATCACCTGGGGGGGGGGGGCGCGATCGCGCCCCCCCCCCCCCCTCCCCAGGGGGCACCTACCTTTTTATTTTTTTAGGAAAATTATCCGGGGGGGGGGGGCGCCCCGTTTTCCGGGGGGGGCTGCCCCCCAAAAGTGAAATCCCTGGTGTCTAGTGGGGTTTCCTGGCCCCCGATCGCAGCTGTGCTGCGATCGGGGGCCAGGAAACCATTTCAGAAGGCCTCATAAGAAAGGGGAGACTCTCCCCTTTCTTACGAGGCCTTCTGAAACTGTTTCTGGCCCCCGATCGCAGCACAGCTGCGATCGGGGGCCAGAAACAGTTTCAGAAGGCCTCGTAAGAAAGGGGAGAGTCTCCCCTTTCTTACGAGGCCTTTTCAAAATGTTTCCTGACCCCCCCGATCGCAGCTGTGCTGCGATCGGGGGAGCCAGGAAACCTGAAAGTGTTTCCTGGCCCCCGATCGCAGCACAGCTGCGACCGGGGGCCAGGAAACACTTTCAGGAAGGCCTCGTAAGAAAGGGGAGACTCTCCCCTTTCTTACGAGGCCTTCCCGAACGTGAAAAAGGCCGTTTTCCCCATGAAAGCAGGAAGCGGCCGCAAGGCTGCTTCCTGCTTTCATGGGGAAAACACCTTTGCAACGTCAGCGCGCCTCGCGGCGCGCTGACGTCACAAAGGGGCGGGTGGGGGGCGGGGGGAGACACGGTAGCTTCCGTGTCTCCCGGGGGGGGGAACAAATAAAAAATAAATCCTCGGGTGCGACGCACCCGAGGATTTATTAATGCCCTTCCTGGTGTCGGCCACTGGTCGTGACCCGCACCAGGGAGGGTGTGTGGGCGTCGGCCAGTGGCCGACGCCCGCATTTAACGGGTTAAAGGAGAGTCTGACTTTATAGAAGTTGTAGTGTTAAGAATGTCTTAATAGATAGATGGGTGAACTCAGCTAGGATTGCACCTTAAGGGGTGTTTGAGACACAGTCAAGAAAATCTAAGGACAATGGTATGGGCGAGTGTCAAAACTTGTTTGGAACTTTGTGATTTTATCTGGAAAAATAAGAAGAATATAATTGCAGGGAGAGATGTATAGAGTGATTGCAGGCTTTGGATTACATAAACTCTTGACACTTCATAAGATTTCATGAGAATTGCTGAAATTGTCTATCCTATGAGATAAGTAAGTGCAGCACACTGATCTGATGAGGGAGAAATAGTTTTGCTTTTTTTTAAATTTACGAATGCTTTATTATATGAAAGTATGAGCAAAAAGGAACAATAACTTACATTTAAAAAAATGATCAGACTTATTAAAAAAATCAATACACAAAAATGTAAAAATGTAAAATATACAGAGTTTAAGAATAAAGCATGAATATAGTATTGGCTATAAATACTGAATTCTGAGCTAAAAGAAAAAAATTAACCACTTCTAGACTCGCAATTGTTGTTTTTTTGTTTCAGAAAAGAAAAGAGAGGATATAAGATGGATACAGCAAAGAGAAGAAGAAGGAAAAAGATATAGGAAGAAGAAAAGGAAAAAGAGAGAAATGAAAAGATAATAAAATGAAAATACATGACCAGAACCAGTAATTATCATAATACAACAAACAATAAGAACAGTCATTAAATAGTATCTTAAATATATATTGAAACTATAATTTCATGGTGGCTGGAATACGTAAGTGTTATTACTAAAGTGAGATGGTGGGAGACATAAATAAGTTGTAAGCGGTGACTAAAATGAGTATTTTTGAAGAAGTTGTTTTGTAGAGATAGCAGATGCTCTGTCTAATCTGTGATGATGACAAAGCAAGTTCTACCATCTATTAAAAGTGATCTTAGAAGCATCCTTCCAGTTTCACGTGATAACTTGTAATGCTAGAGCAATGAGCAAATCCACAAAACGGCCCACTTTACGGGTGCCAATCCAAATAGGAGAGGAACTTCCCAAAAAGATGTTGACAATGTCAAAAGGAAAATTAACATTGCATATCTGTGCAATTTTATTTCAATTTTTTTGCCAAAAAGAAGCAATAGCTGGGCATTGGAAGAAAGAGTGTAGGTAGGTGCCTGGTGTCCAACAGAACAGGTCCAACAAAAATCCAGAATGCTTGGGTTATACTTAGAGAGAGAGAGAGAGAGAGAGAGAGAGAGAGAGAGGAGTTAAAAAAAAGTCTATGATAAAAATAATAAATGGTCTGTGTAGTACTGGCATTACAGGATGTATGATGGATTTTGGACCAAATGCAATTCCTTGTTTGAACAGAGAGAGAGCAATTGAGGTCCGATTCCCAAGTAAGCTCTATTTTATTTTTAACACGGCTTGGGAAGTGATAATGTAGGTATTTATATATGTGAGAGGCTTTGGTAGGGGTGCAGGGAGAAAGCTGCATAGGAACTAAAGCTGGAGCAGGTTTGGATCTAGCAATAAGATATTTAGTTCTTGCGCCAGAAGGGTTATTAAGCATTGATATTTTGGCATGTGGATGGCTGATAAATGAAATTTAATTTGGAGTTCAGAAAAAAAGAGAGGTAGCATATGCTCAAACAATTGTTTGACTTGTAAAATACCTTTAATTACCCACTCTCTCCAAAAGAGAGTACGGTTAAATAACTTGATATTTCTATTATGCCAAATAGAGGAGTCCAGGAATGTTTGTAAGGATGATAATGGTTTCGTAAAGAGTGGATAAACAAGTGAGATGGATTGCTTAAGACAAGGAGATGAGAACCCTCTAGGAGAGTACGAAAAATATGATATTGATTGAAATGGAAAAGGAAAAATAATTGCCTCCTCCAATTTATACCAAATCGATGGAACATTTCTTGAGGAGAATAGATATAAGGTAAAACTTGTTTCAATATAAAGGAGGAATGATGTTGATGAAGATTCTGAAAATTTATCCCACCTACATCCTTAGGTTTCCACAGTGAAGAAAGAGCTATGCATGCTTTGCGTCCATTCCATAGAAAGTTTATCAAAATGCTATTAAGCAATTAAAAACATTTCAAAGGTATTTTGACCGGTAACATAGACAGATAAAAATTGATCACTGGGAGCATCATCATTTTGGTAGATTCAAACCTACCCTGCCAAGATAAATACAGAGGAGACCACTTATCCGAAATGCTTAGAATGTATTGAACAAGATCTGCCAAATTAAGCTGAATAGTAGCCGGAATTGAAGGGGTGTACTTAATCTCTAGACTTGTGTGGGGGTCCATTTAAATTCTGTTTCTTCAAACATATGTTTTAAACAAAATGAATTTAAAGGAAGAACTTCAGATTTATTTAAGTTTAATTTCTAACCTGAGAGGCTAGAGTATGAGTTCAATAAATACAGGTAACGATGTCTGCGGATTAGAAACATACAAGATAACATCATTAGCATAAACAGTAAATTTGATTTGCAAATCTTTATGCACAAACCCGGTAAACAAATTAGATTGCTTCAAAGAATATAAGAAAGGTTCCAAATATAAAATGAATAGCAAGGGGGATAAGGGACACCCTTGCCTAGTGCCTTGATAAAGGGAAAAATAAGAAGATTGAACTCCATTTAAAAAGCTAGATGTGGATGGGGAAGAATATAATACAATAATATATTTTAAAATTACAGGTCCAAAACCGTGCCATTTCAGGGCTCGCAACATAAAAAGCCAATTAATACGATCAAAAGCTTTCTCTGCATTCAAAGTAATGGCAACCATTGGAATAGTACTTGTAGAAGCAAGATGTAAAATATTTAGTAAGGCTTTGGAATTATCAGTAATATATCTGCCTTTAACAAAGCCAGCTTGTTCAAAACCAATTAAATCCTGTATAATCTGATTTACCCGAAGAGCTAATATCTTAGCAAATATCTTACAGTCTAAATTAATTAGAGAAATTGGCCGATAATTAGCACACAGAGAAAGGTGCTTATCTTTTTTAGGGATGAGGCAAAACATTGCTTGAGAAAACGTACATTGAGCCCTATCATTCTAAATAAATTGATAATAAAGAGAATGCAAATGTGGAAGAAGAACGTGTGAAAAATGAAGGTAAAATTCAGCTGTAAAGCCATCTGGGCCCGGAGCTTTGTCTTTCGGTAATTTTGCTAGACCGGTCTTAATATCCTGCACAGATATTTCTTTATTTAGAGAAGAATGGTCTTGAGACTGATTTGGTCGAGATGGGAGAGATTTAAAAAAGGATTCAAGATCTGCCTCAGAGGGGGATGATTCAGACGTATAGAGATTGTGATAAAAATCAGAAAAACATTGCAAAATATCCTCATTTCTAAAATGATTATTCCCCTTGTCGTCTATGATATGCAAGATCTTGGATTTTTGGGATTTAACTTTAATATAATTTGCAAGCATCTTTCCAGCTTTATTACGCCCACCATAAAATTTAGAATACATTTATAAAAGCGTGCCTGAGGCTTGTTGAGTGGACTTCTTATTAAAATCCAGTTTGGATTGAATAAGGAGTTTAAGAGTATCATAATCATTTGATGTAAACTATTTATGCTCCAGTGTTTTAATAGATGATAAGAGAAGAGCCGACTCTGTGAGAAACTTTTTCTTCTTTGTAGCCACATAGTCAATAATGAAGCCTCTAGCCGAGGCTTTAAAAGTGTCCCAGACAATATGGAATTTCAAGGAAGGCGTCAGATTGAGATCAAAATATTCCTTAAGAAATATTTCAAATTTATCTACAAAGACCTGATCCTTCAGCAAATAGTTATTAAAGCGCCAGCTCCTTGAACTACAAGATTCCGTTGTTATGTCAATATCTATAAACATAGGTGCATGATCCGATATTAGTATAGCGCCTATTGCAGCGTACACTAGACCAGTAAGCAAGTGAGGTGTCAAAAAAAATAATCAATTCTAGATTTTGAATTGTGCATGGAAGAATGAAAAGTGAATTCTAAACTATCTGGATTGTATATCCTCCAAGCATCTTTAAAACCTCTGGAATGAATAGCATTCTTGAATGTTTTTTGCATTTTGTTAGGGATATATCTGGAAAGGGAGTGCCTATCCGTAAAGGGGTCCATAAATTCATTACAATCTCCGCCCAATATAAGATTATCATTCTGACAGGAGCGTAAAACCTGTGAAATATTTTCCTAACATTTTAGATCAATACCTGTAGAGCCATAAATGTTGAGTAAGGTGTATGGGGCATTGTTGATAGTGAGGTGAAGAAGAAGCCACCTCCCTTCATCATCTCTCTCCTCTCTCTCTATCTGTATGAAGAGTGATTTATGAAATAAAATAAGAACCCCATTTTTATTATGGAGCGCAGGAGAACAAAAAATATGACCCACCCACTGCTGTCTCAAAGAATTAATATCCTTATCAGAGATATGGGTTTCTTGCAACATGGCAACCTTGCAATTTAACTTGGAAAGATGTGAAAGGAATCTCTGCTTCTTAATGGGATTGCATAAACCTTTCACATTCTAAGAAACAACACGCATGACTTTAACCATTTTGCAGAACAACAAATTTATATCTGTAGCAACATTATCAACATAAAAACATTTATATAACAGTAAGTTAGAAACCACTGGATCTTGTGATACCAAAAGGTATGTAGAATCAACAACCAAATCTCAGTTGAATAAGAAAGAAGGAAGGAAGAAAAGGGAAAAGAAAGAAGAAAAAGAGAACAAAAGGTGATAAAAACAGAGTAGATGGCAAGGAGCCTAATGGCTTGAGCCATAGTAATGCAAAGTAAAAACAAAACAGTGACAATAAAGCGGGAGAGTGAGGAAGCACAGAAAAAGCTAAGATGGTCCATGTAGGAGGCTGGCCTGGTTTGTAGTGAGTACCTTGGGTACCTACACCTTACACCAGGTCCAGTTATCCCTTGTCAGTGAATGTAGTAGTGTTCTAGAAGCTTAGGCTGATAGAGGTAGCTATAGCAGAGAAGCTTAGGCTGAACTAGGAGACATGCAAAGCTCATGCAATACCACTTATAGTTACACAGTACTTATACACAAGCAAAGACAATACTCAGTGTTACCAAAAATAAAGGTATTTATTTGGGTGACACAGTACCAAAAATATCTTAGAGACAATACTCCTTCTGGAGGTAAGTAGTATACACAATATATACACTAGACACCAAAATTAGACAAGTAAATAGTCATAGAACAATGCTAACAGTAGGAAATCCTATAGAATGCAGTGGGAAAAAGGAGGTCTGGGGCAACACAAACCATATACTAAAAAAGTGGAATGTGAATCACGAATTCCCCCCTAGACAAGTGTAGTGTGTGCAGAATCGCTGGGAAAGTAAGAATACAGTAAAGGTAAGTAAATTACCCCACCCCAGAGCCCAGAAAAGCAGGAATAAAGTACTGCAAGTTTCCTTAGGACACACTACACCTCGTTTTGGGGATTTTGCAGCAGCCAACCAAGTCTGCAAAGAACAACTGCTGGATTATTGACCTGAAGATCTGCAAAGGAAGGGGACCAAGTCCAGAAGTCAAAAGTAGTTCCAGGAAGGACAGATGCCCCTGCCAAAGAAGAGTCCTCAGTTAGTAGAAGACTGCAGAAATGCACCTTAGGAAGATGCCAGCGGATTCCTGCATGATGCAAATGATGTCCCACGGCATGAAGATCGTTGCAGATGAGATTTCGTGTTGGAAGGTGCCAACAAGCCTTGGCTGCGGCAAAAGTGCTTTTTTCATCAAAATGGTGCTGGATGGACCCAGGGGGGACCTGTGGGCCTCAACTCTATGTGAGGAGAAAGAGGGGGCTCTCAGCACTTTAGAGAGCCCTCGGGATGCCAGCCAGCAATCCCAGAAGCTGCAGGATCCGGGTTCAAAGAAGGTGCAAAACGCGGTTGATGCAGCACAACAAAAGAAGGTCCCACGCCGCCGGAGACCAACTCAGTGAGTTGAGCATCTCAGGGTGGAGTGCTGAGGACCTGGGCCAGGATGTGCATGAAGGAATTTTGCAAAGAGTGCACTGAGGCCTCAGTAGGTGAAGAAGCCACAAAACACAAGGGTACCGTCGTTCTTGGGGAAGGCAAGGTCTTACCTCCTCCAAATTGCATCAGCAGGACCTCAGGCCAGTCTATGTCGATGATGTCCACCTCTGTGTCCTTAGGAGCAAGCTTGTCGCCGTGAGAGGAGTCCCAGGGTACCGGTCGTCACCTTGGAAGGTGCCTGCTTGGAGCAGGGGAGTGATTCCGTCACTCCACTGGAGATTTTTTTGGTTCTTCTGGTGCAGGATGAAGACAGGGAGTCCTCACAGCGTGCACACCATGGAAACTGTTGCAGTTGCTGACTTCGAGCTGAGGTTGCTGAAGAAAAGTGTCTCTTGTAGACACTTTGTTGCAGTTACAGCGTTTCTTGGAGCAGGCTGCGGTGATCCGAGGTCAGAGGATGCTGAAGTTGTTGCAGAGGATTCAAGAAGGAAACTTGCAAGCAGATCCTGAAGAGAACCCACAGGAGAGACCCTAAATAGCCCTGAGAGGGGGGTTGGCTACCTTATCAGGTATGGACCTATCAGGAGGGGTCTCTGATGTCACCTGGTGACACTGGCCACTCAGAGCCCTCCAGAGTGCCCCCACACCTTGCAAAGCAAGATGGCCGAAGTCTGGGACACACTGGAGGAGCTCTGGTGTCACTCCCCTTTCCTTTGTCCAGTTTCCCGCCAGAGCATTTCCAGAGGCGGGAGGAGACTACCCCTCCCCAGCCTGTAACGCCTATTTCTAAAGGGAGAGGGTGTAACACCCTGCTCTCAAAGGAAATACTTTGTTCTGCCTTCCTGGGACTGGGCTGCCCAGACCCCAGGAGGGCAGAACCCTGTCTGTGAGGTGGCAGCAGCTGTAGCTGCAGTGCAAGCCTCAGAGAGCTGGTTTGGCAGTACTGGGGTCCACGGTGGAGCCCCCAGGATGCATGGAATTGGCTCCCCAATACGAGACTTTGAATGGGGGGACAATTCCATGATCGTAGACATGTTACATGGCCATATTCGGGGTTACCATTGTGAAGCTATATATAGGTATTGACCTATATGTAGTGCACGCGTGTAATGGCGTCCCCGCACTCACAAAGTCCGGGGAAATGTCCCTGAACTAAGTGTGCCCTCATAGTTAGTAACTTTGCACCTAACCTTCAGCAAGTGAAGGTTAGACATATAGGTGACTTATAAGTTACTTAAGTGCTGTGAAAATGGCTGTGAAATAGTGTGTGCACTATTTCACGTAGGCTACAGTGGCAGTCCTGTGTAAGGGTTTGTCTGAGCTCCCTATGGGTGGCAAAAGAAATGCTGCAGCCCATATGGATCTCCTGGAACCCCAATGCCCTGTGTACCTAGGCACCGTATACTAGGGACTTATAAGAGGGGTCCAGTATGCCAATTGAAATTGGTAAATGAAGTCACTGGCCTACAATGACAAATTTAAAAGCAGAGAGAGCATAAGCACTAAGGTTCTGGTTAGCAGAGCCTCAGTGACACAGTTAGGCACTACACAGGCATACACATTAGGCCCCAAACTATGAGCACTGGGATACTGATCAGCAGGATCCCAGTGAGACAGGCAAAAACATACTGACATACATGTGAAAAAAGGGGGGTAACATGCCAAGGAAGATGGTACTTTCCTACAGTCCACAACCGGAACTACACACGAGAGGAGACAGAAGGCCACGAAGACATTATTATAAGAAGAAATAAATAATACGGCATAAATATGAACAATAATGACTTATACAAAACACTTACCGACAACTGAGAACAAATGAAGACAATAGGTCTGGAACATGACACAGGAAAGGGACACATATCGGATTTAGGGAAACAAATGATGCATGAGGTATCTGTAAAAAGAATAAAAATTATAAATAAAAAATAAATAAAAATAAAAGTGATCCGTAATGTAGGAGAATATATCAGCAAAGAACTTCTTAAGAACCAACAATGAGTAATCAAAATGTGTCACATTCCATTTCTTCACCCTTGCATTGGCTAATAAACTTTTTCAGATCAGCAGGAGGGGCAAATGAAAAAGTACGATCTTTGTATGTTACTTTAAAGAAGCATGGATGAACCAGTCCATAACGAGCGTTTAGTGATCTCAACCCTGGACGTAGTGCAAGAAACTCTTTGCGACGAGCAGCCATAGCACGTGCCACATCCTGTGAAAAGAAAATCCTATGACCAGACCACAGCATCTGTTTCCTTTGCTTGGCTGCTTCCAAAACCATGAGTAACTCAGTATACTCCAAAAAAAGAACAATTATGCCTCTTGGACGATCAGGTGATGAGGCACCGGAAGATCTGGGCCCCACACGATGTGCGTGTTGTATATTAAGAGCAGTACCATCCTTGAGCCCAATTATCTTTGGAATATTAGTTTTCAGGAAAGAGATTATGTCATTGCCTTCCGTCTCCTCAGGAATGCCATAAAATCTAAGACTGTTACGCCGGTTATGATTTTTAAGTCCTCAGTTTGTTGCTTTATTTGCGAAATTTCTTTAGACATGGCATCAATCTTAGTAACCTCATCATGCATATTACTGATCCTTTGCTCAGCCTCTGAGACCCTGGATTCCATACTTGACCACTTTTCTTCAGTCCTTTGAAGGGTAGCATTAGTTTCCATCACAAAGGGCTTCAAGTGTTTTATTTTGTCCGTAAGGTCTTCCAGGGTCAGAGGCAAAGGAGATTTTGTCGGAGAGGAAAGATCCTTCTTTTGTCGTTTAGAGGTATTATTATGGTCCTTCTGTGACGATGACATGGTTCCAGAAACCTCTGCAACCGTTGAAGAAGAGGAGGGAGGCTCCATAGAAAATAAGTATGCAGAGAATAAACTCGGAACCAATAGATAGTGTAATAATTATCTTAAATGCAGCACTGCAGTCTGAAAAACGCGCAATACATAAAATCTCTTGACCGGCAAAATTATTAATGACACAAATAGCTCCTGAGGCTGTAGATGCTCACCATATCCCAATTGTAGAGGAAAGTGGCTGGATAAGAGTAATCCAATTTTAAAGAAGACAAAATGAGCTTCATAGAGTATCTGCGTCCTACAACATTAAAGTATGCAGTCGTTTTTCTCTTCTTTTTTCCCTTCCAAAAAAAATTAATAAATAAAAAAATCAAAAGCTGAGGAGGGGCCAAAAAAGCCAAAAGAACACTACACAACACGCTCCAAAATTATTCCAGCGGGAAAATACCTGTTGCCCTCATGTTCTCATCTCTGTGCCTCCATTATCTTTGTCGATAGTGCCAAAATGCTGCAAAACGAAGCTTAAACGTCTCTGTGACGATGTGGATCTTCAACGGAGAGCGGCCATCTTGCAGGCGTCTCGGCCATGCCACTGTAAAAATAGTTTCTAATGGCAACCGTATTTACCAATTTCTCAGTATCGAAATATAAGCTTTTTCATCTGTACTCAAAAGCTTTGCAGTGTTGTTTTGCAGGAGCAGGCATTATTGTTATAGCAGTTCAGGTGAGATTCTTCAAGATTAATTTCCTTTTTGTGGAGCCTTGGGTGACCTCCGTGATGTGAAACCAGCCCTAATGATTATTATGCACTATATTGTGACTCTCATGCTCACTTTTTAACACAATTATGAACCATTAAAGTACGAAGTCGCATTCCCAGAGCCAAAAATGAAAAATAGTAATGCCCTCTTTTCCTAACTTTGTTAAGATCCCCGAAAGATGCTGGTATGATTTTTATGTTTTATTTAACATTTGGTGGCTTCACCTTACATTACTACGCTTATACAGCAAATGGCTGCCTTTCATTGTCATCATAATAACGTAGACAGATGGTTTGATTTTGGGTTTTATTTTTGTTCATTTGCAATTTGGTGGCTGTGCCACTCTCGGCTTTTAATGCATCAACTGTAAAGCGCTTTTACCCCATTAGAAACCAGCGGTGCATAACAAGGTACCGAAATAGTATCATCCACCTTCTGCGATTAAGATCACCGTGCACATCAAGATCTGTGAGTAACGAAGCCTTAGTTAACAATGGTGCATTTGTGCCTTGAACCGCTTTTTATTAGCGCTTCAAAAATACATAAATATGTCCTACACAGTTAAGCAATTCAGACCGCATTTTTTAATTTGATTTTTAAGGCGCGCATCTTCACCCTTAATAACGACAGAATAGTGCCTATTAAAAATGTCTGGAAACCTTTGACCGTCTCTCTTTTGAGGACCGTAAAACTGAAGCGCCCAATCGCCAGGGCATCGGCGTGCCGTGCTGGACTGTAAAACCCAGGTGGAGTTTGAAGTCTTGCGCAATGTTTTCTCTCAGGAACGCAGCCAAACTCAATAAAGCACAGCATATTTCCAAGACTTCGAAATAGCAGTGACACAATGTAGTGCTCGTTGATTGCATTTATCCCTTTTGTTTTCACTTCACAATTCTGGAGAAATAATTAATGAATAGGCACAGAGAGACGAATTCTCCACTGAAACGATTTAGCAGCAGTTTAATTCTTGGACAAAAGCCCCACATACAAATACCATGGTCCAATGTCCAGTTTTTTTTATAGAATTGCGTTCAGTATGTACATTTGTTTATAGTTTGACAAAAATGGGTTTCTATGGATAAACAATGTTTTAAATGAATTATGCCTGTTGAGAGTTTAGTACATTTCTTTACCTTAAAATTTTTCACTTACAACTTAAATCTGTTACACATTTTAAACCAAAAGCTGACACCTACTTGTATAGGGGCACTTCAGTTGCAAGTGTTCGATTAGTCGTGGGAGCAGCGACGGCTAGTCACGGGGCTACAGACTGGTACATTTATGTAATTCACAAAATTAACAGGAGTTCAGATGAATCTATGACTTTAACTACTATGGAAGATTTACTACAGCCTGGAAAATTTGCAATAGTAGTGTTAGCACAAATGTGGAATTGAGTATTTATATTTTCTTCCCTCCCCTTGAATGTATTCAACATGGCGAAATCCCTCCCCAGAAGCCCATAAACATGTAGAACGTTCTGTAACTTACTCTCACTCTCTTGATAACATGTACATAAGTGTATCTTGTAAGGCCTCTTCAGTTTCCATTTGGGACAAAAATAGGCTTTGCTTGAGGAACAGGTCTCTTTCTTATCCAAAACATAGATTTGTGCTAACCCAAAAGTTTTATAATACAACACAGAATTAACCTGAGATTGTACTGAAACATGCATGGCAATTTTGAATATTCCTTTTCAGAAATCTAATGCAAGTGTGCATGAAGTGTGTTTCAGTCTCTCACTGGAAGACTCCCCTTACATTGACGGAGACGATGAGAGAATCAACAGTATTGAACAATTTAGATTTCTATGAAGCCCCTTTGGCCACACAATAAAGACCAAAAATCGTAAATTAAAGTTAATTGATTTATTTCCAATCAATAATCCAATTGATATGCAAGTCATGAAAATATTGAAAAGTTACAGAATTACAGCTAGCAAGCTCAAATATCCCAATCTGTTCAGTGTCATCAAATTAAGATAAAAGCACTAACAACCACAGCAATTCTGAAACTGAGAATTAGAAAATGGTGTTCTGTAAAGAAACCCCTGCTCTCTGTTCTAAACATGGAATTAATCTAAAATCATTTAGTCAGAATTCTAAGTCAGGAATAAAGATGGTTAGAACAGAATCGTAAGGGAATTCGGAAATGCAAGAAGGTGTCAGCATAGCAAAGGCTTCAGTAGAAGTCTTCCGGAATAAGGGAAGAAGTGTTCAGCCTGCATCTTAACATTTGCAAGAATAAAGGGAAACAGAGAGGTATGTACCCCTCGAAGTCTAAGCGAAGTCTGTCTTATCTTCCAACAGCAGCATTGATTAATACAAACAGAACCTTCAATATGGAAGTTATCAGTTTGCACCCCTCCATGAAGCAATCAACTTCGGATCCATTGTCTACATTTGCTACACCACATGAATTTCTAATCCCACAGATTCGAGACAGTTACTACAACCTTGGACATCCTAAGTTCCTGGTACACAATAAATAGGAGGCTTCAACTGCTCAGATCTTACTATCAGCAAAATTAATACATAAGACAATGGCCCTGATTATGACATTGGTGGTAAATCCCACTTACCGCCATGCTGACTGCCGCCAACACACCGATGCTGCAGCGGATATCCGTTCACCATATTATGACACACACACACACCAATCCGTCACTATTCAGCCACAGACACAAGTCTGCCACACCAGTGATAAACTGGCGGTGTCAAAACCTACACCATTACGCCAACAGAACTATGCCCACCACATTATGACCCACGAATCACCACGGCGGAAATTCAATGGTGGCAAACCATTGGTGGTATATACCGCCGCGCTCAAAATACACACACTCAAACAAAACCACACTACATTGGACAATTTAAATAACACACACCTGACACCCATACATACACTACACCCACGCACTCACACCACTATAAAACACACACCCACACTACCCACAACTCTTTACGACTACAAACCATTGGCAAGAGACAGACACCTTGACTACACTACAAAACCAGAGCCACACACCACCTACACCTATACACCACCCACGCACCCCACATCACACACCCCAACACATTACCCTACACACCCTCACCTACACAACTCACACAACACCCATGGCACCACAAAGACACCCCAGATTCTCAGAGGAGGAGCTCAGGGTCATGGTGGAGGAAACAATACGGGTAGAGCCTCAGCCATTTGGAGCACAGGTGCAACACATATCCATCACTAGGAAGATGGAGCTAAGGCAGAGGATCGTGGACAGGGTCAACGCTGTTGGACAGCACTCCAGAACTAGGGATGACATCAGGAAGAGGTGGAATGACCTATGGGGGAAGGTACATTCCATTGCAGCAAGACACCTACTCGCTGTACAGAGGACTGGTGGTGGACCCCAACTTCCTCCCCCACAACTAACAACATGGGAGGAGCAAGTCTTGGCAATCATGCATCCTGAGGGCCTGGCCGGAGTAGCAGGAGGACTGGATTCTGGTAAGTCAACTCTATACTACTACTACCCCCATCCCTGCATGCCATCACATACCACCACCCTCACCCTCACTCCCATCACTCAACTCCATCTCACACACCCCACCATCACATCTCACTCATCCTAATGCCAATCCCTGCATGCCATACCAATGCATGGACACCACTCACAGGCCGGCATGGACACCTTTCACTAAAGCATGCACACTAGAGAGAACTAATCATCCCACCATACACCAACGTACACAAGTGAAAGCTGCCAGGGCAAACACAAACAAAGAAGGTAAGCCACCGATTCATATTATATCACACACAGAAACAATAACACTGCATTTACATCCCCACAGGTATCCCAGCCAATGTCAGCGGAAAAGAGGGGCCAGCAATATCCAGTCCCCCAACTGAAGAGGCCCACAGTGATGACAGCAACTTTGGTCGCCTGGGTGACCAACCTAGCCCATCAGGGACCTCTGGACAGTCGGTTACCGAGGCACAGTTCCAGACAACCACAGAGCCTCCCCCATCTGGAAACACCACCACAGCACCCACCCAGCGTACCCATACCTCTGTCCCGAGGACACGTCAAACAGCAGTGTGTCCACCACTACAGGGACCACAGGGCACACCTCCTACCCAAGACAATCAGTGACCTGGGGTCAGTGGCAGTGGTCACATGGTTCAGGGGACAGAAGCACAGGACAACAGGGAAACTGGGAGGACTGCTGTTCGCCAGGGGGAGGACAGGCCCAGGGAACTGACTCTCCAGGAAGCACTCTCTGAGATCCTGGGAGCCTACCAACATTCCCAGGATACGCTGGGCCAGATCCTGGACAACATGCAGGAGAACAGGCGGCTGCAGGAGGGACAGTACCAGGGGATCAGGGAGGACTTGCAGACCATCAACACCACCCTGGTCTCCATAGCAGGGGTGCTGGCAGACATGGCCAACATTATGAGGGAGGCAGTCTCACAACAGCGGGCCCATGTCACTAGCCAGACATCTGAACTGCCTTTCACCTCTGCTGCCGCTAGTGGACAGGATGCCCCACCACAGGACGAACAGGCCACCAGCACCCCTCCCCCTGCAGGAGGTGAATCACCCCACGAAACATTCCCTGCGATCCAGGCAGAAGCCAGAGACTATTGCCAAGACCCCCGCCAGGAAATGAGACTTTCCTGATTGTCACCCTTGTGTACCACTCTGTCACCCTGTCCACTTTGAACTGCCATTGCTCCCCTTCCTATGTCCCCATGGACGATGCACCTGTGCTACAGATAGACTGGAACAGTACCCTGGACTTCCCACCATCATCACCCCATCCCAATGCACTTCCCCTCTACTTCTTAGCACAAAAATAAACACCCTTTGAAAAAATACAAGTATGGAATGTGTCAAACTTATTTTAATATGAATTCATTTAACCAGGTTCAAACATTGCAATTCAAATGTCCTGTAGTTGGCTGTAGTGATCACACCAGGAGCGATAGTGGGGCACCAACATCTGCAAAATGAGTTGCCAAAGGGTACAGTGAGTGGGCATAGAAGTGGGAAATAACAGCATGCCAGTGCCAAATATAATCTAAATAATGACAATGAAATATGAAGTAACACTGTCTTACCTGTGTGCCATTGGAAGTATTGTCTAATCACTGCCTTTCTGTTGTCCTCATCCTCTGCCTCCTCATCCTCACTGCCCATAGGGTCCACTGCTGCCACACGGCCATCTCCAGCCTCCTCCTCCTGGAGAAAAGGCACATGGCATCTCAAAGCAAGGTTGTGCAACATGCAGCATGCCACAATTATCTGCAGACCTTCTTTGGTGAGTAGCACATGGATCCCCAGTTAGATGGAGGCACCTGAATCTGGCCTTCAGGAGGCCAAAGGTCCATTTGATTATCCTTCTTGTTCGCCCATGTGCCTCATTGTAACATTCTTCTGCCCTTGTCCTGACATTCCTCACAGGGGTCAGTAGCCATGATAGGTTGGGGTAACCTGAGTCACCTGCAAATATCGAGGGACAACATTTAGCCACACACTATCCTATATGACCCACACGATACACCAACATCTACTGGGTGGGAACCAGGGCTCACCTATTAGCCACACACAGTGCCTCTGTAGTTGGGACATCACATTTGAGATGCTGCTATTCCTCAGGATAAAGGCATCATGCACTCACCCAGGATACTAAGCATTGACATGGGAGATGTACTGGTTCGCCAAGCACACCATCTGGACATTCATCGAGTGGAAACTCTTTCGATTTCCGTACACCTGTTCATTTTGATGGTGGGGGACAAATGCAATTTGTGTTCCATCAGTTGCCCCAATTATGTTGGGGATGTGTCCCATTGCATAGAAGTCAGCCTTCACTGTGGCCAAATCCTCCATCTGGGGTAATATAATGTAGCTGCACATATGTTTAATCAGGGCAGACAACACTCTGGTCAGCTCTCTGTGACATTCCTACTGCCATGCCCACAGTCACTTGTAAATAACCAGTTGCCAAGAAATGGAGCACAGATAGGACTTGCACAAGAGGGGGAATCCCAGTGGGGTGACGGATATCAGGTCAGGCTCCAATTGGGCACACAGCTCTGTGATTGTGGCCCTGTCCAGTCTATAGGTGAGGATAATGTGCCTGTCCTCCATTGTTACCAAGTCCACCAGGGGTCTGTACACAAGGTTATGTCTCCATCTCCTACTCATCCACAGCGGTTGCAGTCTAAGGGTCAAAAGAGTGAGGAGCCGGTCACAAACTGAACATCAGAGCCACAACAGTACAATGCATGATATTAATTTGTAAAGGGTAAGTGTTTTTTTCCTGTATGTCCAATTTTGAACTGTGACGCAGTTATTATCCAGGCCCTGCCCTCCCCCCTGAAATGGCATCCACCTGTCCTGTGTGGAGGGACAGGTGGAAGTGAGGTAATTCCGCTGACGTTGTGTGCCGTTGCAGTAGGCGTGCAACTCTTCATTGGTTAACATTGGGCCCGGGCCCTATGGGTTACAGTGGCCAATGGTGATGTACACCGGCAGTGACGGTATGCACTGCCGCGGACGTGACCGCCATTTTCTATCTGATCACTCACTTGCTACCTGACCTTCCATAGGAGAGGACGTACAATGCATGTGCCGCGGTGACCTGTGTCTGGAACCTACCATGGCTCGTGTGACTGAGGAAAGGGCCCCTGCCTTCACCTCAGCGGAGTTGGAACGACTGGTGGGTGGTGTCTTTCCCCAGTGTTGACTGCTGTATGGGTCTCCAGACCAACAGGTGAGTACACTGTGAGCACGATGCATGTGGCATGAATGCATGGAGTAGTGTGTGTGAAGGCCTCTTGTGGGGGGGTGGGTGGATGTCCCCGGGCTGCATACAGCTTGTGTGCTGGGCCATGTGTGTGTAAATGGTGATGTGAAGGGGTATGGTGGGCCATAAGTGTAACAGGCAGGACGGTCTGACTGATACCATTTCCTCTGTGTATTTCTCTGCAGGTCAGCACCCATCAAAAGAAGGGTATATGGCGTGCCATCGCCAAGGACGTGCGGACCCTGGGGGTCTACGCAGGTGGAACACCCACTGTCGGAAACTGTGGGAGGACCTGAGACGCTGGGCACGGAAGACGGTGGAGGCACAGCTGGGGATGGCCTCCCAACGAGGAAGGGGTGCCCGTCGAACCCTGACCCCCCTCATGACCTGCATACTGGCGGTGGCCTATCCAGAGCTGGATGGCCACTTAAGGGCATCACAGCAGCCACAAGGGAGTGAGTACAGTGCCCATCATTACAACCTATGCATGATAGGGTGGTATCCAGGTGGGAGTTGTGTGTCAGTGGGTGCCCCTAGACCAGGGCTGACATTGCAGAGTAGGTCCCATGTTGTCCAGGGTTCTGAAGTGATAATCCTGCTACCTAGCTCGTAGGCATCCACAACTGGTCAGGGCTGTGTGGGTCCCAGGTGTGCTGCATTTGGCGGTATGTGTCCCTCCCCATGCCTTGGTGGGTAGCATTATAACTGGTAGTGCAATGCATAGGGCATAGGGCTGTTCCCTGTGTGTGACAGTGGTGTGTACCCCAACGGTGGTGTTGGTGCAGCCATTGACCCAGTGTATCCTTTGTCTCTCCCCCCGGTTTGTTTTGTCATCCTGTCCTTATGTGCATTAGCATCATCTGGCGGAGGAGCAGAGGCACAGGCGACGGAGGGAGCTGCATCCCACAGGACCCAGGAGGCAGAGTCCACCAATGCTGAGGGAACCAGTGGGACAGAAGGCGAGGGTAGCACCATGGCGGAGACTGGAGGGGACAGTTCAGACTCTGATATCTCCTCTGATGGATGCTCCCTCATGGTGATGGACACCTCTGTGACCACCCCAGCTACAGGTACATCCGCCACGCCCTGTACCAGCACTGCCCTCCCAGCAGCCCCTCAGTGAGTTGCCCGTGCCCGCTCACCCAGGAGGGTGGGCATCTCCTTTGCCCCAGGCACCTCAGGCCCTGCCCCAGTTAGCCCTGCAACCCTAAGTGAGGAGGCAATTGACCTCCTGAGATCCATCTCTGTAGGGAAATCAACCATTGTGAATGCCATCCAGGGGCTGGCAGCCCAAATGCAACAAACTAATGCATTTCTGGAGGGTATTCGCATTGGCTTGGCGGCCCAACAGAGATCGATCCAGGTTCTGCCCTCCTCTCTGATGGCAGCCATTGTCCCTGTTTCCACCCTCCAACTTCCTCTTCCTAATCCCATTGCCCTCAACCCCAATCTATCCCAAGCACACAGGCGAGCATGCACACAAGAAAACACACAAGAGTGGCACAGGCAACACAAGCACCACACTTCATCCCACAGGCACTCACACAAACACCATCCAGATGCAGACATACCAACATCCACAATTTCCACTGTCTCCCCCTCCTTCTCCTCCACCTCCCTCCCAGTTGCGTCTACATTCACACCTGCATGCACTACATCCTCATCCACTACCAGCATCACCACCACACCTAGCAGAACACACACCTCACTGGCAGACACCTCCACAACAGCCATGCGCACGTCCACTGTGTCTTCTCCCACTGTGTCTGTCCCCCTCCTAAAGTACACAAACACAAGCACTCAGACACCCAAAAGCCATCCACCTCACAACAGCATCCAGCCCATGCACCTGCACCCAAACACAGCAGACAGACACCTCCTACAACCACTCCCTCTTCCTCCACTCCCAAACCTTCTTCCTCTTCCCCCCACAATGTCCCTAAGAAGCTTTTCCTCTCCACCATTGATGTCTTCCCTGCCCCCCATCCTTCACGTCTGGCCAGGGTGGCAAAACCCAGGCAAGCACCTCAGCCACCCAGTCCACGGGCCCAGTAGTCTCCACACCCACTCATGGTGGGAAAAGATCCAGGGCAACAGCCTGCCTCAAGAAAGGGGTGCCTGCCCTAGCTGCTGCCCGGAAAGGCAAGGTGCCTTCCCCAGCTGCTGCCAGGAAGGGCAAGGAGCCATCCCCAGCTGCTGCCCAGAAGGGCAAGGTGCCTGCCCCAGCTGCTGCCAGGAAGGGCAAGAAGCCATCCCCAGCTGCTGCCAAGAAGGGCAAGGAGCCATCCCCAGCTGCTGCCCAGAAGGGCAAGGTGCCTGCCCCAGTTGCTGCCAGGAAAGACAAGGAGCTAGCACCAGCAGGCAGAAAGGGCAAGGGGCCTGGTTCAGGGACTTAGACAGAGCACCCACCACCAACCATGGTTGTGCAGCCATCCAAGGCTGCAGGGAATGGGTTGGAGCCTCCCCCCACCACCACCAGCAGCAGCACCCACCACCAGAGGGCAGTCATACAAGGCTGCAGGGGATGGGCTGGAGCTTTCCCCCACCACAACCACCAGCAGCATCACCACCATTGGGCAGCCGTCCGATGCTGCAGGGGATGGGCTGGAGCTTCCCCCCCCCCCACCACCATCAACAGGAGCAGCACCACTACCACCACTGAGCAACAGTCACCCCTGAGTATGTAGTCCTGCCTCCATGGGCTGCTGTGTGGCCTGGCCTCTGCAATTCCAGTGGGCATGACACCCACCTGTGAGACTGTGACCTTGCACTCCCCAGGATCAAGAGCACAGCGCACGATGCCCCCTCCAGAACTAGTGGGAAAGACACCCACCAACCCCAGCCTCCCCAGGATCAAGAGCACAGGGCACGATGCCCCCCCTATAAGTCACCCACTTGAGAGACTGTGGCCTTGCACTCCCCAGGACCAAGCACATGGCATGTTGCCCCTTCCAGAACCAGTGGGCAAGTCACCCACTTGAGAGACTGTGGCCTTGCACTCCCCAGGACCAAGCACAGGGCATATTGACCCATCCAGAAACAGTAGTCTTGTTCCATCTGCCGGCTGAGGTGCCCCCTCATGCCCCGTCCCCTTGAGGTGCCTGCCCATTTTCAAAATGATGCCCCTCCAGTGTTCTCTCCGTGTTAGTCAGGTGACAAGTGGGGCCTTGGACATTAGCCTGTGGACCTGTGGCCCACGCACAATATGGACTGGACAGTGTCCCTTGAACTGTACATATGCATATACTTTTACATTGCATTTCATATTTCTACTGTGTTGTTACTATTACATCCAGTTTTGCACAATCCTGTTGTCCTTGCATCCTATTCCTCAGGGGTACAGGGTAAATATGTTTTATTACTGCAGCTGATTGTGTGTATGGTGTTGGGGGTGTGTGTGTTCAGTGTGTATGTGTCACTCTCTTTTTCCTCCCTCCCTCCCTTGTGTGCTAGGTGGCTGTACTCACCGTGTTCATCTTCACTGTCATTGGTGTTCGTGGTGGAGCAGGACGTAGAAAATCATCAGGAATATTTGAAGTTCAGGATCCATGGCGACGTGGTTCTTCCCTGTGTCTCCAGAGGTGAGTCCTTTCCCTTCTGTGCAGTATTTCAGCCAGGCTTTTGATGTCATTGGTACCACCACGGAAAAGGTGGTGGTTTCAAGAGTCTTAATATGGTGGGGGGAACTTTGACTTCAGCCTACCTGTAGGCGGCTACTGCCGTGGTGACAGTTGTATCCGCTCTGGCGGTCGGTGTGGTAAAGTGGCTGTCTATCTGAGTTCTAACCGCCATGGTCATAATTTGGCGGTAATTACCTCCGGCCTGTTGGCGGTATTACTGCCACTCTATTACTGATCGCCAGGGTTGTAATGAGGGCCAATATTCCTTTTCACTAGCTAACAAAGCCTTGAAACACACCTGCAAAGGAAAAGAACACACTAGCCGAACAAAGCACATTTTCAAAAGTAAGGCCTCCTGTCAGTTAACTAAGCCTGACTTTAACTAAACATTTAGGGCCTCATTACGAGTTTGGTGGTTTTTTGGCAAGACTGCTGAGGTGGCAGCTGCCAAAAGACCACCATGTTGATGGTAATCCGACTGCCGTATTGCAACTCACATAGTGAAGTCTGCCAAAATGCAGTCAAAATTCTTAAACTGCCAGGACAGTGGATGGCGGGAAAGAGGCGGTCCCGCCACCAGCACCGCCAGCCTGCCAAAAAACCTCAGATCCTATTACGACCCACAAATCACAATAGCAGTTCCTCCATGGCAGAAGACCAATGGCTGTGCGAACCACGGCAGTCGGCGGTCACATTAGTAATACACCACACCACATTGGATAGTTTGAAAATCCTACACCTGACACACATCCACACCCCTGACACACCTCCACACTGCACTATAAAACACACACCAAAACTTTTTACCAACCATAGAATAGTCACCCATACATACTTCACATAGCACTCATCCCACACCTGCACAACACACCCAACACATACATTAGTACCCCACACATTCAACACCACCAGTCAACTCGCATCACAGCACCCATACCTCATCACCAATTGATTTATCTTTTTATTTAATTCTTCCTCACCGTCTGGTCCCCCACTACTATGTCCCCACAAAAACATCCCCGTTTCACAGATGATGAATTGAGGGTTATTGTGGACAAAATCATCAGAAAAGAGCCACATCTGTTTGGAGACCAAGTCCAGCAAACATCTATCACCAGGAAAATGGAGCTGTGGCAAAGAATTGTCGACGGGGTGAATTCTGTATGCACCTGTAGGAGGCTGGCCTGGCTTATAGTGGGTACCAGGTGGTACTTACACCTTATGCCAGGTACAGTTATCCCTTATTAGTAGATTAGTAGTGTTCTAGCAGCTTAGACTGATAGAGGTAGCTATAGCAGAGTAGCTTAGGCTGAACTAGGAGACATGCAAAGCTCCTACTATACCACTTATCTCATATAGCACTATATCATACGAATCACAATACTCAGAGTTACTAAAAATAAAGGTATTTTAGTGACAATGTGCCAAAAATATCTCAGACGATATACTCCCTTAGGAGGTAAGTAAAATACACAAAATATACACACAAACAAAAATCAGGTAAGTAAACAGTTAGAAAAGTAATGCAAACACTGTAAAAAACAGTAGGATGCAATAGGAGACAATAGGCCTAGGGGCAACACAAACCATATACTCCAAAAGTGGAATGCGAACCACAAATGGACCCCAGGCCTAGTGTAGTGTGTAGAGGGTCGCTGGGAGTGAAGAAAACACTAAGGGTGTCCAAGATACCCCACCCCAAGACCCTGAAAAGTAGGAGTAAAGTTACCCTACTACCCAGAAAGACAGTAAAGTCGAGGTAGGGGATTCTGCAAAGGCAACAACTGACTGCAAAACACTGAAGATGGATTCTTGGACCTGAGGACCTGTAAAGGAAGGGGACCAAGTCCAAGAGTCACGCAAGTGTCCGGGGGGGCAGAAGCCCACTAAACCCCGGATGAAGTTGCAAAAGGGCTGCCTCCAGGTGGAAGGAGCTGAAGATTCTGCAACAACAGAAGGTGCCAGGAACTTCTCCTTTGCACAGAAAATGTCCCACGGCGTGCTGGAGGATGCAGAAAGACTGCAAACAAGCCTTGCTAGCTGCAAGAGGTGCAGTAGAAGAGAATGGGTACTGTCCGGGTCCAGGAAGGACCAGGAGGTCGCCCCTTGGAGGAGGAGACAGAGGGGGCGCTCAGCAGCACAGAGAGCCCACACAGAAGCAGGCAGCACCCACAGAAGCACTTAAACAGGCATTCAAGAAATCTGAGCATGGCGGTCATCTCAACACTACAAAGGAGGGTCCCACGAAGTTGGTGGTCAACTCAGAAAGTTGAGCAATCCAGGACAGAGTGCTGGGGACCTGGGCTATGCTGAGCATGAAGGATTCCTTGCAAAATTGCACAGAAGCCCTAGCAGCTGCAGTTCACGCAGTACACAGGATTACTGTCTGGCGTGGGGAGGCAAGGACTTACCTCCACCAAATTTGGACAGAAGGACCTCTGGACTGTCACAGTCACTTGGATTCAGCTCCTGTGTTCCAGGGACCACGCTCGTCAAGATGAGAGGGGACCCAGAGGACTGGTGATGCAGATGTTTGGTGCCTGCGTTAGCAGGGGAAAGATTCCATCGACCCACGGGAGATTTCTTCTTGGCTTCCAGTGCAGGGTGAAGGCAGACAGCCCTCAGAACATGCACCAACAGTTGAGAAAGCTGGCAGGATTAGGCGCTACAATGTTGCTGGTAGTCTTGCTACTTTGTTGCGGTTTTGCTGGCATCCCGGAGCAGTCAGCGGTCGATCCTTGGCAGAAGTTGAAAGGAGAGATGCAGAGGAACTCTGATGAGCTCTTGCATTCGTTATCTGAAGACAAACCCACAGGAGAGACCCTAAATAACCCTCAGAGGAGGATTGGCTACATAACCAGGTAAGAACCTATCAGGAGGGGTATCTGACGTCACCCGCTGGCACTGGCCACTCAGAGGCCTCAATTGTGCCATCACACCTCTGCATTCAAGATGGCAGATTTATGGGACACACTGGAGGAGCTCTGGGCACCACCCCTGGGGTGGTGATGGACAGGGGAGTGGTCACTCCCCTTTCCTTTGTCCAGGTTTGCGCCAGAGCAGGGCTGGGGGATCCCTGAACTGGTGTAGACTGGCTTATGCAAGGAGGACACCATCTGTGCCCTTTAAAGCATTTCCAGAGGCTGCGGGAGGCTACTCCTCCCCAGCCCTTAACACCTATTTCCAAAGGGAGAGGGTGTAACTCCCTCTCTCAGAGGAAATCCTTTGTTCTGCCTTCCTGGGACTGGGCTGCCCAGACTCCAGGAGGGCAGAAGCCTGTCTGTGGGTTGGCAGCAGCGGTAGCTGCAGTGAAAACCCCAGAGAGCTAGTTTGGCAGTACCCGGGGTCCATGCTGGAACCCAGGGGATGTATGTGATTGGCACTCCAATACCAGATTTGGCATGGGGGGACAATTCCATGATCTTAGACAAGTTACATGGCCATATTCGGAGTTACCATTGTGAAGCTACATATAGGTATTGACCTATATGTAGTGCACACGTGTAATGGTGTCCCCCCACTCACAAAGTCTGGGGAAATTGCTCTGAACAATGTGGGGGCACCTTGGCCAGTGCCAGGGTGCCCTCACACTTATTAACTTTGCACCTAACCTTCACTAAGTGAGGGTTAGACATATAGGTGACTTATAAGTTACTTAAGTGCAGTGTAAAATGGCTGTGAAATAACGTGGACGTTATTTCACTCAGGCTGCAGTGGCAGTCCTGTGTAAGAATTGTCAGAGCTCCCTATGGGTGGCAAAAGAAATGCTGCAGCCCATAGGGATCTCCTGGAACCCCAATATCCTGGGTACCTAGATACCATATACTAGGGAATTATAAGGGTGTTCCAGTGTGCCAATCAGAATTTGGTGAAAAATGGTCACTAGCCTGCAGTGACAATTTAAAAAGCAGAGAGAGCATAAACACTGAGGTTCTGGTTAGCAGAGCCTCAGTGATACAGTTAGGCACCACACAGGGAACACATATAGGCCACAAACTATGAGCACTGGGGTCCTGGCTAGCAGGATCCCAGTGACACAGGCAAAAACAAACTGACACGCAAGTAAAAATGGGGGTAACATGCCAGGCAAGATGGTACTTTCCTACAGCACCTACCCATGTACAAGAGAGGACATCAGGGAGGGGTGGAACAACCTCAGGCGGAAGGTATGTTCCATGGCCACCAGGCACCAGCTGGCGGTCCACAAGACTGGTGGTGGGCCCCCATCTCCTCCCCCAACTTTCACATCGTGGGAGGAGAAGGTCTTGGACATCCTGCATCCTGAGGGCTTGGCAGGAATATCTGGGGGAGTGGATACGGGTAAGTCACAGTACAACAACTGTCACCAAACTGCAATGTCCTGCATGCTCACTGATCACCTTTGGCCACTTTAACAGCCAACCCACTCACCACCCCAGTGTCCAAATGTCCAAATACCCCTCTCTGGCATACCACATGCCAACTAAAGTCACCTGGGGGCACACTGTCTGTGTATGTCATGGGTAGTACATGGACTGACAGCACTACAACTCCCAGCATGCACTGTTCTACCATTAGGGAAACTAGAACATTGTATTACAAGTTAAATAACCATGCATGTGACTCTAATAATCAATTCAACCCACCTGACCTCTCCACTATAGTACAGTCCATGGCAATGACATCAATGCTATGGGCCTCTGCAGTACTATTACAAGCAACATACATCTACAGATAAAGCTGTGTTCTCTACAAAACTGACCTTTAAATCACCATCCAAACAATGTGATGTACTCACCTGAGGGGGGGCCAAATATACAGGAAGCTGGATATACTTGGAATACACCCATACAGAGGCCCAGGTATAATGGTTACACCTATGATGTTGCCCAACTGCTGTAGCACATTGTGCAGCTGTTAGTTGACCCAATGATGCTATACACCTAACTTGTAGATCACTTTAAAATGTCAAGGCATCAATCAGACAAGATATGAGTCAATGAACAGTCATCGAAACCACCAAGATACTCCAACATCTTGTAGCAAGGTGTATGCAATTGGAAATCTCTGTGTCACATATAGCCCTAACCCAGATTTGATGGCAGGTGTCATTCTCATATCAAGTAAAGGCTTTGTGTGCATGTCACATAGCATGCCTTGTGGTCAAACTTTGGTATCACGTATTGCATTACTTGCAGCAACTGTGTGTTCGACTTGTCCTACAGGTAACCTAGCTAATGTCACTATGGAAAGGACACCAGAGACTGCCACCACCCCCCTGGATGAAGCACTCAGTGAGGAATACACCCTTAGATGTGTGGACATTGAGGACGAAGCTGGCCCATTTGGGACACCTGGTCAGTCAACAACTGTGAGCCTCACCCTGCCCACATCGACTCCTCCCAGCCCTGCTGCTTCAACAGCACAGGCAACCATTCGCTCCCAAACCTGTGTTCCAAGGACAGTGTTTACCATCTTGTGCATCCCAGTACAGGTGTCTAAGTCTCCTAAACCCAGGCAATGATGAACCTAGCACCATTGGGAGTGGGCAAACTGTGCCAGGGGCCCAGGCACATGGGGTAGGGTGCATGGGAGGGATGGGGTGGCCCAGAGGATGCTCCTACAACTGCCCGGGACAACATCTCCCAAGTCTTGGAAGCTTATCCAAAATCCCAAGGTGTGATGGGCCAGGTATTACCATGATGGGGGAGATAAAGCAGCTGCAGAGGGACAACCACCAGAAAGTCATGCAGCAGTGGCAGGCCCAAAATGTCCACTTGGCTTCCATTGCAGGGGTGCTGAGAGACATGAATACCACACTGAGTTGGTTTTGTACATATCAGCTGGTCCCGTCCCCTGGCAATGAGACACCAATCCCTTCTACATCTGTGGCTACTAGGGGAATAAAAGCCCTGCCAGGGAAAGGACATGTCTCAGGCACCCCTGCCTCTGTAGCTGAAGAACCCCGCGCAAACATGGAAGTCCCCCGAAACATCCAGGTGGAGCAGATGCCAAGACCAAAGACACTGCCAGGAAGTCAGTCTCTAATGATTGGTTCCCTTTGTGTGGCACATATATACCCTGTTGACCTTTTTTTAGTCTATCTCCGTGTTCCTATGCTAGAAGGACACTAGACTTGTGTCTGCAAGTGTTGTAGCAGCTACCCTGATGATTTCATCCACCATGACAGAACCCTTCACTATTTCATTTGTGTTGTATTTGATCCAAATCACTAAGCTTGCTGTGCACTCCTCAATAAATACTACTTAACCACAGATCATGTGTGAGAGTCATTTATCAACCATATTTAACTGTCATCTATAACACCTCTTGTACAAAAACATTTCTCTCAAATGTAAGACATCTGTAATGTTCCATCTCACATGTACTGTTTAATGAGGGTAGATTTTGCATTTAATAATACATTAAACACTTAACTCAAATCACTTTCATTGAACTTTCCCACATATAGGTTAGAATGCCAATGGTCACATAGTAAAGTACTGCTGCTCACTTTAGTGGTTTAGCATAGGTGTCAATCACTACCATCCCACAGACTACTGAAGTTACGGACATGTCAGTCTTTCACTATCCCAATAAGCAAACATACTGTTTCAATGTATCATCAGCTAAAGCCTTTACACATAACCGTACCAAAGCTCCCAAATGACCATATCTCATGATACAGACAGAGGTCAGTACAAATACCCTCAGTCATGGAACCTTCTACTTACCATGGCCAGGTATCAGTAGGCATGCCACTCACCTATGTCAGTCTTGATACATATGCATAGTGGCATGCAGTGATAAAAAACAGTGACAGCTACATACAAGTTAGTTATTACCAATACAAACCATTCTGATGATTGAGAGTATGAATAGCACAGAATGACGTGTGAGAGACAAATGAACATATACGGCACCACTGAAAAACCTCCAATGCCAAGCAGGTCTTTTGATTGGAATATGACACTACCATCCCATTGTCCTGACAGTCTGGGCATAGAACTCACACACCACAAATCTCATGTCTGATAGTACCTGGTTCAATCCATGTTCACTACACTTGCCAGTCTGCAAATCCCACCTACCTGTGACACTGTCTGATATTGCCAAATGAGGGTGACCTTGTGAAGTAATCTGCAAATTATAGATGTCCAACATAAGGTATAGGCTGCATTGAAACCAAAACATTATACAGCTAATTCCTATATACAATGCCAACTCAGCCTGTGTATTGTGATAAAATTAGACACTGATGATCAAAAAGCTGCACACTACTCCATGTAATATTCTGCATGCACATCTGAGTTATGGACTTTGAAGCTACTTATAACCTGTCTGATGGTCATACTAAGACTCTTATCAAGCATCCCTAACCACACCAGTACCTCAATTAGTTACTTAAATTACATATGCTATACCTAAAATCAGGTGAAGTACTGATTGATGAGATCTGCCAGTATGTCTCCAGCTTCATCCTTAGCTTACTCATCCTCACTTTGCAAATCTGCATTCTCACCCACTGGAACTGCTGGCTCCCCCTCATCTGGTATAAATGGGATTTGATGTCTTAGGGCAAGGTTGTGGAGCAGGCAACAATAATTTCACATGCTTTGGTGGGTGAGTAGAGAACTGCTCCTCCAGACTTATCAGTACTACAGAATCATGCCTTCAGGAGCCCAAACGTCCACTCCATGACATGCCTTGTACTTCTGTGGGCCTCATTGAAATGGACTTGCCCTGGAGTGGTTGGGTGTCTCACTGGTGTCAACAACCAGGGACGGTTTGGGTAACCTGAGTGCCCTGTAAAGAAGAGTTTAGAAAGGCAAAATAAGTAACGGACATCCACAGATTTGTTAGCAGATAAAAGTGACAGACACACATGACATATGAGACTTACCAATCAGCCAGGCCCTCTCTTTGTGTTGTTCCTTTACACCTGTTCATTGGCATTTGGGGGAACAAAGGCTGCATGGGTTCATCTATTGCTTCAACCACATATGAAATGTGTCCCAAAGCATAAAAATAAGCCTTTATATGGGCCAAATGTTCACATTGTGGAAATCTGATGCAGCTATCCAGGTATTTTAAAGAATGCAGACAGTTCAGCCTTCAAGACAAGACTGAACATAGTTGAGACATCCCTGCAGTTAGGGCAACTGTATGCTATGGGGATTATGAATGGTAGGCATTAGATCTGATTCCAACTAATGACAGAGACCCATGATTGTATGCCTATCCAGGCGGTAGATCTGAATCACATGTTGCACCTCCATGTCTGCAGGTCTGCTAGTGTACGATACACTGGAGGTTGTTTAACTCTTCTCACGCCAGGGTAACTATGTGGGAGTAAACCAGAATGTATGTGTATCCCTCATTCTGTACATCATAAGTATGATCACACCTATGTCACAGATAATGCTCTAAAGTGCCACATGAAACTATTGAAACAATGTCCACTGAACATACCTAGGCAAATAATGGCTTATTACTGCATTCACATCCCCTTTCCTCTACCTTATTTTAGACATGGAAAAGTATCTTACTGACAGTCTATGTGACATTAACATTCTTAGCATGTTGCACATATGTGGGACACATAGTCATTGCTCTGCTGGCTGTATTGCTACATTTACATTACTTACAACATATCAATTTTACATCCTGTACATAATTCATACACATTTCTACATGTTTTGATTGCTTAAAGCCAGCATTGAGCACAATGTCGTAGATATGTTTCACAGCTTGTGACACAACTTTTAAATAATTTTTGTGTTCATATATGAGCCTTAAAATGGTAGCTGCCTAACCTACTGTACTGGACATTAGAAAGTGACCTAAGTTCACCAGCAGAAGTCATCATGGCAGTAGGCGGATACAACCGCAGTCGACATTGCCATTGGGACACATTTCTGCCTTTGGTGGTTTTGGGCCAATAGCAATGTCTGCCGGCAGTGACGGTGTTTTACGTTTCGGACGTGTCCGCCATCTCATACTTCATCTCTCACTTGACTCCTGACACTGCTACCAGCAAGACCTCCACAACCTGAGGTGCTGTGTACAGCCTCTGGGAGCAATCATGCCATGTCCTACAGGTGATAGGGCCCCTACCTTCTCCCCATAGGAGCTTGATAAGATTGTGGAGGAGGTCCTTCCCCTGTATGAACAGCTCTATGGTGCACCAGAGGAACAGGTACTTGCAATGAAATTGCAATGTTTTAAGGGGTAAGTGTATGATGAAGTCTAGGAAATGTGGTAGAGTGAAGGATTGTGGTAAAATGTGTGGGTAGATGGGCATGTGCATTTGTGTACAGATAGATTTTGAGTCCTGAGACATAGTAGAGAGTGTGTGATGTATGTAATCTGACCCAACTGCAAATTGTAATACATGATCATTGAAGGTGGTGTGAAAAATATTTGGAAAGATATACCATGTTTAGAAATATGCTTGTGGTCTGGTCACATGTTTCAAGCTGACACCTGGTGCTGGACATGCATGTTGTATGCATATCTCAACATCACACAATGCTTGACTGCAGATGGTCATCCCTCATTGAAGGGGATGTAGTAGGCATTCTATGTATGTCTAGTTGCACTAACTTTTATTTTGACCCCGCTTGTTTTGTTATTGTATATGTGGACATGACATTCTCTTCTTGTCTGTGTCATCCATGCAAGTCAACGGCTGTTCCTTCCCACCTACAGGTTAATACCCCCAATATCATGATGGTAAGTTGTCAAGGTCTTGGCCCTCTGTCCATTCCAATGTCCCTTGATCCATGTCTATGTGCAATATAGAGTCTGACAATTTGAACTCATCCCTACTTTTTTCTGATGAGTGACAGCATCATGCGAGGCTGTGATGTCCATCTGACATTTCACATGCCATACTTGCAAAACTTATTCAGACCTGTTACACGGTGAACCACCTTGTTAAGTGAGGGATGTAGATAGGCCTCTATAATGTGTCACCTGAGTGGACATCCAACATGTTGGTAACTGTTAGACCTGGCATCCTTGGCGTGGTCTCCCCTGTGTTTTGACTGTGTTATGGACTCTGTGTTTGCTGTTTTTGTACTCTGGGCACTTTACCACTGCTGACTAGTGCTAAAGTACAAGTGCTTCTATGGTACGTGTATATATAATTGGCTTTTCAATGATTGGCATATTTGATTTACTAGTAATTCCCTCGTAAAGTGAACTAGAGGTGCCCAGGGCCTGTAAATCAAATGCCACCCACATTAGTAGACCTGTAAACATGGCTCAAACCTGCCACTGCAGTGTCTGTGTATGCAGTTTTAAACCACCAATTCAACTTTGCAAGTGTACCCACTTGCCAGGCCTAAACTGTCCCTTCTTATACATGTAAGGCACCCCTAGGGCAGGCCCTAAGTAGCCCCATGGGCAGGGTGCAGTGTATATTAAAGGTGTATGTTAAAGGTGGGGCATGTACTGATGCGTTTTACACGTCCTAACAGTGAAATACTGCCAAATTTGGTTTTCACTGTTGCAAGGCCTATTTGTCTCATAGGTTAACATGGAGGCTGGCTTTAAATATCCTTAAAGTGCAGTTTCCCTGTGAGAGCAGATCGAAATGTGGAGTTTGGGGTCTCTGAACTCACAATGTAAAAATATATCTTTTAGTGAAGTTGTTTTTTAGATAGTTTGAAGATGCCACTTTTAGACCGTGGGCATTTTCTTGCTTAAACCATTCTGTGACTCTGCCTGTTTGTGGATTCTCTGTCTGGGTCAGACTGACAGTTGGGCTGTTTGTGAATATCCTCTAGACAGTGACACAAAGGGAGCTGGAGTGTAGCCTGCATCTCCTGATGAGCTATCTGTGCTAGAGTGGAGGGAGGAGTGGCCACTTACACCTGAATGGGCTGTGCCTGCCCTCACACAATGCAGTATCCAACCCCCTGGTGTGTGTCTGGGGCCTTTCCTGGGTAAGGTATGATATTGTGAACAACAGAGACTTTCCTTTGAATTTTGCCTACTTCAAAGGCAGAAAGGGGTATAAGTAGTGGACACTAAACCCCAGACTTTAGATCACTCCTGGATCCAAGAGGAACCTCTGCCAAGGAGAAACGCTGAGGAGAAGTGCTGCCCCTGCCTGTGACTGTGCTTTGTTGGGCTATTCTGCATTTGCTGCTTCTGCCTGTGAAAGGGGACAAAGACTGGACTTTGTTGTGCATTCCTGCTTGAGAAGAATCTCCAAGGGTTTGAACTGAGCTTGCCTCCTGTTTTGAAATCTCAGGGCCATCAAAGACTTTCTCTGCCAGCACCTGACTCTCTGCTGAGACTCCTGCCCTGCCAAGTGGTGCCCTGTCCAGTCCCTGGGCCCTTGAAAGGTGAAGTTGGAAGAACAAGGACTGAAATCCACGCACAGGACGCCGTGCGGGGACATTTTTGATGCACCATCTGAAACACAACTGATAAATGATGTACCACCTGCTTCACTGTTGAAATCAATGCTCCACCTGCATCGCGGCTGGGAGATCGATGCATCACGGCTGGAGAAACAATGCAACACCCGCTTGCAGCTGCTGATAATGATGCAAACACCGCGCAGTCCGGTTTTAAAACCCTGTGCTACCGTATTTCTCACGCATCGTCGCTGGGCATCAAAGTCTTCATGAACCTGCCAGACCTGAGGTGCCCTGTCTGGAAATTGACGCATCGCTCTCTTGTGAGGGAGAAAAATTACACACCGCCTTCCCGACCGGAGAAGAAACAACGCACGGCCTCACTTGTGAGTAATGAATCGATGCATCGTTGGCTTTTCTGACACACGCTCGCCCGTGCAGCTTTATTTTTAACGCAAACCAGGTACTTTGTTTAAAATCGTTTCCATGTTTTCTATTCTTTTGAAAATTCATGTCTTGACTCTTGTATGTTGGATTTTGGTCATTTTGGTCTTGTTTGGTTTAGATGAATATTATCTATCTTTCTAAACTGGTGTGGTGTCCATTTTGTAGTGTTTTCACTGTAGTACTGTGTGTGTTGGTACAAATACTTTACACATTGCCTTTGAGATAATCCTTACTGCTTGTGCCGAGCTACTAAGGGGTGAGCAGGGGTTATCTTGAGTGTGTAACTTCAGCGCCCTGACTAGAGTGAGGGTACCTGCTTGGACAGAGTGCAAACTGAATGCCAACCAGAGACCCAATTTTTAACAGTAACAATATAGGTATTGCTAGACTCCTATTGGATCACATACATTGGTGTCAGGGCTATGAAATTTAGTACCATGTTCATGTTCTGTAGGTGGGAAGTGGCTACCATGGCTATTTCTTTAGCCATATTGTTGTAGTAATGATAAATAGGCCAAGACATATTATTCACAGTTACAATCGTAACTGTTTGTTGCCAACGTTGTGTACATTGAACGGTTATGTCATGAATCCACATTGTAATGAGTGATAAACATACTTTCTGTTGCTATTTTGGATATGGTTTGAGTCATTGTTGTATGGAAACCTATTGTTTGCACTGACACCAATGTGATAGAAGTGTGGTAGTTCACATACACGAGTTGTATGGTATGTGTATTCAGACATTTGGCTTGCTTCATGGTGGGTGTACCTGTCATGATAGCCTCCAATGTGGTTTGTCTCTCTGGATTTCCCCCCAAACAGATGTAATGCTACTCACGTCTGATATGTGGATAATGATGTTGCCACTCAGTCATTGGGCTATTGATGGAATAATTGCGTGATGTGTTGAAATGTATGTCACTTTCATGCACATGACAGGTGTCCATTGACTTGAAAGAGTAGATATACTACTTGTGGTTGTGTATGAGTAAATGCTCTGAGCTTATTAGACCCTTATTTGAGTGCTATACTTTGTTTTCAGGACATTGACTTAGATGACTTGTTCCACAAAGTATGTATAATCCTTTCATACATGACTATTGGTACATGTGTAGGTGACATGTGTTCCAACTCTTTCATCTTCTAACATTTGGTTAAGCCATTTAGAGTAGTTGTATGTTTGCAAAGTTCTGTTGTGATTGTTGTGAACACAGTGACATGAAGTGGGTATGGCTTGTGTGCAACATGCTGTCTCGTTTTTACTTTACAGTATGTTATCTTGCCTGGTACATGACATCAGACCAATTAGTTAGTATGTGTTTAGTTTGTGTATGTGGAAATCTATGTTACATCTATTTCCCATAACTTGGTTGTTGGTTGACTATGTTGCTGTGGATAGGGACCCAGTATCATGTCGCCAACTCACCTTGTCATGGAATGGCTCTACTCATATCATCGTATTATAGGTGTGAGATGGGTAGCTTAGCTGGTGCGTGACTATGTTATGATTGAGGGATGAACTTTTATCTTGTTATGACATGATGTTGGCACTAAACGGGTACTTCCTTGCAGATGTTGTACAACTAGATGTGATGTTACTGATGTATACCTTGCGATGTAAGTGGTATGTAAAGAATGTGATGACCGTGCCTCATTTTCTGTTTCCCAGTATCAGCACTAACAGGCGAAGAGACGGGGCACAGCTGAGTGGGGAAGCTTCTCGCCACGGGTCCTCCAGTCGCGAGAACACCGACAGTGAAGGACCCAGTGGTGGCGATATAAGCCACCACAATATCACACATATGAATCCATATTGCATGTATGTCGGAACAAAACCATTGAAACAAACTACTTTACAATGGTATTTTTACAACAAAAATGGCATTCCGATGAAAGTATTTTACAACTAATATTTTTACAATGGGTATGCCTTTACGACGGATGCCTTCACCATGAAAATGTAAGTTTTGTTGAGGTAAGTTTAAACCATATATATATATATATATCTATATCTATATATCTATATATATATGTATCTATAACTATATCTATATATATACATATAGATATAGATATAGATATATATATAAAAAACATTGTGGCAGTCACCACTAGGTAGTTATAGTTAGGACCTAGTTTCTATTGAAAAAAGTTTTTTGTTTTGCCCATAACTTTGCAGCTGCTTGACGAATTTTCACAAAAGTTTCAAAACATATATTCTGCTAATTCCAGCTTCTGTCTTGAAAGTTTCAGGGTGGTCCGTCAAGTGGGGGCCGAGAAAAATGGGGGTCCCAAGATGTGTTTTCCCCATTCATTTTTCCATAGTACCTTTAGACACACCTACCGCCCAAACTATTGAATGAAATTACACTAAATTTGGCACAAAGCTAGATTCTGTTCAGCAGATCACACTTCTTGTGATTTGGTGTGAATCTGTTCAGTATTTTTGGAGACATTTAATGCCAAAAAATATAGAAATATAGGGATGTGGACCCTGCACGGATCCAACTGTCCCCATGCTGATATCTGATTGGCTGCCAGTACTTCAGCAAGGAAGTGTTGGCAGCCATCTTGGGACTCAGCTTCAGCTTCAGCTGAGTCCCAGAAAAAAAATACAAAAAGAAGAGAGGCCATGGTAGAGTCACCCTATCCCCTTAGCCCTGGTGCTGGGGTCCCTGAGGGACCCCGCCAGGACTAGAAAAAGCATTTTTATAAAAAAAAGAAATTGGAAAAATCCACAAATGGATCTTCATATTTTTGTGAGATTTGTTTTTTAAAAGAGCGGTCTCCCATGTTTTTTAAAAAGTTTCTCCCGGGTGGACCAGGTACCACGGGCATCAGAGAGGAGGGGGTGCACAGGCCCCAGGAACTGCCACATCCCTGCGGCGAATGTGCAAATATAAGCGGGGCCGCCTTCATGTCATGAGTGGCATAATTTGTGGGTAATGAGCAGTCCATGGTGAGGACGCGAGTTATAGTTACCTTAAGTCACGAGTTCTAGTTACTTGAGATCACCATAACTACAACTGGCGAATTTGTGTGGTTTTGTACGTTTAAAATGTAAACCTAAATATAATGTTCCTATATCTTTCGCACCAGTTCCCGAAGCTTCACAAAATTTTCCCAAAAAATTTGACACTCACTTCAACTGCTGTCTGGAAAGTTTCGGGGTGATCTATCAAGTGGGGGCCGAGAAAAAGGGGGGAGGGTCAAAAAAGTTGAGTTTCCATAGTAATTTAAATAGGGATTTTGGAAAGAAATAGTGCCCAAATTACTGGACAGAATCACACAAAATTTGGCAGAAATATAGCTCTTGGTCCAGAAAGTGCCCTTTTAGTTATTTGGTGTAAATCCATTTAGTAGTTTTTAAAATATTAAAGAAAAAACAAATTTGTGTTTATATATAGGGACGCAAAGGCTCGTGCTGAGATCTGATTGGCTGCCAACACTTCAACAAGAAAATGTTGGCAGGGATCTTGGGACTCAGCTTCAGTTGAGTCACAGAAAAAAGATTTAAAAAAAGAAAATGGGCCAGGGTAGGGACACCCTGACCCCTGAGCTGTGGTGCTGGGGCCCAGAGGAACCCTCCACCCAGGGAAAAGCATATTTTTAAAAAAGAAATTGCGGGAGACCCAGCGGATCAGTGGATCTGCCGAAAATGTAAAAAAACAAAAAAAAAAAACAGGCTCCCGTGCTTCTTTAAATGCAGTCCCCGGGTGGGTCAGGTCCCTGGGGCATAGAAATTTTGAATGTGGAGCCCAAAGACCAGCATCTCCCTAGGGCTAATGTTTTTCTAAATGCGGGGAGTCACCGGCACCCCTCCAGCCATGGGGGCCACCACCTCCGCAGGGCACAATTATAAATGACAAGCAGGTTAGCCGCCCAGACCCCTGCAGACCCAGGGAGCACCACCTCCCCGGAGCTAATGTTTTTTTGAAATGCATGGTCCCTAATGGTAGTGACTGGGTGTTCTGGGGGACACCCAGGTGACATGGTGAGGCCCTGAGGGATGGTGTTCCTGGGGTCAAGTTTGGCCTGGGGAGTGGGGGCCCGTGGTACTCATCCACCCCAAAAAAATTAAATGTTTAGGCTGAGGGATGGGGTCCCCTGGACAGGGATTGGGCTGTGGAGGGGGGCCCACAGCACCCCTCCCCCAAAAAAAGAAACATCAGGTCCCTGGAGATGGGGTCACAAGGACCAAAATCAGCCAGGGGAGCGGTCTGCATGGCCTCCCTCCCCTCCCAAAAATATTTTAGAAGGCTGAGCCCAGTGAGATGGGGTCCCGGGGCAAAAATCGCCCAGGGTAGGGGGGGGTCCACGTCACAACCCTCCTCCATTTATTGATGGCCAGGCCCAGGGGGATGAGGTCCCCGAGGCTGAGTTGGACCCAGGGAGGCGGGCCATGCGCAGCTGAGCAAACTCCTGCTGGGCATGGCCAACAATAACTCATGCCCTAAGTTAACTCTCTCCTTTGCCATGCGCTGCTAATCACCCCACAAAGTACGGCACTCATGACATCTTTGATGACATCAATGTCAATGTAATGTACCATTTTTGACAAAAAAACTGTGCTTGGTGGTGGCACGAGTTATAGTTGCCACAGGGCGCAAATTATAGTTACTTGAGATAACACCAACTGTGGCAGGAGGATTTCTGTGGTTTTGCACATTTAAAATGTGAGCCTAACTATAACGTCCCTGTAACCAATGAACCAATGTTCTATATATATATAATCAAGTTATAGTAACAAGACTGCTGGATTTTGGACTGAAGCACCACCAAGTATGGGGGACTGAGTCTGATCCCAAGAAGTCAGACTAACCCTTCCGGCTAGCTAGCAGCACCTCACCAATACCAAAGGTAAGATTGATTTGTGGCAGCCCATTGCATGACACCTCATGAAAGTAGTGGTGGAACAGATCGTACCCCTTTTAGTTATATAAGTCTCATACATGCAAAGGCAAACAGAAGCAGGACCGTGGTGAAATATATATTTTATTGCAGCAACTGCGTTCCACGTGAAAAGGCATGAATTGCGATTATGAGGATAATAAACACAGCATAATCACAGCAGTGACCAGGAAAGTGAAACAAAATAAGGATCCCACCATATTAACACAATAGTGTCCCTAATAGTCATACTTACTCTACTGTCTTTCTTCATGAGACCAAATAGCAGTGGTAGTCCTAATCTGCCCTTCTGATCCCGGGAAGAAAGCCCAAAGCCCAAACCTGCCTTCAGAGGTAAAGAAGAGGTCTGTTAGTCTGCTGGGAGTCCTCCCACATAGATGAAGAGTAACAGAAAGGTTTCTGCCGAAGCTGCAATGACATGCAGCATGAGATGGCAATCAGAATGAAATGTCCCCTCTACCCTGGTCTGGGCAGTGTGATAATTTATAATAACCTATCTGTTATTCTAAGAATTGCCCTGACAACACATATTTTTCTGTGTAGGGTAGACAATGTACTCTTTGGACCGGTAATACCCGGTATATATATCATGTAAAGCCTTGGGTTGAGCACAAGATGAAAATGTTGTGCGAATAAAGGAAGATCAAATTCTGCGTGGAAGGTCAACTGATAAAAGAATGAAAAACATCTCCACTCAAATGAAGCTTTGCTAGAATAATAAAAGTGAAATGTAACTAGGTGAGAGGGCAAAAGCCTCAGACCCAGGGCTAAATAATGTGCCTGTGTAACTGCTAAAATAAGCTCATGACAGGGAATATATATATATTCCTCTAGTGCATGCTGGGGGAGCACGACGGGAGAACAATGTAAATCCAACTTAGGAACAGAACCATGCTCACTCGGATTGCAGTACAAAAAATAGTATTTACTCTGGACAAATACCCATTTTGGCCGACAGTGTGGCGTTGATCACTAACCAAAACAATGTGTGCATGATGTTTAAATAACACCCAGATGCAAAGAACAAAACAACAAATAAGGACTCGTGTTCAAACAGGTGACACCTCCAATGATCCTAAACAGACATACAAGTGCCATCTTGAAGTAGATCTGATTCCTAATCCTCCCGGTAAAGAGGAAATTTCTCACAACTATTTACAACAATACTTTCAGTCTAGCTAACAAATCGTATAAAAAAATACAATAAAATAGAAATAATAAACAAGCGCATCATATTGATTGAAAGAAAGTGTTATCTGTGCCCCATGTAATAGTTATAAAAATATGGTACGCCTCCAATTAGAAACCGAGGCAGTGTCTGACCAGAGACAACCTACTTCAATGGACATGAATCCAACATTAAATTAAAATAAAATTGTTCTTTGTCAGACTGGCGGGCAAAGTATAAACTCCATATATCATATATATTAGTGCACAGAAAAAAATATATAACTTCATCCCGTAACAGTACATCCATATTGCCTAATCTGCACATGCAAATAAATAAATATCTGCAATATCTCTAATACAAGATGCAGAGTATGTTTTTGTTCTTTCACTCGACAACTGTTCTAACAAAGCCATTAGTGCAGAGCTTAATTGTTTTTCCCTTTTCTCTTTAAGTTCATGGACCAGAGTAGGTAAGAAGAACAGTGCATTAACAACCACATTAGGGTAGCATTTGACTCCAGATAAAGTTGATAACTGGTAACCTACAATTTCACTATTACTTTTACTTTTGTTTTTCTCTGATACTTCTTTCTTTTCTTTTTTCTTTTTCTCTGGAGCATCAGTCAGATCTTTTGAATTTTTAGTTTTGGTAAGATAGAAGGCTTTTTAGTAAATGGGATACTGCTCTAGATGGGTAACATAGAGGGTTCTCAAATGGTTGTACTCCAATACACATCTGAAATCAGCATTTACTTTACTGTCATCAAAGTCTATTAGACACAAACCAGACAAACTTCTTATGCGGGATAATGCAACATAAGACATACCTTCCTTAAATACAGTGCTAACAATATTAATAAAAGCTGCATCTGCACTTCATCCTTGAGACTTATGTATTGTTGCAACATATGCTAGAAATATTGGAAACTGCTTTCTACATACATACAGGTCTTTCACAAGTAAGAAACGCGCAACAGATCTTCCTATCTGTTTTATATCTTCAAGATCATCAAATTTAATTGCCAGATACTGAACTTCATTTGTGTTTGGATACAGAATAAAATAAATTTTGTTTTCAATAGCTCCATTGCCTAATCATTCTTCAACATTTAAATTACACCACTAAATTACTCCACAGTTCTTACAAACACACAAACACTTTTTTAATCCTGCAGTTTTGGAAGCACATTTTTCCAAAGAATTCAATTTTTACTGTAGTTTATCAGTCAATAATATTGTTACTCCCATCAATTGAAATCAACTCTAATATTTGCTCCTTCTGTAGTTGTAGTAATTGTTCATTAAAAATTGTGCATTCTTGAATGGCAGGCATCAAGCAGAGAATTTACTTTTGTTCTTGAATATATTGAAACATTAGCTCTGCTGCACTTTTTATGAAGGAAATATGTTCTTTATAAGCCATGTTTCCAGAAAATGTTTTCTTTCTTTTGACAGTATTCCAACTCTAATATCCTTCAAAATACTTCCATATTGATTATCGGATGCTTGAGGCATGTTTGTGATCAGTTCCTTATTTTGAAAATGTACCCAAATATGTACACTTCCAATGCTTCCTAAAGAACTATGAGTTTCTTCATGTGATAGTCTTAAATATAGGTTGTCCTTTCAGAGACGTAAGATGTAACAAGTCACAAAAACAATTACATGGTTTCCTCCAAAGAGCACATCTTAGTCCGTCTTTAATATCTGTTGCATTCTTAAATGCACAAAGGCAAGCATTATGTTTGACACCATGCTCACCTCATCAATAATTAAAAGCTTTAGCTTCTTCAAAAATCTGGAAACATTGTGGCAAACTTCACCAGATAACTCTTGATATTCATAGTTATTGTTATGTTCTACAGCGAGCTGTAGTAGACAATGCAAGGTAATTCCTTTGTGCAGCTAATCCAGTGGGAGCTATTATTACATACAATAAAATGGAGTCTGTAGTCTTCTGTAGATATGTTGTTAGAACTTGTATTAGAAAGCTTTTTCCAGTACCTGCTTGTCCGGTGATATATAAACGAATTGGTTTAAAACTTGAACACTTACATTGAATGCTTTCATGTAGTAATCCCTGTGTGGCAGTGGGATAGCGATAGGGATGAAAGAGACACTCCGGTTTGTTGATTTTTATATACGTGGCTTTATTGAAAGTGTATAGGTGCCTTCACACAGTCTCTTTCTTTCCTTAGACGTTGCATATCTACTTGGTTTCCTTCTTTTCTAGGTTCTTCGGTGTCGGATGATAAGACTCTCGGTGGTGGTGGCGTCAGGTGGACCGGGAAGGAAAACAGAATTGGACAGTAGGTAAATTGTAAGTTTGGGGATTCCTGGGATGGTGTTAGTAAGGGAGAGGGTGTAGAGAGACAGAGAGAGAGAGAGGGAGAGAGAGAGTGATGCCGTGGGAATGGTGATAGTCGAGGTAGTGGTCCAGAACTGGGGTTCAAGAAAAGGACTGAAATGAAAGATAGGGGCCTGTCTCCACTTTCACCCTGGTGAGGTCCAAACTTCCTTCTTTTCTCACAGTTAAAGTGCCTCCGTGGTTGTTATTAGTGCTCCCCCCCTTTATTGGTGTTCACCCCCCCTTCCAATTATCCTTTCCAACCTCCCTCTGCTCCCTCTCTCCACCCTCCTCCCTTCCCACTAGAGCGTTCAACTTTGATTTGAGGCAGGACCGTACCTGCTGCAGCCACGCCCCTCCAGGGACGTGGTGGAATTGTGGCTCCTCGGAGTCTCCTGCTCCGTCCTGTTTTGTGTCTCGGGTTGCCCATGAGCTTGGATCGGTGCTCTCTGCCTCGTTTTCCAGCAGGGCGCTTTCAGCGGCGTCGTCCTCCGTACTCGCGTTCCTCTTCCTCTCTCCGGCGTCTGTCTCCTCCTCTGCATCCACAACGCACTGCGCGCGCCGTCCTTCTACTATTTTCATACTTTTAGAAACCCGGATATCCGGGTTTCTAGCAGTCGCAAGTCCATCGTCCATGGGACCCCTGGGGCACTCCGCATACTGGCAATTCTCCGTATATGTAGCCGGGGCGTCCGGCGCCCAGCTACATCTCCCTTCCCAAGCATGGGACTGATGGTGTTCCGTTGTCCAAGGGTAGCGGGATAGATGGTCAGCAGTACACTGGTGAGTTCCAGGTATGTGACATATCTGAAAGGAGAATGGTTGGAGCTCCATGAACCACCGTAGTATGCAAGAGTTCGTATTCTTATGGGCGGCTAACCAGGTGAGCGGAGCATGATCAGTGTATAGGATAAATGAATGGCCTAAGAGGTAGTACTGTAGATTCTCTATAGCCCGCTTAATGTCTAGACATTCCCTTCAATTATTGTATAATGTTGTTCCCTGGGTAACAGCTTTCTACTTATGAATACTATAGGGTGTTTATGCCCCTGGTCGTCTGCTTGTGACAGAACTGCACCTAACCCTACATCCGAGGCGTCAATTTGGAGGTGAAAGGGTTTCGTAAAATCGGGACCTTGTAAAACAGGTTCCGTCATGAGGCGAGAGTTTAGGTGATAAAAGCTAGCTAGTTGGTCAGGCGTCAAGGCAGATAGTTTGGACGGTTGGTCTTTCCGCAGAAGGTCGTTAAGAGGGGCTGCCAAAGTGGAAGAGTTGGGTATGAACCATCTGTAATAGCCTATTAAACCCAAGAAGGAACAGAGCTCTTTTTTTGTTGTTGGAATTGGGGCCTGTTGGAATGGTCTCTAATTTATTAGTCTGTGGTCGCAGTTGTCCCTTCCTTATGAAATATCCGAGATACGCGATGTGGTCATGGGCGAGGTGACATTTAGCTGGATTGGCTTTGAGGCCTGCCGCGCTGAGGACCTGGAAAATGTGGTGTAAATGCTGGAGGTGGTATTCCCACGATTCGCTAAAGAGCACTATGTCATCTAAATCCGCGGCCGCACAATGTTGGAGGGGTCTCAAGAGATGGTCCGTTAACCTTTGGAAAGTAGCAGGGGCGCCATGTAAGCCAAATGGTAGCACTGTGAACTGGTAAAGTCCTGAGGGGGTCGACAAAGCTGTCTTTTCCCGATGTGTTGGAGCCAGTGGTATTTGCCAATATCCCTTGGTTAAATCAAGGGTTGACATAAATCGGGCCTTCCCTAATTTCTCGAGGAGATCGTCTACCCGGGGGATGGGATATGTATCAAATTGGGATATAGCATTTAGTCGGCGAAAGTCAATGCAAAAACTGACAGAGCCGTCTGGTTTCGGGACTAACACGATTGGTGAGCATCAGGGACTGGCAGATGGTTCTATAACCTTCATTTGTAGCATGGTTTTTACTTCTTGTTCAATTAGATGTTTTCGGGCCTCCGGGATACGGTAAGGTCGGAGTCGCACGGTTTGACCCTCTGGGGTTTTAATATGATGTTGTATCAATGTTGTCTTTCCGGGAATTTTTGAAAAGAATCTAGAATGTTGAGCTAGAAGTTCGTTCAACTGTCTGTGTTGGGTTTCTTGTATGTGAGGACTGATTTGGGGCCGGAGGGATAACGTCTCTTTGGATGTGGGGCATAATTCAATGTCCAAGGGTTTGTCGGGGGTTACCAAGAACCCTGTAGCTATAGGTGGTACGGTACTAGTGGGTTCTTCCCATTTTTTTAATAGGTTTATATGATATATCTGCACTCGATTTGGGTTTTGTGACAATTGTATGAGATATGTAACAGGGGAGACTGGTCTCACGACTTTATAGGGACCCTGCCATTTGGCTAATAATTTATTGTCTGAACTGGGAAGCAGCAGGAGTACTTTATCGTTGGGTTGGAGTTGTCTTGTTTTTGCTCCCTGATCGTAATAGCTGTTTTGCTTTTCCTGGGCTCTTTCCATGTGGTGGCGGACATCCTCCCAAACCGTCTAGTAGTTGGGATTTAAGCTCCTGGATGTATTCTAACAAGGGTTTTTCCCCGCCTTCCTCTTCTTCCCATGTCTCGGCCGCTATCAAGTAAACTACGGGGCTGTCGCCCAAAGACCAACTCAAAAGGACTATAGCCCGTAGAGGCCTGTTCATGGGACCTTATTGCGTAGAGGACCAGAGGGAGTTTCCTATCCCAGTCTCTCCCCGATTCAGAGACGTTTTTTCGTAACAATGTTTTTATAGTACGATTATACCTTTCGACTAGACCATCAGTTTGTGGATGATATACTGATGTTTTGAGTTGGTTGACCCCCAATATTTTACAGATATGAGTCATTAAAGTGGACATGAATGGAGTACCCTGATTCGTTAAAATTTTGTTAGGAAATCCGACTCGGAAAAAAAAACCAATCATGGCCTGAGCCACATTCTTGGTCGTCGTACTCATGAGAGGTATGGCTTCTGGGTATCTGGTGGCGTAATCAACGAGAACCAGTATGTAAGTATGCCCTTTTGTAGATGGAAGGAGGGGACCTACTAGGTCCATGCCAACTCGGGAGAAGGGAATTTCTGTTATAGGCAAAGGTTGTAAGGGTACTTTCCTCTGGGATCCGGGGTCTACTAATTGACATTTTGGGCATTTGGCACAAAATCGTCGGATGTGGGCATAAACCCCCGGCCAATAAAACCGTCGCAATAAGTACTCCTCTGTTTTTTCTCTCCCATAATGCCCTCCCCGGTTGTGCGCAAGATAGAGATCGGTAGGGTTCTGGTACTACTAATTGTCTCTTTTCGTGCTAGTCGTGTTTGGTGATTCTGTATAGGAGATTTTTACTTATAAGGAAATATGGACCCACCTCGCCAGTACTTTCTGTTTTAGCTCCTCTCCAGGCATGTTGAAGGGATGGATCTTCCTGTTGACTGCTACTGAAAGAGGGTAAGGAAGTTGTGGTAGTACCTAGTGTCCCCCTTGCGTTTGCTTCCTCCCCTTGTGTCCAGTATAGCTGTCTCTCATGTCTCTTTTCCCTCCTGGTAGGCTTGTAACGGGACTTTCCACTCTCTATCAGAATTTCCGAAAAAGGGGCCTCTGTCCACCAGGACTATAATTGGATTCCCGCTTTTACCTTCAGTAAGAGTTCAGGAAACAATATACAGCCCGTACCTATGATACACTCTTCTACCAGACGGTCCATAATCCCCATTGGGACCTCTGCCTGTTTCCCTTCCCACTCAAGACGAACGACAGCCATTGGGTAGTCCTTCTTGTCCCCATGAATACAGCATATGGAAACCCATTGGTCGGGCTGGTATTCCGATAAAGCAACCAAACCGTCTCTGAGGACTGACTGGCTACACCCCGAGTCTACTAAGGCCTTAATATTTTTGCCGTTGATCTTGATCTCTTGCATATACCTAGGATTGCCCTTCCCGGTACATAGGACCCGTCCCCGGGTTAACCCGATCTCCATGGGTTTTGCCTTGTCCTCCTTGCGAGGACATGCCCGAGCTATGTGTCCCCATTCACCACAGCTATAACATTGGGGTTGTTGCATAGGAGGCCGGTCGACTGTTCGGGGAAACAAAGTGTCTTCACTCCCCTTCCGGGACAGGGCCCGGGGAGCTGCTATTGGAGGATGGGCAGAAGAGCTTGTTAGTTTGGTAGGCCCACTCTTAAATTCAGTAGAGCGATGGTAGGCACAGGCCAGATCAATGGCCATGGAGGTATCGACTTTAGGGTGTTGGCGAATCCAGCTACGTGTGAGAGGAGGAAGGGATTCCAAATACTGTTCCAAAAGCACCGCTTTTATGACGTCCTCCCTTTCTATCCCTATGGGTCCTAGCCATTTAAGTCCATGGGACCCCCGGGGCACTCCGTATACTGGCAATTCTCCGTATATGTAGCCGGGGCATCCGGCGCCCGGCTACATCCCAGTCTATTTTTTCTTTGACTTCCATATATATTTCTTTCTGCTTACTATTGAGTTGGTCTACTAAATCTTTCAACGTAACATTTTCTTCTTTAACTTGTTGCATTGCTGTCTCCACTTCATTCATTGCTTTGACAGCTTCACTTTCTTTTACTGGCTGTCGAAGAGGATCTTGACTAAAAGGTGCAGAACTTTGGCTGCTTTGTGAACTTTTCTTTGCAATCTCAGTAGCAATTGTTTCTTCTTGTTCAATTTCTTCATTTAAGATTTTCATATAGCTTAGAAATATTGTACACTGAATAGTGTCTTTCACAGCATTGACAGTTTTCATAGCAGTTACAGTGTCCAAGTAACTCTGTTTCAGATCGCCAAGATTTGAATAGCTGAAGAAGTGCCAAATAGACAAATTTTCTTTTTTCAGCACTTTGACAATTATATTTTCTATGGTTAATTAAGTTACCCTTCGCATGCCAAACTAAACAACCATCACAGCCAGCTACACAATACTTGCCTTCATCAATGTTTTCTGAAACATCAATTCTATACCCATAGCGTTGCCGAATTTCATAAAGAAACTTTTTTAAGGTGTACACTTCTTTTTGGATAGTATGAGGGCCACCGACCACGGGAGCACCGCCAACAGGCTGGCGGTGCTCCAACGAGCATTCTGACCGCGGCGGTTCAGCCGCGGTCAGAAGCGGAAAGTCAGCGGTCTCCCGCCGACTTTCCGCTGCTCGTGTGAATCCTCCATGGCTGCGGAGCGCGCTCCGCAGCCATGAGGATTCCGACCCCCCCCTACCGCCATCCTGTTCATGGCGGGAAAGCCGCCATGAACAGGATGGCGGTAGGGGGGGTCGCGGGGCCCCTGGGGGCACAGCAGGGGCCCCCGTAAGAGGGCCCCGCAAAGTATTTCAGTGTCTGCCTTGCAGACACTGAAATACGCGACGGGTGCCACTGCACCCGTCGCACCTTCCCACTCCGCCGGCTCGATTACGAGCCGGCATCCTCGTGGGAAGGTCGTTTTCCCCTGGGCTGGCGGGCGGTTTTTCAGCAACCGCCGCCAGCCCAGGGGAAAACTTGTAATACCCGCCGCGGTCTTTTGACCGCGGCGCGGTATTTCGGATGGGGGAATTCTGGCGGGCGGCCTCCGCCGCCCGCCAACATTGGAATGACCCCCTATGTGTCTAACATATTTGTGTTTACAATATCTGTACTCTCTGGATCAAATTTTGCTAAGTACTGAATTTCTGGCAAAGATTTCAAAACTCTGTTTTGTATGTTCACAAGGCCTAGGCTAACCCAAACAATTCCTCTAGACTTTGAGAACAAGCTAGCTGAACTCACCCTATCACAACACTCATAACATCGTGTCTCTCTGTGTAAAGGCATTTTCAAACTGATACTGTACAATTTCTTTGATAGAGACTTTTCTGCAGAAATATCCTCCCATGTTTCCTTCATCTCTGTTTTTTCTGACTTAGTGGTATACGAAGTGCAATACTGAGCAACAGCAATGGAATTGTCAGCAACAAACCTTGTGTCCATATTTGCATTCCATAATTTCAGGATGAGATGATTATAATCGTTAATATATTTGGAAGCCTCTGCTCTTCTCAGATTGTATTTTCTGGTGATTTTCTGGTGAGGGTGTGCCTCGCTGCAGACAGAAAGCTGTTTACTTTTCCCTTGGAGAGGCTAGGCCTTGGAAACGCAAATCGACATCTAGTAGAACACTTTAATTTGCATCCATATCTTCTGCAACAATATTTGCTACACTTCTGTGTTTGGAAATGAAGAACTTGCTGTCTTAAATGTTTGTTGTGTTTGTCATCTGAAGTGCCACATGTAATATACTGCTCTATAAAAGACAGAACACACTCATCAGGGTCATTTCCAAATTTTGGGTCACCTTTTATCCATAACAGCAAGTGTATATGAGGGGCTCCTTATGGTTGGTATTAATTTATCCCCACAAAATCTGTAACTTCTCCAAGAGGAGGTTTTGTATTATTGCATATGAAAGCCAGCATAGCCTGAAACTTGTGATTGAAATATCTACAAACATTAACAAGATCCGAAGAGGAAAGTTCTCCCGCTGTCTTCAAATGGATATCCTTTTTGTTAGTGTTTGCTACTCTTATATTAGTAAATTATCCCATGCATACTCTGCACAAGCCAAGGGGGAGGACCTAGATTATCTAACATACATTTAACTTCTCCATGATTATGGTACCAGTATTCTTTAGTACCATGTTGACAAGCCATTAAATTGATTAAGTTATATTCCAGATTTTCGCCTTTTCCTTGAATCTTATCCACAAAATCTCTTGCAGAAAGATTTTGGAGATTAAAATCTGTTTTAAGACTATGGTTAACAGCATATGAGATGGAATATATAAGGAATATGTTGTTGAAACCTAGGATCCTCTGAATATAGTCTTGTTGACTTGTACATAGTGGCTGGTATTTGTACAGGTCGGTCATCATAACATCCACGTACTCCTGTAAGAAATAGTTGTGGAAAACAACAAGCCTCTAAACCTTTTTCCCAGACACTCAAAGGAGCTACACTAGCTTGTTTCATTTGAAACAAATCAATAAAATCCACTGCAACATCTTTGGAATGTAGTGGATGAATGCTATAGTGTTCATATATTTCTTCTGACTTCTGTTTGTCTACTTTTTCAATCTATCCACTAGATTATACTACTTCATCTCATCTTCAACACAGGTTACATCTCCGGTAATATCAATGTTAGTATAAAATATGTTGTTTTCTTTCAAATAAATTGTAGCTTTTTTCACTTTTTTGACATCTACTAATTCTTGACAGATTTGTTTAACTTTTTGTTGGAACTCCGTTTACTATAATAATCAGTGGTTTATTTACCTCTTTTTCAACACCCAGAGTATCAAAGTTTTTTTAAAATCTAGAGGTAAATATACCACTCTTCCCTTTAGACATTTTGTAGTTCTTTTGGTGACAGTTTCCCTGTTTTTGGCTCCTTTTGAACAATTGCTTGAAATGCATGCACGGTTTGTATTAAAATGGATTCACACACATTTAATTCAATAAGTTCATGTGGCGTAGGTACCAACTCTAATTTGTTATGAATTGCTTTAGCTGGCATTTTATTCTCTTGTAACTTATCATAACAATAGTTACATTTAATTTGCTTTGTACCTAAATCAAAGCATTCCTCTGCAAATAGATATGCCCCAAATTCCTGCCAATTATCATTATCATCTTCTTCAGTTTTAGAAAATACATCTACATATCAAATTTGGGGCTAGATGTATCAAGATTTCAGTTAGCGATTTCCAAATTGCGATTTTTAATAAATCGCAATTTTTGAAATGCAAAACGCGATGTATCAAATTGGAAAATTGCAAATAGCGATTTCTTAAAATTCGCAAATGCTATTTGAGAGATGCAAATTCCGATTCGCAAAAGAATTTGTGATTCAGTATTTGAAAATCACAAACAGCGAAAACGGCAAACTGGAACAGCCTGATGACATCACAACCAGGAAGTGAGTCAGCCCATGATGTTTCCAGGAGCCACACCCAAAGGAGCCGTGAGAGAGAGACAGCCCAGCACCAGGGAGTCAGCATTGTGAGGAAGCCAGGGTCAAACTGCAACATGGCCAATGCTGGCAATGGGAAGGAGAAGGGAAACAGGAAGAGGAAGCTGAAATTCAGTGAGAAAGAATTGGAAGTGCTGATTGAGGAGGTTGTTGACATGACAGACTCTTTGGCAAGAGCTCACTCCAAGTACCTGAGAGTGAGAAGCAGAAACTCTGGGCTGACATAGAGACAAAAATATGCGCAGTGGGTGTTGCGCAGCACTCTGTGGAGGAGATACGCAAGCAATGGTACGACTTGTGGTCCCGTGCCAAGGAGAGGGTGGCCATCAGGCTTAGGGAGGCAAGGAGCACCAGAGGGAGACCATCCACCCACACACCGTCCACCCCTATGGAAGACCTGGTGGAGTCCACATTGCTGCCAGAAGCTGTCAGTGGGGTAACTGACATCGACACCTCAGGGACACCCAGCACCAGCAAAGGTAAGGCCAGTGATTATGTGTATCCCCACATATGCATGTACACATGCCCCTTAGGAAATAGAACATAGCTTGATGCACAATGAAAAGTAGTCCATGTCACATCTTACATACAACACAACAGTGCCTTGTGGGAGTGGTAGTACACAACCCTAAGGTGAATACACAACATAAATAGCAAGATAGTGGGCAGCCACATAGAGAAACACCACAAATGACTCAGGATAACACAATTTAATTGTACATATAAAGCAACACTGTGGAAATCTGTGAGAAATGCTAGAACTGACATGCTGCACATTATCCTTGCAGATCACACAGTTCCTGCTGCTGCAGGATCAGAAAAAGTGGGGGAAGCAGAAACACAGTCAGACTCAAATACAAATGAGTCCTACAGTATTGTTCCTACTAGTTGCAGGGCAAGGGTGTTACCACTGCCAGAGTACAACCTGGACTCAGAGGAGATGGCAGAACAGAACCCACACCACCACCAGAGCCGAGTCCCACAGGAAGAAAGCAGTCCCTGCACCAGCGCCAGCGCCAGCTCCAGTCAACTCCCCTCAGGAGGTACCACGATGCAGGCAGACAGGGCACAGAAGAAGGAGTGGGCCCATCGATCTTTGGTGGCCTGGAAGCTTCCATGCTGAAGGTACAGCGCCTGCAATGCAAACATTTGAAGTCATTGCACAGACAGTTTGTGTCTCACAATAGCAATTTGGGGTTACAAAACAAGCACTTGGAGACCCTGATTGAGGGACAGCAAAGAGTTGATGAGAACACCAAGGAGTTGACACAGGCCATTGGGGAACTATGCACAGAGATACGGCAGGAGTGCGTCAGCCAGCGCAGGCGCCATCACCAATATTTGGCTAAGTTTGACAGCTTCTGTAGATCAGTCAATCGGCTTGCAAGTTCAACAGCCCAGATATCACGGCGTGCCGTTGCCACACAGGTGGAGATGGCACATTGCAGTAGGGACATTGCACAGGGACTGGTGCAAATTACTAATGTAGTGGATGCCATGCAAACAGCACGCAGTGCCACAACCAGCAAACTGGGTGTTGGTGACAGTGAGGAGTCCTCTAGGCGCAGCAGTCTGACAGTCCCTGTGACTGATCCGAGGCGTCGCAGTGCAAGACACAGTACTGCAGGTGAACCTGCTATTAGAGGTGCCAGCGAGGGTACTGAGCACTCAAGTGGAGTGCGTGGACGGAAGAAGCGATGTTGAGGGCTATAGGGGACCACCTCAACATGTGTAATAAAGTCATGCTATGATGCTAATAGTGTGACACTGTTAATAGATCATGTCTGCCCATTGTGAATAGCTATGTCCTACTGACACAATGTTTACCTGAAGTCAAGGTAATAAATATGCTAACTACTGAAAAACATAATATTAAAGTGGATATGTCATTACTTACATCAAAAATGGTTGCGCGTGATGTCAGCATGTCTTTGCCTGCCTTCTGCTGCACTGGTCCTGTCTGCTGGTAGAAGGGGTGGTAAGGAATCATCATCCTCATTTGAGTCTTGCTCTGTGAGTTCCACTGGTATGCCCCTGGTGGTTGCTATGTTGTGCAGGATAGCACATGTGGCCACAATTTTGCATGTTGTCTCTGGATGTACTGTAGTGCACCTCCACTCCTATGGATACACCTGAAATGGCTCTTCAGCAGCCCACCACATTGCGGGTAGCCCTATGTGCAGCATTGTACCTCCTCTCTGCTAGGGTGGCAGGGCTCACGTGGGGCATTAGCATATAGGTGCGCACTGCGTAGGCACTGTCTCCTGAATGCACAGAGAGTACAATGAGTACATTTGCTGTCTGACGTCATGCTTACATCAATGCATTATTGTGAACTATCAAATTACCTAGTAGATATCCTTCCCCAAACTCCCCAGCTAGCAGTCTAGCAGTCTTGTGTGTATCCCGCTGTGGCGAAAGATATAGGAGTTATGTGTGCTCCCTGGGTATCTGGCCACGAGATCGGTAATGATGTAGGAGGCATTGCATATCACCTGTATGTTCATAGAATGATGGTTTTTACGGTTGCAATACACATACTCTGTGGCCGATGGTGGACAGATTGCTACATGTGTCCCATCAATGGCACCTAGCACATGTGGGAACTGTGCTATCTGTTAAAAATTAACTTTGGTTTGTTGTACTGCCTGTGGGGTGTTGGGGAATCTGAAGTACAGTTGTATTCTGCTCAACATGGCATTGAGAAATGCTTTGAAAAATCTAGAGAGGGCACTCTGTGAGATCCCTCCAGCTGCTGCTATGACCCCATGATAGCTCCCTGAGGCTAGTAGGTGCAGGGAGCATAATACCTGCACATGGGTGGGTATGCTATTGGTCCTGTGTGTTGTGCGCTGCAGCATGGGTTGTAGCTCAGCTATAGGGTCAAGTATCATGGCTGAGCTTACCCTGTACTTATCATAAATGTCTTCCTCAGTCTGGTCAAAAAGGGTTTTGCGCCCTCTGAAAATGCGCTCCTGTCTCCTCCTCTCTCTCCTCAAACCTGCCAAGATCCTCATTCTCCTTGCCATGACGTAGAGTGCAGCCATTGTGGAAGAGATGCTGAGGAATTCTAGGCCTCTTTATATAGGTTGCACCTGGTTACCACCTGGTTTCAATTCGTGGTAAATTGCATGTGCAAACGGCCATTCTGTGAATAATCGCAAATTGCGATTTTGTGCTACGTCGCATTGCGAATCCATTTTTGCGTGTCACAATCCGCATCTCGTAAATAGCGGCACGATTTAGGAAATCTGTATCGCAATTAGCGTTTTGCTAACAACGATTCGGTAAATCATGTCGCTATTTGCGATACGCTGCTTGCGACACGCAAATTTGTCTCTCAATCGCAATTTTTGCTATTTCTTATTTTCCCACTGCGAATGCATTTCATACATCCTGAAATGCGTTTTTGCATTCGCAAACAGACATTCGCACCGTTTGTGAATGCAAAAACATTTGATACATCTGGCCCTTGGTTTTGTAGTGAGTACATTGGCAAGAGGCACACTGAATTGAATTTGTCTCAAAAGGAAGCGGAAGTGGAGGATGCGGAGAGCTGAGGCCGAGGAGGATGCAGTTTGGGGCATGGCGGCTTGGAGGCTTCTCTGCGCTCCTTGCCCCTGAGCGGTCCTGGCATGTAGATGGAGGGCAGAGGCCACGGAGGCCACGGTTTGGAGCACGGCGGCTCGGAGGTTTCATTGCACTCCTTGCCCCCGAGTGGGACCTGGTACCTAGGAGCAAGGCGTTGGTGCTGGCGTCGGTGCTGGCGCCTCAGCAAGGAGCTGCAGAAAAGAGCAGCAGAAAGAAGCTGCATGGCTGCAACAGTGGCAACAGTGGCGACAGGGCCGGGAGGTAGTTAATGGTGAAAACTGGCCCCGGCGAAATCCATACAAGTGTACCAGTGTTCTCAAAACAGCGATGGTAAACAGCGACGGTAAACAGTGGCAAGCAGTGGTAAGTAGTGGCAATCTGGGATAGACCATGACCGCGACTGCTACTGCGACAGACTGCAAGCGGCGACCTAACCTGTCCTATTTTGTGACGGGCAGAAAGAGTGTAGCTGGAGAGTGCAGCAATAGCTCTGGGAGCAGCGTTCTTCTGTCCTTTTGTCCTTGTGTCCTCTGCCCTGCATTGTTTCAAGCGTCCTGCGTCCGGTGAGATTTTCACGCGCCGTTGTCAGAGCTGGAGCCAGATTTGGTGAGCTGAATGATCCATCTGCCTAGGCAGTGTCTCCTGCGCTTCCTGCACCTCCCTGCCCCAGGTGGAAGAAAGAGGAATCCTGTAGCAGTTGCAACATATGCAGAATCTTGGCAGTACCTTGGTAGTACCTGGAGACTGGCCTCTCCTTTTCTCTTTTCCTTGGCGAGCCAATTGGTGGTGTAAAGTGCACGTGAAGTTAATTTAGAAGGAGGAAGTGCAGCTGTGGTCTTTCTTGGTGGGATCCTCGTGTTGGCCAGCGAGCGAGCGCCCTCTTCCTGGATGTGGCCTTGCAAGGTCCCTACCTGCCGTTTTTAAACAGATTCTCCTTTCCCCAGGTTGCAACCTGTTGGTCTCCCGGAGCCTTACAACTTAACACCTCAACATTTCTAAGAGTGAATGGGCTGCTGGTGGTGAAAACAAGTGCTGCACCCCTTGTTGGAGGAGAAGGGCTCTAGAGAGTATAAAGGGGTGAGAGATGGGTAGGTGGAAGGGGGGGCCCAAAATAATCTCAAAACCAACAAAACTCTGGACAGCTTCCTACAGAAGGCTGTCGGAGCCTTAGATAAAGAGATTGAGATGGTTGACGTTGTCTATCTATCCCGGCATCACTGACTCCCATCTCTTTATCTCCACCCCCTCCATAACTATCCCCACAGCTTTCACAGTCTCTGCAGTCCCAGCATATGCAGTTAAATCTGACTTTCCCACCAGCCAATTATTCAGACAATGCCCAGGAGAATCCCCTCTGTGGCTTTGGATGGGGTTACTGTGATAGATCCTGCATTGCCATCACCAGGCCCCATTGGCTGTTGAACCAGTTTCAGAGCCAAAAAGAAAAAGAAAACCTGGTGACACCATCCTAAGAAATAAGCGTGCATGCACTATGGACATTATTAGCTCTAGACCCGAAATCGGCATGATGGGCCTGAAAAACCACAGGAGAGTCCTACCAGTCCACTGATGCTTGAGTATATAATGGAGGAGCTCACTAAAAGGTTGCATCCTATTGAACTCCGTTTAAAAGCTATAGAAGAGAAATTGGGGGGCTCACTCAGCCCCACGTGCCTGACACTATTCCTCAAGCTAATTCACAGCCCCATTGTCAGTCTTCAATTTTGGATCAATCTCCTGGCACTGGTGGTAAGGCGCTCCTCACATTCTGTTGAGGGCCTAACTTCACCTAAGGGTTGCTGTTCTCATTCTTGTCATTTTGAGGTGGTCCTGATTGCCAGGTCGGGTTGTAATCCAGCGGAAGGCTTTTCCAATGATGTAGTTATTACTAACAGGGGAGTTTGTGGTATTGGTCCGACAACCAATTTAGTGTCTAAGATGCCTAAAGTTTCCAATGTCCATAAGCATCAATTAGCAAGTCTTTCAGCAACTGACCTGGAGTCTAGTAGAGCTAGATCCGCCAATTATGGGGCTCAGTTAGAAGTTTTACATCTACCCCCAGAATCTTGCCCATATGTGCTTGCAATTACAAATGTTCCTAGGCTCCGAGCAAATAGTGTGGAGACTAATATAGAGTTGAAAAATAAGGTCATTTATTGGTTACATGTTAATGCTAAATTTGCATTCTTTATGGTACCTTCAATATTAATGGTGAGGAGGGTAGGATGGGTGGGCCCGCTGAATAAGTTTGGTGTGTGAGAGTGTATTGTTATAAACTTTGACTCACTTGCCTTGGTCCAACTGATTTTTAAAAACTCCTGCAGAGCTAGCCCCTTAGTAGGAGGGGTTTCCTTGTAGAGACTCTCAACCTTCTATCCCCCAGTATCCAAACTCGCCCCTAGTGGTTTGACACTTGGCTCTAGAGTTCCCCCTTGTTCCCATGTGCACCATGTGTTATAGTCTGAATGTAGGCAACCTCCATCTTTCCTTTTAGATGCGGATTGACACAAAGTCAAAGTTACACTGGAAATCTCTGGGACAAGGGGGCCGAGATTAACCACTGGGGAGTGCAATATTCCTAAAGAAAAGGAACCCGGGGGATCTAGAGTGAGCAGTTTAGAAGAAGAATGAATTGTAAATGTGAATTCCATGAGTCTTACTCAAATTGTACTGCTAGCTCAGATTGATACACCGGTCACTGTTCTTGGTCAGAACATGGCCGGTTTTGAATCTATCGGGCGTGCAATACTATTGGAGATAAAGAAATTGGGGGACCTAGAGTGGGCAGTTTGGCGGTAGATTTAATGGGTAATTCAAACTCTATGAGCCCCACACAGATTGTACCACAAGCCAAGGAAGATGTGCCGGTCACTGTTCTTAGTTGGAACATAGCCGGGCTTGAGTCTAAAATGCGAATCCCAGATTGGGGCTCTTTTATAGATGAGCACAAGATCTCCCTGTTCCAAGGCACATGGGCCTTCGAGCCCAAGCATAGATTTGACTTCAAGAGCTTTTGGGTTCCAGCACGTAATGTGACTTTTGGAAGACCCTTGTGTGGTTTACTTATATGGGTTAGTAGTTACCTTAAGTGTCAGGCCAAGGAAGTGTACATGGGTTGTGCTGACTTACAAGGTTTAATACTGTTCACTCAAAGAGAAAAAACCCTACTTTTGGTGAATATATATAGTAGGAGTGTAGGCAGTAATTGTGAATCTGATGCTCTAACTGTTCTTGATAATATTTTATCCAGTAGATCCACTACTCATCACATTTTAATTGCAGGGGATTTCAATGCCACTTTTGAGCCTTATTCATTGGCTCAAGGGCTTTATCAAGAAGAGGACATTCTTTGGGGTATGAGGTACTGGGTTTTTCAGAACCGGTACTGATCCGGTAACCCAGTGGTGCCAGGGTACACCCAAAGACCTCGGGTACTTTCCTGATTCAGACCACAGAAACTCAGAGTCTTCTAGGTGAAGTCAAAGATCGAATTTATTGGCTGCAGCCAAGTAACAAGCGTCCTAGAAGTACAACAGCACGGTTTGTATGTTCTCAGGAGACTGTGTTTCAATGCAAAGTCAGGTTTCCTTATATACAGTTTTTTAAGCTTCAGGCAAACATTCTTGACATTTTGGTTGGTCATTCACATGTTTTCACTACAAAGGAAAAAAGAGTGTCATGATGAAACCTCATATTTCATGTCATCCAACCCATAATAAATTACCCGGCAAGGCCTAGTATTTTACATCAGATAAGTGTGGACCCCCAATAAAAACGGGCACCTCCCCCTCGTAAAGTAAGAAGAAGAAAAGAGCAGGTGCAGGTGTGAGCAAGATTAGGCAGGGTGTGTGAGCGATAATAAGGGTTTTATGGCATGGTGTGCCTTGATGCTATCTGATTCGGCCACTGGGAGAGGGACTGACCAAACAGGTTTGGCCTGAGGCAATGGTTCCAGCTTGCCCAGGTCAGAGAAAAGTCAATCAAGGTGTACGTGTCCTTGGAATCAAATCTGACTGTATTATAAGCCTATGTGAGGGCAACTTTTAAAATGGCTGCCGTGTATAAAATGGGAGCCACGAGTGCAGGACGAAAATGGTGATTTCGAGGTGAAAACGCTGCCGGAATTGAGCGAAAATGCTCATGCTTAGTGTACTAGTTATTATCGGTCTTTTGATACTAAAATCGTACTGCTGTGGCAAAGTAAATTACATGGGTCCAGAATTTTTAGAACCACAGGTATCCCGCTGACTTGTAATGAATAAAAGTTTCAGAATGAGCAGAATGGCTTATCAAATTGTTGACATTACACTTGCATGCGGCCTCCGTGCTTGAAACGGTCGATCCTGCTCAGATTTTAATCCTTCCCCCACCTTCAGACGTGGAGCTTATAGGAGTCATATTGATTACCTTCTACTAGACATTCGTTTGTGGGGGCATATGGTTGATATGGTGGTAAAAGAACATGAAGAAAGTGACCATAACCCGTTGATTCTATCTATTAGGGTCTGCTGCCTATAATTAAGGCCCTTGTTTCTAGGGACTATGTGCAGCATCTTACCATGACACACAACAAACGGAATGTCAAGTGGGAAGCTGTTAATTCCTCTCTAGGCTCTCTTTCAACAATATACAGCCTATTGACAGATCAAATGGAGTTAATGCTCCGTTTACGCGAGGATGATAGCAGGCTCCTGGCTGTTCATATGGAATTATACAACTTCCTAAGAGAACTTTTTATTAAAGAAGTCTTTGCTAAAACAAGAAAGAGGTGTAGTGAGAGGTGGTTCAATCAATCATGCTGTGCAGCCAAGCACAAATTATTGAGGGACCTGAGAAGGGGGATAAGAGAGCCAATAAGACAGTCAAGAGAGAGCTATAGACTGGAACTTTTTAAGGCACGAAGAAGTTGGGAAGAGAAACAATGGGTTGCTCTTTGGAGGCTGCAAGAGCCAACAATGCCTCCAAATTTTGGAAGCTGATTTGAAATGACAGTGGTGATTCCCTGCCATTGCCTGGTACATCGATCCTCCCGGTAGTATGGGTAAAACATTTTGGGTCACTTTACTCAGGGGCTAATGAATCTAATTTCATGGAGTTCACAGCATTAGGGAAATTGGTGTCCCTCCAATTAAGTTTTCCCTAGCCGAAACTAAGGCAGCAATAGCATCCCTTAAGTGGGGAAAGGCCCCAGGCCTCGACAAAATACCTGGCAATCTCTATAAATCAAACCCCGATATCTGGGCCCCCTACCTGAACAAGGTTTGCAATGCAGTTGCTGCAGGAGCACCCATTCCTTGTTCATGGAGGGGAGCTGAGATAGTCCCCCTTTTCAAGAAGGGCAGTCCCTGCAATCCTTTTAACTACTGTCCAATAAGCTTGCTTGATAACTTCCAAAAAAGTTTTGCGAAGCAGATTTTGTTTCACTTAGAAGAGTGGATTACAGAGAGTGGGGCCATCTCTGATTTACAGGCAGGTTTTAGACCTGCGGTTAGTACAATAGATCAAGTCCCGAGGTTTTTGGAACTAAATGGAGGACTGTGGATATCGGAGGTGGAAATTTATATGTGGCCTTCTTTGATCTTCGAGCAGCCTTTGATCTGGTACCCAGGAACAAATTATGGCTGACATTAACTAACATGGGAATCCCCAAAGGCCTTCTGAACCTTATTGTCCGACTTCATGAAGGCACTTTTGACCAAATCAGGAGTGGCAAGGATGGCGAATTAACAGATCGAGTTATTATTGAGAGAAGAGTAAGGTAAGGCTGTGTCCTTGCCCCCACCCTCTTTGTTTTATATATAAATCAATGTATTAAATATTTAACAAACTGTAATAACAACTCACCTAGGTTGGCATGCCAGAAAATGCCAGGGTTGCTTTATGCATATGATACCATCATCTTGGCAATATCACCCTTGGGTTTGCAAAATTTGGTTGACCAATTTTGTTCATTTTGTAGAGACTTCAGTCTGGAGGTCAATGTCAGGAAAACCAAGTTTATGGTTTGTAGTTCGCGAAAGAAGAAAGTGAAAGCTAGTATATTAATGAATTCTATTCCATTGGAAAGGGTCAATGAGTTTCATTATTTGGGGATCAGGCTGTTGGACTCAGGTAGATGGGATGCACATATCAGACAAGAAGTGCATATCATATGCCAAAGAGGAGGGGCTCTGTGTCTTAAAGCCAGAGCTGTAGTTAGCCCCCCGTTAAACCCCATTGTAGAAATCTACAAAGTTCAGATCCGAGGTGCTGCACTGTACAGGGCAGAGTTATGGGGTTTCCAAAGACAGTTGGATGTTCTACAAATTAAAGAGAACGATTTTATCAGACACATAGCCAGGATGCGGAAGGGTACCCCGATGATCCCCCTTAGACTAGATCTTGGGATGAATAGTATTAAAGATGTAGTGGGTTTCAGGCCCCCCCCTTATATTGGATCCGCCTTTGGAGGACAGAGGAAGTGGAATCCTTTTGCGAGGCAATTAAAGACCTAATAACGAATCAAAGTAGCTGGAAAAAGGTCAGTTGGCTGAGGGAGATGAAATTAGTCTGGGATGACATGGGTTTCCCCCAATTTTGGGAGAGGCCCGAGTCGGTCCCAGCTAACGTTATTTCACTGGTCAAACTGAAATATTGGGAGAAGGCCAATGAGCAGATCCTTCATAGTAACGGGGTGGGCCGTTTAACATCAGAATTTTTGCTTGATAAACAGGAGCCATGGCCTGAGAAATTTCTTGTCCTGCCAATACCTGCACATGCCCGCGCTTTATTCTTTCAGTTTAGATTCAGTATTTTATCAATTAATATTTTTACTGCCGGTGGTTGCAAAAAGTGCAATTTATGTGAGGAGTCAACTGAACATGTGCTCTTTTTTTGTCCCCTATATGAAAAGTCCCAGGGAAAAATGTATTATTCCGTTGTGCAAGGCTCTGTTTTTATATGATTGTGCCAATGCTCACAGAATTTGCAAGTATGACCCATATACACTGGTAGTAAATGAAGTTACCAAATACTTGTCAGCAGTTTGGTCCATTCGCCATAGGGCTATTACAGTATCAGATCACAGTGTTTAGCCTGCATCACGGGTAAAGAACTATTTAATCATGTGGCTTGGATAGGGCTTTGGAACAGATTACTTTTAGACAGTACATGGGCCATTATCCTGTGTTTCTGTCATTTGACCACCAGTGCTAGCTGTAAAGTGTTATTTTTATGTACTTGTTCTGTGTGGGTGCTATTTTAACATGAATTTGATAGCTGTTTTAAGTTACGATTTATGTACACTGTGTACGCATTTCTAATGATTTGATCGTGCTTAAATTAAGTGTTTTTTTACGCAAACCCTGTCCTCCACTTTCTCTGTTTATATGATCGTGCAGGTAGCAGGCTCTTTTTACCAAAGCGTGTTATTTAAATTATTATGAAATCGTATCACTTTACAACACTAACTCAGTATTTTAGATCTTGGGTCGGACTATTTGCTTTTATCTTGATGATGACATTAATCGGGAAAACTTGAATCTGTAATCACTTTCATTGTCTTGTTGTTTTTTAAATACTTGCACTATTTTAACTATGTGATGCAGATGTTTTAGTAACCTTGGCACCTAATTGCAAAGTTATGTACCGGGAGTGTCTTTTTTTTTCCTTTTTCTCTAATGAATAATGGTGGACTACTGTAGGCCACAGCCTATGATTGACCTTTTAATTCTAGTGACTATGGCCTCAGAGAAGCTATTTTCATTTAATGTAAATTCTATTTTAAGTTAGTGTGGTGCTTTGTAAAACACAATGACAATGAACGCACTTTCCTGTTTTATTGTTTTATGTGTAAACTTTTATGACCTATGTTTGAAATAAAGTATGATTTGACTTTGACTTTAAATTTGTCTATTTCTTTTTTAAATTGTTCAATATTAATTTCTGTGTCTATTCCTTGTTCAGCTTTAATCAGTACCTGATCATTTTCCCTATTCTCTTCTTCAGGGCCAAATAAGCAGAACAGACTTTAGGATGGAAAACCGCCACCCAGGTTTTCCAACCGATGGACCTATTATGAGTTTCCTGCTGGACCAGCGGTCAGAAACAGTGTTTCCACCCGCTGACCCAGCAGGAAACAGGACACAAAATCGATGCCAGCTCGTAATCGAGCCGACGACAATCTTACTGTGCATTGGGTGTGACAGCATCCAGCGTGATTTTCACTGCCTGCAATTCAGGCAGTGAAAAATGCAATGGGGCTGTCTATTGGGGCCCCTGCACTGCCCATGCCAAGTGCATGGGCAGTGTAGAGGCCCCCATGAGGTCTCCGGCACCCTATCTCTGCCAGCCTTTGCATGACAGTGGAACCGCCATGCAAAAGCCAGCGGAGAGGGGCTCGTAATTCCCAGGGCAGCGCTGCTAGATGCGCTGCCCTGGTGGATTAAGACCGCCGGCACCTCCAGGCTGTCGACCTGTGGCAACCTGGCAGTGCTGACGGTTGAACCGTGGCTGCTCTGCCACATTCAAAATGTGGAGGCTAGACTGCTGCTTTGGCTGCGGTCCAACCGCCACAGCAAGTCTTGCGGTCCCAGGACCGCCAGACTTGTAATAAGGGCCTGAATGTCTTCAGAAACTTTCTCATCCTCTGCTATTGTAGAGTGTAAGAGAGCTCTATTCAAATCTCCTAAACATAAAGCTGGAGTCTTTGCATAATATAGCCTCCTTACCTAATTTTGCATACTTGAATGATGCACAGCTAGCATTCTAAAGTGATGAAAATTACTTTGACACACTTTCTTTGAAAGTTATGCCAGTGAATGCCTTTGTAAGTTACTATGGGCCTGATTCTAACTTTGGAGGACGGTGTTAAACCGTCCCAAAAGTGGCGGATATACCACCTACCGTATTACGAGTCCATTATATCCTATGGAACTCATAATACGGTAGGTGGTATATCCGCCACTTTTGGGACGGTTTAACACCGTCCTCCAAAGTTAGAATCAGGCCCTATATTTTCTAACTCTGTAAGGATGTAATTCTTAAAGCATTTTATTTTTTTGCTTTAGACTGCTCCATGAAAATTCTCTTAAGAAATGTTTCAATATATTAATTGACTCCTGACGGATACTACAAATACTACTACACTTCCACTTGTACACATTCCTAGCAACTAAGGGGGTCATTCCGACTCCCACCAGCGGCGGTAACCGCACGCCCGGCGGGAGCCGCCGAATGACCGCACCGCGGTCAAATGACCGCGGCGGCCATTCTGGCTTTCCCGCTGGGCTGGCGGGCGACCGCCAGAAGGCCGCCCGCCGGCCCAGCGGGAAAGCGCCTTCAACGAGGAAGCCGGCTCCGAATGGAGCCGGCGGAGTTGAAGGCGTGCGACAGGTGCAGTGGCATCCGTCGCGATTTTCAGTGTCTGCATGGCAGACACTGAAAATCAATGTGGGGCCCTGTTAGGGGGCCCCTGCAGTGCCCATGCCACTGGCATGGGCACTGCAGGGGCCCCCAGGGGCCCCACGACACCCGTTACTGCCATCCTGTTCCTGGCGGTGAAAGCCACCAGGAACAGGATGGCGGTAAGGGGGTTGGAATCCCCATGGCGGCGCTGCTTGCAGCGCCGCCGTGGAGGATTCCCTGGGGCAGCGGGAAACCAGCGGGACACCGCTGGTTTCCCGTTTCTGACCGCGGCGGTAGAATGCCCATGGAAGCACCGCCAGCCTGTTGGCGGTGCTTCCGCGGTCGTTGGCCCTGGCGGTCGGTGACCGCCAGGGTCAGAATGACCCCCTATATCTTCTTTGTCTATAGAATTACTATCTTTCACTTCATAACAACAGCCACTTGTATCAACTGCATGTGCTAATGCATTTTCCTAGAAGTAACTCTCTTCATGAAAAAAACGGTTCTGTACTAGATGTGTGCATCCATTCACCTTTAAAAGGTTTGTAAAAATGACTTTTGTCTCTTTCTTAAACTCCTCTTCCTCATGGAGATGGCTGCTTTATCTAATGTCTTCATTCTTATCAATATGAAAGTAAAAAGATTCCTCTTCACAACAAATTATTTGTGAATTACATTCTCAATATGGTGCTTTTGTTTTATAATAGCATTTCTCCTCTTATACTTCATCTTCCACAAATTATGAAATAATCTGTTTCAAAACATTTTTACTCTCAACTCCTTAAATTGTTGCTGTGTAAAAGTCTGTGGCTTCTCATTGGATTCCCTCATTCTTACCTCATCCATACATTGCACTTCATCGCTACATTCTAAATTTCCACTTTTAATTAACATCTCCTTATCATTTCGCATTTAATGGCATATTTGTTTTAAAAGTCCTTAATACTCTTACCAGTATCTCTTTTCTGCTTCTGAACATTTTTCACCTTATTTTGTTTTCTACTATCAGTTTTGAGTAAATAGTACAGTTGTTTCTTTTTTTTCCTTGGTTCTTTTGTCAGGCAATCTCGATCTTCTTACTTAAGAAATAAACAATACCTGGAAGCCAAATAAAGAATACATTTTCACATGTAGAAAAAAAGTTAACATCATTTTAGAATACAAAGTTTACGTCATACTAAATTTGCAAACTTACACTACGTCAGTGTTTACCTGTATCTGTGAGAATATGGCCCTCATATACGACCCTGGCGGTGAGTGATAAAGTGGCAGTAATACTGCAAACAGGCTATCGGTAATTAGCACCAAATTATGACCATGGAGGTGATATCTCCCATAGACAGCCAATGCACCACACGATCCGCCACGGCAGAAACAACACTCACCACGGCGGAGGTCGGCAACAGCCAGGCGGGAGGCAAAGTACTGCCCACTATATTAAGACAATGCAAACTGCTGCCTTTTCTGGGGTGGTACCAACACCATCAAAAGCCTGCTGGAAACGCATCACAGAAGAGAAAGGACTCAACATCGGGGACACAGGTAAGAACTGCCCCATGGAACCCGAACTGCAAGTTTGCCCGATGATCTTCTATGTTATGCTCCACCTGGAACACCAACGCTGACTAGTACAGCCGCCTAGTACACAAGGGAGGGAGGGAGGAAAACGAGAGTGACACACACACACACACGCACAACACACACCCAAACACACACACAACCATCTGCACATAAAAAACAATTTGCCCCCGATACACGGCAGAATAATGCAAGGACAACAGGAATGGACGAAAGTGATTGTATTCAAATCAACATCTAAAAAATGTATTGATTTGTCAATTAAACAGATATGTACACATGTACACAAAGGGACACAGCCCAGTCCAATGTTCAGAGGGGCCACATGGCCACAGGGCACAGTCTAAGGCTCAACTTGAATGCTGACTTCATCCGGATAGAACTCTGCAGGGGCATCAGTTTGCAAATGGGCAGGCCCTTCGGGGGGCACCTCAGCCGGATACGGGAAAAAGCCCAGTAGTTCCGGAGGGGGATCCATGCCCATTGCTCTGTCCTGGGGAGTGCAAGGTCACAGTCTCTCAGGTGGCTGACATTCCCACTGGTTCTGGAGGGGGCAACATGGCATTGATCTGTCCTGGGGAGTGCAAGGCCACAGTCTCTGGAGTGGTGGACTTTCCCACTGGATCTGGAGGGGGCAACATGCCCATTGCTCTGTCCTGAGGAGTGCAAGGCCATAGTCTCTCAGGTGGGTGACTTTCCCACTGATTCTGGAGGGGGCAACATGCCCATTGCTCTGTCCTGGGGAGTGCAAGGCCACAGTCTCTCAGGTGGGTGACTTTCCCACTGATTCTGGAGGGGGCAACATGCCCATTGCTCTGTCCTGGGGAGTGCAAGGCCACAGTCTCTCAGGTGGGTGACTTTCCCACTGGTTCCAGAGGGGGCAACATGTCCATTGCTCTGTCCTGGGGAGTGCAAGGCCACAGTCTCCGGAGTGGGTGACTTTCCCACTGGTTCTGGAGGGGACAATATGCCCATTGCTCTGTCCTGGGGACTGCAAGGCCACAGTCTCTGGAGTGGGTGACCTTCCCACTGGTTCTAGATGGGGCAACATGCCCATTGCCCTGTCCTAGGGACTGCAAGGCCATAGTCTCTGGAGTGGGTGACTTTCCCACTGGTTCTGGAGGGGGGGACATGCCCATTGCTCTGTCCTGGGGAGTGCAAGGCCACAGCTCTGGAGTGGGTGACTTTCCCACTGATTCTGGAGGGGGCAACATGGCCATTGCTCTGTCCTGGGGAGTGAAAGGCCACAGCCTCTCAGGTGGGTGACTTTCCCACTGGTTCTGGATGGGACAACATGCCCATTGATCTATCCTGGGGAGTGCAAGGTCACAGTCTCTGGAGTGGGTGACTTTCCCACTGGTTCTGGAGGGGGTCCCTCGTACAGTAGCCCCTGGAGGGTGGCCTACATGACGTCCACTGGCGGTGATGGCTGCCTCCTGAGCAGCCTCTGCAGTTGCTGATGGCTGCAGTATTTTGGTGGATAAAGGTGCCTCCTGGGCAGCCTCTGCAGTTGGTGATGGCTGCAGTTTGGTGGTGGATGTGGGTGCCTTCTGGGCAGCCTCTGCAGTTGGTGAGGGCTGCAGTGTGGTGGTGGATAGAGGTGCCTCCTGGCCAGCCCCTGCAGTTGGTGATGGCTGCACTGTGATGGTGGTGGAGGTGTCACCCTGACAGCCTCCACTGGAGTCTCCTCCATTACATCGGTCGTGGATTCCTTCCCCTTCCTGGCAGGGGTGGATGGCTTCTTCCCCTTCTTGGATGGAGGTGCGGGCTCCTTCCTCTTCTTGCCTGGAGGTGCAGGCTCCTTCCCCTTCTTGCCTGGAGGCGCAGGCTCCTTCCCCTTATTTGATGGAGGTGCAGACTCCTTCCCCTTCTTCGATGGAGGTGCAGGCTCCATCCCCTTTTTCGACGGAGGTGTGGTATTCTTACCATGAAGAGTAGGTGGTGCCACCACTGTCCCCATGGACTGTTTGGCTGAGGTGCTAGGCTGGGTCTTTGGTACCCTGCTCATACGGGCAGGACGGGGGGAGGAGGAGGGAAGAGGTCAAGTTGGGCAAGGAAAAGCTTTTTAGGTAAGGTGGGGAAGGAGGAGGTAGCAATGATGGGAGTGTAGGTAGAGGGAGTGGTTGCAGGAGGTGTATGTCTGCTGGATTTGGGTGCAGGTGCATGGGCTGCATGCTGTTGTGAGGTGGATGGCTGTTCGGTGTGTGAGTGTTTGCATTTGTGTTCTTTAGGAGAGTGGATAGACAGGGTGGGAGAGGACAGAGGGGACGCATGCATGGCTGTTGTGGAGGTGTCTGCTAGTGAGGTGTGTGTGCTGCTTGGTGTGGTGGTGCTGGTGGTGGATGTTGATGTAGTGCATGCAGGTGTAGGTGTGGACATGACTGGGAGGGAGGTGGAGAAGGAGGAGGAGGAAGGGGAGACAGTGGATGTTGTCGTGTCTGCAACTGTATGGTGTTTGCGTGACTGCTTGTGTGATGAAGTGTGGTGCTTGTGTTTGCCTGTGCCACTCTTGGTTGTTGTCTTGTGTGCATGCTCGTCTGTATGTGTGCCTAGGGTGGGTTGGGGTTGAGGAGAATGGACTGGGAAGTGGTAGTTGGAGGGGGCGGTAGAAACAGGGACAATGGCTGCCATCAGAGAGGAGTCCAGAGCCTGAATCGATCTCTGTTGGGCCGCCAACCGAATGTGAATGCCCTCCAGGAATGCATTGCATTGCTGCATCTGGGATGCCAGCCCCTGGATGACATTCACAATGGTTGATTGCCCTACAGAGATGGATCTCAGGAGGTCAATAGCCTCCTCACTCATGGCAGCAGGGCTCTCTGGGGAAGGGCCTGAGGTGCCTGGGGAGAAGGAGATGCCCATCCTCCTGGGTGAGCGGGTATGGGCAACTAGCTGATGAGGGCTGCTGGGAGGGCGGTGCTGGTACGGGGGTGGCGGCTGTACCTGCAGCTGGGGTGGTCACAGAGGTGTCCGCCACAACCAGGGTGCTCCCATTGGATGAGGTATGTGTTGTCTCCTCCAGTCTCAGCCGTGGTGCTCCCCTCACCCTCCATCCCACTGGTTCCCTTGGCATCAGTGGACTCTGTCTCCTGGGTCCAGTGGGATGCGAGTCCCTCAGGATGCAGTATTGGCAAGACTTGCTCCTCCTATGCTGTGAGCCGTGGGGGAGGAGGTGGGGGTCCACTGCTAGTCATCTGGATGGCGAGCTGGTGCCTTGCTGCTATGAAACGTGCCTTCCCCGTAGGTCATTCCACCTCTTCCTGATGTCGTCCCTTGTTCTTGGGTGCTGTCCCGCGGCATTCACCCTGTTTACAATTCTCCGCCATAGCTTCATCTTCCTTGCAATGGATATCTGCTGTACCTGTGCTCCAAAGAGCTGTGGCTCTACCCTGACAAGTTCCTCCACCATGACTCTTAACTCCTCATCAGTGAAACGGGGGTGCCCTTGTGGGGACATGGGTGTTGTGTGGTGTGTGTTGGTGAGAGTGTGTTGAGTAATGTGGTGGGGTGTGTGATGTGGGGTGCGTGAGGGACATATGGGTGTAAGTGGTGTGTGTTTAGTTGTCGCAGCGGTCTTGGTGTCAGTCTGGTGGCAATGATTTGTATTCGTAGAGGGTTGTGGGTAATGTGGGTGTGTGTTTTATAGTGGTGTGGGTGTGGTGTGTGTATGAGTGTCAGTTGTGTGTCTTTAGTATTGACCAATGTGGTGGTGTTTTGTATGTGGGTGTCCATTCTGAGCGTGGCGGTATGTACCGCCAATGGTTTACCGCCGTTGAATGTCCGCCATGGTGATTTGTGGGTCATAATGTGATGGGCATTGTTTTGTTGGCGTAACGGTTTGGGTGTTGGGACCGCCACTTCATTACTGACCTTTGGGCTGGCGGATTTGTGTATGTGGCAGTATTCTGTTGGTTTGGTGTGTGCGTGTCATAATATGGCGAATGGATATTCCCCACCACGGCGGTATGTTGGCAGCCATCAGCATGGCAGTAGGCAGCATTTACCGCCAATGTCATAATGAGGACCTATATCTTAGATTGCATATTACTACATCACTGAACATAAGACTTTCGCCTACATCTACCAGTCACTGTAACACTGTATGTCTACCTGAGTCACAATACTCATAAGTTTTACCTTGTTCACGCCACTATATGCATCACTGTCTTCTTCACTGTTTTTCTATATGGATTAATGTCACCCCGTATGTGTCACTCTATGGATATGCATCTCGTTTAATCTCTTACTGTATGTATTAATCTCTCTCAAGATATCTGACAGTATTCAGGTCTGGATGCATCAGTATACATCACCACATGACTAGTTATATCAGCCTCTGCATAGCTGTATACCTGGGTATGTCAGTCTATCCATTAGTGTGTTGCTACCTGTCTCAGTGTATGCATCAATATGTCCTATATTGTACATACTGTTTATTTATTTATGATCGTATTTCTAACTATTTCTAATATTACACTCATTTGACTCCATTCCTTTTGTCCTTGCATTATTCTAGAGGGTTACGGGACGTGTTGTGGTCCTGTGGCGGTCCCTCCTGTTTACTAGCACTGGCGGAGGTGGTGGGGAGTTCATCATCGGGGCTAGTGTCAGGGGCCCCTTGTTGTGTCACAAGGTCCTTCAGCACCCCTACAATGGTGACCAGGGTGGTGTTGATGGACTTGAGTTCCTCCCTGATCTCCAAATACTGTTCCTCCTGCAGCTTCTAGGTCTCCTGAAACTTGGCCAGTACCGTTGCCATTGTCTCCTGGGAATGATGGTATGCTCCCATGATGTTGGAGAGGGCCTCGTGGAGAGTGGGTTCCCTGGGCCTGTCCTCCCCCTGTCGCACAGCAGTCCTCCCAGTTCCCCTGTTTTCTTGTTCCTCTGTCCCCTGAACCGTGTGCCCACTGCCACTGCCCCCAGGTCCCTGATGTTCTTGGGTTTGCGGGTTTGCCTGGGTTCCCTGTAGTGGTGGACACACTGCTGTTTGATGTGTCCTGGGGACAGAGGGATGGGCCCGCTCGGTGGGTGCTGTGCTGGTGTTTCCTGTGGGGGGAGGCTCTGTGGTGGCATGTGCCAGTGTGTGGGGAACCGACTGTCCCGAGGTCCTAGATGGGCCGGGCTGGTCATCTAGATGCAGTTGGACAGAGCTGCTGTCATCACTGTGGGCCTCTTCTGTGGGGGGGGTTGGACATGTCTGGAACCTCCTGTCCGGTGACGTTGGGTAGGGGTCCTGCAGAGGTGTAAAGGCATGATTATTGCATCTGTGTGTGCCATCGTGTGCAATGGGTGAGTGACCCTGTACCCCAGTGCTTACATTCTTGTCTAGGACCTTGTGTGATATTTGGTTTGGGGATCTGTGTGGGTATCTGTAGTGGACATGCTTTGGTGATGGGTGTCCATGCTTTGGTGTTGCATGCAGGGCTTGGTGTTGGGATGGGTGGTTTGTGATAGTGGGACATATCTGAGGTGTTGGAGTGATGGGGGTGAGGGTGGTGGTATGTGATAGCATGCAGGTAGGGGGGGGGATGTAATAGTTAAGATTTGACTTACCAGAGTCCATTCCTCCTGCTACTCCTGCAAGGCCCTCAGGATGCAGTATAGCCAAGACCTGCTCCTCCCATGTTGTTAGTTGTGGGGGAGGAGGTGGGGGTCCGCCGCCAGTCCTCTGAACTGCAATCTGGTGTCTTGAGACCACGGAACGCACCTTCCCGCGTAGGTCGTTCCACCTCTTCCTGATGTCATCCCGTGTTCTTGGATGCTGTCCCACTGCGTTGACCCTGTCTACGATTCTGCGCCATAGCTCCATCTTCCTAGCAATGGAGGTGTGCTGCATCTGTGATCTGAATAGCTGTGGCTCTACCCGGACGCTTTCCTCCACCATGACCCTGAGCTCTTCCTCAGAGAACCTGGGGTGTCTTTGCGGTGCCATGGTGTGGTGTGGGTGATGTGTGAGGTGGTGTGTGTTGTGTGAGTGATGGTGTTGTGTGCCTGTGGATGCTAGTTTGTTGATGGTGGTGTCTCTCTCTGTGCTTCGTTCTACATTTTTGTCGTAGGGGTTTGTGGGTGATGTGGGTGGGTGTTTTATATTGTATTGAGTGTGTGGGTGTGGTGTGTGTATGTGTATCAGGTGTGTGTATTTCGATTTGTCCAATGTGGTTGTGTTTTGTAAATGTGTGTGTATTTTGAGCGCGGCGGTGTGTACCGCCAATGGAATACCGCGGTTGAAAAACCGCCACGTGGATTCGTGGGTCGTGATAGTGTGGGCGTATTCCTCTTGGCGTGACGATGTCGGTTTTGTTATCAACAGTTTTTCGCTGACCTTTGGTGTGGCGGACTTGTGTGGGTGTCTAGATTTTGGCGGATTCCGGCCTGTGGGTAGTAATAGCTGTAGTGGATTTCCGCGGCCGCAGCGGTGTGTTGGCGGTCTTCTACACGGCGGTAAGCGGCATTTACCGCCAATGTTGTAATGGGGGCCCATGTTTGCTGCAGTGTAAATCAATTTAAAAAGCGCTGCTTTGTATATGCAATTCATGGATGAGATAAATTATTTCCTATGGGATTTAGATTTTGTCAGACAGGATATCCATCACTGTCGTGATGGATTAACCCACCCTCCAATATCTAAATCAGACCCTAAGTGTGTGATGAGTGTACTTTCCATATGCAGATTTTGTCACGACTCACGTGCTGCTTGCGCCTGGAATTTGCAGATCTGGTGGCGTGAATCTTCAATGTTCGGCTTTGGCCCAAAAAGGGGCGACTCTTTCTGGTAGCCACGGTGCTGTAGGCAATGGAGACACCAAGAACAGACCGTGCCCTTCAGAAAGTAGCGCCAGAGGGAAAAACCCCTTCCAAGGGGAAAAACCTCCAAACAGGAAAAGTCCTGGAGAAAAACAAGAACAACAAACAGGAATCCAAAAGGAGCAAAAATCAGAAAATACAGAATGCTGAGTCCAAAACCAAAAGGCAAGGAAATCAGGAGCGAAGACACCAACTGAGCAGAAAGTGTTGCAGCGCAAGGAAAGAGGAAAAACACAGCCCTTATATACCAACAAACAGGAAGTGACCCACAGGAAGTAAAAGGACACCATCTTAGATAGGGAAACAATATATAGAACAGAATAGTAGAGGAACCATAGAGAATAGGGAACAAGGAATGCTGGGAAAGCACAGGAATCTGGGAAGGAGGAAAAGACATAAAGAAAGGCACACAACAGACTGCAAACAGAAGAAAGGACAAAGAAACGAAGAAAAACAGGTAAGAGGGTTCAGAGACCCCTGGGACAGTGAAAGGCAGAAGGAAGAACGAGGCCCCAAGCAAATCTGGGGCCTCGAAACGCGCAGGAGAGGCTGGGGGCGCGCCGCGTCTTAATAACGCGGTGCGCGGCCCGAGCCGAACGCCCGGTCGAAGTCGAGCTCTCGGCTCGCGCCGCACCGCGCGGCGCGACAGTAGGTCCCCCTCCCGAAGGCCCAGGTTTAAGAGGGAATAAACAGTGAAAGCGTTGAGTCAGGAGAGGAGCGTGAACGGAAGAGGCATCTTCCCATGAACATTCACTGAGAGGATAACCCTTCCAATGAATCAGATACTGAAGTCGTTTATGAAAAAGACGAGAGTCACAGATTTCCTGCACTTCATATTCAGGAGCATCATTCACAAGGACAGGAGGTGGACAAGGAAACTGACGTGAGTAAGGATCAGGCACATAAGGTTTAAGCTGAGAAACATGAAAAACCGGATGGATCTTCCATGTATGGGGTAAGTGAAGACGGACAGTGACAGGATTGACCAACTGGAGAATACGGAAAGGCCCATAGTAACGAGGTGTGAACTTGTTTTGAGAGAGACGTGAGGGCAAGAATTTGGAGGAGAGCCAGACTTTATCTTGCAGATGATAATTTGGATTGGTTGTACGTCTCTTGTCTGCAGCCTTCTTCATATACCTCTTGGTATGTAACAAATTAGATCGAATTAGTTTATGGAGTTGGAGAAGGCGTTTGGAGAAATAGTTAATAGCAGGTAGAGGAGAGTTGGATTGTGGAGAAGTAGGGAAAGAGGTAGGATGAAAACCATAGGAACAGAAAAAGGGAGTGACCTTGGAGGCACTATGGACTGAGTTATTGTAGGAAAATTCAGCTAAAGAGAGGTAAGTGCTCCAGTTACTTTGGGTAGAATTGCAAAAGCATCGAAGATATTGCTCTAGTCCTTGGTTCAGACGCTCAGTCTGTCCGTTGGTCTGAGGATGGAACCCTGAAGACAGGGCTCTATTCATATTCAGTATTTTACAAAAATGCTTCCAAAATCGGGAGATGTACTGAGGTCCTCTATCAGAGATTATGGTATGTGGAAGTCCATGGAGACGGAAGACATGATCTATGAATATTTGACCTAGTTCTTGGGAAGTAGGCAGCTTTTTTAGGCCAGTGAAATGAGCCATCTTTGTGAAAGAATCCACTGTGACCATGATAACCCGGTTTCCTGCTGATGGTGGGAGCGAACACATAAAATCAGTAGAGATAGTATGCCATGGGGCCGATGGAACAGGCAAAGGTTGTAGTAATCCTGCCGGTCTGGTGTGAGGTATTTTGACTTGGGCACATATGGGACAGGCCTGAACGTATCTTTCCACATCCAGTTTCCAGGTAGGCCACCAAAAAAATCGTGAAAGTAATTCTTGTGTGGCTTTGATGCCTCTGTGACCAGCTACAGGGGAATCATGGCACATTTGTAATGCTTTCTTTTGCACCTTGTTTGTAGGGAGGAATATCAGGTCTTGGTAATAAAAATATCCTTGTTTCTTGTACAATAATGGTCTTAGTTCTTCCATGTCATGGTCCGATTGGTTGGCGTATTCTTGTTTTACTTCTTCCAGGAAAGACTGAGCCACTCCAATGATCTTACTGGGTTCTAGAAGATACTGGGATGAGGAAGGAGAACACTCTGGATATCGGCGAGACAGAGCATCAGCCAGAATGTTTTGGGATCCTGGAATATATGTAATATAAAAATCGTACTGACTGAAGAAAAAGGCCCAGCGGGCCTGACGACTATTCTGGCATACAAAATTTCTTAAACATTGTAAATTACGGTGGTCTGTCCTCACCTCAAATGGTTCCTTGGAACCCATCAGAAACTGCCTCCACTCAAGGCAGGCTGTTTTCAGAGCCAATAATTCCCTTTCAAGTACGGAATAATGTTGTTCAGCTGTGGAAAGGATATGAGACAAATAGAAAACAGGATGTTCAAGGCCATCATCCTCTTGTCGTTGGAGTAAGACAGCTCCGATGGCTCTCTCAGAAGCATCAGTTACTACTATAAATTGCTTGGTGGTATCTGGATGTCTTAAGATGGGGGCTTGGGTGAAGGCTCTCTTTAAGCTTTGAAAGGCTGCTTCAGCAGCCTCAGTCCAGACAAATCCCTTCTTTAAATTGTCCTTCTTTAAGGTGTGAGTTATGTGGCTAGTCTGACTGGCAAAGTCTAGAATGAATTGTCGATAGAAGTTTGCTAAACCTAGGAAACATTGTGTTTCTTTTATGGTAGAAGGAGAAGGCCACTCTAGGATAGCTTGTACCTTTTCTTGGTCCATAGCTATGCCGGTGGGACTTAAATGATAGCCCAGATATTTGACTTCCGTTATGTCGAACTCACATTTCTCTGGTTTGCAAAATAGTTGATGATCACGAAGTCTTTGAAGAACTTGTTTCACATGGGAAGTATGGAGTTCAGGATTTCTAGAATAAATAAGAATGTCATCTAGGTAGATCACGACTGTCTGATTAAGTAGGTCTGAAAACACTGAGTCCATAAATCTCTGGAAGATTGCCGGGGCGTTAGTAAGACCAAACGGCATAACCCTATATTCAAAATGGCCAAATGGGGTCCTGAATGCTGTCTTCCATTCGTCGCCTTCTCTTATGCGTAAAAGGTGGTAGGCTCCTCGTAAATCCAATTTAGTAAAACGTTGGGCCCCTCTGATTGCTTCCAGTATGTCCCTGATGAGAGGCAAAGGATAACGATCTTTAATGGTGATTTTATTCAGACCTCGAAAATCCAGGCACGGACGAAGATCCTTAGTCTTCTTGGGCACAAAAAAGAGAGGGGCCCCAGCCGGAGACGACGATGGAACAATAAGACCACTCTGTATATTTTCGTCCAGATACTCCTTTAGAACTTCCCTTTCGGGTTCCGTGAGGGAGTACATCCTCCCAAAAGGAACAATTGTGCCGGGTTCTAATGGAATTGCACAATCATATTCTCGATGTGGAGGTAGCACAGGTTTTGACGGTTTTTGGAAAATATCCTGAAACTCCAAATAGTGGTCTGGGACCCCTTGGACCGTATTAATGGACATACCAGTGGCACCTTCAGTAGCTAAGGATCTTTTCGGAGACCAATACTTGTCGGAAGTAAAACAGTTCTCGTGACAAAATTGCGAAGACAAAGAGACTGTCCGGGTAACCCAATTTATATATGGGTTATGTCTAATGAGCCACGGAATTCCAAGAATGATGGTATGGTTAGGGGACGTAATAAGATCGAAGGAGATGTGTTCTTGATGGTTTCCCACCTGTAGACTTAACATCAGGGTAGTGGTGTCTACAGGACCAGAGGATATCAAAGATCCATCCACAGTGTGTACCTGTTCGGGTACTTCTTTTGCTTGAGTAGGAACTAGGTTAGCAGCAGCCCATGTCTTGTCCATGTATATACCACTAGCACCACAGTCTAGTAATGCCATAGTCTTTTCTTGACGACCGTCAGGAAGTTGTAACAGGACAGGAAAGATGAACAAGGCAGTTGTATTGTCATTAAAGGAGCTAATGGAAGGTATAGCTGTAGATCCCGTCCTCTCCCTTCTTACAGAGGACGGGAGGTGGCGTTTCCCGAAGGTCTGGACGGACGTACTGGACAGGTACGGAGTATGTGACCAGCAGAACCACAATACAGGCACAACCCTCTCTTGCGTCTGTCTTCTCGTTCACTAGCAGAGAGCGGACCTCGGGTAGTATCCACCTGCATGGGTTCCCCTTCGATGTCTCTAGCAGGAGTGCGAGGTTCCTCGGAACGCTGCAGGTATGCACGGGAGCTACTTGGTTGGGTAAACCCTCTACTCCTTTTCTTTTCCGATCTCCGTTCCCGAAGACGATATTCGATGGACAGTGCTTGATCCATCAGGCCACGAAGATCTTCCGCTCTGGTAGAATGCACTAGTTCATCCTTTATTTCTTCTTTGAGTCCTCTACGAAATAATGTTACCAGAGTACGTTCCACCCAAGTGGTCTCTGCCGCCAGCTGACGAAAACGGGTTATATATTGCAGGACGTCTTGGGAGCCTTGTTGGATGTCGCACAAGGCTTCTTCAGCGGAGGCTTCCAATCCAGGACGGCTAAACATTTGTTTGAAGCGACTCACAAAGGCGGAATAGTCTGACAATACAGGGTCGTCGGAGGACACCATCGGGGTTGCCCAGGCCAAGGCTGGGCCGGATAAGGCACTGATAAGATAACCCACCTTGGTCCTGTCGTGGGAGAATTGCGTAGGTCGGAAGGCGAAATACACCGTTAAAGCATCCAAGAACTCGCGAAGCTTGGTTGGTTCACCAGAGAAACAAGGGGTAGAAGCGGAGATTGTCGGAACATCACTGGTGCGGAGGGCCAAAGCCTGTCGTAAAGCAGCATTTTCATTACGTAGTTGTTGCAACTCCTGGGCTTGTTGCTGAATCGTGGTTAACAGAGATTGCTCCGGATCTGCAGCAGCCGCCACTGTATTATCCATGGTGTTTGAGGACGTCGGAATGGTTAGGCGCTGCAATCTGTCACGACTCACGTGCTGCTTGCGCCTGGAATTTGCAGATCTGGTGGCGTGAATCTTCAATGTTCGGCTTTGGCCCAAAAAGGGGCGACTCTTTCTGGTAGCCACGGTGCTGTAGGCAATGGAGACACCAAGAACAGACCGTGCCCTTCAGAAAGTAGCGCCAGAGGGAAAAACCCCTTCCAAGGGGAAAAACCTCCAAACAGGAAAAGTCCTGGAGAAAAACAAGAACAACAAACAGGAATCCAAAAGGAGCAAAAATCAGAAAATACAGAATGCTGAGTCCAAAACCAAAAGGCAAGGAAATCAGGAGCGAAGACACCAACTGAGCAGAAAGTGTTGCAGCGCAAGGAAAGAGGAAAAACACAGCCCTTATATACCAACAAACAGGAAGTGACCCACAGGAAGTAAAAGGACACCATCTTAGATAGGGAAACAATATATAGAACAGAATAGTAGAGGAACCATAGAGAATAGGGAACAAGGAATGCTGGGAAAGCACAGGAATCTGGGAAGGAGGAAAAGACATAAAGAAAGGCACACAACAGACTGCAAACAGAAGAAAGGACAAAGAAACGAAGAAAAACAGGTAAGAGGGTTCAGAGACCCCTGGGACAGTGAAAGGCAGAAGGAAGAACGAGGCCCCAAGCAAATCTGGGGCCTCGAAACGCGCAGGAGAGGCTGGGGGCGCGCCGCGTCTTAATAACGCGGTGCGCGGCCCGAGCCGAACGCCCGGTCGAAGTCGAGCTCTCGGCTCGCGCCGCACCGCGCATTACAAAAGCCATGAATTGAAAACCTTGTGGCTTAAGTAAGCTGTAATGTCAGCCTTTTTACCTTCTTCAATGAAATTTACTGCCATTTTAAAATAGCTATAGATCACATTTGGGAAGAACCTAGGGCCAGATGTAGCAAAGGTTTTTCCCCATTCTGTGTCTATGGGAAAAAATGTTTGTACATATGGCCCCTAGTTCTTTGTACTTAGTCCACAAATTAAAAAAGTAAATGTTAATGGTAGCAATCTTTGATGCTCATGTGATTTGTTTCCTGATTACCTAGTTAAGAATGTAAATTGACTGCTGAGGGGAACATGGTGGCCAGTTAGCGGACTGGACCGCGAGCTCTCCGTCAGACGGGAGACGCCGGGAGACGCCAGAAACGTAACGCCGCGACGTGCCTGGAGAGTCGGAGCTCCCAGGCCGGCGTTTGGGAAGCCGCTTTGCCGTTGCGGCTGTTTTTCTGCAGCGGCTGACCTGTCTCGAGGGGACAGATTCGGCTGGAGCCCGTTCGGAGGTCTGGCGTTCCGTAGAGGAAAGAAGGAAGGAAGAAAGAAGACGCAAGTAGGATCGAATTGGTTCTCTTTTTTCTCTTTGTCGTGCGGTCCGGCACGCAGTGGTTTCTCTCGGGGGGGGGTTTGTTTGCTTGTGCTCCCCGTGGTGTGGTTGTGTGCACGGGGGAGCACGATTCCCTTTTTTTTTTCTCTTCGGCGTTGGGACAGACTCAAGCAGGCTTAAGTAGCTAATCACGTTTTTGCCATTGAAGTATATATTATATACAGAACAATAACTCGATGTGTATTTTTCACCATTTTTGTTCTAATGACTATCTCATAGGCTTTCAGCCCTATGATTAATCAGAGGCATTGCCCGGGCTCTTAAGCGCACATATTTTTCCCTGGCGTTACTAACAAGGTCTTTTTGGAATATACCGGGGAATCATAGACCATCACAGACTTGTGTTTTTTTTTTTCTTCACCAAATCTGCACGCACAAGGTTTAAAGAAATAGTTGGAGTGTTTTCTTTTCTTTTCTCCGCCACAGCCCTGTTGGGCTTGAGAACATAACGGCGGATAGGTGATTTAAAAAGTCATAATTCGCTATTTGTTTACCCCTTTTTTTTTCCTGCCGCACTGCCTTCCCGGCCCAGGTCGGGTCATTAAGAAAAAACGGCGGATAAGAAGGGGGGGTCACGTGCTCCGGCGAAAGGTGGTGAGGTGGTGGGCTGGAAACGCGTATCGAACTCCAGCATCTGGGCAGAGGCGGTGAGGGGTGTGCGACGTGGGAGATCTTATACCTCTCGCTGTTCTCTTCGTAGAGGCCTACCAGAGACACCGGGGTTTTCAACTAGGAGGAATTTAAATGGAAGTTTGGTAAGAGGAGAATGGAACGGTGTTGGAGCCTCACGGTGTATGTCACCAGTCAAGCGTCGCCCCAGGGGTGTCCGGGCAGAGTTTAACGACTTGGTAGGTGTGAAGAAAGGTGAACCTGGCCCCCTGGGGGCGAGTATTAATCTCCAGCTATCAGAGACCATAGCAGCAGCTATTGTAAGTACTGGATTAGAGACTCGTGGTGATGTTTTAGTAAGGGGGATTGAACACACAGTGTCACATTTGGAACAGCCCCAACCCCCCCTAGAGGAAGTCCGAATTGAGACTCTGGGAAAGAGTGAGTCTTTGATTACAAGGTATTTCCGGAATACAACCCTCCCCCCGCAGGTTATGGCAAATGTTCAACCGGTTTTAGGTGATTTGGGAGCATCAAAATCAAAACAAGCCGCGAGTTCGGACAAAAATATGTCAGATCAAACAGTTAGAGAGTTAGAAGGGCAGAGGGAGGACTCTTCCATTACATTAACCTTGCCGGAAGCAGAGGGTATTACCCCTGGCGGCTCAGCGACTTACAGTATGGATGTACAGGTTTTATTAATCTCCCTTACTAAAGAGATTAGGGAGAAATTCGAGATTTCAGAAAATAATCAAGCCAGAATTCGGGAAGCCTGCGAAGTTTTGGAAAGCAAAATTAATTTGTTATCAGACCGGTTGGGTAAGCTGGAGGCTGTGGTGGAGGCTCAGGAGGAGCGGTTGTTAGTACAATCTAAGGATATTTTACAGTTAAAACGTGGAGAAAAGATGTTACAGGATAAGCTAGAGTCATTGGAAAACAACATGAGGAGAAACAATATTAGGCTTTTGGGAGTCCCCGAGGGAATGGAAGGGGAAGATATTAAAGGCTACATGATTGCTCTAATCAAGGAGGTTATCCCGAACATAGCAGTGCTTAATTTAGAGGAGGATATCCAAAGAGTCCATCAGGATCCGTTCAAGAAGAACCCTGGAAGGAAAAACCCCAGGAGGATTTTGATAAACTTCAGTACATATACAATTAAGGAGAAAATGTTGTCTGAAGCCCTTAAAGTTGGAGATCGGATGTGTCCAAAGCAACGTTAGATAGGCAGTGGGAATTGGGAACTTTTATGCGGGAGCTCCGCTCTCTTGGGGCTACGGTTCAACTAAGATTTCCGGCTGCTCTACGTATTATGTGGAAGAACAAAATGTATAACATGAGAGATCCGGGAGAGGTTAGTGCATTTATAGAACAGATTAAGGCGTCTTAGTGAGATCTGGGAAAGTCCCGTCCGACGGCGAGTTCGAATAAAGGATAACAGGATGGCTATCCTAGTAGAAATAGGGAGGGTTCCCTTGGGGGGGGTGTTTGGGTTCGGGTGTGTGTTGGTGTTGGTGTTGGTGTTGGTGGAGGGTGAGGGTGGCACTGGGTGTAGGGGCTGGGTTTGGGTTAGGTGGGTAGAAAATGATAAAAATAGGAAAGTCCTTATAACTTGCTTAGATAGGAGGGGGGAGGTTTGTATTCATGCTTTTTCTTTTTTCTTCTCTTTTTTCAGGAATGACTAACTATGGTAATTTACGATTAAAATTTCTTTCTTGGAATGTTAGCGGCCTAAGGGTACTACATAGGAGGAGGAAGATTTTTGAATATTTAAGATTGGCTGAGGAGGAGATTATTATATTGCAGGAAACTCATCTTCAACAAGATGAGTGGGAGAGTTGGCTTAAACGATTAAATTGGGTCTCATTTAGTATATGTTCTTCCCAAACTGGCGCGATTAAAGGTGTGGCTGTCCTGATTAAAAAGTCTATAAGGCTTAAGATAGGAGAGGTGCAAGTAGACTCCAGGGGGAGATGGGTAGTGGTAGAAGTGTGTGTATGCGGCTACTGGGTCACAGTTGCAGGTTACTACGGACCAAATCTAGATGACCCGACGCCATTTCTAGAACTATTTAACATTTACTTCTAGCTAGGTACCCAGTGGTGCTAGGTGGGGATTTTAATATACTGTTAGATCCTGCTCTTGATAAGTCGACCCCCCGGGGTGCGGTTAATTCACCTAAAACTAGGGCACAGGTGAAGCAAGCCATGCGGGATTTAGGATTGATAGATGTATGGCACTGGAAAGGGGGTGAAGGAGATAGATACACATTCTACAATAAAAAATATGGACATAGATCTAGAATAGATTTCTTCTTAATACATAAAAGTTTATGTTCAGAGGTGATAAAGGTAGCCCATAACCCAGCACACCTTTCGGATCACTCAGCTGTAAAACTACATTTGGATATCAGGGTAGTAAGTAAGGGTATCAGGAGTACAATCAATCGCTCTTTACTCTTAGATGACTCAATAGTAGAGGTGTTAAAGAAAGATACAAGAGATTTTTTCTATTTAAATCAAGGAACAGCAAGTTTATGGTGTGTCTGGGACGCTTATAAGGCTTATATCAGAGGGAGGCTTGTGAGCCTGGCAATATACAAGCGTTGTGAAGAAAGGAAGAAGATGGGGGGTATGGAATCATCTTTAAAAACTTTTCAAGCTTTAATTCATAATGCACGATTAGAAGGGAAGGAAGAACTACTAGAGGAGTTGATACGCCAAGAGGAAAAGGTCCGGATCGACTTAGATTCTTTTTTGGAGAAGCGCAATAGGTTAAAGTGGGAAAGTAGTCGATATGCACATTATGAATACGGAGAAGGTTGTAGTAAACTGTTAGCTTGGAAGGTTAAGTCGGATTTCTCTAAAAGGCATATTTTATCGGTTAAATCAGACCTTACGAATCAGATTTGGGTGGAGCAAGATGAGATTGAGGGGGCATTTGTATCCTTTTTTCAAGAAATGTATTCAGAAAGTTTGGTAAATTCAGAGGAGTCGATCAGAGCATTCTTGGAAAAAGCGCATCTTCCAGTTTTGGATGAATCAGCAAAGCTGTCATTGAATTGTAAGATAAGTGGGGCTGAGCTTGATGAAGGCATAAAAGCTTTGAAGAAAGGGAAGGCAGTTGGCCCAGACAATTTACCTAATGAGTTATATAAGGTTCTGGGGGAAGAACTTATTCCAATTTTACTGGAATTATTCAATTCTATGCTGGTAGAAGGGGCACAGGTACCTAAACCCTGGAGAGAAGCTATAATTTGTTTATTGTTAAAGCCAGGTAAGGATTTAGGGGGTCATTCTGACCCTGGCGGTAATTACCGCCATGGCGGAGGTCGGCGGTAGCACTGCCAACAGGCTGGCGGTGCACCGCTGGGCATTCTGACCGCGGCGGTTCAGCCGCGGCCAGAAACGGAAAGTCGGCGGTGTCCCGCCGACTTTCCGCTGCCCTTGAGAATCCTCCATGGCGGCGGAGCGCCCTCCGCCGCCATGGGGATTCTGACACCCCCTACCGCCATCCAGTTCCTGGCGGTTCTCCCGCCGGGAACAGGATGGCGGTAGGGGGTGCCGCGGGGCCCCTGGGGGCCCCTGCAGTGCCCATGCCAATGGAATGGGCACTGCAGGGGCCCCGTAAGAGGGCCCCAAAAAGAACTTCAGTGTCTGCCTAGCAGACACTGAAATTCGCGACGGGTGCAACTGCACCCGTCGCACCTTCCCACACCGCCGGCTCAATTCTGAGCCGGCGTCCTCGTGGGAAGGGTGTTTCCCGCTGGGCTGGCGGGCGGACTTTTGGCGGTCGCCCGCCAGCCCAGTGGGAAAGCCAGAATGACCGCCGCGGTCTTTCGGCGGGAACCGCGTGGCGGGCGGCGACCGCCGTCCGCCGCGGTCAGAGTGACCCCCTTAATGTCTTGTTCATCGTATAGACCCATTTCCTTGTTGAATTCGGACGACAAATAATATACAGGAATTTTATCTAGGAGACTGGGGAAAGCTATAGGCAACTTGATTCACTTGGATCAAAAGGGATTTATGAAGGGTAGACAACTCCATGAGGTAACTCATGAGTTATTCGCTGCAGTAGACCTGGCGGAACAAGAAAAGGCTCCATTAGCTTTTCTGACTTTCGATGCAGCGAAAGCTTTTGATCGTGTCAACTGGTCTTTCTTGGGGGTCGTGTTGGAAATAGGGGGCTTGGGAATTCCTTTTATTAGGGCTGTTAGGGAACTGTATAGATGCCCTTCTGCAAGAGTCTTGGTTAAAGGTCAACTATCACAGGAATTCAGGATTAGTCGGGGCACGCGACAGGGGTGTCCTTTATCTCCCTTGCTTTTTAATTTATATATTGAACCTTTGGCAATTTTATTACGGGCTTGTAAGGACATTCCCCCGTTTCGGATTGGGGGCAGGGAAAAGAAAGTAGCGTTATACGCGGATGATCTTATGATATATACTAGTTATGTGATGACTACTTTGCCTATGGTCAATACATTGATGGAGCAATTTGGCAGATTTTCAGGTTATAGTATAAATACAGAAAAGACGGAAAGTATGTGTTGGAACTTGGTTTATGTTTCTCCCTTAGTTAAACAAGAGATCAAATACTTGGGAATCCGGTTTACAACTGATCTTAATGATGTAGCTAAGTTAAATTTTGACATAACTTATAGGGAAACTAAAAAACTGTTAAAGGCGTGGGCTACTCTTCCACTTTCTATAATTCGAAGATCTAATATCTTGAAGATGTGTATTCTTCCAAAGTTTACCTTTTTATTTAACACAATCCCATTAGAGTTTAAGGGGAGCTGGTTTAAAAAATTACAGGGAGATTTATCCTTGTTTGTTTGGGCCTACAAGGGAGTAAGGATTTCTTGGAAAAAGATGAGTAGAAAGAAAGAGTGGGGGGGTATTGCATCTCCAGATTTTTTTAGGTACTATCTGGCTTTTCAACTAAAAAATACCAGAATGTTATTGAATAAGAAGTCAGAGTATGCATTAGTCTGGAGAGCTCTGACGGCACATCTTGAGGAAGGAGCTGATCATTTCTTATATAAATTTGGACACCCAAAGTACTTCAAGAAGGTGCGTTTGAAGCTCCCCAGACAGGCGTGTAATGTTTGGATTTATTTTCGGAAGGTGCTAGGGATACCTTATTATTCTAGTTCTGCTCCTATCTGGGATTCACCTGGTATTCCTGAATGTCTTATCGACAAACTATCAATTCCTTTGAGAACAAGTGGGATGGTAAAATGGGGTCAGATTATAGAAGGTTCTGAATTGTTAATCTGGTCTGCATTTCAGGAGCGTACTAGAGGGGCAGTTTCTAAATTCAAGTACCTTCAGTTATCTAGTTGGGTTAAATCTCGACGAGCAGGAGAAATAGGGAGGAGTTCATGGGAAGGGAAATTAAACCAGATAGCCATTAAAAAAGAAGTTGCTTTGTGGTATCATGCTCTGTTGCAAACAGTAGATGATGGTGCATCCCTCCCCTTGTTGAAGTGGGGGAGGATCTTTCCAACCCTAGAAGTTACAGCATTGTGGCAGAAGTCTTGTTCAGAACTATGGTTTACTACTAAACCTGCAGGGTTGAAGAAAAACCATCTGTTTACACTACATAGGGTTTACTGGACACCTGCTAGATTAACAGCTATTGGGAAATTTAAGAAAAACTGTCCGTGGTGTGGGGAAGACAATGCAGATGATGTTCACATGTTTTGGCAATGTTCAATGTTGATTAAATATTGGAAGGAGATAGGAAGTATTCTGAAGGTAATTTTTGATGTAAACTTAAGAATAAACCTTCTTATGGTGGTGTTTGGGGTTTGTGAACCGGGTATAAATTATCAGCAAATGTCAGCACAACAGGAGCACTTGTTGTTTGTACTAATGCTTTTGGCGAGACAGGAAATATGTCGTAAATGGGTGGATCCTCTGCCCCCACTTGTTCAGGATTGGCAAACATCTGTAAATCGACTGTGCAAAATGTAACAACGAGGTCCTCTTACTAGAAGAGACAATTTTTGGGTGGATTGGGAAAATTTAGCTTATAAGTGTGGAGTAGTCTCAGTTATATAATTTGTGTTTTGTAGTTTCTTTGTTTGGTCTCCTCCTCTTGATATTTAAGTCCAATGATTAGAACTCCCCTCACCTTATTGGGTGCTGCTTTGGTTATGATCAGGTCTTGAAGAAAACAATAAGACTTGGTCGATGGCAGTCGATTGGGAAAAGTGCAATAAGTAGAACAGGTGGGGCGGCCCAGCAGTGTTGTGGACCACACACCTGGAGCCATACCATAATTGCCTCGGCTTTTTTCCTCTTAACCAAAGCGTGGGTGGCGAAATGAGGACAAAAAAAAAAAAAAAAAAGAATGTAAATTGACTGCTGGGTACAAGGAAGAATAAATGAATCCATCTACCAATTAGCTGCCCTAATTAATTACTGGTAATTGCATTCCAAATATTTTTGACTTGTCATCAGACCAAGAAACTTGTCATGAGTAGTTCCTTTGCCTGGTACTATATCACAAGAATAATTAATTATATTGACAACACAGAGATGGAGTTCTTGTCTCCCCTGGATTAACTATGACAGTTCAACTTCTTTTTTCAATATACACTGTTTCTTTTGAGGTAAAGGATACCACACATTTCATCTTGTAAACTATACAATCTGCCTGAGACTACTGTGAATACAAATTGACATTTCAAGTTATCCAGCGAATTAAGGTTCAGTTGAGGGACCCCAAGCTTTACTTCAAAAGAATTTGCATTAGTTACATTAAATACTATGTTGTTCTCATGGTCAGAGATGCTCATATGTTGTAACCAGAACTGGCCCAGATGTCAATGCAGTCCCAACTACAGCCTTAAAACTCGGATTTACATTTATCCTTCATTGTTCTCCTTTAGACCTTTTGGGCCTCATTATGACTTTGGCGGTCTCAGAACCGCCATGTTGGCAGTCGTACCGCCAACAGGCTGGTGCAGAAGACCGCCAAATTATGATCATGGCAGTATTCATAACAGAATATAGCCAAACAACAGTTGGCACCACCACTGACAACAGTAGCCACCTCCGTAGGCCGGTGGAGACCATGTTTCCACCGGACAGATTACGAGGTTGCACAAGGCCAAGGTTTCTGCTGCGGTCACACCACCACGGAAACCCAGGCAGAAACCAACTGCATAAAAGGAGACACTCACCTTCAGGAAGACATATTCGTCCGGAGCCACCATGGAACCAGAGCTAGACATCTTTACCCTACTCCTGCCCACCCAAAGACTTCAGAATCTGCGATGACGACAACAACCGTAAGTACTCACTCTTACCTGTTACAGTTGTAGATTGACAATTTTTGTACACTCAAACAACATACATTTGGGAATGGGGTGCAAGGGCGACACTCACACGTGAATGCAACTAACATGCACACTAACAGACAGCCACATACACACTTGCATATACACAACAAACATGCCACAGCCATCACACACATGCACAAAAACACTGCACAGTCCCACACTCACACAGTACCACACAACACCACAACACGTCACAACCACAACACAACTGCACCATCTCCAGTCCCTTGGCAGGGACCCACAGGGGTCACTACCCAGGTACACATCACACATACATCACAATGTAACACCAACAAGCAAAAAATACACACAAATACACAATCATACTACTTACCAATCGACTTACAAAGAATACCGTATCTAACATTTCATGCTCATAACACACACAGTCGAAGCACACAAAGCCACACAACACACCAACAAACATATCTCAACACAAACAACACATAATACCTCTTGAACACACAAATGTCCTTCACACAACACATACCCTACTACTTTCAGACAAAATCACTGCACTCAACCTGACATACTGCCTAAACAACACACATATCCCAAGCAGGACGTACACACACACATACAGACACACAACTGTCAGTCAGGAACAACTCCATACTAGGGAAAGAAATGCATGACAAAGATCTAACCAGGAAACCAACAACTGGTTGGGCTAAGTTATTATTTGAATCATGAAATTGGAAAAACAAAGGCCGCAGACCAGTCCTTCAATAAAAGTCTCAATGCACACTGTGCACATATATGTTTCCCCCGAACTTGACTCCTGACTGCCATGTAACTTCCACAGGTAGGGGTATCTATGGGGCAAGCAGGCACCTTGGGTTATCAGGTGGGGGGGCAGAGAGGTGGGAGTTTGGGTTTAGGTCTTGGAGGGGGCCTTTGGGATTTGGCTTGGTAGGGGGTTGGGCTAACTCTTAGGATTAGGGGAGGGTTGGCTTTTAGAAGGAGGGGTTGACGTCTTGACAGGGGATGGGCATGGGAACCTGCAGGGGGGCAAGGGAAGTATTGTAGGAGGAAGGCTGGACTTGGGGAGGGACACAGACCATTTCGGGCTATCATGGGGAGGGAGAGGAGTAGGGAAAAGGGCAAACTCTGAAAGGAAACCAGTGGACAGTCATAGTAAAAGGGTTTGGGTGTGGTGAGAGCCGGAGTGGTTGTCTGAGGTGTTGTAGATGTCTTGGGTACATTTTGTGCGAGGTATGTTTGTGGGTGGTGAGTGTCTGTTGGGTGGGTGAGTGAGGGCATTTATGTGTCTTGGGAGGAGGGTGTGGAGGCGCTGCATGTAGGCATGTCTGTGTGGTTGTGGTGTCTGCGGTTGTGGTGACTGGGGTGGATGTCTGAGGGTCTGCTGTGGTGCTGTCTGTGGGTAGGATAGGTGTAGTGGCAGAATCTGTGAATGTCGGTGTGGTGTCTGCAGGTGTTTCACATGTGCTGTCAGTGATGCTGTGGGTTGTGGGGGTGTCAGGGCAGATTGTGACTGTTGCTGTGTGTGCAGGTGTATCTTGCTTGTGTGCGTGCTGGTGGTGTGTCTTGTGGTGGTTGTGTTTGTCTGAGCTACCCTTGGATGTTGAGGTGGAAGCATGCTTGTCTGTCTATGTTCTTTGGCTGGGTCGTGGAAGAGGGGTTTGGGATTGGGAAGAAGAAGGTGGAGGGGAGACGGAAGACAAAGGATGACTGGCTGCCATCAGTGTGGAGGCCAGAGCCTGAAAGTAACTCTGTAGGCCCTCTACGAATTAATTACTCTGTTGGATCTGAGTTGCAAGTCCCTGGATGGCGTTCACGATCTTCGACTGACTCACGGAGATGGACCTCAGGAGGTCAATAGCCTCCTCACTGAGGGCTGCAGGGCTGACAGGGGCAGAGGTGCCTGTGGCAAAGGAGACGCCCACCCTTTTGGGTGGGTGGGCATGACCAACTCGGTGGAAAGCTACAGGGAGGGCAGTGTTAGTAAGGGGGTGGTGGACTCAGATGGTGCTGGGGTGATCCCAGATGGGTCAGCTACCGCCAGGGAGTGTCTAATGGAGGAGGATTCCAAAGATGAAGAACTGGATCCTGTCTCCCCCGTGGCACTACCCTTGCCATCTGGGCCACTGGGTCCCTTGGTGTTGGTGGTGTCATCACTCCGGGTGCCATGGCAACAGCTTCCCCACTCTGCTGTGCCCCTTCTCCTTCACCAGCCGATGCTGATACAGAGAGAGAGAGAGGGTCATCACATTTTTAACATACACATACATTACACCGTACACAACAGTATCATCACATCTATATCTAGGAATACCCCAGGTATGAGCCATTTAGAGCCTACATCAAGTCACAACTACATACTTCCAACAATCCTATATGCCAACAGTATCACCCACGATATAAGCCAACCATTTGACCACTACATCACCATTCCATCAATTCAGCTGTAACACAAACTATTCATGCACAAGATGATTTGGCAACATAAAAAGTCTCTCCCTATACAGATCATCACTGTTTATCAACAAATCATCCTTAGCAAATGCTGTTAACTGACATCACAATATCATGCCTACTACTAATGCACACTTACCCAGTCCATCACAAGTAGTCATGTTCATGAAAGTAAACTCATCTCACTTCACCTACAACACAGCATATTGCTTTGCAATCACATACCTAACATGTGACTGTGTCAATAACATTCATAATGTCAAATACCTCAGATGAAATCACTACATATGGCATACCCAAATAGTGAGGCTCATAAAATAACACAGCATTTCAATAAAACATCTATCAAAATTATTAAAAAATGTTTAGAACAAGTTTCTGGACCCACCTATCTTACTCATTGACACATAGACAACAAATTCATGTCCAGCAATAGGGGCCTACTTAGCACGGAGGATACACCCACAGACAACCACAGGGGGCCTACCAACACCTTCAATACAATGGACACTAATCATGTGCATAGAGGCCACATCCAATTCCACTATTCATGCTAAGTATCAACCTCTACATAACTATATCAAAAAACCTACATCACTACCAACTGTCCAGACATGTGTAACCTAACATCTTAGTACTGAAGAAACACTGACATTACCCACTTCTTATGTAACCATGATTGACACATACACCCAGAGTCCAGCAAATTGACTGATAACATATCCTACTCCACCAACATGTGTATGTCAAATGGAACACCTACTACATTATTAAATCAGACTGAAATGAGCTGATCAATTACAAAATCTGTCCTAACAGCCTCAGATTAGCAAAGGTAAGTGTGGCAAAGTAGAGGCCTCAACATAACAAAAGGCACAAAGTACCAATTGACACATGATGTAGGCACAAAACAGTGTATGTTGCACACGCATAGGTATGGTACTGCTCTATGTAGCATGGACAAAATACATGGCTTAAGGGATCAGCAGGCTAGCCACTTACCTTCTTAACACCATATACATGGTACAAAATGTTTGAAAACACGTCTTGTACTGTTAATGTATTATCACCACCATGCTTTTCACTATGTATGATGTCTACCTTGATCAAACAACATATTTGCCAATGTCTAGTTCAGATATAACAATGGGGACACCTCCTCACACCTCAGAGGGAGTGTATTATGTATAGGATTATTTGGCCCTGTTACTCATCTGTCAGACCCTATTTTGCACATAGAGCTAGATCCATTGGAATAGGGCTGGTCAGAAACCAAAGAGCTGAACAACTTACCAATCAGGTATATGGACTGTGGAATAGTAGGTGGGAAGGATGACACAGCAGGTTACACATATGTATAACAGTGTAGAGGTACACATATGACACTGTTACATGTGCATCACCACATGCTGTCATACTATTTGATTGACCTGTTTTGGCCAGGTAAAACACTCCCCGTGCACACAGCACCACCAAGCCGTGCCCATGTCTCCCCTCCCTGCCCTCGCTGCTTCTAGGGATCGAGGCCCTCCTGACCCCGATCCGCCAGAGTGTTTCTTCTGGTCTGTCTCCTCTTGCTCTGACAGTCTCTTCTCTGCTTTTTTCTGCCTTTCTCGGCTTTCTACTCTTTGCCACTTTTCTGCCTTTCTCGGCTTTCTACTCTTTGCCACTTTCATACTTTTTCTAACTTTTTTGCACTTTTGGGCCTTTTTGCCCTCTTTCACTTTTTTTTTTGCACCGTTCCCGTTCCTTTTTCCCGCTCCCCCGCCCCCTCCACCTCCATTCGCCCGCACCTCCCGCCTCCCAGCTGCTCCTCCCTCCCCCTCCCTTCTTAATGGCGGTCGCTGCACACTAAGGTGATTGTCTCCTGACCTGTTTTGGCCAGGTAAAACACTCCCCGCGCGCACAGCACCACCAAGCCGTGCCCGTGTCTCCCCCTCCCCGCCCTCGCTGCTTCTAGGGATCGAGGCCCTCCTGACCCCGATCCGCTAAAGTGTTTCTTCTGGTCTGTATCCTCTTGCTCTGACAGTCTCTTCACTGCTTTTTTCTGCCTTTTTTTGCCTCTCTCGGCTTTCTACTCTTTGCCACTTTCATACTTTTTCTAACTTTTTCGCACTTTTGGGCCTTTTTGCCCTCTTTCACTTTTTTCTTTTTGCACCGTTCCCGCTCCTTTTTCCCACCCCCGCCGCCCCCTGCACCCTCATTCACCCGCACCTCCCGCCTCCCAGCTGCTCCTCTCTCCCCCCTCTCTTCTTAATGGCGGTTGCTGCGCGCTAAGGTGAGTGTCTCCTGACCTGTTTTGGCCAGGTAAAACACTCCCAGCACGCACAGCACCACCAAGCCGTGCCCGTATCTCCCCCTCCCCGCCCTCGCTGCTTCTAGGGATCAAGGCCCTCCTGAGCCCGATCCGCTAGAGTGTTTCTTCTGGTCTGTCTCCTCTTGCTCTGACAGTCTCTTCTCTGCTTTTTTCTGCCTTTTTCTACCTTTCTCGGCTTTCTACTCTTTGCCACTTTTCTGCCTTTCTCGGCTTTCTACTCTTTGCCACTTTCATACTTTTTCTAACTTTTTCGCACTTTTGGGCCTTTTTGCCCTCTTTCCCTTTTTAGGGTTGAGCCTGCGTTGCATGCGCTCGCGCATGCGTATCGCAGCGAGACGCTTTAGTTATTAGAAAAGGGCTCGGAGCCCTGTCGACGTCACGTCAGTGTGTTTGATTGGTTCTTGGGCTTGCCTAGTAAAATCTGCTTGCTTTCATTAGTGGAAGGCATGCACACGTCATGCCTTTTCCGGTGGTTAGCCCTCCTCGAACGCAGCGACCAAGTACAGAAGACATGCGAGGCTCGCTGTTTTCTGTCGGATCGTGGACTACTTTTTCTCTATTTTCTTAGCGCGATTTCGCTTGGCAGAAGTCGAGCGCTTTACACAGTTAATTTCACTTTTTCGGGTTACGTACATAAAAGCACTTTTGCCGATAGATGAAAAGTCGGGTCAGGAGTTTACAATGCGATCAGCTCTAACATAAGCAAACGCGAGACCCGTTGCATTGCAAATGCTTGTTCTTTTTGCGCTGTTCCCGCTCCTTTTTCCCGTTCCCCCCAACCCCCGCACCCTTATTCGCCCGCACCTCCTGCCTCCCAGCTGCTCCTCCCTCCCCCCTCCCTTCTTAATGGCGGTTGCGCCGCTGGCGTGCCGGAGGCGCACCAGAGGCAAGCCTGTCTGGGCCCATCCGCGCCTGGACCGCGCCCAGCACCAGAACCCCTGGACCCCGCAACAGCCACATCTCCAGCCTCCGATTCGACGCCGACACCCTCCGCGCACTCAACACCGGACGAGACACCACCTGCTTCTTGGCCACTCCGAAGAGCACACACGAGCCTTTCACCTGCCACAACTGCAGCTTCACCTGCGTCAGAGCTCACAAACCTCTCAGGACCAAGACCAACTACCTCCGCTGCATACTCCTCAACACCCGCTCCGCACGCAAGCACACCATCGAGCTCTGGGACCTGCTCGACTCCACCTCCCCGGACGTAACCTTCCTATGGATTCCTATGGGTTGCCCTTTTGTCTGATCATTTTTCATTCCCTCAATATCAGACATATGCTGGAATACCAGCAATTTTATCTTTTAATTTTTGATGCACAATGAAATATTAATAAAGACCGCTGCATTCCTGCCACCAGAGTTTTAAAATTTGAAACAGAATTTCTTTGAGTACTATGTACAAACTGCATTTTGTCATACGTGAACTAGTACTACACTGGTACTACTCATATACTATAAAATGTTTTGCACTAACCTATTGGTGGAGACTTCCACCTCCCCCTTCCTATATTTTAAATGTGGAACTCTCCTCTATGGTGGAAGAGATATCCGCCTGCATATGCTTGCGTTTTAGTGGTAAATGAGGGTGGGACAAGTGGGGGTGGTTGGAAAATAAAGAATATTTACTGCAAATTGGGAAGGGTTTAGACACATTTAAGGAGGGGTTTAGTGAGGGACAGTCTATTACAAGCACAACACCAAAGTAGTTAGGGCCTCATTTAGAACTTATTAGATGCGTTACTCCATCACAATGGTGACAGATAGCCCGTCTGCCGAAAACTAAAACCCATTATATTCAATGGGATTTAGATTTCGGCAACCCGTCCACCGCTTTCTAAATCAGGCCCTAAGACTATTGCTATTCACAAACCACACTTCTAAATTTAATACATTTCTCAAGGTGTCAAACTAGTATTAAATGTACTCCAGGCCTTCCTTGTAGTAAGTCAAGCACCACACAGTGCCACTCACAAGTAATACCTCACACTCCCCTAGAAAATAATGGAGTCACACATTAAAATAAAATATATTAAATAAAGATAACTATTTAGGTATTTGCAAAAATATAACATATTAAACACTAAGCAGATTATAATTGATTATTAAATATTTATTTTATTTTAAAATGTAATCACAATTAATTTAAACTAAAATGTAATCAAACTGTAACTAAATGTAACTAAAAGAAAAAAAAAAAAAAAAAACATTCAACACATACATTTTACTTATATTTAATACATAGTAAAAAAATTTTTTTTTTACTCTAGATGGAAATGTTTTAGTTAAAATATTCTTTAAAAATAATTATAAATTATAGTTTAAATAATTATTTAATACAAATTTTAATTTAAGTTAATGGGCTATGACATTTTACTTTATGGGTTCTAGGTTAATAAATGTTTTACATAATTTTACATTAATATCAAATCATAAACTGTAATATATTTTGAATCTAAATAACAGTTAATAATTTTCCCTATACTTTTTCATAGAGAGGACTCTGCCATAGTGAATGATATACTCACCTACCCATGAAAAGTTACTAGTAATAACTTTACACTTGTTAATCTTACTGTAGAAAGCTTCACTATGGGCTACACCTGGTACTAGCTGGCGCAAGTAGCAGCTAAATTGCCGAAGTACCTATAGAAGAATCACATAGTTCATCACACATTCATTTGTAGCCATAGAAATTGCCATTTTGAGAGCCAGCTTCTGCAACAATGCAGTCTTCAAAGAAGGAAGAGACCTTTTAGCAGAAGATCAGTCTTATTGACCAAAGGGAGGAGGTTATTATTAAATATTGCAGTCTGAAGAAAGATAACATCTTTGCTTTACTGAACAAAATTGGACACATTGCAGTCCAATACTGGTCTCTCACATGCAATATCACCACATATGAAGCTACTGTTGGTGATCTATTTGTTGTATCTGGATCATTTCAAAGCACTTGTGCCAGGAAGTTTGGTATTTCCCAGAATGTACTTTCTGCTTTTTTTTTAATCAACTCTACTGGAGGCCATCATCCAAATGACTCCTCACTTTCTTAAATTTATAAATACTATTGCAGATCAAATTCACAAAAAGCAAGAACTTTATCAGATTGCTCAGTTTTCACATGTGTTGGGAAAAATGGGCTGTACTCACATTCAATTAGTACTACCAGCAGCAACAGCACATACGTATAAAAACAGGAATCACAACTACCCCCTTCAACGTGCACATTATTGTGGAAAGTTATTGTGGATTCTGAATACTATTTAACTTGTGTTGTAGCAAACAACATGCAATCAATATCACTTTCAGATTGGAGTACAAGAAAATTATGTATTAGTTTTTTCTTATATGTTTATTATTATTAATATTATGTGAATACATTCAAGTTTAGTTCCATTTAGGAAATGCAAAACATTTAAAATAATAAATATATGTAACATTAAAAGTTACAGCTAATTTGTCATATTTTTGTGGATATATAAAGAAGAAATACATTGATAGTCTTCCATTTTCATTTGTAAATTTACCTATTTACATTTTAATGTATTTTATTTTTGTGTCTGTTATTTAGTATCATACAACAGTGTGTTATAGGACAAATATGTTCTCCATTGTGATACCGAACCTTCCCTCACTTTTTGAGATATCTGATGTACCAGTAGTCATCTCTGTACCTTGTGCGAAACGCTTATGTGAAACCCATGAAACCCATAAACTTCATGATGCTTGATGTTGTATTTAATGTTTGCATGATGATTATTTCTATTTTGACACACACAATCATCTTTGATGATATAAAATGTTGGTAAAAAAAGGTCAATAATGAGTTGGTGACATCTAAATTACTGCTCAGTCTGGTAAATCAGTGGTCGAAGTGCATTACAAAAGTATGGGAACTGTGGCGTAGCCCGCAATGGGTGGAGAGTGTGGGCGTGGTTAATGGCGTGGCTTATAAACCAAAATATTCTATAACTTTTTTTAGTCTTTCACTTTCATTATTATATTTATTATGAAATAATGCACAGCTTAAATGAATATTAAAAGCAAGTTATGGTGATCAATGAGAAATACACTGTTGTACATTATGAATCCTGGTTGGTGCAGTGGAGAATAGTGATTTGTGTATGTTTAGTGCTACAAGGTCCCAGTCTGTGACAAAAGGCACTGTGAACATGTAAATCATTATTTTAAACTTGTATTACATCTAGCATAATATAGGCTGCTACAAAATGTGCAAAAAGGTTTAAGATAAAAAAGCACTCCCAAAATATAGATCTTAGTTATTGGACTGTATGTGGTGCAAATGTATTTTATAGTTGACTTTAAAACAAAAAAAATATACTTCAAAACTAAGCTGATAACTTTCACTACGGCTTAAAAAGAATAAGGGCCTGACTACGAGGCTGACGGTATGAGGCCTTATGGTGGCAGTCGGACTGCCGTGGCTGTGGTGGTCCGACCGCCGCATTACAAGGTTGACAGGCAGACCCGCCAACCTCCCGCCGCCCCTCTCAGTGTCTCAGATCCTTATGAGCTGATGGCGGTGCAGGTTGCTGTCAGCCAGGGTGGCACTGAGCTCAATACCACCCTGCTGATTACCACCTTGTTCTCCACTAGCATTTTAATGGCTGTTCAACTTCCATGAAAAAGCAGGGGGAGAGCAAGTGCAGGAGGCAACAGGGGGCCCCCGCATTGCCCATGCCCTTGACATTAGCAGTGCAGAGGTCCCCCTGCCCAGCACCCTTGAAGTACGCACTGTCTGCTGTGCAGTGCCCCTGCGTGCAACAGCATTGCTGCCTGCTGTATCATGAGTTGGAGACAATGCTGCACTTCCTTCCTACTGGGCTGACCGGCAGAAACTTTGATTTCAGCTGGTTAGTCCAGTGGGAAAGTCCTAATGGGGCTGGCGGGTACGTTGACTGCATTTGCGGCGACCACCTTATCGGGAATTTGTCTGATGGGTCTTTCCGTCTGCCATACTCTTGATCATCCTCTAAATCTGCGATATCAGGAAGCTTCAAGTAATTACATCAATTAAAACCAATACCAGCTTCCAAACATCTTTTACATGTGCAGATAAACCAGTTGCACACATTTACATTTCTTTCAGAAAGCAGGCACCTTGACAAGAATGCTTGTTTAGCTGTCTGCACTCCTCTTGGTTTCAGAGAACAGGAGACTCCCTGCCTTTCACTTCTGCTGAAGTATTTCAACTGTAAGTATTAAAGGTCCCGGTATTGTCTTTTCATGAACCGTAGAGGAAGGTTTTTTCTTAATTTAAAAAAGTATGGGCACATTGTGACCCTCAAACCCTCCTCCCACTTTGACCACAGGGTTTAATGTGTTATGATAACTATTTTTAAGTCATGCAACCCCATGTTGTACAGGTTGTTGATGGTTAGAATCAATAGCATAGAATTCTTATACAAAATGAACATCATGATACCATTCCACAATGGACACTAGTCTTCCTATCTAGCTAAGTATGTTCTATGTAGATGCAGCCAGTGTGTGCTGTGTTGTTACAAATCTCAGGGCTATCACTACATTTTATTTAGTGTCTGGACAATAGTTTTCTTGGATATGTTTTTATCAAAAATGAATAACCACATCTTAAAAATATAGGTGTTGTCCTTTGTGTATTGGTTCTTAAAATAAATGTGCATTTTAATTATGTATAACCTTCAAGTTTATTTTTATTAGATGATCAAGGTTAAGCTCCCCAGACTTGGCTGTTCGTACCACTTCAGAGTCCTTAAAATGAAGGTTGAAAGATATATAATTTAGAATTTCAAACCCATGAATATCATTGAACAGACATTTGGAATTTTTAATCCTAGGTTTAGATGTTGGATCAATCTGGAGGTCAACTGCTATACACTCCAGACATAGGACGCAGCTCTTCACAACATTGCTGTAGAGCTTCTGTTAATTGTGAAGAAGAGTTGTCTTATTCTAACAAAGATACATCTGATGTTAATAGTTCGGGCCTCATTATGACTTTGGTGGTTGGAAAACTCTGACTGCCCAAGCTGTGAGGAAGAGGCAGACGTCACCATGTCATGGGCAGTTTAGGGCCCCCTCTGCCCAGTACCCTCAGAATGTGCACTCGATGCTACAGCAGACTGGGGCATGAGCTAATAGGCACTGTTTCTGTAACTCCAAACATAAGCACAGTGTCCACTTGCCAATATCCCCTTATTTGTCAAATCACAAATGAAGAGTACTCACCTAGGGGGACAAAATATGGACGGTGTGGGTAGTAAAGGGACTGACATGAAAGCAAATCCCAGGATGCTCTGATACTGTTACCCCAACCACCAGCACAGTGTCCTCCTCTCCAAATACCCTTGTTTGATAACTCCCAGATGAAGCTTACTCACGGTGGGGCATGACATTTGTATGGTGTGTGTAATAGAGAGAGTGACAGGACCGCAAAACCCAATAGGCACTCTTTCTATAACTCCAAACACTAGCACAGTGTTCCCTTGTCCAAAGACCTCTGTTTGTCGAATCACAAATGAAGTTTACTCACCTAATAGGATGCTATTCGTCCAATGTGTGAAGTGAAGGAAATAATATGACTGCAACTCACAGGAGGTACTGTTTCTCTGACTCCAAACATCAGAACAATATACATTCATTCACAGAGCTCAGTTTGGCAAATCACAGTGCAGATTTACTCAGATGTGAGGATAACAATTGTAAAGTGTGTGTAGTAGTGGGATTGACATGACTGCTAAGGCCAGGAGGCTCTGTATCTATCACTCAGGCACAAACCCAGGGTTCATATGCCCAAATAGCCATGTCTATGAAATGCAAGTTGAAGTAGACTCACCTGGGAGGATATCATATGAAAAATGGTAGGACGAAGAGGAAGTGACTAGAATGCAAGTCCCAATTGGCCCTGTTTCCCTAACAAACAAAACCAGTTTCCCTGCCCAAATCCATCTAGTAGGGGTCTCCCAAATGAACCCTACACACCTGGGAGGATGAAAATTGACAAGTGTGTGCAGTAGAGAGAGTGAAGTGACTGTAGTTCCCAGGAGGCTCTGTTTCCTCAACTCAAAATACCACACAAGTGGTCACTTGATCAAATCCTGCCCGCTAAGTCACATTTGAGGCTTACTCATTTGGGAGTGACCAGGATACAGATCATGCTCAAATCTGAGATGTATCTGGCTAGCAAGCTCCATCATTACCTGCTAACCCAAGATGAAACTATTGAGGACAGGAAGGACAGCTTACCCAGTGTGCATAATAAGTGTTCCTAAGGCCTCAGGCTGCATCACCAGATTGGTAGTAGCAGCAGACACAGCACTGCAGTAACCACATGATGGCTCATGTCACATATACTACAAACTCCTGGGTCTGCCTGCATCACATTCGACTAGGCCTCAAAATGGGCCAGAAACCTAGCTTGCCTAACTACTGTTTAACCTGCAATAGTGGCAAGATGACATTCTGAGGCCATCACCCCAAGGGACAATGCAACATCTCAGCAGCTGTTTCAGGCAGGGAGATCTGGCATGCTCCACAAATGTCATGTCATTACAACCAATATCATGTGTACCTATCACAAAAGGATTACCTGCAAATCAAATATGGCTGAGGTCTTTGCAAAATGTCACTGTAAACCTTTGGAGGTGGATGTTTCACATCAACAAGTTGAACTGCCACTCGACACACAGCCCACAGAAGAGACTGCCACTACCCTCCTGGATGAAGCCCTCAGTGATGAAGATACTCCCGGACATCTGGATGTGGAGGATGGTTCTTGCCCGTGTGGACAGCGTGGTCAGACACCAACAGTGAGTTTCACTGTGGCTAATACATCACCTGCCATCCTGGTTGCATCCACATCAAAGGCATCCATGCCCCCCAACCTGTGTTCCTAGGTCAGTGTCAACCATCTTGTGACCCCAGTCCAGGATCCTGGGTTGCAGCACAGCACCCCTGAAAATGATGGTCCAGGAACCAGTGGGAAGGGGCACCCTCTGGCAAGGGCACAGGGCCTGGGGGTAGAGTGTGTGGGAGAGATGCTGTGGGCCAGTGGGTTGGGGCCACTGGGGATGCTCCTGGCCAGCACACCATCAGCTATCTCTTGGGGGTTTATCAAGAGTCCCAAGGCAGTACAGGCCAGGTACTTGCAGAACTCCAGAAAATGAAGCAGCTGCAGAGGGACATCTATTGGAAAATGTGTGAACAGTGGGAGGCTCACCATACCAACATGGTCTCCTTAACAGGGGTCATGAGGGGCATTAACACCACCCTGAGCAGGGCACAACAACAACACCCTAACCCTTTCTTTGGTGCATCTACACCAGGTCCTTCATCGGTACCAGCCACTGGAAGGGAGGCCCTGTCAGGGGAAAAGCCTGCCCCAGACACCTCTGCCTCTGTAGCAGCAGGTCCCCCGACCACGCAAGCATGGATGTCCAGCAAGGAGATGGGGATGGCAAGACACAAGCCACTGCCAGCAAGTTACCTCTTCCAAAATGATCTCCTTTGTGTGCCATGTATTCACTCTGTTGACTGTTCTTCAACAACCTTTCATTTCCAATGGGAGGAGTACACTGGACTTTGGACTTCCAATGGTGTTGCATCTACTCCAATGATGTCTTCCTCCATGACTGTACCCTTCACTTTACTGTTCCTTCATGCCCCAATTTTATTTTCTACACACATTTTCAAAAAATCCACCTATCACAAAGTCAGTGTCTGCTTGCTTCTGTTCCACATTTTACTATGTAGAGATGTAAGACCATGTAAAGCAAATGAGGAAGATACAAGATACTAATGCAGTGAGAGGTTGGTTGCAGGTACATTGTCCTGCTAAGGATTATTACCAACACTCACAAATACATTGCTACAAGTGTCTGGTCACACCAAACATTTTATTGCACTGTACAGCACATAAGCTGTTGAAATGTCTGGACTGTCACAGCCAAAAATGGCTGACTAATACTGTGTCAAGGTACACATACCAATGTACAGGCCCCCAGACCACAGAAGGAAGGGCCCTGTCACACATTGTCTTGTAGAATAAACATACATAAAAGTGGATGGTGTCACCAGCTTCAGCCTTTTCACATACCACACCAGAGTAATCCAACATAACATAAGCCCAGGTACAGACAGAGGGCAGTTAAACAGTCCCTGATCACACGCCCTTCATAATCTAATGACCATGCATCTGGTGGTATGACATAAATATATGTCAGTGTTGTGGCACAGGCACTGTGGCCTACAATGATGAAACACATCTACAGCTACATAAGATCATACAAGATGAAGGGTGAATGCCTTGCTTGCAATTGATGACAACATATTTCATGTTCACATATTCACACACATGATGCAATCAGCCCAACACAGCACACTAAACATGGCCAATGTGCACTTCTGACGTTCCGCCCAAACACTGTTGAAGCTGCCTTGGCACAGGTCTCATATTTCCCTAATCTGTGATATACATTACCTGGAATAATCCATGTCCACTTTGTATGTCAGAACAGCATCAGATACCTGCTAATGTTACAGCTCTGAAATGCCCACATGAGGATGTCCTGATGAAGGTACCTATACAAAGACTAAACAAGGACTATAGGCTTGAAAACATACCTATTACTCAAATCACATAGCAAGCATCTGGAAAGGAATTTACATTGCTGTGAGACTGACAAAAACAAAGTAGCTGCGTCGAGGTGGGGATATGTCAAAGGATAACTTGTCAAGCACTCTTTTGGCTGAATATTGCAGAGTGTCAGCTCCCTAGTTGTTGCCAAAACAAAACCTTACACATTCTCACAACTGCAGTTCTTTATACAGTCACAGCCATTACATCACATGACATACACTAATGAAAAGTAGCTGTTGATGAGATCTTCCTGCAAGTCAGCCCCTTCCTTTTCACCACTGTCATCCTCACTTGATATTTCAGGATTCTCACCCAGTGGCACTGCAGGCTCCCCCTCCTCTGGGATGTATGGGATATTCCTCTGCAGGGTGATGTTGCAGTAGCATGCAGCATGCCACAGTGATTGGCCACACTTTTCCTGGTGAGTAGATGAGTGCTCCACCAGTCCACCCAGACAGGAGCCCAAATGCCTGCTCCAATCTCTGCCTTGTCTTCCATAGGCCTCTTAGAAACTGACTTCCCCTGGCATAGTTGGATTCCTTGTTGGCATCAACCAGAAAGGACAGTTTGGATATGCAAAGTCTCCTATTAAGTAATAGGACAACAAAGACAGTTTCCTTGCATCAATTAGTCACTCAGTTCACGATTGTAGCAACAGACATTGCACACACACAGGACAGATGTGACTTACTAACCAGCCAGGCCTTTTCTGGGTACAGTTGTGACATCATCTGAGGTATGGTGCTGTTCTGCATTATGAAGGAATCATGGGTTGAACCCAGATAATGGGCACAGACCTGTGAAATGTAGAGATTCACCAAACAGACAACTTGCACGTTGATGGAATGGAAGTTCTTTCTGTTGCTATATACTAGCCAACCATGTGTGGGATGTGTTTAAAACCATACAAGCCACCCTTCACATGGGCTAAATACTGATGTCGGGAAAATTGGATGTAGCTGTCCAGGTGCTTCAACATTGCTGAGATGACATCCTTCAACACCAGACTGAACATAGGTTGGGACATACCAGCTCAAAGAGCCATTGTATGTTGGAAGGACCCTGTGGCAAGAAAGTGCCATACTGACATGACTTGTAAAATGAGGGGTATGCTGGTTGGATAAAAAATGGCTGGCATCAGATCTGGCTCCAACTGATGACATAGGTCCACTATTGTTTGCCTACTTGTAAGAAAGTAGCCTCTTTCTAGCCTTGTTACCCCCACTTATAGCCTGTTTGTGAGTATATGTCAGGGTGTTTTCACTGTCTCACTGGGATCCTGCTAGCCAGGGCTAAGTGCTCATAGTGAAAACCCTATGTTGTCAGTATGTTTGTTATGTGTCACTGGGTCCCTGCTAGCCAGGACCCCAGTGCTCATAAGTTTGTGGCCTATATGTATGTGTTCCCTGTGTGATGCCTAACTGTCTCACTGAGGCTCTGCTAACCAGAACCTCAGTGGTTATGCTCTCTCTGCTTTCCAAATTGCCACTAACAGGCTAGTGACCAATTTCACCAATTCACATTGGCATACTGGAACTCCCTTATAATTCCCTAGTATATGGTACTGAGGTACCCAGGGTATTGGGGTTCCAGGAGATCCCTATGGGCTGCAGCATTTATTTTGCCAACCATAGGGAGCTCTGACAATTCGTACACAGGCCTGCCACTGCAGCCTGAGTGAAATAATGCCCACATTATTTCACAACCATTTTACACTGCACATAAGTAACTTATAAGTCACCTATATGTCTAACCTTCACCTGGTGAAGGTTGGGTGCAAAGTTACTTAGTGTGTGGGCACCCTGGCACTAGCCAAGGTGCCCCCACATCGTTCAGGGCAAATTCCCCGGACTTTGTGAGTGCGGGGACACCATTTCATGCGTGCACTATACATAGGTCACTACCTATGTATAGCGTCACAATGGTAACTCCGAACATGGCCATGTAACATGTCTAAGATCATGGAATTGTCACCGAATGCCATTCTGGCATTGGGGAAACAATTCCATGATCCCCTGAGTCTCTAGCACAGACCCGGGTACTGCCAAACTGCCTTTTCCGGGGTTTCACTGCAGCTGCTGCTGCTGCTGCTGCCAACCCCTCAGACAGGTTTCTGCCCTCCTGGGGTCCAGCCAGGCCTGGCCCAGGAAGGCAGAACAAAGGACTTCCTCAGAGAGAGGGTGTTACACCCTCTCCCTTTGGAAAAAGGTGTCAGGGCTGGGGAGGATTAGCCTCCCCCAGCCTCTGGAAATGCTTTGATGGGCACAGATGGTGCCCATCTCTGCATAAGCCAGTCTACACCGGTTCAGGGATCCCCCAGCCCTGCTCTGGCGCGAAACTGGACAAAGGAAAGGGGAGTGACCACTCCCCTGACCTGCACCTCCCAGGGGAGGTGCCCAGAGCTCCTCCAGCGTGCCCCAGACCTCTGCCATCTTGGATTCAGAGGTGTGCTGGCACACTGGACTGCTCTGAGTGGCCAGGGCCAGCAGGTGACATCAGAGACTCCTTCTGATAGGCTCTTACCTGTGTTACTAGCCTATCCTCCTTCCTAGGTAGCCAAACCTCCTTTTCTGGCTATTTAGGGTCTTTGCTTTGGGGAATTCTTCAGATACCGAATGCAAGAGCTCACCAGAGTTCCTCTGCATCTCCCTCTTCACCTTCTGCCAAAGGATCGACCGCTGACTGCTCAGGACGCCTGCAAAACCGCAACAAAGTAGCAAAGACGACTACTGCAACCTTGTATCTCTTCATCCTGCTGGCTTTCTCGACTGTTTCCTGGTGGTGCATGCTCTGGGGGTAGCCTGCCTCCTTTCTGCACCAGGAGCTCTGAAGAAATCTCCCGTGGGTCGATGGAATCTTCCCCCTGCAACCGCAGGCAACAAAAGACTGCATCACCGGTCCTCTGAGTCCCCTCTCAGCACAACGAGCGTGGTCCCTGGAACGCAGCAACTCTGTCCAATTGACTCCCACAGTCCAGTGACTCTTCAGTCCAAGTTTGGTGGAGGTAAGTCCTTGCCTCCCCACGCTAGACTGCATTACTGGGTACCGCATGATTTGCAGCTGCTCCAGCTCCTTTGCACTCTTCCAGGATTTCCTTCATGCAAGGCCAAGCCTGGGTCCCCGACACTCTAACCTGCAGTGCACAACCTTCTGAGTTGTCCTCCGGCGTCGTGGGACTCCCTTTTCTGACTTCGGGTGGATGCCGGTTCACTCCTCTTCCAAGTGCCTGTTCTGGTACTTCTGCGGGTGCTGCCTGCTTCTGTGAGGGCTCCCTGACTTGCTGGGCACCCCCTCTGTCTCCTCATCAAAGTGGCAACATCCTGATCCCTCCTGGGCCACAGCAGCACCCAAAAACCCTAACTGCGACCCTTGCAGCTAGCAAGGCTTGTTTGCAGTCTTTCTGCGTGGGAACACGTCTGCAAGCTTCTTCACAACATGGGACATCCATCCTCCAAAGGGGAAGTTCCTAGTCCTCTTTGTTCTTGCAAAACACCAAGCTTCTTCTATCCAGTGGCAGCTCCTTTGCACCCTCAGCTGGCATTTCCTGGGCATCTGCCCACTCAAGACACTGTCGCGACTCTTGGACTTGGTCCCCTTGTTTCACAGGTACTCAGGTCCAGAAATCCACTGTTGTTGCTTTGCTGGTGTTGGTTTTTCTTGCAGAATCCCCCTATCACGACTTCTGTGCTCTCTGGGGGTTGTAGGTGCACTTTACACCTACCTTACAGGGTCTTGGGGTGGGCTATTTTTCTAACCCTCACTGTTTTCTTACAGTCCCAGCGACCCTCTACAAGCTCACATAGGTTTGGGGTCCATTTGTGGTTCGCATTCCACTTTTGGAGTATATGGTTTGTGTTGCCCCTATACCTATGTGCTCCTATTGCAATCTACTATAGCTTTACACTGCTTGCATTACTTCCTTTTGCTATTACTGCATATTTTTGGTATTGTGTACATATATCTTGTGTATATTTGGCATCCTCATACTGAGGGTACTCACTGAGATACTTTTGGCATATTGTCATAAAAATAAAGTACCTTTATTTTTAGTATATCTGTGTATTGTGTTTTCTTATGATATTGTGCATATGACACCAGTGGTATAGTAGGAGCTTTGCATGTCTCCTAGTTCAGCCTAAGCTGCTCTGCTATAGCTACCTTCTATCAGCCTAAGCTGCTAGAAACACATCTTCTACACTAATAAGGGAGGACTGGACCTGGTAAAGAGTGTAAGTACCCCTTGGTACCCACTACAAGCCAGGCCAGCCTCCTACACTACTCAGACGGTAAAGAAGGATAATGTGGCGTTCTTCTATGGTCTGAAGGTCTGGAAGTGGATGCTAGAAAGGAGGCTGTCACAAATTCCCTCTTTCTGGGTACCTATGTATGACAAGACATCGTTTCTCACGTTAGTCATTGTGTCCACAGCAACATACATGATGCATGTCAATGATATCATGTGACAAAGCATTTCTGAATGGATAGACATGGCAACCAGTACACACCACAGCTGCAAAGAACACAAGGGTCAAGTGTGACCCCCATTGTTTTCCACACATGTGTTCACAACATGTACATGGGCCAAACTCAACTATGTGCAACCCGATTGCCCCTCGAAATGTGACTGGATATCCCTAACGGCAAAAAGACCTTTGGCAGGGGTGGACTATGCCCCACTGTTAAATGCCATCTGTGCCCTGCAACATACTACAATGGTTTTTGAGTAGTAGGTCCGACATGACAAGAGAGGATAAGCATGTTTGTGAGGTCAAAAATACATTTTCGGAGGTGTGATACAGTTTATGAAGCACAATACAGCATTTCAGGCTACCAAAATGGTGGCTGCCTGACCTATTCCACTGGATATTAGGAACCGCCTGCAACCGCCGACAGAAGTCGTCATGGGGGTATGCGGTTGCAACCCTGGCAGACACAGCCATAGGCTAACATTGTTGCCAGTGGCAGTCGCGGGCCAATGGCTGTGTCTGCCCGCAGGGACGACTGCAGACATGGCGGTTGTGAGCTTCATGTTCTGCAGATTCCTTCACTTGACTCCTAACACTGCTGCCATGAAGACCTCCATGACCTGAGCTGCTAGGCACCACCTCTGGGAGCAATCATGTCATGTCCAGTAGATGTTGAGGTCCCTGCATTCTCTCCAGAGGAGCTGGAGAGGCTAGTTGATGTGGTCCTACCCCTGTATGACCAGCTCCATACTTCACCAGAGGAGCAGGTAAGTACCTCATGTGCACAATTTTCTCTGTACTTCACCATCCTTTCACTTCTCACAGGCTAGAATGTGGGCATGTGTACCAGTTGACTATTCATGTGCCTGTTGTTGCAGTATGTGTGGCATCAATGGGAGGAACAATGTGCAGGTATTGGAGGCCAGTGCCATATGTTATGTTCAGTAACATTGTGTTGTGTGAGGTTTTTGTGATCATAGATCCTCCTTGTGTTGGTTGCACATAACTAGGTGAGGAGACATTACTGCCATCCACTAACATCTCTTTCCTCATGATTGTTGTAAATGTCAGACAACAGGTATGTGCGTGACAGCATGAGCTGAGTATGCATGTTGAATGAGTCAGTTGAGAGTAATATGAGCAATGTGTATTGTGCCAAAGAGATTTCTAAACACATCTGCCCTTGATAAACTGTTGTTTGGAAGGCATATCACAACTCACTCTACCCTTCAAGTTGCTACACACACTATGGCCCTCATTAAAACCCTGGCAGTCGGTGATAAAGCGGCGGTAACACCGCCAACAGGCTGGCGGTAAACAAATTGGAATCATTACTATGGGGGAAATTGCCAACAGAAACAGCCACTGTAACACACTGACCACCACGGCGGTAGCAACAAACACCGCGGCCGTAACCGTCAACAGTCAGGCGGAAGACAATGTACCGCTCACTGCATTACAACACGCCTATCCGCCAGCTTTTCCGGGGTGGTACCAATGCCATCAAAAGCACAACTGAAACAGTACTCTGAAGGGAAACGACTCACCTCCCAACACTCAAGGAAGAACCACCATGCCATGGAGCCCGAACTGCAGGTGTTCCCCATGCTGGTCTACTTTTTCATACACCAGGAACACGAACGCCGGCGAAGACGACCACGGTGAATACTGCACCGAGCACACAAGGGAGGGGGGGAAGAAAAAGAGAGTGACACACACACGCAACACGCAACACCCCCACCCCCAACACCATACACACAAACAGATGTAACAACATTACATATACACCCCGTAACCCTCAGGAATAACGCAAGGACAAAAGGAATGGAGTAAAATGAGTGTAATATTATAAATCTTTCTAGATACGTTCTCAAAGTAATAAACTGTATGTACAATATATACAATATATACAAAAGGAGGGACAATGCCCACTCTAAAATGTCCGTGGCCCACTGGGCCAAACCACATAGGCCAAAGTCACACTTGACTCCTGCCTTAATATGGAGAGAACACTGCAGCGGCATCAGGTCAAAAACAAACAGGCACCTCAGGGGGACAGGGAATGGGCGGCACATCAGCCGGAAGATGGTACAATGCCCCTGGCCTGGAGGGGGCCAAATGCCCAGTGCTTGGTCCTGGGGAGTGCAAGGCCACAGTCTCTCAAGTGGGTGGACTGCCTACTGCTTGGTCCTGGGGAGTGCAAGGCCACAGTCTTTCAAGTGGATGGCTTCTCCACTGCTTGGTCCTGGGGAGTGCAAGGTCACAGTCTTTCAAGTGGGTGGTTTGCCCACTGCTTGGTCCTGGGGAGTGCAAGGCCACAGTCTCTCAAGTGGGTGGTTTGCCCACTGCTTGGTCCTGGGAAGTGCAAGGCCACAGTCTCTCAAGTGGATGGCTTCTCCACTGCTTGGTCCTGGCGAGTGCAATGCCATAGTCTCTCAAGTGGATGGCTTCTCCACTGGTTCTGGAGGGGGCCTTGTGCCCAGTGTGTTTCATCCTGGCAAGGAGGGGCTGAGTGGATGGCCTCTTCTACTGATTCTGGAGGAGGTGCTGGCAGTGGTAGCCTCCAGGCCTTCACCTGTAGCCTCGGACGACTGAAGTGCCATGGCTGGTGTTGTGTGCCCCTTCCTGCCCTTGGCAGATGGTGGTGCCTCATTGCTTCTGCCAGCTGATGTCTTATTCTTGCCCTTGCTGGATGGTGTCCCCTTCTTGCCCATGCTAGGTGGCGGACCCTACTTGGCCTTGGCAGTGCTGGCAGACTGGCTGGGCTGATGGGTGCCTCCTTGGAGCCTCTCACACATGCAGTAGCTGCAGAAACCACAGTGAACGTGGACTGCGTGGCTGAGGTGCGGGGCTGGGTTCTGGCCACCCTGGCCCAAAGTGAAGGACGGGGGGGTAGGGAATAGGTCAATATTGGCGAGGAAAAGCTTCCTAGGGACACTGGGGCGGGAAGAGGGTGAAGGTTTGGGAGAAGAGGATGAGGGAGTGGTTGTAGGAGGTGTCAGTCTGCTGGGTGCAGGTGCATAGGCTAGATGCTGTTGTGAGGCAGATGGCTGTTAGGTGTCTGTTTGCTTGCGTTTGTGTACTTTAGGAGGAGGGTTCACAGACACAGTGGGAGAGGACACAGGGGACTTGTGCATGGATGTGGGGGTGGTGACTGCTAGTGAGGGGCGTATAGTGATAGGCGTGCTGGTGATGGATGAGGATGTACTGCCTGCAGGTGTGAGTAGAGAGGCTACTGGGAGGGAGGTGGACGAGGAGGAGGCAGGAGACAGTGGAGGCAGTGGATGTTGGTGTGTCTGCATGTGGATGGTGCTTGTGTGAGTGCCTGTGAGATGAAGTGTGGTGCTTGTGTTTGCCTGAGCTACTTCTGTGTGTTGATTTGGGTGACTTCTGGTCTGAAGGTGTGCTTGAGATAGGCTGGGGTTGAGGGGATTGGGACTGGGTGGAGGAAGTTGGAGGGGGAAGGCTGGAGACAGGGACAGTGGCTGCCATCAGTGTGTTGGCCAGAGCCTGCAATGCTATCTGTTAGGCTGCCATGCCAGAGTGAATGCCCTCCAGGTATGCATTTGTTTGTTGCAAATGCCCTACTGCACCCTGGATGGCATTCAGTATGGTTGACTGCCCAACAGAGAGGGATCTCAGGAGGTCAATAGCCTCCTCACTGAGGGCAGCAGGGCTGACTGGGGCAGGGCCTGAGGTTCCTGGGGCGAAGGAGATGCCCACCCTCCTGGGTGAGCGGACACGGGAAACACGCTGAGGGGATGCTGGGAGGGCGGTGCTGGTACGGGGGTGGCGGCTGTACCTGTAGTTGGGGTGGCCACAGAGGTGTCCGCCACCGCCAGGGAGCTGCCATCAGAGGAGATGTCGCTGTCGGTAGTGTCGTCTCCTGTCTCTGTCGTGGTGCTCCCCTCATCCTCCGTCCCACTGGTGCCCTCATGTAGGAGGCTGGCCTGGCTTGTAGTGGGTACCAGAGGTACTTACACCTTGTGCCAGGTCCAGTTATCCCTTATTAGTGTAAAAGAGGTGTTTCTAGCAGCTAAGGCTAAGGAGTGTAAATACGGCGCACATGCCTCGGAGTCCATTTTTTAGACGGGAACGCCTACCTTGCATATCATTAACGCAAAGTAGGTGTCCACGCTAAAAAATGACGCAAACTCCATGGACTTTGGCGCTAGACGCGTCTAATGCCAAAGTATAAATATGGAGTTAGTTTTGCGTCGGAATTGCGTCAAAAAAAACGACGCAATTCCGGCGCAAACAGAGTATAAATATGCCCCTTTATTTTTATGACAATATGCCAAAAGTATATCAGTGAGTACCCTCAGTATGAGGATAAGTTATATACACAAGATATATGTACACAAACCAAAATTATGCAGGTAATAGCAAGAAAAGTAATGCAAACAGTGCAGAATTACAGTAGATTGCAATAGGAGCACATAGGAATAGGGGCAACACAAACCATATACTCCAAAAGTGGAATGCGAACCACGAATGGACCCCACACCTATGTGAGCTTGTAGAGGGTGGCTGGGACTGTAAGAAAACAGTGAGGGTTAGAAAAATAGCCCACCCCAAGACACTGAAAGGTAGGTGTAAAGTGCACCTACTACCCCCAGAGAGCACAGAAGTCGTGATAGGGGGATTCTGCAGGAAGAACAAACACCAGCAATGCAACAACAGTGGATTTCTGGACCTGAGTACCTGTAAGACAAGGGGACCAAGTCCAATAGTCGCGACAGTGTCAAGAGTGGGCAGGAGCCCAGGAAATGCCAGCTGAGGGTGCAAGGAAGCTGCCACCGGATGGAAGAAGCTGTGGATTCTGCAATAAAGAAGAGAGCTAGGGACTTCTCCTTTGGAAGACGGTTGTCCCACGTCGCGATGAAGCTTGCAGAGGTATTCCCATTCAGAAAGACTGCAAACAAGCCTTGCTAGCTGCAAGGGTCGCAGAAGAGATGTTTGCGTGCTGCTGTGGACCAGGAGGGACCAGGATGTCGCCACTTGGAGGAGGAGACACAGGGGGCGCCCAGCAACTCAGGGAGCCCTCACAGAAGCAGGCAGCACCCACAAAAGTACCTGAACAGGCACTTGGAAGAAGAGTGAACTGGAGTCCACGTGAAGTCACAAAAGGGAGTCCCACGACGCCGGAGGACAACTCAGAAGGTTGTGCACTGCAGGTTAGAGTGTTGGGGACCCAGGCTTGGCTGCGCACGAAGGAAATCCTGGAAGAGTGCACAAGAGCCGGAGCAGCTGCAAATCACACGGTACCCAGCAATGCAGTCTAGCGTGGGGAGGCAAGGACTTACCTCCACCAAACTTGGACTGAAGAGTCACTGGACTGTGGGAGTCACTTGGACAGAGTTGCTGAGTTCCAGGGACCACGCTCGTTGTGCTGAGAGGGGACCCAGAGGACCAGTGATGCAGTCTTTTGGTGCCTGCGGTTGCAGGGGGAAGATTGCGTCGAACCACGGGAGATTTCTTCAGAGCTCCTGGTGCAGGGAGGAGGCAGGCTACCCCCAGAGCATGCACCACCTGGAAACAGTTGAGAAAGCCGGCAGGATGAGGCGATACGAGTTTGCTAGTAGTCGTCTTGCTACTTTGTTGAGGTTTGTAGGCGTCCTGAGCAGTCAGCGGTCAATCCTTTGGCAGAAGGTGAAGAGGGAGATGCAGAGGAACTCTGGTGAGCTCTTGCATTCGTTATCTGAAGAATTCCCCAAAGCAGAGACCCTAAATAGCCAGAAAAGGAGGTTTGGCTACCAAGGAAGGAGGATTGGCTACCAAGAGGGGTAAGAGCCTATCAGAAGGAGTCTCTGACGTCACCTGCTGGCACTGGCCACTCAGTGCAGTCCAGTGGGTCCCCAGCACCTCTAAATCCAAGATGGCAGAGGTCTGGGACACACTGGAGGAGCTCTGGGCACCGCCCCTGGGAGGTGCAGGTCAGGGGGGTGGTCACTCCCCTTCCCTTTGTCCAGTTTCGTGCCAGAGCAGGGCTGGGGGATCCCTGAACCGGTGTAGACTGGCTTATGCAGATATGGGCACCATCTGAGCCCATCAAAGCATTTCCAGAGGCTTGGGGAGGCTACTCCTCCCCAGCCCTCACACCTATTTCCAAAGGGAGAGGGTGTTACACCCTCTCTCAGAGGAAGTCCTTTGTTCTGCCTTCCTGGGCCAGGGATACCTGGAACCCAGGAGGGCAGAAACCTGTCTGAGGGGTTGGCAGCAGCAGCAGCTGCAGTGGAGACCCCGGAAAGGCAGTTTGGCAGTACCCGGGTACTATGCTAGAGACCCGGGGGATCATGGAATTGTCCCCCCAATGCCAGAAAGGCATTGGGGTGACAATGCGATGATCTTAGACATGTTACATAGCCATGTTCGGAGTTACCATTGTGACGCTGTACATAGGTAGTGACCTATGTACAATGCACGCGTGTAATGGTGTCCCCGCACTCACAAAGTCTGGGGAATTTGCCCTGAATGATGTGGGGGCACCTTGGCTAGTGCCAGGGTGCCCACACACTAAGTAACTTTGCACTCAACCTTCACCAGGTGAAGGTTAGACATATAGGTGACTTTTAAGTTACTTAAGTGCAGTGGTAAATGGCTGTGAAATAACGTGGATGTTATTTCACGCAGGCTGCAGTGGCAGACCTGTGTAAGAATTGTCAGAGCTCCCTATGGGTGGCAAAAGAAATGCTGCAGCCCATAGGGATCTCCTGGAACCCCAATACCCTGGGTACCTCAGTACCATATACTAGGGAATTATATGGGTGTACCAGTATGCCCATGTGAATTGGTAAATTTAGTCACTAGCCTGTTAGTGACAAATTTGAAAAGCAGAGAGAGCATAACCACTGACGTTCTGGTTAGCAGAGCCTCAGTGAGACAGTTAGGCATCACACAGAGAACACATACAGGGCACATACTTATGAGCACTGGGGCCCTGCCTGGCAGGGTCCCAGTGACACATAGACTAAAACAACATATATACAGTGAAATATGGGGGTAACATGCCAGGCAAGATGGTACTTTCCTACACACCCCCCCCCACCAAACGAAGGACAATAAGACTAGCCATGACCTGATGAGTCTTCATTGTCTAAGTGGAAATATCTGGAGAGTCCATCTGCATTGGAGTGGGTACTCCCAGGTCTATGTTCCACTGTATAGTCCATTCCCTGTAGAGATATGGACCACCTCAACAATTTAGGGTTTTCACCTTTCATTTGTTTTAGCCAAAGTAGAGGTTTGTGGTCTATCTGAACAATAAAGTGAGTGCCAAACAGGTATGGCCTCAACTTCTTCAGTGCCCAGACCACAGCAAAGGCCTCCCTCTCTATGGCAGACCAACGCTTTTCTCTAGGGGTCAACCTTCTGCTGATAAAAGCAACTGGTTGATCCTGGCCCTCAGAATTCAGTTGTGATAAGACTGCCCCTACCCCTAATTCAGATGCATCAGTTTGAACAATGAATTTCTTGGAGTAACATGGGCTTTTTAGGACAGGTGTAGAGCACATGGCCTGTTTGAGCTCCTCAAAAGCTTTCTGACAGCTGGCAGTCCACAACACCTTTTTAGGCAACTTCTCACTAGTGAGATCATTAAGAGGGGCTGCTATGGAGCCATAGTTTTTAATGAATCTCCTGTAATACCCAGTGAGGCCTAGGAAGGCTCTCACTTGGGTCTGAGTTGTAGGGGGAACCCAATCCATGACTGTCTGGATTTTCCCCTGCAGTGGTGCAATCTGTTCTCCACCTACCAGGTGTCCCAGATAAACCACCTTTCCCTGCCCTATCTGGCACTTTGAGGCCTTGATAGTGAGGCCTGCCTTTTGCAGGTCCTCCAAAACTTTCCAAAGGTGGACCAGGTGCTCATCACAGATGGAGCTAAAGACAGCTATATCATCTAGATATGCTGCACTAAAAGCCTCCAACCCTTGCAGGACTGTGTTCACCAACCTCTGAAAAGTGGCAGGTGTTTTTTTTCAAACCAAAGGGCATCGCTGTAAATTGGTAGTGCCCTCCTATAGTTGAAAATGCAGTTGTAGGTTTAGCATCCTCAGCCAATTTGATCTGCCAATACCCTGCAGTCAAATCAAAGGTGCTTAGATACTTGGCAGATGCCAGTTTATCTATGAGCTCATCTGCCCTGGGTTTAGGGTGAGCATCAGTTTTTGCTACCTGATTGAGACCTCGGTAATCAACACAAAACCTCATCTCCCTTTTTCCATCTTTTGGTACAAGCACCACAGGACTCGCCCATGGGCTTTCAGAAGGTTCAACCACTCCTAGATCAAGCATTTTCTGAACCTCTTGTTTTATGCAGTCCCTGACATGGTCAGGCTGCCTCTAGATTTTACTTTTGACAGGCATGTTGCCTCCAGTATCAATAGTGTGTTTACACCAGGATGTGGTGCCTGGCACAGTTGAAAAGAGTTCAGAAAATAGTCCAAGGAGATTTATGCAGTTGTCTTTCTGTTCTGCAGTCAGACAATCTGCCAAAACTACTCCCTCCACTAAAGCATCATTTTCAGTGGTGGAAAAGAGATCAGGGAGAGGGTCACTCTCTTCTTCTTGTCCCTCATCTGTTGCCATGAGCAGGGTGAGATCAGCCCTGTCATAGTAGGGTTTTAGGCGGTTGACATGAATCACCCTAAGGGGACTCCTGGCAGTGCCCAGGTCTACCAGATAGGTAACCTCACCCTTTTTCTCAACAATTAGATGGGGTCCACTCCATTTGTCCTGGAGTGCTCTTGGGACCACAGGCTCCAATACCCACACCTTCTGTCCTGGTTGGTACTGGATCAGAACAGCCTTCTGGTCATGCCATTGCATTTGGAGCTCCTGGCTGGCCTGAAGGTTTTTACTGGCCTTTTTCATGTACTCAGCCATTCTGGATCTTAGGCCAAGTACATAGTCCACTATGTCCTGTTTGGGAGCTTTTAAAGGTTGTTCCCAACCCTCCTTCACAAGTGTTAGTGGACCTCTTACACGGTGTCCAAAGAGGAGTTCAAAGGGGCTGAAGCCCACTCCTTTCTGGGGTACCTCACTGTAAGCAAAAAGGAGGCAAGGTAACAGGACATCCCATCTCCTCCTGAGTTTTTCAGGGAGTCCCATTATCATACCTTTGAGAGTTTTATTAAACCTCTCTACCAGTCCATTAGTCTGTGGATGATAAGGAGTGGTTAATTTGTAGGTTACACCACATTCCTTCCACATTGCTTTCAAGTATGCAGACATAAAGTTGCTACCCCTGTCTGATACAACCTCTTTAGGGAAGCCCACCCTGGAAAAGATTCCCAGGAGGGCCTTTGCCACTGCAGGAGCTGTAGTGGTCCTTAGAGGAATTGCTTCAGGATATCTTGTGGCATGGTCCACAACCACCAAGATAAACCTATTGCCTGAAGCAGTAGGAGGGTCAAGGGGGCCAACTATGTCAACCCCTACCCTTTCAAAGGGAACCCCAACCACAGGTAGTGGAATAAGGGGAGCCTTTGGTGTGCCACCAGTCTTGCCACTGGCTTGGCAGGTCACACAAGACTTGCAAAAATCTTTAGTGTCCTCTGACATCCTAGGCCAGTGAAACTGTAACCCCCCCCCCCAGTTGAGATTCACAACAGCCATGGGGTGGCTAAGAGTGTTGTTATGAGCGTCTGTCACTTGGTACTGCTGACCAAGTAGGTGTTGTTCAGGGTGCACCAGTTTCTCTATCACCATGGTAACACTGCCACCTGTGTCCCTGTAGGCCTGTACCTCAACACCATTTATTAGGGGAAGTTGCTTGGACGTATCCCTATTAAGGGGACAAGCAACCAAGGTGGCCAAATCAATGGCACCTTCAGAGACTAATACAGCCTCTGTGGTCTCCCTAACAAGACCAACCCCAACTAAGTTACCAAAAGTGAGCCCAGCTACTCCCTTGTATTGACTATTAGTAGGTTTGCTCCCACCACCACTGCTATTACTAGGGGCACTAGAATTTGCAGTAGGCATTGTGGTAGTGGGAGGTTTGGTGTTTTTCTTTGGACAACTGGCATCAGTTGTCCAATGGCCTTTGACTTTACACAAATAACACCAAGGCATTTTAGGTTGATTATTGGAAGAGGATTTGGACCCACCACCCCCACCAGAGGATTTTTGTGGGCCTGATGAAGACTCATTTTTACTTTTGTCCCCACCCTTGTCAGAAGACTTACCATCCTTCTTCTTACCATCCTTGTCACCCCCTGTATGAACTTTTCTGTTCACTCTTGTTCTGACCCATTTGTCTGCCTTCTTTCCCAATTCTTGGGGAGAGGTCAGATCTGAGTCCACTAGATATTGGTGTAACAAGTCAGACACACAGTTATTCAGAATATGCTCTCTCAGAATAAGATTATACAGGCTTTCATAGTCAGAAACTCTACTGCCATGTAACCACCCCTCCAAGGCCTTCACTGAACAGTCTACAAAGTCTGTCCAGTCTTGTGAGGACTCTTTTCTGGTGTCTCTGAACTTAATCCTGTATTGTTCAGTGGTTAAGCCAAATCCATCCAAGAGTGCATCCTTCAAAACTGAAAAATTGTTAGCATCACTTTCTCTAACAGTAAGGAGCCTACCCCTACCCTTTCCAGTGAAAGATAGCCACAATATAGCAGCCCACTGTCTTTGAGGGACCCCCTGTACCATACAGGCCCTCTCAAGTGCAGCAAACCACTTGTTGATGTCATCCCCTCCTTGTAAGGGGGGACTATCTTGTGCAGATTCCTGGAATCATGCTCTCTAACAGGATTACTATCAGGAATACTGCTGCTGCCACCATGGGGTCCAAACCCCAATCTCTGTCTCTCCTTCTCCAGGTCTTGGGATTCCCTATCTAAGGCCAGCTGTTGCTGTTTAAGCTTCAGTCTGGTCTCTTCAACCCTCCACATTTTGAGTTCCCTTTCTAACAAGTTATCCTCAGGGTGGGTGGGTTGGGAATGCTTGGACACAGAAGAGTAATTGGAAACAACAGAGGGGGATCTGTCCCTAACTGACTGAACCCTAGCAACTTGGCCTCCAGGAATAAAGACTTCCCTAATGTGATGGGAACCTCCATTACTACCAACATTACTGGGTGTCTTGTTAGAGAGCAAATCCTGATCAGAACCCTCCCTACCTCCCTCAAGGAGATCCCCTGAGTCAGATTGGGAACCTTCTATTAACCTCTCATTTGAAGTGCCTGCTTGGGACTCATCATTCACAATAAGCATGTTAAATAGAAATTCTTTGGTAGGGTTCTTTCCTATCACTAAACCTCTCTCTAAACAGAGACTCCTTAGGCTCTTGTAATTCAAATTGTCATAAGTTGTATTGACCATTTTAAGAGCTGACTCTACTTCAGACATGATAGTAAAAGGTTTAGAAATAGTGAGAAGGAAGAAAAAACCTTTTCTAACTTTTTAGAAACTTTAGAAGTTTTAGAATACTTTTCAGAACTTTGTAAAAAGTTTAAGAGGAGAAAAGCAAAACTTTTTGGTTAGGTGTACATACACTGAACTGTTTTGTATATTATTCTCTTATGAAAAGTACACAATGACAAAGTGGTAAGTAGTTACAAGTACTTATCCCACCACTGCACAAACAATGTAGGAGGCTGGCCTGGCTTGTAGTGGGTACCAGAGGTACTTACACCTTGTGCCAGGTCCAGTTATCCCTTATCAGTGTAGAAGAGGTGTTTCTAGCAGCTAAGGCTGATAGAAGGTAGCTATGGCAAAGCAGCTTAGGCTGAACTAGGAGACATGTAAAGCTCCTACTATACCACTGGTGTCATATGCACAATTTCATAAGAAAACACAATACACAGAAGTACTAAAAATAAAGGTACTTTATTTTTATGACAATATGCCAAAAGTATATCAGTGAGTACCCTCAGTATGAGGGTACACAAACCAAAATTCTGCAGGTAATAGCAAGAAAAGTAATGCAAACAGTGTAGAATTACAGTAGATTGCAATAGGAGCACATAGGTATAGGGGCAACACAAATCATATACTCCAAAAGTGGAATGCGAACCACGAATGGACCCCAAACCTATGTGAGCTTGTAGAGGGTCGCTGGGACTGTAAGAAAACAGTGAGGGTTAGAAAAATAGGCCACCCCAAGACCCTGAAAGGTAGGTGTGAAGTGCACCTACTACCCCCAGAGAGCACAGAAGTCGTGATAGGGGGATTCTGCAGGAAGAACAAACACCAGCAATGCAACAACAGTGGATTTCTGGACCTGAGTACCTGTAAGACAAGGGGACCAAGTCTAATAGTCGCAACAGTGTCGAGAGTAGGCAGGAGCCCAGGAAATGCCAGCAGAGGGTGCAAGGAAGCTGCCACCAGATGGAAGAAGCTTAGAGTTCTGCAAGAAAGAAGAGAGCTAGGGACTTCTCCTTTAGAAGACGTATGTCCCATGTCGTGATGAAGCTTGCAGATGTGTTCCCACGCAGAAAGACCACAAACAAGCCTTGCTAGCTGCAAGGGTCATGATAGAGGTGTTTGGGTGCTGCTGTTGCCCAGGAGGGACCAGGATGTCGCCACTTGGAGGAGGAGGCAGAGGGGGCACCCAGCAACTCAGGGAGCCCTCACAGAAGCAGGCAGCACCCGCAGAAGTACCTGAACAGGCACTTGGAAGAAGAGTGAACTGGAGTCCATGCGAAGTCACAAAAGGGAGTCCCACAACGCCGGAGGACAACTCAGAAGGTTGTGCACTGCAGGTTAGAGTGTCGGGGACCCAGGCTTGGCCTTGCTTGAAGGAAATCCTGGAAGAGTGCACAGGAGCTGGAGCAGCTGCAAATCACGCGGTACCCAGTAATGCAGTCTAGCGTGGGGAGGCAAGGACTTACCTCCACCAAACTTGGACTGAAGAGTCACTGGACTGTGGGAGTCAATTGGACAGAGTTGCTGAGTTCCAGGCACCACGCCCGTCGTGCTGAGAGGGGACCCAGAGGACCAGTAATGCAGTCTTTTGGTGGCTGCGGTTGTAGGGGGAAGATTCTGTCGACCCACAGGAGATTTCTTCAGAGCTCCTGGTGCAGGGAGGAGGCAGGCTACCCCCAGAGCATGCACCACCTGGAAACAGTTGAGAAAGCCAGCAGGATGAGGCGATACAAGGTTGCTAGTAGGCGTCTTGCTACTTTGTTGCGGTTTTGCAGGGGTCCTGAGCAGTCAGCGGTCGATCCTTTGGCAGAAGGTGAAGAGGGAGATGCAGAGGAACTCTGGTGAGCTCTTGCATTCGTTATCTGAAGAACTTCCCAAAGCAGAAACCCTAAATAGTAGAAAAGGAGGTTTGGCTACCAAGGAAGGAGGATTGGCTACCAAGAGAGGTAAGAGCCTATCAGAAGGAGTCTCTGACATCACCTGCTGGCACTGCTCACTCAGAGCAGTCCAATGGGTCCCCAGGACCTCTAAATCCAAGATGGCAGAGGTCTGGGACACACTGGAGGAGCTCTGGGCACCTTCCCTGGGAGGTGCAGTCAGGGGGGTGGTCACTCCCCTTCCCTTTATCCAGTTTCGTGCCAAAGCAAGGCTGGGGGATCCCTGAACCGGTGTAGACTGGCTTATGCAGATATGGGCACCATCTGTGCCCATCAAAGCATTTCCAGAGGTTGGGGGAGGCTACTCCTCTCCAGCCCTCACACCTATTTCCAAAAGGAGAGGGTGTTACACCCTCTCTCAGAGGAAGTCCTTTGTTCTGCCTTCCTGGGCCAGGGCTGCCTTGACCCCAGGAGAGCAAAAACCTGTCTGAGGGGTTGGCAGCAGCAGCAGCTGCAGTGGAGACCCCGGAAAGGCAGTTTGGCAGTACCTGGGTACTATGCTAGAGACCCGGGGGATCATGGAATTGTCCCCCCAATGCCAGAATGATATTGGGGGGACAATTCCATGATCTTAGACATGTTACATGGCCATGCTCGGAGTTACCATTGTGACGCTGTACATAGGTAGTGACCTATGTACAGTGCAAGCGTGTAATGGTGTCCCCGCACTCACAAAGTCCGGGGACTTTGCCCTGAACGATGTGGGGGCACCTTGGCTAGTGCCAGGGTGCCCACACACTAAGTAACTTTGCACCCAACCTTCACCAGGTGAAGGTTAGACATATAGGTGACTTATAAGTTACTTAAGTGCAGTGGTAAATGGCTGTGAAATAACGTGGACGTTATTTCACGCAGGCTGCAGTGGCAGACCTGTGTAAGAATTGTCAGAGCTCCCTATGGGTGGCAAAAGAAATGCTGCAGCCCATAGGGATCTCCTGGAACCCCAATACCCTGGGTACCTCAGTACCATATACTAGGGAATTATATGGGTGTACCAGTATGCCAATGTGAATTGGTAAATTTAGTCACTAGCCTGTTAGTGACAAATTTGGAAAGCAGAGAGAGCATAACCACTGAGGTTCTGGTTAGCAGAGCCTCAGTGTGACAGTTAGGCATCACACAGGGAACACATACAGGGCACATACTTATGAGCACTGGGGCCCTGCCTGGCAGAGTCCCAGTGACACATAGACTAAAACAACATATATACAGTGAAATATGGGGGTAACATGCCAGGCAAGATGGTACTTTCCTACACCTCACTGTCGGTGGATTCGACCTCCAGGCCCATGTGGGATGCAGCTCCCGCCATCGCCGGTGCCTCTGCTCCTCCGCCAGATGATGCTAATGCACACAAGGACATGGTGACAAAACAAAAAGTGGGGGGAGAGACAGAGGATACACTTGGTCAATGCCAGCAACAACACTACTGTTGGTGTACACAGCTCACAGGGAACATACCCTGCCATGTTTGTCTGGCCTAGGGGCACCCATAGCCCACATACCCCACCCAGGTAAAACCTTAACGCGTGCAAAGTCATGATTCTGAATCTGTACTCACCCCCTTGTGGCTGCTGTGATGCCTTCAAGATCCCATTCAACTCCGGATAGGCCACCACCAGGATGCAGAACATCAGGGGGTCAGGGTACGACGGGCACCCCTTGCTTGTTGGGAGGCCAGCCCCAGCTGGCCTCCGTCATCTTCCTTGCCCAGCGGCGCAGGTCCTCCCACTGTTTGTGGCAGTGGGTGCTCCGCCCGTCAACGACCCCCAGGGTCCGCATCTCCTTGGCGATAGCACGCCAAATACCCTTTTTCTGATGGACACTGGCCTGCAGAAAAAATACAGAAGAAAAGGTATTAGTCATAGTATCCGGACTGTTATACTAATGGCCCAACATATCCCCCATTCCCTTATGCATATGACAACAATTCATGGCATGTGTGCAATGTGAGTATGTGAGTTGTATTTGTAGATGTAATGTTGGTGTGTTGTTGGTGTTGTGTGAGACAATGTTGGGTACGCTTCATTGTCCCTGTGCCTGTGATAAGAGGGCGTGTGTTTATGTGGAGTGTTGCAGTATGGTGTGAGTGACCTGACCAAAGGGGGCATATCATGGCTGTGTATGTGTCCTTCTTTGTATGTAATGCTGACCTGGGACACAATGAGACATTTACTTGGTGCCCGCAGTGTGACCCCCATATCATGTGAACAACAGCGCAACGATCTGTTGGTACATTTATTTAATAACATAGGTAGGTGTGTGTACTTACAGTCAGTTGCACCCACGGTGGTGTAGATTTTGTTCACCTTCGATGATCATCCACCGGGGCAGGATGTGTATGATGGGCACTATGCCGGCATTGGACCTGTAAGCCTGCCTGCAGGTGAGTGTCTCCCTTTATAGTCCCCATTTCTGCTTGCTGAGACATGGTGCTTGGATCGCCACGGTCACATTGGCGGTGTGCAACTTCATAATGTGTCCAGTGGAAACACTGGCTCCACCACCCTGTTTGAGATGCCTCATGACCGTCTGTGCTGCCTCACGGTGCCAGTGGTACCACGGTGGTCTTTACTCCATAGGCCAGTGTTAACACAAATGTCTTGATTAGAAATTATTAATTAATGTTTATGTATTTTGAATAATGAAAAATGTAGAAAATGACTAATGTAGGAAAATACCGTGCACATTTGAAATTGTGACCTCGGAGAGTGGTCGTCAAGATTCACGATTTATATATTAGGAGTGACTAACATATGTGGAATACTGAAAAAGCATTAGAATAATGCAGTAGTATGTCATATTGAGAGATATAACTTATGTTTTGCATTATATTGTAGAGCTTAACTTAGCCAAAGTCGTGGCCTAGTTTTGCCAGGCCTCGTGCAGAAGCTGAATATTAACGTTCAATGAAAGATGCTGACAAAAGAGACTAACTGTGAACTGCTCATTGTCTAATAAAAATTAGCTTAGCAGAAACTTTTGCATGAACTGACGGACAGGAGATGATGGAACAAATGTAACCAGTAGTGTGTAAAGAGCTCAGAGCGGACTTTCCCAGGACTCGAACAATAGAGACACTGACTGGAGAAGAAGATGCAACATTTTCGATACCTGACGAGCCAGATAATGAGGACATCGCAAAGTGAACCAATCAACAATCTGAGAACTGTATAGTATTAGAATTCAGAGATTTGAATTGTGAAAACTATTGGACAAAGTAAAAATTGTGTGATTAATTGACCAATTAGGAATTGGGAGATAGTCTGGGTGACTTTGATATAACAATGTGACAGAGGGGATAGATATCAGACCTTATTCCAAAATTGATGCAAGATCGAAGAAGATTCGAGATTCTGTCATTGGGCTCATGCTCTTGAGATCCTGATGTGATGCTGATCGATTAATGACCTGAGGGCGAAGACTGACTTGTTGCTGATCCATACCGAGGATAGGTAGATATGACAATGTGACTGAATTAACTTTTGTGCCTTTTCTTTCTAGGTACCAAGTGCGCTGTTTTAATAGTTTTCTCTAGATGTTTTTCCAAATTCATGTTCTAAACTGTTTTCGCATGAAGTCCCACATGCTGATACTAATCTGGGTTAGATGAGGTTCTTCTTACCTTATGACATTGACAAAAACAGAGACAAATGATTGACAAACTGATTTGCTGAACTCTGCTACTTATGTTGACTTATTCATTCCTGATTCTATTGTTGACTTATGCTACTGCTTTAGAATGTACTCTGATGCAAGTTTTGATTAGGCTATGTTTTTGGCGTCTTTTAATGAATTAATACAGATTTGTTGATTCAAATAAAGTTTGAACAAAATTTCATGAATTAGTATTGTAACTAATAGGGAACAAAACTACTAAAACGTATAGTGAGTTGTGGTTATTCATGACTGGAGGGTCATGGGATGTTATGTTTGTGATTAATTGCTGATGATGACTAATGTTTATTGAATTGCGTATTAATCATTAGTGTGACTGCCATTAGCCTAGCTAGGATACTCTATGTGAATCAAAAGGTTCATCGACCTATATGCATCCCCTTGTAAATGTACTTACTAAGGACCAGGCGCGCAAACAGTTTTTGGTAGAAGTTTGATGGTTAGTTTCTTTGGAGAACTAGTTAGGGGTTATGGTAGTAGTTTAAGGTTGGGTAGTTATTCATTTTTTAAATTTGGATTTTGTTTTCTGAAATGGCAATTGAAGCAAAGATGATGTCCCCTTAAGCCCAGAAATGACTTTCCCAGATCCTGGATCCTGCAAATAGAGTTGGGTATGTTCTCGGCGTTTTAGTGATAGTGTGAAAGTGATAGGTTGCGCTTGCACAGCTTATGCAAATCGCAGGTGAATTGTGACGTATGTGAGGGAAGTAGGGAGTCTGCGTACTCCAGTTGAAGTTTAGTAGGAGTGTGTGTACTCCGCAGTATGAGAGTAGGAAAGTCGTCGAACTTCATATGTGTGTGGCGCTCTGTGCTAAAAAATTGTCCACATGGTTGTTGTTGATGTACGGACTCTGCGTGGTCTAAGACTCCGGAGTATATTGACAACTGTAGGAGACACTTGGTTATATGTTGTAATCTGTCTGGTTTAGTAGGTTGATTGGCCATGGTCAACAAGTTGGTGTGAGAGTTAAAGTGGGCGAGAGACATTTTCGACTAAGATTTGGCAAGTCCTATGTGCACCAGGACAGACCCATTGATCAGTTGAGAGTAAAATTTGCAGGTCAAATTTTACTTGCGAATGTGGGACACTGAGAAAGAGGAATAGCTGCATGAGCGAAAGGGCCATCAGTGGAAATCCGTAAGGTCTCTGAAGCGATTGTGTTACCTTCCTGTAGTAAACCGGCAGATTTGTTTTGGTTATTGGTTTTTGGTTAGTGCTCGCAATAAATTGCATTAGTTTTGTGTGAATTGAGGTTTAGGAGGACGAGCCGCAAGGCTTTGTCAACCGCAGTGTGTGTGAGTGTGACGTCATTGGAGCTGTGCTGGGATAGGTTGGTTAGTGAGAAGGGTCGCGCACGGATTGGCAGCTGTCCGTGAGAGGCAATTGGTTGAGAACGCGGGTGAAGGGAATCTTGGGAGTAAAAGTCATTTCCTGATTTGACTTGTATATCCAAAAAGTAGAGAAGATGAAGTTCTTCAAAGCATTGAAGAGTGCTCTAAAGGGAGATACATACATCAAGGCGACTGTAGGGGAGCCTACCCCGCCGGAAAATTCTCTGGCTTATATTGTGATGGAGGAGCGAGGTGTCGTGCAATGCCTTTGGTTAAAGCAGTGGTGCAAATTGACAGAGAATGAAGGAGCTTAAGCGTTTCTAGAGCATGGAACGTTTAATTTGAGAATTTTGGATCAGTTGCGGATGGCGTTGTATGATACAAGACCTATTCCGAGACCAGCACAGTTTGAGGCATTAGCGGTTTGGGAGCTCGTAGTGAGACAACAGCAGGAAATAAAGTTTCAGAGGACAATAAGAAAGGTGGAAAAGTCTTTAGCAGAAGCGAGATGGGATTGGAAACAGAAGAAGTGGAGGACAGTGACATTGCAGGACGTTAAGTTGTTTCCTGCTATCACAGAGGAAGATGAGGCAGAAGGGAAAGAGGAGACTAGCAAAAGTGATAAGAGTTCATCAGGAAGTAAAAAGAAAAAAAAGGCCTAGATAGAAGAGGAAGATTCAGATGTTGAGGATCTTATTATTCAGGTGCTGAGAGATCGACCTCCACAATATGCAGTGCATGAGGGAGGTCTAAGTACAAGTTCTGCTCTAACTGCCCCAGCACAATTGTCGGGGACAGCGGGACCAGTGCAGACAGATAACTGACAGATAGAAGAGAGTACTCATAATGCACTATCAGCTTCGGTAATCCAAGTGCAGATGCATCTGCCACCGATACAGAGAATTTATCCTGAAGTACCGATTCGTGCGACAACCTCAAATTTAGTAGTACCTACAGAACAAGTGGTTCCAAGACCATTACTGGTAAAGACTGAGCCAACTCCGATACTGATGCCCCTGGCACAGATAAAGGGTATGCCGATATTTACACCAATGACAGGGACACAGCCGGATGTGACTCCAGTGATGAATCAGAGTATGGGAGTAGCCCTTCCACAGAATATGGGTACTAGAGCAGCCCCAGATGCAATATTGCCGCCGATTACTGTTTGTACAGCGGTACCATTGTTTGCACAGTAGAAATTAACCACTGCAGAACAAGGTGAAATGTCACAGAGCCTCATGAGGAGGTGGGTGAGAGAACATGTGCAGGTAATTTCTTCCATGGGTCAGACTTTTGATGGATCCAGACTACTGATGGATCTCAGTCCATTAGTCGCACTTCCCAATACGGTAAATGGTCCAAGTGCAAGTTACAGTTTGAAGCTCTTGACACTGCAACCTCCGGGTGCAGTGGTGCAGCAGGTGCCATCACCAAAGGCGAGTAACATTACGTTACAAGGATTGACTGCACAGCAGCTGAATGAGTGGTTGGATCGTTTGAACACTCCACAGAATACGTCCAAGAGTGAAGAGCAGATTGATCGCATTAGGTTGAGTACATAAATTACGGAATTTGTCGAAGGGAAAATGGGAGTGAATAGGTTGGAATCCTATACAGAAGAAGAGCTGAGATACTTATGCCCGAGAATCACAAGAGAAGCCGGCAGGATACATCAGAGATTGGCAGACTTAGCAGAAAAGCACGATATTGAAATTGGAAAGCCAAAACATTTGAAACGAAGTTACAGGTTAGATTTTGCGGCAAAGGATTTTGAGCACATAAGGTCCACCGGAATGAAAGCACATCTTAAAGGATTATTGCAGAGTGCTCAGATATGGGGAGCATTAGAAAAGTGGGAAGGCAGATGGGCGAAGAAGAAGGATAAATGGAAACGAGATTCACAAGAAGGGTCTGAAAGTGATAAAAAAGAAAAGGATCCAGTGAAAATTTTACCAATGAGGGAAATTCCAGGAGGGCTGTTTGTTCACGTCCCTTGGCACAAGAGTGATATTCTGTCATTCACAAATGATTATCCAAAACTGAGGGAGAAACCGGTTGAATGGTACCAGCAGACAGATAGATTTGTGAAGCTTTCAAAATGTCTGTGGGAAGACCTGAATACTTTACTAGAAATAGTGGTTTCCATCTGTTTTATGGGTGGAATGCAAAAGAGCTGTAGATTGGCCAACGAGTGAACCAGAAAGGGATAGGACTACAGGTGCACCATCTCCGTAAGTGATGAAGCATTATTAAAAGGTCAATGAATTCCAGAAGACAAAAATTTCACCTAAAAATATTGATTGGCAGAGAATTGACAGGACAGTGCAGGAGGTAAAGGAGTCGATACATGCATACTATGAAAGATTGTTGAAAGCGTTCAAGGAGTACAGTGGTAAGGAAGCGATCAAGCCGAAAGACATGTTGCATTTTGTGTTCAGGTTTGTGGAGGGATTAAAACCTGAAAATGGTCAGATGATTAAGAGTCTGAATTGATGAGGTGATGCAGTATGCAAAATATTGTAGTGATGAGATTGAGCTGAAGCAGAAAAAGCTGAAGGAAAAAGCAATGGTGATGCAGATTAAGGCAGCACAAACAGGAGTGCAAGGGACTTTTGTTCAGCAGATACCACAGCAGAAGGGAACTGTCATGTTCCAGCCTCAGATGAGAGGTAGGGGTCGTGGAGTCAATATGAATTGAGGTCCGGATTTGAGTACTGTGGTGGTTCAAAATGATGTGCAAGGGATGAAGAAGCTGTTACAGTGTCACCTTTGTGAAAATGTGGGACACTGGAAACAGGAGTGTCCGATGATGGTGTAGGATGGTGTTGTTCAGCAAAGTGGCGATGTCAATACATTTCAAAATGTGAATGTCTCAAGAATGAGAGGACTTAATCCAAATTTTCATAATAATGCAAATCAGATGCAGAATTTTCAACCATGCAGCAGGTGCAAATGCCACGTGCACATTTGACACAGTTACAACCAGTACAGAGGCAGGTTCCCATGGTACCTAGACAGCAAATGCAAATACCTCAAGCCCCGATGGAGCAGCACCAGCTGATGCTTACTCAACAGGTCATGTGTCAGAGACAAGACAGAAGTGGTAACACCGTGCACCAATTTCCATTGCATAGTGAGAATGAAATAAATGGTGACTGGTTGAGTGATAGTTCGGATGAGGAGCCATGTATGCTTGCAGCGTCCCTAGAGGTAGATCAGAGAGGACCTTTCATGAAGGGAAAACTGATGGGTCATAAGGTATAATTTCTGTTGGACACAGGAGCTACACGTTCCACAGTGAGGAGTGTAGAAGTTCCGAATTTACCTCTTTCAGGGAGAACAGTTCAGGTTGTGGGGGTAGCGAATTAGCATTTGACAAATCCGATCACAGATCCAGTACAAGCTGATATTGGTAACTTCCAGGGACTGCATAAGTTTGTTGTCTGTGATTCCAGTCCAGTATCCCTACTGGGAAGGGACTTATTATGCAAAACTAAATGTTCGATCTCCTGCTCAACTGCTGGGATAGAGATTCAGACAAATAGTGACGATGAAGAAGAACTAACTCCGGAAAGGGAAAATGACAATACCAGTGACGAGTACCCATTGATTGAGCTTTTCCCAATGTTTACCGTAAAGGAACTTCATTCAGATGTGCAGGGAACAGTATAGGAAAATGTGTGGGATCTAACAGGCAAAGAAGTGGGTTTGATCAAGAAAGTGGAGCCGATTAAGGTTACTTTGAAGCCGAATGTAGTGTTTCCACAGCTTCCACAGTATACCATGCCACAAGACGTCTTGATGAAAGTAGCACGGATAATTGGACATTTTGTGAAGCAGGGAGTTTTGAAAGAAGTGCTAAGCAGCCTATGTAATTCACCAATAATGGGTTTGAAAATGCCGTGTGGAAAGGTGCGAATTGTGTAGGATCTGAGAAAAATAAATTACATAGTGGTCAATTGTTGTCCCATAGTGCCAAATGCAGCAGTAATAATGTTCCGATTCCAAGTGATGCAGAATGGTTTACTGTGGTTGACTTGTCACAAGCTTTCTTTTCTGTGCCTCTTCATGAAGATAGTCAGTTTCTCTTTAGTTTCAAATTCCTAGACAGAGTCTACAGCTGGTGCAGGCTTCCTCGATGATACACAGAGTCACCATCCTTGTTTAACCAAATCCTGAAAAAGAATCTGGAGTCATTGGAATTGCCATATCAATTGACTGGTATAATAAATTGATGACTTAGTCATTGCCTCCAAAACAAGAGTAAGTACGACTGGATTGCCTGTTGAATCATTTGGGAAAAGTTGGTCATAACGTGTCACCATTGAAATTACAGTACTGTCAGAAGTTGGAGAAATATCTGGCTCACCAAATTGAGAAAGGGTCAAGGAGAATTTCCAGAGAAAGAATTACAATGATACTGCAGAGAAGTCCCCCGACTTCACAGAGAGATGTCAGGATGTTTCTGGGAATGGTAGACTATTGTCGTCAATGGATTCCAAATTTTGCAGAGAGTTCAAAGCCATTGCAACAACTGACGCATAAGGATGTCACTGATACCATAACATTAGACCATGACCAGATGAAAGCATTTACTGAGTTGAGAGAATTTGTGCAGAGCTCCAGCATTGGGTATGCCTGACTACACAAAGCCATTCACATTGTTTTGTCATGAACGTGATGCTTGTTCTCTGTCTGTCTTGACACAGGTCCATGGAGGTGCTTATCGTCCAGTAGCCTATTTTTCAGCTACCTTGGATCCAGTTGCAGCAGTTGTGTGCAGTTGCCGCAGTTGGTCAAAGCCTTTCACAATGCGAGGGAGTAGTGATGGGATATCCCCTGATGGTAATGGCCCCTCACTTGGTCAAGATTTTACTGACAAGTACAAAAACACAGTATTTGACTGGTGCCAGATTGACATGGTATGAGACAAGCATCTTAAGTGCTCCAAATATAACATTGAAAAGGTGTACAGTGCTGAACCAGGCAACATTATTTCCAAGCGATACTGTTGAAATTGAAAAGGAAAAAGACATTGAGCATGATTACCTTGAGATAACTGAGTTATGCACAAAACCAAGACCTGACATCAGAAATACTCAATTGGAAGAAAATTATCAAAATGTTTTTGTTGATGGTTCATGTCTCAGAGATGGTACTGGAACATTGAGAGCAGGCTATCCCGTGTGCACAATTACAGGTACTTTAGAAGCTTCCTATCTTCGAGGCGTATATTCTGCACAAGTAGCAGAACTGGTTGCTCTTACTAGAGCGTGCTATGTATCTGAAAGATTAAGGGTCACTATCTACACAGATAGCCAATATGGATTTGGAATTGTTCACGATTTTGGTCAATTGTGGTCGCAAAGAGATTTCATGACCTCTACTGGTTCACCAGTGAGAAATGGTGAAAGAATAAAAGAATTGTTGTATGCAATACAATTGCCTGAAGAAATTGCAGTGGTAAAATGCAGTGCACATCTAAAATCACAGGATTATGTATCACTGGGAAATGGATATGCGGATGAAGTCGCAAGGTTTTGCGCATTGAACTGTATATCATTCAAGGACAAATGGGAACTCATGTCTGGAGAAGACACCATATGTACGAGCTATGCATTAAAGGTGATTGACATACTGGAAGAATTAAAACATTTGCAGAATAATGTTGACAAGGAGGAGAAAAGAGGGTGGTTGAAGATGAAATGCACGCAGAGACAGGACGAGCTTTGGGTATCAGAAGAGGGCCAAATGGTTCTGCCAAATAGTTTGTTATCACAAATGGCCAGATATTAACATGGTCAGGCACACATTGGAAGGGATGCCATAGTTTGTTTGTTTAAAATTGACTTGTACAACTCCAAGTTGAGACAAGCCGCAGAAGCAGCATGTCATCGCTGTGTTATTTGTCAACACTTAAATGCGGGAAAAGGGACAGTGGTAAACTTGAGCCACATTGGAAGAGCAGGATGTCCATTCAGCAGAATGCAATTGGATTTCATTGAGATGCCTGTGTGTGGAGGTTTGAAATATATGTTGGTGATTGTGTGCATTTTTAGTCATTGGATTGAAGCATACCCTACAAGAAGGAATGATAGCCTCACAGTAGAGAAGCTATTGCTTAGAGAGTTGATACCGTGGTTCGGAGTTCCGATCTCTTTATAATCAGATAGGGGAACACACTTCAATAACGAGGTGATTAAACTTTTGTGTGCAGCACTAAACATTGAGCAGAAATTGTATTGTAGCTATTGCCCTGAAGCATCAGGACTAGTAGAGTAGATGAATGGTACTCTGAAATCAAGAATTGCCAAGCTGTGTGCAGCTACGAATCTGAAATGGCCAGATGCATTACCTTTGGTGTTGATGTCAATGAGAAATACACCCGACAGAAAGACAGGACTATCGCCCCACGAGATTCGCATGGGTAGGGCAATTAGATTACCAGCAGTTCCAGCCAATGCACTTGTCAATATTACAGATGATATGGTGTTGGACTACTGCAAGGGTCTGTCTGATGTGGTACGCTTTTTCTCCCAGCAGGTGGAGGCCACCACACTGCCACCAATTCACGATCCTGGGCACAACCTGAGAGCTGGCTATTGGGTTGTTGTCTGCAAGCACGTGTGCAAGACGTGCTTGGAGCCTCGTTTGCAGGGACCCTACCAGGTGATCTGATCCTGACAACCACGACAGCTGCAAAGTGTGCAGGACTTCCGAACTGGATTCACACGAGTCACATGAAGAAAGTGGCATGTTCACTGGATCATGAAGATGCATTGTTGAGAGCACCAACACTCGCGAAACAAGTCACAGCACCTAAACCAGAAAAGGAACAAAGAGAGCCTGGAATTGATCAAGAGATTGTGGAAGATGGTTCTATTACCCCTGTAAGAGACAAGAGTGAAGAATTACAGGAGGGTGCTGAAGAATCAATCTCGACGGATACAGCAGGTGACCGTAGCTCACCAGGGGTTCTCCCAGAAGTAGAAGGTTCTGAGAAACAAACAGAGCAAGTGCCAGACCAAGAATGGGAGGGAGTAGAGTTGGATCAAAGTCAAAGTGGTTTAACTCCTCCTGAGTCGGTTGCAGGTCCATCAAGAGAATACACCACAGAGAAGGAGAAAAGTCCAATCCTGAGAAAAATATTGACAGAAGGTTCGAGGAAAGGAGATAATTGGCCTGAGTCACGAGTAGAGAAAAGAAAGGAAGTGTTTATAAATGAAACAATAGAGGAAGAAGTAGATACCACGAGAAAAGAAGAATTAAGTGAAGGAGAGTTAAGTGGTGACCGAAAGTTGAAAAGAAAGAGAATAGCAAGTCGAAGATACGCAGGTCTTGAATGGGCATATGCAGCTACAAATGAATGGCAGCACAAGTTTATGTCATTTATTTTTGATGGAGAGGTTCCGAGTCAGTATTTTGATGTAACCTGAAGGTGATCAATAAGCTGAGCTGTTGCACCCATCTGAAAACCTTTTGAGAATAGAGACTGCTGAAACATACCTCGAAAAGACATTTATACCTGATTTGACATTGAAAACTGGATGTGACAAGCTGCTAACCGATAGTGACAAAGATAAGGGTTCCTGGATGTGAAACTGAACTGTTGATAGAAGAATATTTTTATTTTAGATTTTTCGCTGAACTTTTCTAAGTTACTTCTGCTTTCTGATTCTTTACAGATCATGGCTGAGTTCTATAATCATGCTAAGCGCTGTAAATACCTGAGCATTGGATTGGCAGTATGTGTGGGATTTTGTTTATGGTAGTGATTGTGGGTATGTCTGTTCTCGATGCGAAAGGAGACATTCATACTACTGCTTTTGAAACTACTACATTAACAGCTTTGGAGAAGTTTAAGTCAGATGAGAAATGTTTGCATGACTATACTAATGCTCAAGGAGAACTTTCTTCTAATGTCTTCTGTGGAGTTGTGTACCACAGCCTTCCATTAACCTACGGGATAAGTTGTAGTCTGCTACTAACAAGGTTCTATGATCAAGAATTTATACAGTATTTTTACTCTAATTAGGATGCAGTGTTTTCTTTTGTTCCTATCATTAGGTACCTGAGTAGAGCAGCTAAGGATCATGATACAGTATTGGCTAGATGATTCTTTGAGCCTCCACTAACGTTTGGAATGGCATATGCACATAAGAACAATCTCACATGTTTGCTTACACCTTTTGAGAAGAGCTTCATAGGTCATACTGATGACAGGAGAAAGGCATTAAAAAATAAATTAGAAAAAGGCTTACAGAAAAGGACTCACAAAAATGACTATGCTTATACTGCAATCAAGACCCAAGGGAAATTAGCTTTAGATGCATTACATGTAGGGAAGCTTTGTATATATAGGCCAAAATCACGCACTGACTCTTTATTTGTGGGTACGAGTGAATGTAGGCATGTGTTCTTGTTTCAGAGTAAATGGACTTTTATGTTGAATGGACAGGTCCCTACGAAGATATTTACTATATTTGTGGACTTAATGCTCATTACCGTCTTCCAAGAGGATGGTATGGGACATGTTATTTTGGAATAGTGTTCCCAAACATTTACCAGATAGAGGACTTGAAAAAGTTTCCGAAATTGACTGAATTACATCATAAGCGACAGAGGAGGGAATCCTCTTCTGCGATAGTGGGAGATATATTGGGTGCAGTGATTCCTTCATTGGGAGTCATCTTGAATTCGATCAAGATTCATAAGTTGTCTACTATTGTGAATAACATGCTGACAAATTTTACTTGGGCATTACTCCTGATAGATACTCAATTGGCTGCGGATAGAGCAATGACTCTTCAAAATCGTCTTGCTTCAGACATCCTTCTAGGGAAGGATGGCGGAGTTTGTAAAATGATTAACTCTACGCATTGCTGTTCATACATCCTTAACAATAGCAAGGAGATAAGAGACTTAGGGGGTCATTACAACCCTGGCGGACGGTGTTAAAGCGGCGGTAATACCGCAAACAGGGCGGCGGAAAAAAAAGGGAATTATGACCGTGGCGGAAACCGCCAACATAGACAGCCACTTTAACACTCCGACCGGCACAGCGGTACAGACAAGCAGAGCGGCGGTCACCGCCAACAGACAGGCGGAAGACAAAGTACTGCCCACAGTTTTACAACACACCAATCCGCCACCTTTTCCGGGGCGGATTCACCGTGGATAAAAACATTTCGGAAACAGCTTTTGCAATGGGAAAACGCTCACCTGAACACACTTCACGAGGAAGGAGGCCACCATGGAGCCCGAACTCCAAATACTCCCTGCGCTTGTCTACCTGCTCTTCTACGAACATCAGCAACGGCGGCGCCGAAGACAACGGTGAGTGCTGCACATACGACATAGGGGAGGCAAAAGTCACGGACACACACACGCAACACCCCCACCTCAATCCGACCCTCGCACACTACAACACACACCAATGCATTTCCAAACATCACAGGAACAACCCCTAACCCCCCCCCGGAAGAATGCAAAGACAAAACCAAATTACTTGAACCATTGTAATGTATCCAAATACAGTAAGCTCATATATACAGAAATATATACACATTCCAAATATATACATCACGATTGGTAGTGCAGGTATGCACATTTCAATGTCCGTGGACCACTGGGCCCACAATGCATGGGCGAGGCCCACACTAGATACCTGTCCACAAATGGAGAGAACACTGCAGGTGCATCAGATAGAAATACAACAGGCACCTCAGGGGGAAGGGAAGGAGGGCACCTCAGCCGGATGAGTGCACCACGCCAGATCCACGACGGGGCTCCATGCCCATTGATGTATCCTGGGGCGTGCAAAGCCACAGTCTCTCAAGTCTCTACAGTGGGTGGTTTGCCCACTGTACCATCCTGGGGAGTGCAAAGCCACAGTCTCTCAAGTCTCTACAGTGGGTGGGTTGCCCACTGTACCATCCTGGGGAGTGCAAAGCCACAGTCTCTCAAGTCTCTACAGTGGGTGGTTTGCCCACTGTACCATCCTGGGGAGTGCAAAGCCACAGTCTCTCAAGTCTCTACAGTGGGTGGTTTACCCACTGTACCATCCTGGGGAGTGCAAAGCCACAGTCTCTCAAGTCGATGCATGTCTCCACTGGTTCTGGAGGGGGACTGGTGCCCAGAGTGCTTCATCCTGTGAAGGATTCAGGTAGTGGATGCAGTTCTCCACTGGTTCTGGAGGGGGACTGGTGCCCAGAGTGCATCACGCTCCCTGTGACGGTCCCAGTTCCGTCACTGTCCCAGCTTCACATGTGCTAACGATGCTTGAGTTGGCGGTCTTTGCCCTGTTCAGCTGTGCTTTGCCATGGCGGTCTTTGCCCTGTTCAGCAGTGCTTTGCCATGGCGGTCTTTGCCCTGTTCAGCGGTGCTTGACTTTGCAGTTTCTGACCTGTTCAGCGGTGCTTTGCCATGGCGGTCTTTGCCCTGTTCAGAGGTGCTTGACTTTGCAGTTTCTGACCTGTTCAGCGGTGCTTTGCCATGGCGGTCTCTGTCCTGTTCAGCGGTGCTTTGCCATGGCGGTCTTTGCCCTGTTCAGCGGTGCTTGACTTTGCAGTTTCTGACCTGTTCAGTGGTGCTTTGCCATGGCGGTCTTTGTCCTGTTCAGCGGTGCTTTGCCATGGCGGTCTTTGCCCTGTTCAGCGGTGCTTGACTTTGCAGTTTCTGACCTGTTCAGCGGTGCTTTGCCATGGCGGTCTTTGTCCTGTTCAGCAGTGCTTTGCCATGGCGGTCTTTGCCCTGTTCAGCAGTGCTTGACTTTGCAGTTTCTGACCTGTTCAGCGGTGCTTTGCCATGGCGGTCTTTGTCCTGTTCAGCGGTGCTTTGCCATGGCGGTCTTTGCCCTGTTCAGTGGTGCTCGACTTTGCTGTCTCTGACCTCTGCAGCGGTGTGTGGCATGACGGTCCCTCAGTGCCCAGCGGGGCTGTGGCTGCCGGGGCCCTCCAGGGCACTGACGCTGGCGGTGGTCTCCCGACCAGTGACAATTGTGCTGCCCTCCTGGGCACTGACTCTGGCGGTGGTCTCCGGACCAGTGACGATTGTGATGCCCTCCTGGGCACTGACTCTGGCAGTGGTCTCCGGACCAGTGACGATTGTGCTGCCCTCCTGGGCACTGACTCTGGCGGTGGTCTCCTGACCAGTGACGATTGTGCTGCCCTCCTGGGCACTGACTCCGGCGGTGGTCTCCCGACCAGTGACGATTGTGCTGGCGGTGGCGTCCTGGCCAGCGGGGAGGATGGCGGCCTTCTCCGCCGTGCTGCTCTTCCCAGACTTTGGAGACTTCTTCTGCCTCCTCACCACCTTGTGAGGAGTCACAGCTGACTCGGCACTCCCCCCGGGACCCTTGTGAGCGGCTTTGCCGGCAGGAGTCTTCACCCTCTCCCGTCGGCCACTGTCCAACTTCTGGTGCTTTACAGGGGGTGGACTAGCAGTGCTTTGGCTCCGTGTCACACTGGCTGCCCTGGTGCCCGGTGCACTCCATATACCTCTAACACGCACCACTGGAACCGGACTTTTTTGGCTGAGGTGCTAGTACGGGACCTATGAATTGGAGGTGGGGGGGTGGTGGGAAAGAGGTCAACGTTGCTCAGGAAAAGTTTCTGACGAACACTGGGATGGGTAGCTGGAGGGGGTCTGGGAGTGGAGGAAGAGGAAGTGGTTGTAGGAGGTGTAACTTTAGATGATTTGGGTGCAGGTGCATGTTCTGGAGGCTGTCGTGAGGTGGATGGATGTTGGGTGTGTGGGTGCCCGCGTTTGTGTACTTTGGGAGGAGGCGTCACAGACACACTGGGAGAGGACACAGGGGATGTGTAAATGGTAGTGGGGGTGGTGAGTGCAGGTGAGCGGGGTGTGGTGCTGGGCGTTCTGGTGCGAGTCCTAGTGGCTGTAGATGTAGTGCATGCAGGTGAGAGTGTAGACGACACTGGGAGGGAGGAGGGAGACGACGAGGAGGGGGACACAGTGGAGGCAGTGGATGTTGCTGTGTCTGTATGTGGGTGATGCTTGTGTGAGTGCCTGTGGGATGTGTGGTGCCTATGTTTGCCTGAGCTGCCCTTGTGTGTTGAGGTGTGTGCAGGCTGGTCTGATGGTGTGCTTGGGATAGGCTTGGGTACAGGGGATTGGGTCTGGGTGGAGGATGTTGGAGGGGGGAGGCTAGACACAGGGACAATGGCTGCCATCAGTGCTGAGGCCAGAGATTGCAGGGTTCGATGAAGGGCAGCCTGACCAGAATGAATGCCCTCCAGGAATGCATTACTGTGTTGCAACTCCCTTTCTACACCCTGGATGTCATTCACAATGGTAGACTGCCCAACAGTGAGTGACCTGAGGAGGTCAATGGCCTCCTCACTGAGGGCAGCAGGGGTGACAGGGGCAGGGGCTGAGGTGCCTGGGGCAAAGGTGATGCCCACCCTCCTGGGTGAGAGGGCACGGAGTGAAGGCTGAGGGGCTGCTGGGAGGGCGGTGCTGGTAGGGGGGGTGGCGGCTGTACCTGTAGAAGTGGGGGGCACAGATGGTGCCGCCACCACAAGGGAGCTCCCACTGTAGGACGAGTCCGTGTCGCTGGTTGCTGATCCGGTGACCGACGTGAAGCTCCCCTCGCCCTCCGTCCCACTGGTATATTCGGAGTCTGTGGTGTGGCCCTCCATGGCCATGTGGGATGCAGCTCCCTCGTGCTCCGGTGCCACTGTCCCTCCGCCTGATGATGCTGATGCACAAAAGAACAGTTAGAGCACAAAAAGGGGGGGGGAGAACAGAAGAAAGACAGGTTGAGTGCATGGCTTACCGCTACCGTTGGCGGACAATACAGACACAGGAGCCCCCTGCACTACGCCGTGCTCTTGGCCTCTACAGATGCAGTTCCTGGGATATGGCCTACATGGCTATGAGTGTCATCTGTCCACATAGATGACACATGGGCATGTATACCTGTACTTGGCACTCTACAGAGGTGGGGTGGAGTGGCACATGGCCTGCATTACGGAGGGGCCTAGCCTACGGAACTCGCCCTGGCCTAGGGAAACCCACAGCCCTCCTCCCCCACCCAGACCCCTCCACTGCGCGCAAAGTCAGCAGAATGAGAGTGTACTCACCCCCTTGTGGCTGCTGTGATGCCCTCAAGCGCCCATCCAAGTCAGGGTAGGCCACCGCCAGGATCTGGAACATCAGGGGGGTCATGGTGCGACGGGCACCCCTCCCACGTTGGGAGGCCATCCCCAGCTGAGCCTCCGCCGTCTTCTTGCTCCAGCGGCAAATGTCCTCCCATCTTTTACGGCAGTGGGAGCTCCGTCTCTGGTGGACCCCCAGGGTCCGGACGTCCTTGGCGATGGCACGTCAAATATCCTTCTTCTGGTGGGCGCTGACCTACATGACATGTACAGGGGAAGAAGAGAAGTCATTAGCAACTGCACCGTCGAAGTGAGTGGCCCACATCCCTGCCCTTGCCATGTGGCGCATGCATTCACACTCCTTCATGCTCGCATAACTCTGCCCCCTTCCTACTTACATCCAGCTCTCTCCACCCAGGCATAGGCCATACAACTTGCACCCTATGTACTCATCTGTTGGTCTGGAGGACCGTAGAGTAGCGTGTACTGGGGGAGGACCCCGTCCACGAGCTTCTCCAACTCCTGTGCAGTGAAGGCAGGGGCCCTTTCCCCAGACGCACATGCCATTGTCTCTTCCAGACCGAGGTCACAGCAGCACTTGCAGTGTAGGTCCTCCCTGTCGAAGATCAGGTATCTAGTGATTGAACAGATAGAAAATGGCGGTGACGTCCGCAGCGGTGACGTCCGCGGCGGTGCGTATCATCACCGCCGGCGCACTTCCTCATTGGCTCCTGGGACCCATAGGGTCCAATGTTAACTAATGCAGCATTGCGCCGCGGTCTTCGACCGCCTACTGCAACTGTGTACAACGCCAGCGCAGTTACCTCACATCCAATTGTCCCAGTTTAGAGGTCAGGCAGCCGCCATTTCAGGGGCCCACATGGCTTCATTTACAACTGCGTCACACATACCTAGGCCTGGACTCAACACACTTACAGACAACTTTTTGGACTATGTTTCGTGTACTGTGTAGCTGTGGGTACATACCTCTGAGTTGCTTGACTCTGTGGTCGCTGTTGTCCTTCCTAGGCACCGTCAGCTGGGACATGTGAGGAGATGGCGGAATCCTCCGGTGTACCGACCGCTGGTGAAACTGTTGACAATGGAGGAGCGACATTTAATCATCACCTACAGGTTTGACCGTGCCACAATCCGGGAACTGTGTGCCCAGTTGGAGCCAGATCTGATATCACCAATCCGCCATCCCACAAGAATCCCCCCTCAAGAGCAGGTGCTGTCAGTACTCCATTTCCTTGCAAGTGGGTCATTTCAAACAACAGTGTCCATGGCATCAGGGATGTCCCAGCCTATGTTTTCCAACGTGTTGTCCAGAGTGTTGTCTGCCCTGCTGAAACACGTGAGGAGCTACATCGTTATCCCTCAGGTGGAGGATTTGGCTACAGTTAAAGGTGACTTCTATGCCCTGGGACATATCCCTAACATCATAGGTGCCATTGATGGGACCCATGTAGCTCTGGTCCCTCCCCACAGGAGTGAACAGGTGTACAGGAACCGGAAGAGTTATCATTCCATGAATGTACAGATGGTCTGTTTGGCAGACCAGTACATCTCCCAGGTAAATGCTATGTTCCCTGGCTCAGTGCATGACGCCTACATCCTGCGGAATAGCAGCATCCCGTATGTGATGGGTCAACTCCAGAGGCACCGTGTGTGGCTATTAGGGGACTCTGGTTACCCCAACCTGTCATGGCTACTGACACCAGTGAGGAATCCCAGGACCAGGGCAGAGGAACGCTACAATGAGGCCCATGGGCGGACTAGGAGGGTGATAGAAAGGACCTTTGGCCTCCTGAAGGCCAGGTTCAGGTGCCTCCATATGACAGGTGGTTCCCTATTCTACTCACCAAGGAAGATGTGCCAGATCATCATCGCCTGCTCTATGCTTCACAATCTTGCTTTGCGACGCCAGGTGCCTTTTCTGCAGGAGGATGGTCCAGATGACGGTGTTGTGGCAGCTGTGGAGCCTGTGGACAGTGATGAGGAGGAAGCAGAGGAAGAAGACATTGATAACAGGGACTCTGTCATACAGCAATATTTCCAGTGACACACAGGTGAGAACAATTTTTTTACTATTACATTTACTTTCACACTTCTACCTCTATCCTGTCTGTCAATATGAAGCAGTATATGCTAACTGAGTGGTACATTTCCATTACGGTTTCACAGGTGTGGTTACCAACGTGTGTCATCTGCTTGCATCCTTCATGGGCTTGTGATGTGTGACATAGGTATGTTGACATTACATTTTCCAACGGATTTTGTCATTGTCGTAGATAATACACATTTTATAAATCACTGACTGACTCCAGATTGTTTTGTAGTTCAAGGGTGTTTATTGAAGTGCTAATTATTGGAGGGGGTGGTAAAATGGTGAGGGGTGATGGTGGAGGAATGTCCATGGCAGAGTTCAGTCTATTAGTCTCACAGGTGCACTGCCCATATGGGCATAGGAAGTGGAACTGGAACAGTTCCAATCTGGACAGGGTGACAAAGTGGGACAGTGGGATGACAATCAGGGTGGTCTCATTTCCAGGCGGGGGGCTTGCCATCTTGCTCTGTCCTGTTCCTGTATCACAGGGACCGCTTGCGGGGTGGTTCTCCGTCTGCAGGGGGTGGGGTGCTGGTGTGGTGGTCCTGTGGCGGGGCGTCCTGTCCACTAGCGCCGGCGGAGGTGGTGGGCAGTTCATCGTGCAGGCTAGTGTCAGGGGCCCCTTGGAGTGCCACGGTGTCCCTCATGGTGTTCTGTATATCCTTCAGCACCCCTACAATGGTGCCCGGGGCAGAGCTGATGGTACTGAGCTCCTCCCTGAACCCCAAATACAGTTCGTCCTGCATGCGCTGGGTCTCCTGAAACTTGGCCAGGACCGTCGCCATTGTTTCCTGGGAGTGGTGGTATGCTCCCATGATGGAGGAGAGGGCCTCGTGGAAAGTGGGTTCCCTTGGCCTGTCCGCCCCCTGTCGCAAAGCAGCCCTCCCAGTTCCCCTGTGTTCCTGTGCCTCCGTCCCCTGGACCGTGTGCCCACTGCCACTGCCCCCAGGTCCCTGTTGTTGTTGGGGTGGTGGGTTATCTTGGGTTCCCTGTAGGGGTGGACACACAGCTGATTGACGTGTCCTGGGAACGGAGGTATGGGCCCGCTGGGTGGGTGCTGTGCTGGTGTTACCAGAGGGTGGAAGGTCAGTGTTGGGCTGTGCCTGTGCGAGGGGAACCGACTGTCCCGAGGCCCACGATGGTCCGGGCTGGTCATCTTGATCCAGTTGGCCAGAGCTGCTGTCATCACTGTGGGCCTCTTCTGTGGGTGGGGTAGAGATGTCTGGACCCTCCTGTCTGGTGACGTTAGGTAGTGATCCTGCTGGGGTATAAAAGCATGATTATTGCATATGTGTGTGTCATGGTGTGCAATGGGTGGGTGAGTGTGTACCCCAGTGCTAGATTTCCTGTGTGGGGGCTTGTGTGATGATGGTTAGGGGTTGTTATGTGTATGTGCAGTGGGCATGCTTTAGTGATGGTTGTCCATGCTTTGTTGTGTCATGCAGGGCTTGGTGTTGGGATGTGTGGTTTGTGTTATTAGTACATTAGTGAGGAGTTGGAGTGATAGGTGAGGGGTTGAGGGTGGGGGTGTGTGATAGCATGCAGGTAGGGTGGGGGAAATGATAGTTAAGATTAGACTTACCAGTGTCCATTCCTCCACCGACTCCTCCGAGGCCCTCTGGATGCATAATGGTCAAGACCTGCTCCTCTCATGTTGTTAGTTGTGGGGGAGGAGGTGGGGGTCCGCCGCCAGTCCGCTGAATCGCGATGTTGTGCCTGGAGACCACTGAACGCACCTTCCCCCGTAGGTCGTTCCACCTCTTCCTGATGTCCTCCCGATTTCTTGGGTGCTGTCCCACTGCGTTGACCCTGTCGACGATTCTTCGCCATAGCTCCATCTTCCTAGCTATAGAGGTGTGCTGCACCTGTGATCCAAATAGCTGTGGCTCTACCCGTACGATTTCCTCCACCATAACCCTGAGCTCCTCCTCGGAAAACCTGGGGTGTCTTTGGCGTGCCATGGGGTGGTGTAGGTGATGTGTGGGGTGGTGTATGTGGTGATGAGTGTGGTGATGTGTAGTGGTGTGTGGTGTTTTGTGCGTGGATGTTGTGTGGGTGATGGTGTTGTGTGCCTCTGTGTGGTGGGGTTGTCTATTGCTGTGCTCTCTCTGTCGCCTTCGTCTCTATTTTTTGGTCGTAGGGGTTTGTGGGTGATGTGGGTGTGTGTTTTATATTGTGTTGGGTGTGTGGGAGTGTTGTTTGTGTGTGTATCAGGTGTGTGTATTTTGAATTGTCCAATGTGGTGTTGTTTTGGAGATGTGTGTGTATTTTGAGCGCGGTGGTATGTACCGCCAATGGAATACGGCGGTTGAAAGACCGCTGCGTGGATTTGTGTGTCATAATAGCATGGGCGTGTTTCTGTTGGCGTGACGGTGGAGGTTTTGTTTTTGGCAGTTTATCACTGACCTTTGGTGATGTGGGTCATAATAGCTGTGGCGGAATTCCGCAGCCGCGGCGGTGTATTGGCGGTCTTCTGCACGGCGGTAAGCGGCTTTTACCGCCGATGTTGTAATGAGGGCCTTACTTACAAACCTGACTAACTCAAGTACTGATTTGAAGGAATTGAAGGAACCAGGTGTATGGGAAAAAGTAGGGAAAGGATTTGCTTCAGTGGGAAATTGGCTTAGTAACATTTGGAATGGGGTATTACTAAAAATCATACAGGGAATACTGATTGTAATTGTTTGCATATTAGGAATATGGGGATTATGTAAATTGTGTCAAAATATTAAATTGAGAAGATCTAAAAATAATCAGAGGAGGGAAGAACGAAATAGAGAAAGAATCTATAGGGAAGATTTGAGAAGGCAAAATGCTGAAGAAACTGAGCTGTAAAACCATTGGTGGTAAAAGTAGTGTGATGTCATATTTAGTCATCAGAGGAGGGATTGTTAACGCAAATGTCTTGATAAGAAATTATTAATGAATGTTTATGTATTTTGAATAATGAAAAATGTAGAAAATGACTAATGTAGAAAAATAATGTGCACGTTTGAAATTGGGACCTCGGAGAGTGGTCACCAAGATTCATGAATTATATTAAAGGAGTGACTAAAATATGTGGAATATTGAAAATGTATTAGAATAACTTAGTAGTATGTCATATTGAGAGATTTAACTTATGTTTTGCATTATATTGTAGAGCTTAACTTAGCCAAAGTTGTGGCCTAGTTTTGCCAGGCCTCGTGCAGAAGCTGAATATTAACGTTCAATGAAAGATGCTGACAAATCAGACTAACCGTGAACTGCTTATTGTCTAATAAAAATTTGCTTAGCAGAAACCTTTGCATGAAACGAAGGACAGGAGACGATGGAACAAATGTAACCAGTAGTGTGTAAAGCGCTCAGAGTGTACTTTCCCAGGACTCGAACAATAGAGACACTGACTGGAGAAGAAGATGCAATATTTCCGATACCTGATGAGCTGGATGATGAGGACATCGCAAAGTGAACCAATCAATAATCTGAGAACTGTGTAATATTAGAATTTAGAGATTTGAATTGTGAAAACTATTGGGCAAAGTAAAAATCATGTGATTAATTGACTAATTAGGAATTGGGGGATAGTCTGGCTGACTTTGATATAACAACGTGACTGAGGGAATAGATCTCAGACCTTATTCCGAAATTGATGCAAGATCGAAGAAGATTTGAGATTTTGTCATTGGGCTCATGCTTTTGAGAGCCTGATGTGATGCTGATCGATTAATGACCTGAGGACGAAGATTGACTTGTTGCTGATCCATACCGAGGATAGGTAGATATGACAATGTGACTGAATTAACTTTTGTGCCTTTTCTTTCTAGGTACCAACTACGCTGTTTTAATAGTTTTCTCTTAGCTAGATGTTTTTCCAAAGTCGTGTTCTAAACATTTCGCATGACGTCCCACATGCTGATGCCAATCTGGGTTAGATGAGTTTTTTACCTTATGACATTGACAAACACAGAGACAAATGATTGACAAACTGATTTGCTGAACTCTGCTGCTTATGTTAACTTATTCATTCCTGATTCTATTGTTGACATGCTACTGCTTTAGAATGTACTCTGATGCAAGTTTTGATTAGGCCATGTTTTTGGCGTCTTTTGATGAATTAATACAGATTTGTTGATTTGAATAAAGTTTGAACTAAATTTCATGAATTAGTATTGTAACTAATAGGGAATAAAACTACTAAAACGTATAGTGAGTTGTGGTTATTCATGGGGTGTTATGTTTCTGATTAATTGCTGATGATGACTAATGTTTATTGAATTGCATATTAATCATTAGTGTGACTGCCTAATGGCAATTAGGATACTAGTTAGGATACTCATTGGGAATCAAAAGGTTCATCAACCTATACTCTTCCCCTTGTCTAAGGACCAGGCGTGCTAACCACCAGCATGACTCGTAATCTGGCATCTGACAGCCAACCTGACGGTGGTTGGATCACCGCCATGGTGGTCCATGGACCACCAAACTTGTAATTAGGCCCTTAGTGTTCTGGTTTTTAGATAGTTAGGTGTGGTATGTGATATAAATATAAAAAGGTATGTTAAAGTTTGTGTTAGACCTGACAGCCTTAGGGTGGTCACCCCTAACTTTTTGCCTGCCTCCCTCCACTTTTTGGACACTGTTTTTGCTGGCTTTTAGACTCTGCGCACTTCATCACTGCTAACCAGTGCTAAAGTGCATATGCTCTCTCCCTTTAAACATGGTAACCTTGGATCATACCTGATTGGACTATTTAATTTACTTGTAAGTCCCTAGTAATGTGCACTATATGTGCCTAGGGCCTGTAGATTAAATGCTACTAGTGGGCCTGCAGCACTGGTTGTGCCACCCACTTAAGTAGCCCCTTTACCTTGTCTCAGGCCAGCCATTGCAAGGCCTGTGTGTGCAGTTTCACTGTCACCTCGACTTGGCATTTAAAAGTACTTGCCAAGCCTAAACCTCCCCTTTCTCCACATATAAGTCACCTCTAATGTGTGCCCTAGGTAACCCCTAGAGCAGGGTGCTGTGTGGGTGAAAGGCAGGACATGTACCTGTGTAGTTTACATGTCCTGGTAGTGTAAAACTCGTTTTTGCACTACTGTGAGGCCTGCTCCCTTCATAGGCTAACATTGGGGCTGCCCTCATACAGTATTGAAGTGGTAGCTGCTGATCTGAAAGGAGTAGGAAGGTCATATTTAGTATGGCACGAATGGTAATACCAAATCCTGCTGACTGGTGAAGTTGGATTTAATATTACTATTCTAGAAATGCCACTTTTAGAAAGTGAGCATTTCTTTGCACTTAAATCTTTCTGTGCCTTACAATCCACATTTGGCTGGGCTTAGTTGACAGCTCCTTGTGCATTCACTCAGACACACCCCAAACACAGGGTACTCAGCCTCACTTGCATACATCTGCATTTTGAATGGGTCTTCCTGGGCTGGGAGGGTGGAGGGCCTGCTCTTACACAAAGGACTGCCACACCCCCTACTGGGACCCTGGCAGACAGGAGTGAACTGAAAGGGGACCTGGCGCATTTCTTAGCCACTCTTTGAAGTCTCCCCCACTTCAAAGGCACATTTGGGTATAAAACAGGGCCTCCGCCCTACCTCATCAGACACTTGCTGGAGAAGAAACCTGAACCAGAACCTGCATCCTGCCAAGAAGAATTGCCTGGCTGCCTAAAGGACTCACCTGACTGCTTTCTACAAAGGACTGCTGCCTTGCTGTTGCCCTGTTGCCTGCCTTGCTGAACTCTTGCCTTGCTGCTGAAGTGCTCTCCAAGGGCTTGGATAGAGCTTGCCTCCTGTTCCCTGAAGTCTCAGGACCAATAAGACTTCTCTTTTTCATTTGGATGCCTTGTGCGCCGCAAAATTTGACGCACAGCTTGCTCTGCAGTGAAAAATTCACTGCACGCCGATCCGGAAAGACGCTGCTCGACGCGACGCCTGCGGTGCGACTGGAACTTCGACGCACGGCCTCGCCTGGACAAACCCCGCCCGACTCCAGAAAGGAAATCAACGCAACGCCTGCTGTGAGGGAGAAGATTCCACACACAGCCCACCGGAACGACGCGCAGCCGGAAAACAAGCCTAGGATTCCATGCACAGACCCCGGGACATCTGGTAATCCCGCGAACCACAGAAAGAGACGCCTGACTTCCCTGCGTGAAAAATAACGACACAAGTCCGTGTGTGCTGGGGAGAAATCGACGCACACACCATTTTTCCATAAATCTCTTCTTCTGAGGCCCTTTGCAGGGATTTTTCCACTTTCAACCAGGTACTTTGTGCTTGAAAGAGACTTTGTTTGCTTTTTAAAGACTTAAGACACTTTGGGGGTCATTACAACATTGTCGGTAAAAGCCGCTTACCGCCGTGCAGAAGACCGCCAATACACCGCCGCGGCCGCGGGATTCCGCCACAGCTATTATGACCCACATCTCGGAACCCGCCGAAATTCAGACACCCACACAAGTCCGCCACACCAAAGGTCAGTGATAAACTGGCAAAAACAAAACCTCCACCTCCACGCCAACAGAAACACGCCCATGCTATTACGACCCACGAATCCACGCGGCGGTCTTTCAACCGCGGAATTCCATTGGCGGTACACACCGCCGCGCTCAAAATACACACACATCTCCAAAACACCGCCACATTGGACAATTCCAAATACACACACCTGATACACATACAAACACCACTCCCACACACCCAACACTATATAAAACACAAACCCACATCACCCACAAACCCCTACGACCACAATTTATTCACGAAGGCCAGAGAGACAGCACGGAATAGACAATCCCACCACACAGAGGCACACAACACCATCACCCACACAACATCCACGCACAAAACACCACACACCACTACACATCACCACACACATCAACACTCACACCACCCCACACACCACCCCATATCACGCCAAAGACATCCCCGCTTTTCCGAGGAGGAGCTCAGGGTCATGGTGGAGGAAATCCTACGGGTAGAGCCACAGCTATTTGGCTCACAGGTGCAGCACACATCCATAGCCAGGAAGATGGAGCTATGGCGAAGAATCGTGGACAGGGTCAACGCTGTGGGACAGCATCCAAGAAATCGGGAGGACATCAGGAAGAGGTGGAACGACCTACGGGGGAAGGTGCGTTCAGCAGTCTCCAGGCACAACATCGCGGTTCAGCGGACTGGCGGCGGACCCCCACCTCCTCCCCCACAACTAACAACATGGGAGGAGCAAGTCTTGACCATCATGCATCTAGAGGGCCTCGGAGGAGTCGGTGGAGGAATGGACACTGGTATGTCAATTCGTAACTATCATATCCCCCACCCTACCTGCATGCTATCACACACCCCCACCCTCACACCCTCCCCTATCACCCAAACTCCTCACTAATGTACTAAGAACACAAACCACACATCCCAACACCAAGCCCTGCATGACACAACTAAGCATGGACACCCATCACTAAAGCATGCTCACTGCACATACCCATAACAACCCCTAACCATCATCACACAAGCCCCCACACAGAAATGCTTGCACTGGGGTACACGCTCACCCACCCATTGCACACCATGACACACACACATGCAATAATCATGCTCTTATGCCCCTGCAGGATCACGAAGGACCGTCACCACCCCGGAGGGTCCAGACAACTCCACTCCACCCACAGAAGAGGCCCACAGTGACAATAGCAGCTCTGCCCTACTGGATCCTGATGACCAGCCCGGACCATCGTGGGCCTCGGGACAGTCTGTTCCACTCGCACAGGCACAGCCCAACACTGACCTTCCACCCTCTGGTAACACCAGCACAGCACCCACCCAGCGGGCCCAAACCTCTGTACCCAGGACAGGTCAATCAGCTGTGTGTCCACCACTACAGGGAACCCAGGATAACCCACCACCCCAACCACAACAGGGACCTGGGGGCAGTGGTAGTGGGCACACGGTCCAGGGGACGGAGGCACAGGAACACAGGGGAACTGGGAGGGCTGCTGTGCGACAGGGGGCGGACAGGCCAAGGGAACCCACTTTCCATGAGGCCCTCTCCTCCATCATGGGAGCATACCACCACTCCCAGGAGACGATGGCGACGGTCCTGGTTAAGTTTCAGGAGACCCAGCGCCTGCAGGAGTTACAGTATTTGGGCTTCAGGGAGGAACTCAAGTCCATCAGCTCCGCCTTGGGCACCATCGTAGGGGTGCTGAAGGACATACAGCAGACCTTGAGGGACACCATGGCACTCCAAGGGGCCCCTGACACTAGCATGAATGATGAACTGCCCACCACCTCCGCCGGCGCTAGTGGACAGGACGCCCCGCCACAGGACCACCACACCAGCACCCCACTCCCTGCAGACGGACAACCACCACGCAAGCGGTCCCTGAGATCCAGGAACAGGACAGAGCAAGATGGCAAGACCCCCGCCAGGAAATGAGACCACCCTGATAGTCCTCCCACTGTCCCACTTTGTTACCCCATCCATACTTAAACTGCCCCAGCTCCACTTCCTTTGCCCATATGGCCAGTGCACCTGTGAGACTAATAGACTGGACTCTGCCATGGACATTCCTCCACCATCACCCATCACCATTTTACAACCCCCCTCCAATTTTGAGCACTTCAATAAACACCCTTGAACCACAAAACAATGTTGAGTCAGTCTATGATTTGGTAAATTGTATTATCAATGACAGTGTCAAAATGCATTTCTAGTTGTAAAGGCAACATACCTATGTCACACATCACAAGTCCTTGAAGGATGCATGCAGATGACACACGTTGGTAAGCACACCTGTGAAACCGTAATGTAAAGGAACAACTCAGTTACCAAATAATCCTATGAAATTACACACAGGATAGAGGAAGACGTGTGACAGTGAATGTAATGGTAAAAATGAAAATGTTCTCACCTGTGTGTCACTGGAAATATTGCTGTATGACTGACTCCCTGTTGTCGTTGTCTTCTTCCTCAGCTTCCTCCTCATCACTGTCCACAGGCTCCACAGGCTCCACAGCTGCCACAACACCGTCATCTGGACCATCTTCCTGCAGAAAAGGCACCTGGCGTCGCAAAGCAAGATTGTGAAGCATTGAGCAGGCGATGATGATCTGGCACACCTTCTTCGGTGAGTAGAATAGGGAACCACCTGTCATATGGAGGCACCTGAACCTGGCCTTCAGGAGGCCGAAGGTGCGTTCGATCACCCTCCTAGTCCGCCCATGGGCCTCATTGTAGCGTTCCTCTGTCCTGGTCCTGGGATTCCTCACTGGGGTCAATAGCCAGGACAGGTTGGGGTAACCAGAGTCCCCTAATAGCCACACACGGTGCCTCTGGAGTTGACCCATCATATCAGGGATGCTGCTATTCCGCAGGATGTAGGCGTCATGCACTGAGCCAGGGAACATAGCATTTACCTGGAAGATGTACTGGTCTGACAAACATACCATCTGTACATTCATGGAATGATAACTCTTCTGGTTCCTGTACACCTGTTTATTCCTGTGGGGGGTGACCAGAGCTACATGGGTCCCATCAATAGCACCTATGATGTTGGGGATATGTCCAAGGGCATAGAAGTCACCTTTCACTGTAGCCAAATCTTCCACCTCAGGGAAAATGATGTACCTCCTTACGTGTTTCAGCAGGGCAGACAACACTCTGGACAACACGTTGGAAAACATAGGCTGGGACATCCCTGATGCCATGGCCACTGTAGTCTGAAAAGAGCCACTTGCAAGGAAATGGAGCACTGACAGCACCTGCACGTCAGGGGGGATTCCAGTGGGATGGTGGATTGGTGAAATCAGGTCTGGCTCCAACTGGGTACATAGTTCCTGGATAGTGGCATGGTCAAACCTGTAGGTGACGATTAAATGTCACTCCTCCATTGTCAAAAGGTCCACCAGCGGTCGGTACACCGGAGGATTCCGCCATCTTCTCAATTGTCCCAAATGACGGTGCCTAGGAAGGACAACAGCGACCACAGAGTCAACTATTTACCAGGTATGTACCCACAGTTACACAGAACACGACACCAAACACAAAACCCTTCCTGTATGTGTGTTGAGTGTAGGCCTAGCTATGTGTGACGGAGAAGTAAATGAAGACATGTGGGCCCCTGAAATGGCGGCTGCCTGACCTCTAACCTGGGACAATGGGATTGTGGGGTAACAGCGTTGCCGTTGCACACCGTGGCGGTAGGCGGTCGTAGACCGCAGCGCAATGCTGCATTGGTTAACATTGGACCCTATGGGTCCCAGGAGCCAATGAACAAGTGCGTCGCCGGTGATGATACACACCGCCGCGGACGTCACCGCCGCGGACGTCACCGCCATTTTCTATCTGTTCAATCACTAGATACCTGATCTTCGACAGGAGAGTACCTACACTGCACGTGCTGCTGTGACTTCGGTCTGGAAGCGACGATGGCTGCTGTGTCTGGGGAAAGGGCCCCTGCCTTCACTGCTCAGGAGTTGGAGAAACTAGTAGACAGGGTCCTCCCCCAGTACACGCTACTCTACGGTCCTCCAGACCAACAGGTTAGTACACAGGTAGCACGTTGTATGGGCTAGGCCTGGGTGGAGAGGGCTGGTTGTAAGAGGGAAGGGGGCAGAGTTCAGGGAACATTAATGCATGTGAATGAATGTGTCACATGGCTAGGGTAGGGAGGGGGTACACTCACATCGACGGTGCAGTTGGTAATGACTTCTCTTCTTCCCTTGTGCATGTCATGTAGGTCAGCGCCCACCAGAAGAAGGACATTTGGCGTGCCATCGCCAAGGACGTCCGGACCCTGGGGGTCCACCAGAGACAGGGCACCCACTGCCGTAAAAGATGGGAGAACATTCGCCGCTGGAGCAAGAAGACGGCAGAGGCTCAGCTGGGGATGGCCTCCCAACGTGGGAGGGGTGCCCGTCGCACCATGACCCCCCTGATGTCCCGGATCCTGGCGGTGGCCTACCCGGAGTTGGATGGGCGCTTTAGGGCATCACAGCAGACACAAGGGGGTGAGTACACTCTCATTCTGCGGACTTTGCGTGCAGTGGAGGGGTCTGGGTGGGGGAGGAGGCCTGTGGGTGTACCTAGGCCATGCAGAAATACGTAGGCTAGGCCCCTCCATAATGCAGGCCATGTGGCACTCTACCCCACCGCAGTAGAGTGCCAAATACAGGTATACATGCCCCTGTGGCATCCATGTGTGCAGAAGTCCACCATAGCCATGTAGGCCAGATCCCAGAAATTGCATCTGTAGAGGCCAGGAGCACGGCGTAGTGCAGGGGGCTGCTGTGTCTGTATTGTCCGCCAACGGTAGCGGTATGCCATGCACTCAACCTGTCTTTCTTCTGTCTTCCCCCCCCCCCTTTTTGTGGTCTCCCTGTTCTTTTGTGCATCAGCATCATCAGGCGGAGGTACAGTGGCACCGGAGCACGAGGGAGCTGCATCCCACATGGCCATGGAGGGCCACACCACGGACTCAGAATGCACCAGTGGGACGCAGGGCGAGGGGAGCTTCACGTCAGCCACTGGATCACCAACCAGCGACACGGACTCGTCTGCCGATGGGGGCTCCCTTGTGGTGGCGGCACCATCTGTGCGCCCCACTTCTACAGGTACAGCTGCCACCTCCCCTACCAGCACCACCCTCCCAGCAGCCCCTCAGCGTTCGCCCCGTGCCCGCTCACCCAGGAGGGTGAGCATCACCTTCACCCCAGGCACCTCAGGCCCTGCCCCTGTCACCCCTGCTGCCCTCAGTGAGGAGGCCATTGACCTCCTCAGGTCCCTCACTGTTGGGCAGTCTACCATTGTGAATGCCATCCAGGGTGTAGAAAGGGAGTTGCAACACGGTAATGCATTCCTGGAGGGCATTCATTCTGGTCAGGCTGTCCTTCAGCGAACCCCTCAATCTCTGGCCTCAGCACTGATGGCAGCCATTGTCCCTGTGTCTAGCCTCCCCCCTCCAACCTCCTCCACCCAGACCCAATCTCCTGTACCCTAGCCTATCCCAAGCACACCATCAGACCAGCATGCACACACCTCAACACACAAAAGTAGCTCAGGGAAACATAGGCACCACACAACCCACAGGCACACACACAAGCATCACCCACATGCAGACACAGCAACATCCACTGCCTCCACTGTGTCCCCCTCCTCGTCGTCTCCCTCCTCCCTCCCAGTCTCGTCTACACTCTCACCTGCATGCACTACATCTACAGGCACCAGGACTCGCACCAGAACACCCAGCACCACACCCCGCTCACCTGCACTCACCACCTCCACTCCCATTTACACGTTCCCTGTGTCCTCTCCCAGTGTGTCTGTGACGCCCCCTCCCAAAGTACACAAACGCAGGCACACACCCACCCAACAGCCATCCACCTCACGACAGCCTCCAGTACCTGCATCTGCACCCAAAACACCTAAAGTGACACCTCCTACAACCACCTCCTCTTCCTCCACTCCCAGACCCCCTCCAGGCACCCATCCCAGTGTTCGTCCGAAACTGTCCCCTCTGTAAAGTTGACCTTTTTGCCCCCACCCCCCCTCCACTTCATCAGTCCTGTCGTAGCGTCTCAGCCAAAAAGCCTCCTGTACCAGTGGTGCTTGTTCAAGGTGTGTGGAGTGCACCGGCCACCAGGGCAGGCAGTGTGACACGGAGCCAACGCACTGCCAGTCCACCCCCTGTAAAGGCTCTGAAATTGGAAAGTGGCCAACGGGACCGTGTGAAGACACCTGGAGGCAAAACAACTCACAGGGGTCCCAGGGGGATAGCAGAGTCAGCTGTGACTCCTCCAAAGGTGGGGAAGGGCCAGAAGAAGTCTGCACAGCCTGGTGTGAGCATCACGGCGGAGAAGGGCGGCATCCTTCCCGGCGGCCGGGACGCCACCGCCAGCACCGTCGTCCCTGGTCCGAAGACCACCGCCACCGCCAGAGTCAGTGCCCAGGAGGGCCCAAGTATCGTCACTGGTCAGGAGACCACCCCCACCGCCGGAGTCATTGCCCAGGAGGGCCCAAGTATCGTCACAGGTCAGGAGACCACCGCCAGAGTCAGTGCCCAGGAGGGCCCAAGTATCGTCACTGGTCAGGAGACCACTGCCAGAGTCAGTGCCCAGGAGGGCCCAAGTATCGTCACTGGTCAGGAGACCACCGCCAGAGTCAGTGCCCAGGAGGGCCCAAGTATCGTCACTGGTCAGGAGACCACCGCCACCGCCGGAGTCATTGCCCAGGAGGGCCCAAGTATCGTCACTGGTCAGGAGACCACCGCCAGAGTCTGTGCCCAGGAGGGCCCAAGTATCGTTGCTGGTCAGGAGACCACCGCCACCGCTGGAGTCAGTGCCCAGGAGGGCCCCGGCAGCCACAGCCCCGCTGGGCAATGAGGGACCGTCATGCCACACACCAATTTCCAGTCCAGAGAACGTCATGCCACACACCAATGCCCAGTCCAGAGCCCGCCATGGCTAAGCACCGCTGAACAGTCCAGAGACCGCCATGGCAAAGCACCGCTGAACAGTCCAGAGACCGCCATGGCAAAGCACCGCTGAACAGTCCAGAACCGCCATGGCAAAGCACCGCTGAACAGTCCAGGGACCGCCATGGCAAAGCACCGCTGAACAGTCCTGAACCGCCATGGCAAAGCACCGCTGAACAGTCCAGAGACCGCCATGGCAAAGCACCGCTGAACAGTCCAGAGACCGCCATGGCAAAGCACCGCTGAACAGTCCAGAGACCGCCATGGCAAAGCACCGCTGAACAGTCCTGAACCGCCATGGCAAAGCACCGCTGAACAGTCCAGAGACCGCCATGGCAAAGCACCGCTGAACAGTCCAGAGACCGCCATGGCAAAGCACCGCTGAACAGTCCTGAACCGCCATGGCAAAGCACCGCTGAACAGTCCAGAGACCGCCATGGCAAAGCACCGCTGAACAGGGCATGCACCGCTGAAGAAGGAAAAGACCGCCACATCAAGCATCGTTATCCCATGTGCAGCTGGGACAGTGACGGGACAGGAACTGTCACGGGGAGATTAATCCAGTCTGGGCAACAGTCCCCCTCCAGAACCAGTGGTGGCTGTTATCTACTTGAGAGACTGTGGCTTTGCACTCCCCACGATTGAACAGTGGGCAAACCACCCACTGTAGAGACTTGTGAGACTGTGGCTTTGCACTCCCCAGGATGGTACAGTGGGCAAACCACCCACTGTAGAGACTTGTGAGACTGTGGCTTTGCACTCCCCAGGATACATCAATGGGCATGGAGCCCCGTCGTGGATCTGGCTTTGCACTCATCCGGCTGAGGTGCCCCCCATTCCCTTCCCCCTGAGGTGCCTGTTGTAATTCTCTCTGATGTCCCGGCAGTGTTCTCTCCGTTTGTGGACAGGTATCTTGTGTGGGCCTCGCCCATGCATTTTTGGACTAGTGGTGCACGGACATTGATATGTGCATATCTGCACTACTTCTCGTAATGTCTATACTTTTGAATGATTTTATCATATTTCTGTATATATTTGAGACATGTATATTGAAACATTACAATGTTTGAACAGATTTCGTTTTGTGTTTGCATTCTTCCGGGGGGGTTGTGGGTTGTTACTGTGATGTTTGTGAATGCATTGGTGTGTGTGTTGTAGTGGGTGAGGGTGGGGGTGGGGGTGTTTCGTGTGTGTCCCCTGACTTTTGCCTCCCCTATGTCGTAGGTGCAGTACTCACCGTTGTCTTCGCCGGCGCCGGCAGATGAGTAGGAATACAATGGCCGGTAGGATTTGTAATTCGGGATCCATGGAGTCCTCCTTCCTCGTGGGATGTGTTCAGGGGAGCGTTTTCCCATTGCAGGGACTGTTTCCGTCGTATTTTTATCTATGGTGAATCCGCCCCGGAAAAGGTGGCGGATTGGCGGGTTGTGATACTATGGGTGGTACATTGTCTTCCGCATGTCTGTTGGCGGTGACCGCCGCGCTGCTTGTCTGTACCGCCGTGGCGGGCGGGGTGTTAAAGTGGCTGTCTTTATTGGCGGTTTCCGCCAGGGTCATGATTCCCTTTTTTGGTCCGCCGGCCTGTTTGCGATATTACCGCACCTTTAACACCGTCCGCCAGGGTTGTAATGACCACCTTTATATCACTTTTTAGTGATATCTCTACAATTTCATATTGCATCTTTATTCGTTTTGACCTGCAAATATCCAGATAAATATTATATATTTTTCTAAACACTGTGGTCTATTTTTGTGGTGCTATATTGTGTTATTGTATGATTTATTGCAAAAATATTTGACTCATTGCCTTCTGAGTTAAGCCTGACTGCTCACGCCAAGCTACCAGAGGATGGGCACAGGATAATTTTGAATTGTGTGTGACTTACCCTGACTAGAGTGAGGGTTCTTGCTTGGACAGGGGGTAACCTGACTGCCAACCAAAAACCCAATTTCTAACAGTTTGGTTCACTATTAGATTTATAAAAATGTAGTAGTGAATGACAACAGGCATGACCTTACATTCATGCAGCCTCTTGCTTTTGTGGATTTACGTTTTAATACTGTGCATATTTGGTAACACACAAAAACATATTCTGATTTAAAGAATTTGGAAGCAGGCAGCCTACAGACGTATGAAAATGTACGGCCGTAATGCAAGGCATAATTTTGAAATACTGGCTCACTGATGTCTATTTTGCAACATTGTGATACACAATATGTATGCCTATATGTTCACCTGGGGAACCTGCATGCTCCTTGCTTAGTTTTGTAGGAATAGACAAGGGTTTGGCAGTGTGCTTTGAGAATACACTAGAGGAAGAAGTTTTAGGCCTCATGCTGCCTAAGACATCAGTTCACATTGAAATCCCTGGTAAAGGTCTTTTGAGATGTTAATACAGCAATAATGTTTTGATTCAGAACGTTCATAACTGATATAAACGAGTCCATCATGTTCTCCAGTCCTTGTTAGAATGCATTAACAGAGGAATTGATGATCTCTAGCTGCTTTTCAATTTGAGTCAGTTTCGAAGGTACTGCCTCTTGATTCTTTGTTATGTCAGCTAGAGAATCAGCAATTCCTTGGTGCCTAGAGTATTCTGAGCAAAGTTCTTATTTGGCTTTAGTTACCTTTGGACTCCTTACTGACTATCCATCGATATATCCACTCCCTTCTTGTGTTCTTCAGCAATGCATTGCTGTGTTCTACGCATTCATCTTTAAAATGTCACTTGAAGATGATCGTCATCCACAGGAGCTCGTTGATCAGTTCTTCTAAGTGAAGAAGTGAGTAGAGGAACTTGTGTGGAAACTGTAGCGTTGTTTGTCGGGAATTGTCCAAAAATCCACAAGTTCGGTAAATGTTTCATCATCCAAGGAGGGCAAGATGGTGTCAAAGGTCTCAAAGATTGCATTCTACTCGTTACATCATAAGATTCACTGTTAGTATCTGAAACAGAAAAGCACATTAGTAAATTGAGATTCACATTATAACATGTTGACAATTTTAAAGAGTAATTTTCAATGAGAAAACTGAAGCGAGAAACATATATTCAGTTGATTTAAAACGATGCAAAGCACAACCAGTATTTATTTTCAGATATATAATAATTAGTTGACAATATATATGTTAAAACACGTAAAAATATGTTATGTTTTAGAATCAATTTAAACAAATTTGTCTTCGATTGAAAATGTATTTTATTTCAATAAGTCTGTATCTGGCTGTTTACACTGCCATATGATACTCTACACCAGGGGTCTTCAAACTGGGGGGCAAGTGATCACAGGGGGGGCGCCAGACTCTGGCCAAAAGCAGCATTATACAGATATCAGGCCTTTTTTAAAGCAGAAGCATGTTATTGCATTTAAAAAAAGGTAACGTTACTTAACTACAATGCTTATATAGGTCTAGACATATTTAAACAGTGCCATCTTTATAAAATAATTGTGAAAAATTCTGAGGGGGTGCAATGATTTTTATTTTTCAACTGTGGGGCACGGAATTAGGAAGTTTGGAGACCACTGCTCTACACTGAAGTCGTGCTTTTATGATAAGATACATCTTATATTATTACTATATATATTTCTATTTTACACTGAGGCAACAGAGCACAAAAATCCCCATCATAGTTCAAATATAAAAAATGCAGCAAAATACACAAAAACGTGTTTAATCTAAGATATTACATTCCCAGTTCTAAAATCAAGAGTTATTACTGTCACAGTGTATGGAGCTGACAGGCACCAACAGATTGACACCATACGTTTGTAAAGCTGTATGTCTTTTAACAAATATACTTTTGTCTGTGGAGTTTAATCTCCCCTTCCAAAACTTTACCTTTAATGTTTAACCTATTTGAGATATATGTTTTAGAATGTAAGCTTTCACGGAGATTTTGATCATTTAGCAATTATTGTGCTACAAATGGCTGAATCATACATGCATTTTCAACATGATGCTTGTGTAGTACAATCATTTGTAGGCTTCATGCTGCCTAAGACATCAGTGAGTGCAGTGAAGGCTACACTGAAATCTGTGGGAAGGATTTTCTGAAATGTTATTACAGCAACAAAGTTTTGATAGGAACACTCATAACTGGTATGAAGGAGTCAATTTTCTGTTCCGGGCACTGTTGAAATGTATGAACTGAAGAAATGATAGTCTGAGGCTGATTTTCAGTTTAAGCCAAATTTGAAGATACTGCCTCTAGATTTATTTCTTTGATGACTTCATCTGTGTCAGGTAGAAAATCATCAATTCTGTGGATCCAAGAATAGGTGTTTTTCATGTTCTGAGCTAAGTTCATATTTGGGTTCAGACACTTTCGGACTCCTTCCAGAGTGTTCATCATTGCCACCACCCCCTTCTTGACTTCTTCAACATCACACTGCTATGTCGCTATGTATTGCTGTCACTTCATTGGATTATGGACCAGGCTAAAAGCTAAGGACTATGAAACAGAACACTGAATATGGTATAGCAATGAGACCAAAAAAGCTATCTAGATGGATAGAATGAGGCTTATCTATTTAATGGCATAATGACATGTGACAGGTTACTAGGCAGGAACCCTTGGATGCCAGAAAAAAAGTTAAGTTGCAGGTTGAGAATCAAAACTGGAAACAGAAAAACACAAGGAACCAAGCACCAGGGCTAGTAACCCTTGAAGAGAACTATATAGGAGTTCTAACCACAGGGAACCAGAAAGGCACAAAAAAACAGAGGTACATGGATAGATAAATTGGTACAAACTAAAGCAAAAGGGAGAATTACAGCAACAAAATAACACTTTGCCAGGTGTCTGCTCCATCATGAAAAGGTTTTAAATACTGACTCTTCCTCTTAAATGCCAGAAGCACTCAGGGTACCCCAGACATCAGAATGTCAAGTGAAACTGTGTAATTGGGTTTTCCATTGCCCTGTCTTCCATACTTTTCACATCTTTCCAGTCCTGTGAGTAACTTGATGTCTGACATGTGTCAAACCCCTGAGAAAACCACTCACTGTGATAGTTTTAAGTATTGCGGCAGAAGATGCCAGGTTTATTGGCATGATTCTCTCACTTTCTTCAAATTATGGTTTTGTTTTCCCAGTGCTACTCTCTAGTGTCTGTGTATCAGGAATTTCTTCTTCTAGAATGCATGGAAGGTCACATGACTCATAGCTTGTATTCTTTTCATTGTTGGGGTAACACTGGTCTATTCGGTGTTCTGGCTTTTATCCATCACTAGGATTGGTGAAAATGGAGATGCTAGTGTATATGGCATGTAATGACAAAATGTAATTTAATGAAACAATTCAGAAAATAAGAGGAAGGTGTTAAAAAGAGAAACCGTGGCTCACAGATTAGAATGTAAAAACAAAAAGTAGTTCACGCTTGCATGAAACCCAGTGGGTATTATTAAAGTGTTACATACTTTTCACATTTAGGATAACTTTGAAATCCTACTTTATAACAATGTTGAATCACTAATTGAAGCCCCAGAACCCCCAAAAGCCACCTACAACCACCAACTCAGCATGGGTGAGCAAAGATTTCTCTAGTCATTACCTTACTACAAGTATGTTCTTATGGCACACTAAAGCCATGAGTGGTGCTTTACACAGCCTACTGAACAGAAACTTGAAAGACTAAGCTAAATTAGTCAAGTTAGTCTAATCTTGGAAACACAGAGACAAAACACCAGTAACCATTTTAGTAGCTCCTGAAGCTTTCCAATTTTTAGAGAGTATTGGGATATGAAATTGAGCTATAAGCCTCCTCTTTCATCAGGTCCATTCTTATTCCTTTCTGTAAGACACCATAACTAATGTGCTTGACACTTGAGCTTAATGACTGGACTATGTAGAATAGGCAGCTTGAGGCCTTGCTCTCGAATTCAGTCAAGAACATTTAGTAGCTAATATTTATGTTCCACCATTGTTTTTCTGAAGACAATAATGCCACTGAGGAATATCAGGACTTGGAAAATGTTCATGCTTTCATTATCTTCTCCATCATTTTTTAAAGCTTGCACAGCTCCAGAGAAGATTCGGGGCTTCAGATCGGAACATGTAGAAGGCCAACCAGCAAGTGAATTCTTTGTTCTCTTTGTCTGCTTATCCTATGTTGAACCGATAATATCTACTGCTCTGTTACAGTACTGAAAGCTATCAGCTTCCTTAGAGTCTGTTACAAATCGAATCAACATGAGAAATCATGGTGTGGAATGGTTTGATGAGTCACTGTGCAATAATCTCTGCCCAATTCTGCTCAATGTCTTTCCTCCAAGTGCCACAATAGGCAAAGCATGTGGACTATGAAACTAGACGAGCTTGTGCAACAGGCTCTCCTTGGCAGAGTCCAGCAACAATGAGTCAGATAATTTGAATAGTCCGAGTTTGAACATAAGCAATTTCTGATCTGGTACTTTTGCTTGTGTGACTGTGATTGACAGATGCATCTGGACAAGCTGAGTTCAGCTATGTGGGATGTTCAATTGCTTCATGTTGTCGGCAGTATGAGGCATAGTAATGGATGATCTTGGCTTTATATCCATGGAGACAAGGAAATTCTTTACCAAGATGCCTCCTGGTAGGGTCCCTCTTCTTGGCAGTTCATCAGGTCACCTTTCCTGCAGGTTACTTTCAACACATGGAGACAAAGAATTCTGACCTTGACCTTGGCAGCAGCACCATCACTCTCACGAACAATGGTCAGGATGCCAATGCGTGAACATTTTAAAAGTCCTGGTTCAGGTTATAGCAGGCACTGCTCGGGTTGATCCCTCCCCACACATGTACCACTCTTGGCTTTCCTTTCCTTCGAGTTGCCCACTTTCTTGTGTTCTCCATGCTGGGAGCAAGCTGGACATCTAGTCAGTCTTTCTTCCTGCATAGCAAGGCAGAGTCCTTCCCTCTTTCTTCAGGCAGGCAGGCAGGCAGGCAGGCAGGCAGGCATCTAGGTTCCAGGCAAGCCCCCAGTTGCTTCAACAGAAAATAAATTTTTCAGGTGATATAACCTCACCTCTTTGAGACTGCCTGTCATGCACACATCAGCTTTGCTCACACTACAGTGCTTTGAGAACTCTGTAGAGCACTACTTTTTGTGGTCATGAAAATTAGGAACTGGAAATATAAAGGGTAGTTTAGAGACCATTGTCAATAGGGTCAATGCAGTGGGACACCATCCACGCACCAGGGACGACATCCGCAAGAGATGGAATGACCTGAGGGGGAAGGTCAGGGCCATGGCATCTAGGCACCACATTGCAGTCCAGAAGACTGGGGGAGGACCTCCACCAACACCACCTGACTACACTGACTGGGAGGAAAAGGTACTGGCCATCCTGCACCCTGAGGGCCTCACTGGACTCACTGGAGGAATGGACTTGTGTAAGTCATCTACAATTACCCTATCTCCATCACACCTGTAGTGCATGCACCACCCCACCCCTCCAACCCGGCACCCATGCCCACTGTCACTTGAAAAGAGCCTGTGGCCAGGAAATGGAGTGCAGAGAGCACCTGCACTTCAGTAGGGATGGCATGCTGATTACGATTTGCCGGAGTCAGTGCAGGATCTAGTAATGCACAAAGTTCGAGAATAGTTGCACAGGTGAGTCTGTAATTGATTATGATGTGACGTTCCACCATGGTCCGCATATCCACAAGTGGTCTGTACACCGATGGGGCCCTTCCTTGCCACAAGGGTCTGTACCTAGGAGGATATTGAAACACGTGTGAGGAGCACACACATCGGCACACATTGTCAGTCATTGAGAACTGCTGACTTGATTGTAGGGACTCAAATGCTAAATGTTTTTGACATAACATCAACTAGACCATAATTATTGATCAGGGTTGGTAATGTGTGGTATTGTTAATGGTCACATGCATAGGTGTGTTAGGTGAACATTAGGGCCTGCATTGTGCAGATAGCAGTATTATAAATGCGTAGTTAAGGGCAAAATGTCTGCCGTCTGTAATCCAGAACTGTCGTGGCGGAAGTGACCTCAGACCACTAACAGTTGCTGTAACAGCGTAAGGTGGTGTTTACCGCCATACACACAGTCATTGGTTAACATGGATTCCAATGGGGAATCCTGGCGTTTCATGATCGCCGCCGTCGGTGACGGTGCACACTGCCACAGTACGTGCGCAAGTTCGGCACCCCAACTTCACTTGACTCCCTGATCTCGTGCAAGCAGGTACTCCACTGAGTGTACTGCTGTGTCCTGCCTCTGGTCATGGAAGTTGCTCGTGTTGCAGGGGAAAGGGCCCCAGTCTTCACCCAGGAGGAATTGGAGAGGCTAGTGGACGGGGTCCTGCCCCTGTACGCCAAGCTCTACGGACAGCCAGAGGTACAGGTGAGTAGGGGCACTGGTGGCAATGGTTGTGTGTAATGGATGGCGTTGGCAGTATGTACATATGTGTGCACCTCTGACCCTGCATGAGCCATGGTTCATGACATGCTGTGTGCGTATGTCCTGTTATTCTGTTTGTACTGTCCGTCCCATAGTGGACGTCTAACCAGCTGAATATATTTGCCAAGTGCCTGACCTCTGTGTCACATTTCTGTGTCTCCCTTTTAGGTAAGCGCCCACCAGAAGAGAGCACTTTGGCATGCCATTCTCCTTGGCAGAGTCCAGCAACAATGAGTCAGATAATTTGAATAGTCCGAGTTTGAACATAAGCAATTTCTGATCTGGTACTTTTGCTTGTGTGACTGTGATTGACAGATGCATCTGGACAAGCTGAGTTCAGCTATGTGGGATGTTCAATTGCTTCATGTTGTCGGCAGTATGAGGCATAGTAATGGATGATCTTGGCTTTATATCCATGGAGACAAGGAAATTCTTTACCAAGATGCCTCCTGGTAGGGTCCCTCTTCTTGGCAGTTCATCAGGTCACCTTTCCTGCAGGTTACTTTCAACACATGGAGACAAAGAATTCTGACCTTGACCTTGGCAGCAGCACCATCACTCTCACGAACAATGGTCAGGATGCCAATGCGTGAACATTTTAAAAGTCCTGGTTCAGGTTATAGCAGGCACTGCTCGGGTTGATCCCTCCACACACATGTACCACTCTTGGCTTTCCTTTCCTTCGAGTTGCCCACTTTCTTGTGTTCTCCATGCTGGGAGCAAGCTGGACATCTAGTCAGTCTTTCTTCCTGCATAGCAAGGCAGAGTCCTTCCCTCTTTCTTCAGGCAGGCAGGCAGGCAGGCAGGCAGGCAGGCATCTAGGTTCCAGGCAAGCCCCCAGTTGCTTCAACAGAAAATAAATTTTTCAGGTGATATAACCTCACCTCTTTGAGACTGCCTGTCATGCACACATCAGCTTTGCTCACACTACAGTGCTTTGAGAACTCTGTAGAGCACTACTTTTTGTGGTCATGAAAATTAGGAACTGGAAATATAAAGGGTAGTTTAGAGACCATTGTCAATAGGGTCAATGCAGTGGGACACCATCCACGCACCAGGGACGACATCCGCAAGAGATGGAATGACCTGAGGGGGAAGGTCAGGGCCATGGCATCTAGGCACCACATTGCAGTCCAGAAGACTGGGGGAGGACCTCCACCAACACCACCTGACTACACTGACTGGGAGGAAAAGGTACTGGCCATCCTGCACCCTGAGGGCCTCACTGGACTCACTGGAGGAATGGACTTGTGTAAGTCATCTACAATTACCCTATCTCCATCACACCTGTAGTGCATGCACCACCCCACCCCTCCAACATCCACCAGGACCACTACCCCACCCAGCCCACATTGACAACATCCAGTAACCCTGCAAGCCCACAAACCCACAAACAGGCCCACATCCCTCCCCCTGTGCACAGCCACCTACCCCTGCAAGGAATCACAAAGGCACTACACCACCCACAATGCACCTCCACATCCTAAGCAAAATGCACTGCAAACCTCATGAAGGCACCCTGCATGGCCCCAAAGTGTAAAACCTGCACAAAACAGCCCAACCCTGTGCACCCCATCTGATCATGCATTTGTAACAGACATGTCTATTTTCCCCAACAGGCTCCACCACCCATGCCACCCTGACGGACAGGACAAGGAGTGCCAGTGCCCCCCAGGGAGACAGAGGCACCTCACAGGACACTGGGGATGGAACCCTGGACACTGATGAGCAGGCTGGCCCCTCACACAGTCCTGGACTGTCCCCATCCAGCAGCCCCACCCAGGATACCACTGACACCCCTACCACCCAGGCAAGAACATCAGCCCAGGGCAACCGTCCACACACCTGTGTATCCAGGCCACAGGCTGGTGGAATACAAGTACAGAGGCCACAGTCACCCCCTACAAGCAGGCAGGAAGACGATGGCCCCAGTACAAGTGGCACCGCAAGACCTGTGCAGGGGACACAGCCACAGGGGGCTAGGCCCAGTGGGAGGGCATCAGTGGCCCAGGGGGGAGGCCACAGGATGGATGCTGCTGCCCAGGACGTAATCTCTGAGGTCCTGGGGGCCTACCAGCATACCCATGACAGATTGGCCCTGATAGTATCTACCCTGGAGCATAGTCAGAGGATGCAGGAGGAACACCACCAAGAGGCCATGGAGCAGTGGAAAATGCACAATGCAACAATGGCCAGCATAGCAGGAGCGCTGCTGCAGCTTGTACTAACCCAGTCTGAGACCCACACAGTACAGGAGGCCCCCACTACAGCACAGGAGACAGACCAGACAATGACAGCATCAGCAGCAACATTTCACAAACTACCCTCAGAGGAAACACAAGGAACAACCATGTCATCCCCTATAGGTCAATAGCAGGTGCACAAACGGACCCTCAGGCCAAGATATGGGACTGGAACCCCTGCCAAAAACAAGGCCCCCTCAAAGAAGTGACTTTGCAACAATCTGTCCACTAACTATCCCACACAATCAACCACCAAACAGTGCTAACAATCAATAAGAACTCATGTAAGCATTGATGGACCCACCAATACTTACAACAAGGCTGCCACCATGTTGGCATTTAGGAGAACCACCCATGACCAACTGCCATCACTGTAATTTGCACTATTCAATCCCTGCACCAAATAAAACACATATCACACCTGTAACACTGTCCCCTGTCATAATGTGTGAACAAAGTGAAGTATGGATACAACTGGCTGATTATTTTATTTGTACCTGCATAGCATGAAAGTACACACTCACCTTACATGTTGTTGAGCCTAATTATGTTAACAAAAAGAACCACATTTTATTCTGTCATATGCAGACCCGGACACAGTTGCAAGTAGTACATTCAAACCCCCCCTAGATGTCAAGGCACACTGACAGTATGTTTCACAAACACAAATGTCAGCCCTTAGTCCCACATAGTTACTGGAAGTAGAGTTGTATCAGTTGGGTCCTGGAATTGACATCTTCCCCTTCCTCATTATCACCATCACTCCCATTCCCTCTCTGAGGTAGCTGGCCTGGATATACAGCACCATCCACCTCCAAGAGGGGGATAGAATTTCTCACTGCCACGTTGTGCAGCATGCAGCAGGCCACCACTATTCTACACACCTTTACATGCCCATAGGCCAGGGAACCCCCAGAGATATGTAGACAATGAAATCTAGCCTTCAAGAGATCTATTATGTGTTCTATCACCCTCCTAGTCCGTCCATGGGCCTCATTGTAATTCCTCTCTGCATCTGTCCCCGGATTCCTCACTGGTGTTAGAAGCCAACGCAAGTTGGGATAGCCAGATTCACCTACCAAAAGCTGCAAAACAGAGCAGTCATTGTCAAGCCTCAGAGTTAGACAGCCTGACTGTCTGCTAGGTGGCAGTTAGTGACAGAAACACCTACCTATGATCCACCCTCTGTCCTCTTGTAGTTGTTCCATCTTGTGTGGCACACTACTGTTCCTCAGTACAAAGGAATCATGGACTGAACCAGGGAACATGACATTCACATGTGAGATGTACTGGTCTGCAGTACATACCAATTAAATGTTCATGGAGTGAAAGTTCTTCCTGTTTCTGTACACCTGTTCACTGACTCTTGGGGGTATTACAGGAATGTGGGTGCCATCGATGGCACCTATCACATGGGGTATGTTAGCAAAGGCATAGAAGTCAGACTTGATGGCAGGGAGGTCAGTACTTTGGGAAACCTCACATAGGACTGCAGGTGTCGTTCAAATGCATTCAGAAATCTTGTTAGTATCATGCTGAACATTGGCTGTAAAAATCCGGCACCCATGCCCACTGTCACTTGAAAAGAGCCTGTGGCCAGGAAATGGAGTGCAGAGAGCACCTGCACTTCAGTAGGGATGGCATGCTGATTACGATTTGCCGGAGTCAGTGCAGGATCTAGTAATGCACAAAGTTCGAGAATAGTTGCACAGGTGAGTCTGTAATTGATTATGATGTGACGTTCCACCATGGTCCGCATATCCACAAGTGGTCTGTACACCGATGGGGCCCTTCCTTGCCACAAGGGTCTGTACCTAGGAGGATATTGAAACACGTGTGAGGAGCACACACATCGGCACACATTGTCAGTCATTGAGAACTGCTGACTTGATTGTAGGGACTCAAATGCTAAATGTTTTTGACATAACATCAACTAGACCATAATTATTGATCAGGGTTGGTAATGTGTGGTATTGTTAATGGTCACATGCATAGGTGTGTTAGGTGAACATTAGGGCCTGCATTGTGCAGATAGCAGTATTATAAATGCGTAGTTAAGGGCAAAATGTCTGCCGTCTGTAATCCAGAACTGTCGTGGCGGAAGTGACCTCAGACCACTAACAGTTGCTGTAACAGCGTAAGGTGGTGTTTACCGCCATACACACAGTCATTGGTTAACATGGATTCCAATGGGGAATCCTGGCGTTTCATGATCGCCGCCGTCGGTGACGGTGCACACTGCCACAGTACGTGCGCAAGTTCGGCACCCCAACTTCACTTGACTCCCTGATCTCGTGCAAGCAGGTACTCCACTGAGTGTACTGCTGTGTCCTGCCTCTGGTCATGGAAGTTGCTCGTGTTGCAGGGGAAAGGGCCCCAGTCTTCACCCAGGAGGAATTGGAGAGGCTAGTGGACGGGGTCCTGCCCCTGTACGCCAAGCTCTACGGACAGCCAGAGGTACAGGTGAGTAGGGGCACTGGTGGCAATGGTTGTGTGTAATGGATGGCGTTGGCAGTATGTACATATGTGTGCACCTCTGACCCTGCATGGGCCATGGTTCATGACATGCTGTGTGCGTATGTCCTGTTATTCTGTTTGTACTGTCCGTCCCATAGTGGACGTCTAACCAGCTGAATATATTTGCCAAGTGCCTGACCTCTGTGTCACATTTCTGTGTCTCCCTTTTAGGTAAGCGCCCACCAGAAGAGAGCACTTTGGCATGCCATCGCCAAGGAGGTGCGGACCCTGGTGGTCTACAACCGGCGGAGCACCCACTGCAGAAAGAGGTGGAGGACCTGCGGCGCTAGGTGTGAAAAATCTGTGAGGCCCAGCTGGGGAAGTCCTCCCAACGGGGAAGGGGTGCCCGGCAGGCACTGAACCCCCTCATGCTACGTATCCTGGCGGTGGCATACCCAGACCTGGATGGGCGCTTGAAGGCTGCACATCAGTCACAAGGGGGTGAGTACACATACCACATTTTTAACCCCTGATGGATGTCTGTGTGTGCATTTGGGTTTATCCTACTTAGTTGCAGGGACTCTGACTGATGTCCATTTACATGATGGCCCCCGTAGGGAGTAGGCTTGTTTGGGTCAGGTCTCCTCCACGTCGGGTCCTTAGGGTGTTTAGGCAATGGGTGTAGAGCAGGCTTCTGGTCACTTGTCAGGGGCATGGCCATGGGTATAGTTGAAAGTGCTGCCTGTTAGAGGGTCTTCTGGGTGGGTGTATGTATGACCACTATGTTCACTCCTTTCAGCCATTTACAAGTGTCTCTCCTGTTTTGTCTCCCCATCCCTGTTCTCTTGTGTTGTTTGTGTATATCAGCATCATCTGACGAAGGAGCGGAGGCACCGGCGATTGGGGATGCAGGGTCCACGGATTCATCCGAAGCCAAGGGAACCAGTGGGTTGGAGGGGAGGACCACTGGGGGAGGCAACTACCACTGGAGGTAGTGACTCCAATACCTCCTCTGATGGGGGCTCCCTGGCGGTGGTAGACCCTAGTGGGCACATCCCTACTGTGTCATCTTCCGCCACCCACCATTTGCTCCCCACCAAGTTGCCCGTGCCCGCTCACCCAGAAGGGTGGGCATCTCCTTCGCCCCAGGCACCTCCTCCCCTGCCCCAGTCAGCCCTGCTGCTCTCACGGAGGAGGCTATTGACCTCCTGAGAACCATCTCTGTAAGGCAGACAACCATTGTCAATGCCATCCAGGGGCTTGCATCAGACCAATGCCTATCTGGATGGCATTCACAGTGCCGTGTCTGGCCTACAGAGATCTTTTCAGGCTCTGGCCTCCTCTTTGACAGCAGCCAGTTTCCCTGGTCATTCTGTCCCACCTCCAACATCCTCTACCCCTTCCAGCACCCCACTCCCTTCACCCGTCCAAAGCACACAATCTGACATGCAGTCAAGCACCTCAACAGACAAGAAGCACACTTCTAAACACAAGCATCACACCTTCCACCACAAGCATTCACCCAGCCAATATACACATGCACACACAGCAACATCCACTTCCCCTGTTGTGCCCACCTCTTCCGCCTCCCTGTCTGTCCCCTCTACATGTACACCCCCAGGCAAAGCACCTTCAGACACTGTTGCTGAGCTTATTCCTGCACTCACCACAATAGCACACATCTATACATGCACCCCAGATACCACACCTGCACTCACCACAACTACTGTAGTTGACACATGCAGCACACTCACCAGACTTGCGGACACCCACACAACATACATTCACACTGGTAGCCTGACTTCTCCCACTGTGTCCACCCCCCTCCTCCAAAAACACACAAACGCACCAAAACACCCACCCATCACACATCCACCACACCTCAGCATACTGTCCAGTCACCTGCACACACAACACGCACACCTACACCACTTATGTCCACACCCTCTGCCTCCACTCCCACGCCCTTCTCCAGGTCCAACCCAATTGCTCCTAAAAATCTTTTCTTCTCCCTCGTGCTGACCTCTTCCAGCCCACTGGCCCACCCCATCTTGTTCCTAAACGTGCGCACCTCCTTGCCCTTACCATTCCTTCCACTTCACAGCCCGCCCCTGTCCGCCCTTCACATTCCCATGCCCCTTCCCCAGAGAGGAAGAAGCCCCGTGCAGAGACAATGCCATCTGGATCCACCCGGTCAAAGCACACTCCCCCACCTTCCAAGGCCAAACCCAAACCCCCTCCATCTTTCGAATGCAAATCCAAGGCCCACCCCCATCGTAAATCCCCACACCCACCACCCCCTGCCCCTGTTCCCTGAGGTACCTGGATGCCCCATTGTTGCCCCTATAAGGTGGAGTACCATAGCATTTTTGGGAGTCAGGTTGGGGCCATTGTAGGCCCAAAAATTAAATTCTGGCACTATGGACTGGCCATTGGCCTTAATGTGAATCGTTTGCTCAGAGAGCTGCATTAAATGTTTATGTGTGGCCTGTGTTTTGGCGACACACTCTTGATCCCTGGTCTCTCGTTTCATTGTTTGGGGGTGTGGGGCATTTTTAGGTACTATGCTCAGGTTGGATTTGCCTTGTGTCGGGTAAGTACCTCTTGCTGTAGGATTTATGGGTTGTGCTGTTGTGAAGGGTTGTGGGAGCGTTGCAGGGTGGGTGGAGTAGGTGGGTATGTAACTGTGCCATTTCTTCCCCTGTTTAGTAGGTTGCGGTACTTACCGTCATCGTCTTCGTCGGTGGTCTCAGTCGTGGAGGTACATGGCAAGGAGCAGGGCTGGCATAATCTGCAGCTCTCTATCCATATCTGCTTTGGAGTGTTGTGTGAGCCTCCAGTGAGGCTTTCCTTACATTTGGTTCATTTCCACCTGGCTTTGCGTGGCGGTGGTTCCCGTCTCGGAACTGACGGCGGTCTACTGGTTCATTATTTGATGGGCGGGTTGGGCCTTTCCATTGGCCTGTGGGCGGGCTCTACCGTCGTTGTCGACTCTCCTCTACTGGCAGTGGGTGGTTTTCAGGATGCCTGTGTTTCAGTTGGTTCATTATTTGGAAGTCCGGACTGCTCCTCTGTTGGCGTTGCTTACCGCCGTGTTCATAATGAGGGCCTAAGTCTGACCCACTGCAGGTGACACCAGTCGCTCCAATCTGGGTTCTGCTCCGGCTAATTGGCAGTGCCTCATCTCTACCCAAGGGCAGAGATGACTGGGCAGCCGAGCGCATTACATAATTGGTTTCTCAGGGAAGCGGTGGTCACTCAGGTCTCATCCGTTTCTCTCAGTTACATTAGTCTCATATATACAATGACAAACAGAGGCAGTATATGTTTCAATAATGATTTTAATAAAACGACTGCATCTTAGAGAGCAAAGCGTGAGCTGCAATAACCAGAATGACACAGCATGACAGTATTAAAATTGCGACAAGGAGAGTGAAGCATAATAATAACGCTACCATATTGTCACTACAGTCAGTAGACTAATTCCTACCTAGATCATAATAGAGCACAGTGTGCTAAGCTCTAATTCTGCCCTTCAGGTTCCCCTGGGAAGACATCATCCCCCATACCTGAGCAAAGGCCTGAATTCTGCATTACCATCTGTGGCTAAGCATTCAGCAATCAGCATGCAGTTGTGGTTCTCTGGCAGGAATCTCCTCTAACGTGTAAGGGACATGGAAGTGTTTTTATAATAAAACAGCTGATGTCCTGAGAAAATGTCCCCACTTAAGGATGTGTGTTTTCTATGAATGTCGGAGACTAAACTTACACCACGTTCACCGCAACCTATCTTGCTACAGCCTTGGAAGAAGCACAGAGTGAGCAAGAATGTCTTGTTTGAGAACAGAGTGCTGACCTAGGCAAAACAGTTAGATAGATAGAAAATAAAACAAGACTGTAAAGGTGGCTATTGTAACAATAATAAAATAAAGCAGAATAAAATATATCTAGGTTAAAGTGCACAGCTGCAGGCCTAGTATGCTAAAATAACATACATGGAGCTATAGATAAAATGGCTACACAACACCCTCCCCTTGTTGGTTGAAGGTGGTTCAAAGCCTAATTACATATAAAATGCTACTAAAAAGCTCATCCTAAGATATATATGTAAAAAAATTCAATAATGACAAGTTAAAAGGACAAAAGGACACATGAGCATATAAAAGGACAATTTAAAACTGTTAATATGTGGAATAAAAAGGACCAAATTTCAAGTTATTTTTAGAATTTCCAATCCATTCCAGGACAACGGAGGACAGGAAATCTTCCACTTCGGCAGGTGTTAAAGATGGAAAGGTATCGTCGAGAAGGACCAAGGAGCAGTCGTGTTCCATAGCCTTAGCCTCAGCCAAGGTGGCATTCTGTGGTGTGCCTAAAGATGAGTTAAGAGCCACATCCTCCAGGAAGGGCAACTCATAAGTAGCTTCCCATAGCAAACGCACCCTCAACATGCATGTCTGGTAATGAGCCCTCAGCGAGAATATCAACAGATCAGCATCCAATGAAAGCGAGTGCTGCGTGGAAAGACAGACTTCCAGTGCATGTTCGAAAGAGCACCAAAGGCACTGAAACACGGGCTGCACACAATGCAAAACTGGTCTGAATGACAGAGACCAGTCACACTCCAATTGCTCCAGGAGTGTTGCTCCAAAAAACTGCATCATGCGATCACGACACATCTGCGCTGATGGAAGCACTTTCATTCCTCCTTGTTGCGACGGGACAGCCCTTGTGTATAAAAAATTGCAACAGCAAAACATCAACAATTATAGCCAAAGTTATTGGAAATACCCCCAAAATACTGAAGAAAATTGAATGAATGGCTGATGGTACTAAACTGAATATGTAGAAGAAGGTGTGAAAGAGACAAGAGCAACAGACTTAAAGAAATTTGCAATTCCAGTTGTAGTGGATGCATTTAATATCCGTTCCACAAGTTCACCGAAGTGTCTCAGAATGTTTGTACTTAAAAGGGACTGTATTTCTGCTGACGACCTTGCCACCTGAAGTGCGTAGGTCTCGCGGGCAGATGTAAGAGCCACATGTTTTTTAAACAATAACGCCTTGAGTCTGCTCAACTTGACAAAATTCACATTAGAAGTAGCAATGTGAGGCCAAATGTCTGCTACGTCTTTTATTTTAGTGGGAGGAAAGAGTACGTTCCCACAGCATGTAACAATCTTAGAAACCAAAACAACTTAGACTATTCCAGCTTGCATCCCACAACAGTCTTCACCATTGAGGAGAACATAGCTGCTGTTTGAAAGCACCTGGAACGTAGGTCTTATCAAGGGAACTGGAACTCCCTTCAGATAACAAGCTAAATTTGCTGCAGACGTGTTAGATGCCTCATGCAAGGACAGCTGTTTACAAACCATTGAATGGCTGACTGAAGTCTTGCATTCACTACCGCTAAGAAAGACTTATTCCATGCCACTAAGACTTTTGTACGAGAAGGGAAGCTCCCACACCTCATGGATGTAACAATCTCCCAACCTTTCATATCTGCCGACCGGAATGTGTTTTAAATAGGAGGGGAATTGAAGTGTAGAAAAAGGCAGATTAATGACCCTGTGTAGTAACCACTCAGCAGATGGTATTTCAGCCACAGTAAAAGGCAACTTTTCTAATTTCTCGATGTTTAGCATGACATAAGTCGCTCCTTTCTTAGCCATTAGTTGTTGTTGTTGTTGCGTTAAATTAAAGGAAGAAAATATGTCCCTCGCACTGACATGTTGCCAGGGAAGTGTCCAACCTAACTGCATAATGGACCTTAGCTGACTCTGTCCATGGTGTAAAGAAGACAGATCTGTTTGTATAATGTCTATAGCAGAAGAGACAATATTATTTAAGGTGTATATCCGGTTGGACAGGGTATTAATCCCATTATCTACAACAGCTAATGCCTTTTTTAGATTTTCCTGGTCTATTTGCCTTAACCGTGCAGCTACTCCTTGTTGGGAAAGCTTCCAAATTTTATTATATACCTCATAAAGGAAAAGCTTTCTGCAATGTTTTCTGGGGCCTAACAGGAAGTCCTGTAAATCGGTGTTATTAGACAGGAGACTGAGTTGTTCTCTAACCGCATCTAGTGAGGAAGTTCTTAACCATTGCTGGTATAGTTTCCCTACACTGTGGCCCTCATTCTGACCTTGGCGGGCGGCGGAGGCCGCCCGCCAAAGTCCCGCCGTCAGGTTACCGTTCCGCGGTCGAAAGACCGCGGCGGTAATTCTGACTTTCCCGCTGGGCTGGCGGGCGGTCTCCTTCAGACCGCCAGCCAGCCCAGCGGGAAAGAGGCTTCCACGATGAAGCCGGCTCGGAATCGAGCCGGCGGAGTGGAAGCTGTGCGACGGGTGCAGTTGCACCCGTCGCGTATTTCACTGTCTGCGCAGCAGACAGTGAAATACATTTAGGGCCCTCTTACGGGGGCCCCTGCAATGCCCATGCCAGTGGCATGGGCACTGCAGGGGCCCCCAGGGGCCCCGCGACCCCCCCTACCGCCATCCGGATCTCGGCGGTCCGACCGCCGGGATCTGGATGGCGGTAGGGGGGGTCAGAATCCCCGCGGCGGTGCAGCAAGCTGCGCCGCCGCGGAGGATTCAATGGGGCCGCGGTACACTGGCGGGACCCCGCCAGTGGTGCCGGTCCGACCGCGGCTTTACCGCCGCGGTCGGAATCCCCATTGAAGCACCGCCGGCTTGTCGGCGGTGCTCCCGCGGTCCTCCGCCCTGGCGGTCAAAGACCGCCAGGGTCAGAATGAGGGCCTGTATGTTGTAACTATACCCGCATGTTCAGATGATATATAGCGAGGGTCCGGCCTATTAGTTCTAAAACCCCCAGAGGAGTTGATAAAACGTTGGTGACACCCATTGGTATCTACTGGCCACAATAACCACCCGCCAGGACGTGTCAGTGAAACATTAAATGTACCATTCTGGACCCATTCATCAAGCTGATTTTCAGTTGCATTTGTACATTTTTGCCATTTATAACATTTTGCACGTATACTGGGCGTGTTCAATTCCTTGATCTTTGCTAAGCCTAGACAACTTGTTTGTTATACAGTTTCATTTAAAAATATAATTTGAACAGGTATCAGGCATGCTCTGAATAAAGCTTCCTTTCCCCTAATTTGCCAATGTTTAGTTCCCACACACTTTTTAAGTCAATCGACTTCAGCCAATACTCATAGCCTTCTATAGTCAACCGGGAAACAAAGGAATCTGAATATATAAACTTCGTATTTGTCAATAATATGCGTATGTTTTCCATCGGTGGCAATTTAAAATAATACGACTCAGCATTTCTAACATCATGCCCAGAGAAATATGTAAACTTTTCAGAATATATTTTGGAACTCCCTTGCAGTGGAGTCGGACAATGTTCCCATTGTGTATAATTAAAAACAGTTTTTGGACTGCTCACTTTGTGTATGAAATGGTGCCATAATAATTATACCAAAACATTTCACCATAATTTTCTTTAGATTGATAAACATCTTTGTTTTCAAATACAGTATAATACTGCTATTCAGTCATCATAGAATGAACTGTTTTCACATCCCAATCATCAGAAACAATGCCTGGTATTATTATATCATTAATTGAAAGTTTGAACACATATGGTATTTCAATGACCTCCGTAGGGCTGTTTATATCAAATGTTATTTTATCCTAAACAATCCCATCAGGACTTGGCATAGCGGAAATGTTCACAAAAGACAAGTCTCTGCGGACTTTGTGTGATGAAAAATTTGGTTTTAGGACCTCATCCACCAGTTCAACTGTTGATTTTTCATGAAGAAAATGACCATGTATTAATAAAAAGAAAGTGATGGCAAACCCATTCTAAAGCAGGAATGCTAATACAGTCAAAGAAACCCACAGATAGTTCCATGGGAGAATAAAGTAAGTTACTTTAAGCCAGTTTATCAGCTTACGTGTTTTTGACAGTTCAGGTGTTGAAGAGGTGAATGAGACTGAGACATCATCATTGATGATGTCGACTAAATACCCAGAAGCAGTTTGTGCAAAGACTGGAGCTGTGTTAGTTGGTGGAGTTGGTGTTTCCTGCGGTGGCACAGAATAAATAGCACCATCCATCTGTGTTGAAGCTGTATCAAATCGATCAACTATTTCTGTATTACTTGTTGTTAGTGGAACCAAAGCAAGATCATTTTCCACCCTCCCCAAGCTCAGAGAGGTATCGGTGTTGCTTCTTACAACTTGTAGAGGAACGTCTTGACCAGTAGTGAGAGGGATTCGGGAACTACTAGTTGTTCTTCTTGGTCTGCTGTGCAGGATCGGCCACATGGTGTAGTTTGACATTGTCAATGGAGACAAAACAATTTTCTTTGGCACCTGCCAATGGTGGTAGAATGACAGTTCTGGTACCGTGTATTCCCAAGACTGGGACTGGTGTACGATAAGAAGGACCAAATTCCTTTTTCACAGCAACCTTTTCACCTACTAGATCCCCCACTCTGGGAATCCAGCCAGTAGGCGTTACAGGTACATCCTTGATTCTGTGAAGGCAGCACTGATAGAACAGTTGTCGTCACAGAACTGTTGTAATTCCTGTAAGACAGTGACACGTTCATTTATGTCAAAGGGTGTTTCTGCCACCCCCACGCCGGGACCATCAAGATCTGGAACATACATTCAAGTTCCGAACAGGCACTTATATGAAGTACGACCGCCCAGGGACCTTCGAGGCAGCTTGTTAAGTGCTCTCTGAACTCCATACAGGTGATTAACCCAACTAAGACCCGTACCTAAGACTCTGGCTGTTAAGGATTGCTTTAAATCACGGTTTAATCACTGCACAACACTATTTCCCTCAGGATGAAATGGAGACGAGTACTGGAGTTAGACCCCCAACGAAGCCATGGCATCCCTGAATGCCCTTGAGGCGAAAGCAGGGCCTTGTCCGAGTGGAAATCCGCAACTGCATATGTACCAATAAAGACACTCAAATCTTTAATAACAGTTCGGGCGTCAGCCGAGCGTTGTGGCCATACCCATAAAAATCTGGAGCAAGAGTCAACAGCGACCAGAATATACTTGTATGCACTGTCCGGTGTTAGGGGACCACAATGGTCTAAGTACACACATTGTAAAGGATCATTTGAATTCAAGAGGGGTGTCTGCGGTGGGCGTTTTGCAGTGGATACTTTAATTTGTTGGCAGATGTCACAACAAAGGACATACTGCTTAGTCTCCTTGTAGAGGCCTGGCCACCAGTAGCGGGCTTCTAAGATAGGTATTGTAGCCGCCACACCAGCATGAGCAGATGCTACCCCTTCATGTGCTGCTTTAATCAATTCTGGTCTTATATCTTTGTTGGGAATATCTTGCACCCCTACGCCTGGTATCTTAACTTCAGCGTACAGGCAGCCTCCATTCGGTAGGAATATTTGTCAGGAAATGCTTTTGGATAGGGCTTAGCTTTTATGGCAGCCCATATGTCTGCGTCTGGTTTCATACTTAAACGAGTTACTGCAGCTACAGCAGCCGTAGCTACTGCTGGCTTTGCGGCTTCATCAGCCTGTGTATTCCCAGCAAGTTGTATTCCAACGCGCTGATGTCCAAGTGTGTGCACAATTTGGACGTTTGGTAGCGTTTCCTTCAGATCCGCTGCTTTCCCCCACAGAAGTCTGTGTTTAATGGTGTTGCGTTTAGAATCTCTGAACCCATTCTGGTGCCAGTAATGCAGGTATTCATTGAAGGACTGGACACAATAATACGAATCACAAACAATCAGTGTGTACTGTGCAGGATCCGTATATTCCAGTGCCATCATCAGAGCTTTCAGCTCTGCTAGTTGTGCTGCGCAATCCCCTAGGGTTTGCGTAAATGTATTGAGGGGACAGAATTTGTTGTCCTCCTAATAGCTGCTTACGACTGTGCAAGCAACAGAGTATTGATGCTTTTTGCCAATTGCAGGTTGTGCAGAGCCATCAGTGTACATGACTCTATGATATTGTTAAAAAGGCTGTGGCCCTCTTTCTGACCCTGGCGGTCAGTGTTAAAGCGGCGGCCAACCCGCCAACAGGCTGGCGGCCCAAAAATATGAATTCTGACCCTGGCGGGAACCGCCAACACAGGCCGCTGCTTGAACACTCCGACCGCCACGGCGGTACAAACAAACAGCGCGGCGGTCACCGCCAACAGGCAGGCGGCAGACAATGTACCGCCCACCCTATCACGACCCACCAATCCGCCACCTTTTCCGGGGCGGGAGCCCCGCCGATAAAAACACGGCGGAAACAGACATCTTCAATGGAAAACGCTTACCTCGACACACTCCACGCGGAATCGGAACAGCATGGAACCCGAACTCCACATCCTCCCAGCCATTGCCTTCCTGCTCTTCTTCCAGGATCACGAACCTCGCCGCAGACGACAACGGTGCATACTGCACCTACGACACAGGGGAGGGGGAGGAGGAAAGGTTACGGGCACACACATACGCCACACACCCACCCCCACCCTCACCCCCACCAAAATACCTACACACCCATGCAGATAAAAAAGTCAGAGTGACACCCCCAACCCCCCCAAAACAAAGACAAAAGCCAATGCATGTAAAAGCAGAACCATATTATTGCAACAATAAAGTATAGCGACCTTAGCAATATATGAAGAATGAATACACATATAGAACTCTATCCATACAAGCAGCAAAAGTCCGGCCCAGTCAATCAAAGTCCAAAGGTCCGTGGGCCAATGTGCAGCAACACATGGGCAAAGCCCACACACGAGATCCAGTCCATTGGAGAGAACACTGCTGGGGCATCACTAAAATAAAAAGACAGGCACCTCAGGGGGAAGGGAAGGGGGGGCACCTCAGCCACATGAGTCCACGACGCCAGATCCACGAAGGGCCTCCATGCCCACTGTGCCATCCTGGGGAGTGCAAAGCCACAGTCTCACAAGTCTCTACAGTGGGTGGGTTGCCCACTGTGCCATCCTGGGGAGTGCAAAGCCACAGTCTCACAAGTCTCTACAGTGGGTGGGTTGCCCACTGTGCCATCCTGGGGAGTGCAAAGCCACAGTCCATCTGGTGGATTACAGAGACCACTGGTCATGGAGGAGGCATGGTGGGCAGAGTGCGTCGTGAAGGCCTGCCTGACACAGAACCGGGACTGCCAATGGGCCAGCGGTGCTTGACAGGAAGGGCCCAGCAGAGCGGTGCTTGAGATGAAGGGCCCAGCGGAGCGGTGCTTGACAGGAAGGGCCCAGCGGAGCGGTGCCTGAGATGAAGGGCCCAGCGGAGCGGTGCCTCAGATGAAGGGCCCAGCGGAGCGGTGCTTGAGATGAAGGGCCCAGCGGAGCGGTGCTTGACAGGAAGGGCCCAGCGGAGCGGTGCTTGAGATGAAGGGCCCAGCGGAGAGGTGCTTGACAGGAAGGGCCCAGCGGAACGGTGCTTGAGATGAAGGGCCCAGCGGAGCGGTGCTTGACAGGAAGGTCCCAGCGGAGCGGTGCCTGAGATGAAGGGCCCAGCGGAGCGGTGCTTGAGATGAAGGGCCCAGCGGAGCGGTGCCTGAGATGAAGGGCCCAGCGGAGCTGTGCTTGAGATGAAGGGCCCAGCGGAGCGGTGCTTGAGATGAAGGGCCCAGCGGAGCAGTGCTTGACAGGAAGGGCCCAGCGGAGCGGTGCTTGAGATGAAGGGCCCAGCAGAGCGGTGCTTGACAGGAAGGGCCCAGCGGAGCGGTGCTTGAGATGAAGGGCCCAGCGGAGTGGTGCTTGACAGGAAGGGCCCAGCGGAGCGGTGCTGGAGATGAAGGGCCCAGCGGAGCGGTGCTTGACAGGAAGGGCCCTGTTCAGCGGTGCTCCTCACGGCGGGGCCCTGTTCAGCGGTTCTGCTCATGGCGGGGCCCTGTTCAGCGGTGCTCCTCACGGCGGGGCCCTGTTCAGCGGTGCTTCTCACGGTGGGGCCCTGTTCAGCGGTGCTCCTCACGGCGGGGCCCTGTTCAGCGGTGCTCCTCATGGCGGGGCCCTGTTCAGCGGTGCCTGTCTTGTGTTTCCAGTGAACCACACCTGGCCAATATTTGCCGCTCACTCTGCATCGGACCTTTCCGTTGCGGGGCCCTCCTGTGATGGAGTCCTGGGGCCCTGGCTCTCCTTCGATACCCCCGGAATGGGGCTGGTGGGGCCCTCATGGCCAGGTCGGCTGCTCCCTGCCCTTTGCTCCTTGCTGCCCTTGCCCTCCTTGGCAGACTGTCCGTGGCCCTTGGCTCCCTTACCCGATGTGGCAGGTGACGGTGCAAGGCTACCGTCCTTGGGGGCAGGCGTATCAGGCCTGTCGCGCCTGCCCTTCAGTTTCTTGGTCCTCTTCCCAGGGGGGGGGCTGGCTGTGCCTTTGCTGCTGGACGATGTCCCAGCCCAAGGAAAGGGCGGACTCCAAAAACCTGGCACGACGTTCTTTGGAGTTGCTGGGCTGGTGGTGGCTGAGGTGTTTGTGGAACTCTTACGGGATGGAGGGGGTGGGTCAGGTGAGGAAAAGAGGTCCACTTTAGAGAGGAAAATTTTCTTTGGAGCCATGGGAAGGGTGGCTGGAGTGGGTATGGGAGTGGAGGAAGAGGATGTGGTTGTAGGAGAGTCAAGTGTGCTGTCTTTGGGTGCAGGTGCTTGGGCAGGAGGCTGACGTGAGGTGGATGGCTGTTGTTTGGGTGCCTGCCTGCGTTTGTGTGGTTGTGAAGCGGGGGTGACAGACACACTGGGAGAGGACACAGGGGACGTGTACATGGCAGTGGGGGTGGTGACTGCACGTGTGCGGACTGGTGTGGAGGGTGTGCTGGTGATGGGTGAAATGGCTTATGGTGGTGTGCTTGCAGGTGTGAGTGTAGACGTCACAGGGAGGGAGGAGGGAGACGAGGAGGTGGGGGACACAGAGGAGGTAGTGGCTGTTGGCATGTCTGCATCTGGATGTTGCTTGGGTGAATGCTTGTGTGTCCTGTGGTGCTTATGTCTGGATGAGCTGCCCTTGGGTGTTGAGGTGTGTGCAGGCTGGTCTGTAGGTGTGGATGGGATAGGCAGAGGAACAGGGGAGTGGGACTGGGTGGAGGGAGTCAGAAGAGGGAGGCTGGAGACAGGGACAATCGCTGCCGTCAGTGCTGAGGCCAGAGCGTTGAACGATCGTTGATGGGCAGCCTGACCCGAATGAAGGCCCTCCAGGTATGCATTGCTTTGATGCACCTCCCTCTCCACACCCTGGATGGCATTCAAAAGGGTAGACTGCCCAACAATGATGGTCCTCAGGAGGTCAATGACCTCCTCACTGAGGGCAGCAGGGGTGACTGGGGCAGGGCCTGAGGTGCCTGGGGCGAAGGAGATGGTCGGCTTCCTGGCCTTGCGGGCACGGGCCGAGGGCCGAGGGGCTGCTGGGAGGGCGGAGCTGGTGCGCTGGGTGGCGGCTGTACCTGTTTCTGTGGTGGGCACGGATGTTGCCGCCACCGCAAGGGAGCTCCCTTCCAAGGACGTGTCGGTGTCGCTGCCGTCTCCACGGGTCCCTGTGGTGGAGCCCCCCTCGCCCTCCGTCTCACTGGTCATGTCGGAGTCCGTTGCATGGCCCTCCGGGGCCATGTGAGATGCAGCTCCCTCTTGCGCCGATGCCACTTCTCCTCCGCCTGATGATGCTAATGCACACATTCACAGAAAAACAAAGAAAATGGGGGGGGTGGAAAACATAAAGACAAGTTGAGTGCATGCATTGGGGACACCGTTGGCGGAGAGGACAGACACAGAAGCCCCCTGCACTACGCTGCGCACTTGGGGTACACTACTCATTCACTGGGACATGCCCTACAAGCCAATGGGCGACAACTGCCCACACAGTATACACTGGTCCATGAATCGCGTTACTAGGCACCCTACAGAGGTGGGGGGCGGGGGCACAGGACCATACTTCACGGACGGGCCTATCCTACAGAAATCGCCTTGGCCTAGGGATACCCACAGCCCTCCTCCCCCACCCAGGCACCTCCACTGCGCGCAAAATAGCTGAATGTGCTGGTACTCACCCCCTTGTGTCTGCTGTGATGACCTCAAGCGCCCATCTAAATCGGGGTAGGCCACCGCCAGGATCCGGGACATCAGGGGGGTCAAGGTACGACTGGCACCCCTCCTAGGTTGGGAGGCCATCCCCAGCAGAGCCTCCGCGGTCTTCCTGCTCCCGCGGCGGATGTCCTCCCACCTCTTGCGGCAGTGGGTACCCCTTCTGGTGTGGACCACCAGGGCCCGGACGTCCTTGGCAATGGCACGCCAAATGTCAATCTTCTGATGGGCGCTGACCTATGTGACATGTACAGGGGGGGAAGAGAAACATCGTCACTTTTCTGCATGCTCGATGTGAGTGGCCCCTCCTCCCCAACCTTGCCATGTGGCACATGCTCTCATCTGTCGTGCCATGCATTCGTCATTCGCTGCCCTCCCCTCCATCGTACATCCTCCCCACTCAGGCCAGGCATTGGACACTATGCATTGCCCCCTGTGTACTCACCTGTTGGTCTGGAGGCCCGTAGAGTAGCGCATACTGGGGGAGGACCCCGTCCACGAGCTTCTGCAACTCCTCGGAACTGAAGGCGGGGGCCCTTTCCCCAGTCGCAGCAGCCATTGTCACTTCCAGACCGAGGTCACAGCAGCACTTGCAGTATAGGTCCTCTCCTGTGGATGCTCAGGTCTCGTGTGGTCAAGCAGAGAGAAAATGGCGGTTACGGCCGCGGCGGTGCGTGCCGCGGCGGTGCGTACCGCGGCGGTGCGTACCGCGGCGGCCGGCGCTCACCGCCATTGGCTCCTGAAACCCATAGGGTTCAATGTTGTCCAATGCGGCTTTGCGCCGCGGACTGCGACCGCCTACCGCCACGGTGTGCCACGCTTGCGCAATTACCTCACTTCACATTGTCACACTTCACAGGTCAGGCAGCCGCCATTTCAGGGGCCCACATGGCTTCATTCCTACTGCGTCACACATGGCTAGGCCTTGCACCGACAATCATACTAGCCATTCAATCCCGAGAGATACGTGTACTGGGCATGCTGTGGGCACTTACCTGCGGGTTGCTTGACTCTGTGCTCCATGTTGTCCTTCCTAGGCATCGTCCGCTGGGACTTGCGAGGAGACGGAGGAATGTTCCCGTGTACAGACCGCTGGTGGAACTGTCGACAATGGAAGAAAGACACGTCATACTCACCTACAGACTCAACCGTGCCACTATACAGAAACTATGTGCCCAGCTGGAGCTAGACCTGATGTCACCCATCCGCCAACCCACAGGGATTCCGCCTCTAGTGCAGGTGCTGTCAGTACTGCATTTTTTGGCAAGTGGATCATTTCAAACTACCGTGGCCATTTCATCTGGGATGTCTCAGCCTATGTTTTCAAAGGTGTTGTCCAGAGTGTTGTCTGCCCTGATGAAATACATGCGGAGCTACATCATTTTCCCTGAGGTGGGTGACTTGCCTACAGTGAAGGGTGATTTCTATGCCCTTGGACACATTCCCAATATCATTGGTGCCATTGATGGTACCCATGTGGCTTTGGTTCCCCCAAAAGACGATGAGCAGGTGTACAGGAACCGTAAAAATTATCATTCGATGAATGTCCAGGTGGTCTGTTTGGCTGACCAGTACATCTCCCATTTAAATGCCAAGTTCCCAGGGTCAGTGCATGACGCGTACATCATGCGAAATAGCAGCATCCCTTATGTGATGGAACAGCTACAGAGACAGCGTGTGTGGCTAATTGGTGACTCTGGTTACCCAAACCTGCCTTGGCTATTGACCCCAGTGAGGAATCCCAGGACCAGGGCAGAGGAACGGTACAATGAGGCCCATGGGCGGACTAGGAGGGTGATTGAGCGGACCTTCGGCCTCCTGAAGGCCAGGTTTAGGTGCCTGCATATGACTGGTGGATCCCTAATGTACTCACCAAGGAAGGTGTGTCATATCATCGTGGCCTGCTGCATGCTTCACAACCTGGCTTTGCAACGCCAGGTGCCTTTCCTGCAGGAGGATGGTCCAGATGGTGGTGTTGTGGCCGCTGTGGAGCCTGCGGAGAGTGAAGAGGAGGAAGACGAAGAGGACGACACAGACAACAGGGACAGAGTGATACTGCAGTATTTCCAGTGACACACAGGTAATAATCTACTCCAGCATTGTATTATATCTGTAACTGTAGTGGCTCTCCACTGTCTGACCTTTCACCCCAATGTATGGTAACTTAGTTGTGTATTTCACTTCCTATTTCAGTGATCTGATCCCCACGGAGTGCCCTCTGTTTTTTTTCCCCATGGACTACCGCTGTGTGACACTGGTATGTTGTCATCACAATGTAACTAGAAATGTTTTGTTGGTTATATCGAATACATTTGGTTTAAATAAATAGATAGCAGAATCCAGTTGGTTAATGTGCAATAATTGTGTTTATTGAAGTTTTAAAATAGGTGTATGGTTCAAACAGGGTGATGGTGGAGGCATGTCCATGGCAGTGTCCAGACTGTCGTTCCTACAGGTCCATTGTCCATATACCTGTGGAAGGTGGAGCAGGGGCAGTTCAAGGTTGGACAGGGTAAACAAGTGGGACAGTGGGATGACATCCGGGGGTTTCCGTGCATGGCGGGGGTCTTGACATCCTACTCTGTCTTCTTCCTCGATCTCAGGCCTTTCTTGTGGGGTGGTTCTTGTTCTGCAGGGGGTGGGGTCCGTGAGGGCCGTTGCTGTTGTGTCGGGGCCTCCTGACCACTAGCGCCGGCGGAGGTGGTGGGCTGTTCTTCCTCCATGCTAGTGGCAGGGGCCCTTTGGGGGGCCACATGGTCCCGCAATGTGGTGACAATCTGGTTGAGTGCCACCACGATTGTACCCATTGCGGAACTGATGGTGCGCAGTTCTTCCCGGAACCCCATGTACTGGCCCTCCTGCATAGCCTGGATCTCCTGGAACCTGGCCAGGACCGTCGCCATCGTCTCTTGGGAGTGGTGGTACGCTCCCATGATGGTGGTGAGGGCCTCTTGGACAGTGGGTTCCCTAGGCCTGTCCTCCCTCTGTCGCACAGCAGCCCTCCCAGTTCCTCTTTGTTCCTGGGCCTCTGTCCCCTGGACGGTGTGCCCACTACCAGTGCCCCCAGGTCCCTGTTGTTGTTGGGGTTGTGGGTTACCCTGGGTGCCCTGTACTGGTAGACACACCGCTGATTGACCTGTCCTGGAGACAGAAGCATGGGCCTGCTGGGTGGGTGCTGTGCTGGTGTTTCCTGAAGGGGGTAGGTCTGCTGTGGCCTGGGGCTGACTGAGGGTAACCGACTGTCCAGAGGTCCCCGATGGTCCAGGCTGGTCATCAGGTTCTTGGTCGACAGAGCTGCTGTCATCACAGGGGGCCTGTTCTGGGGGTGGGATGGACATATCTGGACCCTCCTGGCCGGTGTGTTGGCGTTCGGGCCCTGCAGGGGTAAGAGAATATGGTTATTGATTTTGTGTGTGCCGTGGCGTGCGATTTGTGGGTGCCGTTGTCCCCGAGTGCTGGCAGTCCCATGTGGGAGGAGTTGTGAGGGTGGTTTGTGGGGGGGGATGGGTATGTGCAGTTGTCATGCTTAGGTGATGGGTGTCCATGGTTTGTGTTGGCATTCAGGGGTTTGGGTTGGGTTGGGTGGGTTGTGCTGGTGAGACATTAGCAGGGAGGATATGTGCTGGGGGGTTGGGGGTGAGGGTGGGGGTGTGGGTTGGCATGCTGGTGGTTGGGGGGGTGAAGTAGTTGAGATTCGACTTACCAGAGTCCATTCCTCCGCCTGCTCCAGCGAGGCCCTCAGGATGCAGGATGTTCAAGACCTCTTGCTCCCATGCTGTGAATTCGGGTGGGGTGGGTGGGGGTCCGCCGCCAGTCTTCTGCACAGCGATGTTGTATCTTGACACCATCGACCGCACCTTCCCCTGTAGGTCGTTCCAGCGCTTTCGGATGTCTTCCCGATTTCTGGGATGCTGTCCCACAGCGTTGACCCTGTCGACGATCCTTTGCCATAGCTCCGCCTTCCTGGCTATTGTGGTGTGCTGCACCTGTGTGCCGAAGAGCTGGGGCTCTACCCTGATTATTTCCTCCACCATGACCCTGAGTTCTTGGTCCGAGAACCTGGGGTGTCTTTGGGGTGCCATGGGGTGGTGTGGATGAGGTGTGGGGTGGTGTTTGTGGTGATGAGTGTAGTGGTGTGTGGTGTTTTGTGTGTAGATGTGGTGTGGGTGATGATGTTGGGTTCCTGTGTGTGTTGTGGTTTGCGTTCCCTGTGCTCTCTCTCTGTGTATTGCGCTGTGTCTCTGAATTTCGCTTTGTGGGGGTTTGTGGGTGATGTGGGTGTGTGTTTTATATGGTGATGGGTGTGTGGGAGTGGTGTTTGTATGTGTATCAGGTGTGTGTATTTGGAATTGTCCAATGTGGCTGTGTTTTGTAAAGGTGTGTGCATTTTGACCGCGGCGGTGTGTACCGGTAATGGAATACCGCGGTTGAAAGACCGCCGCGTGGATTGGTGGGTCGTAATGGCATGGGCGTGTTTGTGTTGGCGTGACGGTGGAGGTTTGGTCATCTCCAGGTTATCGCTGACCGCTGATGAGGCGGCCTTCAGTGGATGTCGGGTTTTTGGCGGTTTGGCAGTTGTGGGTCAGAATGACCGTGGCAGTTTACCGCGGCGGGATGATGGCGGTCTTCTGACCGGCGGTTTGTGCCTTTTACCGCCAGGGTCAGAATGACCTCCTGTGTGTTTGCTGGAACTGGGTATTCTAATTCTGTGTTGCAAAAATTCTTGAGTTTGTAATTTTGGGTCAAAAATGTAGTCCACATCAGTGGCTGTCAAAGATGTGGCCCATTGTATCCAACGTGGATGTAATGCTTTAGCGCTAGGAATGCTTGCTTTTGTAACAGCCTCTAAGGCTGGGATTGGAGAAAAGACAATTATGCGTTTGCCCTGGGCTAGAGGTCTTTCTTTGATGACAGCCATCTGAACAGCAGTGAGACTTTTCTCAGTGGGAGCAAAGCGTTGTTCCGCTACCGAGTACAAATGTGATTTGTAAGCAATCGGGACGGTCTCACCCTCATTAAAGGTTACATAAGTGAAACCAATGACCCCAGAAATTACTCTGATGACCAAATGTGTTTTGTTGTCCCTCGAATGTAGATGTTGTGCTGCAAGCATGTCTGTCTGCAGTTCTCTAAGTATGCGTGTGTGTTCGACTGTCCAAAATTTACTGGAAAAGTCAGGACGTATGAAGTCATATAAAGGTTTTATGCGTGATGCATAATCAGGAATTAAGTTCTGCCAAAATTTAGAAAACCCAATAGAGATTAGAGTTTTTTTATCGTATTTGGAGGTTGTAGTTGTGCGCATTTGTCTAAGAATTGTGGAGCTAGGCTCTTTTCTTCACTCGATAGCTCATATCCCAGAAACCTGACGCTGAGGAAGGCTATTTTTGTTTTTTTGAAGTTGAATTTGTAGCCAAATTCAGCAAATCCCACAACAATGTGGGCTACCCGTCTTAAATATTATAGTAATTCATCATCCGTAAGATAGATATCATCTACATAGGACAATGCTTCAGGGGCAAAGTCGTGCAAAATTGCAGTCACGCAAGCTGCGAACAGTCCTGTGCTGTTCTTGTACCCCTGAGGTAAACAACAGTATTTTTCTGAGATCCTCTTGCGCTGAAACTTGTTAAGTCTCTACTCTAGGCTATATTCTGGCAGAAAAAAACATTGGAAATGTTGAGTGTTGTTTTGTATTTTTTATGCACTATGTTGTTCATGAATGCTATGCTATGTGAGTTTTGTATAGCAGATGTGCGTGTATGACTGTTTAAGTGTCTATAATCTAAGACTATTCCGTATGAATGGTCCGGTTTATCTACTGAGAATAAAGGATTATTCATTGGTGAGACACTGTTCAATTACGCCCTTTTATTCCAGTTGTGTGAGGATTTCCTTCATGGGTGCTTTTGCATCATGTTTTATTGGGTACTGAGGTTGAGGTTGATTTTTAATGGGTATTACATGGTAGGGGGATTCTTTATCCCATCCTACATGGTTGCGATATAACACGGGTGCCTGCGCCAATGCCCAATCGATGGCGTAGGATTCAGCGAGTTGCTCCAGAACAAGGGGTGAGAAAGAAGATTTAATAACATCTTCCCCATATGGGCAGGTCTGTACAAATTCAAGTGGCCAATCTTGTTCTGCCCACAAGACATCATATTTATTTACTACTGGATCCCAAAAGATTGCGTCTATTGTGCGTCCAATGTCTCCTTCTAACTGTAGCATTACTTTATACACCCTATCAGGCGTGGAGACACGCATGTCCACAGTTTCTACTTGTAGAAAGTCATCAGTTGCTTTCACCTCCAGATGCTCTAGAAGACTCCGGCGAACTATTGACCTCTGCTGCGCTGTCTAGCAGTGCTAGTGTCCACTTCCTGTTCTTCAGGAGGACCCTCTTCTTGAGTGACATGTCATACTGCAACTGCTGCCACCTTTTTCTTTTTAAATTGGGGTTTTTCTGTGGAGGTTTCTCTTCCTTTTTAACCAAAACCTCTGATGAGCGTTGTGATTCCTGTCTCGGTTTCACGTACTCTGTTCTTCGATCTGATCGCCCACCTCTCTCACTGCATTTTTCCGATGAGTCCTGAAAGGAACGAGATTGGGGTGTATCAGTTTATTGATATCTATCAGGCGTTTTTATATTATCTCTATTTCTGAGATCATATCAATTCTGTGAGGTCTCCATACACGGAGATTCTCCCCTTTCCTTTTTCAGAGTTTGTTGTTTTTTATCCCTGCGTTTCTTGTTACCCTCAGGAGCTTGCTTGGAAAAATCTTTATCAGATTTTCCCTGAAATTGAGGTTTAGTTGGTCGGGCCCCTAGACTATCTCGACCAATACTGGAATAGGTTTCTGCGATAATCTTTGGCAGCTCACGTTATTGATCCTGTTGAGGAACATTCCAGAGCAGCATGCGTACCGCAAGTTCGACCGCTTCCCCTTTAAGGTTACTTAATATAATTGAGGATACCGTGGCAAAATTGCCCATTAGCTGCATCCCCAAATCTAGGGCCGGGGCTGCCCCATATTCATCTTGAATTTCTTTTAACACTTCCGGCAAATTGGCAAGTGTTGGGGTAACGTGTGCGGTAGTATAGAATGCAGCAAATACCGTGCCCCATGTATTACAGTTATCAACTGTGGGGACCATCCCAAGTGGTAAGCACATCGTTAGGATTCTATGTTTATCCTCAGGTCCGTATAGGGAAATACTGCTTCCAGTGCATTTACCTTTTGAGCTAGCCAAGACGGAATTTCTTCTCGTTTGGCGGGTACTTTACCCATGATCGAATGTACAGTTGCAGGATTAATTCCTGGTGTCACTGCATGTGGTTGCGCTGGAGCAGTACGTGCTGGGTTTGTATTCAATGTTTGCATTACAAACTATACTAATCATCTGTATGTCGCTGTCAGTTCAGTACATAGGCGACAAACCTCAGCTATTGCTAAAGTCGTTACTGCAGGGTGAGGTGTATAGGTGGCCAATAAAGGTCAGGTAGGACCATCATTACTTAGAGGACCTAACCTAACTGGTAATATTGTGTGGGGTAGGGCGCTATCAAGCCAATTGTTATGTTCTTGATAAGATAAAGGTATTTCTAGATATGCATATGCCCTGTATTGTCCTGGGACGTTCACAAGTGTATGGTGATGAAATGTGTTTGTGACCACATCAACTGCTGGAAATGTGACCTTGTTGGATGGGCATCCACCACAAATTTGACTGGACCCCCCCGGACCGTTAGGCCATTTGCTAGTAAATGTGCAGTTAGAGGTTGTCTCATATTGACTTCTATTGCTACCTGTTGCGGATTCGCCATAATAGATAGTAAATTCATTCAGAGAATGCACACCAAATAGGGAATTGCCTTTTAAAGTTCAAGCTTAAACAACCTTCAGCATCAGATAGGATTTCCTGCGTAGCTGAGGAGGAAATCCTCAATACCACGGACGTCTCCGTATATAAAGTACTGAGGTGTCTTTGTATACTATGAGGCAGAGATACTCAGGAGGACCTGAAAATTAGAGCCTGACCAAACATTGGCGGTGCCATGTCACGTAGGCTCTCATTATTCTAATGAGACTACTGGATTTTGAGCGGTAGAATCGCCAGCGGTGTGGGAGACTAAGGCCCTCATTATAAACAGGGCGGGAAAGACCGATCCGCCGGCGATGGCTGTAACTACCACCAACAGTCAGGCCATCTGGGCTGCCAAATAATGAACCCCCTGAAAAACAGGCAGCCTGAAAAGCACTCTCCGACAGCAGGGTAGTGCCGACAACATCGGCAGAGGCCGCCCACAGGGTGATGGAAAGGCCCTACCCGCCCATCAAATAATGAAGCACTAGACTGCTGTCAGTTCTGGGGTGGGAACCACCGGCATGCAAAGCCAGGCGGAAACGAACCAAATATAAAGAAAGACTCACTGGAGGCTCACACAACACGCCGAAGCAGACATGGAGAGAGAGTTGCAATCATGCCAGTCCTGCTCCTTGCCATATACCTCCACGACCGAGACCGCCGACGAGGACAACGACGGAAAGTACTGCAACCTACTAAACAAGGGAAGAAAGGGCACAGTTACATCCCCACCCACTCCACCCACCACGCAAAGCCCCCACAACCCCTCACAACAGCACAAGCCATACACCCCAGAGCAAGAGGTACTTACCCAACACTAGGCCAAGACAACCTGCCCAAAGTACACACATGCGCACAACACCCCCCACAAAGAAACAATGAACCACAGATCCAGAGTGTACCAAAACCAACACTGGCCACACAAACATTTTATTAAGCTCCAGGAGCAACAGAAGTCCAACAGATGGCCAATGGCTAGTACATATTTCAAAGTCCAATGGGCCCAAATGGCCCCAACTTGACTCCCACAAGTGCAAATGGTACTCCACCTTAAAGGGGCAACAATGGGGCATCCAGGCACGTCAGGGAACAGGGGCAGGGTGTGGTGGGGATGGGGACTTATGACTGGAAGAGGGGGCTTGGCTTTATGGTTTGGAGGTGGAGGGTGCTTGGGTCTGGTCCTTGAAGATGGTGGAGCGGCATTGTACTGGGGTGTGGCAGATGTACCTGCGCCAGCACGGCGTCTCTTGCTCACAGGGGAGGTAGCACAGTAATAGGAAGGGTGGACAGGGGCGGGCTGTGACATGTGAGGAATGGACAGGGCAAGGAGGTGGGCACATTTAGGGATCAGACGGGGTGGGCAAGTGGGTTCGAATAGGTCAACACGGGATAGGAAACGTTTTTTAGGGGCAATCGGGGTGGACCTGGAGGAAGGCGTGGGAGTGGAGGTAAAGGGAGTGGTCGTGACAGGTGTAGGTGTGCGTGATGTCTGCATAGGTGACTGTACAGTATGCTGAGGTGTGGTGGATGTGTGTTGGGTGGGTGTCTTGGAACGTTTGAGTGTCTTGGGAGGAGGGGGGTGGACACAGTGGGACAAGACAGGCTGCCAGTGTAAATGTATGTTGTCTGTGTGTCGCAAGTTTGGTGAGTGTGCTGCATGTGTCAACTAAAGTCATTGTGGTGAGTGCAGGTGTGGTGTATGGGGTGCATGAATGGATGTCTGATTTTGTGGTGACTGCCAGACTGGGGCCAGCAAAAGTGAATGAGGGTGCAGTACCTGTGAGTGTGCATGTAGAGGTGACAGACAGGGAGGCGGAAGAGGTGGACACACTGGGGGAAGTGGATATTGGTATGTGTGCCTTTGTATGTTGGCTGTGTGTACGTCTGTGGTGGGAAGTGTCATGCTTGTGTTTTTCCGTGTGCTTCTTGTGTGTTGAGGTGTGTGCATGGCTGTCAGAATGTGTGCTAGGGATGGGTGAAGGAAGTGTGGTGCTGGAAGGGGTAGAGGTGGTTGGAGAGGGGATTAAATGACCAGGGAGGGACACTGGCTGCCGTCAAAGAGGAGGCCAGAGCCTGAAAAGATCTCTGTAGGCCAGACATGGCACCGTAAATGCCATCCAGGTAGGCATTTGTCTGCTGCACCTCTGATGCTAGGCCCTGGATGGCATTGACAATGGTTGTCTGCCCTACAGATAGTCCTCAGGAGGTCAATAGCCTCCTCCTTGAGGGCAGCAGGGCTGACTGGGTGAGGGGATGAGGTGCCTGGGACGAAGGAGACGTCCACCCTTCTGGGTGAGTGGGCACGGGCAACTCGGTGGGGAGCAAATGGGAAGGCAGTGATGGTATGGGGGGGTGGCGGAAGTGGGCCCACTAGGGTATGTCACCGCCAGGGAGCTACTATCGGAGGAGGTATCAGAGTCACTACCTCCAGTGGTAGTTGCCTCCCCGTGGTACTCCCCTCACCCTCCAACCAACTGGTCCCCTTGGCGTCGCTCAACTCTGCCTCCATGGAACCGTGGGCTGCTGCATCCCCACTCGCCAGTGCCACAGCTCCCTCGCCAGATGATGCTGATGTACACCGACAATACAAAAGACCAGGGATGGGGAGACAAAACAGAAGAGACACTTGTAAGTAGCTGAATGGAGGTACATAACTGGTTCACACATACACCCACCCTGCAAATATTCCACCATGCAGCACCTACCTCTATACACATGGCTATGCCCCTGCCTAGTGGCCACAACCCTGCTCTACAGCCATTTCCTATACAGAAGGACCTGAAGTACTGCAGACCTGTCCCTTACAATCTTTCTTCCCATGGGGCCATTATGTAAAATAGTCCCTGCCAATAGAGAGCATACGTACTACAGCACACTCACATATCCATCAAGGAGGCATACAATGGTTTCTGTACTCACCCCCTTGTGTCTGCTGTGCAGCCTTCAAGCGCCCATCCAGGTCCAGATACGCCACCGCCAGAATGTGGCACATTAGGGGGTTCAGGGCCCGATGGGCACCCCTTTCTCGTTGGGAGGACTTCCCCAACTGGGCCTCGCAGGGCTTCCTCGCCCAGCACCTCAGGTCCTCCCACCGCTTCCTGCAGTGGGTGCTCGGCTGGTTGTAGACCCCCAGGGGCCACACCTCCCTGGCGATGACATGCCAGAGTCACCTCTTCTGATGGACGGTGACCTATATGGGACACACAGAAAAAGTAACATAGAGGTCAGACAATGCCCATAAGATACAGCAGGCTATACGTCCCCTATGGGACGGACACTCATTACAGCAGAACAGGACCTCACACGCCCAGCATGTCATGAATCCCACAACTGTACAGTGTCAAACGTGCACACATGTATCCATGCCCCCTAATCCACCTACTCTCCTGTACCTCCGGTCGACCATAGAGCTTGGTGTACAGGGGTAGGACCCCGTCCACAAGCTTGTCCAGTTCCTCGCTGGTGAAGGCCGGGGCTCTTTCCCCGGCCACTCGTACCATTTCCAGGACCAGAGTCAGGACACAGCAGCACACTCAGTGGAGTACCTGCATGCAAGTAATCCGGGAGTCAAGTGAAGTTGGGGTGTCGAAATGGCGTACGGTCCGTGGCGGTAAACACCGTCTCCGCCGGCGGCGATCATAATGTGCTAATATTCCCCATTGACAACCATGTTAACCAATGAATGGTCGCACGGCGGTGAACACCGCCTTACGCTATTACGACAACCGCTAGTGGTATGAGGTCACTTCCATTACACCATTTCTGGATTACAGGGGGCAGACATTTTGGCCATTACTACGCAGTTATTAATTTCTCATTAGCCCCATGCAGGCCCTATTGTCTCCAACCCCCATAGGCATGAACAAATGTACATTTACTCACCACAATAGTCCTGATGTATCATTGAGGACATGTCACTCCAGTTTAACATCCTAATATGCATGTGTGTCATCAAATTGTATGCCAGCAGTGCTGAATATATAACATATTGGGCAGATGTATGTGTGTTCCTCACATGTGTTCTCAACTCCTCCTAGGTACAGACCCATGTGGCAAGGGAGAGCCCCATCGGTGAACAGACCACTTGTTGATTTGGGGACCATGGTGGAACATTACATCATTATCAATTGCAAACTCAACCCTGCTACCATTCATGAACTTTGTGCATTACTGGATTCAGCACTGAGACCGCCTAATCAGAATCAGCATGCCATCCCTACTGAAGTGCAAGTGCCCTCTGCACTCCATTTCCTGGCCACGGGCTCATTTCAAGTGACAGTGGGCATGGGTCACAGCCAATGTTTTGCATTATACTGTCCAGATTCCTGAATGCATTTGTACAACACCTGCAGTCCTATGTGAGGTTTCCCCAAAGTGCTGACCTCCCTGCCATCAAGTCAGACTTCTATGCCTTTGCCAACATACCCCATGTGATAGGTGCCATCGATGGAACCCACATAGCTCTCATCTCCCCAAGAGTAAGTGAACAGGTGTACAGAAACAGGAAGAACTTTCACTCTATGAACATTCAATTGGAGTGTACTGCTGACCAGTACATCTCTCATGTGAATGCCATGTTCCCTGGATCAGTCCATGATTCCTTTGTGCTGAGGAACACCAGTGTGCCACACATGATGGAACAACTACAAGGGGACAGAGGATGGATCATAGGTAAGTGTGTCTGACACTTTTTGGCACATAGCAGACAGCCAGGCTGTCTGCAACTGAGGGTTGTCAGTGACAGTCCTGTTTTGCCCCCTTTTGCAGGTGATTCTGGCTACCCCAACATGCGTTGGCTCCTGACACAAGTGAGGAATCCTAGGACAGATGCAGAGAGGAATTACAATGAGGCCCATGGACGTACTAGGAGGGTGATAGAGCGCACAATAGGTCTCCTAAAGGCTAGATTCCGTTGCCTCCATATCTCTGGGGGATCCCTGGCCTATTAGCCTGAAAAGGTGAGTAGAATAGTGGTGGCCTGCTGCATGCTGCACAACATGGCTGTGTGGAAATATATTTCCCTCTTTGGAGGAGGAGGGGGCTGTATATCCAGACCAGCTTCCTCAGAGAGGGGATGAGAGTGATGATGAGGAGGGGGAAGATGTACACTCCAGGAACCAACTGATCAACTGTACTTCCAGTAACTAAGTGGTACTATTTGATGCTGTTGCTGTCTGTGCAGCATAGTGTTGGTATGCCTTATCCTCAATGGGGGTGTTGGGTCTATAGACATTGTCACTGTGACCAGGTTTGCATGGGACATGTGACATTATGGACAACTTGTATGACATTTCTGTTGGCACAACCCCATGTTATGCGTGGGGTGCCATTCCTGCAATTAAGAAAAGAATAAATGATTTCAATGACAATTGCATGCACACTTCCATTTGATTCAACATAATGACAGGGGACAATTACATTGCTGAACAGGTGTTTTATTTGGTGTCAGGGATGCCATGTTGCTCTTTCCAGTGATGGGAGTGGGCTACTGGTGGATGTCCATATTAGCTACATGGTCTCAGCGATTGTTGGCAGTTGTAATATGCCCATCTGTTATTTACAGTTTTTGAGGTTGTTATTGCATGGTGTGGACGGTGGGTCAGTGGCACACTTGGAGGACAGTTCTTGTCAGAGTCACTTCTTAGAGGGGGCCTTGGTCTTGGCAGGTGTTCCAGTGCCATATCTGGGCCTGAGGGACTGTTTGGGTGCCTGGTGTTGGCCTGTACGGGTTGAGGTGCAGGTCTCCTGTGTATCCTCAGATGGTGGCACAAGTCCAGTTGCTGCTGCTTCTGTTGTTGGCTGGGCTGTATTTTGGCCTGTAGTAGGGGCTTCCTGGTCTGTGGGGATCTCAGGCTGGGTTGGGACAAGATGCAGCAGCGCACCTGCTATGATGGCCATGGTGGTATATTGCAGTTTCCACTGCTCCATGGTCTCTCCGAGTTGGGCTCTCTGCAGCCTTTGACTCTGCTCCAGGGTGGTCAAAATCTGGGCCAATCTGTCCTAGGTGTGGTGGTATGCTCCCAGGACCTCACAGATCACATCCTGGACTGCAGCATCCATACTGTGGCCTCCCCCCTTGGCCACTGATGCACTCCCACTGGGCCTAGCCCCCTCTGTCTGTGTCCCCTGCACAGGTCTGGCGGTACCACTTGTACTGGGGCCATCGTCTTCCTGCCTGTTGGTAGGTGGTGACTGTGGCCTCTGTCCGTGTGTTCCATCAGTCTGTGGCCTGGATACACAGGTGTGTTTCCGGTTGCCCTGGCCTGATGTTAGTGGGTGTGTGGTAGGTGTGTCAGTGGTGTCCTGGGTGGTGCTTCTGGATGGTGACAGTCCAGGACTGTGTGAGGGGCCAGGGTATTCCTCACTGTCCAGGGTTCCCTCTCCAGTGTCCTGGGTGGTGCCTCTGTCTCCATGCGGGGCACTGCCACTCCTTGTCCTGTCTGTCAGGGTGGCATGGGTGGTGGTGCCTGTTGCGGGGAATGGACATGTCTGTTACAATTGCATATTCGGATGGGGTGCACAGGGCTGAGCTGTTTTGGTCAGGTTTTCCACTTTTGGGCCATGCAGGGTGCCTTTGTGAGGTTGCCATTGCATTTTGCTTGGGATGTGGAGGTGCATTGTGGGTGGTGTAGTGCCTTTGTGACTACTTGCAGGGGTAGGTGACTGTGCACAGGGGGAGGTATGTGGGCCTGTTTGTGGAACTGTGGGCATGCAGGGTGACTGGATGTTGTGAATGTGGCCTGGGTGGGGTAGTGGTCCTGGTGGTTGTTTGAGGGGTGGGGTGGTGCATGCATTACAGGTGTGATGGATATGGGGTAATTGTAGATGACTTACCCGAGTCCATTCCTCCAGTGAGGCCCTCAGGGTACAGGATGGCCAGTACCTTTTCCTCCCAGTCAGTGTACTCAGGTGGTGTTGTGGAGGTCCTCCCCCAGTCTTCTGGACTACAATGTTGTGCTAGGATGCCATGGACCTCACCTTCCCACGCAGGTCTTTCCACCTCTTGCGGATGTCGTCCTTTGTGCGTGGGTGGTGTCCCATTGCATTGACCTTGTTGACAATGGTCTGCCATAACTCCATCTTCCTGGTGATGGGTGTGTGCTGGACCTGTGCCCCAAATAATTGTCGCTTGACCTTCAGTATCTCGTCCACCAGGGTCCTTAGCTCCCTTTCTGTGAAGCGTGGGTGCTTGGGGGTTGTTATGGTGTGTGTTGTGAGTGGTGTGATGTGTGGATCTGGGTGAAGGTGCTGTTGTGTGGTTGGGTGTGTGATTTGTGTGGAGTTCTCAATCTCAGTTGTACTATTGGCAATGCAAATAATTGTGGGGTATGTCGGTGAGTGTTTTATAGTCTTGTGGATGTGTGTCAGGTGTGTGGGTTTCAAACTTGCCAATGTGTGAAGTTCTTACTGTTGTGTTCCATTGCTGGCCATGGCGGTCTGTACCGCCAATGGTCGTTCGACTTCCACTGACCGCCGCAGTGATTTGTGAATCATTATTTGGAGGGCGGGAAGTTTGTGTGCTCGGCAGTGGCAGGGTGGGATATCCTGCATTTTTGCTGACAAGGTCCTGGCAGTGACTGGTGGCTGGAAATTTTTTGTCGGATTCTGATTTTTGCATCTTCATATGGTGGGTTTCTGTTCACTGCCAATGGAGGGTTTCTGTTCATCGTCGCCACGGCGGGGAGTGGTGTTTACCACCATGTTCATAATGACCCCCTAAGTCTGACCCATTGAAGGCGACACCTGTCGCTCCAATCCGGGTTCTGCTCCGGCTAACTAGCAGTGCCTCATCTCTACTAAGGGCAGGGATGACTGGGCAGCCGAGCGCATTATATAATTGGTTTCTCAGGGAAGCCGTGGTCACTCAGGTCTCATCCGTTTCTCTCAGTTACATTAGTCTCATATCTACAATGACAGAGGCAGTATATGTTTCAATAATGTTTTTAATAAAATGACTGCATCTTAGATAGCAAAGCGTGATCTGCAATAACCAGAATGACACAGCATGACAGTATTAAAATTGTGACAAGGAGAGTGAAGCATAAGAATAGCGCTACCATATTGTCACTACAGTCAGTAGACTAATTCTTACCTAGATCGTAATAGAGCACACCGTGTTAAGCCCTAATTCTGCCCTTCCGTTTGCTCTGGAAAGACATCATCCCCCATACCTGAGCAAAGGCCTGAAGTCTACATTAGCATCTGTAGCGAAGCATTCAGCAATCACCATACAGTCATGGTTCTCTCTCTGGAATCTCCTTCGAACTTGTAAGGGTCAGGAAAGTGTTTTCATAATAAAACAGCTGATGTTCTAAGAAAATGTCTCCACGTAAGGATGTGTGTTTTCTACAAATTTCAGAGACTACACTTACCAGCAACCTATCTTGCTGCAGCCTTGGAAGAAGCACAGAGTGAGCAAGAATGTCTTGTTTGAGAACAGAGTGCTGGCCTAGGCAAAACAGTTAGATAGATAGAAAATAAAACAAGGCGGTAAAAGTGGCTATTGTAACAATAATAAAATAAAGCTGAATAAAATATATCTAGGTTAAAGTGCACAGCTGCAGGCCTAGTATGCTAAAATAATGTACATGGAGCTATAGCTAAAATAGCTACACAACACCAGTTAGGTGGATCTACTGTCTAAGATATCAGAACTGGTTTGAGTTAGTTCTCTTTCAAATGTCATTTTCTTTCTGTTCCTCAAATACATCCTCTAAGCAAGGTGCTTTTTTCACCCAGTAGGTTCCAATGGCACTGGTTCTGAGCAGAACTATCCAAAACAGGGGTACAATGAGGTGTGAGATCTAAGCACCAGACTGTCATCTACATTTCTGAATCAGTAATCAGGGACAGACAAAAGTCCAGCCACTGCAGCAATTGTTTCTCCCCTTGAACAACAGGGAATGAGTTCCCACCCCTCACCCCTACCATTCATCAAACTGCAGTGCTCAGGGAGAACTAACCAGGATCCATTTGCTAATAAGTAACTCATTAAATTCCTAAAGGGAGCCTCCATCGTCCTTTAATTCAGCATTTGAGGCTCACCTTAAAGCCACAGAAATGCAATCAATACTCTGTCTGGGAAAGCTGTATCCACCCTCCATCTTGTGCTTTGCTGAATCAGAGCCATGCAAAATGGACCCCACTGGTCACAGCACTCAATCTCTTGCTTTAAACAATCCTACTACATTGATTATGCCACACACTCACTGCACATACATGCACTCAACACACATAATAAATCAACACAGGAACCTGAGGTGTGCATAACATGAACATTTACATGAGAGGGATCAGTAGACAGAACTTTCCTTGGCACAGAGAACAAGGTCTGGTTACACTAAGGCTCATAGAAACTTAGTACGCTGTCACCGCCGCTTTGTGTGAGTTACCCAGGGCATGAGCAGTAGTCCTATGACCTATTTTGAGAGTACACTTAATGAATCATGTCAAGTCACAGAATAGCTTTTTGACCTAGCATCACAAAGTATAGGCCTACACATCTGTACACATGCTAAATTATCCTTGGTTGGTAGAGGCCAAGAAAAAGTCAGGCTACTAACTTCACTTGCAGTTGAACACTTACAGCAGGTTTGCACACCTGTTTGCCATGCAGGAGACATGCCCATTCCAGCAGATGCTCTCAGAGATCAGACTACCCGGAACCTTACTCCACAGTTGGAAAAGTCTGTTTGATGGATCAATAAAACCAGCAGGAAAGTCTATCAGCGTTTACATGATTGTTTCTGGCTTTGTCTGCGCAATATAGACCATCTTAGCAACTTGGACTTCTCACCGTTTTATCCTATTAATCACTTTAGTAGCCCATGATCTGTCTGGACCACAAACTTAGTATATGGCCAGAACATCCTCTGGGTCCACACCATTGTAAAGTATTGTTCTTCAATGGCTGTCCAGTTCTGAACCCTAGGAACCAGGCTTCTAAATGCTTGCTATCCTTGTCATCAGGTTTAGCCAGTACAGCTCCAACTCTCTTATCTGCAGCATAATTCTGTACAATGATAGGCTGGCTACAGTCATGATGCAATCAGCAGCTTTCAATAATTGGGCATTAAATGGAGCTACCTTCCTGTCTTCGAATGCCTTATGACATCCTGCAGCGCAAAACACTTTCTTAGGCTTTCTGTTGGATGGTAGGTATGTCAAGGCTGCAACTGTGATTCCATAGGTGGCCACAAATTTCCTGTACAATCCAGCGCATCCTAAGAAGGCTCTCACATGAGTTTGGGAGGTGTGGACCTCCTACTTTATAACAGACTGGATTTTAAAATCCCAGGACAGAGTAGTTAGAACTGACTCACCTGGCACTTGATTGTCTTGATGGTCAGTTTTATTCCTTGCATTCTGATGAACTAAGTCTAACTGTCAGCTACATCCAGTCATGTGACCTAAGACAGGCTGCAGGCACAAGGGGCTAAGAGCAGGAAAATGTCAGCTTTCTAAAAGTGGTATTTTCAGAATTGTAATGAAAATTCTGACTTTACCATTATAGAGGGGCTTTCATTCTGAATTCATAGGTAGCATATATGACACATCTACCTTTTCCCATTTGGGTATTAAGCTTATTAAATGTAATAAGGAATACTCATTGTTATCCTGTGGGAGGCATAGACCTCATGGTAGTGAAAAACAAACTTGGGAGTTTTTCACTACCAGAACATGTAAAACCTAAAGGACATGTCCAACATTTTAATTACACAGCACCCTGCCCAATGGGCTACTGTGGGCCTACATGAGAGGTGATATATATGTTATTAAAGGGTAGATTAAGGTTTAGCAGGGGAGTTTAACTGCCAAGTCGATGGCAGTGGGACACTGCATTTAGGCTGCAATGGCAGGCCTGGGGCATGTTTTGGAGGTCTACTTAAGTGGGTGGCACAATAAGTGCTGCATGCCCACCTAGTATTTAATTTACAGGACCTGGGTATATGGTATACCACTCTGCAGGGGACTTATAACAAATTCCAATTAGGTATATATATATATATATATATATAGGGGAGTGAGCAGAAGCACACTGGTTAGCAGTAGTAAAGTGCCCAGAGTGCTACGTCTTACAAAATCATAAATCCAGCAAAAATTAAGGTAAGGCAGAAAAATGTTTGGGGGAAGACCACACTAAGGCTGACATGTCTAACAATGCTAAACATGTACATTCTCTCTACCGTGGAGAATTCAGTCTTCTCCTTGGTACTAGGTGCTAACAGTATCTGCCCATAGCCACTGGTCAAACCAAAGTTACTTGAGTGGCACACAGCCTGTCCTCTAGCTCTTCAACTTTAGGACTCAGGTGTACATCTGTCTTAGTCATCCCAATGTGGGCTCATTAATAGACATAAAAATGCATGCGTGTGGATTTGTGTTTGGGAGCCAATACTACTGGACTGACCCAAGGACTTTGACCATGCCCAACTACTCCCAAGACCATCATCTGGTTTTTCTGTACTCCTGGAATGTTTCTGATGTCCTGTAATCCTTCACAAACTCTTCACAAGCTATCTCATTTCTCTAGCTCATGCATCCAGAAAGATGTGAAAGCCTGGATCAGTAAAAAAGTTGGTAGAATCATTATAGCTCCTATCTTTGCTACCTAGAAGTCAGTTCTGAGGCACTTTATTCCACTTCCACAGAACCATATTTCTCGTGACTATGCCATATGTGAGGAAGTGGATCACTGTATTTCCAACCTCATTTGATTTTGTCAGGAGGTTCACTATAAAACTTCTGCTGGGGCATGGCTGAAGCCTGCTCACATGGAAAATCCCTCTTGGCTCCCATGTGGCAAGTATCATCACCAAGTAGTTCATGCCCAATACCTTCAGCACTATTTTGCATGGCTCACATCACTTACCCACTCAGACAAATGGGCTTGAGCACCAGCACCTCTTGACCCTCAATCAATCAATTAATCAAGGATTTTTAGAGCGCACTAATCACCCGTTAGGGTCTCAAGGCGCTGGGGGGAGCTACTGGTCGTAGATTCATGTCTTGAGGCATTTCCTGAAGGTCAAGAGGTCTTGGGTCTGGCAAAGGTGGAGCGGTAGGGAGTTCCAGGTCTTGGCGGCTAGGTGAGAGAAGGATCTTCCTCCAGCGGTGGTGCGGCGGATGCGGGGTATGGAGGCGAGGGCGAGGCTGGCGGAGCGAAGATTGCGGGTGGGGGTGTGGAAGGTGAGTCTGTCATTGAGGTAGGCTGGGCCTGTGTTGTGGAGGGCCTTGTGTGCGTGGATGAGGAGTTTGAAGGTGATCCTCTTTGATACTGGTAGCCAGTGAAGGTCTCTGAGGTGGGGGGAAATGTGGTCATGGCGTGGGATGTCCAGAATGAGGTGGGCGGATGCGTTCTGGATTCTTTGCAGTTTTGTTAGGAGTTTGGTTGTTATTCCTGCATATAGGGCGTTTACGTAGTCCAATCGGCTGCTGACCAGGGCGTGGGTGACAGTTTTCCTGGTTTCGACAGGAATCCACTTGAAGATTTTGCGGAGCATGCGGAGAGGGTTGTAGCAGGAAGAGGAGATGGCATTGACCTGCTGAGTCATGCTGAGTGTGGAGTCCAAGATGAAGCCTAGGTTGCGTGCGTGGGTGGTGGGTGAGGGCGCGGTTCCTAGGGAGGTGGGCTATCAGGAGTCATTCCAAGTTGAGGGGTTGGTGCCAAAGATGAGGATTTCTGTCTTGTCTGTGTTTAACTTAAGGTGGCTTGATTCCACCCAGCTGGCGATGGTGTGAAGTCCATTGTGGAGGTTGTTCTTTGCAGTTGTAGGGTCTTTCGTGAGGGAGAGGATGAGCTGAGTGTCATCTGCATAGGAAACTATGTTGATGTGGGGGGTTCATGCGATGTTGGCGAGGGGGGCCATGTAAACGTTGAAGACCCTCCTGGTACCCAGCCACTATTGCTTTCTGGTCTTACTATTTCCTCGTCAGCTCTTTGCTTCTATGAATGATTTTCTTTGCTTGTTCATTTTATTCTGTATCAACTTACTGAGGCCAGTCACCTAGTCCACCAAGTCCTTTTGAAGTGACTCTGAAGTTACTTCTCAATCTTCTGTGAGTAAATTGTGTGGTTATTGCACTGGGTGACCAAAGCAAAGTCTGAAGGGACTGAACACAACTGCTTTCTGTGGAATTTCTCCATAGGCACACAAGAGTCGATAGGGGAACACCCTACTTCCTTCTGAGGATCTCTTGCAGGGTTCTCATCATGCTCTTAGGGATCTTTTAAAACCTTTTTACCACCCACTGATCATCATGTATGTGCCGTGGAAAAGCGGTAGGTCATAGAGCTGGCTCCCACATATCTGTCATGTAAGAGGAGATAAAGTATCAATTTCTTAGGAAATGGAACACTAAATAAGATTCTTATGAGTTCATGGGCTACTAGTTTCCCAGTTGTGCTAATCAGAGATACCACCTCAGGATATCTGGTAGCCTTACCCACCTAATGCCAGTTGTTGGGGGGGGGGTGGGGCAGAGGTAGACCAAAAATGTCAATACTCACCTGCTCAAATGGACACCTACTACTGGGAGTGTGAGAAATGGTACCTTGGTCTTACCTCTTGACTTGTTACTCTATTTGCAAGTGTACAGGTTCTGCAGAACCTGTCTGTGTCTTGGTGCATTTATGGCTAATAGAACAGAAATGCCATAAACTCCTCATTCATTTTTTATACTCACATGACCTTCAGAAGGCACCTCATGTGCTAGTAACATCAGAAAACTCCATTGCTGACCTGTGCCTGGGCATCTTTGTGAAGTCCTGCTCAACTTGTGCCTACAAGAGCTCTTCCCAGGTACATCCTCCAGCACCTAACAAAACCTACAACTCTGGAAGAGAACCACACACCTACACCTGGTGCACTTTGGGTCACTCACCCTTCTCTTCCTCTGGAGGAGGGACAATAGACACCACAGCTTATGCTTTCTCATAGTCTAACAAGATACAGCTACTACCCTTCTCTGATCCTTTCAAATCTGGGGTTCTCAATTTCTTCCTGAGACCTACATGGTCCAAGCCATGTAAGGTTCTGGTCCTGATACTAAACCCAGCAATCAAATTCAAATCCAATCAAGTCCATGAGACACCCAGCAACTTACTTCTCTATCTCATTTATATTGACCATGACCAATTTGCTGTTGATTTCTTGATGACCTGAACTTGGGCAATTGGATACTCCATGTCTGGCTTCCAACCCCATGCGGGCACCAGGGACAATCTCCTCAGTTTTAAAATACTCCCACTCAACCGTAGTCTTCTAAGCACTTGTATAGCTCAAGACAGGGCCCTTCCCCCAATTAATACTTTCTTGTTAGAAAACTGGGTCTCTAGTTGGCAGAGGTATGCACCCGGTCCAAGTACAGGACAATAGTCCTAGTCATGGTAAGTCAAATACAGACACTACATTAACCTGTTCTCACCCTCTGGTAGCTTGGCACAGAGTAGTCAGGCTTAACTTAAAAGGCATTGTGTTAGCTATTTGTGCAACACTTAATTACAGTGACACAGTGAACTACACCACCAGGTCAGAAAATAGATACTATTTACTTGATTAAAAACAAACCAAAAAATGACAAACATCCAATAAATATAAGTTGAGATATGAATTTTTAAAGATTGAGGCCCTCATTTCAACCTTGGAGGTCGGACGAGGCCGACCGCCAAGGCTGAACCGCCAGTCGGCCACCCATGCAGCCGGAAACCCGCTGGCCGCATTCGGAACTCCCCGCTGGGCCGGCGGGCGGAAACAGAGTTTCTGCCCGCCGGCCCAGCAGGTATGTCGGCCGTAACATTGCAGCCGGCTCCTAATGGAGCTGGCGGCAATGTGGCGGTGCGACAGGTGCAGCAGCACCTGTCACACATTTCACTGTCTGCCATACAGACAGTGAAAATCGCGACGGGGCTGTGTCTGGGGGCCCCTACACTGCCCATGCCAAGTGCATGGGCAGTGCAGGGGCCCCCAGGGGCCCCATGACTCCCCTTACCGCCAGCCTTTCCATGGCAGTGTATACCGCCATGGACAGGCGGTAAGGGGAGTCAAAATCCCCTTACAAGCAGCGCTGGCGTGGTGGATTCTGATCGCCGAGACATCCATGGCGGTAAACCGCCGGTCCCGGCAGTGTACGAACCGGCATATTATGGCTGCGGCGGTAGTGCTGCGGTCACACTGCCGGGACCATAATATGGCGATTCGTACTGCCAGCCTGTTGGTGGTACAAACGCCACTTTAACCCTGGCGGTCGGTGACTGCCAGGGTTGTAATGAGGCCCTAAATGTGAAAACAGTCACTAGCGGTCAAAAGGTTTCTTGAGGTCAAGAGAGACTGGTGCAAATCCAAAATCCAGGCCGACTGCCCATGGAGGGGTGGCCGGACCAGAACCCATGCAGGGTCCACAGAAGAGTGCCCTTGATAGAGCACTGCGTTGCATTATGTGTCGGTATTTTCACCGCACTGGTACCACTGTGTTATCTTCGGGCTCTGTGGAAGTGAAGATGATGCGTTGTCCTTAGGGACAAGGAGGCTGTGAATTCACGGCTGTCTGGCAGCTGCTGCATTGCCATCGGACATGCGATGCTCTGATTTGTCTCCTGCATTCAAGCAATAAGTCACTTTTTTCAGATTTCAGCTGCAGGACACACTTCTGAGGTCCAGGGCTGGTGGAGCACCTCAGGCAAGGGTAGGGATCACATATGGCAGAGTCCTGCAGTACCAGGAGAGTTTCAAGCAGTCGTTGATGTCCCTGAGACTGCAGGAGATCAGTGGGCAAGCCAAGAAGACCTTGGAGATTCTTGGGTTCAAGGATGTAGAGAGCAAGTCCAGTCCTTCTAACTGCAGACAAGAAGCAATGGGCAGCAGGCCAACACAGAAAGCAAGTAATAAAATGGCAGTCCCTCCTACAGCACAGCATGCAGTAGGCCAACACAGCAATGCAGTTGCAGAATGGCAGTAACTCCTGGCAGCAAAGCAGTGCTTCTTCCTGGCAGAGTGTCTTTGCTTCCAGTAGAGATCGAATTTGCTGGGGTTTGGGGTCCAGTACTTAATCCCAAAAGGAAGGTTTGGGCCTGGAAAGTGTATACACTGGCATTGTCAAAATGGCAGTTTAGGATGCGTGGTTTGGTGGCGTTCCAAAATGGCCGCACCTCCGTGAGCTCCGGCGCGGTCGTGGGTCAAAATCAGCTGTCATTAGGGGCAAAATTATACTGGAATGTAAGGAAAATTACTACTAAAGTTTCTACTAATTGTTGGTCGGTTTTCATCTGCAACTATGCCCTTTTTATATTTATTTAATGGAGTGACTACTCGGAGCAGAATACTGCGTCCGCCATTTTGTAGTCACATAAATCTTCATTCTCTTCATCAATATTACTGCATCTGCTTTGCTATCCTTCATGTTTTCAACGAGGCTGTTTTTTATTGTCTGTCCCAGTATTTCTGGCTCCATGACTTTTATGTTTTAACCCATATATTTTTGAAAATATTATCTTTTCAGCCTTCCCATTGAATAATTTTAAATATATATGAACTTATTTTTATGGGAAGAACTAAGAGCCAGACGTGGTCTTCTGTTTCCGCTACAACTTCCAATGATTTTTCAGACAACCCTTTCTCAATTCTTGCAACAAGTATGGATAGCACTTTTTTAGAGAATATGGCATCCTCTTCTCCTAATGGGAATTCAACGCAAAATACTAATTCAACTTCCAAACAAAATGAAAGCTTGACTTCAGCAACTAAACGTATTAAAAAGGATCCTCCATCACCAATTAAATCTCCTACTACTATTTCAATGGAGCTACTGTTAGATGAAATTCGTGCCTTAAGACCATTTATGGAAGAAACTAATAACAAACTGCAGAATTTAACAGATCATTGGTGTAGGAAAGTACCATCTTGACTGGCCTGTTACCCCCATATTTCACTGTATATATGTTGTTTTAGTGTATGTGTCACTGGGACCCTGCCAGCCAGGGCCCCAGTGCTCATAAGTGTGCCCTATATGTGTTCCCTGTGTGATGACTAACTGTCTCACTGACGCTCTGCTAACCAGAGCCTCAGTGGTTATGCTCTCTCTGCTTTCTAAATTGTCACTAACAGGCTAGTGACCAATTTCACCAATTCACATTGGCACACTGGAACACCCTTATAATTTCCTAGTATATGGTACTGAGGTACCCAGGGTATTGGGGTTCCAGGAGATCCCTATGGGCTGCAGCATTTCTTTTTGCCACCCATAGGGAGCTCTGACAATTCTTACACAGGCCTGCCACTGCAGCCTGAGTGAAATAATGCCCACATTATTTCACAGCCATTTTACACTGCACATAAGTAACTTATAAGTCACCCATATGTCTAACCTTCACCTGGTGAAGGTTGGGTGCAAAGTTACTTAGTGTGTGGGCACCCTGGCACTAGCCAAGGTGCCCCCACATTGTTCAGGGCAAATTCCCCGGACTTTGTGAGTGCGGGGACACCATTTCACGCGTGCACTATACATAGGTCACTACCTATGTATACCGTCACAATGGTAACTCCGAACATGGCCATGTAACATGATCCCCCGAATCTCTAGCACTGACCCAGGTACTGCCAAACTGCCTTTCCAGGGGTTTCACTGCAGCTGCTGCCAACCCCTCAGACAGGTTTCTGCCCTCCTGGGGTCCAGCCAGGCCTGGCCCAGGAAGGCAGAACAAAGGACTTCCTCAGAGAGAGGGTGTTACACCCTCTCTCTTTGGAAAAAGGTGTCAGGGCTAGGGAGAAGTAGCCTCCCCCAGCCTCTGGAAATGCTTTGATGGGCACAGATGGTGCTGGTGCCCATCTCTGCATAAGCCAGTCTACACTGGTTCAGGGATCCCCCAGCCCTGCTTTGGCGCGAAACTGGACAAAGGAAAGGGGAGTGACCACTCCCCTGCACCTCCCAGGGGAGGAGCCCAGAGCTCCTCCAGCGTGCCCCAGACCTCTGCCATCTTGGATTCAGAGGTGTGCTGGCACACTGGACTGATCTGAGTGGCCAGGGCCAGCAGGTGACGTCAGAGACTCCGTCTGATAGGCTCTTACCTGTGTTACTAGCCTATCCTCCTTCCTAGGTAGCCAAACCTCCTTTTCTGGCTATTTAGGGTCTCTGCTTTGGGGAATTCTTCAGATACCGAATGCAAGAGCTCATCAGAGTTCCTCTGCACTTCTCTCTTCACCTTCTGCCAAAGGATCGACTGCTGACTGCTCAGGACGCCTGCAAAACCGCAACAAAGTAGCAAAGACGACTACTGCAACCTTGGATCGCTTCATCCTGCTGGCTTTCTCGCCTGTTTCCTGGTGGTGCATGCTCTGGGGGTAGCCTGCCTCCTTCTTGCACCATGAGCTCTAAAGAAATCTCCCGTGGGTCGACAAAATCTTCCCCCTGCAACCGCAGGCAACAAAAGACTGCATCACCGGTCCTCTGGGTCCCCTCTCAGCATGACGAGCGTGGTCCCTGGAAGTCAGCAACTCTGTCCAAGTGACTCCCACAGTCCAGTGACACTTCAGTCCAAGTTTGGTGGAGGTAAGGCCTTGCCTCCCCACGCTAGACTGCATTGCTGGGTACCGCGTGATTTGAAGCTGCTCCGGCTCCTGTACACTCTTCCAGGATTTCCTTTGTGCACAGGCAAGCTTGGGTCCCCGACACTCTAACCTGCAGTGCACAACCTTCTGAGTTGTCCTCCGGCGTCGTGGGACTCCCTTTTCTGACTTCGGGTGGACTCCGGTTCACTCCTCTTCTAAGTGCCTGTTCCGGTACTTCTTCGGGTGCTGCCTGCTTCTGTGAGGGCTCCCTGACTTGCTGGGCGCCCCCTCTGTCTCCTCATCCATGTGGCGACATCCTGGTCCTTCCTGGGCCACAGCAGCATCCAAAAATCCTAACCGCGATCCTTGCAGCTAGCAAGGCTTGTTTGCGGTCTTTATGCGTGGGAACACCTCTGCAAGCTTCTTCATGACGTGGGACATCCATCTTCCAAAGGGGAAGTTTCTAACCCTCTTTGTTCTTGCAGAATCCACAGCTTCTACCATCCAGTGGCAGCTTCTTTGCACCCTCAGCTGGCATTTCCTGGGCATCTGCCCACTCTCGACATTGTCGCGACTCTTGGACTTGGTCCCCTCGTTTCACAGGTCCTCAGGTCCGGAAATCCACTGTTGTTGCATTGCTGGTGTTGGTCTTCCTTGCAGAATCCCCCTATCACGACTTCTGTGCTCTCTGGGAGTTATAGGTGCACTTTACACTTACTTTTCAGGGTCTTGGGGTGGGCTATTTTTCTAACCCTCACTGTTTTCTTACAGTCCCAGCGACCCTCTACAAGCTCACATAGGTTTGGGGTCCATTCGTGGTTCGCATTCCACTTTTGGAGTATATGGTTTGTGTTGCCCCTATACCTATGTGCTCCTATTGCAATCTACTGTAACTTTACATTGCTTGCATTACTTCCTTTTGCTATTACTGCATATTTTTGGTATTGTGTACATATATCTTGTGTATATTTGGCATCCTCATACTGAGGGTACTCACTGAGATACTTTTGGCATATTGTCATAAAAAATAAAGTACCTTTATTTTTAGTATATCTGTGTATTGTGTTTTCTTATGATATTGTGCATATGACACCAGTGGTATAGTAGGAGCTTTGCATGTCTCCTAGTTCAGCCTAAGCTGCTCTGCTATAGCTACCTTCTATCAGCCTAAGCTGCTAGAAACACCTCTTCTACACTAATAAGGGATAACTGGACCTGGTACAGAGTGTAAGTACCCCTTGGTACCCACTACAAGCCAGGCCAGCCTCCTACATTGGTTGTGCAGCGGTGGGATAAGTGCTTGCAACTACTTACCACTTTGTCATTGTGTACTTTTCATAAGAGAATAATATACAAAACAAGTTCAGTGTATGTACACCTAACCAAAAAGTTTTGCTTTTCTTCTCTTACACTATCTGAAAAGTACTCCTAAACTTTCAAAAAGTTTCAAAAAGTTTGAAAACGTTTTTTTTCCTGTTCTTTGAAAAGTCCTGAAACTTTTTCTATCTTTTATCTGTCTCTAAACCTGTTTCTATCATGTCTGGTGTAGGAACTCCTCTTAATCTGGTCAGTACAACGTATGACCATCTTAACTTTAAGAGCCTAAGGAGTCTCTGCATTGATAGAGGTTTAGTGGTAGGTAAGAACTCTTCTAGAGAGCTACTGTCTAATATGCTTATTGAGAATTATAAGGCCCAGGGGGGCACCTCATCTGAAAAGTTGATAGATAGCTCACACTCTGACTCAGGGGAGCCCCCAGTTGGAGTGTTGCAGGGTTCCCTTCTTAATTTGCCCCTTAGCAGACCACCTAGCAATGCTGGTAGTATTAGAAGCTCCCATCATAGTAGGGATGTTTTTATTCCTGGAGGCCAGGTTGTTAGGGTGCCAACTGTTAGGGACATTTCTCCCTCTGCTCATTCAAATCTTTCTTCTGTGTCAAAACATTCCCAACCCACCCACCCTGATGACAAGATGTTAGAAAGGGAACTCAATAAGTTGAGAGTGGAAGAGACCAGGCTGAAGCTTAAACAGCAACAGCTGGCTCTAGACAGGGAATTCCTAGACTTAGAAAAAGAGAGACAGAGGTTGGGGTTTGGACCCCATGGTGGTAGCAGCAGTATTCCAGATAGCAATCCTGTGAGAGAACATGATTCTAGGAATCTGCATAAGATAGTTCCCCCTTACAAGGAGGGGGATGACATTAACAAGTGGTTTGCTGCACTTGAGAGGGCCTGTATGGTACAGGTGGTCCCTCAAAGGCAGTGGGCTGCTATCCTATGGCTACCTTTCAGTGGAAAGGGTAGGGATAGGCTCCTTACTGTTAAGGAAAGTGATGCCAATAATTTTACAGTTTTGAAGAATGCACTCTTGGATGGATTTGGCGTAACCACTGAACAATACAGGATTAAGTTCAGAGAAACCAGAAAAGAGTCCTCACAAGACTGGGTAGACTTTGTTGACTATTCAGTGAAGGCCTTGGAGGGGTGGTTACATGGCAGTAAAGTTTCTGACTATGAGAGCCTGTATAATCTAATCCTGAGAGAGCATATTCTGAATAACTGTGTGTCTGATTTGTTACACCAATATCAAGTGGACTCAGAGCTGACCTCTCCCCAAGAATTGGGAAAGAAGGCAGACAAATGGGTCAGAACAAGAGTGAACAGAAAAGTTCATACAGGGGGTGACAAGGATGGCAAGAAGAAGGATGGTAAGTCTTCAGACAAAGGTGGGGACAAATCTAAAAATGAGTGTTCATCAGGCCCACAAAAACACTCTGGTGGGGGTGGTGGGTCCAAATCCTCTTCTAATCAAGTAAAGAAACCATGGTGCTATTTATGTAAAGCAAAAGGCCATTGGACAACTGGTGCCAGTTGTCCAAAGAAAAGCACCAAGCCTCCCACTACCACAACCCCTACTGCATCCTCTAGTGCCCCTAGTAATAGCAGTGGTGGTGGGAGCAAACCTACTAATAGCCAATCCAAGGGAGTAGCTGGGCTCATGTTTGGTAATTTAGTTGGGGTTGGTCTTGTTATGGAGACCACAGAGGCTGTGCTAGTCTCTGAAGGTGCCATTGATTTGGCCACCTTGGTTGCTTGTCCCCTTAATATGGATGAGTACAAGCAACTTCCCCTAATAAGGAAGAAACTAATAACAAACTGCAGAATTTAACAGATCATTGGTCTCTTGTGGAGAATAGAGTTACTCAAATGGAAAAACGAGTCAGCGATGTTGAAGATACAGTTCAAAGTTTGCAATTGCTTAAATCTGAAGTATTTCATCTCAGGAAGCATGCTGAAGACCTAGAAAATCGAAGCAGAAGGAATAATCTACATAGTTATGGCTTATCAGAAGGAACTGAAGGTTCAGATCCTATGAACTTTTTCCAATCTTTTCTTCCTAAGCTTTTGGACCTTCCTTCTACATCTTTTTTAAATATACAACGAGCCCACAGACTAGGTCATTCATCTCACCAAGCATCTTCGTCATGAAAACCGAGAGGTGTTATTATATACTTTCTAGAGTATGTTGAACTGCTTCAAATGCTTAGAGCTGCTAAATCGAAAGGAAAGATTTCATGGTCGGATTCACATTTGTTCTTTTCACAGGACTATGCTAAACGTACGGCTGACAGAAGAAAACTATTTTTGGACATGAGACCAGCCCTTCGTACTTTTAACGCAAGATTTTGACTTTTTAATCCATGCTCCTTTAAAATAACATATAAAAATAAAACAACGTAATATGAAGATCCCAAGATTTTACCACACTTCATCGTCTCATGTAAAGGAGAAGACATGAACTTTTCAAATCAACCTGCAACTTGATTCTCATTCATCCTTTTTCACTTCTAGATATTGTCCTTCATTTTCATGTTTTATTATTCGTTATTATTATTACAAGTTATTTTTTATGTTCTTTTCCTTATGTATCTTATTTCTCGTATTCATTTTTTGTCTCTTTGATCAGGTATTGGTTGATGATGTTATGATTACGTCATCGTCTTTGTACTTGGTCCGATTTCTCTCCTGTTGACCTCGTCAAAGTTCCAATTGCGCCATCTTACTTTTGTGGTGTCACCACCCTCAATTCCTTATGTGTTATATAGGTATGTTCCTTTTGTTCGTTTATTTATTATGGCCCTCATTACAACATTGGCGGTAACTGCCGCCTACTGCCACGGTGACGGCCGCCAACATACCGTCGCCGTGGCTACCAGTCAGCCACCTGCATTATGACCATTGACGGAATTCCGCCAGAAGACTGGCAGAATACTGCCGATGGTCATGGCGGCGGACGGCGGTAAGGAGGCACTGTTGTCAGCAGCAATGCCACACCAGCAAAACACCGCCTACCATGTCATGAGCAATGATACGGCCTGGCGGTGTTTTGCTGGCGGATGCTGCTGCTGACAGTGGCCCTGCATCCCGTCTCCTGCTGGTGGACCCTCTGCAAGCAGGTAAGTCGGGTTCTCCGACAGGAGAAGGGGATGGGGGGTGTTGTGTGTGTATGTTGGGGGGTGTGTGTCTGTTTTTGTATGCGTGCATGCAGGTATGTGTCGCGTTGAATGCATGCGTGAATGAGTGAATGTGAGTGTACGTGTATGTTGTGTGTTGTGTATGCGTGTATGTTACAAAGTAAGTTGGTATGTGTTTCGGTGTGTAGGTATGTATGTGTGCATGCGTGGGTGGATGTGGGTATGCGTGTGTGTGTGATTGTGTATGTGTGCACGTGTGGGTGTGAAAATGTGCGGGGGCAGGAGCGGGAGGGGAGGGTGGAGGGGACTCTGTGAAGGGGGCAGGGAGACCCCTATCAGTGCCAGGGAAGGAATTCCCTGGCACTGATAGTGCCTACTGCCATGGTTTTTGTGGTGGTACGCTTGCCACAAAAACCATGGCGGCAGGCGGAGTCATAATCCCGATGGTGGGATTGTGTCGACCGCCTATACACCTACTCACTTGGATAAAACGTTTTGGCCTAGTATTGCCAGTACGTTGATGTCTATTACAGATGATTACTTAATTTTTGGAGGTGATTGTAATCTTGTTTTGGATCCTTTTCTAGATAATTCCTCGAAAACTAATTTTATTCCCACATCCATGCATAAACAGTTTACCTTAGCTATTCCACAAAGAGCCCTTATTGATTAATGGAGATTCAGTAATCCCATGCTACGAGAACACACATTTTTCTCTCCAGTACACTTTTCCCAATCCAGGATTGATTATTTATTCACATCTAAGTCCTTATCTCAACATATCCTAGGTTCAGCGATTGGTACTATTCTAATTAATGATCATGCCCCAGTTACATTAGATCTGGAATTACCTTCTGTCACTCCCAAAGTTAATCGTTGGCACTTTAATACCTCTCTTTTAACAGACACTACTTTTATTAAAAACGTTCAAGAATTTATACATGAATACTTTTTATTGAATGATACACCTGAACTCTCATTTCACACAATATTGGATGCTTTTGAAGCTGCTTCACGGGATTTTATTTTAACATGTTTCTAACAAAAAGAAATCTAATAATAAAAAATTACTTGATATTATTAAACACATTAAATCTCTTTAACATATTTATTATACGTCTAAAACAAAAGAATGTCTGAATGAATTAGTTAACACTAAATTACAATTCAATAAATTCTCTACAGATAATGCAACCTCATTTCTTCTTAAATCAAGTGCCAAATATTATGGTGTACAAAATAAAGCGGGCAAACTTCTAGCAAATTATTTAAAAATTAAAAGGATAGAACCAAAATTGAAATGATTTTACGTGATGATCATACCCCAATCACTAATGATAGAGAGATTTTGCATGAATTCTCTGACTACTATGACAAACTTTATACCCCAGAAAATTCTCCTTCTAATTTGAATATCATTACATACTTCAACTCCATTAAATAGGAATTTGCTTCAAATATTGACTTTTCCCCTCTAGGTGCTGATATTTTGTTCAAAGGTAATCAGAGAGTAATTCATTCTATTAAAACAAATATAGCCCCCGGACCAGATGACTTCCCTTTGGAGTTTTATTTATCTTTCTCAAAATTGTTAATCCCCAAATTACACAAACTCTTCACATCTTTTACAGCATCTAATAAAGCATCTGGCACTTTCCAAGATGATTTGATTTGCCTCATTCCAAAAGAGGGTAAAGATGTTAAATTATGTAATAATAATACTGATTACAAAGTATTCGCTACAATTCTTGCCATTAGACTAGAATCTTTCCTTCCCATTTTAATTGGCAAGGAACAGTCGGGTTTTATTAAAGGTAGATATCTTTCAGATAATACTAGGCTTTTCTTTGACATTTTAAATGAATCTAAGACTTATTCAAAATCATTAGCGGCCATATCCTTAGATGCCAAAAAAGCGTTTGATCGATTATCTTTTTGCTACTCTTTCATGGTTTGGTTCTGACCAGAAATTTATCAAATTAGTGTCCATTTTATATGGCTCTCCTAAAGCGTCAGTTTTTGTAATGGTATTACTTCTTCATCTTTTTCTCTTCACAGAGGAGTCAGGCAAGGATGTCCCTTGTCTCCTTTGCTTTTTATCTTGGCACTTTAACCCTTTTTATCTTCTATTCGTCAGAATACTAATATACAAGGATTCAATTATAGAGACTTGCATATCAAATGTTCAGCAGATGCTGATGATATTCTATTATGTTTATCTTCCCCTGAAATTTCCTTAAAACCTTTTTTGGATACGGCCTCAAGTTTTGCAAAAAGTTCAGGATATAAGCTTAACACTGATAAATGTGAGATTCTTCCACTTAATAAATGGTGCTTTAAGCATGAATTTACATCTTCAAACGTTCTTTAGCATCCTGTAAAAATAAAATATGTAGGCATCTGGTTTACAAATTCTTTGAAATATACTGTTTCTATTAATTTTGGCGCTCTGTTGTCCACTCTTAAGAATCTAACAACAAGATGGAATCCTTTGTTTCTCTCATTGTGGGGTAGACTAGATTCTATTAAAATGATGCTTGTTCCTGTAATAATTTTCTATCTCTCTAACATTCCAATTAATATCTCTCCTTCCGTCTTTAAGAAAATCAATTCTATTTTAATTTCCTTCTTATGGAATAATAGGAAATCTCGGATGTCTCTTAAAAAACTGCAGCAGCCCAAGCTTGAAGGGGGAGTCAACTTTCCACATTTTCAACTTTATCACACTGCCTTTTTTCTAAAACATTCAATCCATTTGTATCATGATGATGCTTTATACCAAAAACCCTTATGGGTTGAGTTGTAATTATCGTTTACTCATCCTTTTTCTTTCATCGAATTTATTTCTCTCACCCAGCATCCAGCCAGTATGTCATTACCAGTTCTTAAAATTGCTTGTAAAATATTACATCCCATCTTTACTTCTAGATTTTCCAATTTAGATACATTTCTTAATTCGTCAATTTGGTACAATAATCTTATTAAGATAAAAAATAAATGTGTTTTTGGAAGTCATGGCATAAGAAGGGCTTAGTATGGGTATCCCAATTATTAGATAATTACTCATTATTTTCGTTTACGCATGCCAAACAGTTATTTAATTTTCCTACATCTTTTCAAAACAAATATCAGCTCTTAACCACAACTGTCTTACAATTGTATAACTCTCTATTGTCTGTAACCTCCCAAGCACCTACACCTTTCCCTGTATTACAAATCTTACCAACGTTCCCCTCTGCCTCAAGAATTTACTCTCTTCTCAATTATGTAGCTTAACCAAGGCCGAAGACATTAATGGAATTACAATGGGAAAATTACTTCTGAACCTCATTTCCTATTCCTTTATAGAATAGGATATGGACTAAAATTCGCAAAACATCTCATGTGGCTAACACTACTCAAACAATATTCTTTCTATATAATAGATTGCTACTTACACCATATATTTTAAATAAAGCAAATTCTTCTATAATGTCGACATGTTGGACATACCAAGTCTCTAATTCGACTCTAAAACACATGCTATTTGAATGTCCACATACATATCAATTTTGGCTTCAGGTATGGTCTCAAATTAATCAAATATTTCATACCTCCATACCATTTTCATTTACAAATGTACTTTTGGCTAGTTTTTCTGATATTTGGATAAATTGTGAAATGAATGTGCAAATTGTGGATTTATTAATTGCTGTAGCTTTTCAGCAAATAACAAAAAATTTGAAAAATGCTCTTAATATTTCTTTTCAATCATGGTGGTGTGGTGTTTGTTATAACCATAGAATAGACAACAGTTTTGTTACTCCACTGTCTTTAGCTATTAAAAGACAGACTTGTTGGTTACCTAAAACTAATATGCTAAATTATTCTGCATTAAGAACTAATTTGCAACAACCCATTTCTGAAGAAGTGTTAGAACCCCCTTGAATCTCTTCTATTACCTATCTCAATCCTATTTGTTGAATTACTTATCATTCTTAATTTATAGTACAAGGTATGCGTATTCATAGTTTATTTTATTTCTTATTATATTTGTAACAATTTATTTGTTTGATCCTATATTCTAGTCAACTGTTTAACATCAATGTTCTTATTAATTTACACAGAATATTTGAATATTTTTAATAAAAGTCTTGAAACTTAAAAAAATATATAAATTAAAAAAATGGCAGTTTAAAACTACTCACACAGGCTCTACTGCGACAGGCCTGGGACATGTTTGAAGGGCTACTGTAGTGGTTGGCACAATCAGTGCTGCAGGCCCACTAGTAGCATTTCATTTACAGGCCCAGGGTACATATAGTGCACTTTACTAGGGACTTTCAAGTAAATTAAATGTGCCATTTGTGGACAAGTCAGTGTTACCATGTTTGGAGTACAGAGCACCTGCACTTCAGCACTGTTCAGCAGTGGTAAAGTGCCCAGTGTCCCAAAACCAACAAAAGGTCAGAAAACGAGGAGGAAGTGAAAAAGTCTTGGGATTACCTTACAGAAAGGGCCATTTTCAACATTGTATTCAATATTTTGATGCTTTAATATTTTTGAGCATCATTAATAATATGCAGAATGTATTTTCACATTTTGTTACACATGTATACACTGATATAGTACTTTTGCTTTGGAAACAAATTCTCCATGATGTGTAGGAGTGGGGTTTCTGATATTTGTTAACAAAGCCTCAATTTAGGTATAAGAACAATCTTGTCCAAGATGGAAGTCACCCTTGTCACTCATATTTTCCATCTACCCGTGTCTCTTGTCAAAATTTCTGCAGCACCCATTTAAGCTGTGAGATACTTGCTTATTTATTCTGCCATTGTTATGCTACTGTCAATGATCTTTCCCCGTCTCAGTCACAAACTGCAACTATAACCTCAATGTTCCTTTGCTGGTTCACTGAGCTCTATTCATTCATATAACACATTATTGTTCATGTATTCTATACTCCGTATGACATTATCATAGAGGTGCAGAATAATTATTCATGTAGTGGGATAGTTGTTAGGTGTTAAGGCAATATGATGTTTATTTTTCATGTTCTCTAATTTGCTGATTTAATGATATTCACAAATAATGTATAAAATCTCAGAATTTTGGAGGTGAGACAGAAGACTTTTGTGTTCTAGTAGTGATGCTGTCTATTATTACCCTGATTGTGCTGCCCACTTGGGACTTAGAATAATTTCTGATTTTTTATTTCTGTCTCTTACCCTTTTTTTTAGAACTTTTAGGCATTAACTCTGCATCACTTTATTTTTTAATTTTGTATTAAAACCCTTTACCTTTCTAATAATCTTGAACTCAATTATTAAGGGGCACATTTACTGAATAGTTTTTTATATTTACATATCATCCTTATTTACAGACTGGCCTGCCTGAACCTCAGGTATGGTCAGATCATCTGTTTATTTCTTTTAAATTAGTTTGCTGAGCCCAGTAGAGTCAGTAGTAGGCTGGTAGTCAAAGACAGGAAACGTTCTTGCTATTGGGGAAAAATACTGGGCACTAGTTTATATAACTACGTGCCTAGTTTCCCCCATTTTAACCGGAGAGCTATCAAAGACCTGGATAAGTTCAATCAATGGACCTTAAAGCCATAGACAGGTGATTTAGTTCCAATAAGTTCCAGAGGTCATAAACATCTGGATCAAACTGCCCCCTTGGCTCTGATCCTCTTTTTCCACGGAAAGATTAACCTGTGAACAATTTGGAAGAAAATTGAGATCCCATTACTATTCAGATCATAAGTGTGGGAGGCTGGCATGGCTTATGGTGGGTACCTGATGGTACTTACACCTTGTGCCAGGTCCAGTTCTCCCTTCTTAGTAGATTAGCAGTGTTCTAGCAGCTGAGGCTGATAGAGGTAGCTATAGCAGAGCAGCTTAGGCTGAACTAGGAGACATGCAAAGCTCCTACTGTACCACTTATATCATATAGCACTATATCATAAGGATCACAATACTCAGAGTTACTAAAAATAAGGGTACTTTATTTTAGTGACAATGTGTCAGAAATATCTCAGAGGATATACTCCCTTAGGAGGTAAGTAAAATACACAAAATATACACACAAACCAAAATCAAGTAAGTAAACAGTTAGAAAAGTAGTGCAAACACTGTAGAATACAATAGGATGCAATAGGCCTAGGGGCAACACAAACCATATACTAAGAAAGTGGAATGCGAACCACTTAGGGACCCCAGGCCTAGTGTAGTGTGTAGAGGGTCGCTGGGAGTGAAAGAAAACACTAAGGGGGTCCAAGATACCCCACCCCAATACCCTTAAAAGTAGGAGTAAAGTTACCCTACTTCCCCAGAAACACACTAAAGTCGTGATAGTAGATCCTGCAAAGACAACAACTGACTGCAAAGCACTGAAGACGGATTCCTGGACCTGAGGACCTGTAAAGGAAGGGGACCAAGTCCAAGAGTCACGAAAGTATCCGGGGGGGCAGGAACCCACTAAACCCCAGATGAAGGTACAAAATGGCTGCCTCTGGGTGGAAGAAGCTGAAGATTCTGCAACAATGGAAGATGCCAGGAACTTCTCTTTTGCACAGAAGATGTCCCACGGCATGCTAGAGGATGCAGAGTTGTTTTCACGCAGAAAGACCACAAACAAGTCTTGCTAGCCTCAAAGGTTGCGGTTGATGAAAATGGGTGCTACCCGGGCCCAGGAAGGATCAGAAGGTCGCCCCTTGGAGGAGGAGACAGAGGGGGTGCTCAGCAGCACAGAGAGCCAATGCAGAAGCAGGCAGCAGCTGCAGAAGCACTTGAACAGGCATTCAAGAAATCTGAGCATGGCGGTCGTCTCAACACTACAACAGAGGGTCCCACGAAGCCGGTGGTCAACTCAGCAAGTTGAGCAATGCAGGACAGAGTGCTGGGGACCTGGGCTGTGCTGTGCATGAAGGATTCCTTACAAAAGTGCACAGAAGCCCTAGCAGCTGCAGATCACGCAGTTCACAGGATTACTGTCTGGCGTGAGGAGGCAAGGACTTACCTCCACCAAATTTGGACAGAAGGACCACTGGACTGTCGGGGTCACTTGGATTCAGCTCCTGTGTTCCAGGGACCACGCTCGTCACGATGAGAGGGGACCCAGAGGACCAGTGAAGCAGAAGTTTGGTGCCTGCGTTAGCAGGGGGAAGATTCCGTCGACCCACAGGAGATTTCTTCTTGGCTTCCAGTGCAGGGTGAAGGCAGACAGCCCTCAGAGCATGCACCACCAGGAAACAGTTGAGAAAGCCGTCAGGATTAGGCGCTACACTGTTGCTGGTAGTCTTCTTGCTACTTTGTTGCAGTTTTGCAGGAGTCCTGGAGCAGTCAGCGGTCGATTCTTGGCAGAAGTCAAAGAGAGAGATGCAGAGAAAGCTCTTGCATTCGTTATCTGACGAGAAACCTACAGGAGAGACCCTAAATAGCCCTCAGGGGAGGATTGGCCACCTAACCAGGTAAGCACCTATCAAGAGGGGTCTCTGATGTCACCTTCTGGCATTGGCCACTCAGAGGCCTCCATTGTGCCCTCACACCTCTGCATTCAAGGTGGCAGAGGTCTGGGACACACTGGAGGAGCTCTGGGTACCACCCCTGGGGTGGTGATGGACAGGGGAGTGGTCCCTCCCCGTTCCTTTGTCCAGTTTCACGCCAGAGCAGGGGCTGGGGGATCCCTGAACTGGTGTAGACTGGCTTATGCAAGGAGGGCACCATCTGTGCCCTTCAAAACATTTCCAGAGGCTGGGGGAGGCTACTCCTCCCCAGCCCTTAACACCTATTTCCAAAGGGAGAGGGTGTAACACCCTCTCACAGAGGAAATTCTTTGTTCTGCCTTCCTGGGACTGGGCTGCCCAGACCACAGGAGGACAGAAGCCTGTCTGTGGGTTGGCAGCAGCGGTAGCTGCAGTGAAAACCCCAGAGAGCTAGTTTGGCAGTACCCGGGGTCCATGCTGGAGCCCCAGGGATGCATGGGATTGGCACCCCAATACCAGATTTGGCATGGGGGGACAATTCCGTGATCTTAGACATGTTACATGGCCATATTCGGAGTTACCATTGTGAAGCTACATATATGCACTGACCTATATGTAGTGCACACGTGTAATGGTGTCCCCGCACTCACAAAGTCTGGGGAAATTGCCCTGAACTATGTGGGGGTACCTTGGCTAGTGCCAGGGTTCCCTCACACTTAGTAACTTTGCACCTAACCTTCACTAGGTGAGGGTTAGACATATAAGTTACTTATAAGACTTATAAGTTACTTAAGTGCAGTGTAAAATGGCTGTGAAATAACGTGGACGTTATTTCACTCAGGCTGCAGTGGCAGTCCTGTGTAAGAATGGTCTGAGCTCCCTATGGGTGGCAAAAGAAATGCTGCAGCCCATAGGGATCTCCTGGAACCCCAATACCCTGGGTACCTAGGTACCATATGCTAGGGAATTATAAGGGTGTTCCAGTGTGCCAATTAGAATTGGTAAAAATGGTCACTAGCCTGCAGTGACAATTTTAAAAGCAGAGAGAGCATAAGCACTTACGTTCTGATTAGCAGAGCCTCAGTGACACAGTTAGGCACCACACAGGGAACACATTCAGGCCACAAACTATGAGCACTGGGGTCCTGGCTAGCAGGGCCCCAATGAGACATATAAAACACACTGACAAATAGGGTTTCCTCTATGAGCACTGGGGTCCTGGCTAGCAGGATCCCAGTGAGACAGTAAAAACACCCTGACATATACTCACAAACAGGCCAAAAGTGGGGGTAACAAGGCTAGAAAGAGGCTACCTTCCTACAATAAGGCTTGGTACAAACTAGGCATTAAACACTATCATAAATTGATGACATAAGTCAAAAAGGTTTACTTCATCCCACAAATTGTATCAGCAAATAATACACAGGAGCTCTTTCAGATTGCAAAAGGTTTTCTTCATCCTAAAGCTTGTTCCATTGAAAGCCAGCCTCCTTCTCAAACTCTGTGCAACAGTTTGCTGCAATTCTTCAAACTGAAGATTGAAATGATTCAAGCTGGGTTTGCATGTAACAAGGTTGCGGCGTTGGAGATGCAAGGCTTTTCAGGTGCTATCCATCCAAGTTCCAACATTGCTGAGTTTCAACAAGTCACTTTACAGCAATTTGAATGTGCTATTCAGCCTTGCAAATTAGTGTCACCTGTTGATCCCTGCCCTCTGGCAATCCTTAGGAAGGTCATCAACACCCTAAATCCTATTTTGAATTCATCATTAAGACTGGCCTTAGTGCTGGGTAGTTGGAAATTGGCCAAAGTAAAACCACTGTTGCTGAAGCCTTTAGCTGACCCCAATATTGTAGCCAGTTTTAGACGTACCTCTTTGCTTCCTGCACCCGCACAAATGCTGGAAAAGCTAGTAAATGCATGATTGGTAGACTACTTAGAAAGGTTTAAGATTCTACATTCTTTGAAATCAGGCTTCAGGCTGCTTAATTTCACTGAATTAGCATTTCTTGAAATGTCTGAGTCTGTAAAGATCATGCTGGATAATGGTAATGATGTGGTTGTTACTCTTCTCAATGTGTCGGCAGGGTTCAATACGGTTTCACATGCTTACTATCACAGCGCCTTGCCAACATTGGAATCTGTGGCCTGGCTTGATCATGGTTTCAAACCTTCCTTGCTAATAGGAAGCAGGCTGTCATGATTAGTCATTTTATCTCAGGAGAAAAATTCAGTAATGTATGTGCTCCTGCAGGGCTCATCCCTTAGTCCAACGTTATTTAACATTTATATGTCTCCTTCAATCTCTCTGATTGAATCTTTTGAAATTACCACCACCTATGCATACGAACACTCAATTGATCCTGTCCTTAGATAAGAATTCTTTTGGTTCTGAATTAAATTTAAAAAACTGTTTTATCTAAGTTATCAGATAGATGTAATGCAATAATTGAAAGTGTGATATGGAGAAAACAGAAATTCTCCTGTTTGGGAAGGAAAACTTGTTCTCTGCTTTGGTCTGGTAGCCCGATAAACTGGCCAGCCTTCCTCCCCCTGCGGTTGTAGCTAGGAGCTTAGGGGTAAAATTTGACAGTGATTTAGCCTTTCAACTTCAAATACTGGGACTGTCTGGAACCTGCTTTTTCTCTTATTAAATAGTTTAAAATGTTTTTTGAATTTCTCTCTCTAGTGGCTAGATAGATGGTAGCCTATGCTCTTATGACTTCCAGGATTGGTAACTGTAATAGTCTTCATTTGGGCATCCCAAAATATCTAATTAATAAATTACAATTTGTACAAAACACAGCCGCAAGATTGGTGATCAAGCTCTTTCTCAGGAGCTACATATCTGAGGGGCTGTGAATACCCCACCAATTGCCAGTGCATAAACAAATTTCATTCAGATAGCTGACTATAGTTTTCGGAGCTTTCCCTCAATCAGGCCTGAAATATCCCTCCGAACATTTCACATGCTATAGTACTCAATGGATCTAAAGATCAATCCACAACAAGCAACCTTCAAATCCTCCATTTTAGATTGAGAATCAGAGGTGGAAGATATTTTTCCATTTTAGAAGCTAAATCCTGGAATCAGCTCCCCCTTCTTTGAAACTAGCTGAAAATAAGGTTGCTTTCAGAACGTTTCTTAAGACTTGGCGATTCTCTTTGCCTAAGTTGTTACTGGCCGGTCTTTCTAAGTTCCCTCCTTTCCCTATATAAGCAGTAGTTGAAGGAAGGTGGTTTTTGTGTTTGATTAGCGCCAGGATTCTCCTTTGGAGTAACAGTGCGCTTAACAAATAACCATTTTCATTTCCAATAAATTGTATTTCTGATATTTGATGCATTGAGAGTTGCCTTAATGAGGGGACACATTGCCTCATGGAATTGCCATTTGCCACCATCCCTAAGTAAATGTGGGCATTCTGCCTGAGGTAAAATTTTGGGGTGTATACCACACACCCACACCTGCATCTACCACAATTTGCACAGCTTTTGGATAGATGTCCATTGCTATTAGTTTGAATTCTATTGGTCCTTTGAGGTCCCCTCACCCATAGTCGACCCACTCTTATAACATGCAATTCACAGAATATCAATGCAAGGATCTGGAGTGCACATAACAGCTGAACATTTCACAAGAGAGGTCAGTACAGAATCATCTTCTTTTTACAGAGAAAAGGGACTGGTCACACAACGGATTCACAAATACATTGTACACTGCTACCACCACTTTATGTGACTTACCTATGGCCTGCAGGCCCACTTTGAGTATTATACTTGATGCATTCCTGCAGGTATCAGTACAGATTCTGGACCTCACAGTACCAAGAAAAGGCGTAGGCCCCTTTGTACACACTAGATCAGAAGGGGGAATCACCTTTTCCAGAGAGAGCTGTCTCTGGTATTATACTGAACATTTCTTTACCCAGGGCTTTTCAATTCTCTCTTTTTTTATTTCTTCCTGCTTTTCTATTTATATTTTCCCTTTCCTCTCTCCTCCTGCTTTTTTTCATTAGGACCCATTCATCATGTCTCAAAAAAAAATTTTTCTTTACCCATAGCCTTCTATAATATCAACTACAAGTTCAGAGATTCCATCAGACTTAGCCAACCCAGTTGAATGATCCTGGAGCCATGACAGGGGTACCTTTAAAATGGAGGGAGGAATGTCTTGTGAAAACTGTGGAAAGTAAATGTGGGTCCATGCTCAAAGGTGATTGTGGAAAACCTGTGCTAGGTGGCTAGGACAGCCTGACACCACAGCATTCCCTTTCTGAGTTCTTCTCATCATGTGCTCACCAGAGTCCGTCACAGTTTATTGCCTACCACTCAGTTTCTCTAACTGGTCCTTAACAAGACCCACTAAGATCTCCTTAGCCTTGTTTCTTGGAGCTGTGCACCCCTCCCCTGAACACAGATCTCTCGACGGAACAATGGAATAGTGTCAAGGTTTACTTCCACCAACTTTGTGTCTGCTATTGTTCTGTGCAGTTAATGCTTGTTTAAAGCTGAACATGTTGTTCTCTTCAACACAGTTGGAAATAGAACTTGCAGATTCTTCACCCCCTTGGTAGCAATTGTGCAAATCCATCTAGAGGGCCTCATAACAGACAGGAACAATGCCCCAACAATGGTAGATGTGTTCATTTGCCACTTGTGTCCTGAGGTCTATCCTTCTATGGCTCTGGAAACTGGACTAAGTACACCCTTTGAATACTTGACTCTAGGGATACCAAGGGTAACTGTCAAAGGCTTATGAGGGAGTCAGTGTGGGAGTAAAGATCTCAGAAGGCAACCACTCTACAGATACAATATGTTTTAATATGACAAAAAGTACATTATTCACACAGTATAAAGTATAATGCCAGCAAAATTAGGGATTCAGACATAAAATTGTAATCCTGTTAACAATCTTCATTGATGAGCTACACCACTTTGGTACCTTTCCTCCACTAACAGAACTCTCCAGCATCTACAATCCCCTCTGTATAACTTGGAACAAGTGCTGTTTAGGCACAGATGCATTTCATTTAAAATAACCGGAAACCTTAATGTGCACAACAGTTTAGTTTCATTTACCCACTTTAAGTTCAGCCTGTAAAAGTCTCAAGTTTGCATATCAGAACTCTGCCTACTTCCTCAGTCTCTTGTTGCGCTCTCATTCTAGGTCCCACATTTGCCTGCTGTTTGCCACTGAAGTTGTGATGGGGCACGATAGGTGCGTGCAGCATTCCTGCTGGTGTTAAGGAAGCTCTCGCTCCGCCCAGGTGGCAGCTTCAGCTTTGCCGGTGCATTCCACTGACTGAGGCGTATACACCTCTTTATCAGTAGTACCCTCTTAAGGCAGGGTGCACAGGGGATGCTTGGATGGCAGGTGCAGTCTCCAGTCTGATTGCAACTCGCGCATTGGTAGTGGCACAGGATTCCAGCCTTGATGTTACCAGCTGAAGCACCACTCTCTTAGTCAATCAGTAGGCTGCAGATCACAAATGATGCTTAGCAATTCTGAATGTATTGCTACAGTTCATAGCAAGAATGGCTCAGGGAGTCCGGTCACACATTTATTTCTCTAGGCTTTGCTCCCTCTTAGTCTCTCACTTTCTCTGGTTATGCCTAATTACAGGAACACACTTAGCTTCTCCTCCTGGACAGTCTCTCCTCCTCTAAGGCCTGGCACACTACTTTCCTCATGCTGCAAGCAGGAAGGATTATGTGCTGTAGGCAGCAAAAAAAGCACTCCAGTAGAATGTGAAGAATTCAGGTGATATCCCTTGTCATCTGGAAGACCAGCTGGCATGCAGACACCAGTCCTGGTCACACAACAGCCCTTTCTACACATTGTTAGAACTGACACCCTTGGGTGGTAGTCCCAAAAATGATTTGCCTTCACACCTCCTGTTTTTCTGATTTCGTTTTTGTTGGCATTAGGACTCTGTGCACTTAAACACTAGTTACAAGTGCTAAAGTGCGTGTGCACTCTCCCTAATACATTGTACAATGGCCAACACCTATTAAATAATTATTTACTTGTTAGTCTCTAGTAAACTGTACTCCACTTACCTAAGGCATGTAAATTAAATGCTACTAGTGGGTCTGCAGCCTTCATTGTGCCATCCATTAAAGTAGCAGTTTAGAACATCTCAGGCATGCCATTGTAGCCTACAGTACAGTTTGAAACTGTCATTTCTACCTTGCAAAATAAACCTACTGCCAGACCTAAACCTTCCTTTTTAATATCTATCTATCTATCTATCTATCTATCTATCTATCTATCTATCTATCTATCTATCTATCTATCTATCTATCTATCTATCTATCTATCTATCTATCTATCTATCTATCTATCTATCTCTGTTACCCCTAAGGTAGGCCATACAGGCAGGCTGCATTATATAAAAAGTAGGACATGTGGATTTAAGTTTTACCGATACTAAAAAACTCCTAATGTAATTTTTAGGGTTGTGCCTGTGAGTGCATGAGCTTGTGCATGCATGTCACATGTGAGACACTGTTGGGTTCAGTAAAGGGCTTAGTTGGTGTGCGTGGCACTCTTCTTTACAGCCTAGTAATTCGTCAAAGCATGCCTGGCATAATTTCCATTGCTCTGTGTGGAGCAGGGATCAAGCACTAATTAATTTCAACTTAATTAGTGCCCATCCACTGCTCCTGACGTGATCGAGGTACTATTTTGTTCTAACTTCCAATACCTCACAAACAGTGACTGGCAAAAATATGCCCAGCAGAAAAAAACAAATTGCAAAGTTTTATGTTTTAAAGCTAACTTTATGTTATTTTGTTAAGTCATCTTTTCTCAGTTTCCACTCATGATTTTTTTGTTTTTGCTCGTGGGTGCTGTTGTCAAAAGTTGACAATTAACTTGTTTGAAATATGCGAGACCTATTGCATTGCAAATGCTTGTTCAGTATTGCAAATCCTACTTCTCCAAAAGAATACCATTAGGCTACAATATTACACTTAAAAAATCGTAATATCAGTTTGGGAGCAGATAGAAAAATGATCTTTACACTTACATGAATTGTATTTTAAAATCCTTTTTCACGGTAAAGTCGGATTTTGAAGTCCTAATTCTGAAAGTAACACTCTTAAGAAATTGGAATTTTCTTGCTCTAACCATTTCTGCCTTTTGCCAGTATCCAGGATCACAAAGCTGGGATTATCATAGCTGCTGACATTTGTGTATTCCTCCCAGACAGTGAGGCAAAGGAGGACTAGCTGTTGGCGGGATGGGCCATTTTACCAGGATAGTTGGGGTGGAGCTGTTCCCTGCCCCACTCACATTTTAAAGGGCTGCCACCAGCAGTCTTTTGTCAGCCTAGACTATTTGGAGCCTTGGCAGAGGAAAAGAAGGCTTTGGTGGTTTGCTGGGATTTGCTATATCCTTTTTCTGTCCTGATGTATTTTTGTGATGTGTGGAAATATTGCTGTTTACACATCCTTAGTGTTTCTCTCCAGAACCTCACTGTCATTTCCCTGCTACATTGATGAATTATAGCTCTAGCATCTCTACTACTCACATTAGATTCACATGTTTTGGACACTGTTTGATACAATAGCTATGTTCTCCATACTTGACACATAAGTGGAACACCATTGTCTCCCTTTGTATGATATTCTGTTTGAAGCTTCTGGTTTCTAAGCCCCTAGGGTAAATCTGAGCCTCTTAAATCCCAATGATGTCTTCAGAAAATCATAGCAGAGTTTTGCCATGTGTTGGGAAAGGAAATGAAGCACTGCCAGCCCCACGTGCTGCAGTCATTGTCACTGACCTAGTGAGGAAAGGAGGCCTAATCCGTGTTGATAATAAGCATCTCCAGAGGAGTTTATGTAGGGTGCACGCTTCTCAACGCTTATTACATGTGTGCATGCACAAAATGAGGTATGCCTTTGACACGGCAGCTGCAATAGAAGAAATTGCACACTCTTGACAGCACAGGTGTGTAATAAATGTGATTATTAATTGGGGCGGATGTAAGCCCACCACAAGGATTAAGACCAAGAACTTGTCAGGGTAGAATACATGCTCAATCCCCCTTGTAGTTATGGCACAGGGCAGACAGGATTAACTTAGAAAAATGATTAACGTATTTAGCAATAACAAAACAGTTAAAACGTAAAAACACAAAACAATAAAAATCCCATAGCCAATTTAGGAAAACAGAGAAAAATTTAATGAGTAAAGTGACACCAAATTGACAAAAATCCAAAACAGGGACAGAGAGGTAGGATTTTGTTTTAAAGATTTAAGGTTAAAATTGCCAAGAAAAAGTAAAGAACCAATCAGTAGCCATTGTTTACGTTTGAACAAGACCGAGTTACAATATAATGGGCCACGACGATTAAGGTCGGGTCAGATGTAACAAGTGCGTTCCTCCACTTTTCTGTCAGTCTGCCTTTCAGCGCTTGGAACCCCAAATGGGGCAGCCATGCGCTATACAAACACCATCAATTCAATTGAATTCAAAGTTACATGGACCAGATCATACAAACCATAAGGAGAAGACTAGGTCAGGACAGAATTATGCTCTTCTGCCAGGTGGTAACACCTCTGCACCACTGGTAACACACTTTCTAGAAAAGGGACACACAAACGAGAACCTATAGTGGCAAGCGATTGAGCTGATGAGAAAACTGCAGAGAGGACGAAACCTACAACAGATTTTACAGAAGAAGGAAGGTAAATTGACCTTCTGCTGACAAAATTGAAACAGGACTCACTCAATACCATGTAAAATTGGCACAGCATTTTGGAGACCAATCTGTTTTTCTCTTTGTAACACAAACCTCTTTTAATGATAAACATCTGATTGAGATGTAACTCAAAACTATAGGAGAATTATAGCCTGTCGGTACCATGAATATATATGGATGTCTAACAACAAACATATTTACAAACATATTATGCAGGTAACAACCTGTGTAAGTGATAGGTATGCTTTCTGTTTAAAAGTATACATGGTATACTGAACTTGTCTTTCATTGTGAATGAGATAAATTAGAGGTGAATTCCCACTTCAAGAATTTCTAGTAATAGGCACAATGCTTAGTATTGATGAATATACAATAGTTGTTTATGTCACCCCAATTGGCCTCGTCAATTCGTTGAGTAAGTTGATCAACTTCTTGTTTATGGCGCTCATACTGTTCCTGGGAGATGTCAATAAGTTGTTGAATCATGTTCATCGAGGCCATTTTTAAGTTAGCTTCCCACTTCTGAAGGCTCTCTTGGGAGGTGGTATCAGTAGGTGGAAAAATCAGTATGCGTAACCCCCGGGGGATACGATCATTTTCCAGATATTTTTTGAGGGAAGCCACCTCCCACCATTTAGCTGTTTCCTTTTTGAGTGACTTTTCCAAAGCCAAAAAAGTACTTTTCGCAGATGCCAAATTAGTATTACCCGAATTGGAAGTGCCAGCATCCGATGTATTAAAGACTTGATCCAATTTAACATTGCGTTGTTCTCTTCTATTAAGAGTGAAGGACATCATAAGGCAAGGCTTAGACAGGAAGTCTGTACGTGTGCAACTAGTTGCTACTGGGAAAGAGAGAAGGGAGTCCAGCCAATTGACTTCCTTAGAATGCCGAATTTATAAAAAAGTTGTGGGAACTCCAAACCGGAAGGCCTGGACCCTAAGCCTCCCAATAATTACATTGCATTGCTGATCCTTGGAACTTAACCTCAGCTTCAAGATTGTCATAAATTACCTGGACTACAAACCTGTGGAACCTCAGGCAACAGTGGAATTTGCGCATTGTTTTGCCTTGCAGCTACTCATGATTCCTTTTCCTATATGTAATAAACAACTATTGTATATTCATCAATACTAAGCATTGTGCCTATTACTAGAAATTCTTGAAGTGGGAATTCACCTCTAATTTATCTAGTACTGTAATTATTGGGAGGCTTAGGGTCCAGGCCTTCCGGTTTGGAGTTCCCACAACTTTTTTATAAATTTGGCATTCTAGGGAAGTCAATTAGCTGGACTCCCTTCTCTCTTTCCCTTTCATTGTGAATGAGTCCACTCCCCACAATCTCTGATTAATATGTTGATGATGGTACTGTGCTTCTGACAGATGCAAAAATGTGTTCCATGCTACCTAAAATTTTGCTGTGCTTTTATTTTGTGTAATTATGTTCTAAATCTTTGTGACCATCAGTGATAAATATAACCATAACTTAGCTATTAAAAGTGCTTGCATAGCTATTGTTAGTTTTTCCTATAGGGTATTAAATACTATATACATCTGAACTCCTTTTGTGATATTGATCCATTTAGAGCAGTCAGCTGTTTCTAAATGCTTAGCTGACGCCACACACCCCTGAACCATTGTTTCTTTAACCCCTTGGGTGCCTTGGACGAGCTGGTCTTACCCTCGGCCACGGCACTCGTGTGCCGAGGATGAGACTAGCTCGTCCTGCACCCGGACCATGGGGGGAGCACTATGAGCCTCCCACCCACCTCCCAAGGCAGGGATCGAAGGGGAATCGCTTCCCCTTCCACCCCCGACCCCACAACCCCCCAACCCCCCAGTGACGTCTGATGACGTCAGCGCACAAATCGCGTGCTGATGTCGTCAAATGTCACCTCCCATCGCGCTGGAAGCATGCCTGCAACGCGATGCGGAAGAGGAATGCTAAGCATTTCTTTTCCGGACGGGAGGTGGGGGCAGGACGAGGCATGAAAGGAAAGGCCTTTCCTTTCATATCTCTGTAAGCATTTCTGCAGCCCGATTGCGATGCGATCAGGCTGCAGAAATGCCCACTAGGCACCAGGGAGTTTTTTTTTGTTTCTGTGTTTACACATTAGGGGAGAGGCCCCTTGGACAAGGGCCGCTCCCCGGGGGGGGGGGGCAAATAATTAATAGGTATTTCCTGCCCTCCCCCGGGGCAGATCGGCCTATTTAAATTAGGCTGATGAAGCCACTAGACACCAGGGATCATTTTATTTTTATTTTTTAGACTAGGGGAGCGACCCCTTAGGCAAGGGTCATTTCCTTGGGGGCAAATGGTTTTTAGGCCATTTCTAAGCCCCTTGGGGGCAGATCGGCCTATTTTTCTTAGGCCAATCTGCTGCCAAGGGGGGCAGAAACCACTACACACCAGGGATTTCTTTTTTTGGTCAGTTTCATACAAGGGGAGCAACCCCTTAGGCAAGGGTCGCTCCCCTGGGGGGAGGGCAAATTTGTTTTAGACCATTTCTGCCTATTGTAATTAGGCCGATCTGCCCCCCCCGGGGATGGGGGGGGAGTAGCAAAAACCTCTAGGCATGAGGGATCACTTTTTCTTTTGTTTTAATTTGTTAGATGTGGGGAGCGACCCCTTAGGCAAGGGTCACTCTCCTGGGGGGAAAAATATTTTTAGGACATTTCTGCCTCCCTTGGAGGCACATCCGCCTATTTTTATTAGGCCAATCTGCCCCCAGGGGGGCAGAAATCACTAGGCACCATGATTTTTATTTGCACCAATTTTACGCAAGGGGAGCGACCACTTAGGCAAGGTTCTCTCCCCTGGGGAGGCAAATACATTTTAGACCATTTCTGCCCCCCTTGGGGGCAGACTGGCCTATTTCTATTAGGCCAATCTGCCCCCGGGGGGCAGAAACCACTTAGGCACCAGGGATTGGTGTGTGTGTTTTGTTTGGGGGGGCAGCCCCCTGAGCAAGGGTCGCTCCCTTTGGGGGCATATTACTGTTGGCCATATCCGCCCCCCATGAGGGCAGATCGGCCTATTTGGGAAGGCCCATCTGCTGCCAAGTGGGGCAAATATCCCACCAGAGAGCGGAGAAGATTTTACATTTTTAAAAAAGAGGGTGGGGGTATGGCAATACCCCCACCCCAAATAAATGGGTCCAAAGTTGTTCTGCCCACCTGTGGGTAGATGGAGAAATTACCCCCGATGCACTCCCTGGGGGGGCAGAAAGCCTACTAGATGCCAGGGAATTATAAAAAATAGTGGGGTGGTGGCTACCAACCAGTATGTTTTTTTTTTTAAACAACGACATTTTTGAAGGAATTTTTGTTAATTTCTTGGTCTCCTTCAGGGGAACCCACAAACTCTGGGTATCTCTAGAATCCCAAGGATGTTGGAAAAAAGGACGCAAATTTGGTGTGGGTAGCTTATGTGGACAAAAAGTTATTAGGGCCTAAGCGCGAACTGCCCCAAATAGCCAAAAAAGGCCTGGCACCTGAGGGGGAAAAGGCCTGGCAGTGAAGGGGTTAATAATTGTATACACAGGATCCTGTTGGGCATATTGGGTAGCTCTTCTATTATTATTGATATATATGTGATTGTTTCTCAGATAAGCATAGATATGTCTTAAAAGGTAGTTAAATTAAGAGATTTGGATAAAATACATACAGCCCTGGTCTATGTATATGCCGTGAATTCCCATATTCACGTCTTCTGTTATTTAGGCTTTGTTTAACAGTAAAAAACAAATCCGTGACCAATAGTTAATATATAACTTCAGTCTACGCTTGCAGGACGTTTCTTGGAATTGTGTGATATATGATCTTCATTCGGTCTAAAAGAATGAAATGCCACCAGTGTCATATTTAATAGAAAGATATGTAGAGACCCTGATTAGAAAATAAACCTTGGTTGGCTTCAACTTTGAGTCAATTCCAGTTCCATTATTTAGGTCTGTCCTAGAGACAGCTAAAACTGTCTTTTCAGTATCATATTTTCCTGACATGTGGCTAAGGGTACAGAATTAAACATACAGTGTTAAGGGGTTGGCTTACATAGTGTACCATACAGGGTAAAGCGTGCAGCGTTTAGGGTACAAGGTTTAAGGTTCATGGCCAAGGGCACAGGGCTTATGGTGCAGGGTTCAGTGTTAACACTTACAGGTTTCAGAATCTATCTATCTATCTATCTATCTATCTATCTATCTATCTATCTATCTATCTATCTATCTATCTATCTATCTATCTATCTATCTATCTACATATCTATCCATCTATCTTGTTGTTTTGAACATGAAAAAAGGCACGAGATATGGTGTGTGCTCTGTCTGTTATGAACCAGAACAGGCAAATTTAATTGGTTTTGAGTGTTTAAGCCAGAACCATAATTCTCCTTTTAACTGTATTGTTTTCCCTGTGAATGAGAATATTTTTGGAGGTTTTATTGATCGGCAACCCATCTGTGCACAGCCTTTCGCACCTAAACCATGCACATGTGACTGTGCCTAGGGGCCCCACTCTAAAAACTCAAGGAATCAAAATGTGGTAACAAGACTACTCTTACACTTTCCCTTATGGAATCACATCTCAGCATCTCTCCAAACACTCTGTAGCCAACCTAAGACCAGGTGCTATCCCTTCAAAGTATGCTGCATTGCACACAGGACCTCCAAAAAGGAGACTAGCTGTCAGGCTCTTACCTTTTTGCAGGAGTGAAATGGGCACGAAGAGAAATCCCTGCTTCCCTGAAAGCCTGACAGACCGTGAAGTCGATCAATTCTGACTCATTGGGACAACCTGTTGAAAGCTGGGTAATGTGAACTCCTGATTCTCACATGACGACTTTGGATTCTTGCCCTCCCAGTGTCTACAGGAAAACAATAACACGTTTTTAGTACTCAGTAACCTTGAAAGTGAGAAGCAATAAAGATGACCCAATTACCTAATAACCCTTCCTCCTAGTAGTGAGCTGGGTTTGTGTCAGGTTGTTTTCGGAGTTTGCTATATCTGCTAAAGATAACTAGACTTGTTATGTGAGGGAATATTGCTATGAACATGTCTACAGTGGTATACTGTGAAGAAGTCCTTCTAACACTCACCTCTGTTTTAACAGTGTGAAATATCAACAATTATGGTTCTTAAATCACAATTATCTTCTGGAATGTAGAAGGTTAATATTCTTGTACATTGTATATTGCCACATAGTTCAATCTTAGTCTTTCCGTGTTACAAAATTAGTCCTTTATATCTTTATGAGATTTGCCTCAGTTTTTAATGCCCAAATGATGACTCAGTTTTCTGTTTTTTTTTCAAGATTTCTGCAATCAATTGCTTCAATGAAGCTCTTCAAAGTCCTCAGTTCATGCCACTGTTTGAGCTACGTATCCAGTCTAACTTCAGATATGTCATTAATTGTGTAGCGAAGGGCTCACCGCACGATAAATGAGGTGAACAGATTACCGCTTACTTATTGTCCATACTATTGCAGGAAGATGAGACTCCGCCAAGTCCACCACAAAGAGGCGAGGAGTCCAAAGAACCCGACCCCCTGGACGTACCCTCAACAACTCCAGGAAGAATGAGCTGAACCCCAGGACCGCGGAGAGGGAAGAAGGACGCCGGAGATGGACGCTGGCAGGAGCGGTAAGTGGAAGAACACAGGAGTGTGATCAGGTAAGAAGGATTCTAGGAACTTGGGACCAGCAGAAATAGAGCAGATGTACAGAATGATGAGCAGTCATTCGGGTGCAGCGAGCAGGCTTAAAAGTTGCACGCTCCACCCCTTAAAGGAGCCGTTACAATTGGGATGCTGCATCTGCCATGCGCCTGGCACTAGCTTTCATCAAAGCAAAACTCAGAGAACAGAACCCTCCACTCCAGGTCGTTAACTCAGCGGATTGCCCATTATAACAATTAGGGACACATGTAGGGAACACCTTTTCCATCCAGTTTGCAAATTTCTGGCGCAGCATTCTGAGAAAAACAAGAAACTTCCAAGACCACCTGAAATTAAGAAAAGTTGTAAAGCTTGTATTCTTTCTAGCAGGTAAACAACAGGCCCACCAGAAAAATTCACCAAAAAGGAGATCATGGGTACCATTTAATTAATAATCTTACTTACACTAGAATTGGAACTAAGGGCCTAATTTAGAGTTTGGAGGATAGGATACTCTGTCACAAATGTTATTGCAAGTGCATTTATTCTCATGCCACTTGTAACACAGAGGAAGGGATATCTGTCACGCTAGTGACGGAGTATCCCATCTGTCAAACTATAAATCAGACCCTGAGTCTCCATGAGGTGGTAGACATGGGCATATATGCAGCTATCTCGCCCTTGTCTACACTACACTCCATGTAGAAGTACCACTAGACACTCCAGGAGTAGCTTCTGCCAATAATGTGTGACACAAAATCATTCCTCATGTTTGCCACACCACAGTCTCTTATCATTTACCCAACTACAGCCATGTATTTTAAACGTAAGTACTTTCTCTCACTCGATTTCTCAGCACAGTACATACAGTAAGACAAGAGCACATATCTGGTCATTGAACACAGCACCAAAACATCTCCCACATAGGCGCTCTATGAACCAACATCCTTGCAACCAAGTAAACTACTGAAGTAGAATGCCACATGTCTGCATACGTATCAGTGCCCCATTGTGAGTGTGCACCGTATATAAATGCAACTACTACAATAACAACGAATTATTCGAGATGAGTCTTTATTTTTGTCACATGTGTCAAAAAGTATGATTGCAAAACACTGATACTTACATGCAAACTTTTTTTAAAATCTAAAATAATAATTTCTCTCGCAACCTAGCAATCAAGATATCTAATTGGTTCATGCCCCTCCCCAATTTCTTGCTTTGTCACTTTTCCAGGTCTTTTATACAATCGATCAATGAATCTACGCTTTTACTGCGTGGGGTGAGCACATGATGTACACAATTATGCAATTAATACATTGTGATATTTGCAAGATATGCTTTGCTGTTTTCACAATTCTTTCTTTTGACGTATAATAAGAGGGCGCTTTTCATGATTAAGCGTGCGGCGTGTTTTTCAAATGGTGCCATCTGTTTCGTGACTAGATGAATTTAGGGTATAATGCTTTATCGTTATACATACAATTTGAGCATTAAGTACTTAGTACGAATCTGATATCCCTTTGTTGTTCATATCAATGTGTTCGGTGCACAGTTGTTTAATTCCTGTTCATGCTTGTAAATGCTGGAATTCCTACTGGTAATTATTGTGTGAACATGTAAACTGTGTATGCCTTTATATTAGGAATAATACGAACAACAGTGAATGGGTTTTACCAACAGATGTTGACTTTCCTTCTATTTCCGTCTCTGCTTGGAAGCCAAATAATTCTCATTCCTCTGCTTATAATTGGTTATTCCTGCTTCCTTCTAACCCAAGTCAGTGAAAGTTAGGCAACTATATGCGTTTTACTGAATTAAAAAATGTATGTGAACTTGAGGAATAATAAAATGAAGTGTATTATGATATCTAGAAACCCTAATCAATATTTTGCTACTGTGTTAGGGTAACCATACTAAATCATATGAAATAAAAATGCATAACCTTACCCCTAATCTAAAACGTATTCGAATGCTTAAATATACTTTGAACTTAATTCTATCTCCTACCCTTGTTTATTGCTGTTGCCCACTTTCACTTACTTTAACCATAATTCTATCGCTTAATCTAATCCTTGGCACACCCTAGTCTGACCATGATCATAGCCCTTCCTGTTAACTTAACCCTAACCATAAACCCCTTTTACTTTTGCCTAAAACTGTCAGTAACTCTAATGCAAACACAGACACAAATCTCACCCTAGGAAAATGCCTCATACTAAATCCTATTATAAACATAATACTTACCGATACTCTTTCCTTAATCCTAACTGCATCTCTAACACTAATCCCTTTCACTATGCCTAATTTCCATCCGACTCCTTTTAATTAATGTTGCACTGCTCTTTCTTAATTTTGAAAATATGCATTTCCTTTATGTTCTTTATATTTTCTATATGATTACTTTTCTTCCTGGCACATCGGGGCCCTATTCAAAAGTAAACTTACAAATGAGTATATATACACATGTAAATTTACACTTACACTTTCGAGTAACTTTACTAATTACCATTTATGAGTGAAAAGTTACTCAAAAGTGTAGACTTTTGAGGCTTCGCCCACCCAGTTTAGTGGGTGGAGTCAGAAAAAGTAGTTTACCTCAGTATAGTTACTACTAGTAATGTTACAACCGTATTTTAAGTTTTGTACACTTTGCAGGATCTCCGCAGCCGGGGAACAGCCCTCTGCATGGACGTAAGTAGGAAAACCATATACACCTGAAAGCAGTCCTACACACCTGACAGCCATTCCTTTCAAATAACCTAAATTCTGCCCACACCAGAGAATTTGCTATTTACCTCTTTATTTTGCAGACATTCAGGTAGAAACTTTCGGCTGATCCCTCAGAAGAGGAAAAAAAATGTTAACTGAGGAAAAGACAGCCATTTTCGTTACGTTTGTTGCAAAATGCAACAAACTACTACATGAGTTGCCTCCTTTCTCCCGCAGAGGATCACAGAAGGCTGCCTTATGGCAGGAGGTGACAGTACATTTGTTGGGGGGGAGGGGCACACTGGGAGGGACATTAAAAACAAATGGCAAGCTGAGAGGAGGTGGGTAAAGGTCCCCAGGATTCAACTGGTTGAAGTTCTGCCTGGCCTTTCTCCAATCTCATCCTATCCCTCTCGAGTAGCTGTCTTCTGCACAATGCACCCACACCTGCTACAAGTGCTTCCTCTTTCTGACCTGACAACACTAATGTGGTGCCAGGTACGAATCTAAACATCCTTCTCTCTCTCTCTCTTTCTCTGTCTATATAACATACTAAAAACAAATCTACAATCACTCACCCATATCTGTCCTTTCCTAATGCCGCATTGATTGGCACACATCATATGTGTATTACTCTAAAATACCCTCTAACACAACCCCTATCAACTACAGAATGTTTTGTAATGTGTTTCTTTAAGAATGCTTTCATACAGTAATTCTTTCAAATGTATAAGTAACATCACCAGGGCAACATACACAGCAGGACCTACAGTGCCGCCCATTTACACACACAGGTATGTCCTTATAATAACAGTCTCACGTACACACTATAACCAATTGCTATAACTTGTGTAGTTAAATGCTAACACTATATTTCACAATGTTTTTGAATGGCTTTTAATTGTAGTCAAATGTATCCTTGACATTTATACTCTTACACTGTTATATAATCACATTTGCAAACCTTTTCAGGACACTGTAATGCTGCTGCACCTACCAATTGCTACAAGTAGGATTTCTGATCCCAGTAGTGCACCAAATATAGATTGGCACCATTCAGCAGACTGATGGTAGACACTGCTGAGATAAATGACTACTCTTTTGCCTTTGGCCCTAACTTATTTGTTTTGTGATTGACAGAAAACCTGTATGTCATTTGGGACACATCACAATTGACCCCCTGCTCAACATGTAATGATTTTGTGTTTGTTAATAGATAATGCCTTATAAGATGGCACTTAAACTTGCACATTCAAGGGTAGCACTATAAAATGTATGTTGTGTGTTACCTTAACTTGCAGGAGAGAAATCTTTGTATACTTCAAAAAGGGTATTTACATATTTATATAGCACCTTCTTTTATATGTCTCACTCCCCTATGTATGTCTCTCCCTCCTGTCAATGTCTGTCATATAGCAGCCCCTGGTGTTCACCTTGACAATGTCAATACCAATGACATTAGGAGAAATTCTTGCTGCATCCATTAAGTCATCCATCATCCATCGATCAGGTAAGTTTGGATACTTATGTTTTTTACTTTGGTATCTCATCATTAGTCCTTCCAAGTCTCATAACTCTATTTTGATAGTATATCAAATGTTAAAAGTCTGTTGATTGGTGTTGTTTGTTTTCCTTTTTTGTATGTATCAATAATGTGTAATGCTTATTGAATAGACGGATGATGTTAATTGAACAAAATGTATATCTCTGTAGCTGCTGGGTCCAGACATACTTTGGCAACACCAACTACAAGGACACAGGTTCAGCTGCAGACCTTACAGGAGATTCCTCAAAGATATGTGGCTGGAGCTGGTGAGTTCAAATTTTTTAGATATAATAGTTTTATCCCTGGACCAACCCTTATTACTATTATTTTGAATGTAGAAATGGTAATGTTATTTTTATTTGCAGAACAATGTTTATTAAAATACTGCGTAGAACTATAGACACATCTGGATTTGATGCACTTCAACTGTTGTGTTGCCCTTGAGGAGAGCCAGGGTCTCGTCACATGCAACGATCCAGCTGTTGGGGTTCTTGATGACTTTCTGGAACTTGATGGTGTGCTTGGGCCGGTGCATGGAGAGGGAGATATCCCATTCCTTTTCTGTATTGTTTTTTTCATTTGCTGCAGGTAGTTCTGGTGGAGGTAGGTCTGTGGTGGTGTGGGACTCGTATGCTGAAACTGACAAGTGCAGAGTCTGTCTACATCATAGTTGTTGGTTGCTGAGTTAGGAGAAAATCAGGTGCAATAGAATATTTGGCAGTGTGGGGGGGTTAAGTAACATGCTGGGTGAGGCCAAAGTTTTCAAGGATTTCTAGAAAGGCCAAAGAATTTGGGTGGGTGGGGCTTTCTAGGTGATAGTTTATGTGTCCAAGGAAGATCCAGGTGCTATAGTTGGTGATGAGGAGCATGACGAAGTCTGTGTTGTCACTGATGAAACTGGTGCAGCTGATTGTCTGTATACGAGGGTTCTACCCAGGGAGAAGTTGGCTGTGTGGTGTGGGTGCCCGAGCAAGTAGTGCAGCTGATGGTGCCTTTCAATATGATGGTGCCTCCACCTCTGGGCTTGTACTGACAGTCTTGCCTGGCAATCTTGTTGTTGGCAGGGATGGTTGTAGCAAATTACAGAGCATAAGTTGAGTTTAGCCATGTTTATGTGAGAAAGTGAGTCTGGTGTGTGGTTGTACAGTATGTACTATTTATTCATGGTTTGTTTGATGAGCAAGCAGGTGTTGAGGAGCATGCCTGTGTGTGGCGTGTTATGTGGGAGGTGTTTGGTCTGTGTAAGTGGGTGCCTGGTTTGTGTGAGTGTTAGTCAGTGAGGTGATGGTTGCTGTGGTTCAGGAGTGCTGGGTGTGGGGGAGTACATGAGAATAGAAGAGTGCATGAGAACTTGCAGTAGGTGCATGTTTATGCTCCTTCCATATTGTCTGATGCTGGGTGGCAGCAATGCGGTAAGAGGCGGACTGTGTTGAGAGCATAGAGGTATGTGGCTGGGTAGTGGTTGGGAGGGTGCTAGGTGTGGTCCAGGAACAGTCAGGTGGAGACTAGTTTGCCTTTGGTGCACCAATGGCATGCTGGCTTGCTGAAGTCTCACTGCAGCCACCATTGAGTAGGTCCTGGGAGATGGGAGGAGCGCAGGTTACTGTGGATGGGAAACCAGTGATGTCACTTCCTGTGCCGATAAATGACAGAAAATCCAGTGATGTCACTTCCTGTGCAGATGAATGATGGTAAATGAAGTCCTTCATGAAACTTTCCTACAAAGGACCATCCACCTCAGCTTGTTTTAGAAAAGTTTAATGATGATCTGTCAGTCCGGGGCAAAGAAAAAGGGGAGCCCAAAACATGTTTTTTTCCTTTCATTTTTGCATAGGAAAATTGATCAACAATACTGCAAAAACAACTGAACAAAATAGCACCTAATTGGCAGAAAGCTAGATCTTGGTCTAGAAAGTGTGCTGTTTGTGACTTAGTGTAAATCTGTTTAGTAGTTTTTGAGAAATGAAGGTTCAGAATGTATGTATATTTCATGCTGCAGAGAATCATCAGCGCAAACAGGTGTCAAGATAAGATGTTATTGGCTGCCTCCACACCAATAAAGATATGGCAGCCACCATTGTAGGACTGAATCACTCTTTCCCCTGTCCTGAGGAAATGTAAAACAAATATAGAAGGGATAAAGGGGCGGGGTTGCTGGTAGCACAGAAATCCCCCAGGAACACTAAAAATGCACACAGTAAGTCTCCTGCGTCATTAACTCCATGACCCACGGAGAAATTACCCTGCAAGCTCTTCAGCTGGAGTGCAAGTCCCCTTGTGGTTGGCTCTATGGCCTCACTTTGTGGCCTAATAGAATGTTAAAAAAAGACTCAAAGACATGTTTAATGTTTTCTTTTTGAATAATGCTAATTGAAAATATTTTGTGACAATTCCTATTATTAAACATTGCAATGTGTGATTTTCTGAAACATATATTTGAATATGGGTATTGGTGACTTTTTGACAAAGCCAAAATGTCTGTTTTACATATGTTGATATGTGACCCCTTGATGAAACCAATAAACCCACTGATCGTTTGACAAAACCAACAGGTCTTCCTTACCTAAAATGACACACTTTATATTGCTACATGACATAATAAGCCATGTGTGGTGGAGGGTTGAGTGCCCTGTGCCCAATACCATGCTGAGCATGGCCAAAGGCCACAGAATGATGGACATCTTACTTTACGTAGAAATTCACTGAAAAAAACTATAGGTTATGGTTGCATTATAATTAAGAATTGTGCTAATATCTTACTTCACATGTAATAAAAAAATAACTGAAAAAACAAAGGTTAAAGGAACAATATAGTTAAGTGAAAATGTCATATAAAACATACCATTTTAAACTAACAAAAGCACCGAAATTCACAAGTCTATGACATCATTTATAGCATCATTGTGCTTATTTGGGCCCAGGTTATATTTACTTTAGGTCATGAGTTATAGTTGCGTTAGATAACTATAACTGGTGAAGTTGATTGGTTTTGTTCTGTAACCCAACTGTATCAAAATCCAGACAGCATGGGCTCAAGAATGTAGTGCTTTTTCAAGGAACACGAAAGTAGGAAATAGCAAAATTAAAAAGGGAGATGAGGTGGAAGTTAGCAAGAATATTCTGTTGCATGTTAGTTTTTTTTAGCAGAGGGATGATTAACCTCTGTATTCACTCTATCAGGATACAGGCAATTACAGGCCTCAAGCAGAGGCTGCATGAGAGAAGATGTAGTCATGCTCCAAAACTTAGGCAGGATAGGCTCAGAGGGAGATCCAGACCTTCTTGAGGCTGCAATAGCTGTACACTGCTGCAAACTCAGGCTCTCAAAATGACCTAGCTAGGCTGCTTAGACTAGTTCAGGCATAACATCATTAAGTTAGGGGTCGCACTGCTCAGAGATAGGAAGATTGGTAGATGGGTCAGTATGTTTTAACTAACAGTTCAGGTTAGGCTCAATCTCACGGCTTGTGGATTGTAGCAAGTCACACATCTTATTTATTTTTTCATCCAAAGTATTGGTACAGCTAATAAACAAGCTCTTGAGTGTGTAAAATGGTTGAGAGCACACACTTAGAGGAGGCAAGTGACTGTACAATTAAAACAAAATCCTTAGAAGTATTTTCCAAAACTAGAATCTGCTCAGAGTAAACTTCGGGTTTTGCAGTTGCTGTTAGGTTTTTATATTTAAACAATGTCTGTTTTAATTCAAATCTGGACGTGGTAGAATAGTTGCTCTGCCACACCCTTTACAATTTCTTGTATACCAAGGAGCAGACGGTCTGGCTCATTTCGGGCTAAGGGCCGAACCACATCCAAGGCACACTCAATCCAGTGGAAGTAGTGATTATAACTATTGTCTATGGACTCAGAGTTCATAAGTCTCTTGACATTCGACAACCAGTTGTCAGGCTTAAGGATAAAAAGTTTTCTCCAAAGGCATTTAAGTTGAGGTTATGTTTCCATACTTTCTACAGGATTCCCAGAAGCAAAGACCAAGGGCATGATTTTTACTTTGATGGTCCAACTGCTGGACTGCCAATACAACAATGGGGAGGACCCTGCTAAGCCAGCATCCTCCCCACCACTGTATTATGATGTTCCTGCATGGCCGGACACAGAGACAGTGCGGCGGCAGTGACTTCGGCTCTAAAGGAGAACCTACACCAAAACTACTGCACTTTCTGCATCACCAGCACAGTCAGAATGCACACTGTTGCAATTGTAGACAGTGCACATTCTGACTGTGCTGACAAGGGGTCTCTGCACTGCCCATGGGTATGGGCAATGCACAACCCCCCCCCCACCGTGGCCCCGACTCTGCCTTTCCGCTGACCTTTTCATGGCGGTGTCCCTTTGGGGAGCGTGTGACCCAAGGCTCTCCAGTATAGTTCTATGCCATGCCTTCAATAAAAATAGAAATCTGGTGAGAGGAAGGAATGGATTCTGTCCAAAGATTGCAATCCCCACCACCAGTGAATTATGGTGCGATAAGGACTATGGTGGTCATTATGACCCTAGTAGTCTTCTGATCGCCAGGGTTAATGTGGCGGTATTACGGCCAACAGGCTGCTGGTAATGACCGTCAAATTATGACCATGTCGGTGATCCCTCCCATAGACAGCTAATGTACCACACCAACCGCCAGCATGGTACGAACACCAAAAACGGTGGTAGCCACCTACAGGCAGGCGGAAGACAAGGATCCGCCCACTATATTATGACATATCACACCACCACGATTTCCGAAGTGGTAGCAACAACACCAAAAGCTTGGTGTAAGTACATCATTTAAAAGGAGAAACTCACTTCCAGGGACACACAGGAGTCCGCGGCCACCATGGAACCAGAACTGCAAGTATTTCCGATGCTGTCCATGCCATGGCCATCCTGGAGCATCAACGCCGACGAAGACGACGACGGTGAGTGCAGCCGCCTAGCACACAAGGGTGGGAGAGAGGGGGGAGGGAGTGACACACACAGGCACAACACACACCATAGACACACCACACACCCAGAAACAGATTCACAGGAAAATAACAGTAACAGAACCCCAGAGTAAAGAAACCCAGGGCACATACACAGTTCCAACCACTGTATTCCTGTTGTATGAATATGTAAAATGCAAAAACATACACAACTGCAGAAAGAAATACATGCAGGCCCAAAGGCCTGTAAAAAGTCACAAATACTCACAGGGCAAAGGCCAAGCCCCAACCTGACCCCTGACAACAATGAACTCCACTGTTCTGGGGCATCATGTTGGAAATGGGCAGGCACCTCAGGGGGTGGGGGGATTATGGGGCGCCCATTGGGAGGGGTCTTCCTGCTCACTGGTTCTGGAGGGAACTTCCTGCCCACTGGTTATAGAGGGGGATGTCTGCCTACTGGTTCTGGTGGGGGCTTCCTGCCCACTGGTTCTGGAGGGTCTTCCTGCCCACTGGTTCTGGAGGGGGAATCCTGCCCGCTGGTTTTGGAGGGGGCTGCCTGCCCACTGGTTATTGATGGTGCCCCTTGGTCTCTGGTGCCAGATGCTGCCCCTTGGCCTCTGGTTCCGGATGCTGTTCCTTGGCCTCTGGTTCTGGATGCTGCTCCATGGCCTCTGGTACCGGATGCTGTTCCTTGGCCACAATGTTGAGTGGTGGCTACTTGGCCATTGTTTTGAGTGGGTCCTTCTTGTCCAGAGATTTTGTTGGGGCTTCCTTGTCCAGGGATTTTGTTGGGGCCTCCTTGGCCAGGGATTTTGTTGGGCCCTCCTTGGCCAGGGATTCCTGTGGGCCCTCCTTGGATTTCTGTGGGGCCTCCTTGGCCTTGGATTTCTGTGGGGCCTCCTTGGCTTTGGATTTCTGTGAGACCTCCTTGGCCTTGGATTTTTGTGGGGTCTCCTTGGGCAGGGATTTTGTTTGGGCCTCCTTGGCCTTGGAGTCTTGTGGAGCCTCCTTGACCTTGGATTTTGTGGGGCCTCCTTGGGCAGGGATTATGTTGGGGCCCCCTTGGCCTTGGATTTTTGTGTAACCTCCTGGGCCGGGGATTTCTGAGGGGCCTCCTTGGCCTTGGATTTCTGTGGGGTCTCCTGGTAGTGGGATTTGGGTGGGGCCTCCTTGGCCCTAGGTTTTGGAGGTGACCCCATGGTCTTGCCAGTCCATTTGGGAGGGGGCGCCACTTTAACCCTCCTTTTTGGGGGGAAAGTAGTGTCCTTGGTGCGGGGAGCCAGCTTCGCACTCATGTGCCCCTTAGTGGCAGCTGAAGACCTTGGGGGTGGAGCTGTGTCAGACTCGGTGCTTGAAGTACTGGGCTAGGGTTGTGTGACCTTCCGCTTATGGGCAGGATGGGGGAGTGGGAGGGGGAGGGAAGAGGTCAAGGCGGGCAAGGAAAATCTTCTTAGGGACAATGGGGCGGGATGTGGGAGGAGGAATGGGTGTGGAGGTAGAGGGAGTGGTTGTAGGAGGAGGAGGTGTGCTGGACTTGTGTGAAGTGGATGGCTGTTGGGGGTCTGAGTGCGAGCGTGTTTGCGTCACTAGAGGGGGGCCGACAGAGTGGGGGAGGACAAACAGGACATGTGGATGGATGTTGTGGTAGTGTCTGCAAGTGAGGTGGGTGTGCTGCATGAGGTGGTAATGGTGACTGCGCATGTGGTTTGTGGAGTGCATGTCTGCGGGTCTGCTGTTGTGGTTACTGTGGGCAAGGCTGTGCAGGTGGCAGGTTCAGGGACTGTTGATGCAGTGCATGCAGGTGTGAGTGTGAATGTGAATGTGAGGGAGGAGGAGGAAGGGGTGACAGTGGAGGCAGTGGGTGCTGTTGTGTTTGCGTCTGTGTGTTGGCTGTGTGAGTGCTTGTGGACTGAAGTGTGCTGCTTGTGTTTGTCTGTTCAAGTCTTGTGTGTTGTTTTGGGTGCATGCTTGTCAGAATGTGTGCATGGGATGGGTTGGGGTGAGGAGATTGGGACTGGGTAGTGGTACTTGGAGTGGGGACGAATAAAACAGGGACACTGGCTGTCGTCAGTAAGGAGGCCAGGGCCTGAAGCGATCTCTGTAGGATGCCTTCCAGGAAGGCATTGCATTGCTGCATCTGGGATGCCAGCCCCTGGATGGCATTCACTATGTTTGACTGTCCTACAGAGATGGATCTCAGGAAGTCAATAGCCTCCTCACTGAGGGCAGCAGGGCTGACTGGGACAGGGCCTGAGGTGCCTGAGGCAAAGGAGATTCCCCTCCTCCTGAGTGAGCGGGAATGGGCAACTTGGTGGGGAGCAACTGGGAAGGCGGTGCTGGTCCGGGGGTGTGGCAGTAGAACCTGTAGCTGGGGTGGTCCCAGAGGGGTCCGCCACCACCAGGGAGCTCCCATCGGAGGACGAATCAAAGTCAGTGGTGTCACCTCCTGTGCCCGCTGTGGTGCTCCCCTTGCCCTCCATCCCACTGGTTCCCTTGGCGTCGGTGGACTCTGCCTCCTGGGTCCCGTGGGCTGCAGCTCCCTCACTTGCCATTGCCCCGCTCCTTCGCCAAATGATAGTAATGCACACATGGACAGGATGACAAAAGGAGAGGGGAGAGAGAGAGAGGGAGCACAGGGTCAGTCTCAGCACCAGCAGCACAGATGGCAGACACATCACTGTCACACACTGAGACTGAGAATGGACAGTATGGACCACACTGGCATACTATTGGCTAAGGGGCAGATGTAGGTAGCGTTTTGCATGGCGCAAACTGCGAAAATCACAGTTTGCGCCATGCAAAACGCGCATCGCGATGCTCATTCATATTTTGCGAGTCGGTACTGACTCGCAAAATGTGAATGCGACTTGCAAATAGGAAGGGGTGTCCCTTTCCAATTTGAGACTCGCACCGCAATGCTAAATTGCTTTGTGACCACGAACGCGGTCGCAAAGCAATTCGCTGTTACCACCAGTGTCACACTGGTGGTAACCCATTCGCAAAAGGGAATGGGTCCTCATGGGACCCCTTCCCCTTTGTGAATGTTGCCAAAAATGTTTTTTCAGAGCAGGCAGTGGTCCATAGGACCACTGCCTTCTCTGAAAATGGTTTTATTATTTTTTTTGTATTGCAACTCGTCTTCCTTTAAGGAAAACGGGCTGCAATACAAAAAAAAAAAAAAAAAACTGCTTTATTTAAAAAGCAGTCACAGACATGGAGGTCTGCTCTCTCCAGCAGGCCACCATTGCTGTGAGTGCAGGGAATCGCAATGGGGTCGCAAAATGCAACCCACCTCATTAATATTAATGAGGTGGGTCTTTGCGACCCCATTGCGATTCGCAGATGGTGTCTGAGACACTGTTCTGCATACAAATTTGCGATTCGGAAATTGCGAGTCGCACCGACTCGCAATTTCCGAATCGAAAATTCGGAAATTGCTACATCTGGCCCTAAGTACCATAGCAGGTAGAAGCCAGATGCTGCTAGCTACACACCACCTGGGACCAGCTAAGCCCTGTCTGAGATGGGAAGCCAACTACCTAGCTATCTAATACATGCTTTCCATCCTATTAACCTGAGCTGGACCACGTAGCAATATCTGAACTCGCATATTGGGGCATCCACTGACTAGTACCCTGCTCCCAAATCCCATGCCAGGCAACAGAGATGGCTGACAAACACACTGTACTCACTCTCTTGTGGCTGCTGTGATGCCCTCAAGCGCCCATTCAGCTCTGGGTAGGCCACCGCCAGTATGTGGGCCATCAGGGGGGTCAGGTTCTGACAGGCACCCCTCCCTCATTGGGAGGCAATCCCCAGCTGGGCCTCCACGGTCTTCCGGCCCCAGCGTCTCAGGTCCTCACACTGTTTCCTGCAGTGAGTGCTCCACCAGCTATAGGTCCCCAGGGTCTGCATGTCCTTGGCGATGGCACGCCACAACCCCTTCTTCTGATGGGTGCTGACCTGCAGAGGAAACAGAAGGTGGGACACCATGAACCTGACAAGCCAGCCTGTCTCACACATGGCCCACAAAAAGCATTTCCCCTCATCAGGCACACACATGACCCGTACCCCTGCATTAACGCTGCCACCAACCATACCCCCCACCTGACACTCTGCCAGCACACACACACATATCTCCATGCAGTCATGTCGCATGCAATGTACCCATGGTGTACTCACCTGTTGGTCTGGAGGCCCATACAACTGCCCATACTGTGAAAGGACCCTGTCCACGAGGCACTCCATCTACTCCAACGTGAAGGCTGGGGCCCCTTCCCCTGTTGCACGAGCCATGGCAGGTTCTAGACACAGGTCACAGCAGCACACACAGTGTAGATGTCATCCTGTGGAACGTCGGGAATCAAGGGAAGTGGTAGAAAGTAAATGGCGGCCACATCCCCTGCGGTGAGTAGCATCATTGGTTCCCATTATCCATAGAGGGCCATGTTAGCCAATGAGGAATTGCACGGCGATGCAGACCGTCTTCCGCCATGACGAGAACTCCAGCAGAGTGAGGTCACTTCCACCTGTCCATGAATACAGGACAGGTGGGTGCCATTTTCTAATGCTGGTACACATGTACAGACTAATTAGTTTGTCATTGTAGTTGAATGTACTCATCTATACAATTCCAGTGTCCATCATACAAGCATGCTCTGTGTACACTGCTGTAGTGTGTTCATGGTTCCTGTTGTCACTCATTTCTTAAATTTGGGTCCCTTAGGTACCAACCACTGCAGAAGAATAGGAAGAGGCACACACCGGTGTAGAGACCCCTTGCGGACTTGGCTACACTGGAGGACCGGTACATTATACTCACCTATAGTCCGGACAGGGCCACAATCACAGACTTGTGTGAACAATTAGAGCCTGATCTGCTACCTGCTATCCGTAGCACCACAGCAATCCCCCCCTTCTTGTGCAGGTACGCTCAGTGCTCCATTTCCTGGCAACAGGCTCTTCCCAGGTGACAGTGGGCTTGGCTGCAGGGGTGTCATAGCCAATGTTCTCTATTGTGCTTGCAAGGGATTTGCCTGCCTTGCTCAAACACATGTATAGCTACATCGCATTCTCCCAGGTAGATGATTTACCCACTGTGAAGGCTTGATTCTATGCAATGGGACATATACCTCATGTTATTGGGGCCATCGGCGGGACCCATATTGCCTTAGTCCGCCCCAGGACCAATGAACAAGTGTACAGGAATCGGAAGAGTTTCCATTTACTCATTGTCCAGATGGTGTGCCTGGCTGACCAGTACATCTCCCAACATCACTGCCAAGTATCCAGGGTGGGTGCATGATGCCTTTGTCCTGAGGAATAGCAGTGTCCCACAGCTGATGGCACAACTACAGGGGCTCAGAGTGTGGCTAATTAGTGTTGTAGTGTGTGACTGCAGCATAATGCCAGTCATTCCCTTTGCATCCCACCTGACAGTCACCTATGCCTTCCCTTATTGCAGATGTTGGTGTTGTTCCATCAGTGTACTGCTGTGATATTTACTGTCTGTTGAGACAGATTGGTTGGATGGATCAACATGCTACTGGACATTTACACAGGATCATGCAGTTCATTACAATTCATTACATTTGTACATTACCTATAGATAAAGCACTATTACTCAAGTTGTGTTCAAGGGTGTTTATTGAAAATTGTTCTGCAATGGGAAGTGCAATAGAATGGGCTGACGGTTGGGATTAGTCCAGTCTAGTGGACCAGTCTGTTTGTAGCACAGGTCCAGTGTCTAAGGGGCCATGAGAAGGGGAGCAATGGCAGCGCAAAGTGGACAAGGTGACACAGTGGAACACAAGGGGGACACAGTCAGGAGGGACTCATTTCCTGGCGGTGGTCTTGCCTATTGTTTCTGGTGTCTGTCTGGGTCGCAAGGAATGTTTGTGGGGTGGTTCACCTTCTGCAGGGGAAGGGGTGTTGGTGGCCTCCTGTCCTCTAGTTGCAGAAGATGTGGAGGGCTGGTCAGTTGACAGGCTAGTGAAAAGGGCCCGCTGGTGTGATGTGTAGTTCCTCATGATGTTGGTCATATTACCCAGCACCCCTGCAATGGAGACCATGGTGGTGCTCAGGGCCTGCAATTTTTTCTTGATCTCCTGGTGGTGTTCCTCCTGCAGCCTCTGGTTCTCCTGCATGATGTCTATCACCTGACCCATCTTGTCCTGGGATTATTGGAAAACCCCAGGACATTAGTGCATGCCTCCTGGACAGTCGGTTCTCTTGGCCTGTCCTCCCCCTGGCACACAGCTGTCCTCCGAGTGTCCCTGGCCCCCTGTGCCTGTGTCCCCTGAACAGTGTGCCCACTGCCACTGACCCCAGGACCCTCACTGTCTTGCCTGTGAGGTGTGGACTGGGGTCCCTCTACAGATGGTCACACTGCTTATTGACGTGTCCTGGGGACAGAGGTCTGGGGACGTGGGTGGCTTCTGTGGTATTGGATACTGAGGGAGGAGGCACTGTGGTGGACTGGGTGTGGGCTGGGGTAGCCGACTGGCCAGTGGTCCCTGATGGGCCATGGAATTCATCCACATCCAGAACTCCAGAGTTGCTGTCATCACTGGGGGCATCTTCTGGTGGGGGAATGGATAGCTGTGGCACGTTCTCGCAGTGGAGATTGGCTGGGGCACCTACGGGGATGTAAGTGGTGTATTATGCTACATGTCTGTGACATATTCTGCATCCCTAGCTTCCCCTATTTTGTTGCTGATGCCCTGCAACCTTTGTTTGTGTATGATGATGTATTGTGGGATTGTTAGTTCTCCATGCTGTGCATGCATTGGTGTTGGGTGTACATGCAGGGCTGGAAGGGATGTGCATGCAGTGGGTATGGCATGCAGGGCTTGGCATTTTGGTTTGTTAATTGTGGTGGTGTACTGTGTGGGATGGAGTGGAGTGATGGGTGTCAGGGTGAGGGGTGAAGGTTGGTGGTAGCATGCAGGTATGGGGGGTGATAGGTAGTAAATGTTGACTCACCAGTGTCCAGTCCTCCGGCAACTCCAGTGAGTCCCTCAGGATGCAGGATTGCCAAGACTTGCTCATCCTATTCTGTCAGCTGTAGGGGAGGAGGTGGGGGTCCACCGCCAGACCTCTAGATGGCGAGCTGGTGCCTTGCTGCTATGGAACGCACCTTCCCCTGTAGGTCATTCCAACTCTTCCTGATGTTGTCCCTTGTTTGTGGATGCTGTCCCACGGCGTTCACCCTGTCACTGATCCTCCGCAATAGTGCCACCTTCCTTGCAATTAATTTCTGCTGGATCTGTGCTCCAAACAGCTGTGGCTCTATCCTGACTATTTCCTCAACCATGACCCGCTACTCCTCATCAGTGAAACGGGGTGCCTTTGTGGGGACATGTGTGTTGTGCAGAGGGTGTTGAGTAATGTGGTGGGGTGTGGGGTGTATGTTACGTGATAGATGAATGGGTGATTGTGCTGTGTGTGTGTAAAGCTGTCTCTGTGATTTCTGTGGCTAGCTATTGTGGTCCTTTTGTGTTAGCAAAGGTTTGTGGGTGATGTGGGTGTGTGTTTTATAGTGCTGTTGGTGGGTGTGTGGGGTCTGTGTATTTGTGTCAGGTGTGTATTTTTTTGTTCTGGCCAATGTTGTCTTATTTTGTCTTTTGGTGGCCTTATCCACCGCAGCGGTGTTCACCACCAATGGTTTACCATTGTTGAATGTCCGCTGTGGTGATTGGTGGGTCATTATTTGGAGGGCGTAGTATTTATGGGTAATGGTATGGGTGGTAGTACCGACAGTTTATCACATTCAGTGGGTCTGGCGGATTTGTGGTTTTGGCTGTTTTCTGTCGATTTTGTATGTATGTGTCATAATGTGGCAGACGGATGCCTCCACGGTGGTATGCTGGCGTCAGTCAGCATGGCGGTATTCGGTATTTTCTGCCATGGTCATAATGAGGGTCTATGTCATTATAGAGTCAAGGAAAAGATTAACAAATGGTTCATCTGGACAGGGTGGATGGTAGCAGACCAGTCTACTAATCAAGGTAGAAGTGAAATTAAGGATGCAGAGACCAGCAATATCTGGAGCGGAGGAGTCTAAGATCCAGGTTTCTGGGAGGTACAGAGTGTTTGACGGCTGAGCTGGCATCGGTTAAAGCACATTTCAGGGTTCTGTGGGTTTATGTGTCAATATTCTAGTGGGATATAATTTTAAATCTGATAGGAGCCAATAGAGAAAACCTTCCTGTGACTATCTGAATCTTCCTTGACCAAAGGCAGGGTGAAGAGTGAGATGTGAGACAGATATCCCTGGGCATTAAGGCTGGTATTTAGGATGCTGTCCCCCTGAGCAACATCTAAAGAAGTGGTAAAGGCCGAATGTATGCAGTTTTTAAATTAAACAATGGCTAGCCAACTCAAATCGATGTTAAGTAAGGCCTCTTAAGTGTAACTGACCTTGGACCGAGTCTCTTGCTCTGTTGAGAAATAGTCAGCATGGCTGGTGCTGACCATGGTTGGAGCGTGGATTGCCACAGATGCTCTTGCCCCTTGTGTGTAAGCAGCCTGCCAATAGCAAGGCCATGCAGCAGTGCTGCTTATGTAGCCACCTTCTTGCCTGCACATTTCCTGAGGTGGGTTCCAATAGAGCTGAAAGTAAAATAGCATCTCTGAGTTTCCAGACCTGTAACATGAAAAATGGCAACAGAACGGGCTGGCATGTATACCGCATTGGTCAATGACAGAATTTTAAATTCTAAACAGAAGGAGCATATTCGCCCCACACATTTCCAGCTACACAAACTAAGGTCAGTTGTAGAAAGAAATGCAGATTAAAAATACGATTTAAGAACAAAAACATTACAGAACATAAAAATGATCCAAACTCATTTGAAATGCAAATTCATTTTACAGAATTCTCAGAATTACGCCAATAAATGTAAAAGTTAACGCATAAGACAATCAACACATCAAGTAATTTAGCCAGTAGTCACTCACCGTGGTCCTGCAGTAGTGCTGCTTATGAAGCTCCTTTCCTGTCTGCACATTGCCTGAGTCAGGAATAGCAAGAGCACCCAACCAAGATGGTGTTTCTTAGTGCCCCACTCTCTAGTAGGAAAAATGGTGGCAGAATGGGCATACACCGCATTGGTCCTTGACATCACTTAATATTCCAAAGAGAAGCAGCCTATGCTCCCCATCCCTCTCTTGCTACACAAACCAAGGAAAATCATAGAGAAAATACAGAATAAAAGCACAATTTAAATTTAAAAAACAAAAAATTGCAGCACATAAAAGCTACCCAAACTTATTTCAAATGCTAATTAATTTAACAAATTTCCCAGAATTACAATATCAGTATATCACAAAGTTTAACTTTCAAACAAAATCAGCACTTCAAGTAGTTTAGCCAGCAGTCAAATGACCACCTCAAAGAAGTGATTAAGGGCTTTTATCCAGCAGGCCTGCATATCAAGGCCAGCAAGTGCCAGGTAGGGCAAGTATCTGTGGTATACCGGGTCCACCAATGTGGCAGGAGACATGTACAGTCTCCACAACCATGAACCAGGCCATCATGAACCTGGAGCCCCCAAAGACGCAGACTCAGCCTTCCTGTGTCTGTTTGGGTACTACAAGAGATTTGTGAAGAGGAATACCAGTATTATGACCCCCTGACAGATCTGACTTCCATGAAGCAGTCCAAGAAGGTAATCTAGACAGAGGAACGTCAGAAGGCTTTTGACACCCTGCAGGAAGCACTGTGCATAGTACACACCCTCAAGTTACCTGACTTCAGCAAGACAGATGCTTCAAAGCATGGTATGGGACAGTACTATCACAGTTAAATGATGAGGGTTATGACCAACCAGTATCTATAAGCAGTTGGCACTTGCTTCTTAGAGAGTAGCGTTGGAGTGGCATTGAGAGGTGTGTGACAGAGTACCTATCCATCAGACTGTAAGGCCCTCATTACAACCCTGGCGGTCAGTGTTAAATCGGCGGTAAGACCGCCAACAGGCCGGCAGTGAAAAAATTGGAATCACAACCATGGCGGAAACCGCCAACATAGACAGCCACTTTAACACTTTGACCGCCACGGCGGTAGAAACAAACACCGCGGCGGTAACCGCCAACAGACAGGTGGAACACAATGTACCGCCTACCGTATTACAAGGCACCAATCTGCCAGCTTTTCCGGAGCGTTACCAACGCCATCAAAAGCACGGCGGAAACAGTCTGTGGAATGGAAACCACTCACCTCTCAACACCCAACGAGGAACCAGGACGCCATGGGTCCGGAGTTACAGGTCCTGCCCATGTTGGTTTACCTCCTCTTCTATCAGGAGCAGCAAAGACGCCAGCGACGGCCACGGTGGATACTGCACCTAGCACACAGGGGAGGGGGGAGGAAAGAGAGAGTGACATACACACACGCAACACGCAACACCCCCACCCCCACTCTCACCCACAACACCATACACACAAATACATGCATCAACATTACCTCTACACCCCGTCACCCCCTGGAATAACGCAAGGACAAAATGAATTGATTGTAACAAGTGTAATCATCAAAAAATCAGATAGGCCAAAATTAAAATCATCAGTATATACAAACTACACAAGTCCGGTTAGTAATGAAATCATTGTCCGTGGACCAGTGGTCCCAAAATGTATGGGCGAAGCCCACACATGATACCTGACTAGAAACGGAGAGAACACTGATGGGGCATCAGATCAAAAATAAACAGGCACCTCAGGGGGAGGGAGGGCACCTCAGCCGGATGAACGGATGACGCCACTGCTCCACGAGGGGGCTCCATGCCCACAGTTTGGTCCTGGGGAGTGCAAAGCCACAGTCTCTCAAGTCTCTCCAGTGGGTGGTTTGCCCACTGCTTTATCCTGGGGAGTGCAAAGCCACAGTCTCTCAAGTCTCTCCAGTGGGTGGTTTGCCCACTGCTTTATCCTGGGTAGTGCAAAGCCACAGTCTCTCAAGTGGATGTCAGTCTCCACTGGTTCTGGAGGGGGCATTGTGCCCAGAGTGCTTCATCCTGCCAAGGACTGGGGTAGTGGATACTTTTCTCCACTGGTTCTGGAGGGGGCATTGTGCCCAGAGTGCTTCACATGCAGTGTGGCAGGTCCCATTCCCTCACCTGGGTGTGTGTGCCACGAGATTGCCTGGGAACAGGTAGCATGATACTCCTTGATATATATATGAGAATATGCTAATGAGTTGCCTATATTGACTAATGAGAAAATTTGACATTTGAGTAACAGTAATTGAAAATAACGTGTAATGTGCAAAATGTGCCCACGGGGAGTGGTCACCATCTGTGTTAACAGTACTAAATAATGTGAATGTTTAATAATTGTACTAATGTGTTATAATGAGAGATATAAATTTATGTTATGATGCTTCATATTCTTAAATTAGCTACACCAGAGGCCTAGTCGGCACGGCCTTGCTTGCTTAAACGTGGAGACGCGATGAGCTGCCGCAGACTGGAAATGGAGAAAAGAGACCTTGAACTGTACAGAGTTCACCAGGAAACACTGCTAGAAAAATCTGCAAACTCACCAGCGGACAGGAGACGATCAGAACAAATTGATACAATTATGTGTAGAGTAGGCTAAATGTACTTTCCCAGGACTTGAACAATAGAGCTACAGACTAAGAGTTGGGAGAAACAATTTTGTTACCCGAAGAACCGGATGATGTACTCATCGACAAGAGGACCAATCATGTTAATGGAACTTGACTCTCAAAAAAAAAAAAAAAAAAAAAGATTTTCCCTTAAGCCCAGAAATGACCTTCCCAGATCCTGGATACCGTGAGTAAGGTTGGGTATGTTCCTGGCGTATTTGAGATAGTATGAGAGTGGTAGAATGGCACTTGCCTAAGCTCAAGCAGACCGCAGGTGAATAGTGATGTATGTGAGGTGAAAAGTAGGGAGTTTGTGTGAACTTCATATGTGTGTGGCGCTTTGTGCTAAAAAATTATCCACGTGGTTGTTGGTGATGTACGGACCCTGCGTGGTCTAAGACTCCGGAGTATATTGCCAAGTGTAGGAGACACTTGGGTATATGTTGTAATCTGTCTGGTTTAGTAGGTTGATCGAGCGTGGTCAACAAGTCTAAATGAATATACGTCGAATAAAAGAAGCTTCGACTGAGATTTGGCGAGTCCTATGTGCACCAGGACAGACCCAAAGATCAGTTGAGAGTAAAGTTTGCGGGTTGAATTTTACTTGCGGACGTGGGGGACTGAGAAAGAGGAATAGCTAAGGTCCCAGAGAGTGCCTTTTGGTGAAAATCTGTAAGGTCCCTGAAGCGATTGTGTCCCTTCCTGTAGTGAACCAGCGGATTTGTTTTAGTTATTATTTGGTGAGGACACTCGCAATATAATTGCATTAGTCAAATGACTTGGAGTTGAGGAAGGCGAAGTCACAAGACTTTGTCAGCCGCTATGTGTGATGTCTGTGTGTGCCGCGCTGGGATAGGTTGGTTACTGAGAAGAGCTGAGACCGGATTGGCAGCCGTCCGCGAGAGGAAATTGGTTGAGAGAACGGGTGAAGGGAATCTTGGGAGTAAAAGTCATTTCAATTATTGAATTGTAATACATAAAACAGGCAAAAATGAAGTTTTTCAAGGCTTTTAGGAGTGCGATGAAGGGTGAATCCTACATTAAGGCTTCAGTGGGGGAACCAACCCCCCGGAGGATAGTCCAGCACATCTTGTAATGACAGAAAAAGGCATAGCTTCTTGTCTTTGGTTAAAGCAATGGAGCGCATTGAATAAGAATCAAGAAACCTTAGCATTTCCAGAGCATGGAACGTTTAAACTAAGGGTTCTAGACCAGTTGCGATTATCATTGTATGACATGAGACCGTTACCGAGACCAGCACAGTTCGAAGCTTTAGCAGTTTGGGAGCTAGTTGCCAGACAGCAGCACGAGCTAAAGACCAATAGAAGGATAAAGAAGATAGAAAAATCACTAGCCAAAGCTAGGTGGGATTGGGAACAAAAAAGATGGAGAATGGCAACCATGAATGAGATTAAGATGTTCCCTGCAATCACGGAAGGTGACGATTCAGATAAGAGAGATGATAACAAGAAAGGGAGGATGGGGAAAAAAGAAAAGGGAAAAAGTCTTATGTAGATGATGACAATTCTGATGTAGAGGATTACATTACACAGTTGCTGAGGGATAGACCTCCACCTATGACAACTTATGCAGGGGGCCCGGGGATATTGCTACAACCCCTCCTGCTACTCCTGGAACATCCCAGGGAGCCGTGGGTGCTGTTCAAACAGAAGGAGGACAGATACCAGGGGTAGTGCAGAGTACGCCAGTAGCAGGAACGAGAGCGGAAGCTCAAGTGCAGGTACCTACACTTTCAGCACCAGCGATTTACCCGAATGTACCAACTCTTCAGACTGTTTCAAATGTTGTGGTGCCGAGGGAGCAGGTGCATCCGCAGCCAATACTAGTTCAGACAGACCCAACACCAATGTCACTGCCACCAGCACAGATACAGAATATGGCAAGGCCTAATCAGTTAACTGGGACATCAGTGGATCTCGCACCAGTTATGAATCAGGCAATGGGAGTACCACTTACATGAAGCGCAGGTTCTAGTACAGCTCCAGACGCAATATCGCTACTGATTACTGGTGGTCCAGCGGTACCCTTATATGCTCAGAAGAAATCAGAAGCAGGTGGACAAATTGAGATATCACAGAACTTAGAGAAAAGGGGAGCGGGAGACTCAGCACTGATGACATCATCTTCAAGTATTTGTCCGAGTGAGCTTAAATCTCCTGTGGGATTTAGTCCTCTAGTGGCATTACCAGATGTGAATCTGAGTATGAGACTTTTGACACCACAAGCTGTGGGGACAGGGGTATAACAGTTGCCAGTGGTTAGTGCGAGTAACATTTCATTACAAGGGTTGACAGCACAGCTGTTAAATAGTTGGCTGGACAGTTTGAGTTCTTCGCAAGGTATCTCAAAGGGGGAAGAGCAACAGAATGGAGTAGGACTAAGGGCCAGATGTAGGTAGGAAAAAAATTGTGAGTCGGAAATTGCGATTCAATGTGAATTGTAATTTCCGACTCGCAAAATGGGATCCAAGAAAAAAAAGCGACACCAATTTGCGACTCGCAAATGATGTTGCACCGCATTTTGCGAGTTCCCTTTTAGCAAGGTCGCTTTTTGCGACCTCGCTAAAACCAAACTCGCAATTTGCGAGTCGCAGTGTCGCAAATTGCGACTGGCCCGCAAATTGCCTGCAGGTGCAGCATAACAGTTTGGAAATTCACTTCCTGGCTCTGGGTGATGACATCAGAACCAGGAAGTCATCAAATACACCTGGGAGGAGGGAGGACCACACCCTTTCCAAACTGCAGTGCAACACCCAGGAGAGAGGAGCTGATGCTACTATGGAGGACACAGGCAGTGCAGGGAAAAAAAGAAAACTTAAGTTTTCTGAGAAAGAACTTGAGGTGCTAACTGAGGAATGCTGCCAGCACCATGACAAACTGTTTGGCAAGGCAGCCCTGAGTGTCCCAGACACTGAGAAAAAGAAGATCTGGCTGCAAATCCAGGACCGGATCAATGCCATTGGGGTGACCCACGTACCCTGGATGAAATAAAAAAAAAGGTGGTATGACCTGCGCTCCAGAACAAAGGAGAGGTGGCAGAGTGGCTCAGGGAAATGAGGGGCACAGGAGGAGGCCCATCCACCATCCCACCACCCACAGCCATGGAAGAAATGGTGGAGCAGACCCTGGAGCCTGAGGTCGTTTCAGGAATGGGAGCATTGGACAGTTCTGCGCCAGGGACATCCAAAAGTGAGTACCATGAAATATGCATTCACACCTACAAATGCAGTATCCACACTCTCCCAGTACACAGCAGCAGGCTCAACCAGACTAGCTCCATTCCAGACTAGCAACCACTAGAATGGTGCATTATGGGCAATGTAGTACAGAAGTCAGCATATAGGCAAATGTTTATTATGAGGCATACAACAGATGTGAGAGACTGACAGTGTGTTCCCTATGTCCCACAGGTCTCCCACACGACACCCCCAGCAGCGACAACATCCAAGGAGGAGACAACAGGCCAGAGGCAGTGCAGGAGGCTGCAGCAGATATTCCTGGGCCCAGCACAACACCACCACAGTCCCATCTGGAACAAGAGCAGGAAATGGTGGAAGCACACACGACCCCCGGCCCCAGCCCCACAGTAAGACGTCCAGAGCCAGCAGCACAACCATGGCGCAGACACAGACGCCAAGTTCAGGCGGTGCCCCAGGAGGAGATAGGGGAGGCAGCAATGTCTGTTGTAGAGGCATCCCTCCTTACCTGTCAGTGCCTGCAAACAAGACAATTGCGGTCAATATCAAGTGCTTTGCACAGCCTTGAAAACAACATGACCCATGGCCTGGCTGATGTGAACTCGCAGTTCACAAGACTCAATGATAATGTGAGCGAACTCACCCAGTCCATCCGCCAACTAGTGACGGAACTGGTGGCTGATAGACGCAGCGCAAGGCACAGGGAGCGCCACCTAGTCACACGCTTTGACCGCATGGCAGCATCCATTGGGCGTCTTGCTACGAACACTACTGGCCTGTCAAGACGGACCGTGAGTCTGCAGGTCGAACTTGGCCACTTTGCTGGGGATGTGGCACAGGGACTAGGCCGCATCAGTCACACAGTGGACATGTTGGAAGCCAGGCAGGTGGCAAGGGGCACAGGTGAGACCCCTCAGGACAGTGAGGAGGGGTCCACAATCAGCAGTGTGTCTGCAATTGACTCACGTGTGCTGAGGAGTACAAGTGCACGGCAAGGGTCAGCAGACCCACCTGTGATGAGCCATGCTGGGTGAACAAGGAGGAGGGTGTAGGCCATAAGACAGCATGACTCATGAGGCATATGAAGTCAATGTGTCCTCATAAAATTTGGACACGTACAGCCCCTTACGGACGGCAGTTTTCTTTCAACATTTTGTTCACAAATAAAAAGGTTTTGTTTGTTCCACTACACAACTGGGCTCTGTTTGTGTGACATCAGTGAGTGTGGTGACAGTTGCCACGTACCTGCCAAAGTGTTGGGTTGCAATGTAGTCCCGTCTCTGTCTGCCTTGATTTGCAATGCTTCTATCCCCAGGCTGGCGATGTGGTAGCTCTTGCTCCTCATCCTCTGAATCTGTGCCTTCAGGGGTGAGATGTAGCCCACGTCTGGTGGCAATGTTGTGTAGGATCGTGCATGCGCCAACGATCTTGAATGCTGTTACTGGGGCATACTGGAGCGCACCTCCACTTCTGTGGAGGCATCAGAATCTTGCCTTTAACAGTCCAAAGGTCCTCTCTATGACAGTTCTGGTCCGCCGATGTGCACTGTTATATCACCTCTCATTCTCATTGCCAGGTTTTAGGTACGGGGTAAGTATCCATGGTCTTAGCGCATATGCACTGTCACCTGTTTGGCATAAATAAGCAATGTTAGCAGGGCATGGATGGTTTCTACAGTGACCTGTGTGTATGGCTTCAGGGTGTAGTCAGCAATACCTAATAGATATCAGTCTCCAAACTCCCCACGTTCTAGGCGTTGGTGTATCCCACTGTGCCTGAAAATGTATGAGTCATGTGTACTCCCTGGAAATTTTGCTACAATGTCAGTGATGACATTATGGGCGTCGCATACCACCTGGATGTTCAGTAAGTGGGTACATTTCCTATTGCGGAACACATATTCCAGATTTGCAGGAGGGCAGATTTGTATATGTGTCCCGTCCACACACCCTATTACATGAGGGAAGTTGGCAATTCTGTAGAAGTCCAACTTGGTGCTGTTAATTTCTGCCTCATTCGTGGGTAGGTATGTGTATCTGGACATGTGAGTGAGTATGGCATCTAGGAAACATCTGAAGAATCATGAGAGTGCACTTTGGGATACCCCACCTGCCACTGCAATAACCCCCTGATAGCTACCCGAGGCCAAGAGGTGCAGTGAGCATAGCACTTGCACATGTGTGGGGATGGCGCTGCCGTGCATTGTCTGTCGTTGAAGCTGCGGATTGAGTAGTTCAATTAATTCTGATATTGCTGCACTGCTGAGTCTGTATTTGTCATAAATCTCCTCCTCAGTTTGTTGGAAAAGTGTCTGCCTGGTTCTGTATATTCTCTCCTGTCTCTAGCTCCTCCTCCTCCTCTGCTGGGTGGTGTGGACTCTCCTCCTCCTTGCTATCACATACAGTTCAGCCATTTTGAGTAACCCAGATGCCTTCTGGGTCTCCTTTTATACTTTGGTTCTATTTACCACCTGCTCTGACTTAGTGGTAATTTGGGTGTGCAAAATGGGCTTTTTGCGACTAGTCGCAATTTGCGAGTGGCTTTTTCATATGGTTTGCGACTTGCAAATTGCGACTTCCTCTTTGCGGGTCGCACAATGAGGTCGCAATTTTTGCGAGTCGGTAATGGCTCGCATCGCAATTTGCATTTCGGAAATGGGATTTTTGCATCCCATTTCCGATTTTGCGGAGTCGCAAATTGCGAATCAGGCCATTTGTGACTCGCAAAACTTTGCTACATCTGGCCTTATATATCGAGGAAAATGAATTGGTTGAGGGAACAATGGGATTGAACAGGTTAGAATCCTATACTGAAGAAGAGCTAAGATATTTGTGTCTGAGGATTACAAAGGAAATTGGAAAAATACACCAGAAATTAGCGGAAGTAGCAGAGAAACATGACATTGATCTTAAGACAACAAAACATTTGAGACAAAGCTACAGATTACATTTTGAAGCAAAGGATTTTGAACACATGAGGTCAGCAGGAATGAAAGCACATTTGAGAGATTTGCTGCAGAGTGCGCAGATTTGGGGAGCATTAGAGAAGTGGGAAGGCAGATGGGCGAAAAGAAAAGATAAATGAAAACGAGATTCAGAAGGGGAAACAGAGGGAGTAGAAAAGGGAAAAGCAGTCAAGATGTTACCGATGAGGGAAATTCCAGGAGGACAGTTTGTTCATGTTCTTTGGCATCGAAGTGACATAGGGGGTTATTACAACTTTGGAGGTGGTGTTAATCCGTCCCAAAAGTGACGGTAAAGTGACGGATATACCACCAGCCGTATTACGAGTCCATTATGTCCTATGGAACTCGTAATACGGCTGGTGGTATATTTGTCACTTTACCGTCACTTTTGGGACGGATTAACACCACCTCCAAGGTTGTAATAACCCCCATAATGGGGTCATTACGACCTTGGCGGGCGGCGGTTGCGGCCGCACTCACGCGGCCCCCATTACGACATCCCCGCTGGGCCGGCGGGGATGAGGCTGCAACATAGGAGCCGGCTCCTAATGGATCCGGCGGTGTTGCGGCTGTGCGACGGATGCAGTTGCACCCGTCGCGCTTTTCACTGTCTTCTATGCAGACAGTGAAAAGCTGGCCGGGGCCCTGTTAGGGGGCCCCAGGACACCCCTTACCGCCAGCCTCTTCCTGGCGGTGCAAACCGCCAGAAACAGGCTGGCGGTAGGGGTGTCATAATCCCCAGGGCAGCGCTGCCCTGGCGGATTATCACCGCCGGGGCTAAAACGCCGGGAAACCGCCGGCCCCGGCGGTGCGACCGCAGCGCTTCCACCGCGGTCGTAATAGGGCTGGATGCACCGCCAGCCTGTTGGCGGTGCTTCCGTCCTTTTAGCCCTGGCGGTCTCGGACCGCCAGGGTCAAAATGACCCCCAATGTCTTTTATCAATGATTATTCTAAATTGAGAGAAAAGCCAGTTGAATGATACCAACAGACTGAAAGGATCGTGAAACTCTCCAAATGTTTGTGGGAAGATTTTAACACTTTATTTGAGATAGTTGTGCCAACTGACTTATGGGTTGAGTGCAAAAGAGCAGTAGATTGGCCAACAAGTGAACCTGAGAGGCACAAGATTACAGACGCACCGTCACCTGAGGTAATGAAAAATTATTGCAAGGTGATTGAGTTTTTGAAAACTAGGATTTCTCAGAAAAACATTGATTGGCAGAGAATTGACAGGACGGTTCAGGAAACCAAAGAGTCAATACATACCTATTATGAAAGATTGTTAAAGGCTTTCAAGGAGTACAGTGGTAAGGAAGCAGTAGAACCAAAGGACATGTTGCATTTCGTGTTTAGATTAGTTGAAGGGTTGAGACCTGAAGTAGGGCAGATGATCAAGAATCATTTGATTTGTTGGCAGGCAAAGCCGATTGATGAGCAGTTTGCAAAATATTGTAGTGATGAGATTGAATTAAAGCAAAAGAAGTTGAATGAAAAGGCGATGGTGATGCAGAATAATGCAGCACAATCAGGAGTGCAAGGAGCTTTAGTGCTGCCGATGCCGCCGCAACAGAGAGCTATCGCGTTTCAGCCTCAAGTGAGGGGTAGAGGACGTGGTATGGATGTGATGTGTGGTCTGGATCTGAATACAGTGGTTGTTCAGAATGACATTCAGGGGATGAAAAGAATGTTGCCATGTCACCTGTGTGGAAACGTGGGACACTGGAAGCGGGAGTGCCCGTTAATGGTGAAGGAAGGAATGATTCAGCAAGGTGATGTCAGTACAGCACAAACAGTGAGAGTCCCCAGAGTGAGGGGCCAAGTCCTGAATGTTCAAATTCGAAGTCAAACCTTTTTACCAGTTCGACAGATGCAGGTGCCACAAGCACAATTTACTCCTTTAGCACCGGTACAGCAGCAGATTTCTATGGTGCCTAGACAAGAAATGCACATACCTCAAGCCCCGATGGAGCAGCAACAAGTTATGCTTACTCAGTAGGTCAATGGTCAGAGATCAGATGACAGTAACAATACAGTACACCAATTCCCATTTCACAGTGAGGATGAAATAAATGATGAATGGATGAGTGACAGTTCGGATGAAGGAGCCTGTATTTTTGCTGCATCCCTGGAAGTAGATCAGAGAGGGCCTTTTGTGAAGGGAAAGGTAATGGGACATAAAGTGTAATTCTTGGTCGACACAGGAGCCACGCGCTCCACAATAAGGAGTATAGAAGTACCAGACTTGCCCCTTTCCGGAAAAACAGTGCAGGTTATGGGAGTGGAGAAAAGACAAGTAACAAATCCTATCACAGAACCAGTACAGATTGAAATTGGGAATTATACAGGACTGCATAGATTTGTAGTGTGCGTCTCAAGTCCCATATCTTTTTTAGGCAGAGACTTATTATGCAAGACCAAATGTTCCATAAATTGTACGGATGCAAGAATAGAAGTCCAGACAAACAGTGATGATGAGGAAGAGCAAGCATCAGCCATGGTTCTTAATGAAGCATTTGAAGAATATCCCTTGATTGAGGTTTTCCCAATGTTCACTTTGAAGGAATTGCATGCAGATTTACAGGGAACAGTGAAGGAGAAGGCTTGGGATTTGGCAGGGAAAGAAGTGGGTTTGATCAAAGATGTGGAGCCAATTAAAATCACTTTGAAGCTGAATGTTGAGTTTCCAAAACTTCCACAGTACAATGTGCCACAGGATGTGTTGATGAAGGTGGCACAAATAATTGGGGATTCCTTGAAGCAGGGTGTTTTGAAGGAAATGTTGAGCAGTCCATGTAATTCACCGATAATGAGACTGAAAAAACTCTGTGGGAAAGTGCGAATTGTGCAGGATTTGAGAAAGGTGAATGACATGGTGGTTAAGTGTTGCCCGATTGTGCCCAATCCAGCAGTGATACTGTTTCAGATTCCATGCGAGGCAGAGTGGTTTACAGTAGTCGATCTGTCACAAGCTTTCTTATCAGTACCACTTCACGAGGATAGTCAGTTTCTTTTCAGTTTCAAATTCTTAGATAAAGTCTACACATGGTGTAGGCTTCCACAAGGGTACACCGAGTCACCGTCCTTGTTTAACCAGATTTTGAAAAATAATTTGGAGTCATTGGAATTACCTTGCCAGTCGACTCTTATACAGTACATTGATAACTTATAGATTGCGTCCAGGACAAGGGATGAGTGTAAATATGATTGAATTGTCTTACTTAATCATCTGGGAGACTTTGGTCATAAGGTCTCACCTGCAAAACTGTAATACTGTCAGAAATCTGTCAAATACTTGGGTCATCAGATTGAGAAGGGGTTGAGAAGAATCTCCAGAGAGAGAATTACAGTGATTTTGCAGAGAAATCCACCGACTTCCCAGAAGGATGTACGCATGTTTTTGGGAATGGTAGGATACTGTAGATAATGGATCCCGAATTTTGCTGAGATTGCCAAACCTTTACAACAATTGACACACAAGGGAGTTACAGACCCAATCACTCTCGATGAAGATCAAATGAGGGCCTTCACTGAATTAAAAGAGAGTTTGTGCAGAGCTCCAGCGTTGGGAATGCCTGATTACACAAAGGTGGTCATTATGACCCTGGCGGTCTTTGACCGCCAGGGCCAAAATGACGGGAGCACCGCCAACAGGCTGGCAGTGCCTCCCGGAGTATTTGGACCGCGGCGGTAGCGCCGCGGTCGCACCGCCGGGGCCGGCGGTATACCGCCATTTTAGCCCCGGCGGTGATAATCCGTTTCTGACAATCCTGTTTCTGGTGGTTTGCACTGCCAGGAAGAGGCTGGCGGTAAGGGGACTCAGGGGGCCCCTGTGGGCCCCTGCACTGCCCATGCACTTGGCATGGGCAGTGCAGGGGCCCCCAGGCAGAGCCCCGTCGCGCATTTCACTGCCTGAATTTCTGGCAGAGAAATGCGCGACGGGTGCTACTGCACCCGCTGCACATCAGCATTGCCGCCGGCTCAATTACGAGCCGGCGGCAATGTTGATGTGACTTTTCCGCTGGACCAGCGTAAAAGTCAAAATAGGGAGCCAGCCATACCGCCAGCAATGGCGGTATTATGGCTTCCGCAACCTCAGCGGTCTGCCATGCAGACCGCCGAGGTTGTAATGACCCCCAAAGTCTTTCACACTGTTTTGTCATGAACGTGATGCTTGTTCTTTGTCCGTCTTGACACAGGTCCATGGAGGTTTTTATGGCCAAGTAGCCTATTTTTCATCTACCTTGGTCCCGGTTGCAGCAGCTTTACCAGGTTGTCGGCGAGCAGTAGACGCAGTTGGTCAAAGTCTTTCCCAATGTGAAGGGGTAGCCATGGGATACCCAGTGACGGTAATGGTGCCACATTCAGTTGAGATTTTGCTGACAAGAACAAAAACACAACATTTGAGGGAGGCCTGATTAACAAGGTATGAGACGAGTATATTGGGGCTCCAAATGTTGCTTTGAAAAGATGTACAGTGTTGAATCGAGCAACATTACTGCCAAGTGATACTGTTGAAGTCAAAAAAGAGGAAGACATAGAGCTTGATTGTCTTGAAGTTACAGATCTCTGTACAAAGCCTAGACCTGATATTAGAGACACTTGACTAGAAGAAAATTATCAAATTGTTTTTGTTGATGGTTTATGCCTTAGAGATGGAACAGGCACATTGAGAGCAGGGTATGCTGTGTGTACAATTACGGGGACCCTAGAAGCATCTTGGCTCCCTGGTGTATATTCAGCACAAGTGGCAGAATTGGTGGCTCTCACTAGGGCATGTTATGTCTCTACCAGGCTGAGAGTGACAATATACACAGATAGCCAATACGGATTTGGAATTGTTCATGATTTTGGTCAATTGTGGTCACAAAGAGGGTTCATGACCTCCAGTGGAACCCCAGTACGAAATGGTGACAGAATAAAAGAGTTGTTGTACGCAATACAGTTACCTGAGGAAATTGCTGTAGTAAAATGCAGTGCACATCAGAAAACACCTGACTACATTTCCTTAGGAAATGGATATGCGGATCAGGTAGCAAGGTTTTGTGCCCTGAACTGTATGTCATACAAGGATAAATGGGAACTAATGCAAGAAGACGAGACCAGTTGTGCAAATTTCACTCTAAAAGTAATTGACACCTTAGAGGAATTGAAAACTTTGTAAGAAACTGCGGACAAGGAAGAGAAAAAGCTGTGGACAAAGTTGAAGTGTATGCAGAGACCAGATGAAATCTGTGTATCTGAGGAGGGCCGGATGGTGCTACCGAATTGTCTGTTGTCTAAGATGGTTCGGTATTACCATGGTCAGGCACACATTGGAAGGGATGCCATGATGAGGTTGTTCAAGGTTGATTGGTTTAATCTGAAATTTAGACAAGCAGCTGAGGCAGTGTGCCATAGATGTGTGATTTGCCAGCAGTTGAATGTGGGAAAAGGGACAGTGGTAAATTTGAGCCAATTGGAAGAGCAGGAGGACCATTCAGCAGAATGCAATTGGATTTCATTGAGATGCCTGCATGTGGTGGACTGAAGTACGTGTTAGTAATTGTATGTGTGTTTAGTCATTGGATTGAAGCATACCCCACACGCAGAAATGACAGTCTGACAGTTGCAAAGTTATTGCTTAGAGAGCTGATACCAAGGTTCGGATTTCTGATCTCTTTAGAATCAGATAGAGGAACGCACTTCAATAACGAAGTGATCAAACTCTGATGTGCAGCACTGAATATTGAACAGAAGCTACATTGCAGCTATCGTCCAGAAGCATCAGGATTGGTAGAACAAATGAATGGTACCCTGAAATCAAGAATTGCCAAAATGTGCGCAGCCACAAACTTGAAATAGCCAGATGCATTGCCTTTAGTGTTGATGTCAATGAGAAATGTACCTGACAGGAAGACAGGTTTGTCCCCTCACGAGATTCTCATGGAAAGAGCAATGAGACTACCAGCAATACCAGCCAATGCTCTTGTCAATATCACAGATGATATGGTGTTAGACTACTGCAAAGGTCTAGCTGATGTGGTTCGATATTTTTCTCAGCAGGTACAAGCTGTTACTCTGCCACCTATCCATGATCCAGGTCACAACTTGAGAGCCGCAGACTGGGTCGTGATCAAAAAGCATGTGTGAAAAACCTGCCTAGAGCCTTGTTGGAGAGGTCCATACCAAGTGATGTTGACGAGTATCACAGCTGTAAAGTGTGCAGGATTGCCCAATTGGATACACGCAAGCCATACGAAAAAGGTGGTGAGTCCTCAGGATCATGAAGAAGTGTTGCTGAGAACACCAGCAGCTGCGAAGCGAGTAATTCTGTCTGAACCAGAGCCAGAACAAGTTGAGCCGGAAGTGGACCCCGAATTGGCAGAAGAAGGATCAATCACCCCAGTAAGAGACGAGGGTGTGGAAAATCAAGAGGCAGAACGTCCAGACAATGCAGAAACGACGTTACGAGATCCATGCACAGGAGAAGTGCCAACGCAAACAAAAGGGACTGAAAAACAAGGAGACGCAGTGCCCGAGCCTGAGGGGGAAAAAGTTGAGCCAGTTCAAAGCAAAAGTGATCTGACTCCTCCTGAACCGGTTGCAGGCCCATCAAAAGAGGGCACTTTAGACAAGATCAAGGAAAGATGTCCTATCTTAAAGAGATTACTGACAGAAGGTGTAAGAAAAGGGGATAATTGGCCGGAACCTCAAATAGGCAAGAAAAAGGACTTGGTAATAAATGAAACAATAGAGGAAGAACAAGATACCATAAGGAAAGATGAACTGAGTTATGGAGAACTGACAGGGGAAAGGAAATTGAAAAGAAAGAGAGTGGCAAGTCAAAAATACGTAGGACCAGAGTGGGCATACGCCACAATAAGTGACTGTCAGAACAAGTTTATGTCCTTTTGTTTTGACAGAGAAGTTCCGAATCAGTATTTGACACAACCTGAAGAAGAAGAAAAGAAAGACTATTGTTGGATAAAGAAAAGGTTTGAAATTACTTACTGGAAAAGACATTGATAACCTGATCTGACACTTAAACCCTGGAGTTGACAAGCTGCTAACCGATTTTGACAAAGGAAGAAAGGGTCTTGTCATGCAAAGTTAAAAGTGTGAAGAAAGAAGTATATTTTTGATTTTTGATTTTTGTGTTGCATATTAATTAGGAGTTGAAAATTCTGCTTTCTGATTCGTTACAGATCATGGCTAATCAAGATGATAACGTTGATGCATATTAGCTATTGTAGATATTGTAGTGTAGGAATGGCGATTGTGTGTGGAATATTGTTTGTGATAATGATTGTGGGAATGTCAATTCATGAGATGAAAGAAATGAGAGATACATCTGTGCATGAAACTAATACAGCTATAGAGAGGTTTAAATTAGATGAGCAATATTTGCATGATTATACTAACGCAAAAGGAGAGTTGTCTTCTAACGTCTTTTATCGTTTATTGAGTGAGAATGTGGAAACAATGGATGCCAAGGATTGTCTTGTGTGTACACAAATACCTTCCTCTGTGGAAGAAGGGGTTACTTATCATAGTTTACCACTGACTTATGGTATAACTTGCAGTCTGTTACTAACACGCTTTTATAATCAAGAGTATATACAGTACTTTTATTCCAACTACAACTTAGTATTTTCTTTCATTCCTAAAATTAGATACTTAAGTAAGATAGCTAAAGAGCATGATATAGTATTAGTTAGAGGATTATTTGAGCCTACACTAACATTTGGCACGGCTTATGTGCATGGTAACAATTTGACTTGCTTATTAACTCCCATGGAAAAGAGCTTTATTGAGCGTACTGACGACAGGAGAAAAGCATTGAAAGAAAAATTCGAAAAAGGGTTAGAGAAAAGGATTACAAAAATGATTATGCTTACACTGCTATTAAAACACAAGAGAAGCTAGCTTTAGATGCATTACACATAGGGAATTGTGTATACAGGCCAAAATCACGCACTGACACTTCATTTGTGGGAACGAGTGAATGTAGGCATGTGTTTTTGTTTCAGAGTAAATGGACGTTCATGCTAAATGGTGCTGACCCTGTGATTCCTGTGACCTATTACATTTGTGGACTTAATGCTTATTACCGACTCCCTAAGGGATGGTATGGGACATGTTATTTGGGAATAGTATTCCCTAAAATCTATCAAATAGATGATTTGAAAAAGATACCGAAAATGACTGAGTTACACCGAATGAGACAAAGAAGAGAAACAGCCTCTGCAATAGAAGGGGATATTTTTGGAGCAGTAATTCCTTCAGTGGGAATATTAAACGCAAACAAGATACAAAAGTTATCAACAATAGTAGATAATATGCTAACTAATTTTACAGGAGCTATATTAATACTAAACACTGAGTTAGCTGCGGATAGAGCTATGACGCTTCAAAACAGGCTTGCTTAAGACATAATATTAGCGAAAGACGGAGGAGTCTGCAAAATGATTAACGAAAAGCACTGCTGTTCTCATATCCCTGCAAATGAGAAAGAAGTAAAAGAATTGCTTACTAATTTAACTAATGCAAGTAAGGATTTAAAAGAGTTGAAAGAACCAGGAGTTTGGGAAAAAGTGGAAAAGGGATTTGCGACGCTAGGAAATTAGTTTAGTCAAATTTGGGGTGGAATGTTGTGGAAAATCATTCAAGGAATATTAATTGTGATCGTTATTATATTAGGATTATGGGGGGCATGCAAATTATGGCACAAAATTCAATTTAAAAGGGCTAAGAACAATCAGAGGAGGGAAGAATCACCTAGAATAAGAATCTATAGGGAACATGGAAACTGAAGAAATCCGGATGTAACTGAAAGTAATTTGTAATGTTTGATAAGGAAAGGTGTGATTACATATTTTGTCATCAGAGGAGGGACTGTTGCAGCACATATGCTAATATGAGAATATGCTAATCAGTTGCGTATATTGACTAATGAGAGAATTTGACATTTGATTAACAGTAATTGAAAATAATGTGTAATGTGCAAAATGTGCCCACAGGGAGTCGTCATAATCTGTGTTAACAGTACTAAATAATGTGAATGTTTAATAATTGTACTAATGTGTTATAATGAGAGATATACATTTATGTTATGATGCTTCATATTCTTAAATTAGCTATACCAGAGGCCTAGTCGGCATGGGGCCTTGCTTGCTTAAACGTGGAGACGCGATGAGCCGCAGACTGGAACAGGAGAAAAGAGACCTTGAACTGTACAGAGTTCACCAGGAAACACTGCTAGAAAAATCTACAAACTCACCAGCGGACAGGAGACAATCAGAACAAATTGATGCAATTATGTGTAGAGTAGGCTAAATGTACTTTCCCAGGACTTGAACAATAGAGATACAGACTAAGAGTTGGGAGAAACAATTTTGTTACCCGAAGAACCGGATGATGTACTCATCGACAAGAGGACCAATCATGTTAATGGAACTTGACTCTCAAAATAACGTAGACAAGTGGTAAACAAAAATTATAGGTTAGAGTCATAACCCCTGATAAGGTTGACCAATGGGCAAATTGTGGGACGGACTGAGAGACCCTAATAAAAAGTCATGACATGAGGGGAAAAATCAGAACGGAGATGCGAAAGTTGATGACGTCAGGAGACGCTGTCCGAAGTGCTGAAACTTGGGCTTGCTTCCTGTGAGCCCGAGTCTTATTGATGACTGATGACCTGGAGACGAAGACTGACTCGTTGCTGATCTATCTTGGATAGGTAGCTATAACCTGACTGACTAATGAATGCTTTTTCTTTTTAGGTACCAACTGCGCTGTTTTAAAATGTTTTTCTCTTCTAGATAGATTTTTCCAAATTAATGATTTTGACTAAATTGTTTTTGCATGAAGACCCACATGCTGATGCTAATTGGAGATAGGTAGGCTGACAAGGGTGACTTAGGGTGACTTGTACTGATTGACTTATACTGCTGAATTATTAGATTGCTCATGAATTGCTATGCTTTATTTAACGTTGGTTGCATATTAATAAAGTGCTGAGAATTCAATGCTTCTGTTGCTAATAAAATTAGAAAATCATAATATTGTTGAATAAAGGTTTATGATTAGAATTGTAACTAATAGGGAATAAAACAAACTAACTTTCATATGAGTGATGGTGGTTTTTCTGATTAGATTAGTTCATGGTATTTTAAGTTGATTGGATTGATTTGTTGAAACTGTCTTTTACTCGCTATACTTGACTAGGATACCCTATGCGATCCAAAAGATTCATCGACCTATACATGTCCCATTGTAAGTTTACTTACTAAGGTCAAGGCGCTCTAGCACACTCAACCCTGCTGCGACTTCGCCTGCCACCTGCAGGTACAAACAGTGCTGGGTGTTGTGCCTCATGTACATAGTGCAGGGTCCAGAATGTCTCCTGCAGCCTCGGACGGCTGGCCACTGGGGATGTTAGCCATGTCAGTTGTGGTGGCACTGTCTGAGCACGTCGCGGGGCTGGTGGAGGTGGTTGCGGCAGTGTCTGTGGCAGAGATGCTGGCGGTGGTGAATGTGCCAGCACCTGTGGAGGGACACAGCAGGACGTCTCCTGCAGCCTCGGATGGCTGCCCACTGGGGATGATCCTGGGGACTGTTTCTGAGGCAGCAGACGTGCAGGTGGCTGTGCTGGTGGCAGTGTCCACCGCCGTACAGGTTGGTGTTCTGGTAGCCAGAAGGGGTGACTCTGGTCCCTCAGCCGGAGGCTCCGTGCCCTGTCCTGACTTGCCCTGTGTCCATTCCCCACCTTTGATGTCGCTGCTGTTCCCATGGCACTGTCCCCTTTTGGCTTTGAGGAGCCCGTGCTGGGTGGTTGGTGCGGCTTCTCTCTACGGCATGTGGGCACCATCTTCACCTTGGCAGGTGGCGGAATGGGCTGATCCTTGGCCTCACTAGGTGGCACACTGGCAGCCTGATGGGTGCCGCCCGCGATGTGACAGGACTTGCTGAGACCACAGTGCCGGAGGATTTGGTGGCTGAGGTGCTGGGCTGGGACCTGGACATTCTGGCCCTAGGGGAAGGATGGGGGGAGGTGTAGGGAAGAGGTCAATGTTAGCCAGGAAGAGTTTCTGAGACACACTGGGACGGGAAAATGGAGGGGGTTTGGAAGTGGAGGAAGAGGTAGTGGTTGTAGGAGGTGTACGTCTGCTGAATTTGGGTGAAGGTGCATGGGCCGGAGGCTGTTGTGAGGTGGATGGCTGTTGGGTGGGTGTGGGCCTGTGTTTGTGTACTTAGAGAGAAGGGCTCACAGACACACTGGGAGAGGACACAGGGGATGTGTGAATGGTAGTGGGGGTGGTGATTGCATATGAGCAGTGTGTGGTGATAGGCGTGCTGGCGATGGAGGTAGTGGATGGAGATGTAGTGCATGCAGGTGTGAGTGGAGACGAGACAGGGAGTGAGGAGGAGGACGTGGAGGAGGGGGACACAGTGGAGGCTGTGGATGTTGCTGTGTCTGCATGGGGATGGTGCTTGTGTGAGTGCCTGTGGGATGTGTGGTGCTTATGTTTGCCATGTCCACTCATGTGTTGATGAGTGTGCATGCTGGTCTGATGGTGTGCTTGGGATAGGCTGAGGTGCAGGGGATTGGTTCTGGGTAGAGGAAGTTGGAGGGGGGAGGCTGGACACAGGGACAATGGCTGCCATCAGTGCTGAGGCCAGAGCCTGAAATGCTCTCTGTTGGGCCGCCACGCCAGAATGAATGCCCTCCAGGTATGCATTTGTTTGCTGCAAATGCCTCTCAACACCCTGAATGGCATTCTAATTGGTTGATTGCCCAACAGTGAGGGAGCTCAGGAGGTCAATAGCCTCCTCACTGAGGGCAGCAGGGCTGACTGGGGCAGGGCATGAGGTGCCTGGGGTGAAGGAGATGCCCACCCTCCTGGGTGAGCGGGCACGGGAAACTCGATGACGGGCTGCCGGGAGGGCGGTGCTGGTAGGGGGTGTGGCGGCTGTACCTGTTGTTGCGGTGGGCACAGAGGTGCCAGCCACCGCAAGTGAGCTCCCATCAGAGGAGGAGTCGCTGTCGCTGGTGTCTGCTCCTGTCCCTGTTGTGGAGCTCCCCTCGCCCTCCGTCCCACTGGTGCCTTCTGACTCTGTAAATTCAACTTCCAGGGCCATGTGGGTTGCAGCTCCCTCCCCATCTCGGGTGCCAATGCTCCTCCGCCAGATGATGCGAATGCACACAAGGACAGGGTGACCAAAGAAAAAGGGGGGGAAAGACAGAGGAGACACATGATCAATGCCTGCAACACCACTACTGTTGGCAGACACAAGACACAGGGAGCAGCCCTATGCACTAAGCCATGCACTAACAGTGAGGGGGGAAAGCACATGCCCATGGGGGACTCTGTCTAGACCCATTTCATGCACAGCTGGAACCCATAGGAGCCTGACTAGGTGTGGAGGGCAACTACCACCTTTGGTGTTGGAGCGGCACTGAGCTTGCAAATCAATGGATCTACCTTTGCGCATCTGCCCTGGCCTAGGGGAACCCACACCCCACCTCTCCCACCCAGACACGTCGTCAAGCGTGCAGAGTCAGCTGAATGAGAGTGTACTCACCCCCTTGTGGCTGCTGTGATGCCCTCAAGCACCCATACAACTCAGGATATGCCACCGCCAGGATACGTACGGTACATCAGGTGGGTCATGGTGCGACGGGCACCTCTTCCACTTGAGAGGCCATCCCCAGCTGGGTCTCCACCATCTTCTTGCTACAGCAGCGCAGGTCCTCCCATCTTTTCCGGCAGTGGGTGCTCCGTCTATGGTAGACCCCCAGGGCCCGCACTCCCTTGGCGATGGCACGCCAAATACCCTTCTTCTGGTGGGCGCTGACCTAGAGGAATAGTGAAGTAAAAATGGATGTTACTCCCCCATACAGTTCTTCTCACACATTGGCACAAACCTCCCATCCTGTCCCAGAAAAACATACACTCACCATCCTCATATGCTGGCCTGTCCCCCCATCTCATTCATCCACAACACTCCATACAATCATGTCCCATCCACCATGCACACAGTTCACTCACCTGTTTGTCTGGAGGACCGTAGAGTAGGGTGCACTGGGGGAGGACCCCACCCACCAGTTTCTCCAACTCCTCCGCAGTGAAGGCAGGGGCCCTTTCCCCAGACACTGTAGCCATTGTCGCTTCCAGACGCAGGTCACAGCAGCACTTGCAGTATAGGTCCTCTCCTGTTGAAGGTCAGGTATCAAGTGAGGGAACAGATAGAAAATGGCGGTCATGTCCGTGGCGGTGCCTACCGTCACCGTCGGCGTACATTGTCATTAGCTTCTGGAACCCATAGGGTCCAATGATAACCAATGCTGAATCATGCAGCGTTCTTCGACCGCCTACCGCGACGCTGCACAATGCCAGCGCAGTTACCTAATTTTCCCTTGTCCCTCCTAACAGGTCAGGCCGCTGCCATTTCACGGGGCCACATGGCAGGCAAACTAACTGTGTCACAGCTATTTTGGCCAGGAATATGGACAGACAAAGGCACACAAAGATTATTTCACGATTGTGCTGAACAGCCTTGTGAAACCGATGTGGTGTATGACCATCTGCTCACCCTTCTCCTCCATAGGGCACGTCCGCTGAGGCAGGTGATGAGATGGCGGCATCCTCCGGTGTACAGACCCCTGGTGGACCTGTCGATACATCATTATCACTTACAGACTTGATCGTGCCACAATCCAGGAACTGTATGCCCAGTTGGAGCCAGACCTGATGTCAGCTATCCGCCATCCCACAGCAATCCCCCTTCTAGTGCAGGTCCTGTCAGTGCTCCTTTTCCTGCCAAGTGGGTCCTTTCAAACAACAGTGGCCATGGCATCAGCGATGTCACAGCCAATGTTCTCTAACGTGTTGTCCAGAGTGTTATCTGCCCTGCTTGAAACACATGCGCAGCTACATCGTTTTCCCTCAGGTGGAGGATCTGCCCACAGTGAAAGGTGACTTTTATGCCCTGTGACATATCCCCAACATCATTGGTGCCATTGATGGTACACATGTGGCATTTGCCCCCACCCCCACAGGAATGAACACCGGAAAAGCTACCATTCAATGAATATGCAGATGGTGTGTTTGGCAGACCAGTACATCTCCCATGTGAATGCCAAGTATCCTGGCTCAGTGCATGACGCTTACATTTTGAGAAATAGCAGCATCCCTTATGTGATGGGGCAACTCCAGAGGCACCGTGTGTGGCTAATAGGTGAGCCCAAGGTCCCCACACAGTTTAAATAGGTGTCTGGGTATGGGAGATTCCATATTGTTTGGAGGATGTCTAACAGTTGTCCCTCGATATTTGCAGGTGACTCTGGTTACCCCAACCTGTCATGGCTACTGACCCCACTGAGAAATCCCAGGACAAGGGCAGAGGAACGCTACAATGAGGCACATGGGCGAACTAAGAGGATGATAGAGTGCACCTTCGGCATCCTGAAGGCCAGATTCCTGTGCCTCCATCTGACAGGTGGCTCCCTATACTACTCACCGAAGAAGGTGTGCCAGATAATCGTGGCATGCTGTATTTTGCACAACCTGGCTTTGCAACGCCAGGTGCCTTTTCTGCAGGAGGATGGGCCTGATGCTGGTCTTGTAGCAACTGTGGAGCCTGTGGACAGTGAAGAAGAGGAGTCAGAAGAAGAAGATACAGACAACCGAAACAAAATCATCATGCAATACTTCCAGTGAGACACAGGTAAGAGGATGGCACTGCTTCACACATCTCATACTACTGTAGGACATAGCATAAATCTGCCTTCTTACCTCTGTGTATGGACCCTGACATATCACTTTGCCTTTCCATTTCACAGATCTGGGTCCCACTTTGTGCCCTCTGCTATGTTTACTGCTGACCAACAACTGTGTAACATTGGTATGTGAACATGAACATTGACATTGCTATATTTTAGAGAGGTTGCAATTACACATTTGTGAAAGTACAGACTGACTCCAGATTGATTTGTGATTCAAGGGTGCCTATTTCGGTGCTAATAAGTGGAGGGGGTGTGCAATGGGCTGGGGTGATGGTGGAGGAATGTCCATGGTAGAATTCAGTTTCTTGGTCTCACAGGTGCATTGTCCATGGGGGCATAGGAAGTGGAGCAAAGGCAGTTTAAGGTGGACAGGGGGACAAAGTGGGACAGAAGGGTAACAATCAGGAAGGTCTTATTTCCTGGCAGGGGTCTTGGCAATGTTCTCTGTCTTGTTCCTGGATCTCAGGGACCTGGTTCTTCTTCTGCAGGGGGTGGGGTGCTGGTGGCCTGTTGTTCCTGTGGCGGTGCATCCTGTCCACTAGCGCCGGTGGAGGTGGAGGGCTGTTAATCATCCAGGCTAGTGTCAGGGGCTCGTTTGTGTCCCACTGTGTCCCTCATGGTGTTGGCCAGGTCTGCCAGCACCCTGCAGATGGTTACCAGGGTGGTGTTAATGGACTTCAAGTCCTCCCTGATCCCAAGGTAGTGTTCCTCCTGCAGCCACTGGGTCTCCTGAAACTTGGCCAGTACTGTGCCCATAGTCTCCTGGGAATGGTGGTATGCTCCCATGATGTTGGAGAGTGCCTTGTGGAGAGTGGGTTCCTTGGGCCTGTACTCCCCCTGCTGCACAGCAGTACTCCCAGGTTCCCTGTTGTCCTGTGCCTCTGTCCCCTAAACCGTGTGCCCACTGCTACTGATCCCAGGTCCCTAATTGTCTTGGGTTGGTGGGTTGGGCTAGGGTCCCTGTGGTGGTGGACACACTGCTGATTAACGTGTCCTGGGGACAGTGGCATTGGCCAGCTGGTGGGTGCTGTGGTGGTGTTTCCTGAGGGGGGAGGGTCTGTGGTGGCTTGTGACTGTGGCAGAGGAACCGACTGTCCAGAGGTCCCTGATGGGCCGGGCTGGTCATCTTGATCCAGGCGTGCAGAGCTGCTGTCATTACTGTGGGCCTCTTCTGTGGGGGGACTGGATATGTCTGGCACCTCCTGTCCGGTGACGTAGGGTATGGGTCCTGTTGGGGTGTAAATGCAGAGTTTTAGTATCTCTGTGTGCCATCTTGTGCATTGGGTGAGTTACCCTCTATTCCTGTGCTTGCATTATTGTGTTTGCCCTTCTGTAATTAGTGTTTTGGGGTCTGTGTGGGTATCTGTACTGGACATGTTTTGCCAATGGGTGTCCATGCTTTGGTGTTGCATGCAGGGCTTGATATTGGGATGTGTGGGTTGTGAAAGTGGGGCATATGTGAGGTGTTGGAGTGATGGGGGTTAGTGGGTGGGTGGGAGTATGTGATGGCATCCAGGTAGGGTATAGTAGTAAAGATTTGACTTACCAGAGTCCAGTCCTCCTGCTACTCCTGCGAGGCCCTCAGGATGCAGTATTGCCAAGACTTGCTCCTCCCATGTTGTTAATTGTGGGGGAGGAGGTGGGGGTCCACCACCAGTCCTCTGTACAGCAATCTGGTGTCTGGACACCACTGAACGCACCTTCCCCTGTAGGTCGTTCCACCTCTTCCTGATGTCATCCCGTGTTCTTGGATGCTGTCCCACTGCGTTGACCCTGTCGACGATTCTCCGCCATAGCTCCATCTTCCTGGCTAAGGAGGTGTGCTGCACCTGTGGTCCGAATAGCTGTGGCTCTACCCGGATGATTTCCTCCACCATGACCCTGAGCTCCTCCTCTGAAAACCTGGGGTGTCTTTGAGGTGCCATAGTGTGGTGTGGGTGATGTGTGAGGTGATGTTTGTTGTGCTGTGTGATGTGTTGTGTTGGGGTGTGTTGTTTGAGGTGTGTGGATGTTGTATGAGTGATGTTGTGGTGTGCCAGTGGGTGCTGGTGTTGTGTTTGCTATTCTCTCTCTCTCTGCTTTTTCAAAAAAATGTTGCTGTGAGGGTTTGTGGGTAATATGTGTGTGTGTTTTATAGTGGTGTGAGTGTGTGGGTGTGGTGTGTTTGCGCATCAGGTGTGTGTATTTCAAATTGTCCAATGTTGTTGTGTTTTGTAAGTGTGTGTGTGTATTTTGAGCGTGGCGGTGTGTACCGCCAATGGATTACCGTGGTTGAAAGACCGCCTCGCTGATTTGTGGGTCGTGATAGTGTGGGCGTATTCTTGTTGCCGTGATGGTGTAGGTTTTGCTATTGCCAGTTTATCACTGACCTTTGGTGTGGCGGACTTGTGTGGGTGTCTGTATTGTGGTGGATTCCGAGATGTGGGTTGTAATACTTGTAGCAGATTTCCGCCACCGCCACGGTATGTTGCAGGCCTTCAGCACGGCAGTAAGCGGGATTTACCGCCAGGATTGTAATGAGGGCCTAAGTCAGAAAGTAGAAATCTTGACTGATCGAAGGCATGAAAATTATCCATCTGGTGAATTTACTTCGATGGGCATGACAGTTGAGTGTTCCTGTCCTGAATTTTTCCCAACAAAATGAATGGCTTAAGCAGGACACCTTTGAAAGGCTATGCAACTTTGAGAGGACTTTGCCAGATACAGCCTGCAACCTCTGCTCCATTATTGATCAGCCTGAAATTAGACCTGGACAACTGCGAACAGTTACTTATGGATGGCACTTTACTTTTGTTTGGCACTTATTGTTTTAAATTCTTTTAAAAACTAGATTTCTGGTTCCCCTTATTGGATTTTAGTCAATTTGATGTCATTATTCTCATTAAACCATTCTATATATTATACATTAGTTGTGGGATTTTAATTGTGTTGTTGTTAGAAATGGGGACTCTAGTTGGCAGTCAGTTTGCACCCTGTCCAAGTAGGGACCCTCACTCTTGTCACAATAAGGGAGATACCCACTCAGATAACCCCTGCTCACCCCCTTGGTAGCTTGGCACGAACAGTCAGGCTTATCTCAGAAGCAATATGTAAAGAACTTGCACATAGCACACAGTAATAAGTGAAAACACCACAAAAGGACACCACACCAGCTTTAGAAAAATAGCCAATATTTATGTATATTAACCAAGACCAAAACGATAAAAATCCAACATACAGTAATAAAAATATTAATTCCGCAAGATTTACTTAAAAATACAGTTCCTTGAAGTCCATAGCTCCACCAGGGGCTATCACGGCGTAGTGAGCAACAAAACCAAAAGTTCAGGCTGGCCACAGCATCGTGGGCCAGCTACGGTATCGGGAATACCCGCAAACAGTACCTTGGGTGTGTACGGCATTGTGATCCTTGCGGTGAGCTCCAGGGAGCGTCATCACTGACGTTGCAGTGTTGGTTCCAGAGTCAGTGCAGGAGTCATCAAGCCCTTGAAGTCACATGCCTTGTGGATCGAACTCCGGGCTGATGAAGTCAGGTGCACTGGCGTTAATGGCATCGAGGCTGTGGTGCGAAGTGGGACGATGCGACGTGCAGTGCCTACAGGTCACGGTGTAGGCAGTGGCTCTGTGATGGCATCCAGTGGCGTTGGTGAGACCAGGGCTGCGGTGTGAAACGAGAGGTGCAACGTGCAGTGTCCACAGGTCACGGTGCAACCAGCTGTGCAGTTGTTGTGGAAGCGCTGTCGTTGGTAGGCCCAAGCCAGCGGTGCTGGACGGGACGGTGCTTAGAGACCCTCACGAGCGGTGTCCACAGGCCACGGTGCAGGCAGGGATGCCTGGTGACAACACTGGAGTCGATGGTGCTGGGGTCAGTGGACCGGGGAGGCTCCTCACGAGCGGTGTCCACAGGCCACGGTGCAGGCAACAGCACCGGTATCAGCAGGAGCAGCATCGTCGGGGAGGCCCAGGCTGTGGTGTGAGCAGGCAATATTGAGTGCTGGGCCCACAGTTTGTGGTGCGAGCAGCGGCTCGGTGAAGTTGTCTGATGACTGCGCCGGTGAGACCAGGTTTGCAATGCGAAGCAGGGCAATGTGGCTCTGTGCGGCGTCTGCAGGTCATGGTGCAGGCCAGCGGCGTCGTTGGTGGCGTTGCGGTGGACTCTCCTCTTGAACAGCAATGATGGTGTGCTTGGGATAGGCTGAGGTGCAGGGGATTGGTTCTGGGTAGAGGAAGTTGGAGGGGGGAGGCTGGACACAGGGACAATGGCTGCCATCAGTGCTGAGGCCAGAGCCTGAAATGCTCTCTGTTGGGCCGCCACGCCAGAATGAATGCCCTCCAGGTATGCATTTGTTTGCTGCAAATGCCTCTCAACACCCTGAATGGCATTCTAATTGGTTGATTGCCCAACAGTGAGGGAGCTCAGGAGGTCAATAGCCTCCTCACTGAGGGCAGCAGGGCTGACTGGGGCAGGGCCTGAGGTGCCTGGGGTGAAGGAGATGCCCACCCTCCTGGGTGAGCGGGCACGGGAAACTCGATGACGGGCTGCCGGGAGGGCGGTGCTGGTAGGGGGTGTGGCGGCTGTACCTGTTGTTGCGGTGGGCACAGAGGTGCCAGCCACCGCAAAGGAGCTCCCATCAGAGGAGGAGTCGCTGTCGCTGGTGTCTGCTCCTGTCCCTGTTGTGGAGCTCCCCTCGCCCTCCGTCCCACTGGTGCCTTCTGACTCTGTAAATTCACCTTCCAGGGCCATGTGGGTTGCAGCTCCCTCCCCATCTCCGGTGCCAATGCTCCTCCGCCAGATGATGCGAATGCACACAAGGACAGGGTGACCAAAGAAAAAGGGGGGGAAAGACAGAGGAGACACATGATCAATACCTGCAACACCACTACTGTTGGCGACACAAGACACAGGGAGCAGCCCTATGCACTAAGCCATGCACTAACAGTGCGGGGGGAAAGCACATGCCCATGGGGGACTCTGTCTAGACCCATTTCATGCACAGCTGGAACCCATAGGAGCCTGACTAGGTGTGGAGGGCAACTACCACCTTTGGTGTTGGAGCGGCACTGAGCTTGCAAATCAATGGATCTACCTTTGCGCATCTGCCCTGGCCTAGGGGAACCCACACCCCACCTCTCCCACCCAGACACCTCGTCAAGCGTGCAGAGTCAGCTGAATGAGAGTGTACTCACCCCCTTGTGGCTGCTGTGATGCCCTCAAGCACCCATACAACTCAGGATATGCCACCGCCAGGATACGTACGGTACATCAGGTGGGTCATGGTGCGACGGGCACCTCTTCCACGTTGAGAGGCCATCCCCAGCTGGGTCTCCGCCATCTTCTTGCTACAGCAGCGCAGGTCCTCCCATCTTTTCCGGCAGTGGGTGCTCCGTCTATGGTAGACCCCCAGGGCCCGCACTCCCTTGGCGATGGCACGCCAAATACCCTTCTTCTGGTGGGCGCTGACCTAGAGGGATAGTGAAGTAAAAATGGATGTTACTCCCCCATACAGTTCTTCACACACATTGGCACAAACCTCCCATCCTGTCCCAGAAAAACATACACTCACCATCCTCATATGCTGGCCTGTCCCCCCGTCTCTTTCATCCACAACACTCCATACAATCATGTCCCATCCACCATGCACTCAGTTCACTCACCTGTTTGTCTGGAGGACCGTAGAGTAGGGTGCACTGGGGGAGGACCCCACCCACCAGTTTCTCCAACTCCTCCGCAGTGAAGACACGGGCCCTTTCCCCAGACACTGTAGCCATTGTCGCTTCCAGACGCAGGTCACAGCAGCACTTGCAGTATAGGTCCTCTCCTGTTGAAGGTCAGGTATCAAGTGAGGGAACAGATAGAAAATGGCGGTCATGTCCGTGGCGGTGCCTACCGTCACCGTCGGCGTACATTGTCATTAGCTTCTGGAACCCATAGGGTCCAATGATAACCAATGCTGAATCATGCAGCGTTCTTCGACCGCCTACCGCGACGCTGCACAATGCCAGCGCAGATACCTCATTTTCCCTTGTCCCTCCTTACAGGTCAGGCCGCTGCCATTTCACGGGGCCACATGGCAGGCAAACTAACTGTGTCACAGCTATTTTGGCCAGGAATATGGACAGACAAAGGCACACAAAGATTATTTCACGATTGTGCTGAACAGCCTTGTGAAACCGATGTGGTGTATGACCATCTGCTCACCCTTCTCCTCCATAGGGCACGTCCGCTGAGGCAGGTGATGAGATGGCGGCATCCTCCGGTGTACAGACCCCTGGTGGACCTGTCGATACATCATTATCACTTACAGACTTGATTGTGCCACAATCCAGGAACTGTATGCCCAGTTGGAGCCAGACCTGATGTCAGCTATCCGCCATCCCACAGCAATCCCCCTTCTAGTGCAGGTCCTGTCAGGGCTCCTTTTCCTGCCAAGTGGGTCCTTTCAAACAACAGTGGCCATGGCATCAGCGATGTCACAGCCAATGTTCTCTAACGTGTTGTCCAGAGTGTTATCTGCCCTGCTTGAAACACATGCGCAGCTACATCGTTTTCCCTCAGGTGGAGGATCTGCCCACAGTGAAAGGTGACTTTTATGCCCTTTGACATATCCCCAACATCATTAGCACCATTGATGGTACACATGTGGCATTTGCCCCCACCCCACAGGAATGAACACCGGAAAAGCTACCATTCAATGAATATGCAGATGGTGTGTTTGGCAGACCAGTACATCTCCCATGTGAATGCCAAGTATCCTGGCTCAGTGCATTGACGCTTAAATTTTGAGGAATAGCAGCATCCCTTATGTGATGGGGCAACTCCAGAGGCACCGCGTGTGGCTAATAGGTGAGCCCAAGGTCCCCACACAGTTTAAATAGGTGTCTGGGTATGGGAGATTCCATATTGTTTGGAGGATGTCTAACAGTTGTCCCTCGATATTTGCAGGTACTCTGGTTACCCCAACCTGTCATGGCTACTGACCCCACTGAGAAATCCCAGGACAAGGGCAGAGGAACGCTACAATGAGGCACATGGGCGAACTAAGAGGATGATAGAGTGCACCTTCGGCATCCTGAAGGCCAGATTCCTGTGCCTCCATCTGACAGGTGGCTCCCTATACAACTCACCGAAGAAGGTTTGCCAGATAATCGTGGCATGCTGTATTTTGCACAACCTGGCTTTGCAACACCAGGTGCCTTTTCTGCAGGAGGATGGGCCTGATGCTGGTCTTGTAGCAACTGTGGAGCCTGTGGACAGTGAAGAAGAGGAGGCAGAAGAAGAAGATACAGACAACGAAACAAAATCATCATGCAATACTTCCAGTGAGACACAGGTAAGAGGATGGCACTGCTTCACACATCTCATACTACTGTAGGACATAGCATAAATCTGCCTTTTTACCTCTGTGTATGGACCCTGACATATCACTTTGCCTTTCCATTTCACAGATCTGGGTCCCACTTTGTGCCCTCTGCTATGTTTACTGCTGACCAACAACTGTGTAACATTGGTATGTGAACATGAACATTGACATTGCTATATTTTAGAGAGATTGCAATTACACATTTGTGAAAGTACAGACTGACTCCAGATTGATGTGTGATTCAAGGGTGCCTATTTCTGTGCTAATAAGTGGAGGGGGTGTGCAATGGGCTGGGGTGATGGTGGAGGAATGTCCATGGTAGAATTCAGTTTCTTGGTCTCACAGGTGCATTGTCCATGGGGGCATAGGAAGTGAAGCAAAGGCAGTTTAAGGTGGACAGGGGGACAAAGTGGGACAGAAGGGTAACAATCAGGAAGGTCTTATTTCCTGGCAGGGGTCTTGGCAATGGTCTCTGTCTTGTTCCTGGATCTCAGGGACCTGGTTCTTCTTCTGCAGGGGGTGGGGTGCTGGTGGCCTGTTGTTCCTGTGGCGGTGCATCCTGTCCACTAGCGCCGGTGGAGGTGGAGGGCTGTTAATCATCCAGGCTAGTGTCAGGGGCTCGTTTGTGTCCCACTGTGTCCCTCATGGTGTTGGCCAGGTCTGCCAGCACCCTGCAGATGGTGACCAGGGTGGTGTTAATGGACTTCAAGTCCTCCCTGATCCCAAGGTAGTGTTCCTCCTGCAGCCGCTGGGTCTCCTGAAACTTGGCCAGTACTGTGCCCATAGTCTCCTGGGAATGGTGGTATGCTCCCATGATGTTGGAGAGTGCCTTGTGGAGAGTGGGTACCCTGGGCCTGTGCTCCCCCTGCTGCACAGCAATACTCCAAGGTTCCCTGTTGTCCTGTGCCTCTGTCCCCTAAACCGTGTGCCCACTGCCACTGATCCCAGGTCCCTAATTGTCTTGGGTTGGTGGGTTGGGCTAGGGTCCCTGTAGTGGTGGACACACTGCTGATTAACGTGTCCTGGGGACAGTGGCATTGGCCAGCTGGTGGGTGCTGTGGTGGTGTTTCCTGAGGGGGGAGGGTCTGTGGTGGCTTGTGACTGTGGCAGAGGAACCGACTGTGCAGAGGTCCCTGATGGGCCGGGCTGGTCATCTTTATCCAGGCGTGCAGAGCTGCTGTCATTACTGTGGGCCTCTTCTGTGGGGGGACTGGATATGTCTGGCACCTCCTGTCCGGTGACGTTGGGTATGGGTCCTGTTGGGGTGTAAATGCAGAGTTTTAGTATCTCTGTGTGCCATCTTGTGCATTGGGTGAGTTACCCTCTACTCCTGTGCTTGCATTATTGTGTTTGCCCTTCTGTAATTAGTGTTTTGGGGTCTGTGTGGGTATCTGTACTGGACATGTTTTGCCAATGGGTGTGCATGCTTTGGTGTTGCATGCAGGGCTTGGTATTGGGATGTGTGGGTTGTGAAAGTGGGGCATATGTGAGGTGTTGGAGTGATGGGGGTGAGTGGGTGGGTGGGAGTATGTGATGGCATCCAGGTAGGGTATAGTAGTAAAGATTTGACTTACCAGAGTCCAGTCCTCCTGCTACTCCTGCGAGGCCCTCAGGATGCAGTATTGCCAAGACTTGCTCCTCCCATGTTGTTAATTGTGGGGGAGGAGGTGGGGGTCCACCACCAGTCCTCTGTACAGCAATCTGGTGTCTGGACACCACTGAACGCACCTTCCCCTGTAGGTCGTTCCACCTCTTCCTGATGTCATCCCGTGTTCTTGGATGCTGTCCCACTGCGTTGACCCTGTCGACGATTCTCCGCCATAGCTCCATCTTCCTGGCTAAGGAGGTGTGCTGCACCTGTGATCCAAATAGCTGTGGCTCTACCCGGATGATTTCCTCCACCATGACCCTGAGCTCCTCCTCTGAAAACCTGGGGTGTCTTTGAGGTGCCATAGTGTGGTGTGGGTGATGTGTGAGGTGATGTTTGTTGTGCTGTGTGATGTGTTGTGTTGGGGTGTGTTGTTTGAGGTGTGTGGATGTTGTATGAGTGATGTTGTGGTGTGCCAGTGGGTGCTGGTGTTGTGTTTGCTATTCTCTCTCTCTCTGCTTTTTCAAAAAAATGTTGCTGTGAGGGTTTGTGGGTAATATGTGTGTGTGTTTTATAGTGGTGTGAGTGTGTGGGTGTGGTGTGTTTGCGCATCAGGTGTGTGTATTTCAAATTGTCCAATGTTGTTGTGTTTTGTAAGTGTGTGTGTGTATTTTGAGCGTGGCGGTGTGTACCGCCAATGGATTACCGTGGTTGAAAGACCGCCTCGCTGATTTGTGGGTCGTGATAGTGTGGGCGTATTCTTGTTGCCGTGATGGTGTAGGTTTTGCTATTGCCAGTTTATCACTGACCTTTGGTGTGGCGGACTTGTGTGGGTGTCTGTATTGTGGTGGATTCCGAGATGTGGGTTGTAATACTTGTAGCAGATTTCCGCCACCGCCACGGTATGTTGCAGGCCTTCAGCACGGCAGTAAGCGGGATTTACCGCCAGGATTGTAATGAGGGCCTAAGTCAGAAAGTAGAAATCTTGACTGATCGAAGGCATGAAAATTATCCATCTGGTGAATTTACTTCGATGGGCATGACAGTTGAGTGTTCCTGTCCTGAATTTTTCCCAACAAAATGAATGGCTTAAGCAGGACACCTTTGAAAGGCTATGCAACTTTGAGAGGACTTTGCCAGATACAGCCTGCAACCTCTGCTCCATTATTGATCAGCCTGAAATTAGACCTGGACAACTGCGAACAGTTACTTATGGATGGCACTTTACTTTTGTTTGGCACTTATTGTTTTAAATTCTTTTAAAAACTAGATTTCTGGTTCCCCTTATTGGATTTTAGTCAATTTGATGTCATTATTCTCATTAAACCATTCTATATATTATACATTAGTTGTGGGATTTTAATTGTGTTGTTGTTAGAAATGGGGACTCTAGTTGGCAGTCAGTTTGCACCCTGTCCAAGTAGGGACCCTCACTCTTGTCACAATAAGGGAGATACCCACTCAGATAACCCCTGCTCACCCCCTTGGTAGCTTGGCACGAACAGTCAGGCTTATCTCAGAAGCAATATGTAAAGAACTTGCACATAGCACACAGTAATAAGTGAAAACACCACAAAAGGACACCACACCAGCTTTAGAAAAATAGCCAATATTTATGTATATTAACCAAGACCAAAACGATAAAAATCCAACATACAGTAATAAAAATATTAATTCTGCAAGATTTACTTAAAAATACAGTTCCTTGAAGTCCATAGCTCCACCAGAGGCTATCACGGCGTAGTGAGCAACAAAACCAAAAGTTCAGGCTGGCCACAGCATCGTGGGCCAGCTACTGTATCGGGAATACCCGCAAACAGTACCTTGGATGTGTACGGCATTGCGATCCTTGCGGTGAGCTCCAGGGAGCGTCATCACTGACGTTGCAGTGTTGGTTCCAGAGTCAGTGCAGGAGTCATCAAGCCCTTGAAGTCACATGCCTTGTGGATCGAACTCTGGGCTGATGAAGTCAGGTGCACTGGCGTTAATGGCATCGAGGCTGTGGTGCGAAGTGGGACGATGCGACGTGCAGTGCCTACAGGTCACGGTGTAGGCAGTGGCTCCGTGATGGCATCCAGTGGCGTTGGTGAGACCAGGGCTGCGGTGTGAAACGAGAGGTGCAACGTGCAGTGTCCACAGGTCACGGTGCAACCAGCTGTGCAGTTGTTGTGGAAGCGCTGTCGTTGGTAGGCCCAAGCCAGCGGTGCTGGACGGGACGGTGCTTAGTGACCCTCACGAGCGGTGTCCACAGGCCACGGTGCAGGCAGGGATGCCTGGTGACAACACTGGAGTCGATGGTGCTGGGGTCAGTGGACTGGGGATGCTCCTCACGAGCGGTGTCCACAGGCCACGGTGCAGGAAACAGCACCGGTATCAGCAGGAGCAGCATCGTCGGGGAGGCCCAGGCTGTGGTGTGAGCAGGCAATATTGAGTGCTGGGCCCACAGTTTGTGGTGCGAGCAGCGGCTCGGTGAAGTTGTCTGATGACTGCGCCGGTGAGACCAGGGTTGCAATGCGAAGTAGGGCAATGTGGCTCTGTGCGGCGTCTGCAGGTCATGGTGCAGACCAGCGGCGTCGTTGGTGGCGTTGCGGTGGACTCTCCTCTTGAACAGCACAAAACACACAGTTCCCAGTGCTGCAGGTCGAGGAAACTGAAGTCTTTGAAGTCCCTGAGACTTCCAACAGGAGGCAAGCTCTACTCCAAGCCCTCAGAGAACTTCCTCAAGCAGGACACAATGCAAAGTTCACCCTTTGCACTCTTTTCAGGCAGAAGCAGCAACTGCAGGCCAGTCCAGCAAAGCAGCACAACAAAGGGACGGTACTCCTCCTCCAGCTCTTCAGCTCTTCTCCTTGGCAGAGGTTCCTCTTGTTTTCAGAAAGATTCTAAAAGTCTTGGGTTTTGGGTCTTCTTATACCCCTTTCTGCCTTTGAAGTTGGCAAACTTCAAAGCAAAGTCTCAAGTGTTTGTGAGGTCCTTCCTTGGCCAGGCCAGGCCCCAGACACACACCAGGGGGTTGGAGACTGCATTGTGTGAGGGCAGGCACAGTCCTTTCAGGTGTGAACGACCAATCCTCCCTACCCTCTAGCTCAGATGGCTCATCAGGATATGCAGGCTACACCCCCACCCCCTTTGTGTCTCTGTCTAGAGAGGTGCAAAACAGACCAACTGTCAAACTGATCCGGACAGACAATTCACAAACAGGCAGAGTCACAGAATGGTTTAAGCAAGAAAATGCCTACTTTCTAAACGTTGCATTTTCAAACAGACAATTTAAAAACCAACTTCAATAAAAGATATATTTTTAAATTGTGAGTTCAAAGACCCTAAACTCCCAATTTTTATCTGCTCTCAAAGGGAATCTGCGCCTTAAGGATATTTAAAGGCAGCCCCCATGTTAACCTATGAGAGGGATAGGCCTTGCACAGTGAAAACCGAATTTGCCAGTATTTCATTGTTAGGACATATAAAACACACTAGTATATGTCCTACCTTAAACATACACACTGCTCCCTGCCCCTGAGGCTACCTAGGACCTACCTTAGGGGTGCCTGACATGTAGTAAAAGTGAAGGTTTAGGCCTGGAAAGTGGGTACACTTGCCAAGTCGAATTGGCAGTTTAAAACTGCACAGACAGACACCACAGTGTTAGGTCTGAGCCATGTTTACAGGGCTACTAATGTGGGGGGGGGGGGGCACAATCAGTGCTGCAGGCCCTCTAGTAGCATTTGATTTACGGGCCCTGGGCACCTCTAGTGCACTTTCCCAGGGACTTACCAGTAAATCAAATATGCTAATCATGGATAAACCAATCAACATTACAATTTACACAGAGAGCATATGCACTTTAGCACTGTTTTAGCAATGCTAAAGTGCCCAGAGTCCTAAAGCCAACAAAAACTGGTCAGAAAAATTAGAAGGAAGGAGGCGAAAAGACTGGGGATGACCCTGCAAAAAGGGCCAGGTGCAACAGTTGTGTTTTTACTTTTTAACTGTTTTGGTTCTGCTGATTACTTTACATACTTTCTTCTCAAGTTAAACCTGTCTGTTCTGTCCCAGAAATACCAGGGATTGAGCCCCAGTTTATTTGTGAAACTTATGTGTTGGACCTGATAGGATTTTGAACTTATTACTTGGGAAGGACTCACATCCTCCACAACTAATAACCCGTTTGCTTACAAGTGGGCAAACCTGTAATTATGCCCCTTACTGTTCCTAGGCTGTCATACATGTACACCTATGGAGGGAGAGTACCAGCAGAAACTAAGGTGTGCGTTGCTCCTACAACCTGACTTCAGTTTTCCTCAGATTCATCAGACAATTAGTAATATTGAATACATCAAATCATAGCCTATGTGTTGACTATAATATTGTGTAGCACCTCAACATGAAAGTATCTCCCATTGTTTGTGAAAATATATTGAGAAATAATTGTTTGCTTTTCTGCACATTTGTGGTACTTTTGGTATGTAATAACATTACTTTTCCAAGTCAAACTGGTTTTTAAAAGATTGAAAATTAAAAGGTTTTAACAGTGGCTAAATCAATTAATGTTACGATCTGTAATATGTTATTTTGATAGTCCTCTAATTGGTAGTATACTGTACAGATGTTTACTCTTGCAATTTGCTTCAGGTGAACCCTGGAGCAAAATAGAGGAACAAATAATGTTTCTGAGTCATTTGCCCACCTGGTAACAGGGAAAAATGAGCCATCCACTTAAGTAGCACTTTAAACATGTCTCAAACCTGCTATTGCAGCATGTATGTGTACAGTTTTGAACTGCCATTTCGACCTGGCAAAATAAACTTTGGCCAGGCCACAAACTATCCTTTTTATTACATATGAGTCCCCCCTAAGGCAGGCCCTGGACAGCCCAAAGGCAGGGTTCAGTGTATTTAAAAAGTTGGACATGTACCTTAAGTTTTAAATATCCTGGTAGTGAAAAACACAAATTTGTTTTTCACTACTGCAAGGCCTACCTCCCCGTAGGATAAAATTGGAGTTACCTTATTATGTTTTATAAGTGTTATTTCCAAATGAGATCAGGTAACGCCTTCATTTTTGGGGTCTCTGGAAGTGCAATTTAAAATTGCAATTTACAATCCTAATACAGTAAAGTCGGATTTTAAATTACAATTCGAAAAATGCCAAATTTAGAAAGTTGGCATTTTCTTGCCATTTGGTGCTTGCAGCCTGTTTCTGTCTAGACAGCCACACAGAATGAGGAGCTTCGGTGTGACTGGATAGATGGGAGGGGGGAGCTGGACCAAGCCCCACTTAAATTTGAATAGGCTGTGTCCTGTCTCCACACAAAAGGTTGCATACACCCTGTAGCTAGTTTGGAACCAGGGCCAGAAAGGCAGGGACCTTGTGGACTTCAAAAGCATACGTCTTGCCTCTAGATGCTTCTCCACACTTCAAAGGCACAACTGGGTATATATACTGGACCTCAGACACCACCACTTCAGTACACTTCTGGATCTGTGGATACTCTGCCAGGAAGAGGGACTGCTGTGCTGTTTAAAGGATTGCCACTCTGCCAGACTGATGATCTAATGGTCTGGTGACCTGCTGAGCTGACCTGCTGCCCTCATGCCTGAGTGAGAAGAACTAGATCTGCATTTCTTGAACCCAGAAGCCAGAGTGTCTCAGAGAGCTATTTGGCTAGCCTGATCTGAAGCCTCACAGACACAACCGGCTTCCAACAACCTTGCACCTGCACCTAGACTCTACCACTGTGAGTCTGGACCCTTGGAAGTGGATGTAAGTTATTCTACCAGCCTCTGTGTGTCCAGCAGACCGACACATCTCCTCTGCTGTGCAGCGAAAACCTGATCAGAACCAACACATCTCCGCTGCTGTCCCCTGACAAGTATTGTGGTTGTTCCTTGACCAGGGCTCACATCCCAGGCAACCAACAATCCTATTTCTTACAAACCCCAACTCTGGGTCGATAGCTCATCATTGGTTTGCAGCCTTTTCACACACCCATCTATTTGCGATTTGGATGTGACCACTTTTTCTGCCTCTTAAAATGACTTTGTATATTAAGAAAAGCCCTTTTGACCTCTCAACCCTGAGATTTTTGTGAATTGCATGGGTTGCGGACACAAAAGAGCTTGTTACATCTGGGCCAACAGATGCTATCTCTAACCTATGGTGACAAGCTTGTAATCAGATGCAGATTGTGCACCTACTAATTTGAAAACCATGCATACTTGCAAATTAGTGGGTCTGCAATTTTCATGAGATCTTGTGGCCCAATCGCGGATAGGCCCTATATTTTTTGGTTACGTGGCCCGTTATTTGCTTTGGCCTTTAGTAGTGTTACTGTAGATTTTTAGGCAATGATTCAAACAAAAATGGTGAAGAGGGTGTTATTTATCTTTGAAACGTCAACAGCATAAAGATGTCTAGGAAACAATGTCATATACTGGTAACATTGGTAAAAAATATTTTATGTCTTCGGAGCAAAGAACTCTGTCTGAATGGCACATTAGCCTCATGTTCAGTGCAAATGTATTTTTATTACGTTTATGTTCGGTGTTTATGCAGTTTATTTACATGATGGCATTTTATGACATTTGTACATCTGCATTTTTTATTGGAAATCTGGACAGCTTTGAGTTTTAACACATGGAGCTGAGCAGTTGGATGTTTGTTTACACGGATAAAATATTCCAATGGCAAATTCTTAAACAACAAAAGACTAATGGAATTGAGCGCTACTCCAGTTAATTTGAAAGATGCAAAGATTTATAGTGGCATTGAGCTAACAGAATTACAAGCCCAAGAGTTATTTGGAACTGAACTCTGGCATGAAGCCACGTGAGAAGGGTCCAGACAGGTTTGCATTTCTGCTTCTTCGACCCAGTAACGTAACGAAACCGGAGGGGGCCCCCCCCTGCAAAGTACATGGAGGGGCATTTTCAGTTTAAACCAGATGTATTGTCTTTGCTGCTGATCTGTAAGGCTTGTGTGATGCCTCCAGCAGTTTCTGACTGCTAGTCCGTTTGTGTATGACTGTCACAGGGAGTGTGAGAGCTCTCGTTTCAACGTGAAACTGATAGTAGTCAAGGGCTGTGAAAGTACCTCCTGTAATTAGTGATCGCTAATCTTTGAGGGGCTGAGAGTGCCATTGATAGTGTGGGATGGTTAGTGTGAGAGGGTTTCAGGAGTGCTACCAGTAGTGTGTGGCCGCTAGTCTCATAAGGGTGCAGGAGTGGTTACAGTAGAGTGTGAATGCTAGTGTGAGAGGAGTGTCAGAATGCTGTTAGTTGTGTGTGACTGCTAGTCTATCAGGGGTGTTACAGGGCTTCTGGTATTATGTGACTGCTAGTCTGTGAGGGATATGAGAGTCCTGTTGATAGTGTGATATTGTTACTGTCTGAGGGATATGAGAGTACAGTCCGTAGTGTGTCACTGTTAGTCTGTGTTTGGTGTTAGAGTGCTTCTGGTTGCCTGCAACAGCTAGTCTGTGCTGGGTACAAGTGTGTGTCTGGTATTGTGTGAAGGCTAGCGGGTGAGAGGTGCAAGAGTGCTGTTGGTAGCCCATGACCAGTAAATGGAAGGTGTAAGGGTGCTACCGGTAGTGTCAGATTACTAGAGTATTAGAGGCATGAGAGTGATGTCAATGATGCAAGGCTGCTTGTCTGAGAGGGCTGTAAGAGTGTTTCTGGTGGTGTGTGACTGCCACTATGAGATGGGTGCAAAAGTGTTGTAAGTACTATGAGTCAGTTGGGTTATGTGGGGCGTGAGAGTGCTGCTGGTGTGTGACCTCTGCTCTTCAAGTGTGAGAGTGCTGTTGGTGGTTTGCTACTGATAGCGTATGGTGAGTGCGAGGTTTCTGTAAATAGTTTGAGATTGCTCCATTCAGGTGGCTTTGAAAGGTCTGTTGATAGTGTGAGGCTGGTAGTATCTGGGGAGGTGAAAAACTGCAAAGGGTGCTATGAGGACACTAGACTTTGGGATGTGAGAGTACCGCCGGTAGTGTAAGACTGCCAGTTTGTGGTAGTGTGTAACTGCTACTCTGGGAGAGGTGTGATATTGCTTTTGGGATGGATTGAAACGCTGTCTGTAGTCTGGCTGATACTATGTGAGGCGTGTAAGTGTGCAGTTAATGCCGCTGACAGTGTGAGATTGTTAGCCTATGATATCTGTAAGATTGCTGTTGGCACTGCGAGGCTGCTGCCTTCTGAGGGATGAGAGGGATGTCTGTAGTGTCAGGCTGCTAGTGAGTAGTGGTGGTGAGGTTTTGGCAGTGAGTGCTAGTGTATAATGGATCTGAGAGAGTTGTCTACAGTGTGACTACTATTTTGGGAGATTTGAGAAGGCTGATGGTATTTAGCAACTGGTAGCATGTGAAAGGTATAGGAGTGCTATAATTATAGTGCTGGGGAGAAGTGGAGGAGGATTTTGTCTCACAGAACCTGCATTGTGCATTGACAGAGAAGGATAATCTTTTGAGCCCTTTCATGAATGCAAAAACAATACAAAATGTATAACTCCTCAAACCATCACTGATAGCCTTTCTCTGTATTCTTTTTGTGGTAAGACATGAGTTTTACCAGACAGCTAAAGCTGCCTCCAGTCAGATTTAAACGACTGTACTTGAGGAGGGAACAGGTACATGCTATTGGCATGTAGGGAAGGAAGGTATGGCCTGGTGGTCACGTTATGGACTGTGACACTAAGAGACCTGATGTCCGCTCTTTGCTGCCCCATTTGCCTACTATTGTTCACAAACTGCATTTCGTATTACTTTAGCAAGACTAGAATAGTACTGCTCACATACAACAAAATGTTATTCACTAACCCATGTGCGAAAGTCTCCACCTTATTTCTGTGTGGAGTCCTCAGCACACATATGCCTATGTTATAATAGGAATAGTGAGAGGGACATGAGGGTATAGCTAGAAAATGGGGAATGCATAGTACAATATAGGAAGGGTCAAGGGAGGAGTAAGGAGGGATTGAAGGAAGGATAAGGAGGGGTTTAGAGAGTAAGACGCACCAACGTACAAAAAAGTAAGCCCATTGCTGTTCACAAGATGCACTTCTATGGTTACTACTGCTATAAAGGACCCAAAACAGTAGTGAATATACTACAGTGCAGATCTGAAGTAAGTCCATCACCGCACATGAAAAACCATTTAGCATTGCCCAATTTAGCCAACAGCTCGTGTATCCTGGGTAGAGAGTGGCAGTCAACCAAAATATTGGCATTCAATGTGCGCAAGTCATCACACAATCTGATGTCACCTGATATTTTGCATGCAACAACAATGCATGCAACACATTGAGGTGACTCTACAATTTCAATGATGCCTTGGCTACACAAATCTTTAAGCATTTGTTTGAGGTCTTCCCTGACTGACAAGGGAACTTGGCGTACTTTATGTACAATAGGTTGTGCATGTGGTTAACCTGATATGATGAACAAAACCTTTTACAGTGCACACCTATTTGCGGAATAGCTCTTTCTGCTTGGCTAGAATAGCATCCATGGGTTCATCCAGACTACACACTGAGCTTGCCGGCATATCCCTGACAACTACATGGGTTTCAGTCTCAGGAACAAGATACAAACCCATCTTGGCAAGGTCTTGCCAAACATTAATGTCTTTGCCTTTAATGGCAACATAAATCTTGGTGCTTGTCTCCCTGCCCACGCACTGTACTGTTCCTGTAAAGAAACCTCATAGGTCAATAGGCTTTCACCAAAAGCTTTGGGGCTGATATCAGGAGGAATGAGTGACTTGCCATTACCCCATTTTGTCATGAAAGGCAATATCATGCAGAATAGTGATTGGAGATCTGAAGTCTGCCATGACCTGTAACAAAACATTGTCTACCATAGCATCACAGGTGGGACCTTTCACTGCTCTGGTAATAGTGTTACATTCAACGGTTAACAAACTGTTCACAGAATTGGTACAAGATTCAAGTTCAACATTCACACTGCTAAAGCAAACAAGGGTTTTGCTGCTTTGGCATATGCTCTGAAAGTGTCCTAGTTTCTTGCAACCAAGACAATGTTTTCCTATGGCTCAACAGCCCGATAGGTTGGTCAAGTATTATTTGATCTGCTTCTATAACAAACTGTTGAAGGTCCCTTTATGTTTCCTTTAATACTTTGCAGTTTCCCTTTGCTGTGTTCTGCACAGCGAGTCAACCTCATGTCCAGGAGTGGAATCAGAAACAAAATTGATGGTGGCATGAGGGTTCAACACTTTAGAGGAAATTAAGAATAGTTCAATACTTTTTGCTAAATCCAAGAATTCTCTGAGTAGGATTGCGACAGCTAGGAAGAGCTCACAAATCTTTTTTGACACACAATTAGGAACAAACTGATCTCAAATATATGTATCATATTCGCATGTGGCCGCCAAGATTCTAAGTGCGGTTACATATTCTTCTACCCCATTTTCAACTAGTTATTTCCGTTTTACAAAGTTATGTCTTTCCAACATAATATTAGGTTCCTCTGCAAATTGTTTACACAAACTTTCAATTGCCTCCAGGTACATATTCCAATTTTCACCAGTTCCAGGAGCTGTAACCAGAGATAAAATATCAAATATGAGCTGTTCAATAGGACCCAAACTGTTGAATAACAGTGCAAATTTCCTTTGTGGACTATAACCCCCGCATCTATGGCAACAAGATGATTTTCAAAGAGGTGAAACCACTGAGCCCATTTAATGGTGGGTTTACCTGGTTGAGCCAAGAATGGAAATGGATGGGTGATTTGTTGAGGGTTTGCCATAATGACTTGAGTATGTAGTTACAGTAAAATGTGTTTTTTGCCAGGAAGAATTAGTCCCAAGCAGATGTTGACAAGTGAATTCAGAAATGGGAGGAGCACACAGAGGCAAGCAACACTATTTGTAAATGATAAGTACATGCATAAGTACTAGGGAATGGAAATTGTCAAGAAGATATGATTTGCCTGAGTAGAATAACTAAAACAGACTGAATGAGGAGTTTCACAAAATTATCGAAGGTACTACTCAATATTGGAGCGAGCTGGACTGGGCACCCCATATATCAATTGGATCAGGCTGCTTTATGCTCATCCTTCGGCACAAGTCCGAACAGGGCATATGTTTCAGAAGAATTTGTTTTACAGCACAGATGTCCCAGGGACCCCATTTGATCTTTGCCATGGTTATAAAGCCATTGGCATGTAGACTCTGACAGACCCACAGAGGATGGGGAATGACAGTGGATGTTAATGAGCATATAGTTTCACTCTATGCGGAAAATGCAATGGTTTACTTGAGACAACCTGATATATCACTCCCGATCCTTCTGAATTTCATGCAAGAATACTGGGAGTTCTCGGGACTCAGGGTGAACATATTAAAATCTGTTATGTGCCTTGGGGGGGCATGGTGGGTCACCAGCTTGAAACTCTGCCAGCATCGGGCCTGCCTTGGAAGTTGGATGGGGCTAAGTATTTGGGCCTCCACATCGCCCATCCGAAGAAACAACTCTATGACCTTAACATGGAAAGGGTTATAGAGGGATTAAAACACTCTATACAGTTTTGGAGTACACTATATCTGTCTTTGATGAGGAAGGTTGCACTTTTAAAAATTGTAGTATTGCCGCAATGTTTATATATGCTGAGGGGCACCTTTTACGCAATCCCCAAAGAGGTTTTCAGGGTGATATATAAACAAATAGTAGAACTCTTATGGCAGGGCAAAAGATGCAGAATGAGCTTATTCACCCTTAAACGGCAGTGGGACAAGGGAGGTCTAGAGGTACCAGATTTGGAAATGTATTGTAGAGCCATACAACTATAATATGCAGTGCACTGGTTGGATGGGGAGCAGAATTGGGAATGGACATGGTTAGAAGGTTCTCACAGGAGACACCAACTAGGGGAATTGATGATCAGGGCAATTGATTACCCCACACGTTCCCTCATATAGTCCGACTTATGGGGAAAATATGGGAGAGAGCAGTTCAACAGTTGCTTAAAAGGGCACTTTCTGCCCCTCACATGTATATTTGGATTCTGTCCCCTTTGCACAGATATCACATACAATGTCGGTGGCCAGATGGCCAGAAGGCAATTGCATAGTGCTCTGTGATCTTCACCCAAAGGGAAGATTCTTTACCTTGCAGGGGGCACAGGAGTTAACCTGTGTACAGGGCAATTTCTACAATATGCAAAGCTGGCAACAATAGCTACACAACTGTAGCCCTCATTTCTGAAGCTCAGAGCTGTATCACACACTGGTCACCATGCTAGCGATGGGAGGGGGTGCAGGGTAATAACACATTTATATCGAGCACTGCGTGCTGACAAGAAAATACAACCATTGCCAATAGAAAGCATGTGGCAACCCCTCACTGAGGGTCCCTTAACTCCTTGGGATTGGTCACATACATGCTGGCATAAAGGGAGTAACAGTGTGCACCTGATTTAAACAAATACAATATAATTTCATACACCTGAGCTACTTATCTCCTAAGCGCCTGAACGCCATATACCTCTCTAGGGATCAGGGATGTATGAGGTGCCATACAGAGCTCGCTGACTTTATTCATGTGGTATGGCACTGTTTTGTTGTAAAACATTACTAGAAAGAGGTTCATGTCCAACTGAGGAGGGCCACGGACTGGGAGATACTGCAAGCGATTGAGAAATGTCGATTAGGACTCCTCCCGGTAAACCCAAAAAGGAAACTCAACAGGCGCTAGACCCTTTTGGGCCTGATGGTAGCCAAGAGATGTATTACAATCCACTGGTTGAGTCCCCAACTAGGGAAGCTTGGGAGTCAGACAAGGTGGAGTGGGCTGGAGCTGAAGAAATTCACATAAGGAGGAATTGGAAACATTAAAAAGCTCAGGAAGTTTTGGTGGCCTGGGCGGAAATGCCACGGCCACAGCATGAATTTATATGCTTGCAGATGGAGGGTACCCCATCACAACAATAATGGAATGAGTGATATCTAAAGATGGGGAGAATGGTCTCTATTCAATACCTGACTTTCAGTATTTATGGACTACTGCAATTGGAAAATCTCAATTGTGAAGCACAATGATGATTGTATTATAATATGCGTTCCTTTGAAGCTTTTAGGGGCTTAACTGAGGTGTTGGGGGGGGCTACTGTTATGTATTGTTTAGTTGGATGCATTGTTGGGGGATTACTGTAAGTGCATGTCGATCTCATTCCTCTGATAGTCTATGTTGTAACAATATTATACTGACGTGTATATGTACTGATAACTCAGCTATTAATAGAAGAAAAAGTTAATACTGAATAGAACATGCTACTCTCAATAAATTGTCTTAGATGTGTGCATACAACTGAAGTATTACAAATAATATTCCTGTGTTACCTTATGTGTGCATATCAGCGATCTGTGTACTTTGGCGAATGGGACACTCCAGTTAGCTGGAAAGCAAGTTAATTTGTATCTATTAGGTTTACGGATCACTGATATGTATGCTGGTGATCTGTGAAACAGATGCCAGGTGGCTTGAGAAAACAGTTTGCAGTGTGAAAGATTACAGCTTGTACTTAAAAAGCCCTGATCCAATATGGCAGCTGCGTGTGATGTCACATGCGATGGCTTCCTGTAGAACATGGTGAATCACCCTGGTGTTACTAGGCAAGGTGGGATGCTGGCCGCAGTAAGGTGGGTGCTCGGGCATGCTTGAGTCAAGGGGAACAAAATATCTTTTTGTAGGAGAATTGAGTCCTGGGACAGACAAGTTTGTAAAGAAGATGAGGAGGCTTCTTACTCTATCAAATTCGAGACAACTGCTCAGGAGGCAAGGCTGTGAGCATGCTTCCAAAGGCTGGAGAAAGGTGAAATATGCCGAGAAGAGGGAGCCAGAGGGGGTCAGTGGGCGAGGCCTACTCTTCACCAAATGAAGTGATGAACTAAGCTGGAGTCAGTAGGTACGTTAAAGTGTTATTTTCAGCATACTTGCTCGAGACAGGCAGCGACCAGCTGGCTCGGATTCGAAGACAAACTGACAAAGTCAGCTCAAATCCTTGCGATCCGCTTTATCTGCTAGCATGGGCCATGTTAAAATGTAAATACTCTAAAGAGGAGTGGGAGCAGCTCAAGAAGGGAACATAACACTTGAGCTGCACAAACGCATTTAGTTAACACATATCAATACACTACACCCATGCAGGCATTATTCAGTATTGCGAGACCTGGGTTGGAGGCCCTCTCCCCTGGACGCTTTACCTTTGGCTTTGTACCAATTGAGCAGCTTAATGGAAATGGGAACTTGGTTAAGAGTTCTGGCATCTGCTGAACATCCTGTGATTCTGAGCAAATTACCTAATCCCCATGCCCCCAAAAATGAATCATTCCTTTTGAAATGTAACGGGGGCTCATGTGAAGCTGTTCAATCCGTTCATGTAATTCAAATCTGCAAATCACCTCATGTCCTGGAAATATAAGTCACACCTGACATTGCTTCCACAGTCCATGAAACGCAGCAGGGTTTTGAATTTGTGGGTGAATTTGCTGTGTAGGCAGTCCAGAGGCGTTCTATATTTGCTGGAAGTTGAGTTGAGTGGGGTGCTACAGCACACCCACACTAACCCTGCTGTTGTTCCAAAGGCGAAGGAGCAATAAAGATGCTTTTAAATTATTGCTTTTATCTTTTCACATTTGCTGTGTGGGTTGACATCTGGGTCTGGAGTGCACTCTACCCTGCCCATTTCCCTCATTACATATGTTCAGCCCTCAAAACAGAAAGTATGGGGAAGAGGCTTAAAAGAAGTGAGATCTTTAAGGAAATAAGTGAATGGGAGAGCGCAGAATGGAAAGAAGAAGATAAAATATAGCAATGGAGGGGACATGAGAAGACTTTAAACGTGAGACAGTAAGAATATGAAGTGAATATGGGGAAATAGTAGAGAGAGGAGGAAAGACAATGCATAGCCAAGGAGGAGGAGGAAAGGAAAAGTGTAAAGAAGTCTGCAGGGAGGGCGACAGAGAACGTTGAAGAGACAACAAAAAGGAATTAAGCATAAGAGAGGAATGTATAAAAGACAAAGAACGACAAAGAAAGACGTAGGCCCTGGAAGTAGGGGTCAGGGAAGCTGCAGTACCCCCAGAATTACTAAGCTGTAGTTCAGAAGGTGAAAGAGCAATAAAGAGGCCTGTAAATGTAGTTCAAAGATAGGCATCAAATGTGAGGTGATGTATTCTTTCAAATTGCTGCTTATCCTTTTAACATGGAGATTGTTTGCTTTTCTTTCTCCGAGTGCAAAGTATAGGATTTTGTAAATTGAACTATGTGACAATCTTACTGAAGTTAAAGGAAAGTCTAAAGGGTGTAATTTTTTTCTAATGCACAATAAAATTTTAATAAACAAAAATGGGATCGGGCGAAAACAGGTTGGCTAGGAGGTTAGTTGATGGTCACTACGGGGCTAGCCTTGCCAAATTTCCCATGTCCATGCAAGATGTGCTGCTGCAGCCCATTTTTATTCTTTGTATTCTGGGGCTTGTAGTTGTGTTTGTTCTAGTATAAAACAGGACTTCAGTTCCCTGAATTCAAAGAAAAAATATGGACTGGAATAACACATCATGCATGAACCTGGGAAACATGGTAGCCTAGAAAAGGTTTATGAGTGTTAGTAGAAAGCCTCGCAAGAGCTGATGTCCATACTAAGGAGCTGATGACTAACTAAACGGGAGGCCTCTGAGTCATAGCCACAGGCATTTTTATCATTAATCTAATCTGGAAAGTGCTGGTTGACTTAACTATAATTTCTGGGACAGGTCTTCCATTGGTCTAGGAGTCTAGGTGTCTGTGTGAGTTCAGGTTGTGGTTGGGTGTTTGTAGTGGACCATGCTTGAAAGCACTGGAGTGAAGTGTAAAGGCTGTGGGAAGTTTCTCAAAAGCGGCTGCCAGTGGTCACAAAGGTGTTTAGAATATCTGCTCATACATTCATACTTGGCCCTTCTGCAGAGCACACAAAGCAGTGGTGACATGGCAATTGTAATTGTAAATATATGAAATGAGTGTGAATGAGGTGAGGAGAGGTGGGTCAGTGGAGTAGAGAGAAGCCAGATAAGACTAGCATTGCTGGTCTCACTCCAGCATTTGTCATCAAAGCTCTACTCTGCAGCTTCAAGGCTCAAGGAAGGAAGCCCCACTCCACTGGGCCTCTGAGCACTGGATCATGGCTACATACTTGAGGGTTTGGGACCCTTTACCTGGGCCATGCTGCCATTATTCAGTGGTGTGAGGCAGAGGGCAAGGAGCCACCCATTTCTAGGCCACACAGCACTACACTATGACTGTGAAGCCCAGGGGCTGAAACCCCATCCTCTGGACCCCACTGCTCATGCAGTAGCTTACTGTTGTGGGCATCCATTGTTGGAATAGCAATCAGTGTTTTACCCTGTAAAGGATGTCAATACATTCAAGTTAAGACCCAGAGAACCTGCCTCACGAAAGCTACAGCCCTGGGTTTACACTGTCCACCATGCTTTGGTTCCGCTCTGCCTTTTAATAAATGCTTTTCCCTATCCTTGGCTTCGATTTTACAGCATAGTGCTCCGAGGTCCAAGAGAGGGACCACCCTTTCCTAGGCCACATAGAACTGGATCATGGCTGCAATGAGGCCTATTTGGGGTGCCCTCTGGGGCTCGGCACCCAATGTCCAGAGCTTTGAGGCTCAGGGGAATGGCCACACTTCTCCTGGGCCTTGTCACACTACATTATGCATCGATGTCCAGAACGTGTAAAACTAAAAGGCAGGACTTTGAAAGGAGTCTAAATTGTGCTCTATTTTGATATCCTTTAAAGCACAAAGCAATGATAGATATCTCAGCAATGACTGTAAAAAACATTTCAGTAATTCATGTCAGTCATGAGAGTGGGGCTGCTCCAGTTTACATTTCATATGTCTTGACTAATTTAATTCTGTAAGAATGTTTGTTTTTTGCTGGATTTTCTTTTATGCATTTTTCCATGCAACATATAAAGCTATTATTCTGCATAATGAGTGTTGACACGCCTTTAGGTGTTTGTGTGAGTTCAGGCTGTGGTTAGGTGAGTAAAATGGCCTTGAATGTGAGCACTAGAGTAGAGTCTAAAGGTAGTGCAAAGTTCTCACAGTGGCTGCCAGAGGGTCACAAACACATTTACAATACCTGCTCAGCCAATCTTGCTTTGCCCCTCTGTGAAGGGCAGTGAGCAATGGTGGCATGTGATAATCGTACTTGTAATTATGTGCAAGAGCGTGTGAAGGACATACTTTGTTGAAATATTGAAAGTGCAAATGGAAATATATTTACTGGTGAATGGCTGTGTTGTGTTTGTGTGGTGGAGAACAGTAAAGGAGAGCAGATGCAAGAAAATACGTGCAGAAGCAGAAAGTGAAAAGAGGGTTCAGAAAGGAAAAAGATGAGGTCTGAAATTTATAGATAGTAGATTTCAGAAAGATGTGGGTGTAAAAGAGTGTAAATGTCTCACAGAGTGGTGGCAGAAGAAAGTGGCGTGAAGAGGACCATAGGAATGATTACTGTAATCTAAATCTTACACAGGCTTCAGGGATGTTTAACTCACTCTCATATTTTCAGAAATCAAACTATTACATTTCTAATTATTCATAACAATGTCAATCGTATAACCCATTTATCTGATACAGTTATCAAGTGCCAGATGGACTCATTTTGTTTTAATTATGTTACTGATATCAACACTAGGTCACATCAGCAATGCCAAAGAAAATAATAGCCCTGTGATGTCACTTCCTGTGATGTCACATCACATGCAAATTAGAGGGGGCACAACATCTTCTCTTTTGCCCGGGGCACCAAATGTCTTAGGAGCAGCCCAGTTCTGTGCCTCAGTTTCTTTAGTCTCTGCGAGTCTAACTTTTAAAAATATTTGTAAAAATAGTGGTCTTTTGCATTCCCATCTAATGATATGATTGTCACGGACAGACAAACTGAATGAAGACTAAAGCAAGGAATTCCTTTTCTTTGTGGTATTACCTGTCACAAGCTTAATGCCACGGCTAAAAAAGGCACAAACTGTGTCTGTAGTATAAGGAAATAATATTTGCTCTTGCGGGAAGAATGTGAACACTGCACAGTTATGTTTGTCCTCAAGTCTGCTGTAGAATGATTTACTAGAAGCCACTCCATGGCTGGCAAAGACTGCAACTGGCAGCTTGGAAAAATGCTTACAACGGCTGCTTGTTCTTTATGTTTACCAAAGGTATATTTTTTCTAACAGCTCAGGCTTGCAAAATGTTCTTACAGAGCAACGGTGCAGAAGATAGCTGACAATAGAGTCAGCTGCAGACACGTTGGTCGAAAGTTGTACATTACTTTACTCTTAGTATCGCCATTGCTAATTTAGATTTTGTTCTTGTAAAATTGTGCAATAATTATTTGAAGTCAAAATTGACAAATTGAAAGCAAATGACAGATGACTTGGAGGAAAAGGCGGTTGTTGTCCTCTTCGGAGGGGGAAAAAAAGAGTTTTTCCTTTTCCCGATCTCTCTTTGCAGTACATTTCTGTTGCACAGTCATGCATGGTCCACGATCATGCAGCAGGAATGTGACCTTAAGCACCAGTGATTCTTTTCTTGTTTAAGGGAGCGGCCACTTGGGCCAGGGCAGCTCCAAATACCTTGGCCATTGTTTTGGCTGTTTTTTGCCTCCCTGGGGGAAGATCAGTCATAGTTTTAAGCCCATCTGCCCCCAAGGGGAGGAGGCGCAGAAAGCCACTAGCACCTTATAGCGTGTTTTTCTTTGGTAGCGGCCCCTTGGGCAAGGGTCACTCTCATTGTGAAAGTACATTCTTCTAATTACTTTTGGCCATTTTCTCCCCCCTCCCCCGGGGCAGACCGGCCATGGTTTGAGGCCCAACTTCCCTTGAGGGGGGAGGAGCAGAAAGCCACTAGCACTAGGGAATTCTATTGTGTATTTGTTTGGGAGCAGCCCCTTGGGCAAGGGTCCCAGTGTGGGGGGCATATATTTGTGATTATTTTGGCCATAGTTTGAGGCTCATAGGCCCCTGGGGAGGGGGGCATAAAGCCCCTAGCACCAGAGATTTTTCTCATCTATATGTGGCTTCTGGCTGGCGATGTGTGTGGCTGGCATTTGGATGGTGATGTGCTGACTTCATAGTGTTTTATAATGGTAGCTGTTTTATTTCTTGTCATCATTAGCATTTGTGATCATTATGTTTTATTTCTCCTTTTTGTTCTAGTGCAAAACTTTTGATTTACTTTGCTGTGACTCCTAGTTCCGGTTTCAGCACTGGTAAATATGCAGTTTGTGTCGTTGCATGTGTAAGGTAAGAAATTGTTTTTTGTGCTGTTTACTCCAAATGAGTATCATTGCCCCACATGAAAGTGTTGTTTGTAAATGGTGTAATAGTAGCAGCATATTTAGCATTCCTTTTTATTGTGTGCGAAATTCTTCTAACATTTGTGCACAATCTGTATTGTGTTGTCCTGTGTGTAATTTTCTTTTGTTTTTTCGTTGTAGTGGGATATCGTTAGTGCTTGTTGTGTCTGTGCAGAGTAGGTGCAGGTAATCCTGAGTCTAGCTGTCTCTGGCAAGTGAGTGGTATCATATTTGAGTATAAAGGTTATTGTGTGCTTTGTATTAATTGATTTTCCATTCCAGATTACTATATGGGAGTAGTTTTACTTTCTGTTTGATAAAGCCTTACTTTGTTTATTACTTACTTTACACAGTATTGATTATTGTTTACTTATTTTTTTATTAGTAAGGATTATGACTAGCTACAGGATTACCGCCCTACAGGTTTTTGCTATGCTTTATGAGACTGACTCTGCATCTGAGGCAGAGTAGGAAGTCCAAGATTCTGGCAGTGAATTTTCTGTCTGAGAGGAATCATGTGATGATGAAGCCCCTGTCAGTAAAGAGAAAGTGCCTCTTTTAGAGGAGGACACTCATGTGCCAATAGTGCAGCCTGGGGCTGAAAGGCTTCCCATTGGAAGTGATGAACTCTAGGTTCTCCCAAACATGGTGCAGTTGATGTTGCATGCCTTTACTGGTATAGCAAGGTGCAGAGTGAATACTGGAAACTTTTTGCTTATAAATGTCTTTCAGTTGTTTATGTACAATGTATTTTTGGATGACATTGTGGACCAGACTAATTTGTATGCTGAACAGTATTTGAGGGACAATAGTGCTAGACGTAAGCCCCTCTTTAGAGCTACCCGGTGAACTCCCACAAATCCGAATGAGTTGAAATAGTTCTTAGGTTTAACTTTGTTTATGGGCTTGATAAGGAAGCCATTGCTGTATTCATATTGGTCTACTAGTCCCTTGATGGGAACGGCTATATTTCCTGCAATCATCAGTCATGATTGGTATTTACTTCTGCTTCTGATGCTGCATTTTTTTGATAATGCGTCAGCGTTGCTAAAAGATCACCCTGATTGGAACTGGATTTCCAAGGTTCATCCTGCCTTGATCACTTTGTAGATAGATTTTCAGGTATCTATGTTTCAGGGAAAAAATAGCTGTGGATGAGTCTTTGGTCCTGTTCAAGGGGTGTTTAGTTTTTAGGCAGTACATTCATAGCAAAAGAGCACTTTATGGAACTAAGATGTATATGCTGCCTGAGAATAGTACTGGATAAGTCTATAATTTCAGGGTATGCACTGGTATGGATTGCTCTATTAATCCCTGATTGTCCATTCACTTTGAAGTTAGTGAAAACATTGTGTGACAACTTGGTAGGGGACTGTGAACAAAGATCACCATTTATACGTAGATAACTTCTACATGTGCAATTGTTCAGGGAATTGTACAAAGTGGACACTGTTCCTTGTGGCACAATCCACCTTACCTTAAAGGTTACCCTAAAGATCTTGTATGTAAAACGCTTCAGAGGGGACAGTGCAGCACCTTGTGTAGTGATGAACTTCTAGTTGTGAAATTTGCAGACACTATAGCTGTCCACATGCTGCCAACCTTTTATGAAGAAAATACTTCACCTGTGACTGTTTGGGGTCAAGCTGCTAAATCGCACAAACCTGTGTGCATATTAGATTAAAATAAGCACATGGGTTGTCTAGATAGAGGAGATCAGAGGTTAGAGTCTTACACTGCTGTTCGTAAGGCTTACTTTTGGTGAAAGAAGGTGGCTATCCATTTGATCCATTTAGCAATCTTCAATGCTTTTGTTGTATTCAAGTATTGTTCTCCAGATTCAAAGCCATTTGTTCAGTTAGTCAGTAGTTTGATAGGTAGCCTTATTGTAGCGGAATAGATGAGTGTTCCTAAAGTTGGAGCGGTGGAGCATGTGGCTAGATTTGAAGATCGCTGCTTCCTGATTACATTTCTCTCAGACCCAAAAACAAACTATCCCTATCAGAGATGTAGAGTCTGTGTCCAAAGAGGTGTGCAGAAGGAGAGATGTATATACTGCCCCAAGTGTCCATCTAATCCTGGGCTATGTGTGCCCACATGCTTTAAATTGTACCACATGCAGCTGAATTTTTGGGAGCAACTGTGAGCATAAAAGTAAACTAACTGGTCGCTGTTGTTTTATATTTATTGTTCAGGTTTCATGGTTGGCATTAGTGTGATGTAGTTAGTTAGAGCTATTGTGTTTGTAGTTACAGTTTTGCATCTACTTCAATTGGTTTGTGTTTTCTTTTTTGTTAAAAAATGTGATGGTGGTGTGCATGGACTGCCGCTTAACTGGTGGTGTGCATGGACTGGTGCTTGGCTGGTGGTGTGCGTGAACTGGTGCTTTGCTGGTGGTAAGGATGAACTGGCGCTTGGCTGGTGGTGTACATGAACTGAAGCTTGGGTGGCAGTTCATGTGGGCTAGCTCTTTGCTGGTGGTGTATGTGAACTGACCCTTGGCTGACAGTGTGCATGGACTGGTGGTTGACTGGCCGTGTGTGTGGACTGGTACTTGGCTGGCAGTGTGTGTGGACTGGCGCTTGGCTGGTGGTGTGTGAGTAATGACTTGCTGCTGGTCACTACACATACTGCTAGCCAAATGCCAGCCCATACACTCTGTCAGCTGCCAGCCTGTGTGATTGCTGTGAATGGCGCTGTCTGTTGATGTGAGTGTTGTAATGTGCTGGGCCCATGGCTGATGGTGTGAATGGTCTTGTGTGAGTCATGTTTGGAATGTGTGTGAATAACCTCTAAAGCTTTTGGTGCCTTGCCACGGCTTCACAGCCCACGAGCTGTGAGGTACTGGCTCGGTTTTTTGATCTTTCAATTATTAACCGTGTATTTCATTTTTTGTGAAATCAAGCAGGTTGTATATGTACTTGACTTGAGGAATAGTTGGTTGTGCAGAAATATTTGTCTTTTCTGTCTTTCTCTGCCAGGGTGTACATTGTCTCTACATTGTCAGTTGATGCGAGTGTTGTAATGTGCTGGGCTCACGGTGAGAATGGTCTGGTGTTGTCAGGTATGAAAGGTGATTGACTGGCCCGTGAAGCGGTTGGTGCCTTGCTGTGGCTTTACAGCTCATGAACTGTGAGTCAATGTTTCAGTTTTTTGAGCTTTCAGTTATTAACAGTGTATTTAATTTTTGTGAAATTTCTCTATAAAAACAATTTTAAATATTGACCCTTTCACTCACCCTCATCCAAAATATAACCAGTATGTGTGTGTACTTTAGAAATAGATAATGTTGTGCAATAATATTTGCCTTTTCTGTCTTTCTATTTCAGGGTGTATATTGTCTTTGGAATAAATCTACCTTCTCCAGATATTTTACTAAACTAGATACCCAGAGAAGTTCAGGGTGGTGTGCCTCTCCTGGATTCCAACAAGTTTTCTTATCAGCAATGCCCTCTAAACCTAAAAATGTAATTAATATCACATATTTTCCTTGCATTTCTGTGCCATATTCTTCCATAATCAGAAGGAAACCACAAAATGCCTACCACCTAGTATTTTCCCACTTATCCCAATAAAATGCTGCCCCACTTGTGTGACTGGGTCTAGTTCTAGTAACAGGAACTGGTCAAACTAACATCAATGGGAGTCCTTGCAAAGGGACCCTCCTTGACCTTGGTTTGATTTGTTCATGTGCAGGCACTAGACTCAGCCACTGTCACGATCTGCACAATACTTCTCACCTTTGACTGAAGGATTTGAAAAAGCACCCGGTCTTCTGCTGGTTCTGGACTGACCAAGATAAGGGCGACCCTTTCTAGTAGCCTCGGTGCTGCTTGATAGGAAACGCCTAAGCAGACCGTACCCTCCAGAAGGAGTCCCAGAGGGAAAAAAATACAATTGATGTGGGAAAAAAACTCAAAACAGGAACTCCTGAAAGAGGTCAAAACAAGAGTGAAAAAAGGAAAAAAATTGTAAAGAATCTCAATCAGAGTAACAGGAACTGAAGAAAATACGACGAACAGGAGCGAGGATCACCACCAGAAGGAAGAGTTTGCAACACAAAGCAGATCAGGACTGAGTGACTTATATACTGGAAGACTGGAAGTGACAACACAGGAAAGAGAAAACAACACCATCTTGGATTGGGAAATGCCCATAGAAAAGAATAGGAAAAAGGTAGCAGTATTAAAGAAAAAAGGGATGCTGGGAAAAAGATCTGGTTTCCCCTAATTGAGAATGTGAAAGCTATTTGCTTTGCTAATGTCTTTTAGTCAAGTTGGACAGCAGATTAGCTGCTGTTTGGCATGTCTAAAGTTATTAGTGTAGCATAGAGTAGGGTGGTGTAGAGGAGAGTGGAGTAGAGAGGTGTCGAGTGGAGTGGTGTGGAGTGGCATAGCATAGCGTACAGTTGAGTCGAGTGGTGCAGAGTACAGTGGCTAGTGTGGAGTAGCTTCGAGAACAATGGTGTAGAGTACAGTGTCACCGAGAAGAGGTGAGCAACATAGAGTGGAGTGGTGTAGAGTAGAGTCACATAGAGTAAAGTGGTATAGAGTGGCATTGAGTGGAGTGACATAGAGTGGAGTGGTGTAAAGTAGAGTGGAGTGGCATAGAATGGCATAGAGTAGAAAGCAGTAGAGTGACATTGTGTGAAGTATAGTAGAGTAGAGTGGCGTAGAGTGGAATGGGGTGGAGTAGAGTGGAATGGAGTGCCGTAGAGCATAGTGGTGTAGAGTTGAGTTCCATAGAGTACAGTGGGATTGTATTGAGTGGAGTGCTATCAAGTGGAGGAGCAGAGTAGAGTAGCATAGATTACCGTGGTGCAGAGTAGAATAGACTGGAGCTGAGTGAAGTGGCATAGAGTACAGTGGATTAGAGTGGTGTGGAGTGGCATAGAGTAAAGTGGAGTGGTGTGGCAAGGAGCTGCAGAGAGTGGAGTAGAGTAGAGTGGTGTTGATTACAGTTGCATAGAATGGAGTGCTATAGAAGGCCATAGAGTGGCACTGTGTGGACTGGATAAGAGTAGAGTGGAGTAGTGGAGAATACAGTGGCATAGAACAGAGTGGCATAGAGTAGAGTGTCATGGCATGAAGTGGCATACAGTTGAGTGGGATAGAGTGGAATGGCATAAAGTAGAGTTGAGTGGAGTAGAGTACAATGTAGTGGCATAAAGTAGAGGGGAGTGGCTTGGAATGGTGAAAAGTAGAGTGAAGTGGTGTAAAATAACCTAGAGTGGCACAGAGTGGTGTACAGTGGAGTGGAGTAGAATGGAGTGACGTAGAGTAGAGTGGCATAGAGTGGAGTGGAGGGGCATGGCATGAAGTGGAGTGGCATAGAGTTAAGTGATGTAGAGTGGAGTGGCGGATAGTAAATTGGTATAGAATGGAGTGGTCTAGAATAAAGTGATGTGGAGTACAGAAGTGTAGAGTGGCATGGCATGGAGTGGATTGCCATAGAGTAGAGTGGAGTGGCATAGAGTTGAGTGGAATAGAGTAGAGTAGCACTATGTTGAGTGGAGTGGCGCTGAGTGGAATAGAGTAGAGTGGCAAAGAGTAAAGTGGCGTAGAGTGGCATAGACAAGAGATGAGTGGCATAGAGTTGAGTGGTGCAGAGTGGAGCGTCGTAGAGTGGAGGGGAGGGGTGTAGATCAGAGTGGCATAGAGAGGTATAGAGTAGTGCTGTAGAGTAGACTGGCATAGAGTGGCATTGTCTGGAGGGACATAGATTGGAGTAGAGTGGAGTGCATAGAGTGAAGTCAAGTAGAGTGGATTAAAGTAGAGTGGCTTAGAGAAGAGTGACATAGAGTGGCGTAGAGTGGAGTGGCATGCAGAGGCACTGAATAATGCAGAGTGGCAGAGTAGGGTGGATTGGTGTAGAGTTGAGTGGTGTAGATTGGCATAGAATAGAGTGGCAGAGGCTGGGGTGGAGTAGAGTGGCATGGAGTAGAATGTTGTGGAGTAGAGTGGAGTGGCATAGAGTAGTGTACAGTCAAGTGGCATGGAGTGGCACAGAGTAGAGTGGCATAGAGTAGAGTGGTATAGAGTAGGCTTTAGTTAGAGTGGCATGGAGTGGTATACAGTAGTCAGGTGGTGTTGTGTGGAGTGGCATGGTGCAGAGTGGCCTAGAGAGGCATAGAGCAGCATAGAGTAGAGTGGCATAGAGTGGAGTGATGTAGAGTGCCATTGTGTGAAGTAGAGAGGAGTGGTACAGAGTGGTGTAGAGAGGAAGGGAGTGGAATAGAGTGCCATAGACTAGACTAGAGTGGTGAAATGTGAGTTGAGTGGAGTGGGGTGGAGTTGTGTGAAATAGAGTGGCATCAAGTGGAATGGCATACAGCACCGTAAAGTGGCATTAAGTGAAGTGGCGCAGAGTCAAGTGGAGTGGCATAAATTATAGTAGGATAGTGTAGAGTGGCAATGGGTGGGGCGGAATAGCAAAGAGTGGAGTAGAGTGGTATAGAGTGGCGTAGAGTGGAATGCAGTGGTGTAGAGTAGAGTGGCATAGAGTGTAGTGACATAAAATGGCATACAATAGAGTGGTATAGAGTAGAGTGGCTTAGAGTAGAGAGGCATAGAATGTAGTGACATAGAGTGGCAGAGAGTAGAGTGGTGAAGAGTAGAGTGGCATACAGTAGAGAGGCATCGAGTGGGCTGGAGAAGAGTGGCATGGGGTAGAGTGGTGTGGAATGGCATAGAATAGCATAGAGTAAAGTGGAGAAGAGTGGCATGGAGTGGTGTAGAGTAGAGTGGTGTAGTCTAGAGTGGAGTGGCGTTGAGTGGAATAGTGTATAGTGGCATAGAGTGGTGAAGAGTAAAGTGACATAGAGGGGAGTGGCATAGAGTTCCACAGAGTGGTATTGTGTAGAGTGGATTAGAGTAGAGTAGAGTGGCAAAGAGGAGAATGGCTTAGAATAGTGTGGCATTGAGTAGAGTGGTGCACAGTAGCATTGTGTGGAGTGGCATGGAGTGGAGTGGCATAGAGTGGAGTGGCATAGACTAGTTCAATGTAGAGTGGAGTGGTGTAGAGTTGACTGGTATAGTGTAGAGTTGAGAGGCACAGAGTAGAGTAGAGTGGTGTAGAGTGGAGTGGCTTAGAGAGGCGTACAATAGACGGGCATAAAATGGAGTGGTGTTGAGTGATATAGAGTTGAGTCACAGAGTGAGTGGTGTAGAGTTGAGTGGAGTGGCGTAGAGAGGAGTAGTATAGATTAGAGTGGCATAGAGTAGTACAGTTGTGGGTATAAGTTACTAAAGAATTATCAGAGACTACAGATAGGGTGAAAGTAACAAAATAAAGAGCTGTATGAAGGTGTTAAAAGTGGAAAGCACCTTGAACATCCAGGAATAATACCAAAATGCTTAACCAAATAAAATGTGTTGCCAAAAGATGAAGAAGAACAAAGACGAGGAAGATCACAAGTACTTGGTCCATGTACCAGGGAAGAGCTAACAGATGATGGCAAGGGAATCCTACGGGAGCTAAGCAGTGTAGTTAAAAGATTGCAAACTGGAGTGAGAATGAAAAAAACTAATGGCATGCCATGGGTAGGTTGTAAGCCCACTGAACTGTAAACAATAAGTCTTGCAGCACGGTGCATGCAATGTGCAGGTGAGACTTAAAAAGTGAGGTATGGAGGGTGTAGGCAAAGAAACAAGCTGAGAAGAGAAAATTAAGTTGAGGGGAAGATATGAGAGGAATTAAAGGACTAAGAAAGACTGAGAGAAGATGGAAGTGGGGCAGAGAAACAAATATTAATTTACCACATATTTCACCACAAATTCAACCCCTTGCTAACTAATGAATGGTTGTGAGTCACAAATGTGGCCCACTTTTCTTTGGGTGTTTGTGCTTTTTTTTGGTCCAAATCTGATCCTGGCAATATCTCTTGGTTCACTTTTCCTATGGCACTGTGTTACTTTAACATTCTGGATTCTGTAGGTCAGAATAAGGGATAGCACAACTATAGCAGGCACTTTACCATGTTCTGAGCTGTAACACTCTCATGTCTGTCTCTTAATGTACTCACTGGAAGATTCTTGGTCATTTTCATCAAATATTGCTTGTGGGATCTGATCAGTCTGAGATTGGCGCCATGAGAGTTGGTAACAGTGGAGGTTTTACACCAAGACAAAGGCCTTCTTGAAAACTAGAATTTTCAACTCTTTCTAGAAGGCTTAAAGGCTGTGTTGAGTTTACAGTGTCATATTAGGTTTATTGCATAGTGCATATCTTGATGTGTGATGGTTTCTCTAGTGTTGCTTCTGATCGAAGTCCATTTGTACAATTCATGATATGTCTAATCTCAGGCGTTCTAGAAGCGAATCTCTGCCGACTTTCAGCTAATTTATTTTTCAGGGGATATAGCGATAGCGAACCCACACTAAGATGTAGTGCACTCCACAATAACACCTACCATGAGGTGCTCGGTATTAAAGTAATAAAAACAAGGTGCCTCCTTAGTCTTTTTTACAATGTCTATTGATTGGTATATTCCAAAATCACCAAGTATGTTAACCTTAATAGAGTGTATGGTATTGTCAGAGTAATGCTATGCCAGCATGTTTCGCCATATAGTCCTTTGTCCAGCCCGCAAAATCATTCAAAGAAAACTGAATATAATTAAAATGGAAATACGAGTCCATGATACGGCTCGTGCATTTGTAATGGCCAGTTAGCAGTATCGTTTCAAAGCTGCTTTGGTGGAATTTGCTCACCTCTTCTCCTACGTTTATTCCCTAGGAATACGCTAATTCTGTCATAATATTTATGATTGCCTTAGTGTCTTAGTCTCTTCAAGAGCATGAAGGAGAAAAAATTCTGATTTTCTTTGTGCAATGGTATCGAGACAAAAAGCCTGACAGAGTTCAAGCACAGTAAACCACTTAGCTGTACATTGAATATGATATAGTATGATGGCTGGATTCGGTACCACAAGAAAATGTTGGATTACAATATCACTGACTTTTCTCAAGTCCTGGGCTATCCTAAATTTGGCATTTGGCTTTCGTAATTCCATAATTGGTGAGTTGCGTGGACTCTCCGTTATCTCTCTTAATATGCCTTTTCCAGCATATCATTAATACAGGGTGTTATTCCCTCTCTCACTTCAGGTGTCATGTGATAAGGTGGTGTTCTAGGAAAAACTACATTTGGCTTTATAAACAGGAAACAGTTGGGAGCACACTGCCTCACACTCCAGCATGCAGTTTGTCTCATTGCATTATGGTAAATTCAGTACAAATTTGTGCTTACTTCATCCGTAGTCTGTAGTTTTTCACCTAAGTGGGTGCAGCTAGTGCTGTATATCTCTAGGAATGTGTTTCTGGGTTTAACCCTTCATCAGTAGAGAGCAGCATGCTTTTTTCTGGGGTTGCTGAAAATGCTGCCCATGTCCTCTCAGGTCCCAGTACCACTCACTGACTCACAGGTGCTTCAACCAAAGCTCATTGGCTTGTTGTCTCAAGGGAGCCTTTTTAAACAGGAAACAGTTGGGAGCATACTGCCTCACAATCCAGCACGCAGTTTGCCCATTGCATTATGGTAAATGGAGTACAAATGTGTGCTTACTTCATCTGTAATCTGTAATGTTTTACTTTAGTGAGTGCAGAATTGGCTTTATGTTTATTTTGACTGGTTCAACTTCTTTGATCAACTTAATATCCTTTCCTGTGAAATCCCACACTGTTGAACTAATTGTCCCAATTAACTCTGCAGACAAATCTTTTGTCATTTACATTGAGTAGATTCCTACTGCCTGTTGTTGGAAAATTTTAAAACCTACGTCCTCATCATGAGTCTGGAACTCCACTCCTTGGGGTGCGCAATAGATGGTGTAACTTAACTTGCACAATGAGGGGCATATTTCTACTATGTTTGTGCCATTTTAGCATCATCTTTTTATGATAAAATGTCACAAACTTAATTCCATACTTATATTTTCATGCTAGACACGTCTAGTGTCAAAATATTGGAGTTAGCGCCATTTTTTGGATGCGTGAACCCACCTTGCGTCTATGAGATGCAAAGTAGGCGTTCCTGTCCAAAAATGACTCTAAGCCCGTAGCGCCATATTTATCCCTGTGCAAAAATGGCAGGAACATCCCCACCCACACCAGAGGGATACCAGAGGACGGGGGACCCCATTCCAGGTGAATAAGGTAAGTATTTTGTATTTTACTGGAAAGTGCCATTGGGGGACCTTAAATGCGGCCCCCTGCCTGGCACTGGGTCTAATGACCATGCCTAGGGGACACTGGTCCCCTGTGCTGGCCATTAGGGTGGTGAGCATGACTCATGTCTACACTTAGACAGGAGTCATGTATGTGGCTGCTTGTGCATCAGAAAATGACACTAGGCTGATTAGCCCCAGAAATGTTGCCGCTAACCAGCCTACTGTCATTTTCTGGCACACAACCTCCATTTCCCATACTGCCACCCCTACCCAGCTAGTGTAATTTTTTGTGATGCCAGCCTATTCTTAGTGCCAGCTTGCGCCATTCCTAAAATATGGCACCCTGCTGGCGCTGTAGAATGACACAAGCCGGCATTAATATTTTTGCAGCAAAACTGCGTTAGCGTAGTTTTGCGGCATAAACCATAAATATGGGCATAAATCTCTCCCTGAAAGGTTAACACGACTTGAATTGCCCACCACAAACTGATGATTTTTCTTCAAAATAATCTATTTTTATAGGTACTTATTTTGAAACAGGTTAGTAACTTGTCAGTTTGTAGCTCCCACAACTTGGATCTTTTTTCCTGGGAGTGGTAGGTCTGGTACTTCTGCTGTGCTCATACTGGAACGGGTAGCTCCTGTGTCAGTCACACCACCAATTTTCTTGTAATTACTTTGCACAAGTAAACCAATTCTTTTTCTTGATATTGGTTTATGTGATCAAGATCTAAACATCCTCTAATAATTACTTCTAGTTCGACTTTCAACTTGGGCACATTTAAAGGTCTCTCCTTTTCAGGAGCTGGGCTGGTATCTGAACTTTAAGTTGTACTGTGCCTTTCTGCATCCTCAACCGTCACACAGGTTCTAGCAGCTTCTTCAAACCAAGGAGGAAATAAACCACTTTCTAAATTATATTCAGCTGGTACAGTCCTTGGTGGCCATTCACTTCACCCTCCACAAATGGTCCAATCTGGTCTACCTCTAAGACTCCTCCAAGCACTCAATCTACCTCACATCTCAGACACCGTCATTGTGACATGCCTGCATCTACCAACTCAAAGTTATCAAACTTAGGAAATTGCTGGATTGCATTTTGATTTTGAACCTGCATCACATTTCAATTTAATTTTGGCAATTGATTTTGATTTAATCTTGCACTGTTTACATTGGACTGGACCTCAGGTGCTTGTGGCATGGGTATTATTTAAGCTTGCATTGGCACTTGCATCTGTCACATAGGAACATTCAGTATTTGCAATGGATTTACTCCCTGCATCTAAATATTGACAGTTCCATCCGGATTGAGCCAACACTTGTGCTTCCAATACCCCACCCTGTTACACAAGTGACAAGGTGTCATCTTCTTCAGTGTCACAACATCAGCATCTTTACTCAGATCAAGTGGAGCACCTCTTCTTTGAGCCACCATTACTCCTCCTGGCACACTCTGCATTCCACATGAAAACCACCTCTTTGCATTCCACTCACTTCATGAACTCCACCACCATTTCCAAAATAACAGTTGATTCTGAAAAGCTTGTTGATCAAACTTAATCTGAGACAACATAAGTTTCTCCTTAATCTTACTCTGTTCCATCTCTTGCTCATCACTGCAGTTTTGTGCCTACTTCAAAATCTCATCCAAAGACTTTGTCTGCCAACAAATCACATTCTGTTGTATATTCTGGCAAACCTGAGGTCTCAAACCAAGCACAAACTGTGAATGAAAAATCCTATATCTGTTGACTCGGGATGCATCTGCCTGTATGCTGCTGAAATGCTTTAATCAACCTTTCATAAAACTCATGCACAGTTTCCTTAACTTCTTGCTGCATTAGATTCAACTTTAAATAATTCAAATCATTAGGTGAAACTATACCTTTCAAAAATGTTATCACCTCATTATACAGGCAAAAGCACATTTGTAACAGGATCTTCTGCTGGTGCTGCATCTGGCCATTGACCAGCAATCTTACTATCTGCCCACAGATCATTCGGAACCACAATATTGACAAACATACGTAAATCAATCTACAACACCTTTGAAATGTTAACAAATCTCTTGAATTGTGTATACCACTTCATAGGGCTTTCTCTCAACCTTGGAAAATTGTTGATAAATAACGCAAGCTCTCACCTTCTCCAATGGTCATGTACATACCCTCCACCTGGTATGTCTCTTAAAGGATATGCTGTAGCAGTCTCCTTTTTCTTTGAACATGTCATTTGTTTTCTTTTCTTCTCAACCCCTTCTATCTGTTTGTTTTTCTTTTCATGTTTTTGTGACCATTTGTTTTCAAATTTGTCAAATTCACTCCATGTGTACGCATTTTATTAATTCAATGAGATGAATTTGCACTCCTGAAGAATGCAATGTTTTCAACTGATTCATCATCCAATTGCACACTAAAACCTCTCCGTAATAGTACGCTTTTAGAAATATCAACCTCATAATGTGTTTGTCCATTCAGTTAATCTGTCATGAACATTTGCAGCTTTTCTCGTAATTACTTTGCACAAGTAAAACAAATTATTTTTGTTGATATTGGTTTTTGTGTAATTAAGATTCAAACACCCTCTAATAATTACTTCTAATTCGACTTTCAACTTTTCAGGAGCTGGGCTGGTATCTGAACTTGAATTGGTGTACCCACAGTTGTTTCCTGAGCAAATGTAAACTGGCATATGAATAACTTGTGCAGGCACTGTTTGCAGTGTAATTAATTCACTAACGTGCTGGAGGTGTAACCACAATAACTGAAGCGTCTGTTCACATCACCGTATGAGCTGTACTCATTGGTGCTGGAACACTTACAACTGCTTGCTGAGTTACAAGCTGTATAATAACAGGCGGTGCAACAATCAATTGAGTTATTTCTGGCTTTGGCACAATAGGCTAAGTCAATACGAGTTGTATATTTGTAGGCTGTACTGCTTGTATTGGACTAGTGACTTGGGGAAACACCTGGATCTGTTGGAGCTGTAGCTATGGTCACATTATTTACTAATTGAGATCTATCATTTGGTGTAGGACTTATATATGGTGGCGGACATGTAGCCAAAAGTTCATTGAATATATCATCACCTGAATCAGTTTCCATATCAAATTCTGTTTCAGTTTTCACTTATTGATCCTCTTTAACCTTTTTCCTTACAGGTTTTTCACATTCTTAAATTTTGTGCTCTCTTCATTTGTAAGTACAGAATATAATCTAGTACCTTCCACTACAACCTGTGCTTGTTCATCCCAAACTGCATCTGTATAATTTCTTATTGCTCTTTTAGTTTGTTTCTGAAATCTTTCCCTGTCCTTAATTTGTGTCATCTTCTCTAATGCACTAAGTGCTTCAAATTGTGTAGTTCTAGGAGGTGGCTTCATTTCATGTAGCACTGCTCGTAATCTGGCAATGATCCGTAAATTGAATGCCCCCCATCCAAGAAAACTCAGTACCACTTCTTTTTCAGTGATCTTGCACCATCGGTGAAGCCAAACACATGTATGTAATCCTTCTTCGTTCATCATATGATATGCTAGCGTACCCTCGGGCGGGGCTTCTTCCAGCTGGAACCATTCCATCACCTCTCATTAGACTCTTAAAGCTTTGAAAAATTTCATGGTTTCAAATTTAACTCAACAAATGCAATAATCAGAATTACAGCATTTCAAATATTTTGAGATCATTCTGTATACAACAGAGCACAGAACCTCTTCCATCAAATCACAATGCAGCTTAGTAAGTCAATCAACCAGTGACTTTGCAACCTTTAGCCAGATTCAACAAATCACCTACTGACCAATACCAGCGCGGCACAATAGGATGCAACAACTCACTCCTGGCAGCAGCTTACCCTCTTTTACAATTTTCCTCTCCATGTGAACAAAAGACAAAACTGATAACTAGGCAACATAAATAACATCAATCTTTGTCTGCTTCTTCTAAAGAAAACCAATAGTACAATTCAACAGTTGGAATTAGGTTTTACGCCGTCCAATTCCCAATCAAAAATAATTTTCCACTCACAATAATGAGTTCTTGACCTGCGGGAAATCACCTAATTAGTGTTGTGTCACCTTGGTGCATCAAGCTTCAACAACCCTAATTAAAAATTAGTACAATCACAACAGATTATTACATCCCTATCTATTTGTGCAGCTAACGACGTCTTATGACTTGCACTTCTCTTAACAGACAATTAAACCTCTTATTTTCACTGTATATCTCTATCCCTGGATCTTAAAGAACTTTGTAGTTAGATAACCTCTTATTTCATTGACAAAGTACATAAAACTTAGACTATAGCAATTGCAATTCAAAACAAAAAAATGTAAGCACTGTGGATATGAATCACAAAAACACAATGTGCACAATTTCAATGCATCGCCCTATTGATACGCACACCCATCAATCTCACCAGTTCTTCAAACGCAATCTGCAACAGTTTCAGAAACTGCACTTCATCAGTTCTCACAGCCAGGTTCTGGGAAATTGGGCTTTATCTAAATTCAAGCACTTTTAATTAATACAGCTTATTTTCCTTGTCATACTAAACTTCTCTCTGCTACTATTGTTTTGGGAGCGCATAGAATCCTAGATTGATCAAATACACCCAACTTTTAGACACCCAGGTGGGGATCTTTGGAATGCACTAGAAATAAAAGCTGCAATTTTCAAATTACAATACATCAAATTTATCTTTCAGGAGTCAATAGTGAGACTTTTAGTTAGAGTTTAAAAGTTTTATTTATCATAAGTTTCAAATCTTTTCGATATTAGTCAAATAAGGTATACAGAACATTGCATAAAGCGTGTCCCACAATCTATCCCTATTGTAGTATTCCAAATCAGTAAAAGTAAATAATTTTAGTCAGAAAATAACAAAATGAACAATTGTCTTAGAGGCAGTCTGGTAAGCACAGTTATCAGTACTCATTAAGAGTACTGTAACAGACTCTGATAGAGAATAGTAGGCAGAGAGCAAACTGTCTGAGTCTCGCAGAGAGTGAGTCTGAGTTGAGTCATAAGCGGCTGTGTGTGAGAACGAGCTGAGCGAGCTAGCTGTCCTTTCCCTGGGACACTTTTTTCCACAACATAAAATCATACACATTTTAGTACATTTGTTTCAACTGACACATTAGACAGCCAATCACAGGCAATGAAGATGTGAGATGGGAACAGTTTCTGAGGAGATGGTAACTTCTAACAAAGACACATTTGAAAACATTTCTACCTAAAATGGTATTCTAAATTATTTTCCCAGTCATGTTGGAATCTGAAAGAAAAGACACTCATGTAAATGTTATGCACACATAGCTAAGGGCATAATTGTTCTCACATATCTCCACTGTTAGACTTGGCATCCTTGGTCTCCTCTAACTTTTTGCCTCTGCTTCTTGATGTATGCTGGACTCTGTTTTTGCTGTTTTTGATACTCTGGGCACTTTACCACTGCTAACCAGTGCTGAAGTGCACATCCTCATATATAAAATGTATGTGTAATGGGCTTTTACATAATTGGCATATTTGATTTAATAGTAAGTCCCTAGTAAAGTGCACTAGAGGTGCCCAGGGCCTGTAAATCAAATGCTACTAGTGGGTATACAGCACTGGTTGTGCCACCCACATAAGTAGCCCTGTAAACATGACTCAGACCTGCCACAGCAGTGTCTGTGTGTGCAGTTTTAAACTTGCCAGGCCTTAACCTTCCCTTTTTATAGATGTAAGGCACCCCTAAAGTAGGCCCTGGGTAGCCCTATGGGCATGGTGTAATGTATGTTAAAAGTGGGACATGTACTGATGTGTGTTACATGTCCTAACAGTGAAATACTGCTAAATTCAGTCTTCTTTTTTGCAAGGCCTATCTCTTCCATAGGCTAACATGGGGGTTTCCTTTAAATATTATTAAAGTGTAGATTCCCTTTGAGAGCAGATAGAAATTTGGAGTTTGGGGTCTCTGATCTCACAATTTAAAAATACATATCTTAGTGAAGTTAGTTTTTAGATCATTGGTTTGAAAATGCCACTTAGGTAAGCATTTTCTTGCTTAAACCATTCTGTGACTCTGCTTCTTTGTGTACTCCCTATCTGCGACAGTTTGACAGTTGGGCTGTTTGTGAATCCCCTCTAGACAGTGAGACAAAGGGAGCTGGGGTGTAGCCTGCATATCCTGATGAGCCATCTGTGCTAGAGTGGAGGGAGGAGTGGTCATGTACACCTGAATGGGCTGTGCCTGCCCTCTCACAATGCAGTCTCCAACCCCCTGGTGTGTGTCTGGGACCTGCCCTGGGCAAGGCAGGATCTTATGAACAATAGAGAATTTCCTTTGAAGTATGCCTACTTCAAAGGCAGAAAGAGGTATAAGTATTGGACCGAAACCTCATGAAAATTAGATCACTTCTGGCTTCAAGAGAAACCTCTGCCAAGGAGAAGAGCTGAGAAGAATTGCTGCGTGTGACTGTGCTTTGTTGGGTTATCCAGCAGTTGCTGCTTCTGTCTGTGAAAGGGGACAACGACTGGACTATGTGATTTATTTCTGCTTGAGAAGAGTCTCCAAGGGCTTGGACTGAGCTTGCCCCCTGTTCTGAAGTTTCAGGGCCATCAAAGACTTCCTCTGCCAGTACCTGAACTCTCTGCTGACACTCCTGCCCTGCCAAGTGATGCCTAATCCAGTCCCAGGGCCTTTGAAAGGAGAAGCTGGTGGAAAATCAAGAAGATCCAAGAAAACTGACTGGGGACAACTCAGGACCGATGCCGCTGCCGAATCTTATGACGCTGCCTGCAACTGAAGCTGTGGTCCTTGTTGGAGTGCGATGACCTTGCAAGCCCGATGCCGCTACGGCCTCGCTGAAGTCCGCAACTCTGTGGAAGTCACCACACCACACCGTGACTGCTGGACATCGACTCCGCCGGAAGTGCGCGGATCTAACGTTTCGCACTGATTCCACCTCATCTCTACCTCTCCGCAGCAAAGACCCGCCACCTCTTCGTGACACCTCCGCTCCTTCACCCTGCAGCACTGGAACTGATGCCACCTCTTATCCAGCGACGCCGCGATCCCTGACTCCGTGCACTAGCTTGTTTCCTCATTTTCACAAGGTACTGTACCTGGGGGTCTGTGTGACTCCTTGACCGGCGCCATTGGCATCGGATTGTTGGGAACGACTCCGTCACGACGTCTTGATATCATCTAATCAGAGCATTTGTGTTTCTAATTGCTATTTCTGTGTTTAATCTTTAAAGACTCATTACTTGACTTATTTATGTTGGATTTTTGTTGTTTTGGTCTTGATTTGCTCAGATAAATATTGGCTATTTTTCTAACAATCCGTTGAGTGAGTCATTTTGTAGTGTTTTCACTGAACTATTTTGTGTGTTGGTACAAATACTTTACACATTGTTTCTGAATTAAACCTTCCTGCTTGTGCCAAGCTATCAAAGGGGTGAGTGGGAGTTAACCAGGCATGTTTCTCCTTTGCCCTGACCAGAGTGAGGGTCCTTGCTTGGAAAGGGGTTAACCTGATTGCCAACCAAAGACCCCATTTGTAACATCAACAATAAAGCCTATTCATAAAGAAGCAAGTTTCAAATTTGTTTAGCAAGTTTTGAGATTCCAATGCAGGTCACATGGTTGAAATAATAATATAATATAGCTTTCTTTGTTAGCATAGCACAGTTCATGCAAAATCGTGATAGAAACATGTTTGCTAAATTAGATCTATTTGGAATTTGTTAATATTAGCAAGTCAAGCAAATGTGGTTCACGCAGAGTTGAGAAAGGAAAGTGCACATTTTAAATGCAGATTTTGGTTAGGCCTAGATCTCACTCATAAGGGTTATTAATTAAATGGATTTGATTGAATGGTTGTTATTTTTAATGAAATTTCTAGCAAGTGTGGATACATCATCAGACAGATATTCCTCTGTTGTCAGGATACTTCAATTCAATTTCCTCAGAAGCAGAAGATAACTCCTCAGTCCCGACCCGAGCTACTCACAACGAATATTAATCCTTCGTGCTGAGTACCCCGGAGGGGGAAAGGGGAATGGGATGGTAGAGAGACTGCCACAGAGATGATGAACGCCAGTACTCAGTCTGCCTCTTCACATCTAAGATTGGATACAGCACCTGCAAGAGTCACAGTCGCAATTACTAGGGACATACAACATCAGTTTTTCACTTTCTACTCTCAACACTTAATTCTCTTGAATTCTATTATTTCTTCACTCACCCTGAGTTCTCTGTAGCCTTGCTTCTCTCTATAAATGATAGCTCTTCTTAAAAAAATGCTTATTACTGATTCTGAAGAACTTCTCAACCTTTGTTAGAGATTGGTTTTATGTTGCTATATATATATATATAGTTGGTGATAATGCGTTCTTCAAATCAGCTGATGTTATTTAATTTCTCCTGTCTTATTGTGACTTCTGTCAATACTTGTATTTGTAAATGCTTGTTTATTAAAGTTCGTTTCTCCTTTCTTACTTCGACATTTGTTGATAACTTGTATTTGTAAATGCTTGTTTATTACAGTTAGTTTCTCCTTCCTTACTTCGACATCCGTCGATAACTTGTAGATGTAAATGCTTGTTTATTTAAGTTTGTTTCTCTTTTAAACTCTATTTTGGTTTATTACCATTGAATTTGTAAATGCTTATTTGTTAACAGTTCGTTTCTCCTTTAAACTTGGCCTTTGTTTATAACCTTGACATTTGTAGATACTTGCTCTTTTAAAGTTCGTTTTTTCTTTGACTTTAATATCTTAAACAAGAACCTTGTAAACATAAGGTTAATTCATACATTAACTCTGTAGCCTTGCGACTTCCACGGGAACGGTCTACTATCAAACTCTTCGAATAAACCTTGACAATATTTATCTTTTTTCTGTAATATAATCTTCAAATGTAATTTTACCTCACAGTAGTTTCTGTTCTGAAGTGCGCTCCCTCTCCACCCAGCTGATTCCTGTCAGACCTCAGTTGAAGTGCAAGGCTTCCAGCTGGAGAGCTCGTAACCTAGCAACCAACCGATTGCAAGACTAGAACTGTAACTAACCTTCAGGACTCACAGCGGCCATCTTGGATCTTCTCTTCTTGATTCTTCCTTTGAAATAAGCGCAAGATTACTCTGCAAACCTTCTTCCAGTTTGGGCTTTGCTGTCTCCACTGAGGATATCTCTTTGCTTTTCTCATGCACTTCTTTGATTTGACTTGGCAAGTTTGTGTGGTGATGACAGTACTCCCCCTCAAGGAACAGTTCTCCAATTTAGGTTTGCTTGGGTAGGTTCTATGAAAGTTTCTCACTAATCTTGAAGCATGTACATACTCGTGCGGCTCCCAGGATCGTTCCTCTGGACCATAACCTTTCCAATCAATTAGATAATAAAGCTGGCCATTACGGATTTTGGAATCTAAGATTTGATTGACCTCATACTCTTCTGCAGAGCTAATCTGGATAGGAATTGGAGGGGAGTTTTGACGTAAATTTGGAGGACTGTTCTTTAACAAGGAGACATGGAAAACAGGATGTATCTTTAGATGAGCTGGCAACTGCAATTTAACTGCCACTGGATTGATCATCTTGTCAACTTTGAATGGGCCTATAAATCGTGGCTGAAATTTGCGATTTCCTTTGAGACGTAAATGACGAGTGGATAACCAAACTTTGTCTCCTTTCAAATAAATGGGGCTCTCTCTTCTTTTTCTATCAGCCTGAGTCTTAAATGAGTCTTTTGCTTGAATGATGTTTTTTCTAGCCCTAACTAACGTGGTCTGCAAATCCCTCACCATCTCTTCTACTGCAGGCACTGAATCATCTTCTTTACCCAACATTACATTAGGATGTCTACCATGGTTCAGATAAAAGGGGGTGAACCCAGTGGTGGAATGAACAGCATTATTGTAAGCAAATTCAGCTGCCCACATCAACTCGGGCCATTCCTTCTCTTTATCGAATAAATTGAGTCTTAAATACTGTTCTAACTCTTGATTCACTCTCTCTGTTTGCCCATCGGTTTCAGGATGGTAACTGGTAGAGTAACGAGAATCAATTCCTAATCTTTTACTAAAGGCCTTCCAAAAGCAAGAAACAAATTGGGACCCCCTGTCTGAAACTAGAATTTTTGGGATACCATGGGCGCGTACTATGTGTTGTGTAAACAACTGTGCAACCTGTGGGGCTCGAGGGATTTCTTTCAAAGGAATGAAATGCGCCATTTTAGTGAAAGTGTCTACAAAAACTAGGATAGTGTTAAAACCTTGGCTACTAGGGAGGTCCACTATAAGATCCATAGTGACAGTATGCCAGGCATGGGGTGCAGTGGGCAAAGGTCTTAACAGACCTTGTGAAGCTGTTCTATTTGATTTCCCTCTTTGACATTTGTCACAAGTTGACACATATTGTCTTATCTGAGTTTTCATTTTTGGCCACCAAAATTCTCGTTGTATTAGATTTTGAGTCTTTTGAATTCCTTTGTGTCCAGCCAATTGATCGTCATGATAAGCCTGAAGAATTTTTTCTTGCAGCTCCACAGTCGGAACATACAGTGCACCTTTAAAGTATGGCAAACCTTTTTTGATTTCTCTTCCTTGGCCTTCTTTGGACCACTTCAGCATTCCTTCGAATGTTAAGTTTTCTTGAATTTCTTTGGTTAGATTTTCATAGAATATGGCAGATATGAACTTCTCTTGTGGAATAATCAATTATTTTTCTGGAGGCTCTTTAACTGCACCGGTATCAATTCGAGATAGAGCATCTGCCTTCCCATTTACTTTTCCTGGTCTGAAAGTGATAACAAAATCAAAGTCTGCAAAATATAGGGACCAACGCAGTTGTCTAGCTGTTAGAGTTCGAGCTGATTTTAAAAACTGTAAATTTCGGTGGTCCGTGTAAACGGTCACTTTATGCTTAGCTCCCAAAATGTAATGCCTCCACTCACGAAAAGTTTCTTTGACTGCCAATAGCTCCTTATCCGCAATTGAATAATTTATCTCTGGTGGTGTTAATTTTCGAGAGAAATAGGCCACTGGATGTAATTGACCTGTATCTTTATGACGCTGGGAAAGGATACCTCCTATGGCAACATCTGAAGCATCTGCCTCCATATAATATGGCTCATCTGGATTGGGGTGGAGCAAGATTGGAGCTGAGACGAAGGAATTCTTCAAAAAATTAAAAGCATTTTCAGCTTCTTTTGTCCACTCAAACTTCACTCCTTTCTTAAACAATCGAGTAATGGGTGTAACTGTTTGAGAAAAATTGGATATGAATCTTCGATAAAAATTAGCGAACCCCAAGAAACTCTGGATCTCTTTGACATTGCAAGGAGAAGGCCAATGTTGCACTGTCTTTATCTTGGCAGGATCCATACTAACTCCTTCTGGTGACAAAATGAATCCTAAGAACTCAACTCGTTCCACATGAAATGCACACTTCTCCAATTTTACATAGAGATGGTTTTCTTGCAACCTTGTGAGGATGGATCGAACATGGGAAATGTGCTCCTGTAGATTGTCGGAAAAGATTAAAATGTCATCTATATAAACCACGGCAATCCGGTCGAGGAATTCTCGTAATATATCATTAACGAAATGCTGGAAGGCAGCGGGATCATTGCATAACCCATAAGGCATCACTTGATATTCAAATAATCCGTATTGAGTCAGAAAAGCGGTTTTCCATTCATCCCCTGAAGCCACTCGAATCAAATGATATGCTCCTCGCAGGTCCAATTTGGTGTAGATTCTAGCATTCTTTACTTGATCTAATAAAACTGACACTAAAGGCAGTGGGTATCGATTCTTGATGGTAACCTGATTGAGGGCTCGATAATCAATGCAAGTTCGAAGACTCCCATCCTTCTTTGGTATGAAAAATAGTGGGGATGACACTGGAGATTCAGAAGGACGAATAAAACCATTAGCAAGATATTGATCCAAATACTCCTTTAAATGTTGATTCTCTGCTTCGGTCAATGCGTATATTCTGCTACATGGCAATATCGCACCTGGCTCCAGTTCAATTTTGCAGTCGTAGGGTCGATGTGGTGGCAATTTCTCAGCCTCCTTTTCATCAAAAACGGCGAATAAATCCTCATATTCTTTTGGGATTTCTGCTGTCTTTAGTGCACAGATCATTGAAGAGTGTGATGATAAACAGGCCGCTTGGGACTTGGTGGACACTTCCACTCCATCATGAAAGCAATTCTTTTTGCAGTAAGAGGAATTCATCTTGATCGTTCTTTTGCTCCAATCAATTTGTGGATTATGTTCTGTAAGCCAGGGCAGACCCAAAATGAGTTGAAATTGTGGAGCATCTATCAAATTAAAGATTATCTGCTCCTGATGTCCACCAAAACCTTGCATCTGAATTTGTTCGGTCTCATGGGAAATGGGTCCTGAAGAAAGATTGGTTCCATCCACAGCTCTTACTACTTCCAAAGTAGATTTCTTGATAAATCGAATACCCATTTTACGAGCGTATTTGATATCACAGAAGTTGCCCGTAGCTCCAGAGTCTATCATAACTGAGATCCCTTGAATTTCCTTCTCAAGGGTCTTAACTGATACTGTTTGTACCAAATGTGGCGCTGTGGTTTGTAAGGTATTCGCCACTCGTTGATCTAAAGGAGTTGTCTTGGGTTCTGCTTTCATCAGGGCAACTCCCTCTACTGATGAAGCTGGCCTTTTCCCGACTGAAGAGCTTTGGGTTTCTTGGGACAGTTTTTAACCAAATGCCCAGATGCACCGCAATATAAACATAGTTGATTCACTCTTCTTTTCTCTTTTTCTTCCTTAGATAAAGGAACTCGGATGGAACCAATTTGCATTGGTTCTTCTATCGTTATCCCTTCTCGTATGATCATTTCTTACACAATCAATTCTCAGGGGAAATGGTCGATACTCTCTTCTCTTTTCTGCTCTTCGTTCAGTTAACCGGTGGTCAATCTGTAACACAAGATCAATTAACTCTGAAATTTCGGTGGGTCTATTTGGAACTTGTGCTAAGGCATCTTTCAATTCATCTCTCAGTCCACGATAAAATATGGCGGATGTTTTTGACTCCGGCCAGGCAGTCTCTACAATGAGTTTATTGAAATGAGCCAGATAGGCTACTAGATCTTTATTACCATGCCTGATTTCCAGTAGTTCATTGTCAGTGGCTTGAGCTGCAGTTCGCCGATCAAATATTCTTAAGAACTATTCCTTGAAATTTTGGAAATTATATAAAACAGGATCATTTCTGGAAATTATTGGCATGGACCATGCGGCCGCATCTCCTGTCAGATAAGACAATATAAATGCCTCTTTGGACTGGTCTTCGGAAAAAATGACTGGTCTACATAAAAAATGCAATGAGCATTGGGTCAGAAAAATCTGCGCCTTATTTGGATCCCCACCGAAGCGCTCGGGTTGAGCCAAAGGAATAATAGGGGAAACCGCATGAATTACTTGAGTGGATATACCTGCAGACTGTGAAGGGCTAGGGATTTGTGAAAACACAGATTCATTTGATTTAGCGGTGTTCCCTAACTCATTTATTCGCTGTTTTATTTGGACTGTTTCTTCTATGGTGTTATTTAATTGTTTCTGTAACCCTTCCAAAACGGTGGCTAATGCTTTTATATCAATTCCTTCTGCCATTCTGCTCAGGAGGAAATCTGTTTTTTTCCCTAAAATTAGGGTGATGGCACTTCAATCTGTCAGGATACTTCAATTCAATTTCCTCAGAAGCAGAAGATAACTCCTCAGTCCCGACCCGAGCTACTCACAACGAATATTAATCCTTCGTGCTGAGTACCCCGGAGGGGGAAAGGGGAATGGGATGGTAGAGAGACTGCCACAGAGATGATGAACGCCAGTACTCAGTCTGCCTCTTCACATCTAAGATTGGATACAGCACCTGCAAGAGTCACAGTCGCAATTACTAGGGACATACAACATCAGTTTTTCACTTTCTACTCTCAACACTTAATTCTCTTGAATTCTATTATTTCTTCACTCACCCTGAGTTCTCTGTAGCCTTGCTTCTCTCTATAAATGATAGCTCTTCTTAAAAAAATGCTTATTACTGATTCTGGAAGAACTTCTCAACCTTTGTTAGAGATTGGTTTTATGTTGCTATATATATATATATATATAGTTGGTGATAATGCGTTCTTCAAATCAGCTGATGTTATTTAATTTCTCCTGTCTTATTGTGACTTCTGTCAATACTTGTATTTGTAAATGCTCGTTTATTTAAGTTTGTTTCTCTTTTAAACTCTATTTTGGTTTATTACCATTGAATTTGTAAATGCTTATTTGTTAATAGTTCGTTTCTCCTTTAAACTTGGCCTTTGTTTATAACCTTGACATTTGTAGATACTTTCTCTTTTAAAGTTCGTTTTTTCTTTGACTTTAATATCTTAAACAAGAACCTTGTAAACATAAGGTTAATTCATACATTAACTCTGTAGCCTTGCGACTTCCACGGGAACGGTCTACTATCAAACTCTTCGAATAAACCTTGACAATATTTATATTTTTTCTGTAATATAATCTTCAAATGTAATTTTACCTCACAGTAGTTTCTGTTCTGAAGTGCGCTCCCTCTCCACCCAGCTGATTCCTGTCAGACCTCAGTTGAAGTGCAAGGCTTCCAGCTGGAGAGCTCGTAACCTAGCAACCAACCGATTGCAAGACTAGAACTGTAACTAACCTTCAGGACTCACAGCGGCCATCTTGGATCTTCTCTTCTTGATTCTTCCTTTGAAATAAGCACAAGATTACTATGCAAACCTTCTTCCAGTTTGGGCTTTGCTGTCTCCACTGAGGATATCTCTTTGCTTTTCTCATGCACTTCTTTGATTTGACTTGGCAAGTTTGTGTGGTCATGACATCTGTGACGAAAGTGAAAAAGAGTAGGTAAGATTATTTTTTCCATTAAATAAAGCATCTAAGGCAATGTTCTGGACAGCATCTGTTTTACCAGTGGCCAGTCCTGTGTGCTCTCACTGATAGATGTTGAAATGTGAAATCCTATTCTATTTTTAGTGTTTTAATAATAAACAACTATCCGATGCTGTGAGTAAATTAGCAGCATGACTAGCAAAAGTAACTTTCAGTGTCATGGCAGTCTTACATCATGTTCCTACCTATAATGAGCCAAGTGGTCCACACAACTTGATCTTAAACAAACCTTGCCTTTGTAAACATCAGCGCACAAGAAGTTTGCTATAAAAAGTGATTCTAACCCCCACCATAATCCATTGTCCCATTAATGATGTTAAAACCTGCTCATCATAGAACATCAACTCTGAATAGAGAATTTCAGGCTCCTTACTAAGCATTATAATCTCCCATAGTTAGGGACCAAACTACTGTCTAAGTGCCACATGTAGGTAGGTTCCAAATTGCGACTTGCCAATTGTGAGTCAGAGCGACTCGCAATTTGCGAGTCGCAAATCGGAATGTAGGATGGTGTCCCTGGCACCATCTGCTATTGGCAAGGGGGTCGCAAAGGCCCACCTCATTAATATTCCTGAGGTGGGTCGCAATTTGCGACCCCCTTGCGAGTGGCAGCATTCACAGGGATGGTGGCCTGCTGCGGACAGCAGACCACCATGTCGGTGACTGCTTTTTAATAAAGCAGTTTTTATTTTGTAATGCAGCCCGTTTTCCTTAAAGGAAAACGAGTTGCATTACAAAAACAAAAAATGAAACGTTTTTGTTTCATTTTTTCAGAGCAGGCAGTGGTCCATAGGACCACTGCCTGCTCTGAATTTTTTTTTGCAGTTCCATTCACATGGGGTGCGTTTGCTGTCACAAAACAATCCTGCATTGCACTGCGACTTGAAATTAGGAAGGGGACATCCCTTCCTAATTGCAACTCGCAAGCCCGTTTTGCAATTCGGTAACCAGGTTACCGAATCACAAAATGGGTTTTGTGCATTGCAAAGTGCATTTTGCATGTTGCAAACAGCGAAAATCACTGTTCATGACGTGCAAAATGCTTCCTACATCTGGCCCTACGTTTTTTATGATTTACCTACAGCTAAAATATGTGACCATCTTTTAGGACTTTTCAAAATGACAAAAATGAAAGAGTAATCTTATAAAATCTGTACCGTCCATTCAATAAGGCTCTAGCCACATGGCTATTGCATTCATTTGACCTATTAGTTTATAAAAGTCCTTCCAGTTGATTGATTACAAGTCTCTGATAAAATTCACGAGAAATTACTCTCATTGGCCCATTGAAGAAAGATAATTCAATTTCATTCCCTTTTTCTTGGGAAATTGTTCATCTTCTTGAGGATCTTGCTAAAGAAAGTTTTGCATTGGAGATAACATTGGGAGGAGAGCTGCACCCATGCATTATTTTCAATAGCCATTTCCTGCCTTGCTGTTTCAGGAGTCAATTTTAGTAATTGTTCTACAGTGCTGCATAACTGCAAGCCAGTATTAGGATTAATTCTAGATGCCATGAAGTTTACCTGTGTTGTCCGTGTCCTTTTGGACTACTTCTAGAACCAAGCCTGATTGTTCAAATGTTTTTGTAGAGAGTTATGCTGGAACAACTGTCCTAGGAACTGAAATAGAGAAATGCTTCCTCTTTAAACAATTTTCTGATGGAAGGAAGTAAAAGAATGGCTCCTCTTAAAAAAAGAAGAGTAAAGGAACATCATCACTGTGGTCACCGTCCTCTTTCTTTCTGGATCTTGAAGAGAAAATTAAAGATTTGATTTACAAAAGAGCATAACTGGATGTAATAGTTTTGTGTAAAAGTGGAACAAAGATCCGCCGAGGTTTTTCTTGACTGTCTCTTTTCCAAGGCTCACTTAGATTTAGACCTATGAATGAAGTACTATTTATGTGTAGTTTGCATTAAGGTATGTTTTCAGCGAATTCATTTTTTTGTATTGTAGGAGGCTGGCCTGGCTTGTAGTGAGTACCTAGGGGTACTTACACCTTGCACCAGGCACAGTTATCCCTTATTAGTGTATAGGGTGTCTAGCAGCATAGGCTGATAGATAATGGTAGCTTAGCAGAGCAGCTTAGGATGAACTAGGAGATGAGTGAAGCTCCTGCAGTACCACTAGTGTCATATGCACAATATCATAAGAAAACACAATACACAGGTATACTAAAAATAAAGGTACTTTATTTTTATGACAATATGCCAAAAGTATCTCAGTGAGTACCCTCAGTATGAGGATAGCAAATATACACAAGATATATGTACACAATACCAAAATATGCAGTAATAGTATTAGAAAACAGTGCAAACAATGTATAGTTACAATAGGATGCAATGGAGACACATAGGGATAGGGGCAACACAAACCATATACTCCAAAAGTGGAATGCGAACCACGAATGGACCCCAAACCTATGTGACCTTGTAGAGGGTCGCTGTGACTATTAGAAAATAGTAAGGGTTAGAAAAATAGCCCACCCCAAGACCCTGAAAAGTGAGTGCAAAGTGCACTAAAGTTCCCCAAAGGACATAGAAGTCGTGATAGGGGAATTCTGCAGGAAAGACACAAATCAGCAATGCAACAAAGATGGATTTCCAGTCGAGGGTACCTGTGGAACAAGGGGACCAAGTCCAAAAGTCACAAGCAAGTCGGAGATGGGCAGATTCCCAGGAAATGCCAGCTGTAGGTGCAAAGAAGCTGCTACTGGACAGTAGAAGCTGAAGATTCTGCAGGAACGACAAGGGCTAGGAACTTCCTCTTTGGAGGACGGGTTCCCCACGCCGTGGAGAGTTGTGCAGAAGTGTTTTCCTGAAGAAAGACCGCCAACAAGCCTTGCTAGCTGCAAATTGTACGGTTAGGGTTTTTGGATGCTGCTGTGGCCCAGGAGAGACCAGGATGTCGCCAATTGTGTCTGGGGACAGAGGAGGCGTCGAGCAAGACAAGGAGCCCTCTCAGAAGCAGGCAGCTCCCGCAGAAGTGCCGGAATAGGCACTACGAAGTGGAGAGAAACGGTGCTCACCCGAAGTTGCACAAAGGAGTCCCACGTCGCCGGAGGACAACTTAGGAGGTCGTGCAATGCAGGTTAGAGTACCGTGGACCCAGGCTGGACTGTGCACAAAGGATTTCCACCGGAAGTGCACAGAGGCCGGAGTAGCTGCAAAAGTCGCGGTTCTCAGCAATGCAATCTGGCGTGGGGAGGCAAGGACTTACCTCCACCAAACTTGGACTGAAGAGTCACTCGACTGTGGGAGTCACTTGGACAGAGTTGCTGGATTCAAGGGACCTCGCTCGTCGTGCTGAGAGGAGACCCAGGGTACCGGTGATGCAGTTCTTTGGTGCCTGCGGTTGCAGGGGGACGATTCCGTCGACCAACGGGAGATTTCTTCGGAGCTTCTAGTGCAGAGAGGAGGCAGACTACCCCCACAGCATGCACCACCAGGAATGCAGTCGAGAAGGCGGCAGGATCAGCGTTACAGAGTTGCAGTAGTCGTCTTTGCTACTTTGTTGCAGTTTTGCAGGCTTCCAGCGCGGTCAGCAGTCGATTCCTTGGCAGAAGGTGAAGAGAGAGATGCAGAGGAACTCGGATGAGCTCTTGCATTTGTTATCTAAGGAAATCCCCAAAGCAGAGACCCTAAATAGCCAGAAAAGAGGGTTTGGCTACTTAGGAGAGAAGATAGGCTAGCAACACCTGAAGGAGCCTATCAGAAGGAGTCTCTGACATCACCTGATGGCACTGGCCACTCAGAGCAGTCCAGTGTGCCAGCAGCACCTCTGTTTCCAAGATGGCAGAGGTCTGGAGCACACTGGAAGAGCTCTGGGCACCTCCCAGGGGAGGTCAGGTCAGGGGAGTGGTCACTCCCCTTTCCTTTGTCCAGTTTCACGCAAGAGCAGGGCTAAGGGGTCCCTGAACCGGTGTAGACTGGCTTATGCAGAAATGGGCATCATGTGTGCCCATGAAAGCATTTCCAGAGGCTGGGGGAGGCTACTCCTCCCCTGCCTTCACACCATTTTCCAAAGGGAGAGGGTGTAACACCCTCTCTCAGAGGAAGTCCTTTGTTCTGCCATCCTGGGCCAGGCCTGGCTGGACCCCAGGAGGGCAGAAGCCTGTCTGAGGGGCTGGCAGCAGCAGCAGCTGCAGTGAAACCCCGGGAAAGGCAGTTTGGCAGTACCAGGGTCTGTGCTACAGACCACTGGGATTGTGCCAACTATGCCAGGATGGCATAGAGGGGGCAATTCCATGATCATAGACATGTTACATGGCCATATTCGGAGTTACCATTGTGAAGCTACATATAGGTAGTGACCAATATGTAGTGCACGCGTGTAATGGTGTCCCCGCACTCACAAAGTCCTGGGAATTGGCCCTGAACAATGTGGGGGCACCTTGGCTAGTGCCAGGGTGCCCACACACTAAGTAACTTAGCACCCAACCTTTACCAGGTAAAGGCTAGACATATAGGTGACTTATAAGTTACTTAAGTGCAGTGTAAAATGGCTGTGAAATAACGTGGATGTTATTTCACTCAGGCTGCAGTGGCAGGCCTGTGTAAGAATTGTCAGAGCTCCCTATGGGTGGCAAAAGAAATGCTGCAGCCCATAGGGATCCCCTGGAACCCCAATACCCTGGGTACCTCAGTACTATATACTAGGGAATTATAAGAGTGTTCCAGTAAGCCAATGTAAATTGGTAAAATTGGTCACTAGCCTGTTAGTGACAATTTGAAAGAAATGAGAGAGCATAACCACTGAGGTTCTGGTTAGCTGAGCCTCAGTGAGACAGTTAGTCATAACACAGGTAACACATTCAGGCACACTTATGAGCACTGGGGCCCTGGCTGGCAGGGTCCCAGTGACACATACAACTAAAACAACATATATACAGTGAAAAATGGGGGTAACATGCCAGGCAAGATGGTACTTTCCTACATGTATTGGTACTGAATAATCAGAACTATTTTGCTGCCATCAATACTCAGACTATTGGTGTGAACCCAACATCCACACAAAACACTCTAAACATGAAACCCAGATAATAAAAGAGTTACCTTGTGCAGACCAACAAATAGGATGGAATAGAATGGGATGTGCAGATCTCTTTGCCAGTGTTGAAATTCCACAATGCTTTTGTGCAAGACCTACAGCAATAGAGGTGGCTGATAGCACTCTGGTTGACTCTGCTCAGCTGAAGGCCCCTTTCAGCATATGGATCAAGATGAGAGAGGATAGACTGGTTGCTGTGGTATTTCGTCATCCTCATGTATCTTTCATCCTGCATGACTTCCACAGTCTATGACTTCTCTTACCACTTTTAATTCTTCTTCCAGCACTCCTGTTCTGTTAAATCCTGGTATGACAACTTGCTTGTTAGCTTGAAGGAAAGATAATACTGTCGTAGACGCAATAAATCCATGTGAAAGTCTCAAGGCATTGGGAATAATAGCAGATGGAAGGAAGTAAAAGAATGGCCAGTGAGTACTTAACTGAATAGCTAGGATTTCATTAGAATATTAAAGAAGTTAAACATATCTAACAGACAATAAAAATGTAGAAGCATGTCAGGAAAACAAGTACCTGGTTCCTAATGTCCAATTAACTTTCAGAGTGGTTAGTAATTTCTGATTGGTTGTGGGCAGGCTATGTCTGCAAAAAATGTGGTGCATTGTAGCCTCAAAATAATCTGGTGCCAGACTATGGGGACTCTTATGGAGCATTCATTATACTATGGATGAACGTTCCACCTCAGTCAAAGCCCTTATTGTTTTTTAAGGACTCTAAGTGATCTAAATCACAAACAAACCTATTTTAGCATTCTTTGCTACTCGAGCTGTCTTATCAGTTGGGATATCATGGTACCATTCCATCATCATTTCAACCTCTTGATGTAATATCAGATTGGCATCTATGATATTGACCCCAATTTGATTTTGTGCAGAAGCCTTGGGCAGTAGGCATCAATTCACTGGTTGACACAGAGCACAGAGATGCAAGCAGACAATCAATCAATCATTGGTATTATAAAGTGTGACTTATCACCCCAAGGGGTATCCAGACCTTGGAGTGGTTGAGTGTGCTTGCTGTAGGGTAATCACAGGTTGAAGAGCCAGGTCTTGAGTTCTCTTCTGAAGTAGGTAAGGGTAGGAGTGGTGCGGAGGTTTAAAGGAGGTCATTCCATTCTTTGGTGGCAACGTGGGAGAAGGTGCGCACTCCACCACGGCTGCGGTGAATCCCAGGGATATGGGGGAGGAAGACGAAATGGAGCTTTCTGGTGGGCAGGTGGAAGGATAGACTGTGATTGATGATCTTTGGTCCAGTGTTGTGGAGAGCCCTTTACGCGAGAGTGAGGATCTTGAATTTGCATCTCTTGTGGATGGCTAGCCAGTGAAGGTTTCTGGGATGGAATGTGATGCTGGCTTGCCTGGCGAGGTCGAGGATGAGTCTAGCTGCTGTGTTCTGAATGGTATGCAGGTGTTTGAGGAGCTGGGTGGGCAATCTGGTGTAGATGGTGTTGCCGTAGTCGAGATGGCTGGCGATGGGAGATTTTCCATAGCATGCGAAGGATGTGGAAGCATGATGAGACCACTGTATTTATCTGCTGTTTGAATGAGAGTTCCTTATCGATGATGATGATGCTAAAGTTGCAGGCTTGGTCAGTCGGGCTAGGGGGAGTGCCCAGTGTGGTCAGCCACCAGGTGTCGTACCAGGGGGTGGGGTTGTTACTAAAGATGGTAACTCTGGTTTTGTCCACGTTGAGTTTGAGGTAATTGGACTTCATCCACTCCCCGATGTTGGGCGTGGCGCTTTTAAAGTTGGATCTGGCGTTGGAGAGTTCTTCCGAGAGAAAGATTATTAGCTGCATGTGTTGGCGTAGGAAATTATCTTGAGTCGATAGGTTTGAACGATCTCCACCAGAGAGGACATGTAAGTGTTGAAAAGTGTGGGGCTGAGGGAGGACCCCTGAGGGACACCACAGATGATGTTCATGGGTTTTGATGTGTAGGGAGGGAAGTTGATCCTCTGAATGGGTCCTGTGAGGAAGTTATGGATCCATTTGAGGGCATTGCTACGGATTCCCAGGAGGTTGAGTCTGGTCACAAGGGCGTGGTGAGAGACTGTGTCTAATGTGCCAGAGATGTCAAGGAGGATCAGGGCAGCTCTCATTACAGCAACAGATGACATCTGGATGATCCTAGACAGAGGAGAAACTGTGGCTATCATCTTACTGGATCTCTCAGCCGCACTTGACAGAGTCTCCAACCCCATCAGATGACTGCAGGAGGCCAACATTTAAGGGCCTGCCCTCCAATTTATCTGCTCATTGTTAACCAGAAGAACTTCAACAGTTAACCTGCCTTCTTACACCTCTGAAGCCTGGGATCTCATCTGCAGAGTACCTCAAGGCTCCTCACTCAGTCTCGCTCCCTTCAATATTAACATTACCCCACTGGCCACTGTCATTGATGTCCATGAAATCAGCATCCTCTTTTATGCTGTTGACATACAACTTATACTGTCCCCCTCCGGCAAATCCTCCAACACAAGGAACAAACCAACAGCCTGCATGATGAAAGAACCAGATGGATGAAGTCCAACTGCCTCACGCTGAACACGGCCAAGGCAGAAGTGGTTATTTTTGTAAAGGATGCATCACTGTGGAACTTTACCTGGTGGCTCACAGATGTCGGACTTCCTCTGAGCCCCACCCGACATGCAAAAAACCTCAGGATCATCATTGATATGCTAGAAATGTCCACTAGGGTCAACACTGTCACTGTGTCCTAATTCCACACTCTGAAGAATCTAAGAAAGATCTACTAGTGGCTACTGGACAAGACAGGCAAGACCATCAGCCAGGCCCTCATTACCAGCAAGCCGGACTATCAGAATTTGTTCTATGCCGGGATCATCAACCACCTCTCAATGCAACTACAGAACACAGCAGCCAGACTCTTCCTCAGCCTCCCACGCTGGACTCATATCACACCACACCAGAGGGTGATCCACTGGCTTCCTGATACATGTGTGCACAGTTCAAACTCCTCACACACACACATACAAAGCAATGCACAACACAGACCTAGCTTACCTGAACAATTGCATTTACTTCCATCTACCTTCCCGGCACCTCCGCTCAGCCAGACGCTTTTAGCATGCACCCCTTGCATTTGAAAAACTGGAACTGGACATTGAGCCTTCTCTTGCATCACTCTTAAAGCATGGAATTACCTCCTCTCATATTAGAGACTCCTCTTCTTTTCTTGAATTCTTCAAGAAGTTGAAGACCTGACTCTTTGAGAAGGCCCCTTCCTTTATTCCTGTGGATAGCCTCACATACCTGCACAGTGCCATGATACTCTCACAGGAGATCATGCACTATACAAATACAGATACCATAACATGACATGGTGAACTTGAAAGGTAGCTGAATGCCCAACAAATGTAGGAGTACTAAGAGGTGATGTTTACAATGGTATTTTCACATATAAAGCCAGTAGTTCCCAACAATTAAACCTATTTGCCATGTGTAAGGAAATGCCTCCTTGGCATGGTTACCCCCTGACTTTTTGTCTTTGCTGATGCCAAGTTACGATTTGAAAGTGTGCTGGGACCCTGCTAACCAGGCCCCAGCACTAGTGTTCTTTCCCTAAACTGTACTTTTGTCTCCGCAATTGGCACAACCCTGGCACTCCGGTAAGTCCCTTGTAACTGGTACCCCTGGTACCAAGGGCCCTGATGCCAGGGAAGGTCTCTAAGGGCTGCAGCATGTCTTATGCCACCCTAGGGACCCCTCACTCAGCACATACACACTGCTTGCCAGCTTGTGTGTGCTGGTGGGGAGAAAATGACTAAGTCGACATGGCACTCCCCTCAGAGTGCCATGCCAACCTCACACTGCCTGTGGCATAGGCAACACACCCCTCCAGCAGGCCTTACAGCCCTAAGGCAGGGTGCACTATACCACACGTGAGGGCATATGTGCATGAGCACTATGCCCCTACAGTGTCTAAGCAAAACCTTAGACATTGTAAGTGCAGGGTAGCCTTAAGAGTATATGGTCTGGGAGTCTGTCAAACACGAACTCCACAGCACCATGATGGCTACACTGAAAACTGGGAAGTTTGGTATCAAACTTCTCAGCACAATAAATGCACACTGATGCCAGTGTGCACTTTATTGTAAAATACACCCAGACGGCATCTTAGAGATGCCCCCTGAAAACATACTGACTTCCAGTGTGGGCTGACTAGTTTTTGCCAGCCTGCCACACACCAGACATGTTGCTGGCCACATGAAGAGAGTGCCTTTGTCACTCTGTGGCCAGGAACAAAGCCTGTACAGGGTGGAGGTGCTTCTCACCTCCCCCTGCAGGACCTGTAACACCTGGCGGTGAGCCTCAAAGGCTCACCCCCTTTGTTACAGCGCCACATAGCATCCCAGCTAGTGGAGATGCCCGCCCCTCCAGCCACTGCCCCCACTTTTGGCGGCAAAGCTGGAGGAGATAATGAGGAAAACAAGGAGGAGTCACCCCCCAGTCAGGACAGCCCCTAAGGTGTCCTGAGCTGAGGTGTCTCTTACTTTTAGAAATCCTCCATCTTGTAGAAGGAGGATTCCCCCAATAGGATTAGGGATGTGCCCCCCTCCCCACAGGGAGGAGGCACAAAGAGGTTGTAGCCACCCTCAAGGACAGTAGCCTTTGGCTACTGCCCTCCCAGGCCTAAATACACCCCTAAATTCAGTATTTAGGGGCTCCCAGAACCAAGGAAGATAGATTCCTGCAACCTAAAGATGAAGAAGGTCTGCTGACCTGAAGCCCTGCAGTGAAGACGGAGACGACAACTGACTTGGCCCCAGCCCCACCGGCCTGACTCCCTACTTTGAAGAAAACTGCAACAGCGACACATCCAACAGGGTCCAGCGACCTCTGAAGCCTCAGAGGACTACCCTGCATCTAAAGGACCAAGAAGCTCCCGAGAACAGCGGCCCTGTTCAAGAAATTGCAACTTTCTGCAACAAAGAAGCAACTTTTAAAGACCACACGTTTCCCGCCAGAAGCGTGAGACTTTCCACTCTGCACCTGACGCCCCCGGCTCAACCTGCGGAAATCTAACACTACAGGGAGGACTCCCCGACGACTGCAAGCCCGTGAGTAGCCAGAGTTGACCCCCCCAAACCCCCACAGCGACGCCTGCAGAGGAAATCCAGAGGCTCCCCCTGACCGCGAGTGCCTGTAACAAGGGACCCAACGCCTGCAACCAACACTGCACCCGCAGCCCCCAGGACCTGAAGGAACCGAACTCCAGTGCAGGATCGACCCCCAGGCGACCCTCTGCCTAGCCAAAGGGGTGGCTACCCCGAGGAGCCCCCCCTGTGCCTGCCTGCATCGTTGAAGAGACCCCCGGGTCTCCCCATTGATTCCTATCTGAAACCCGACGCCTGTTTGCACTCTGCACCCGGCTGCCCCTGTGCCGCTGAGGGTGTACTTTCTGTACCTGCTTGTGTTCCCCCCGGTGCCCTACAAAACCCCCCTGGTCTGCCCTGCGAGGACACAGGTACTTACCTGCTGGCAGACTGGAACCGGGGCACCCCTGTTTCCATTGAAGCCTATGTGTTTTGGGCACCATTTTGACCTCTGCACCTGACCGGCACTGAGCTGCTGGTGTGGTAACTTTGGGGTTGCCTTGAACCCCCAATGGTGGGCTACCTTGAACCCAACTTTGAACCCTGTAAGTGTTTTACTTATCTGTGAATTTAACATTTACTTACCTCCTCCAGGAACTGTTGATTTTTGCAGTGTCCACTTTTAAAATAGCTTATTGCCATTTTTGTCAAAACTGTACATGCTATTGTGATTATTCAAAGTTCCTAGAATACCTGAGTGAAATACCTTTCATTTGTAGTATTATTTGTAAATCTTGAACCTGTGGTTCTTAAAATAAACTAAGAAAATATATTTTTCTATATAAAAACCTATTGGCCTGGAGTAAGTCTTTGAGTGTGTGTTCCTCATTTATTGCCTGTGTGTGTACAACAAATGCTTAACACTACCCTCTGATAAGCCTACTGCTCGACCACACTACCACAAAATACAGCATTAGAATTATCTCTTTTTGCCACCATCTTACCTCTAAGGGGAACCCTTGGACTCTGTGCACACTATTTCTTACTTTGAAATAGTGCATACAGAGCCAACTTCCTACACCATGCCACTGCTTGTTTGGATACTACAGCTGCTGTGAATACAGATACATTTATGGGGCCAATGTTGTAAGTGATTTATTAAAATATTACAAATGCTTTCAAAGATGGATGCCACGGATGAGTGCGCATCCAAGGTGCCCATCTTTGAATTAAATTGTATTGCATTAATGTTTTAACAAACCAATTCAAATATGGCCATGGTGGCCATCTTTAAATTGGGCTTGTCAAAATAATACAAACTCATCTCTAAGTGCCCCCACACATGGCATCACATCCACACTTGTGGGAGCAACTCTGAAGTCCATTGTAAGATGGACAGCCACCAATATGCAGCAGGTGCCAAATTGGTTTATAAAAGAGAGAGAAGTGGGAAGGGGCCCTGAGTGGTAGGATGGGGGGGATCAAAGAAGAAAGAAGGAAGAGTGGAGTATTAAAAAATGAGTGGGATGGGAGGGGCAGGGAATACAACAGACAAACTGGGTGACAAGGGAAGCACTATGGAGAGCGATAGGTTGGGAAAAATCAAGGAGGCAGCAGCACACAGGGAAGAAAGCGAGAAAATACATATATTCACACAAAGTGCTTGAAGCAAAAGTAAATTAAGTAACATCAGCAGTGGAAGGATACAAGTCAACCATTCAGAACACTATGAGACCAAAATGCTCTGGGGTTAGTTTAATGCATATATGTATTCCAAAATGGAAACCACAGGTTCCTTATAAGGATATGGTAAGGTCGAAAATGGGCAGAGTGCAATAGTACAGAGAACAGGACACCATGGCTGGAGGTTGGGGAGGCAGAGGAGGCATGATTGAGACGTGGACCGAGTAAAAATATCACCACCAGAGCAGAATAGTGCTTTATTCTCATCGTGGAAGAAAGAGCATTCAAAAGCAGACCACACCCATATTATAAAAGATTAAGCAATACACATAAGGAGGTTGAATTCTAAATGGACTAATGCTAAATATTAATCAATTTTCAGTTGACACAAAAATGTTAATGTTATTATAACCATTTCAGTTAGACTCATTTTACTGACGTTGGAAGGATAAAAGGCTGTGTCAGCTCTGTCAAGAAAAGTTGGTTACCTGTGAGCTGTTAAGTTTTTTGCCCTTGCACTAAGCCTGCTGAGATTTCTCACCACAGCTTGCTTTCAATTAACAGATCAACTTCTTTAACATTTTAAATAGTGAATCTGATAAGGATTATTTAAAATAGAGGCATAGATGTGAGGAGAGTGAATGGGTACGCAAGCGGCTGGGTAGCACGGAGCATGCGTGCCGGGTGCTGGTATACCAAACTCCCCGACTATCCGCAGATAGCAGAATTTACACGTGCCTGAAACAGATTAAAACGTATTTTTAATTCGGTGAAAATATTTAGCAGGCAGACACTTGTGTTTAGAGGGAATAGGTAAATTATATTCACAGGGCTGTCAAAATATTTAGTACATTTCTCATTTGCAAACTTTTCTTCAAATGTTATGTAAATAGAATGCAAATTTACACTGAGAATACATTTCAAGAGGGAATAGGTGGGGCTAAGCAGTTTTTGCTTCTTACAGTAGGTTTGCAATTAACAAAAAAGCGGATAAATATATACATATTTGTACAATGCACTTGCTGTTTGAAATGCGTGTATTGCAGTTATCTGAATACACCATTAGATTAAAGTTTCCTTGTTCATTGTGTTTCCTTTCCAAGATAAACAGTCACTGTTCCTGTGAAGGAAAGCGGTTAAAGTTTCTGAATAACACGCTTCCACTAATGGGTTCTAGACCGTACCTGGACGTCTATGTGTCATAACTGAACCCAATACAAGTAATTTGGAAACCACATCAAACAAACAAGATCTACATCTTGGTATGACAATATTTTGTAACCAGGAAAACCATGTACCCAGATTCATACATAGAGCTTAATACTGGAGGCTGAACTGTCTTTAAAAAATGTCTATGGATCTACCTCAGGCTGCCCTCTTTTCAGGGCCCGTCCTGCCACTGCTAGTAGCAAAAACTATCTATCTATCTATCTATCTATCTATCTATCTATCTATCTATCTATCTATCTATCTATCTATCTATCTATTTTGGTGATTTTATTGGACACAATGCAGTAATATAAAACCCTTATTTCATAGGAAAATGCGACATATGGAAAACACTTTACCGTTGCCTGTAAGATGCAGATTTCATCATCAGAATGCACCCCCCAAAACACCCTGCAGAGCTTTAACGTTGTCAGTGCTACTAGTATCGTGTGGCATGGAAGACCAAACCATGAAGCAAGGTTATCACAATTATGCAGAAAAAAATAGTTATGCAACACATTTTCAACAGTATTATTTTCACCCATTTGAAAATGTTACATATGGTGTAGCAATATGTCGTCAAACGTAAGAACCTACTTATAAGCCCCTTGCGCCGGTGTTGCATCACTTTTTATGACGCAATGGTGGCGCAAACTGTGAACTCATCTATGAGGCCACGCAAAGCAACTTTGTGTGGTTTTGAATGGCCTCAGAAATATGGAGAAGGGCAAGGCAATGTAAATTGCTGGGTTGCCTTAATCTGCATAAGGGAGGCATAACATGGGCGTTGTAGTGGTTGTTCCTGAGGAACGACCATGGATTTTGACGCATCCCCAGATTGATAAGAACTGGTAAACCTGGGGATGTGCATTGGTAATAGGCAGCCCATTGTGTGCTAGCATGGGGGGACACAAGAGTAATGTGACGTATGCAATAGATAGGGCAAATTCTCACCCTTTCAATTTGATGCAGGGCAGCGCAGCAAGTTGATTTGCTGCACGACCCTGCACCAAATCCCTATACATATGCCCAGTAATCTTTGAAAAAGCAAAATGGAATTCTGAATTTTCACCACTAAACCAACTGTATAGATTCTGACTGGAACTTCATTGGAATGCTTGTGAACATATGTTTTGTGGAGGTGCATAACAGATGTGAAGGTTACTCAACTCAATGATTCCTTTTGTCAACTTCATGAAGGTGACTGAGTAAACTCAGTGGCAGCGAGTGGCCTTTAAAAGTGGAGGGACTTAAAAGTGAGGGATGGCTTTTATATAACGAGCGAAGTGAGAAAGCTCGACTGACAAAAAAAGGGTTTCTCTCTGAGTTTTCTGTTATTGCATACAGATATATAATACAACAACTGGCCAGGGGCATCCTGAAACCCCTGCTTTAGGAGCTACAGCAAGGACTTGGTTTCATTATGAGCCTCTTCTCTCTGCAGCTCAGCAGATAAAAGCTCATAATGTACCCAAAGGAATACAGCATCAATAGAAGAACAAGCAGGAGCAAGAAAGAACGAAAGATGGGTAAATGAAAAGGGGAAGAAGGAAGAGTATTGAGTGGATGAAAGGGTGGGAGGATGGATGAATGAGTGAGTGGATGGATGAGTGGATGAATGAATGACTGAACGGATGAATGAACGGGTCGGTAAAAAGATGAACAAATTTACCATTCAATATGGCAAATCCGCAACAGGTAGCAATTGCAGTTCATATGAGACAACTCCTTACTGCACATTTATTGGCACATGGGCTAATTGCCCAGGTGGGTCCAGTCACATTTGTGGTGGATGTACATGGAGCTTATAGAACAGAACTCTTCTGTTCTTGGGTCACATTTCCAGCAGTTGATGGGAACACAAATACATCACTATACACCTGCAAATGTACCTGGAAAATACAGGGTATACACATATTTAGAAATACCCTTATCTTATCAAGAACATAATAATTGGCTTGATGGAGCCCTACCCCACACGGTTTTAGCAGTTAAGTTAGGTTCTCTAAGTAATGATGGTCCTACCTGGCCTTTATTGGCCACTTATACACCTCACTCTGCTGCAGTGAACTTAACGGTAGCTGGAGTCCGTCGCTTATATACTGATCTGACGGCAATATACAGACGATTAGTACAGTTTGTAATGCAAACGTTAAACAAAAACCCAGCATGTGCTGCTCCGGTGCAACCACATGCAGTAACGCCAGGTATTAACCCTGCAACTGTACATTCAATCATGGGTAAGGTACCCACCAAACAAGAAGAAATTCAGTTTTGGTTAGCTCAAAAAATAAATGCACTGGAAGCAGTATTTCCTCATACGGGACCTCAGGATAAACACAGAATACTAACAATGCGCTTGCCATTTGGGATGGTTCCCACAATAGACAACTGTAATACATGGGGCACGGAATTTGCCATGCTCTATACTACCGCCCATGGCACACCGACACTTGACAATTTACAGGAAGTGTTGAAACAAATTCTAGATGAATACGGGGAATCCCAGGCCATGGATATGGGGATGCAATTAATGGGCAACTTTGCCACAGTATCCTCAATGATTTTAAGTAACCTTAAAGGGGAAGCGGTCGTGTTAGCGGTACGCATCTGGCTCTGGGATGTTCCTCGACAGGATCAAGAACGTGAGCTGACAAAGATTATCGCGGAGACCTACTCTAGTATTGGTCGAGATAGTCTGGGGACCAGACCAAAAAAAACACAGCTGCAGGGTAAATCTAATAAAGATTTTACCAAGCAAGTGCCTGAGGGTAATAAGAAACGCTGGGATAAAAAACAACAAACTCCTAAAAATGAAAGGGGAGAATCTCCGCATACGGAGACCCTGCAGAATAGATACAGGCCCTCATTATGACATTGGCGGTAAGTCACGCTACTGCCATGCCGACTGCAGGCCAACATACCGACGCCGTGACGGTTTACCGCTATCAATATCATGACACACACATAGCAATCCGTCACTATACAGACACACACATACAAGTCTGCCAGACCAAAGGTCAGTGATAAACTGGTGGTACCAAAACCCACACCGTTACGCCAACAGAACTACACCCACAGCATTATGACCCATAAATCGCCGCAGTGGACATTCAACCACGGTAAACCTTTTGCGGTTTAGTGCTATCCTTATTATGACACACCCGTAGCAATCCGTCACTATACAGACACACACACAAGTCCGCCAGATTAAAGACCTTTGGCGGTACATACCACCGCGCTCAAAATACACACACACATACAAAACTACACCACATTGGGCAATTCAAACTACACACAACTGACACACATACAACACACCACACCCACACCACTATAAAACACACACACACATTACCCACAACCTTTTACAACCCAAAAAAATTTACAACTGAGAGAGAGACACACCCAGAGCACCCACAGAACCAGAGCCACAGAACACCATCACAATACACCATCCACGCACCTCTCAGAACACACCACAAAATATCACCCCACACACCCTCACACACTACACCCATGGCACCACAAAGACACCCCAGGTTCTCAGAGGAGGAGCTAAGGGTCATAGTGGAGGAAATCATCCGGGTAGAGCCACAGCTATTTTGATCACAGGTGCAGCAGACATCCATTGCCAGGAAGATGGAGCTATGGCAGAGAATCGTGGACAGGGTCAACGCCATGGGACAGCACCCTAGAACAAGGGATGATGTCAGGAAGAGGTGGAACGATCTACGGGGGAAGGTACAAGACACCAGGTAGCTGTACAGAGGACTGGCGGTGGACCTCCATCTCCTCCCCCACAACTAACAACATTGGAGGAGCACGTTTTGGCAATACTGCATCCTGAAGGCCTGGAAGGAGTAGCAGGAGAACTGGACTCTGGTGAGCCAACTCTTTACTACTTTCACCCCCCCTACCTGCATGCCATCACAAACTCCCACCGCTATCCTCATTCCCATCACTGCACCACCTCCCACATACCCCACCATCACAACCCACCCATCCCAATACCAAGCCCTGCATGTAACACCAATGCATGGACCCCCATCACTAAAGCATGCACTTTAGAGAGAATCACCAAGCCCACAAAATCACTACTCACACAAGGCAAAGCTGACAGGGCAATCACAACCTTACAGGGCAACACATCCATGCACAAGATGTCACACGCAGAAATTGCATTTACATCCCCACAGGTCCCCCACCCAAGGATACCGGAGAGGAGGTGTCAGCAACATCCAGTCCACCCACAGAAGAGGCCCACAGTGATGACAGCAGCTCTGGACGCCTGGATCTGGATTACCAACCTGGCCCATCAGGGATCTCTGGACAGTCGGTTACCCAGGCACAGTGCCATACCACCACAGAGCCTCCCCCCTTAGGAAACACCAACACAGCAACCACTCAGCGGGCCCATACCTCTGTCGCCAGGACACGTCAATCAACAGTGTTTCCACCACTACAGGGACCCCAGGCCACCCCACAAACACAGGACAATCAGGGACCTGGGGTCAGTGGCAGTGGGCACACGGTTCAGGGGACAGAGGCATAGGACAACAGGGAAACAGGGAGGACTGCTGTGCAACAGGGGGAGGACAGGCCCAGGGAACCAACTCTCCATGAGGCACTCACCAACATCCTGGGAGCATACCACCATTCCCAGGAGATGATGGGCCAGATACTGGACAAGTTGCAGGAGACCCAGCGGCTCCAGGCGGGACAATACCTGGGGATCAGGGAGGACCTGAAGAACATCCACACCACCCTGGTCACCATTGCAGGGGTGCTAGCTGACATGGCCAACACCATGAGGGAGGCAGTGGCACACCACCGGGCCCCTGACACCAGCCAAACCAATGAACAGCCCTCCACCTCCGCTGCCGCTAGTGGACAGGAGGCCCCGCCACAGGAAAAACAGTCCACCAGCACTCCTCCCCCGTCAGAAGGAGAACCACCCTGCAAACGGTCGTTGCGATCCAGGCAGAAGCCAGAGAACATTGCCAAGACCCCCGCCAGGAAATAAGACTCTCCTGATTGTCACCCTTCTGTCCCTCTCTATCACCCTGTCAACTGTGAACTGCCATTGCTCCCCTTCTTATGCCCCCTTGGACTCTATCCTGGACTTCCATTATCACCCCAGCCCATTGCACATCCCCTTCTACCTCTTAGCACTTAAAAAATACAAGTATGGAGTATGTCAAATGATTGAATTATGTATTTGTTTAACAAGGTTTAAACACTGCAATACAACTGTACAGTAATGTACACATAGGAATGACCTGTAGTTGGCTGCAGGCAACACACCAGGGGCCAGAATGGGGCACAGATATCTGAAAATAGAGATGCCAAAGGGTACAGTAAGTGGCCATAGAAGTGGGAGAATCTGCCTTCCATGTACAATGTCAAATACAAAACTCTCAATGCAAAGTGAAGTTACCATGTCTTACCTGTGTGTCACTGGAAGTACTGTCATATAATAGCTGTTCTGTTGTCCTCATCCTCATCCTCATCCTCTGCCTCTTCATCTTTACTGTCCACAGGGTCCACTACTGCCCCAAGCCCATCTCAAGCCTCATCCTCCTGCAGAAAAGGCACCTGGCATCTCAAGGCAAGGTTATGCAACACGCAGCATGCCACGATTATCTGGCACACCTTCTTGGGTGAGTAGCACAGGGATCCACCTGTTAGATGCAGGCACCGAAACCTGGCTTTCAGGAGGCTGAATGTCCTCTCAATTATTCTCCTTGTTCGCCCATGTGCCTCATTGTAACGTTCCTCTGCCTTTTTCCTGGGATTCCTCACAGGGGTCAGTAGCCATGAGAGGTCGGGGTAACCAGAGTCACTTGCAATTATCGAGGGACACCTGTTAGACACACACTAACCCTTAGTGCCCACACCATACCCATACACCAACATTCACTGTGTGGGAACCAGGGCTCACCTATTAGCCACACCCAGTGCATCTGGAGTTGAGCCATCACATATGGGATGCTGCTATTCCTCAGGATATAGGCATCATGCACAGAGCCAGGATACTTAGCATTGACATGGGAGATGTACTGGTCCGCCAGGCACACTATCTGCACATTGTTCGAGGGAAAGCTCTTTTGATTTCTGAACACCTGTTCAATTCTCCGGGGGGGGGACAAATGCAATATGTGTACCATCAGTTGTCCCAATAATGTTGGGGATATGTCCCATTGCATAGAAGTCAGCATTCACTGTGGCCAAATCCTCCACCTGGGGGAAAACGATGTAGCTGCGCATGTGTTTAATCAGGGCAGACAACACTCTGGTCAGCACTATTGAGAACATTGGCTCTGACATTCCTGCTGCCAAGCCCACTGTAACTTGGAAGGAGGCAGTTGCTAGGAAATGGAGAACTGATAGAACTTGCACAAGAGGGAGGATTCTAGTGGGATGACAGATAGCAGACATCAGGTAAGGCTCAAATTGGGCGCACAGCGTCTCCATCTCCTTTTCATCTGCAGCGGTTGTAATCTAGGGGGCAAAACGGGAAGCAGCTGGTCAGTATTCCACATTTCCAAACACTACACTGCATTTCATGTTGTGACTGTAATAGTATGTCATTGGATAGGCCCAAATGGTGCCTATGTGTACTGTGACGCACTTAGGTGCCATGGCCTGCCCGCCCCCTGAAATGGCGTCAGCCTGTCCTGTTTGGAGGGACAGGTGGAAATGAGGTAATTCCACTGTCGTTGTGCCACGTTGCGGGAGGCGGTCGAGTACTGCCGTGCAACACCTCAGTGGTTGTCTTAGGACCCTATGGGTTACAGTGGCCAATGGTGATGTACGCTGGCGGTGACGGTACGCACCGCCGCGGACATGACCGCTATTTTCTATCTGTTCACTCACTTGCTACCTGACCTTCAACAGGAAAGGACCTACACTGCTAGTGCTGCTGTGACCTGTGTCTGGAACCGACCATGGCTCGTGTCACTGGGGAAAGAGCCCCTGCTTTCACCGCTGTGGAGTTGGAGAGACTGGTGGATGGGGTCCTACCCCAGTACTGAATGTTGTATGGGCCTCGAGACCAACAGGTGAGTACACTGTGAGCACGATGCATGGGGCATGAATGCATGGAGTGGTGTGTGCGAAGGCCTCGTGTAGTGGGAGGTTGGTGGAAGGGTTCTGGGCAGCGTGATGCATGTATGGTGGGCAATGTCTGTGAGTAAGGGGATTTGAGGGCCATGGTAGGCCATGAGTGTAGCAGGCCGGACTGTCTGACTGATACCTTTTTCAATGTACGTTTTTCTGCAGGTCAGTGCCCATCAGAAAAAGGTTATATGGTAATCCATCGCCAAGGATGTGCGGACCCTGGGGGTCTACCACAGGCGGAGCACCCACTGTCACAAATGCTGGGAGGACCTGAGACGCTGTGCAAGGAAGACGGCGGAGGCCCAGCTGGGGATGGCCTCCCAACGAGGAAGGGGTGCCCATGAAGCCTGACCCCCCTGATGGCCCACATACTGGCGGTGGCCTATCCAGAGCTGGATGGGCGCTTGAGGGCATCACAGAAGCCACAAGGGGGTGAGTACAGTTTCCAAATATACTACATGCACGTGGTGGGGTGGTATCTGGGTGGGGGATGTGGGCCTGTGGGTGCCCCTAGGCCAGGCTGGACATTGCAGGGTAGTTTCCATGTTGGGCAGGAGCTGATGAACACCACCTCCAAACAAGCTAGTTGGCATCCACTACTTGGCAGGGGTCTTTGGGCCTCAGGTGTGCTGCTATTGGCGTTAGGTATTTTGGGCTAGTGACTAGCTTTGTGACTGGTAGTGCATTGCCTAGTGCGTAGGGCTGTTCCCTGTGTGTGTGTGTGCATACAACATCAGACAATGAAAGACGTGGCTGTGTATAGAAGGTGCGCACTTCCAAAGGCTTTTGATTAATGAAATATAAAGTTCATGACAGCAAAGTCTCTTCTTGGAGAAAGGGAGTGCTCAGGTAGTTAAACACCCAGCCACAGGGTGTATAAAGCTGTTGCCCAATAAGGGTCCCAGTCCATGTAGATGATGAGAAAACCACGGCACATCACAGGATCATAGTATGAAACATTTACTATTTAATAGTGTTTTAGGAAAAACAAATGTCCTAATTCAAAGAAATACATTCATAAGGTTGCTTGGAGATAGGTTCCAGAATGGTAAAAAAACACGTGTCGGCTGTTTTTTTACCATTCTGGAACCTATCTACAAGCAACCTTATGAATGTATTTCTTTGAATTAGGACATTTGTTTTTCCTAAAACACTATCAAATAGTAAATGTTTCATACTACGACCCTGTGTGTGTGTGTGTCGGGCACGCCAATGGTGGTGTTGTTGCTGCCATTGACCAAGTGAATCCTTTGTCTCTTCCCCCCCTTTTTGTTTTGGCACCGTGTCCTTATGTGCATTAGCATCGTTTGGCGGAGGAGCAGAGGCACCGGGGACAGAGGGAGCTGCATATCACAGGGCCCATGAAGCTCAATTCACCGATGGTGAGGGCACCAGTCGGTCGGAGGGTGAGGGGAGCATCATGGTGGAGGGGACAGTTCAGACAGTGATACCTCCTCCGATGGAAGCTCCCTGCTGGTGGTGGACACCTCTGTGCCCACCCCAACTACAGGTACAGCCGCCACCCCCATACCAGCACTGCCCCCCCAGCAGCCCCTCAGCGAGTTTCCCGTGCCCTCTCACCCAGGAGGGTGGGCATCTCCTTCGCCCCAGGCACCTCAGGCCCTGCCCCAGTTAGCCCTGCTGCCCTGAGTGAGGAGGCTATTGACCTCCTGCGATCCATCTCTGTTGGGCAGTCAACCGTAGTGAATGCCATCCAGGGGCTGGCAGGCCATTTACAAACAAATGCATTCCTGGAGGGCATTCACTCTGGTATGGCGGCCCAACAGAGATCAATCCAGGCTCTGGCCTCCTCCCTGATGGCAGCCATTGTTCCTGTCTCTAGCCTCCCCCCAACTTCCTCTGCCCAGTCCCATTACCCTCAACCCTAACCTATCCCAAGCACACATTCAGACCAACATGCACCCAAGACAACACACAGGAGTGGCTCAGGCAAACACGAGCACCACACATCATCACACAGGCACTCACACAAACATCATCCAGATGCAGACATAACAACACCCACTGCCTCCACTGTGTCCCCCTCCTCCTCGTCGTCCACCAGCCTCCCAGTAGCGTCTCCACTCACACCTGCATGCACTACATCCTCATCCACTACCCCATCACCATCACGCCTATCACTACACACCCCTCACTGGCAGTCACCACCCCACATCCATGCACATGTCCCCTGTGTACCCTCCCACTGTGTCTGTGCCCCCCCTCCTAAGGTACACAAACGCAAGCACTCAGACACCCAAAAGCCATCCACCTCACAACAGCATCCTGCCCATGCACCTGCACCCAAACACAGCAGACAGACACCTCCAACAACCACTCCCTCTTCCTCCACTCTCAAACCTTCACCCTATTCCCGCCCCAGTGTCCCTAAGAAGCTTTTCCTCTCTGCCGTTGACCTCTTCCCTACCCCTCCCCCGTCCTTCACTTCGGGCCAGGGTGGTCAGAACCCAGGCTAGCACCTCAGCCAGTCAGTCCACGGCCATAGTAGTGTTGGCAGCTACTGCAGGTGGGATAGGCTCCAGGGAACCAACCATCAGCACTGAGAGTGTCCCTGCACCAGCTGCCAAGGGAAGGACAAGGAGGCACCACCCGCTGCCAAGGGGAAAGGCAAGGAGGCACCACCAGCTGCCAAGGGCAAGGGCAAGTAGGCACTACCAGCTGCCAAGGGGCAGGGCAAGGAGGCACCACCAGCTGCCAAGGGGAAGGGCAAGGAGGCACCACCCGTTGCCAAGGGGAAGGGCAAAGGGTCTGCACCTGCAGGCAGGACGGACAGGAGGCCTGGTGCTGGGACTGATTCTGAGCCCCCACCACCAACCATGGTGGTTCAGCCGTCCGAGGCTGCAGGGGAAGGGCTGGAGCCTCCCCCACCACTGCTTGCACTGCCACCAGCACCACCACCAGCACCACTGTCAGCAGCAGCAGCAGCCCCAATGGGCAGCCGTCCGAGGCTGCAGGGGAAGGGCTGGAGCTTCCCCCACTACTGCCTGCACCACCACCAGCACCGCCACCAGCACCACTGCCAGCAGCAGCAGCCCCAGTGGGCAGCAGTCCACGGCTGTAGGGGATGGGCTGGTGCCTCCCCCCATCACTGCCAGCCCCGACACCAGCACCACCACTGCACCACTTAGCAGCCGTCACCGCTGGCGGGCAGTGTGTAGTTCTACCTCCATGGGCTGTAGTGCATCCTGGACCCTGCAAATCCTGTGGGTCTGACACCCAGGTAAGAGACTGTGACCTCGTACACCCCAAGATCTTCATCACAGGGCACAATGCCCCCTCCAGAACCAGTGGAAGAAGCCATCCACTCACCCCCTCCTTGCCAGGTTGAAGCACACAGGGCACAAAGCCCCCTCCAGAACCAGTGGAAGAGGCCATCCACTCACCCCCTCCTTGCCAGGATGAAGCACACAGGGCACAAGGCCCCCTCCAGAACCAGTGGAGAAGCCATCCACTAGAGAGACTGTGGCCTTGCACTCCCCTGGACCAAGCAGTGGGCAAACCACCCACTTGAGAGACTGTGGCTTTACACTCCCCAGGACCAAGCAGTGGGCAAACCACCCACTTGAAAGACTGTGGCCTTGCACTCCCCAGGACCATGCAGTGGGCAACCACCCACTTGAGAGACTGTGGCTTTGCACTCCCCAGGACCAAGCAGTGGGCAAACCACCCACTTAAGATACTGTGGCCTTGCACTCCCAATGACCAAGCAGTGGGCAAACCACCCACCTGAGAGACTGTGGCCTTGCACTCCCCAGGACAAAGTGAAGAGCATGTAGCCCCCTCCAGGACCAGTGGTGTTGTACCATCTCCCAGCTAAGGTGCCCCCCCATTCCCCATCCCCTTGAGGTGCCTGTGTATTTTTGACCTGATTCCCCAGCAGTGTTCTCTCCGTGTTGTTGCAGGAGTCAAGTGGGGCCTTGGCCTATGTGATGTGGCCCTGTGGCCCACGGACATTGAGGACTGGGCAATGTCTCTCCATTTGTATATATGTGTATACTGTTTTGATTTTGAATCACAAATTTCTAGTATTGTATCTGATTACACTCACTTTAAACAATTCTTTTTGCCCTTTCATTATTCCTGAGGGGTACAGGGTGTATATATAATGTTACTGCATCTGTTTGTGTGTATAGTGTTGGGGGTGGGGGTGTTGCGTGTTGCCCTCCCCCCTCCCTTGTGTGCTAGGCTGCAGTACTCACCGTGGTCGTCTTCGACGGCATTGATGTTTGTAGTGATTGAGGAGGTATACAATCATGGGAAATATGTGCAACTCGGGTTCCATGGCATCTTGGTTCTTCCCTGAGTCTCCAGAGGTGAGTCTTTGCTTTCTGTCTTCTGTTTCCGCTGTGCTTTTGATGCAGTTGGTATCGCCCCAGAAAAGGTGGTGGTTAGGCCTGTCATAATTGAGTAGGCAGTACATTGTCTTCCGCCTGGCTGTTGGCGGTTACAGTGGCAGTTGGTGTGTTGTGTGGGTGGATTCCGCTGTGGTCATAGTTACATTTGTTTTACCACCGGCCTGTTGGAGGTATTACAGCCACTTTATCACCGACCGCCAGGGTTGTAATGAGGGCCTTAATCTCAGAAACAGAGATAATACAAAAACGCCTGACAAATATCAGCATACTGATACACGCCAATCTTGTTCCTTTCAGGACTCATCAGAAAAACGCAGTGAGAGAGATGGGTGGTCAGAGCGAAGAACAGAGTATGTGAAACCAAGACAGCAATCACAACGCTCAACAGAGGTTTCTGTTAAAAAGGAAGAGAATCCTCCCCAACAAAAACCCCAATATAAAAAGAAAAAAGTGGCAGCGGTTGCTGTTCGACATGCCACTCAAGAAGAGGGCTCTATTGAAGAACAGTAAGTGGGCACTAGCGCTGCTAGACAGCGCGGCAGAGGTCACAATAGTTCGCCGGAGTCTTCAAGAGCATCTGGCGGTGAAAACAACTGATGACTTCCTACAAGTAGAAACTGCGCCAGACAGGGTCTACAAAGTAACATTACAGTTAGAAGGAGGCATTGAAAGCACACCCCACGAGGAACCAGGACACCTTGGAGCCCAAATTGCAGATACTGCCGGCGATGGTCTTCCTGCTCCTCTATCAGGAGTTCCAACGACGGCGGTGGCGACTAGGGGAGGGAAAAGAGAGTGACACACACACGCAACACGCAATACCCCCACCCCACCCTCACCCACAACACAATACACACAAACACATGCTGCAACATCACATATACACCCCTCCAACCCCCTAAAAGAACGCAAGGACAAAAGGAAATGATTTGAACGAATGTAATCATGTGAAATATCATTATCAAAATGCAAAATCCAATATATACAATTATGTACACCAAATACACAAGTCCGGATAGTGCACCAATCATTGTCCATGGACCACTGGGCCCAAAATGCATGGGCGAGGCCCACACTAGATACCTGACTCCAAACGGAGAGAACACTGGAGGGGCATCACATAGAAAATATACAGGCACCTGAGAGAGAGTGAGAGGGGGGCACCTCAGCCTGATGAACGCACAACGCCATTGCTCCACGAGGGGGCACCATGCCCATAGTTTGGTCCTGGGGAGTGCAAAGCCACAGTCTCTCAAGTCTTTCCAGTGGGTGGTTTGCCCACTGCTTTATCCTGGGGAGTGCAAAGCCACTGTCTCTCAAGTCTTTCCAGTGGGTGGTTTGCCCACTGCTTTATCCTGGGGAGTGCACAGCCACAGTCTCTCAAGTCTTTCAAGTCAGTGGTTTGCCCACTGCTTTCTCCTGGGGAGTGCAAAGCCACAGTCTCTCAAGTCTTTCCAGTGGGTGGGTTGCCCACTGCTGTATACTGGGGAGTGCAAAGCCACAGTCTCTCTAGTGGATAACAGTCTCCACTGGTTCTGGAGGGGGCTTTGTGCCCAGAGTGCTTCATCCTGGCAAGGACTGAGGTAGTGGATGTATCTCTCCACTGGTTCTGGAGGGGGCTTGACGCCCAGAGTGCTTCATCCTGCCAAGGACTGAGGTAGTGGATGTATCTCTCCAGTGGTTCTGGAGAGGGCTTGGCGCCCAGAGTGCTCCACGTGCAGTGTGGCCGGAGCAATACACTCACCTGGGTGTGTGTGCCAAGGACTGAGGTAGTGGATGTATCTCTCCACTGGTTCTGGAGGGGGCTTGGTGCCCAGAGTGCTTCATCCTGCCAAGGACTGAGGTAGTGGACGTATCTCTCCACTGGTTCTGGAGGGGGCATGGTGCCCAGAGTGCTTCATCCTGCCAAGGACTGAGGTAGTGGATGTATCTCTCCAGTGGATCTGGAGAGGGCTTGGCGCCCAGAGTGCTTCATCCTGCCAAGGACTGAGATAGTGGATGTATCTCTCCACTGGTTCTGGAGGGGGCTTGGTGCCCAGAGTGCTCCACGTGCAGTGTGGCTGGAACAATACACTCACCTGGGTGTGTGTGCCATGAGATTTCTGAGGTACAGGTAGCATGATACACCATGGAGGCAGAGACATACCCCACACTGCTGCGGCTTTGCATTCCATATGCAAGTGACAACTGTGATGACAGTGATGCTTCATGGAAGCTGCCCAGGGTCCTGGAACTCACCACCAGCCTCGGACGACTGACCACTGGGGATGGTAGCCATGTCAGCAGTAGTGCCACTGTCTGAGGACGTCGCAGGGCCGCTGGTGGTGCTTGCAGCGGTGTCAGTCGCGGCGGTGCTTGCGGCGGTGTCAGTTGCGGCGGTGCTTGTGGTGGGGTCTGTGGTGGCGGTGCTGGCTGCGGGGTCTGTGGTGGTGGTGCTGGCAGCGGGGTCTGTGGCAGCGGTGCTGGTGGCAGGGTCTGTGGCGGTACAGGTGGCGTTGTTCTCCGCCGTACAGGTTGGCATCGACGTGGACAGAAGGTGTGACACTGGTCCCTCAGTCGGTGCCACCATGCCCTCTCCTGACCTGCCCTTCAGTTTTTGGCCCTTCCCCACCTTTGATGGTGGCGCAGCAGTCTTGCCACTATCCCCTTTCGTTATCCCTGACCCCTTGGTGGCAGGTGTTTTCGGCTTCCCCCTCTGTGATGTGGGCACCTTTTTCACCTTGGTAGGTGGCGGAATGTCCTTGCCCTCGCTCCGTGGCACACTGGCAGCCCTGATGGTTGGCGCACTCCATGACCCCGCAGTTGCTGGCACCACTGTGCCTGGGGATGTGGTGGCTGAGGTGCTGGGCTGGGACCTGGAAAGCCTGGCCCTAGGGGAAGGACGAGGGGGAGGTGTAGGGAAGAGGTCATTGTTAGCCAGGAAAAGTTTTTTAGACACACTGGGATGGGTAGAGGGAGGGGGTTTGGGAGTGGAGGTAGAGGTAGTGGTTGTAGGAGGTGTACGTCTGCTGAATTTGGGTGAAGGTGCATGGGCTGGAGGCTGTTGTGAGGTGGATGGCTGTTGGGTGGGTGTGTGCCTGCGTTTGTGTACTTTGGGAGGAGGGCTCACAGAGAGGACACTGGGGATCTGTGAATGGTAGTGGGGGTGGTGAGTGCACGTGAGCGGTGTGTGGTGATGGACGTGCTGGTGATGGAGGTAGTGGTTGAGGATGTAGTGCATGCAGGTGTGAGTGAAGACGAGACAGGGAGGGAGGAGGGAGATGTGGAGGAGGGGGACACAGTGGAGGCAGTGGATGTTGGTATGTGTGCATTGGTATGATGCCTGTGTGAGTGCCTGTGAGATGTGTGGTGCTTATATTTGCCTGAGCCACTCTTGTGTGTTAATGTGTGTGCATGCTGGTCTCATGGTGTGCTTGGGATAGGCTGAGGTACAGGGGATTGGGTCTGGGTGGAGGAAGCTGGAGGGGGGAGGCTGGACTCAGGGACAATCACTGCCATCAGTGCTGAGGCCAGATCCTGAAATGCTCTCTATGGGGCTGCCTGGCCAGAATGAATGCCCTCCAGGTATGCATTTGTTTGTTGCAAATGCCTCTCAACACCCTGGATGGCATTCAAAATGGTAGACTGCCCAACAGTGAGGGATCTCAGGAGGTCAATAGCCTCCTCACTGAGGGCAGCAGGGCTGACTGGGGCAGGGCCTGAGGTGCCTGGGGCTAAGGAGATGCCCACCCTCCTGGGTGAGCGGCCACGGAACACACACTGAGAGGCTGCTGGGAGGGCGGTGCTGGTAGGGGGGGTGGCAGCTGTACCTGTTGATGCGGTGGGCACAGAGGTGCCCGCCACCGGAAAGGAACTCCCATTAGAGGAGGAGTCGCTGTCACTGGTCTCTGCTCCTGTCGCCGCCGTGGAGCTCCCCTCGTGCTACGTCCCACTGGTGGCTTCAGACTCCGTTGTTTCACCCTCCAGGGCCAAGTGGGATGCAGCTCCCTCCTGCTCCGGTGCCAATGCTCCTCCGCCTGATGATGCTATTGCACACAAGAACAGGGAGATCACAAAACGTGTGGGGGGGAGACAGGAGAAAGACATGTTCAGTGCATGCAACACCACTACTGTTGGCGGACATAACAGACACAGCAGCCCTCTGCACTACGCCATGCACTTAGAGTTCCTAGAGTAATCACATGCCCTTGGGGTACAAGGCCTAAGCCCGATTGCTGCACACCAGGAAGTCACAGGAGCCTGACTAGATGTAGATGGCACTAACCACTAATGGGGTTGGGGTGCCACAGAGCCTGCCTCACAAGGGACCTTGCCTAGCAAGATCGCCCTGGCCTAGGGGAACCCACTGCCCACCTCCCCCACCCAGACACCTCGTAATGCACGCAGAGTCAGCTGAATGAGAGTGTACTCAAGCCCTTGTGGCTGCTGTGATGCCCTCAAGCGCCCATTCAGCTCTCCACCGCCAGGATCCGGAACATCAGGGTGGTCATGGTGCGACGGGCACCCCTCCCACGTTGGGAGGCCATCCCCATCTGGGACTCCGCCGTCTTCTTGCTCCAGCAGCGCAGGTCCTCCCATCTTTTACAGCAGTGGGTGCTCTGTCTGTGATGGACCCCAGGGTCCGGACGTCCTTGGCGATGGCACGCCAAATAGCCTTCCTCTGGTGGGTGCTGACCGAGAGGAATAGTACAGGGGGAAAGGAAAATCATTACCCGTCCGGACCGTCATACTCCTTGACCCACGTTCCCACCCTTACCCTGACGCACATACTTGCACCATCCACACATGCAAGAGTCAGCCCCCCCCATTTATCTTCCATCCACACCACTCCAAACAGGCATTGCCCATGCAGCATGCTCACAGTGTACTCACCTGTTTGTCTGGAGGACAGTATAGTTGTGTGTACTGGGGGAGGACCCCATCCACTAGTTTCTCCAACTCCTCGGAAGTGAAGGAAGGGCCCCTTCCCCCAGACACATGAGCCATCGTCGCTTCCAGACACAAGTCACAGCAGCAGCACTTGCAGTGTAGGTCCTCTCCTGTTGAAGGTCAGGTATCAAATGAGTGAACAGACAGAAAATGGCGGTCACGTCCGCGGCGGTGCGTACCGTCACCGCCGGCGTACATCGTCATTGGCTCCTCTGACCCATAGGGTCCCATGTTAACCAATGCTGGATTGCGCAGCGGTCTTCAACCACCCTCCGCGACGGTGTACAACGCCAGCGCAGTTACCTCATATCCCCTTGTCCCACGTTACAGGTCAGGCAGCCGCCATTTCAGGGGGCAACATGGCATTAATATTAACTGCGCCACACCAACGTAGGCCTTGAATACACACAGTGACAGGCACATTGCGGATTAATAAATTTGTGCAAATGACATTTTGTGATACCTCAGTGTTGGCTGACTCTCTGCTCGCTGTTTTTGTCCATAGGGCATGTCTGCTGTGGCTGGTGATGCGATAGCGGCATCCTCTGGTGTACAGACCACTGGTGGACTGGTCGACAATGAAAGAGAGACACATAATAGTCCCCTACAGACTTGATCGTGCAACAATCCATGAACTGTGTGCCCAGCTGGAACCAGACCTGATGTCAGCTATCCGCCATCCCACAGGAATCCCCCCTCTAGTGCAGGTCCTGCCAGTACTCCATTTCCTGGCAAGTGGTTTGCCCACAGTGAATGGTGACTTCTATGCCCTGGTACATAGCCCCAACATCATTGGTGCCATTGAGGGGACACATGTGGCCTTGGTACCCCCCGCAGGAGTGAACAGGTGAACAGAAACCGGAACAGCTACCATTCTATGAATGTGCAGATGGTGTGTTTGGCAGACCAGTACATCTCCCATGTGAATGCCAAATTTCCTGGCTCAGTGCATGAAGCTTACATTTTGAGGAATAGCAGCATCCCTTATGTGATGGGGCGACTCCAGAGGCACCGTGTGTGGCTAATAGGTGAGGACAAGGACCCTATGCAGTGTGAATAGGTGTCTGGGTATGGGGTTGTCCCTATGGGTTAGTGTGTGTCTAACAGTTGTCCCTCCATATTTGCAGGTGACTCTGGTTACCCCAACCTGTCATGGCTACTGACCCCAGTGAGAAATCCCAGGACAAGGGCAGAGGAACGCTACAATGAGGCACATGGGCGAACTAGGAGGGTGATAGAACGCACCTTCGGTCTCCTGAAGGCCAGATTCCGGTGCCTCCATATGACAGGTGTTTCTCTCTACTACTCACCAAAGAAGGTGTGCCATATCATTGTGGCCTGCTATATGCTGCACAACCTGGCTTTGTGACGCCAGGTGCCTTTTCTGCAGGAGGATGGGCCAGCTGGTGGTCTTGTGGCAGCTATGGAGCCTAAGGACAGTGAAGAAGAGGAGGCAAAAGAAGAGGATATCAACAACAGGAACAACTTAATCATGCAATACTTCCAGTGAGCCACAAGTAAGATGTCACTGCCTCCCATATCTCATACTATTATTGGAGCTAGCATAAGTCTGTCATTTTCACTCTGTGTATGGACCCTGACTTGTCACTTTGCCTTTCCATTTCACAGATGTGGGTCCCACTTTGTGCCCTCCGCTGTATTTCCTTCTGGCCTACAGCTGTGTTACATAGGTATGTGCACAAGTAAATTGACATTACTATGTTCCATGGTTATTGCAATTACACGTTTGTGAAAGCACAGACTGACTCCCGATTGTTTTGTAATTGAAGTGTGTTTATTTCTGTGTAAATAAGTGGAGGGGGTTGTAAAATGGGCAGGGGGGATGGTGGAAGAATGTCCCTGGCAGAGTCCACTCTATTTGTTTCACAGGTGCATTGTCCAAATGGGCAAAGGAAGTGGAGCAATGTCAGTTGAAGGATGGACAGGATGACAAAGTGTAACAGAAGGGTGACATTCAGGGGGGTCTCATTTCCTGGCGGGGGTCTTGGCAATGTTCTCTGTCTTGTTCCTGGATCTCAGGGACCGTTTGCGGGTGGTTCTCCATCTACAGGGGGTGGGGTGCTGGTGTCGTGTTCCTGTGGTGGTGCCTCCTGTCCACTAGCGCCGGTGGAGGTGGAGGGCTGTTCATCATCCAGGCTAGTGTCAGGGGCCCCTTGTTGTGCCACAGTGTCCCTCCTGGTGTTGACAGGGTCTTGCAGCACCCCTGCAATGGTGACTAGGGTGTTGTTTATGGACGTCAGGTCCTTCTTGATCCCCAGATAGTTTTCCTCCTGCATCCGCTGGGTCCCCTGAAACTTGGCCAGTACCCTTGCCATCGTCTCCTGGGAATGATGGTAAGCTCCCATGATGTTGGAGAGGGCCTCATGGAGAGTGGGTTCCCTGGGCCTGTCCTCCCCATGTCGCACAGTAGTCCTCCCAGCTTCCCTATTTTCCTGAGCCTCTGTCCCCTGAACCGTGTGCCCACTGACACTGCCCCCAGGTCCCTGAATTTCTTGGGTTGGTGGGTTTGCCTGGGTTCCCTGTAGTGGTAGACATACTGCTCATTGACGTGTCTTGGGGACAGAGGGATGGGCCCGCTGGGTGGGTGCTGTGCTGGTGTTTCCTGAGGGGGAGGCTCTGTGGTGGCTTGTGACAGTGTCAGTGGAACCAACTGTCCCGAGGTTCCTGATGGGCCGGGCTGGTCATCTTGATCCAGTTGTGCAGAGCTGCTGTCATCACTGTGGGTCTCTTCTGTGGGGGGACTGGATATGTCTGGTACCTCCTGTCCGGTGATGTTGGGTTGGGGTCCTGCAGGGGTGGAAAGGCATGATTATTGCATCTGTGTGTGCCATTATGTGCAATGGGTGAGTGATCCTGTACTCCAGTGCTTGCATTCTTGTCTTGGTCCTTGTGTGATATTTGGTTTGGTGTCTGTGTGGGTGTCTGTAGTGGACATGGTTTGGTGATGGGTGTCCATACTTTGGTGTTGCATGTAGGCTTGGTATTGGGATGGGTGGGTTGTGATAGTGGGGCATATGTGAGGTGTTGGAGTGATGGGGGTGAGGGTGGTAGTATGTGATGGCATGTAGGTAGGGGGGATTTCATAGTAAAGATTTGACTTACCAGAGTCCAGTCCTGCTACTCCTGTGAGGCCCTCAGGAGGCAGTATTGCCAAGACCTGCTCCTCCCATGTTGTTAGTTGTGGGGGAGGAGGTGGGGGTCCACCGCCAGTCCTCTGTACAGCAATCTGGTGTCTGGAAACCACGTAACTCACCTTCCCCCGTAGGTCGTTCCACCTCTTCCTGATGTCATCTCTAGTTCATGGATGCTGTTCCTCTGCGTTGACCCTGTCAACAATTCTGCATCATAGCTCCATCTTCCTTGCAATGGAGGTGTGTGGCACCTGTGATCCGAATAGCTGTGGGTCTACCCGGATGATTTCCTCCACCATGACCCTGAGCTCCTCCTCAGAGAACCTGGGGTGTCGTGGAGGTGCCATGATGTGGTGTGGGTGATGTGTAAGGTGGTGTGTGTTGTGATGTGTGAGTGGATGTGTTGGTGTGTGTTGTTTGAGCTGCGTGGATGTTGTGTAAGTGATGGTGTTGTGTGTCTGTGGATGCTGGTGTTGTTTATGGTGGTGTCTCTCTCTGGCGTGGTTTCAGAAATCTGGTAGTAAGTGTTTGTGGGTGATGTGGGTGTGTGCTTTATATTGGATTGGGTGTGTGGATGTGGTGTGTGTATGTGTGTCAGGTGTGTGTATTTTGAATTGTCCAATGTGGTTGTGTTTTGTAAATGTTTGTGTATTTTGAGCGTGGCGGTGTGTACTGCCAATGGAATATGGCGGTTGAAAGACCGCCACGTGGATTCGTGGGTCGTGATAGTGTGGGCGTATTCCTATTGGCGTGACAGTGGAGGTTTTGTTATCGCCAGTTTATCACTGGCCTTTGGTGTGGCGGACTTGTGTGGGTGTCTGGATTATGGCGGATTCCGAGCTGTGGGTCGTAATAGCTGTAGCGGAATTCCGCGGCCGCAGCGGTATGTTGGCTGCCTTCTGCACGGCGGTAAGCGGCATTTACCACCAGGGTTGTAATGAGGGCCCTAATATTTTGTTGGCTGAACAAGACTGGCCACCTGAATTAGTCCATACATGCCCATATGGGGAAGATGTTATTAAACCTTCCTTCTTGCCTCTTGTTCCAATGAGCTCGCAGAATCCTACGCCATCCATTTGGCATTGGCGCAGGCACCCGCATTATATTGCAACCATGTAGGATGGACCAAAGATTCCCCCTACCATGTGATTCCCATTAAAAATCAACCCCATCCTCAACCTCAATATCCAATAAAACATGATGGTAAAGCACCTGTGAGGGAAATCCTCACACAATTGGAGTACCAGGGCATAATTGAATCCTGTGTCTCACCTATGAATAATCCTTTATTCCCAGTAGCTAAACCGGACCATCCATACGGAATAGTCTTAGACTAAAGACACTTAAACAGTCATACACGCACATATACTATACAAAACTTACATAGCACAGCACTTATGAACAACATAGTGCGCAAGAAATACAAAACAACACTGGACATTTCCAATGGTTTCTTCTGCCAAAGTATAGCGCCTGAGAGTAGAGACTTTACAAGTTTCTGTGCACTAGGCTCCCAGAAAAAATTCTGTCATTTACCCAAGGGGTACAAGAACAGTCTGGACTGTTCGCGACTCGTGTGACTTCAATCTTGCACGACATTGACCCTGAAGCATTGTGTTATGTAGATGATAACTATTTCACGGTTGAAGAATTGCTGCAACATTTAAGACGGGTAGCCCACATAGTTGTAGGATTTGCCAAGTTCAGCTAGAAATTCAATTTAAAAAAAACAAAAATAGCATTCCTTAGTGTCCTGTTTTTGGGATATGAGCTATGTAGTGAAGGGAAGAGCCTAGCGCCACAATTCTTGGAAAAATGCACACAATTAGAACCTCCAAATACCATTAAATAACTCCAATCTCCATTGGGTTTTCTAAATTTTGGCAGAACTTACATTCCTGATTATGCATCACGCATAAAACCTTTATATGACTTAATACGTCCTGACTTTTCAAGTAAATTTTGGACAGTCGACCGCACACGCATGCTCGTAGACCTGCAGACAGACATGCTTGCAGCACAACATTTACACACAAGGGACAACAAAATACATTTGGTCATCAGAGTAATTGCTGGGGCCGTTGGTTTCACCTATGTAACTTTCAATGAGGGTGAGACAGTCCCGACTGCACATAAATCACATTTGGACTCAGCAGCAGAAGAACGCTTTGCTCCCACTGAGAAAATTCTCACTGCTGTACAGATGGCTGTCATTAAAGAAAGACCTCTAGCCCAGGGCAAATGCATTATTGTCGTCTCTCCAATTCCAGCTTTGAGGCTGTCACCAAAGCCAGCGTTCCAAACACTAAAGCATTACATCCGCGTTGGATACAACGGGCCATGTCTTTGACAGCCACTGATGTAGATTATATTTTTGACCCCAAGTTACAAACTTAAGGATTTTTGCAATATGAACTAGAATATCCAGGTCTAGCAAATACACTGCCTACTGATCAGTATCAAAGATTCATGTATACAGATGGCTCAGTGCAATCTGCAATTGGCACAAAGCATCAATACTCCGCTGCTTGTGCAGTCGCAAGTGGCTACATGGAGGACAATACATTTTGTCCCCAACATACGTACACGCAAACCCTATGGGATTGCACAGCACAATTAGCAGAGCTAAAGGCTCTGGTGATGCCACTGGAACATACGGATCCTGCACAGTTAACACTAATTGTTTGGAATCAGTACTACTGTGTCCGGTCCTTCAATGAATACCTGAATTACTGACGCCAGAATGGGTTCAGAGATTCTAAAGACAACATCATTAAACACAGACTTCTGTGGGGGAAAGTAGCGGATCTGAAGGAAACACTACCAAATGTCCATGATTTACACACACTTGGACACCAGCAAGTTGGAATACACGTTGCTGGAAACTCTGATGAAGCCGCAAAGTCAGCAGTAGCTACGGCCACTGTTGCTGCAGTAACCCGCTTAAGTGCGAAACCAGACAAGCACATATGGGCTGCCGTGAAAGCTACAGCTGAAGGTACGCCCTATCCAAAAGCATTTCCTGCTAAATATTCCTACTGAATGGGCGGCTACCTAAACACTGAGGTTAAGATATCAGGCATAGGGGTTTGAGACATTCCCAACAAATATATAAGACCAGAGTTGATTAAAGCAGTGCATGGGGGGCAGCATCTGCTCATGCTGGTGTGGTGGCTACAATATCATTGTTACAAGCCCATTTTTGGTGGGCAGGTCTATACAAAGAGGCCAAGTATTATGTCCTTTGTTGTGACATCTGGCAACAAATTAAAGTTTCCACTGCTAAACGCCCACCGCAGACACCCCTCCTAATTTCCAACAAACCATTACAAAGTGTGGGTAAGAGTCTAGGGTAAGACTCAGTCTTCCACACCACAGGCGATTCTGCCACTCAAAATCCAGTAGTCTCATTAGAATAATGAGAGCCTATATGACAGATGGATGAGCAAGCGAAAAGATGGATGGTAGAGTAAAGGAATGGATGGATAAGAGAATGCATAGGTGGATGGACAGGTGAAAGGGTGACAGAGTAAAGGATGGATGGATAGGAGGATGGACATGTGAAAAGATGACCTGGTAAAGCGATGGATGGTTGAGTGAGTGAATGGATAGGTGAATGGACAGGTGAAAGGATGACAGAGTAAAGGTATGGATGGATAGGGGTTGGACAGATTAACTGATGGAGGAATAAAGGGATGACTAGGTGGAAGGAAGATGAAAAGATGGTATAGTAAAGTGATGTATTAGCGGGTGATAGTTGTCCCTTCTGCCAATCAGCAGGAATGGCCCTGACCCTAGACTCACATTCAGGCTGGGCTGTCACCGGAGGCATGAGAACATGTTAATAAAGCCATTTTATTTACATTTGCAGTACTCCCAGTGGGATGGGGTTGTGAATCTCCTCTGACATAAAGGAGGAGCTGCAGTTGAGTAGATCTTCTTCAATTGATCCTGTTGACATGAAATGAAACATAGATTCCAATAGTGATTGATTACCGTAATAGTGGGTGGGTGAGGGAATTGACGGCAAAGTGGATAATGTAGTGGATGATGGATCGATGGTAGCCCTGATAAGTTTCACATGTCCATGCATGATATACTGCTCCAGTCCAGATTTTGTATTTAAAATCTGGGACTTGTAGTCTTCTTTATTGCATTATTAAACAGGACTACAAGTCTCACAATTCAGGGGAAAAAAACCTGAACTGGAGCGGCACATCAAGCATGGACATATGAGACTTGGCAACTCTGAATGGCAAGCCGAATGGCAGAGTGGATAGATGGGTGGCAGACTGGATGGATGGATGGCAGAGTGAATGGATGGATTAGACTTGATAAATGGATGACAGATTAAATGGTTGGATGTAGGTAGAATGCTGGATGAAAGAATGAATGGATGACAGAATGTAAAGGGGAAATGGTGGATTTCAGGAGGTGAATAGAAGGGTGAAAAGCTTGTATGAATTTATAGATACTTGGATGAAAGAGACCAGTGAGCTCTTCTAGGGAGGGTTGGGACTTGTTTGCTTTGTGCCATCAGAGCCTTAGTTCAGGTGAAAGTGGCCTATAGAAAACTATAACACCTGTCACTAAGTATGTGGAAATTGGCTGTATGTAACATTTGGATTAAGGAAACCATCTTTAACAGTTATTGGGCATGTGGAAAAACACAGAATACGACTTGAGAGGCAAGCATGTTACTATATAAGAGTAATGACATGCACCAAAAATACAGAAACACAGCATCCTGAAATAAATAGCTAATACAATTAGACATTGTAGGATTAAGTGCAAAAAAATAAACAGGAACTAAATCGCTAACCTTGAAGTTTTTAAGTTAAAATATTTGCACAACAAAGTAAACAGGAACTAAATCGCTAACCAGGAAGTTTTTAAGTTCAAATTAAATATTTTTTAACAATATGTACCTCAATGCAGCAGCATTTAGGACAGTCATTGACTGCACATCCTCAGTTGGCCTTCTCTTGTCTCCAGGCAGTGCATGGCTCTGGGTACAGGGTCTTAGAGCCAATTAGCCTGACCAATCCAGGAGCTGTTCTCATGCTATTCATAGTACTAACCAGCATGAAAGCAGCACCGGTATTGGTTGGATCAGGCTAACCCAGCAGTCCTTTTGAGACTCTGGAGTCTGTGTCTGTGCTCACCCTGGCAGTCTAACACAGTCTAACACAGCTCAGGTTAGAGACGTCTGTGGTGCTCATGTAAGACTGGCCATCGCAAGACAGCTGGCCAATCTGACCTGCACGCTTTAGACTTTAGGCCAAGTCATCCCTTCTCACAATCAGTGGCATAACAAAGGCCCTCACAGCCCCTGCGGTGCGGGGTGCCCCAAGTTCCTCAGGACAGTACTCTGGCCTAGGAGCTTCTGCATGGCCTGGACAGGGGTCCCTCCAAGTACTGTGCAAGAGGACCCCTTCAAGTTTCGTTACGCTACTGCTCAAAGTCAGCAGGAATGGCCCTGCCTTCCCCTTCACCCTTGGCTGGATCGGCAGCGGTGATTTGATAAAATGGTAATAAAGTATTTTTATTACCATTTTATTTGGGCTTGCTGCACTCGCAGCGGAGATGGGGTGGTGGGGGTGGTGACACTTCTCTTCCCTAAAGGAGGATCCTGGAGTTGGTTTTCGGAAAATTTAACCTGTTGATATGAGAAAAAAACATAGATTCCAATAGTGATTGCATTAGCAAAATGAACCACCAAGAGAAAGTGTGAGGCCTCTGTGCCAGCATTCGATATTTGTCCTTCATGTTAGAGAACTTAGCAATAATTTCTCAAAGCCCTCAATTATTAAATTATCTCGAAGCCACTGTTTTCAACTTTTAAGCTGGTTACGGTCCCTTGAATTCTAATGCAGCGTATGTAAATCACGAAGTAATTTAAAAGCATAGGTTTGGAAAAAAAACAGTTTTACAACTGCAGATCTCTCCATCACGAGTGTTCAAAAAATTGAAGAAGTAAACACTATGCAAAGGGTGGGCAGGATCAAGGATTGGTTGAAAGTTTGTGAATCATCACAGACTTCGGAGCTTGGTAGCATACACAAGCTTTGATCGGTGCCTTTCCTTCACTGAAAAAAGGTCAGAGTTTCACTCCAGAAAGGGCTGGAACTTCCCTTCCTAGAAGGGAAGGAGAATAGATCACATCAAAACTTGGAGGGTATAGGGGTAGCAGCTTCTCCATCGGGAAAATATTTTCTACATGATGAGCAAATAATCAAAAGGAAAAATAAACAATTACTACGAATCTTTATTGCAGTATTGGGAACCAGGAATCATGTCTGTTAGACCCGACAGCCTCAGGGTGGTCACCACTAACCTTGTGCCTGCCTCCCTCCATTTTTTTTACACTGTTTTTGCTGGTTTTAGGACTCTGTGCACTTTACCACCGCTAACCAGAATTAAAGTGCATATGCTCTCTCCCTTAAACATGATGACATTGAATCATACCCTCATGGCTTATTTAATTTACTTATAAGTCCCTAGTAAAGTGCACTATGGGGGTCATTACGACCCAGGCGGTCGGTGGAGAAGCGGCGGTCTTACCGCCAACAGGCTGGCGGGAAACATTTTGCAATTATGACCATGGCGATTACCGTCATGGTCATCCGCCACTTCTCTGTTCCGACCGCCAGGGCGGAGATGACCGCTGGGCTGGAGACTTGGGTCTCCAGCCCGGCGGCCGTCACAATACCGCCGGCGGTATCATGACCCGGCTGACCGCCATGGATTTCATGGGGTTTGAAACCGCCATGAAATCCATGGCGGTAAGCACTATCAGTGCCAGGGAATTCCTTCCCTGGCACTGATAGGGGTCTCCAACACCCCCAACCCCACCCTGAGTCCTTCCCCTACACCCCCCACCACCCCTGCCACCCCCAAAGGTGGCAGGACCCCCCTCCCCACCCTGACCCCCAACATTACCTTACACATACACACCCGACACGCACGCAGGCACCATCAACACACATACCCGCACACACATCAACATACATGACAACACCCACACACACAGTCATACGCACACACCCACATTCAGACATACACACACACATCCATACAGACATCCATACAGACATACACGCACTCATTTCCAAACACACAACACCCCCGCGTGCATACACGCACTCACACACCCCCTCTACATACACACACGCACACCCCCATGCACGGCACACAACACACAACACACCCCCAGCCCCCTTCCCTAACGGACGATCAACTTACCTGGTCCGTTGATCCTCCGGGACGTGATTCGGTGGGCGGTGTTCTGTTGACGTGGCGGTGGAGGTGGAGCAACCTCCACTTCCCCGCCGCCCGGCAGTATGGCTGCTGGCGGCTCTCCATCCGAAAAAGGACGGAGGGCTGCCAGCAGTCATAATACGCCGAGCGGAAAACCGCCACCACTGGCGGTCTTCAGCACGGTGGTCCCTCGGCGGTCTTGGCAAAAGACCGCCGAGGTCAAAATGACCCCCTGTATGTGCCCAGGGCCTGTAGATTAAATGCTACTAGTGTGCCTGCAGCACTGCGTGTGCCACCCACTTAAGTAGCCCCTTAACCATTTCTCAGGCCTGCTATTCCAAGGCCTGTGTGTGCAGTTTCACTGCCAATTCGACTTGCCATTCTAAAGCACTTGCCAAGTCTAAAACTCTCCTTTTTCTACACGTCACCTCTAAGGTAGGCCCTAGGTAAACCATAGGGCAGGGTGCTGTGTAGGCAAAAGGCAGGACATGTACCTGTGTAGTTTACATGTCCTGGTAGTGTGAAAATCCTAAATTCATTTTGCACTGCTGTGAGGCCTGCTCCTTTCATAGGCTAACATTAGGGCTACCCTTATATAATGTTTGAGTGATAGCTTCTGATCTGAAAGGAGTAGTAAGGTCATATTTAGTATGGCCAGAATGGTAATACAAAATCCTGCCAAAGTCAAGGGAGGCACATTGAATACAATGGGAGCGTCACTTTAGAGCCTGCCTAAGGCAGGCGTTAAAAATGACATTAAAATGGTGCAGTGAAATCTTGTACATTTCACTGTGCTATTTTTCTGAGCATCCTAACGGGGGAACGTCCCCCTTGCATACATTATGCCTGGTGCAGAAATAATGTGGCAATTTCATGAAATAAAATGATGGACGGAGTGTTGAAACATTTCAAACACTCACCCCCAGTCACAGATCTGGGTTTAATCCATCGTTATTTTGCTTGCCACGTCACCCCAGTTCGGACCCAGCTATATGCAAATCAGTCTTGACCCTGCTCCCCATAGGAGCAGTCCAGCCTGAACTGCCAAGCCAGGTCCTCCCTGGACAGGATTCAAGCATCCTGGGACTGGTTTCAGGGTATCACCCTTTATCAGCCAGGCTAGCTTGAATCAAGTGGTGCAGCAAGCAAGGGACCCACGTCTGGGCATACCCTAGCCACTTAGGGCACACAAGGCAATATCACAAACTACAATGATGGACGGAGTGTTGAAACTTTTCATACACTAACCCCCAGTCACAGATCTGGATTTAATCTATTGTTATTTTGCTTGCCGCGTCACCCCAGTTCAGACCCAGCTATATGCAAATTAGTCTTGTCCCTGCTCCCCATAGGTGCAGTCCAGCCCGAACTGCCAAGCCAGGTCCTCCCTGGACAGGATTCAAGCATCCTGGGACTGGTTTCAGGGTATCACCCTTTATCAGCCAGGCTAGCTTGAATCCAGTGGCGCAGCAAGCAAGGGACCCACGTCCGGGCATACCCTAGCCACTTAGGGCGCACAAGGAAATATCACAAAATAAAATGATAGACGGAGTGTTGAAACTTTTCAAACACTCACCCCTAGTCACAGATCTGGGTTTAATCTATCATTATTTTGCTTGCCACGTCACCCCAGTTCAGACCCAGCTATATGAAAATCAGTTCTCCAACTCCTCCGATGTGAAGGCAGGGGCCCTTTCCCCAGACGCACAAGCCATTGTCTCTTCCAGACTGAGGTCACAGCAGCACTTGCAGTGTAGGTCCTCTCCTGTCGAAGATCAGGTATCGAGTGATTGAACAGATAGAAAATGTCAGTCACGTCCGCGGCGGTGCGTACCGTCACCACCGGCGTACATCGTCATTGGCTCCTGGGACCCATAGGGTCCAATGTTAACCAATGCAGAATAGCGCCGCGGTCTTCGACTGCCTACCACGACGGTGCACAACGCCAGCGCAGTTACCTCACATCCCATTGTCCCACTTTACAGGTCAGGCAGCTGCCATTTCAGGGGCCCACATGGCTTAATTTGAACTGTGTCACACATACCTAGGCCTTGCCTCAACACTCATACATGCAAATTTCAGATTATGAATCGTGTTCTATGTAATCTCCGTGTTGTATGTACCTCTGAGTTGGTTGACTCTGTGTTCGCTGTTGTCCTTCATAGGCACCGTCCGCTGGGACATGTGAGGAGATGGCGGCATCCTCCGGTGTACAGACCACTGGTGGACCTGTCGACAATGGAGGAAAGACATGTGATCATCACCTACAGGCTTGATCGTGCCACAATCCTGGAACTGTGTGCCCAGTTGGAGCCAGACCTGATGTCAGCTATCCGCCATCCCACAGGAATCCCCCCTCTAGTGCAGGTGCTGTCAGTACTCCATTTCCTTGCAAGTGGGTCATTTCAAACAACAGTGGCCATAGCATCAGGGATGTTCCAGCCTATGTTGTCCAACGTGTTGTCCAGAGTGTTGTCTGCCCTGCTGAAACACATGCGGAGCTACATCGTTTTCCCTCAGGTGGAGGATTTGCCTACAGTGAAAGGTGATTTCTATGCCTTGGGACATATCCTCAACATCATAGGTGCCATTGATGGGACACATGTGGCTTTGGCCCCCCCGCAGGAGTGAAAAGGTGTACAGAAACCGGGGGAGTTATTATTCGATGAATGTGCAGATGGTGTGTTTGGCCGACCAGTACATCTCCTATGTTAATGCCAAATTCCCTGGCTCAGTGCATGACGCTTACATCCTGAGGAATAGCAGCATCCCTTATGTGATGGGGCAACTCCAGAGGCACTGTGTGTGGCTATTAGGTGAGCACCTGGAAGCAAGTCAGTGGGAATGGTTGTCTGGGTCTGGGGATATCCCTACAGGTTAGTGTGTGTCTAACAGTTTTCCCTCTATATTTGCAGGTGACTCTGGTTACCCCAACCTGTCACGGCTACTGACCCCAGTGAGGAATCCCAGGACAAGGGCAGAGGAACGCTACAATGAGGCCCATGGGCGAACTCGGAGGATTATAGAGCGGACCTTCGGCCTCCTGAAGGCCAGGTTCAGGTGCCTCCATTTGACAGGTGGATCCCTATTTTACTCACCAAAGAAGGTGTGCCAGATCATCGTGGCCTGCTGTATGCTTCACAACTTAGCTTTGCGACGACAGGTGCCTTTTCTGCAGGAGGATGGTCCAGATGGAGGTGTTGTGGCAGCTGTGGAGCCTGTGGACAGTGAAGACGAGGAAGCAGAAGAAGAGGACATCGACAACAGGAACTCGGTGATCCTGCAATACTTCCAGTGAGACAAAGGTAAGAATACAAACCTGCCTACTACATGTACTTTAACACTACAACCTCTCTACTGTCTGTCGTTTTCACCCAGTGTATGGTCACTGAGTTGTCACTTTCCCTTACGATTACACAGATGTGGGTCCCACTGTGTGACATCTGCTTTGTTTCCCTAATGGACTAGAGCTGTGTGACATAGGTATGTTGACATTACAATTGAAAGAGCATTTTGACACTGTAATTGCTAATAAACTAATTTGAAATCACAGACAGACTCCAGATTGTTTTGTGCTTTAAGGGTGCTTATTTAAGTGCTAAACAGTGGAGGGGGTTGTAAAATGGGGAGGGGTGATGGTGGAGGAATGTCCATGGCAGAGTCCAGTCTATTAGTCTCACAGGTGCATTGTCCAAAGGGGCATAGGAATTGGAGCTGGGGCAGTTTAAGGATGAACAGGGTGACAAGGTGGGACAAAAGGATGACAATCAGGGCAGTCTCATTTCTTGGCGGGGGTCTTGGCATCATTCTCTGTCTTTGTCCTGGATCTCAGGGACCGTTTGCGGGGTGGTTCTCCCTGCAGGGGGTGGGGTGCTGGTGTGGTGGTCCTGTGGCGGTGCCTCCTGTCCACTAGCGCCGGCGGAGGCGGTGGGCAGTTCATCGTCCAGGCTAGTGTCAGGGGCCCCTTGTTGTGCCACAGTGTCCCTCCTGGTGTTGAGGACTTCCTTCAGCAACCCTACGATGGTGCCCAGGGTGGAATTGATGGATGGATTTGAGTTTGTCACTGAAGCCCAAATACTGTTCCTCCTGCAGCCGCTGGGTCTCCTGAAACTTGGCCAGTATTGTTGCCATCGTGTCCTGGGAATAATGGTAGGCTCCCATGATGTTGGAGAGGCCCTCGTGGAGAGTGGGTTCCCTGGGCCTGTCCTCCCCCTGTCGCACAGCAGCCCTCCCAGTTCCCCTGTGTTCCTGGGCCTCTGTGCCCTGGACCTTGTGCCCACTGCCACTGCCCCCAGGTCCCTGTTGTTGTTGGGGTGGTGGGTTAGCCTGGGTTCCCTGTAGTGGTGGACACATTGCTGATTGACGAGTCCTGGGGACAGAGATATGGGCCTACTGGGTGGGTGCTGTGCTGGTGTTTCCAGAGGGGGGAAGCTCTGTGGTGGCCTGTGCCAGTGTGTGGGGAACCGACTGTCCCGAGGTCCCAGATGGGCCAGGCTGGTCATCTAGATCCAGTTGGACAGAGCTGCTGTCATCACTGTGGGACTCTTCTGTTGGTGGTGTGGACAGGTGTGGACCCTCCAGTCCGGTGACGTTGGGTAGGGGTCCTGCAGGGGTATAAAAGGATGTTTATTACATCTGTGTGTGCCATGGTGTGCAATATGTGTGTGACCGTGTACCCCAGTGCTTGCATTCCTGTGTGGGACCTTGTGTGAAAGTGGTTTAGGGGGGTGTATGGGTATGTGCAGTGGCCATGCATTGGTGATGGGTGTCCATGCTTTGTTGTTGCATGCAGGGCTTGGTGTTGGGATGTGTGGTTTGTGATATTGGGACATTTGTGAGGAGTTGGAGTGATGGGGGTGAGGGCGAGGGTGGGGGTATGTGTATTAGCATGCAGGTAGGGTGGGGGATGTAATAGTTAAGATTTGACTTACCAGAGTCCATTCCTCCATCTACTCCTGCGAGGCCCTAAGGATGCAGAATCGCCAAGACTTGCTCCTCCCATGTTGTTAGTTGTGGGGGAGGAGGTGGGGGTCCGCCGGCCAGTCCGCTGTGGTTTGTGATATTGGGACATTTGTGAGGAGTTGGAGTGATGGGGGTGAGGGCGAGGGTGGGGGTATGTGTATTAGCATGCAGGTAGGGTGGGGGATGTAATAGTTAAGATTTGACTTACCAGAGTCCATTCCTCCATCTACTCCTGCGAGGCCCTAAGGATGCAGAATCGCCAAGACTTGCTCCTCCCATGTTGTTAGTTGTGGGGGAGGAGGTGGGGGTCCGCCGGCCAGTCCGCTGAACCACAAGGTGGTGTCTTGAGACCACAGAAAGGACCTTCCCCCGTAGGTCGTTCCACCTCTTCCTGATGTCATCCCAATTTCTTGGGTGCTGTCCCACTGCATTGACCCTGTCTACTATTCTTCACCATAGCTCCATCTTCCTAGCTATGGAGGTGTGCTGTACCTGTGCTCTGAAAATCTGTTGCTCTACCGGGACGATTTCCTCCACCATGACCCTGAGCTCCTCCTCAGAGAATCTGGGGTGTCTTTGCCGTGCCATGGGGTGGTGTGGGTGATGTGTGGGGTGGTGTGTGTTGTGATAAGAGGGGTGATATTTAGTGGTGTGTTGTTTGAAGTGCGTGGAAGTTATGTGGGTGATGGTATTGTGTGCCAGTGGATGCTTGGTAGTAGTTTGTAGTGTCTCTCTCTGGCCTTCTGTCGCAATTGTGGTTGTAGGGGTTTGTGGGTGATGTGGGTGTGTGTTTTATATTGTATTGGGTGTGTGGGAATTGTGTGTGTATGTGTATCAGGTGTGTGTATTTCAATTTGTCCAATGTCGCAGTGTTTTGTAAATGTGTGTGTATTTTGAGTGCGGCTGTGTGTACCGCCAATGGAATACCACGGTTGAAAGACCACCGTGTTGATTCGTGGGTCATGATAGTGTGGGCGTAGTTCTGTTGGCATGACGGTGGAGGTTTTGTTTTCGCCAGTTTATCACTGACCTTTGGTGTAGCGGACTTCTGTGGGTGTCTCAATTTTGGCGGATTCCGAGCAGTGGGTCGTAATTGCTGTGGCGGAATTCCGCTGCAGTGGCGGTGTGTTGTCGGTCTTCTGCACGGCGGTATGCGGCTTTTACTGAAAATGTTGTAATGAGGGCCTGTATGTCCTATCTGTGCAAAGGGGGATAGAATCCAAATATCCATGTCTGGGGCATAAGGTGCCCTTTTAAGCACATGTCAAACTGCTCTCTCCCATATTTTCCCCATAAGTCGGACTATATGAGGGAATGTGTGGGGTATTCTACTGCCCTGCATCATTAATTCCCCTAGTTGTTGTCCCCCGTGAGAACCTTCTAACAATGCCCATTCCCAATTCTTCTTCCCATCCAACCAGCACACTGCATGTTGTAGTTGTGCATTTATATATATATATATATATATATATATATATATATATATATAGTGCATCTCCAAATCTGGCACTTCTATACCTTCCTTGTCCCATTCCCATTTGAGTGGATAAGCTCACTCTGCATCTTTTGCCCTGCCATAAGAGTTCCTCTATTAATTTATCGATCTCCCAGAAGACCTCTTTGGGGATTTCGTAGAAGGTGCCTTAAGGCACATTTAAACATTGTGGCAATATTATTATTTTTAAAAGTGCAATCTTCCCCATCAATGACAAATGTAGGATATTCTAAAATTGTATAGAGGGTTTTAATGCCCCTATAATCCTTCCTATGTTAGGGTAATGTAATTATTTCTCTTAATGGGTGATGTGGTGACCCAAATACCTAAATCCATCCAACTTCCAGGCCCGATGCCAGCAGATTCACAAACTGGTGACCCACCAAGCCCCCTAACGGGTACAGAACAGATTTCAATATGTTCACCCTGAGTCCTGAAAATTCCCAGTATTCTTGCATGATGTTCAGGAGCATCTGGAGTGAAATATCAGGTTGTCTCAAGTAAACTATGGCATCATCTGCATACAGTGAAAGTATTTGCTCATTTAGCGCCCACTGTTATTCTCCGTTCTCTGAGGGTCTGTCAGAGTCTAGCCACAGCAAAGATCAAGGGGTACAGGGGCCATCCCTGTCTAGCTCAGCACTGTAAAACAAATTCTTCTGAAACATAATGCCCTGTTCATAATCGTGCTCGTGGATGGGAATAAAGCAGCCTGATCGAATTGATATATGGGGTGACCACTGCAGCTCTTTCCAATATTCAGTATTAACGCATATAAGTTTGTGAAGTTCCTCGTTCATTATCTTCTAGTTATTCTACACAGGCAAGTCATATCTTCTTGGCAATTTCCATTCCCTAGTACCAATGCTTGAACTTATTATTTCCAAATAAACTTGCTTTCCTCTGTGACCTCGTTCCAGTTCTGGATTCACTTGTTAACATCTGCTCGGCACTAATTCTTCCTGGCACAAACCATATTTTATTGTGACTTCATACTCAAGTCATTAAGGCCACCAAATCAGCCAGCCATCTCCCTTCTCCGCTCAACCAGATAAACAACCCATCAGATGGGCTCAGTCGTTTGGCCTCTAAGAAAATCATCTCATCGCCATAGATGTGGGGATTATAGCCCACAAAGGAAATTTGAACTGCTTTTCGGCAGTTTGCGTCTTACTGCAAATTGACAATTTACCTCCGGTTACCGCTCCTGGAGCTGGTGACACCTGGAGCGTGTACCCAGAGGCAATTGAAAGGTTGCATAAACACTTTGCAGAGGAACCTAATGTTATCTCAGAAAGTCATACCTTTGTAAAACGGAAACAACTAGTTGATGAAGGGGTGGAAGAATATCTAGCTGCACTTAGAATCTTGGCAGCCATGTGCGTGTTTGGTCCGAATTTGGATACATATATTTGGAATCAGTTTATTTTTAATTGTGTGTCAAAAAAGCTTCAGGAGCTTTTATTCAGCTGTCACAATCCTACTCTTAGTGGAGTCTTGGATTTAGCAAAAAACACTCTGTGATCCATAATTTCCTCTAAAGTGTTCAACCTTGATGCCACAATCAATTTTGTTGCTGGTTCCACTCCTGGACATGAGGTTTTCTCGCTGTGTGCAGTAAAGGGAAACTGAAAATTATTAAAGGAAACTTAAAGCGAGCTTCTTCAGTTTGCTACAGATGCATATAAAAAAAAACACTTGACCAATTTCCCGGATGTCCAGCCATAGGAAAACATTGTCTTGGTTGCAAGAAACTAGAACACTTTCAGAGCATATGCAGGAGTAGCAAAGCGCAGTTTGCATTAGCAGTGTGAATGTTGAAACTGAATCTTGTACTGATTCTGTGAACAATGTGTTAACCATTGAAGGTAATGCTATAGCCACAGCAGTGAAAGGTCCCACTTGTGATGCTATGGTAGACAATGTTATGTTACAGGTCATGGCAGACTCCGGATCACCAATCACTATTCTGCGTGATGCTACCTTTCATGAAAAATGGGGTAATGACAATTCACTCATTCCTCCTGATATCGGCCCCAAAGCCTTTGGTGAAAAGCCTATTGACCTTTTAGGTTTCTTTACATGAAAGGTTCAGTGCATAGGCAGGGAGACAAGCACCAAGATTTATGTTGCCATTAAAGGCAAGAACATTAATGGTTTGCAAGATGGGTTTGTATCATGTTCCTGGTTCTTATACTCCTGTGGTTGTCAGGGACCATGCTGGAAAGCTCCATGTGTAGTCTGGATGATCACGTGGATGTTATTCTAGCCAAGCATAAAGAGCTACTCCACAAACAGGTGGGCACTGTAAAAGGTTCTGATGATCATATAAGGTTAAAAACTCAAGCACAACCATTAGTACATAAAGTACACTAAGTTCCCTTGTCAGTCAGGGAAGAACTCAAACAAAAGGTAAAAGATTTGTGTAGCCAAGGAATCATTGAAATTGTAGAGTCGTCTCAATGTGTTGCACCCATTGTTGTCACATGCAAAAAATCAGGCAACATCAGGTTGTATGCTGACTGGCACACCTTGAATGCCAATAATTTGGTTGACTGCTAACCTCAATCCAGGATACTTGAGATGTTGGCTAACTTGGGAAACACTAAGGCCCTCATTATGACATCGACGGTAAGTCCCGCTTACTGCCATGCTGACTGCCACCAACATACCGCGACCGCGGCTGTATACTGCTATCCATATTATGATCCACACATAGCAATCCGTAACTATACAGACACATACACAAGTCCGCCAGCCCAAAGGTCAGTGATTAACTGCCGGTACCAAAACCCACACCGTTACACCAACAGAATAACGCCCACAACATTATGACCCACGAATCACTGCGGCGGACACTCAACCGATGTAAACCATTGGTGGTACATACCGCTGCGTTCCAAATACACAAAACAACACTACATTGGTCACTTTAAATTACACACACCTGACACCCATACACACACCACACCCACACACCCACACCACTATAAAACACACACACACATTACCCACATCCCTTTCCGACTAACAAAAATTGCTACTAGAGAGAGATACAGCAAGAGTACCCACACAACCAGAGCCACAGAACACCATTAACCATACACCATCCACACACCTCACAGCACACACCCCAACACATCACCTCACACACCCTCACACACACCCCTCACACTACACCCATGGCACCACAAATACACCCCAGGTTCTCAGAGGAGGAGCTAAGGGTCGTGGTGGAGGAAATCATCAGGGTAGAGCCACAGCTATTCGGATCACAGGTGCAGCAGACATCCATCGCTAGGAAGATGGAGCTATGGCGTAGAATCGTGGACAGGGTCAAAGCCCTGGGACAGCATCCAAGAACAAGGGATGACATCAAGAAGAGGTGGAACGACCTATGGGGAACGTGCTTCCGTGGTAGCAAGACACCAGATAGCAGTACAGAGGACTGGTGGTGGACCCCCACCTCCTCCCCCAAAAGTAACAACATGGGAGGAGCAAGTCTTGGCAATACTGCATCCTGAGGGCCTCGCAGGAGTAGCAGGACAACTGGACTCTGGTAAGTCAAATCTTTACTACTTTCACCCCCATACCTGCATGCCATCACATACCCCCACCTCTACCCTCACCCCATCACCCCACCACCTCACATACACCCACCATCACAACCCACCCATCCCAGTACCCAGCACTGCATACACCACCAACGCATGGACACCACTCACAGCCCTGCATGAACACCCATCACCACAGCATGCACACTAGAGAGAATCACGTAGCCCACAAAATAACTACTCACACAAGGCAAAGCTGACAGGGCACTCACAACCATACAGGGCAACACACCCATGCACAAGATGGAACACGCAGAAACAATAACACTGCATTTAGATCCCCACAGGTCCCCCCACCCAACATCACAGGACAGGAGGTGCCAGCAACATCCAGTACCCATCCAGAAGAGGCCCACAGTGATGACAGCAGCTCTGTTCGTCTGGATCAGGATGACCAACCTGGCCCATCAGGGACCTCCGGACAGTCAGTGACCCAGGCACAGGCACAGTCCCATACCACCACAGAGCCTCCCCCCTTAGGAAACACCAACACAGCACCCACACAGTGGGCCCATACCTCTGTCCCCAGGACACGTCAATCAGCAGTGTGTCCACCACTACAGGGACCCCAGGCCACCCAGGCCACCCCTCAAACACAGGACAATCAGGGACCTGGGGTCAGTGGGCACACCGTTCAGGGGACAGAGGCACAGTACAACAGGGAAACTGGGAGGACTGCTGTGCGACAGGTGGAAGACAGGCCCAGGGAACGGACTCTCCAGGAGGCACTCAGCAACATCCTGGGAGCGTACCACCATTCCCAGGAGACGATGGGACAGATACTGGCCAAGTTGCAGGAGACCCAGCGGCTGCAGGTGGGACAATACCTGGGGATCAGAGAGAACCTGAGGGACATCCACACCACCCTGGTCACCACTGCAGGGGTGCTGTCAGACATGGCCAACATCATGAGGGAGGCAGTGGCACACCAACGGGCCCCTGAAGCAAGCCAACCCGTTGAACAGCCCTCCACCTCCCTGTGATCCAGGCAAAGCCAGAGAACATTGTGCCAAGACCCACAGCAGGAAATAAGACTCTCCTGATTGTCACCCTTGTGTCCCACTCTGTCACCCTGTCCACCTTGAACTGCCATATGCCCCGTTGGACAATGCACCTGTGATACAAATAGACTGGACTCTATCCTGGACTCTCCTCCCGCCCCCCCCCCCCAGCCTATAGCAAGCCCCCATCCACTTAATAGCACATGAATAAACATCATTGTAAAAAATAAAAGTATTGAGTCTGTCAAGTGAATTAACTATGTATGTGTTTCACAATCTGTAGACATTGCAATTCAACTGTACAGTAATGTATACTTAGGTATGACCTGTAGGTTGCTGCAGTCAATACACCAGGAGCCAGAGTGGGGCACAGATATCTGTAAATAGACATGTCAAAGGGTACAGCAAGTGGCCATAGTAGTGGGAATATCAGCCTGCCAGTTAAAAGTTACAACACAAAACTGCAATGGTAGGTGAAGTTACAGTGTCTTACCTGTGTGTCACTGGAAGTACTGTAGAATGATTGCTGTTCTGTTTTTCACATCCTCATCCTCTGCCTCACCTTCATCACTGTCCACAGGCTTCACCACTGCCACAAGCCCATCTCCAACCTCATCCTCCTACAGAAAAGGCACCTGGCGACATAAGGCAAGGTTGTGCAACATGCAACATGCCACGATGATCAGGCACACCTTCTTGGGTGAGCAGCACAGGGAACCTGTTTGATGGAGGCACCGAAACCTGGCCTTCAGGAGGCCAAAGGTTCACTCTATAATTCTTGTTGTTCGCCCATGTGCCTCATTGTAACGTTCCTCTGCCCTGGTCCCGGCATTCCTCAATGGGGTCAGTAGTCATGAGAGGTTGGAGTAACCAGAGACACCTGCAAATACCGAGGGATACCTGTTAGCCAGACACTAACCCTTAGGGCCAACCCAATACCCATACACCAACATCCACTGGATGAGCCATCACATATGGGATGCTGTTATTCCTCAGGGTAAAGGCATCATGCTCAGACCCAGGATACTTTGCATTGACATGGGAGATGTACTGGTCCGCCAGGCACACTATCTGCACATTAATTGAGTGAAAGCTCTTTCCATTTCTGAACACCTGTTCATTTCTCCGGGAGGGGACAAAGGCAATATGTGTACCATCTATTGCCCCAATAATGTTGGGGATATGTCCCATTGCATAGAAGTCAGCTTTCACTGTGGCCAAATCCTCTACTTGGGGGAAAACGATGTAGCTGCGCATGTGTTTCATCAGGGCAGACAACACTCTGGTCAGCACATTTGAGAACATTAGCTGTGACATTCATGCTGCCAAGCCCACTGTCACTTGGAAGGAGCCAATTGCCAAGAAATGGAGCACAGATAGGACTTGCACAAGAGAGAGTATCCCAGTGGGGTGATGGATAGCTGAGATCAGGTCTGGCTCCAATTGGGCACACAGCTCTTGGATTGTGGCCCTATCAAGTCTGTAGGTGAGGATAATGTTCCTGTCCTCCATTGTTGCCAAGTCCACCAGGGGCCTATACACAGAGGGATGCCTCCATCTCCTATTCATCCTCAGCGGTTGTAATCTAGGGGACAAAATGATGAGCATCTGGTCAGTTTTCAACATTTCCTAAATGTACAGTGCATTGCATGTTGTGACAGAAACAGTATGTTGATGTTTAGGCCCAAATTGTGCCTATGTGTGCTGTGACGCAGTTAGGTTCCATGGCCTGCCCCCCCCGAAATGGTGGCCGCCTATCCTGTGTGGATGGACAGGTAGAAATGATGTAATGCTGCTGACGTTGTGCGCTATTGCGGGAGGCGGTCGAGTACCGCTGTGAAACTCCTCATTGGTTAACATTGGGCCCTAAAGGTTACAGTAGCCAATGGTGATGTACGCCGGCGGTGATGGTACGCACCGCCGTTGACGTTACTGCCATTTTCTATCTGTTCACTCACTTGCTACCTGACCTTCAACAGGAGAGGACCTACAGTGCAAGTGCTGCTGTGACCTGTGTCTGGAACCGACCATGGCTCGAGTCACTGGGGAAAGGGCCCCTGCCTTCACCGCTGCGGAGTTGGAGAGACTGGTGGATGGGGTCCTACCCCAGTACCGAATGCTGTATGGGCCTCCAGATCAACAGGTGAGTACACTGTGAGCACGATGCATGGGGCATGAATGCATGGAGTGCTGTATGTGAGGGCCTTGTGTAAGGGGGGTGGTTGAGGGGTTCTGGGCTGCGTGCTGCATATATGGTGGGCAATGTATGTGCGTAAGGGGATGGGAGGGCTATGGTGGGCCATTAGTGTAACAGGCGGGATGGTATGACTGATACCTTTTTTCTATGTGTATTTCCTCTGCAGGTCAGCGCCCATCAAAAAAAGGGTATATGGTGTGCCATCGCCAAGGACATGCGGACCCTGGGGGTCTACGGCAGGCGGAGCACCCACTGTCGCAAATGGTGGGAGGACCTGAGATGCTGAGCATGGAAGACGGCGGAGGCCCAGCTGGGGACGGCCCCCCAATGAGGAAGTGGTGCCCGGCGAAGCCTGACCTCTCCTATGTGCTGCTCACTGGTGGTGGCCTATCCGGAGCTGGATGGGAGTTTGAGAGCATCACAGCAGCCACAAGGAGGTGAGTATAGTTCCCAATATACTACTTGTGCATGGTGGGGTGGTCTCTGGGTGGAGGGTGTGTGGCTGTTGGTGCCCCTAGGCCAGGCCGGACATTGCAGGGTAGGTTCCATGTTGGGCAGGGGCTGATGAACTCCACCTCCAACCAAGCTAGTGGGCATCCACTACTGGCCAGGGCTCTGTGCGTCTCAGGTATGCTGCAATTTGCATTTGGTATTACTGTCCATAGCCTGGTGACTAGCATTGTGACTGGTAGTGCATTGCCTAGTGCATAGGGCTGTTCCCTGTGTGTTGTGTACGCCAAGGGTGGTGTTGCTGCCATTGACCAAGTGTATCCTCTGTCTCTTCCCCCACTTTTTGTTTTAGCATCCTGTCCTTCTGTTCATTAACATCATCTGGCGGAGGAGCAGAGGCCCCGGCGACGGACGCAGCTGCAACCCACAGGGCCCATGAAGCCGAATCCACCAACGGTGAGGGCACCAGTGGGACGGAGGACGAGGGAAGCACCATGGCGGAGGCAGGAGGGGACAGTTCTGAAAGTGATACCTCCTCCGATGGAAGCTCCCTAGTGGTAGCGGACACCTCTGAGGTACAGCCGCCACCCCCCTACCAGCACCACCACCCCAGCAGCCCCTCAGTGAGTTTCCCGTGCCTGCTGACCCAGAAGGGTGGGCATCTCCCTCGCCCCAGACACCTCAGGCCCTGCCCCAGTTAGCCCGCTGCCGTGAGTGAGGAGGCTATTGACCTCCTGCAATCCATCTCTGTTGGGCAGTCAACCATATTGAATGCCATGCAGGGCCTGGCAGGGCATTTGCAACATTTAAATGCATTCCTGGAGGGCATTCACTCTGATAAGATAATTCCAGGCTCTGGCCTCCTCCCTGATGGCAGCCATTGTTCCTGTCTCTAGCCTCCCCCCTCTAACTCCCTCTGCCCAGTTGCATGCCCCTGAAACCCAACCTATCCCAAGCCCATATTCAGACCAGCATGCACACAAGACAACACACAGGAGTGGCTCAGGCAAACACAAGCACCAAACATCATCCCACAGGCACTCACACAAACACCATCCAGATACTGACATAACAACAACAAGATACAGATACTGACATAACAACATCCACTGCCTCCACTGTGTCCCCATCCTCCTCCTCGTCCACCTCCCTCCCAGTAGCGTCTCCACTCACAACAGCATGCACTACATCCACGCCCACTGCCTCCATAGCCTATCACTACATGCCCCTCACTGGCAGTCACCATCCCCACATCCATGCACATGTCCCCTGTGTCCTCTCCCAATGTGACTGTGCCCCCTCCCCCTAAAGTACACAAACGCAAGCACTCAGACACACCTTCTAAAACCACTCCCTTTTCCTCCACTCCCAAACCTTCACCCTCTTCCCGCCCCAGTGTCCCTAAGAAGCTTTTCCTCTCCGCCGTTGACCTCTTCCTTACCCCTCCCCCCATCATTCACATCAGGCCAGGCTGGGCAGAACCCAGGCTAGCACCTCAGCCACCCAGTCCACAGCCACTGTAGGTTCAGCAGCTACTGTAGGTGTGAGAGGCTCCAAAGAGACACCCATCAGCACTGGTAGTGTGCCTGTACCAGCTGCCAAGGGGAAGGGCAAGGATGTACCACCAGCTGCCAAGGGCAAGGAGGCACCACCAGCTTACATTTGGAAGGGCAAGGTGGCACCACCATCTTCCAAGGGGAAGCGCAAGGAGGCACCACCAGACGGCAAGGGCAAGCAGGCAACACCAGATGAGACAGCAGAGGCAAGGAGGCACCACCAGATGGCAAGCGCAAGGGCAAATGGCCTGCCCCTGCAGGCAGGAGGGACAGGAGACCTGGTGCTGTGACAGAATCTGAGCCCCCAACACCAACCATGGCGCTTCAGCTGTTTGAGGCTGCAGGGGAGGGGCTGGAGCCTCCCCCCACCAATGCCAGCACCGCCACCTGCACTGCCATCAGCACCACTACCAGCAGCAGCAGTCCCAGTGGGCAGCTGTCCAAGGCTGCAGGGGAAGGGCTGGAGCCTCCCCCCACCACTGTCAGTACTGTCACCTGCAAAACCACCTGCACCGCCACCTGCACCGCCACCAGCACCACTGCCAGCACCACTGCCACCAGCAGCAGCCCCAGTGAGCAGCCATCTGAGGCTGCCGGGGAAGGGCTGGTGCCTCCCCCCACCACTAGCAGCAACGACACCAGCACCGGCACTGCCACTACTGAGCTGCCGTCACCACCGGCGGACGGTCTGAAGTCCTGCCTCCATGGAGTGTCATGCATCCTGCCCACTGCAAATCCTGTGGGTATGACACCCAGGTGAGAGACTGTGACCTTGCACTCCCAAAGATCTGCATCAATGGGCACAAAGCCCCCTCCAGAACCAGTGGAAGAATTCATCTACTCACCCCCTCCTTGCCAGGATGAAGCACAAGGCCCCATCCAGAATCAGTAGAAGAAGCTATCCACTCACCCCATCCTTGCCAGGATGAAGCACACTGGGCACAAGGCCCCCTCCAGAACCAGTGGAAGAAGCCATCCACTCACCCCCTCCTTGCCAGGATGAAGCACACTGGGCACAAGGCCCCCTCCAGAACCAGTGGAGAAGCCATCCATTTGAGAGACTGTGGCTTTGCACTTCCCGGGACCAAGCAGTGGCAAACCACCCACTTGAGAGACTGTGGCTTTGCACTCCCCAGGAGCAAGCAGTGGGAAAACCACCCACTAGAGAGACTGGGGCTTTGCACTCCCCAGGACCAAGCAGTGAGCAAACCACCCACTTGAAAGACTGTGGCTTTGCACTCCCCAGGACCAAGCATGGGGCAAACCACCCACTAGAGAGACTGTGGTTTTGCACTCCCCAGGACCAAGCAGTGGGAAAACCACCCACTTGAGAGACTGTGGCTTTGCACTCCCCAGGACATCGCACAGGGCATGTTGCCCCCTCCAGGACAAGTGGTGTTGTACCATCTTGTGGCTGAGGTGCCCCCCATTCCCTGTCCCCCTGAGGTGCCTGTGTATTTACTTGGCCTATGTGATGTGGCCCTGTGGCCCAGGGACATTATGGACTGGGCAGTGTCCCTCCATTGGTATATCTGTAAATACTATTTTGGACTTTGAGGATGTATTTCTAGAATTTTTTCTTATTACACTCACTTCAATCACTTCCTTTTGTCCTTGCATTATTCCTGAGGGGTACGGGGTGGATGTGTAATGTTGTTGCATCTGTTTGTGTGTATGTTGCTGTGGGTGGGGGTGTTGCATGTGTGTGTAACTCTCTTTTTCCTCCCTCCTCGCCTGTGTGCTAGGCGACAGTACTCACCGTGGTCGTCTTTGCCGGCGTTGGTATTCCTGCTGTAGGAGGATGTAGGCCAGCATGGGGAAGATCTGCAGTTCGGGCTTCATGGTGGCATGGTTCTTCCCTGAGTGTCCAGAGGTGAGTCCTTTGACTTCTGAGATCTGTTTCCGCCGTGCTTTTGTTGTTGTTGGTATTACCCCGGAAAAGGTGGCAGATAGGCCTGTTGTAATACAGTGGGCGGAACATTGTTGGCTTGTTGCTACCGCCATGGCGGTCAATGTGTTAAAGTGGCTGTCTGTGTTGGCAATTTCCACTGTGGTCATAATTCCAGTTTTTTTACCGCTGGCTTGTTGATGGTATTACCGCCGCTTTATCACCGACCGCCAGGGTTGTAATGAGGACCTAAATGTTTTTTTTATTGATTTGAGATCAGCATACCATCAAATTGCTTTGGACAAGGAGTCACAAGAACTGACAGATTTTGTCACCCCCTTCGGAGCCTACAAATGCTTGAGGCCACTGTCTGGGCTGGCACCAGCTGCCAGTGTCTTCAGGAGCTTATGGATGTCTGTTTGCTGATCTTAAAGGAGTACACGCGTACCAGGACGATATACTATTCTTTAGATCAACGGAATTGCATACTTGGTATAGTCTTGTCCATCCTCACACACAGAGGTATAACCATTATAAAAGATAATGTAAATTTGCTACCAAAGAATTGGATTACTTAGGTCATGTCACCACAGACACTGGTATCAAACCCAAATTCCCGTTAGTAAAAGCCATCAAAGAAGCTAGTGCACTCACTGACAGCGATGCTCTGTGCTCTTTTATAGGTCTTGCAGAGTATTACACTCAGTTTGTGTCAGTATATGCAATAGCAGTAGAGCTGCGCATATCCCTGTTGCGTAAAGGACAGAAGTTTATTTGGGGGGAGGAAGTGCAGACTGCTTTCAACAAGGTAAAAGACTTGATGGAAAAGCACAGACTCTATCTGCTTTCAAGGATGATTGCACCTCTGCAATTACTGTACATGCCAGCCTCCATAGTCTAGGGGTTTTCCTGAGCACAAAGTCTGGGCTAGAAAGCAAACCTTAGCATTTGCCTCCAGGTCAATCGGGAAGTTTGAACAATACAACACAATTGAGTGTGAAGCCCTAGCTTTTATTTGGGCAGTTCAAAAATGTTAAACGTGTGTCTGGGGATGATGGTTTGAATTACATACAGAACACAAGCCCTTAGTTTATATTTTCAAAGGGGGAATTCATAACAATGTGTCTGCAAGACTCACAAGATTGGTTTCAAAGCTCCATGAGTACATGTTTAATATCAATCTTTTGGCTGGAGGGAAGAATTTTTGGGCAGATTGCCTGCCTCCCATACTTTTGCCAGAAGTAGATGAGGAATTTGACATGGATGATGTTGTGTCTGTTGTTTTCATTGATGCTGTAGAGGACCTTCAAGATGATAATGCCGCAATTGGAGCTGATGATTGGTTGAATGCTTTCCAGGAAGATGAAATTCTTAAACAGGTCAGTTTGTGCGTAATACATAGTTGGCCGGAAATCAGATGCCTGCAGGGGAAATTGAAGACACACGCTCAAGTGGCAGGGGAGCTCTCATTGGTTCATGGAGTGTTTTTAAGGGGGGATTTACATGTTCCTCCTTTCAGACTGAGCGAGTTCATCATTTCCAAAGTACATCAAGGGCATTTAGGTACCACCAAGACTAGTAAGCACATCAATCAACATTATTGATGGCCTGCTTTAAATAGTCAGGTAAAGCAAGCAGTTGACAAATGCGCTGAGTGTCTACTTTCCGATAAGCATTGGAAGTTGAACAGAACACCCCTTCACCCTGTTCTATACTCCTAAAGCAGCCTGGGACAAAGTGGGTATTGATTTTTGGGGACCCTTTGTTTTGCTCCCTGGTGATTTGAGATATGTCATCATTTTAGTTGGCTACTTCTTGTTTGTACTTTTCTTTTGTTCTCCTTCCTCAGATTCAGCCATTTCATTTCTAAAGTAGGTGTTTGTCATTGAGGGATCGCCCAGGTTTCTTGTGGCCGACATTGGCTCACATTGTATATCTGACCAAATGAACAGGTTTTTCAACAAACATGAGGTCAAGCATATGAGGGATGCTTTGGACTTGCCATCCTCTAATGGTCCGTTAAAGAGAGGAAACAAAGTAATAAAAGAATGAGTCCAGACAACTCTTGCAGCAGGAACAGATGTCAAACAGTTCTTCAAGCAATAAGTATGGGAAAGCAACACTACATCTCAATGCACCACTGGAGTCACTCCGTTCTTATTGTTGAGAGGGCATCACGATCACTCATCTTTATTTCCTAAAGGCTAAGGGACTGTGTCCTTAAGAAAACAAAAGGAAAACACACTTTAAAAGATGAGGTCACAGCAAAGTTAGTCAAAGATGAAACACGTTTTGACAAGAACTACTTTGATTCTTGACTTGCTGTTGGAGGTCACGTTTTGATCAAAAAAGCATGAGTGGTGAAAAAAGGAGAGTCTAATTTTCCTTCCCCTACAAGAATTTCCAAGTTTGGCAATGGATCAGTCCTATTAGAAAATAAAGGCTGGTAGAACAAATGCAATTTGGTTAGACTCACACCACAGCAAGCAAGCAAGCATCATTAACTGTAGGAAATGTTCCAAGTCTGATTCAAATTGGACACAATGGATACAGCCTGGTGAAGACACGTGGGAAGTTAGAGCAAGTCACATAGTAGGTATCACATAGTAAATATCAAAAGTGGAAACAGTGTCAACAATGATTCTGATTCTCATTCCGATACAAGATGCATAAGGCCACTTATGACAAAAAAAAAATAAAGTAAAAGATTACGTGATGTGTTGATGTTTAATTATTGATTTTTCTCCTTATTCTACATGCTCATTAATTGATGCAGGGTTGTTATTGTTTTGAATGGTTCCAATCTGTTTTCCATGAACTTTATCTCAGTTTCCTTTTCATTTTTGTGGGAAGGTGATGTAGTGTATTGATATGTGTTAACTAAATGTGTTAATGCAGCTTGAGCGTTATGTTCCGGGCTCAAGCTGCTCTCGCTCCTCTTTAAAGTGTTTACATTTGAATATGGCCCATTCTGGCAGATAGAGCGGATGGCAAGGATTCATGCTGACTTTGTCAGTTTTTTCTTGGAACCCGAACCAGCCAGTTGATGCCTGTCATGCACGAGTATGCTAAACACTTTAACTTACCTGCTGACTCCAGCTTAGTTCATCACTTCAATGGACCCGAGAATGTGGCCCCACACATGCATCTTGCATCCTAATCAAGTGCTGCAAGACCCTGGAGAGGGGCCCCCTGTCCTGGACCTCGCTGCACTGGATAATGGTTGTAAGGTGCAGAGAAGGGGGCCCCTCTCATGGACCATTCAGCCTGATCCAGCTCTTTGAAGCCCCAGGAAGTGGGGGCCATCTCCACTGGGTTTAGAAGTGGAACAGCATTTTGGTCATGAACACTGGCCAGCAATGGCGTCTCCCTCCTCCGCTGACCCCTCTACCCCATACATTAATGTCCAGCTGATCCTGTAAACAAAGGAGTCATCTGTTGCATGGAAATGCAAAACAAAAAAGAAGGCCGACAGGGGCACATGGCACTTTTTAACAGAGGGGCTGTCTGACCTGGCCCCTATGAGCCAAAACATTTGTTGACCTTGTTACTGCCCCACGTCCTTCACCCACTTTTACCCTCTCCTTTACTCCAAATGCCAGGAATGCCATCACACCTTTAGACCTCCGAGGTTAACACACTTCCCATGCCTTGCGCCGGCCCTGCCCGGCCATATCTGTGAATTACTAAAAGTAGTAAATCTGCATTGTTTGTAGGAGTATTACTACATGTGCACATCGACTACTTTCTTTAGAGAATCGTTCTCCTATTTAGCTTGTGATGCACCCCTTCTCGCCCAGCCAATGCCTTTCAAACATGATACACACTTTAACTCACCACATCCAGTGCTCATCAATCAAGAGGTTATACACACATGCGAGCTATCTTACTGCAGCAAAGAAAATGTCCAAGCAATCAGCGAAATGTTTCAGAAGATCGAAGAAGACAGTTTGCTTTCTCATTGTGCCATGGGAAATTATGAATTGATTGACAAAATGTCTGCAACTGTTAGACCTTTAAGTGACATATATTCAAGAAGAACAAACATATCCATAACCGCGGGCAACTCCAACATCAATCTTTGAGGGGCACAGCTTGTGCAGTGAGTGGGCATCTGTCAGGGAATGTCCCTTGAGATGTCTCCGGCGCTGCCAGGCTCAGCACCTACGGCAGTATGGTAACTGTCAGTTATTAGATGAGAAATCAGCGCAGGAAATATGTTATTGCTGCGTTACCCTGGGTTATAGCATCACTGTATCTTAAGAAATATTGAAATCCTGGGAGAAAAAACTAAATAGATCTACTTCCAAACTCGTTTAGTAAACAATTACGAAGAAGTAAGCTTGCTTGACAAACTATAATGGAAAAAATCTGATCACCATTTGCATTAACTGATTCAGTTGACCTAAGTAGATAATGAAAGATTTCCGAAATACTGCATCACACCAACTGTGAAACAGAAAACTCTCTGAGAAGAAAAAATTGAAATATGCCTCGACAAAAACTGTTTTGAAACTCAGAATTCAGTATAGCTTCAAATGAGAGAAATAGCAAAGAAATATAACAGTGGAAGGACTAATCATTTGAGTACAGTAAGGGCACAATTTACAAAGAAATTAAAAAATCGATGCATATTGTTTTACACCTATATTTAAAATGTCGATTTTTAAATTAATGGAATTCAAAAATATTTCTAGGCAATAACAAGCTGCGAAAGTTGCAGTTTTCTTAACAGTAATCCTGGAATTTTTTGCCAAGTCCATTTTTGCATGTGCAAATATACACAAGAAAACAGGCCTATTTGGAACTCCCAGAGGAAGCACAGATGCACTGGATAACTTTTTTTACTCCAAGGGTAAAACAGGTTTCCCTGTGGAGAAACTCTTTTCCCCACACTCAGTCCAGTTTTGAGAGTTGTCTCTTTCTTACCTCACCTTGGGAGCAGTTTTACTATTGCCCTTCAGAGGAGTACATCTGTGATTCTGAGAGCGGAAATGGGCTGAACAAGTCTGTGAATAGTTTCGAACTCACAAGTTTCTGAATTTAAGTATGCGTTTCAGGGAAGCACACTGTCCTGGAATTCCCACTGCCCACTCATGGGAGTAGATTTACTCTTAGAAAATATTACACCATATTGGCATCTGTTGAAGAATCTGAAAATATTTGTTTGTCTTAGCGTAAGTGTAACGTGCCACTGCCAAGTTTTCTTGCTAAAGCTAACTTGTAATAGCTCATTGCTAAGCCTAGGGTGTGCTACATCCTGATACGTGAGCTACACAAATTTGAAACCAGCCTGTATAGCCTAAAGTGCTTAGATTGTTGTTGCTCCTAAAGACCACCTACTAATTTGTATGAGCTCAGTTAGGCATCTGCTTGTTCTCTTGGTAGAAAATTTGTCATGTGATCAGTACTAAAACACTATGGGGGTCTTTCCAACCCTGGCGGTCGGTGTTAAAGCGGCGGCCAACCCGCAAACAGGCAGGCGGCCCAAAAAATTGAATTCTGACCTTGACGGGAACCGCCAACACAGCCCGCCACTTTAACACTCTGACCGCCACGTCGGTACAGACAAGCACCGCGGCGGTCACCGCCAACAGACAGGCGGCAGACAATGTACCGCCCACCCTATCACAACTCACCAATCCGCCACCTTTTCCGGGGCGGGAGCCCCGCCGATAAAAACACGGCGGAAACAGACTATGAACGGGAAAACGCTCACCTCTACACACTCCACGAGGAATCTGGACAGCATGGAACCAGAACTACACAACCTACCAGCTATTGTCTACCTGCTCCTCTACCAGGAGCACGAACGCCGGCGCAGAAGACAACGGTGAGTACTGCACCTACGACACACAGGAGGGGGGAGGAGAAAAGATTACGGGCACACACATACGCGACACCCCCCCCCCGCCAACTACCTACACACCAATGCAGAGCAACAACTCAGAGTGACACCCCCCAAACCACCCAGAAGATTGCAAAGACAAAATAATAAGTAATTGTAATACAAATATATTGTAAGGCAAAGTAAATAAGTACGACGAACATCCCATAACTATATACACATATGTATATTGTCCCATCAGAATTGGCTTTCTGTCATTGTACGTGGGCCAATGGTCCTCAATACATGGGCAAAGCCCACACATGAGACCCGAATCCATTGGAGAGAACACTGCAGGGGCATCAGATAGGAAAACTACAGGCACCTCAGGGGGAAGGGAAGTTGGGCCACCTCAGCCACATGAGTCCACGACGCCAGATCCACGAGGGGCCTCCACGGCCAATGTTCAATCCTGGGGAGTGCAAAGCCACAGTCTCTCAAGTCTCTACAGTGGGTGGCTTGCCCACTGTGCCATCCTGGGGAGTGCAAAGCCACAGTCTCTCAAGTCTCTACAGTGGGTGGCTTGCCCACTGTGCCATCCTGGGGAGTGCAAAGCCACAGTCTCACAAGTGGATGGCAGACTCCAGCGGTACTGGAGGACTCTTGGTGCCCAGAGTGTATCGTGCAGCCCTGTCCGACACTGATCCGGGCCTGCCCCTTCTGCCAATGTGTCAGCGGTGCTTGAGATGAAGGGCCAAGCGGAGCGGTGCAGAGACGGCGGTGCCCAGCGGAGCGGTGCTTGAGATGAAGGGCCAAGCGGAGCGGTGCTTGAGATGAAGGGCCCAGCGGAGCGGTGCTTGAGATGAAGGGCCCAGAGGAGCGGTGCTTGAGATGAAGGGCCAAGCGGAGCGGTGCAGAGACGGCGGTGCCCAGCGGAGCGATGCTTGAGATGAAGGGCCAAGCGGAGCGGTGCAGAGACGGCGGTGCCCAGCGGAGCGGTGCTTGAGATGAAGGGCCCAGCGGAGCAGTGCTTGAGATGAAGGGCCAAGCGGAGCGGTGCAGAGACGGCGGTGCCCAGCGGAGTGGTGCTTGAGATGAAGGGCCCAGTGGAGCGGTGCTTGAGATGAAGGGCCAAGCGGAGCGGTGCAGAGACGGCGGTGCCCAGCGGAGCGGTGCTTGAGATGAAGGGCCCAGCGGAGCGGTGCTTGAGATGAAGGGCCAAGCGGAGCGGTGCAGAGACGGCGGTGCCCAGCGGAGCGGTGCTTGAGATGAAGGGCCAAGCGGAGCGGTGCAGAGACGGCGGTGCCCAGCGGAGCGGTGCTTGAGATGAAGGGCCCAGCGGAGCGGTGCTTGAGATGAAGGGCCAAGTGGAGCGGTGCAGAGACGCCGGTGCCCTGTTCAGCGGTGCTTGTCTTGAAGGGCCCTGTTCAGCGGTTCTTGACACGGCGGTGCCCTGTTCAGCGGTGCTTGTCTTGAAGGGCTCTGTTCAGCGGTGCCTGTCTTGAAGGGCCCTGTTCAGCGGTTCTTGACACAGTGGTGCCCTGTTCAGCGGTGCTTGTCTTGAAGGGCCCTGTTCAGCGGTTCTTGACACGGCGGTGCCCTGTTCAGCGGTGCTTGTCTTGAAGGGCCCTGTTCAGCGGTTCTTGACACGGCGGTGCCCTGTTCAGCGGTGCTTGTCTTGAAGGGCCCTGTTCAGCGGTTCTTGACACGGCGGTGCCCTGTTCAGCGGTGCTTGTCTTGAAGGGCCCTGTTCAGCGGTTCTTGACACGGCGGTGCCCTGTTCAGCGGTGCTTGTCTTGAAGGGCCCTGCTCAGCGGTTCTTGAGACGGCGGTGCCCTGTTCAGCGGTGCTTCACATGTGTCTCCAGGGCACCAGATCCGGCCAATAGATGGTGTTCACTCGCCATCTGACTTCTCGCTTGCTGGGCCCTCCTGTGCTGGTGGCCCGTGCCCCTGGGTGTCCTCCTTCACCCCCGGAATGGGGCTGGTGGGGCCCTCCTGAGCAGCTCGCCTGCTGCCCGACTTGTCGGCCGTGCTGCCCTTGCCATCCTTGCCTGATCCTCTGTGGCCTTTGCCTCCCTTTGGAGATGTGCCAGGTGGCACCCCACTCCCTGACGGTGCCAGGGTGGTGCCTGTGGAGGCTGCCGTCTCTGTTTTCTCGCGCCGGCCCTTGGCTTTTTTTGTTTTTTTCCCAGGGGGTGGGCTGGCTGTCCCTTTGCTGCTGGCCGATGTGGTTGCCCTCGAAGGTGGGGGACTCCAATATCCCTGGACTATGGTCCTTGTAGGTCCAGGGGTTGTGGTGGCTGAGGTGCAGATTGGACTTTTACGAGATGGAGGGGGTGGGTCAGGTGATGGAAAGAGGTTAATTTTGGAGAGGAAAAACTTTTTGGGAGCAATGGGAAGGGTAGGTGCAGTGGGTATGGGAGTGGAGGAAGAGGATGTGGTTGTAGGAGAGTCAAGTGTGCTGTCTATGGGTGCAGGTGCTTGTGACGGAGGCTGTCGTGAGGTGGATGGCTGTTGGGTGGGTGGCTGCCTGCGTTTGTGTGGTTTGGAAGAGGGGGTGACAGACACACTGGGAGAGGACACAGGGGACGTGTAAATGGCAGTGGGGGTGGTGACTGCACGTGTGCGGAGTGTTCTGGTGGGTGTGCTGGTGATGGTCGTAGTGGCTGATGAAGTGGTGCATGCAAGTGTGAGTTGGGACGTCACAGGGAGGGAGGAGGGAGACGAGGAGGAGGGGGACACAGAGGAGGCAGTGGCTGTTGGCATGTCTGCATGTGGATGTTGCTTGTGTGAATGCTTCTGTGATGTGTGGTGCTTATGTTTGGATGAGCTGACCTTGGGTGTTGAGGTGTGTGCAGGCTGGTCTGTAGGTGTGTCTGGGATAGGCAGAGGAACAGGGGAGTAGGACTGGGTGGAGGGAGTTGGAGGAGGGAGGCAGGAGACAGGGACAATGGCTGCCGTCAGTGCTGAGGCCAGAGCGTTGAACGATCGCTGATGGGCAGCCTGACCCGAATGAATGCCCTCCAGGTATGCATTGCTCCGATGCACCTCCCTTTCCACCCCCTGGATGGCATTCAAAAGGGTAGACTGCCCAACAATGAGCGTCCGGAGGAGGTCGATGACCTCCTCACTGAGGGCAGCAGGGGTAACTGGGCCAGGGCCTGAGGTGCCTGGGGCGAAGGAGATGCCCGCCTTGGTGTGCGAGCGGGCACGGGGCGAACGCTGAGGGGCTGCTGGGAGGGCGGAGCTGGTGCGCTGGGTGGCGGCTGTACCTGTTGTTGCGGTGGGCACGGATGTTGCCGCCACCACAAGGGAGCTCCCTTCCGAGGACGTGTCGGTGTCGCTGATGTCTCCACGTGTCCCCGTTGTGGAGCCCCCCTCGCCCTCCGTCTCACTGGTCAAATCAGAGTCCGTTGCATGGCCCTCCGGGGCCATGTGAGATGCAGCTCCCTCGTGCTCCAATGCCACTTCTCCTCTGCCAGATGATGCTAATGCACACATGAACAGGAAGAGCAGACCAAAAAAAGGGGGGGAAGAATAAAGACATGTTGAGTGCATGCATTGGCAACACAGTTGGCGGAGAGACAGACACAGAAGCCCCCTGCACTACGCCGCGCACTTGGGGTACACTACTCAATCAGTGGGACATGGCCTACAAGCCTATGGACGACAACTGCACACATAGGTGACACAGGGCCATGGATAGCTGTACTTGGCACCCTACAGAGGTGGGGGGCGGGGGCACAGGGCCATGCCTTACGGAGGGGCCTAGCCTACAGAAATCGCCCTGGCCTAGGGATACCCACAACCCTCCTCCCCCACCCAGACACCTCCACTGCGCGCATAGTCAGCAGAATGAGAGTGTACTCACCCCCTTGTGTCTGCTGTGATGTCCTCACGCGCCCATCCAAATCTGGGTAGGCCACCGCCAGGATCTGAGGCATCAGGGGGGTCAATTGACGCGTGGCACCCCTCCTACGTTGGGAGGCCATCCCCAGCAGAGCCTCCGCTGTCTTTCTGCTCCCGCGGCGGATGTCCTCCCACCTCTTGCGGCAGTGGGTGCCCCGTCTGTTGTGGAACCCCAGGGTCCGGACGTCCTTGGCGATGGCACGCCAAATGTCGACTTTCTGATGGGCGCTGACCTATGTGACACGTACAGGGAGAGAAAATACAATATCAGAATTTTCGGCATGCTCGATGTGAGTGTCCCCCCATCCCCACACTTGCCATGTGGCACATGCTCTCATCTGTCGTTTGATGCATGCCTCATACGCTCCCCTCCGCACCATCGTTCATTCACCCCACTCAACCCAGGCATTGCCCACAAAGCATGGTCCCAGTGTACTTACCTGTTGGTCTGGAGGATCGTAGAGTACCGCATACTGGGGGAGGACCCCATCAACAAGTTTCTCCAATTCCTCAGATGTGAAGGCAGGGGCCCTTTCCCCAGTCGCAGCAGCCATTGTCTCTTCCAGACCGAGGTCACAGCAGCACTTGCAGTATAGGTCCTCTCCTGTGGATGATCAGGTCTCGAGTGATTAAGCAGAGAGAAAATGGCGGTCACGCCCGCGGCGGTGCGTACCGCGACCGCCGGCGCACATCGTCATTGGCTCCTGAGACCCATAGGGTTCAATGTTAACCAATGCTGCTTTGCGCCAAGGTCTTCGACCGCCTACCGCCACGGTGTGCCACGCCAGCGCATTGACCTCACATCCCACTGTCACACTTCACAGGTCAGGCAGCCGTCATTTCAAGGGCCCACATGGCTTAATTTCTACTGCGTGACACAGGCCTAGGCGTTGCATTGGACTCATACAAGCCATTCAATGCATAGCGAATCGTGTTCTGTGCAAGGTGTGGTTACGTACCTGTGGGTTGCTTGACTCTGTGCTCCATGTTGTCCTTCCTAGGCACCGTCCGCTGGGACTTGCGAGGAGATGGAGGAATGTTCCCGTGTACAGACCGCTGGTGGACCTGTCGACAATGGAAGAAAGACATGTCATACTGACATACAGACTTGACCGAGCCACTATACAGGAACTGTGTGCCCAGCTGGAGCCAGACCTGATGTCCCCCATTCGCCAACCCACAGGGATTCCCCCTCTGGTGCAGGTGCTGTCAGTACTCCATTTTTTGGCAAGTGGATCATTCCAAACAACAGTGGCCATATCATCAGGGATGTCTCAGCCTATGTTTTCTAAGGTTTTGTCCAGAGTGTTGTCTGCCCTGATGAAATACATGCGGAGCTACATTGTTTTCCCTGAGGTGGGCGATTTGGCTACAGTGAAGGGTGATTTCTATGCCCTTGGACATATCCCCAACATCATTGGTGCCATTGATGGGACCCATGTGGCTTTGGTTCCCCCCAGTGAAAGTGAGCAGATGTACAGGAACCGAAAAAGTTATCATTCGATGAATGTCCAGGTGGTCTGTTTGGCTGACCAGTACATCTCCCATGTAAATGCCAACTTCCCTGGGTCAGTGCATGACGCGTACATCATGCGAAATAGCAGCATCCCTTATGTGATGGAACAGCTACAGAGACACAGTGTGTGGCTAATTGGTGACTCTGGTTACCCCAACCTGTCGTCGCTACTGACCCCAGTGAGGAATCCCCGGACCAGGGCAGAGGAACGGTACAATGAGGCCCATGGGCGGACTAGGAGGGTGATCGAGCGGACCTTCGGCCTCCTGAAGGCCAGGTTTAGGTGCCTCTATATGACAGGTGGATCCCTAATGTACTCACCAAAGAAGGTGTGCCATATCATCGTGGCCTGCTGTATGCTTCACAATCTGGCTTTGCGACGCCAGGTGCCTTTCCTGCAGGAGGATGGTCCAGATGGTGGTGTTGTAGCAGCTGTGGAGCCTGTGGAGAGTGAAGAGGAGGAAGACGACGGGGACGACACAGACAACAGGGACACAGTGATACAACAATATTTTCAGTATCACACAGGTACGAATCAACCCCGCCATTTTAGATTTACTTAAAGTCTCCTGCCTCTCTACTGTCTGTGTTTCCCCCCAGTTCCTGTTAACTGAGTTGTGACTTTCCCTTCCGTTTTCAGAGCTGTGGGCCCCACTGCGTGACCTCTGCTTTGTTTGCCCATGGACTACAGCTGTGTGACAGTGGTATGTTGTCATCACAATGTAACTGAACATTTTGGCACCGTTATGCCTAATACATTTGTTCAAAATACAAGCAGACTCCAGATTTTTTAATTGCAATAAGTGATTTTATTAAAGTGCTAAATTTAGGGACATGATTGAAAAACGGTGATGGGTGATGGTGGAGTAATGTCCATGGCAGAGTCCAGTTTTCAGTCTCACAGGTGCATTGTCCATATGCCTGTGGAAGGATGGAGCAGGGGCAGTTTAAGTTTGGACAGGGTGACAATGTGGGACAGTGGGATGACATCAGGGGGTATCCTTTGCTGGCGGGGGTCTTGGCATCCTACTCTGTCTTCCTCTGAGATCTCAGGTACGGCTTGCGGGGTGGTTCTTCTTCTGCAGGAGGTGGGGTTCTGGTGGCCTGTCGTTGTGTGGGGGCCTCCTGTCCACTAGCGCCGGCGGAGGTGGTAGCCTGGTCTTGGTCCATGCTAGTGACAGGGGCCCCTTGTGGTGCCACATGGTCCCGCAATGTGGTGACTATCTGGTTAAGAGCCACGACGATGGTCCCCATTGCGGAACTAATGTTTCTCAGTTCCTCTCTGAACCCCATGTACTGTTCCTCCTGCAGTACCTGGATCTCCTGGAACCTGGCCAGTACCGTAGCCATCGTCTCCTGGGAGCGGTGGTATGCTCCCATGATGGAGGAGAGGGCCTCTTGGAGAGTCGGTTCCCTGGGCCTGTCCCCCCCTGTCGCACAGCAGCCCTCACAGTTCCCCTGTTTCCCTGGTCCTCTGTCCCCTGGACCGTGTGCCCACTACCACTGCCCCCAGGTCCCTGTTGTTGTTGGGGTGGTGGGTCAACCTGGGTGCCCTGTAGTGGTGGACACACCGCTGATTGACGTGTCCTGGAGACAGAGGCATGGGCCCGCTGGGTGGGAGCTGTGCTGGTGTTCCCAGAGGGGGTTAGGTCTGCTGTAGCCTGTGGCTGTCTGTGGGGAACCGACTGTCCCGAGGTCCCCGATGGGCCGGGCTGGTCATCTGGGTCCAGGGAGACAGAGCTGCTGTCATCACTGGGGGCCTCTTCTGGGGGTGGGATGGACATCTCTGGACCCTCCTGGGCGGTGTGGTGGCGTTCGGGTCCTGCAGGGGTATAAGAGTATGGTTATTGCTTCTGTGTGTGCCATTTCGTGTAATGGGTGGGTGGCCGTGTACCCCAGTGCTGGCATTCCCTTGTGGGGGCTTTTGTGACGGTGGCTTGTGGGGGAGATGGGTATGTGCAGTGGGCATGCTTTGGTGATGGGTGACCATGCTTTGGGGACGCATGCAGGGCTAGGTTTTGGGATGGGTGGGTTGTGATGGTGAGCCATTTGCAAGGAGTTGGTGTGATGGGGGTGGGGTTGAGGGTGGGGGTATGATTTGGCATGCAGGTGGGGTGGAGAATGAAGTAGTGAAGATTTGACTTACCAGAGTCCATTCCTCCGCCTACTCCTGCGAGGCCCTCAGGATGCAGGATGTGCAAGACTTGCTCCTCCCATGCTGTGAATTCTGGGGGAGTAGGTGGGGGTCCGCCGCCAGTCTTCTGCACCGCGATGTTGTGCCTTGATACCATGGAACGCACCTTCCCCCATAGGTCGTTCCACCGCTTCCTGATGTCGTCCCGATTTCGTGGATGCTGTCCCACAGCGTTGACCCTTTCCACTATTCTTTGCCATAGCTCCATCTTCCTGGCAATGGTGGTGTGCTGCACCTGTGTCCAGAAGAGCTGGGGCTCTACCCGAACTATTTCCTCCACCATGACCCTGAGTTCTGCGTCAGAGAACCTGGGGTGTCTTTGGGGTGCCATGGGGTGGTGTGGATGAGGTGAAGGGTGGTGTATGTGTTGTAGAGTGTGGTGAGTGTGGTGGTGTATGGTGTTTTGTGCATGGATATTGTGTGGGTGATGTTGTGATTTGCCTCTGTGTGATGGTCTACTCTATTCTGTGCTGTCTCTCTCTGTCCTTCAGTCGCAATTGTGGTCGTAAGGGTTTGTGGGTGATGTGGGTGTGTGTTTTATATTGTATTGGGTGTGTGGTGTGTGTATGTGTCTCAGGTGTGTGTATTTTGAATTGTCCAATGTGGTAGTGTTTTGTAAAGGTGTGTGTATTTTGACCGCGGTGGTGTGTACCGCCAATGGAATACCGCGGTTGAAAGACCGCTGCGGGGATTTGTGGGTCGGAATGGCATGGGCGTATTTCTGTTGGCGTGGCGGTGGAGGTTTGGTCATCGCCAGGAATTTTGTTGATGTCGGGTTTTTGGCAGTTTACCAGTTGCGGGTCAGAATGACCGTGGCGGTTTACCGCGACCGCGGCGGTGTTATGGCGGTCTTCTGACCGGCGGTAAGCGCCTTTTACCGCCGAGGTCAGAATGACCCCTATATGTAGTAGGATATATATTTGGGCTTTGCCTTGTATTGGGTGGTGGACTGTTATAGTGCTGATGTATGGGGGCTCCCTTTGTTGGTGGTATCTGTGAGTCGCTGATTATTAACGTTTCTCATAAACACTTTCGGGCCCTACTGAAGCATGCAACAGAAACTTCTTCCATAGGTATTATTACATATTAACACATAGATTTCTAAGTGAAAATTCAAATTGAAAACAAACCTCTATTTGAACTCAAAACCCAAGCTATTTGAAAATGTGAATTGAACTTACAAGTGCAAAATAGTTTATAAATCAGTCGCTCACTGTTCAATACAGGTGTGTTTTAGAATGATCTTCTATGTCTCATCAGGTATGTTAGGAAGCAAATAGCCGTTGTTTAAGCAGAAAACATCTGTCCTGTAGTCAGTGGTTGTTTTTCATATGTTAAAAGACCAAAGCCAAATGTCAGCACAGAGCGATTTTAGGCTAAGCCTACATTAGTAGGAGTCATCTTACTAGAAAACATTTTTGAATCCAGAAAGATACAATCTGTATTACGGTTCCCTAAATGTTCAAATATTCAGTATTACTAAAATGTTGTCTCAGACACTAAAGTAAGGGTTCTAATACGATAACTGGGTTCCCAAATGTTGGGATACCTAGACGTTTTAAGCTGCAGTGTATAAACACCTCATATCTTACAGCATTGGTCATTGAACTGTTTAGTGTTGTTTTATGTTTGAAATGTGGAACCATCTGTAAAATGTCTTAGCCTTAGAACACATTCTTGCATTCTGGCTGATTATAGTGTCAACACAGCCTAAAGGGTTCAGGTAAAAGTACTTTTATTAACAAAACCAATTTAATTTTAAATGGGGATCATTTTCAAAATATATTGCAAGATTAAATTAAAAACACATAATCGACATAAACATATTCTTGCAAATGTATTTAATACAAAAGCCATACAATAAAAATCATTTACACTATAAAATATACACCCCATTAATGTTCTTTTGTACAGATTGTTCGCAAAGAAGGAGCTCCATATCCATTCAAGATTCTTATATTTCCTTACGTTTTTGGTCCACAAAATGCTCTTTCACAGCAGTCATATTCTATAATATTCACAGTGTGTCCTCTATTTCGGTAGTAGACTGGATTCGTTTTTCAAGTAACGGTGTCTTGGATTTTTAAGCAAGAGGTACCCTTTCACATTGATGGAAACAGCATTTGTTTCCTCTTTTCCTTAATGCTACCATGTTTCACTTCCTCAGAGCTGTAACAAAATAGAATATTTTCAAATCACACATTTGTAATGTGTTACAAACTGACAGAACCATAAACCATAACAAACATTTCCAAATCAATATATCCCCTGTAATTATCTAAGTACAGTTTAAAATCATCTTATATCCTAGAAGAATACCATCAATTTTCTTTTTACATTTATGTCCTTAACCATTAGATAACCTTTATATCAACTTATTCATTATGATACAGGTCATTAGCAGATACTAAGATCTTACCAATGCGCTAGATGAGGAAGTCGCAATGGCCAAAGATTCCTGGGTTTCTCTAATCATCTGAACTCCATTATAAAGGGAACTATTTTCACTTAATGTATCAGTATTATTGGATTCTACAAAAAAAGTGGTAGAATAGAAAAGAAAAAGAGACAAAAACAGATATAGAAAAATGACATCTAAATTCAAATTAGAAAATAAAAATAGGTATATTTCATATTAATGTTTAAGAATTCTAACTGTGATTCAATGCTGACCCCTTGAAGTTGGAGCTAGTGGCTGTATCTATTCTGTTCAAATTTGTTAGACATTATTTACTTCCAGTCATTATATGTCTTTGCAGTTTAAAGAAAAATACTGTTGATGCACAGCATATTTATCAGACCACTTCAATGAACAGTGAGTTTACTTAGTCAGATATTAAACAAAATAAAGTCCATATCAAAATCAATTGCTCATACTGCACTCTTATCCCTAAAATATTCTACCCTGAATTCACCTACGAGATCGTGTGCAAGGATTATACAAATAGTCAAGTATAGCACCAATCTATCCAGACCAAACTTATTTCTAATCTTTTAATGTCAAATCATCATTTATTTTCAATAAATAAATCATATTCACCATCATATCTGCCCAAATTGTCTCTTTATCCATTGACTTTATTTAAAAAAATGCTTTTCAAGATTGATAATCCTAACAGTTCTACACTTCTAAAAGACATTTTGATACCAAACATCACAGTATGCCTACCACTTGTCCCAACCACAAAGCTCTTCCTGGATGTGGAAGCAAACCCCACATCTTAAAATGGACCTGCTTTTCATAACGGTGCATGACATAGGTAACAAATGTTTCTCGTCTGCCAATGTCTACTTGAAAGCAGAGTTTTCTCTACATAAGCGCCAATTGCAAATGTCATAAAAAATTATAAAAGATAGAAATAGACTAGGATTTGAACACAAGACCTCAACAATATCACTAGTGTCTATCTGAACAACTAGATTGCAAAATATATATTTTGAAAAAGTGCATATAACAGAGTTCTATCAAATGCCAATTTTATAGGATTGTCCAAAACCTCTAAATAGATTTCACAAAATATCTGTAGGTGGCATATAGTAACTCGCATAAACGGTCCAAGAGAGGAGAAAGCTTGGCCATCATTTAAAAAAATGCAATTAACTATATGTTAGAGTCTGCTAGCTCCACTCCATCAGCTACCCATGAGAAAGCGAGAGTTAGTATTAAAGCCAGTAACACTCCTACTTTCTCAGGGCTCCTGGTGTATTGTCCCCCTGGCTCACGCTCCAAGTTTATTGAGATATGGAACCAAGTTTTGGAATCTTACATTATTCACCCCAATTTCACTATCCTAGGTGAGTTTAACTTCCATTTGGAAGATACTAGTTGCAACGACTCTGTTAGGTTCCTAGACATCATGAAGGATTTTGGATTTCATCAACTGGTAAGCTCCCCTACCCATACAGCAGGCCACACTTTAGATGGGGCTTTTGTTCATGCAGCAGTTATGATGGGAGACTCTCTCCCATTAAGCTGGGCAGACCATTTAGCAGTATCTTTTAAAATTACCTGGCATGAGGTGAAAGATCAGCTGCAGTGTTGATCCTCTGCATTTAGAGAATGGAATAAAATTTCCACCGTAGACATGAAATCAGCTCTGGATAAGGCATTAGGTACTTTGCAGGAAAACAATGCAGATGATTTCAATGCATGGGTGCTGTCTGCTTTTGAGCAGATTGTCCATTTTATTACTAAAACCAGCACTAGGACCAAAGGGTCTGCTCCTTGGTTCTCAGAAGAATTAAAAGTTCTCGAACATCAATGCCAAAGGCAAGAATGATATCAAGGCACAAAGAGATGATCCTTAAGTACTTAAGTAAGAATGAACTCTTTAAAGAGAGTAAAAATCTCTCCATGCCCCTGTTTCAGAATTTTTTTGAAAACTCACAAGCTTTCTGTAACAAAGTTGCAGCATATTTTAGGGGCAAAATGTTGGCGATCCTAGACAGTTTCAAAGCAAAGGAGGATTTGCCCCATCCTTTAGGCAAAGACGAGTAGCTGACTAACAAGACATCTTCTGCCACATTATCTGCCTTCCCCCTCCGAATGCAATCAAAAGTTAAGAACTTTATTTTGCATATGAGCTCAGGCTCTCTTAATGATCTCTGTACTCCCAGATGTTTACAGTTCGTACCGGACCTGATCGCTGCCTTTCTTGAGAAAGTATATAACCAGATACTTATAAGGGCAGCCTTCCTCAATCTTTAAAAGAGGCTATAGTCATTCCCCTTAAAAATAAAATCCATTGGCGACCTGGAGGACTTAAAAAATGTGCCCATTATTTCCCTCCTACAAGCGCCAGTCAAGATTTTTGAAGAGTACATTAATCAGGAATTGGTTATGTTCATTACCATGCAGGATCTTTTGGATCCCTCGCAGAACAGTTTCCAGAGTGGCTATAGCACCGAATCAGCTTTGGTAGTGGCTGCAAACTCTATTCGTCTTCCAGTGAGCCAAGAATGTGCAGCAAATCTGCCATTTGATACAGTATCTCCCTTCAGATTGCAACAGGCAGGGTTGAGAGATACTACATTGACCTTGTGGGAGTCTTTCTTGGGCAGAACTCTTCCAGCTTCCCTGCGGTGTTCTGCAGGGATCTTCTCTCAGCCCTACCCTAGTTAATTTATATTCTGCCCCCTTAGCTAAGTTGGTACAATCCTTTGGTTTTTAGGTTTTGTTCTATGCGGACGACACCCAAATGATAATTTCTATAGCAGACGACATGCTGCAGGTGGCAGTTTAAACACTGCATGTCTGAAATAAGCATTTGGATGGAAGAAAACTGGCTAAAATTGAATGCCAATAAAACAAAGATTTAGATTTTTGGGGAACAGACTTCTATCTGGTCGGACCTTTGGTGGCCAGAAGTTTGTGGTCTTTGCCCCCAACCGGTTGTCCCGGCAAAAAAATATTTGGGGTGATTTTTGATAATACTCTTACTTTCGACACCCAGGTTAAGGGGACAGTGAGTCCCTGTTTTTATATCATTAAATTGTTAAGAAAAGTCTTCCCTTTCATATGAATCAAACTGAGAGTGGCGGTGGTTATTACGCTCATCTGATTACTGAAATTATTTTATCTAAATATCAACAAGTCTGCTTAGAATAGGCTCCAGGTCCTCTGCCTGCTTGGCTGTGGATGTCCCGAAACGTGACTCAGTCAGGGAGGGCATTCCCAATCAAGAAATGAGTAAACTTTAAAGTCCTGTGCTTGGTACAGAATGCTTGCCATTTTCAGGGGCCCCCGGCCTTGAAAACAGCTTTTCAGTTGTACACCCCTAAGAGACTAATGAGGTCCTCCTCTCTTACAAAGGTAAGTGTACCTCATTTTTGAAAAACCAGGTGGGGTGGCCGCTTCTTCTCTGACTTCTCTGCTTCTCTGTCACAGCAGCCAAACGGTGGAATATGCTACCCACTGACATTGCTACTCTAACCTCTTATGTTACTTTCGGAAAAAATCTGAAAACTAGCCTTTTCCCTCTCGTAATGGTTTAGCTATGCTTTTTATCCAAGAGTCAATTTTTTACCTTTGCTGGTTCTATCGCTTTGGCACCTTTGGGTATAATGCATTGTACAAATACTAAATACAAATACAAATACATCAAAACTGAGGGCCATGAAAATTACATACATGCTTCTGTTTATAATGAAACTCAAAGCCCTATTGAATTCCAAATTCTGTTGTTTTGATACATCAGAGAAAGCCTGGGACTGGGTTTCTAGGAAGTAGGTTCCCGGACTGGTGTCCAGAGCACATCAAAAAACCACAACTTATCCAGAACACCACCGCCAGACTGATCCTAGACCTCCCATGTCGAGAACATAACTCCCAACACCTGAGGATCCTCCAATGGCTCCCGGTCGAGAAACAAATCACCTTCAAGCTACTCACCCACACATACAAGTCCATACACAATGCAGGACCTGCCTACCTGAACCACTGCGTCTCCTTCCACACCCCCCAGATCCCTCCTCTCGGCACTGCTGGCCCTGTCCACCATCCCTCACATTTGTAAAACCTCCGCCGGAGGACAACCCTTCACTTACACTGCTGCACAGAGCTGGAATAACCTCCCCCTAAACCTCAGGCAAAGCCCATCACTCACCATCTTCAGAAAGAACCTCAAGAGGTGGCTCTTCGGATGAGGCCCTTCCCTCCCCCCCAGCACCTTGAGACCCTCATGGGTGAGTAAACGCGCTTCACAAAAATTGATTGATTGATTGAGCAGAGGCACTGTACAAATCAGCAAGTAGTACTTTGATCCTGAAACCCATGAAAAAGACACCCAACGCCCAGAACATGACGGGCAATGGGCGAGGGTCCACCAAGTACTGATGATGAAGGCTAATTTGCTGGAGAGGCACACATGTTGATCTATATTGGCATCCTCTTGCAGGAAAGAGGACGCTCAAGCCCCTGGAGGCTGAGAGCTTGCTGACTTTCTTCAGTTACAATGTTTGTTCACTGTACAACTGTATCTTTAGCCTATTTCACTATTGTCTCTTCATGATCCTGGTGTGGGCGTCACAAGGGTTCTGGTGAGCCTCTGTTGTGGGTCCTCTTGAGTTTCTAAATAATTAAAAATAATATTTTCTATTGATCTCGAATGGCTGCAGGTGAGATCCGTAAAAGGTACACCCAGGTATGTCTGCTAGTTATTTTTCAGGGTTGCAATACAGGGTGACAGATGTTTCATGGGAAGAAGTATTTTGAGTGGGTAGTAGGGGGAATAGATTTTGCTTTCAGTCCTCTTGCTTATGTGGCAACGCACAAGCTGAGATACATTTGTACATTATTCAACAATACTTTTATTTTCTTAGGGAATAAGCTAAATACTATGTAGGGGCCCCTAAAATGCGGAAGGTCTTAATAACAAAATCTAGACAGGGGAGCTAAGTTAGTATGCAAATAGTTCTACAGGAAACACGTAATGTGGGTACTAGCTGTCGTCCTGTAACAGTATGACTACTCTATGGAGGTTTGATGATAGACTCCTGAGGGGTAGTGATCCTGCTGAAAAGAGCCTTTCCAGACGTGGTCCCTCAAACCAAGGCAGATTAAGAGGCTATGTGTTGGTGACTGGTAAGCAGGAAGGATGCTCATGATTACTTATAAATATCTATGCCCCTCTGCCATGGTCTGTGGAGTTCTGTATGACCTTAGTGATATCCAGTTTGACCTTCCTCGAGGTGTGACAATAATAGGGAACAACATTAGTGTCACAATGGACCACAACCTAGATACCCATGGGAAGTGAGCAGCTGGGGTGCATAGAGAGACTCAACTCTCAATCAGCCCCTGTCAATAGGACTATGTGACATCTTTGGCACCTGACATATTGGTGAGAAAGCATACACTTATTTCTCAAGATCTCATCGATCATTCTCTAGACAGCTATTGGCTTCTTCTTAGCACCGGACCTTGTATAAGTGAAATTATCATTTGAAAATATCCAACACCATCCCTAATATCAGACAATTCCCTGATAAAGTTTCAGGTGGGCCCAGAGCAACAAGAGAAATGTGGAATCCGGCACCTCAAAGGATGGTGGCTTACAGACAAAGACTTTAGGCAATATGGTAAAAATTACATCAAGTTTTATTTCAGCCTAAAATTGGGTCAATCACCTCATCTGAAAAATCATGGGAAGCCAGTAAGTTGGTGATTAAAATGAAAGCAATCAGCTATCTCAAGCACAGTGTTAAAGAGAGATACAGTAATAATTGACTTTGAGACCAAGATATTTGATCTAGACTAGTGATTAATTCAATCCAGGATGCCTTTCTACTCCGCAAACTCGATGCAGAGAAAGCTCACGTAGTTATTCATTGATGACTCTAGACAACTCTGCATGGCATCTTAACAACGGGTTTATGAAAAAGGAGATAAGGCCAGTAAGTTGATATACTGGTTTGCTAACCAAGAGTTACCAATCAGAATAATTCCAGACATAATGGATTAATCAGGATTCTTCTTGCTGACACCTGGGAGAGCATAGAATCCTAAAATTATAAAATAGTCTGCACGTCTTAGGGCGCAAGAGGAGGATCTTCGGAATCAGTATAGGTACAAGCTGCAATTCTCAATACATTTGCATTACAAATTCCTTTTCTTCAGGAGTCAATAATGAGAGTTTGAAAAATGTTTTAAAATATTTATTTTATCATACGTTTTGAGTTATTAGTAATTTAAATTTACAGAGCATAGCATAAAATGTGTCCCTAAATCTGTCCCTTTTCTCATATTCTAATTCAGTAAAGTAAAACATCTTAGTCTATGAATAAAAGAAAGAACTATTCTAATAGCAATCTGGTCTGTGAAGCTATCAGTACTCATAAAGAATACTGTAAGAGAATAGTCTAGGCAGGAAACAAATCTAACTGTGTCAAGAACTCAGAGAGAGAGATAGTCTGTGTCTGAAAGTGAGTCTGCTAAAGTCTGCCCTCGTCTAACAGCCAATTTCCCCTTCCTTTCTTTCCCTGGGAACATATTTTTACATGTAACAAGAAAAATACAATTTAACAAGTTGTTTAATTCAAGAAATATGATATCCAATCAGGTGTCGTGTTTTGTTGGGAATGGAACACTTTCTGTCAATGTGGCATTTTGAAGAAAGAGCAGTTTAAACATGAGGCATATCTTGTTTCTTTTGATATTATTCTGGAAGGGAAATACCCGGAACAACGACTCCAAAACAACGTTGTGAAAAACGAAAGCGAAACAACTCTTTCGTTTTCCACAACTTCCTGGTTTTGGTACCTTAACCACGCATGTCTGAACCATGGACATTCATGGTTAAGGTACAGAAGAAGGGAGTCGGAGTCGACGCGGTGAAGGAGGAGGTAAGTTGAGCTGGGACTGGGCCTATTTTTTTTGTGGGGTGGGGGGCTTGGGGTGATTAGGGTTTGGGAGAGGGGGGTCAGGGTTTAGGTTTAAGGGGTGGGTTGGGGGTTGGGGTGTTTAGGTTTTAGGGTGGAGGTGGGGATTTAGGATATTTTTTGTTTTTGGGGTGGGGTGGGGAGCTGGGAGTGATTAGGGTTTAGGGAGGGTGGGGGGCCAGGGTTTAGTGTTAGGGGTGGGTTGGGGGGTTGGGATGTTTAGGTTTTAGGGGCAGGGTGTGGGGACTTGTGGTATTTTTAGTTTTTGGGGTGGGGTGGGGTGGGGGGCTGGGGGTGATTAGGGTTTAGGGGGAGGGGGTCAGGGTTTAGGTTTAAGGGGTGGATTGGGGGTTTGGGTGGTTTAGGTTTTAGGGGAGGGGGTTGGGGTTCTGGTAATTTTGGGGGTGGGGGTGGGGTTTGGGGTAGTTGTGGGGATGGAGATACGAGGTAATTTGTGGGGGTGGGGAGCTGGGGGGGGAAGCATACTGGAACCGTGCATGCTGATCGCTAATGCCTTTACAAGTAATGCGTTTACAATGGTAAAATCGTTGTAAACGCATTAGTGGTAAAGGCATTAGTGGTTAGAACAAGGTCGTTTTTCCAACCTCGTTGTTGAGCCACAGGTGCTTGAAGCACCCATGGTTCCGACATATAAGCACTCTGGAAACCTAAGCATTCTTTGCCATGCGTTTCACTTTCTGGATAGCAAGTTTTAAGTTTATTCTTATTTCTTCCCCTCCCTTTGCACACATCTTCATACCATAACCGTATTCATAAAGAAGCAAGTTTTGAAATTCCTATGTGAGTCAGCTAGATAGAAAGAATAGAATAATATAGCTTTCTTTGTTATAGAAGGAAGTTTATGTCATGCATAGACCATGCAAAGGTTACAATAGAAACATTTCTGCTAAACTAAAGTATGTTAGAATTTGTCAACGTTAGCAAATCAAGCCAGGTTGACCTAATGGGGGTCATGCAAAGGTTAGAGAGAAAAGTGCACGTTTAAATGTGGCTTTTGGTTAGGCCAAGTATTCAATCACACGTGTTATTTAATTTGTGGTTTTTATTTTCTACTAAAAAACTCTAGCACATCTCAGCAATAGCAACACAGCATTCACAGGAGATTATAGCTTCTTGTACAGTGCCCTACCGCAGCCTGATAGAGAGGTGTAGTCACTCCTTATGAGGAAGTTGCCACTGTGGACCTTAACTAGATTAGAGCCAGACTCCTTGGAGAGACCGCTAAAAGCTTCAGCCATCACAAAAGCTATTGACGACTAGCTGTCAGGGAATGCACTGGGCCCCACTTGGTTCTTGAATGAGTACTGCAAAAGGTCAGCTTCTCTAGTAATCTCCCTTATCTCACAGATGTTTAATGAGCCAGTGAGAGAGCGTAGTTTAAATATTATATATCTAGATGTGAAATGCTTAAATTTAACAATGCTGCATTAATAATATTATTCATTGAAACGTATTTTTTACGTGGAGAATCATCGAATGCATAAATTAATGTCGACTGTAAGAAATAATTACTTGTATTATGATTAATTGAATATGCTAACGTACGAAGATTGCACCTATTAGCATCCATAAGTCTTAAATTAGCGTGAGTCGAAAACTAGCTGTGTAGCTCACTCGCAAAAGGCCATGATCCAGCATTTGTTCTTTTCTCCGCTTATTGTATCATTGACAGTTATATTCCCATCCGCATACTAGCTGCTTTAGTATAAAAGTTATACGCTTTGCAACAAAATATGGACACTTTCAAGGACATTGAACCACGGAAAAGAGAACTCTTGACCCGAAGAGTGTGCCAGAAAATGAAGTAATCCCAGATGTGCCACCTATGAAAAACGTCAATTATGAAGACCAATCAAAATGTTATAAGTTATCGTAAAATGACAAATGCATTACTTAATATATAATTTGATAGGTTACAGATAGTGGGGTGTAGTGACTATCCAATAGAATTTTGGGGGAAGGTATTGCCAAAAAGGGATAAAAACCCATGACACAGGAGACGCGGAGAGTTAGGTAGGGAATGATATCGATTGCATCCAGAAACTCTGTCACTCTATTTGGTGACTTGAGACTTAGACAAAACCATCCTCACCCATAGACTGCCCCATTACACTTTCTTCCTTATGAGGGAAGTGTCCCCTGCCCTTAGACTAGATAGACTGACGGCAATCTAACTGATATCCTGAAGACGAAGACTGATCCTGTATACTGACCTATTCTGAGGAGGGTAATTATGCTACTGTTATTGAAATTCATCTATTTGCTTTTCCTTTCTAGGTACCAACTGCTGTGTATTTTTGATTAGAGACCTTAGTTAGATGTTTTCCAAATTTATGTTCTAAATTGTTTTGCATGAAGCCCAACATGCTGATGCTAATTACTGGTTAGATGAGGCATTCACCTTGACTGATGTAACTGACGTGACTGACGTGGTGCTATGCTGAACTAAGACATATATGAGGTCCTATGCATTTTGATTTGTTTACCTTCATATTACTTTCTTATGTTTGTGATCTTTGCATTGTTGAAACTTTATCATAGTTGCCGCATTGTGACTATGCTCTTTTGCTTCTTGGTTTGAGATTAATACATCTGCTATTAGATTGTAATCAATAGGGAATAAAATTCACAAAACTTCAATAAGGTGTGGTTATTCATGACTGAAAGGTCATGGTTGCGCCGAAGGTTTAACAAATGTCTAAAGTGAAATACATTGTGGTGATATATGTTGACAATATTATTAATATATTGCTTGATATATTGATCAGTTACCTCGTCTTACGGTGTCTCACCACTGGGTCCAAAGATTCATTGGCCTAAAACAAGTCCTAATGTGTATAAATTAACATAGAAGGATGCGTTATCAGTTCTGGTAGCAGAGCGACGGTTTGGCCCTTCGGGGCCCTAGGACGGAGTTTCATTGTTTAATTTGTTTTTCTGTGATAATGCAATTTGGAGATATGATGGGTTGCTAAGTTCGCCATGGCTTTCCCAGGATCTCGGAGCCTGCCTAAATGAGTTGGGAATGTTCTTGGCGCCATAGTGTGCGTGGTTAGGGTCTTTGTGCTTGCCTAAGCTTATGCATCTTGCAGGTGGTTGTGAAAATTTGTGTGTATTTAGGCCAAATTAAGTGTTGTTTAGCAGGAGTGGGCGTACTCCACAGTATGAGAGTAGGGAAGTTGGCGTACTTCATGTGAATGTAGCGCTTGTTGCTCAAAATTATCCACGTGGTTGGTTGTCGTGTACGGACCTGTCGAGGTCTAAGACTCCGGAGTATTGAAGATAAATGTGGTTCATGTTGTAATCTGTGCGGTTTAATAGGTCAATCGGGCGTGGTTGACAAGTCAAGTTTGAGTTGTAACGTGTGTATGAAACCTTCGATGGAGATTTGACAAATTCTAAAGTGCACTAGAAGGAGTCATTGACAAGTCGAGAGTAGATTTTGCAGGTCGAATTCTGCTTGCGTATGCGGGAACTGAGAAGGAGAGAGTAGCGGCCGAGGCTTCAAGTGAAATCTCTGTAAAGTTCTGAATCAAATGTGTTACCCTTCCTGTAGTAAACCAGCAGATTTGTGTTGTCATTTTAAGGTGCTCGCAATAATTTTGCATTAGTCTGTGTGAATTGTAAGGGCCAGTGAGGAGCGGACAAGCCGCAAGACTTTGTCAGCTGCTGTGTGTGTGTGAGTGTGACGTCAGTGGTGCCGCGCTGAGATAAGTCAGTTGTCAAGAGGGGTCGCGCACGGATTGGCTGCCGTCCGTGAGAGGCAACAGGTTGAGAAAGGGCAGGTGAAGAGTGTCCTGGGAACTAAGCCATTTCTGATTAAATACGAAATACGAGAATCGCAAAAATGAATTTTGTCAAAGCATTCAAGAGCGCTCTAAAGGGAGATGTATATATTGTAGCAACTGATGGGGAACCTACACCACCTGAGGGTACTCCGGCTTACACGGTTATGAAAGAGAAAGGTGTCGCACCTTGTTTATGGATGAAACAGTGGCGCAAATTAACAGAAAAAGAAGGGTGTTTAGCGTTTCCAGAGCATGGGACGTTTAATCCAAAGGTACTAGAAAATCTGAGGTGGATGTTAAGTACACAGAAGCCACCTCCGAGACCGGCACAACACGAGGCTTTGGCGATTTGGGACTTAATGGCTCTTAAACATAGACAAGAAAGGTTTCAGAGAAGGCTGAGAAGGGCAAAAAAATCTTATGCAGAGGCAAGGTGGGACAATAAAAGTAAAATGTGGAGAAGGGGGATTGTAGATGGGTTGAAGTTATTCCCAGCAATAACCCAGGGAGAAGAGACACAGGGAAAGAAAGCCTCTTGTAAAACCGACAAAGATTCAGGCAAAACTAAAGAAAATAAAAGGTCCTGGGAAGAGGAAGATGATTCAGATGATGAGGAATTTATGGATAGATTGTTACATGATCGTCCGCCACCATATGCGGTGAGTGACAATACTCCAAGTACTAGCTTGGATCCTGGGAACCAGACGCAGGAGAAGGGAGTTACTGATACAGTACAGACTAGCGATACAGCTTTGATACAGAATAGTGTCAGTGTACCCACTGCACCAGACTTGCCGATACAGTTACAGCCTCCACCGCAGATAAAGAGAATCTACCCTGATGTTCCAGTGCTTGAGACTACTACAAACTTGATAGTGCCGCCAGACCCGATATACACAAAGCCAAAGTTAATACAGATTGAATCGACTCCGAAGCTAATGTCTCAACCACCACAGTTGATACCAGGGTATAACCCTGTAGAGGGACCACCGTTAGTACCTGTACCGGGTACACTGGAGCAGACCTATGGTGTTGAGGCCCCAAGAAGTCTGGGTCCAGGTCAGGCACCTTACTGTTGGTCCCCCCGTACCATTGTAAGCACAAGGTAAATCAGGGATGTGTGATCAGGGAGTTAGGACTCAGGAAGCGATAAGAGGAGGGCCTATGAGAACACCCCAGATAATGGCCCCTGGAGAACAAGTAAATGAGCCACCGAGACCCTTAATGGACCTTAGTCCAGTAGGGGCACCTCTCGAAGCGATGCGTCAAGCAGGGTTGGGAGTTTTAACTCCCCAAACTACGAGTACAAATACCTCAAACACCCCAATGATACATGCAGGGAATATTTCACTGCTGGGTTTTACAGTACAGCAGTTAAATGAGTGGTTAGAGAAAACTTGTACATCACAAAAGACTGCAATGACTACCATTGAACCTGAGAAAGAAAAACAAGATGAATACTTGAATTTTGTACGACTAGGGGCAGAAGTTGCCGAGTTAGTGGAAGGAACAATGGGAGTAAATAGGTTGGAATCATACACTGAGGCAGAATTGAGGTACTTATGCCCCAAGATTACCAAAGAGGTAGGCAAAGTACATCAGAGATTAGCGAATTTGGCAGATAAATATAATATTGATATCGGAAACACTAAGCACTTGAAAAGAAGTTACAGATTAGATTTTGACTCCAAAGATTTTGAACACATGAGATCTGCAGGCATGAAGGCACATCTGAAAGAACTGCTGCAAAGTGCACAAATTTGGGGTGCATTGGAGAAATGGGAAGGCCGATGGGCAAAGAAAAGAGATAAGGGAAAGGGAGACAGTCCAGGTTCCAATGAAGTTATGACGTCACCTGACCTGGGATCGGTAAAAATCTTACCTTACGAGAGAGACAGCTGGTGGTGTTTTAGTACATGTGCCGTGGTCTAGAGGAGAAATTTTATCTTTTATGAACGATTATCCTAGATTAAGAGAGAAGCCGATTGAGTGGTATCAACAAACGGACAGGTTTGTGAAACTTGTTAAGTGTCTCTGGGAAGACTTGAATACTTTATTTATGATCATTGTTCCGCCTGATTTGTGGCTCGAGTGCAAGAGAGGGGAAGATTGGCCAACGAAGGAGCCAGCAAGAGATAAGGTGACTGGAGCACCATCAGAAGAGGTGATGAAATATTATCATAAAGTAATTGAGTTCTTGAAAGAAAAGGTGTCGTCGAAGGTGACCAATTGGCAGAAAATCGACCGGACCTCTCAAGAAGTTAAGGAGTCAATACATGCTTATTACGAGAGATTATTGAAAGCGTTCAAACATTACAGTGGTACTGAGACTATCGAACCGAAGGACATGAATCACCTTGTGTTTAGATTCGTTGAAGGGTTGAGACCAGAAGTTAGCCAAATGATTAAGAATCATTTGATTTGTTGGCAAGCTAAACCGATTGATGAGGTGTTGCAGTATGCGAAATACTGTAGTGATGAGATCGAGTTGAAGCAGAAAAAGTTGAAAGAGAAAGTGATGGTGATGCAGATAAGGGCTGCACAGGCAGGAATACAGGGAAATGGAGTTCAGCAAATGATACAGCAACAACCGCAAATGAATGGTGTGTTTCAGGCACAGCCGAGAGGCCGAGGTCGAGGGTTTGTGAACCGTGGATCGGACATGAATAATGTTGTTATTCAAAATGACGGTCAAGGAGTGAAAAAGATGTCACCATGTCACGCGTGCGGGGGCGTGGGGCACTGGAAACGGGAATGCCCGAATATGGTGCAGGATGGTGCAGTTCAGCAGAGCATTAATGTTGGTACATTACAAAATTCACGAGGTCCAAAAGTGAGACATCAAAACCCGAATTTTCAGAATAATTTGGTACAAATGCAAGGGGTACAGCCCATGCAGCAGATGCAAATGCCGCGTTTTCAGTCAGTACAAATGCAACCAGTACAGCAGCAGATTCCTATGGTGCCTAGAAAGCAAATTCAATTACCAATGGCTCCGATGGGACAGCAACAGGTGATGCTTCCTCAGCAGGTCACAGGCCAGTTAACCAATCAAAATAATACTGTGCAACAATTCCCATTACGAGTTGAAAATGGCATGAATGAGGATTGGTCAGATGACAGCTCAGACAGTGAAGAGTGCAGGCTTGCAGCATCTCTAGAGGTGGATCAGAGAGGCCCATACGTAGAGGGAAAAGTAATGGGCTATAAGGTTTCATTTTTGGTCGACACAGGAGCTACACGCTCTACAGTTCGAAGTGCAGAAGTCCCGAGATTACCTCTCTCAGGGCGTACTATACGAGTGGTTGATGTGGCAAATCAGTACCTGACTAATCCAATTACTGATCCGGTGCAGGTTGAAATTGGCAACTTTCAAGGGCTGCATAGATTTGTTGTATGCGATTCAAGTCCAGTATCCTTACTAGGAAGGGACTTACTGTGTAAGACAAAATGTTCAATTACCTGTTCCAACGATGGAATAGAAGTACAGACAAATAGTGACGATGAGGGAGATGAGAGTCAATTCATAGAGGAAGGAGGAGAGACAAATGAGGACTACCCTTTGATTACTTTATTCCCAATGCATACTTTGATCGACCTACCTGTTGAACTACAAGGGACCGTGACAGAGAAAGTGTGGGATTTGACTGGGAAAGAAGTAGGATTGATAAAAGGAGTAGAACCAGTCAAGGTTCAGATAAAGCCGAATGCAGTGTTTCCACAAGTGTCACAATACCACATGACCCAAGACGTCCTTATTGAGGTGTCACAAATAATTGCAGATTTTCTCAGACAGGGAGTCCTGAAAGAAGTCTTGAGCAGTCCGTGTAACTCTCCCATAATGGGTTTAAAGAAGCCCTGTGGAAAAGTTCGAATTGTGCAGGATTTGAGGAAAATAAATGAAATTATGATAAAATGCTGCCCTGTGGTACCTAACCCAGCGGTAATAATGTTCCAGGTTCCTTGTGATGCTGAATGGTTTACTGTGGTAGACCTATCACAAGCATTCTTTTCGATACCTCTTCATGATGACAGCCAATTTTCGTTCAGTTTCAAATTTTTGGACAAGGTGTACAGTTGGTGTAGAATTCCTCAAGGGTTCTCAGAGTCACCATCCATCTTCAATCAGATATTGAAAAAGGATTTGGAACCTCTTGTGCTGCCTTTCAATTCGACTCTTGTGCAGTACATTGATGATTTGCTAATTGCATCCAAAACCAGAGACAGTTGTAAATATGATACCATTGCATTATTGAATCATCTGGGAAAGAATGGACAGAAGGTGTCACCCAGAAAGTTACAATACTGTCAAAAAGAAGTGAAATACTTGGGACATTTGATTGAGAAAGGGTCTCGAAGAATATCAAAGGAAAGAATAACAGCTGTTTTGCAGATGAATCCCCCAACAACAAAAAGAGATGTCAGGATGTTTTTGGGAATGGTGGGCTACTGTCGTCAGTGGATACCCAACTTCTCAATCAACTCAAAGCCTTTAATAAAATTGACAGCAAAAGAAATCAAGGATGAGCCATACACAATAACTTTGACAAAAGAGGAGCTTGAATCATTTGTAGAATTAAAAGAATGCATATGCAGGGCACCAGCATTGGGAATGCCTGACTATGAGAAACCTTTTCTGTTGTTTTGTCATGAACGTGATGCCTGTTCTTTGTCTGTTTTAACACAGGTCCACGGAGATGCAAATCGCCCTGTAGCTTATTTTTCAGCAACCTTGGACCCTGTCGCAGCAGCCTTACCGGGTTGTTTGCGGGCAGTTGCAGCAGTTGGTCAAAGCCTTTCACAGTGTGAAGGCATAGTCATGGGATACCCTCTGACAGTAATGGTTCCACATTCAGTTGAAATTCTGTTGACATGAACTAAGACACAACACATGACAAATGCACGTCTCACTAGATATGAGACGATTATACTGGGGTCACCAAATGTCACACTAAAGAGATGCACTGTGCTGAACCCAGCAACCTTAATTCCCAATGAAAATACTGAAATCAAAGATGGGGAAGAATTTGAACATGATTGTCTTGAGGTGACTGAACTCTGTACCAAACCTCGCCCAGACATACAGGATACCCAGTTAAAAGAAAACGATTGCATTATGTTTGTTAATGGGTCCTGTCTAAGAGATTCAGCAGGAACATTGAGAGCCGGTTACACAGTATGTACCATAACTGGCATTGTCGAAGCCTCCTGGCTCGAAAAAGTGTTTTCTGCACAAGTGGCAGAATTAATAGCTCTTACTAAGGCATGCCACGCAGATGTAAATTTGAAAGTCACTATCTATACTGACAGCAGATATGGATTTGGAATTGTGCATGATTTTGGCCAACTCTGGTCACAGAGGGGTTTCATGACCTCCTCTGGTTCCCCTGTGAAAAACGATGAACAAATAAGAGATTTGTTACATGCGATTCAGTTACCTCTCGAAGTTGCCGTGGTGAAGTGCAGTGCTCACACCAGATCACAAGATTTTGTGTCTATGGGAAACAGCTATGCAGATCAAGTCGCAAGATTTTGTGCATTGAACTGTATATCGTTTAAAGAGCAGTGGGAATTGTTACCACAAACTGAAAACAACACAAGTTTAAGTCTAGCATTACGAGTGGTTGATACCTTAAACAAATTGAAAATATTACAAAGTTGTGCTAGCAAAGAAGAAAAACGTTCCTGGCAGAGAATGCAATGTGTACAAAGAGCAGATGAACTATGGGTTTCAGAAGAGGGAAAATTGGTTCTGCCAAATAATCTTTTATCACAGTTTGCCCGGCTCTATCATGGCCAGGCACATCTGGGAAGAGATGCCATGATCAGGTCCTTTAAGATTGATTGGTTCAATCCAAAATTCAGACATTCCGCAGAAATCATTTGCCACACGTGCATCATCTGTCAACAGATGAATGCTGGAAAAGGAACTGTGGTAACTTTGAGCCACATTGGGAGAGCTGGAGGTCCATTCAACAAAATGCAAATGGATTTTATCGAAATGCCTGTCTGTGGAGGATTGAAGTACGTGTTGGTGATTGTGTGTGTTTTTCAGTCATTGGATTGAGGCATATCCCACACGTAGAAATGACAGTCTTACAGTTGCAAAACTACTACTCAGGGAGCTGATACCAAGATTCGGGTTTCCGGTTTCTATAGAATCAGATAGGGGGAGACACTTCGACAATGAGGTGATTAAACTTTTGTGTGCCGCACTCAACATTGAACAAAAGCTGAATTGTAGCTATCGCCCTGAAGCATCAGGACTAGCCGAACAGATGAATGGTACTTTAAAATCAAGAATAGCAAAAATGTGTGCAGCTACAAACATGAAATGGCCAGATGCCTTACCTCTAGTACTGATGTCTATGAGAAATACCCCAGATAAGAAAACTGGACTGTCCCCCAATGAAATCCTCATGGGCAGAGCTATGAGATTACCAGCGGTACCTGCAAATGTACTAGTGAATATTACAGATGGTATGGTGTTGGATTACTGCAAAGGTTTGACTGACGTGATTCGCTCTTTTTCTCACCAGGTGGAAGCTAACACGTTGCCACCAATTGGCGAACCAGGTCACTCTCTGCAAGCTGGAGATGGGTGGTTGTCAAGAAGCACGTGAGAAAATCGTGTCTTGAGCCGCGTTGGAAAGGACCGTATCAAGTAATATTGACGACCACCACTGCTGTGAAGTGTGCCGGGGTTCCCAACTGGATACATGCCAGTCACACAAAAAAGGTAACGTGTCCTGTTGAAGAGGAACTTGAAGTTTCCGGTACAGCATCTTCCGGAAGAGAAGTCTCAGAGTCAGAGATCAGTCGAGAAGGAACTGAGACTACTGGAGAGCCCACTGAGAACAGCCCTGTCCCTCAAACTGTCAATGAGTTCGAGAGAGGTGACAGAGTGCCTGTCTCAGTTGAGGCAACAGGAGAACTAAGCCAAGGGAAAGTTCTCCCAGAAGTAGACGAGTACGGGTTAGAGTCCGAACCCAACATAGAACCAGAAGACGAAAGAGAAGGAGAAACTGTAGATACAAATCGAAACGTGTCAGAGTCTCCCGAACCTGTTGCAGGTCCATCAAAAGGAAACACCATATCACAAGAGGAGGGTGCTGTCCAACGTCCTGAAGGAAAACATCAAACCAAGACACATAGAGGCGATAATTGGCCAGACAAGTCACATCCTAAAATAAGAGAGGTATCGAATGACACGATAATAGAAGAAAGTGATACTTCACAAGCAGATGATCTGTGTCAGGTGTTAGCCACGGCGCCTACATTGCCGATCGGGATAACATAGTCCTTTTGGACTACATATCCCATGACGCCTAGAGGGGAAGAGGTCGCTTAAAAAGCAAGCACATACAGGAAGTAATGTGCGTTATTCGTTTCCTAGAAACCAGTCGGAGGGGCAACGAGGGCTCTTGCTGATGGCGTTTCCGAGGTTGAGTTGTTTGCAAGGAGGTTTAATTCCTCCTTCGGTTTTCCGTGGAGCCTGGGACCTTCCCAATATCAGGGGGAGTGTCGAGTTTATTTTCCCAGAGGAACCTGCCACGAAGGAGAAGTGGTAGCGGTGAGACGATTTGGTGCCGGAATCCCTCACCTTTCTTTTTCAGTTCGATAAGGACACTGGTAACTTCTGAAGCACGGCGGTCTTTTGTTTGAGTTACCAATAAAGCACGATTATCCTTGGGGCCAGAGAACATTATAGTTTTGGCTTCGACAAGGGGTTAATGTTTATTTTTGCGGGAATTGAACTGCCGGGACGATTTTTCTTTTCGATACGTAATGAATTAACACCGGGTTATTCCTACAAATTGCGTGACTATGACCTGGGGCTTAGTGGATTAACTGAGTCATAGAAAGGACTACGAGATATGTTCTTATCATCGTTAATTTTATTCCCTTTCTCTTTGTTCTGTCTCCTCATTATTTCGTGACTATCTTGTATAAATGTGGGTGTTGAGCAACCCCTTGGAGATCATCGGTATTAATTGTTGGCTTGGGGCGTCCATCTATGATTCAGATGGAGCACAGATAGGTGTTGGATTAGTTCTGCCCTCATGAGTTATGGGCAGGTACGGTCGTTGGTACTTTAGCGAGACATTGCGAGAGTAGACAGGCAATGTGATATTAACTCTGTGTATTCCTCTCTTTACAGATATCCCGTCCCTGCTGTTCCTTCCCCTTCCTTCCCTCACCCGATTACTCCAATGCACCGTGGTTTATACTGTATAGGTGACTTGGTGGAGTCAGGAGGCGGACCCTTATTTGCATCGCGCCGAGTCTGAGGAGCATCTACAACGTGACAATCTGAGTGAAGGAGAACAACAAGGTGAACGAAGGTTAAAAAGAAAAAGAATAGCGAACAGAAGATATACAGGTCCTGAATGGGCATATGCTACAACCTCTGAATGGCAACAAGAATTCTTAGCATTTTGTTTTGATCGAGAAGTACCAGGCCAATACTACGGTACCTGAACACATTCAAAGGGAAACTCGGCTAAAATTGAATTTGTGAAAGCTGAAAAGAGAAAAAGACTCTAGAAATCTACTGGAAGTGACACTAAAGCCGGACTTGACTTTTAAAGAAACCTGATTACGACAAGCTGCTAACATGAATTGACGAAAAGGTTCCTGGAGTGAGTGAAAATGCTGTAATATACGCAGAGAAAAAGAAAAAAAAAAAGAGAGAAATTTTTCCTCAGGTTGATTGTTGATCTGCTATTCTGATTCTATACAAACATGGCTTACAATAGAAATAGTAGCAAGGGAAGTAAGGTGTGTGGTTGGTTAGGTCTTATAATAGGTGTTGTATGTGCAGTAATGATTGTGGGAGTGATTGTGGGAATGCCATGGAGAGAGAAAGAAACTATTAATGCAACTTCGAAACCTGAAACTACCACTACTAAACTATCACCGTGGGAGAAATTTGAGCAAGATGCAAGACATATGCATGAGGGAACTGATGCAAAAGGGGAGCTTTCTACTAATGTTTTCTATCGCTTACTAAACGAATATGTGGAAACTATGGATGCGAAAGATTGTTATGTATGTACTAAAATTCCTTCATCTGTGCAGGAGGGAGTTACTTATCATAGCCTCCCTCTTACTTATGGAATTAGTTGCAGCTTGCTATTAACAAGATTCTATAATCAAGAGCATGTGCAATACTTTTATTCAAACTTGGATGTTGTGTTTTCTTTTGTGCCTGTGATTGAATTCCTAAATAAATTAGCTAAAGAGCATGATATAAAAATTGTTAGAGGATTCTTTGAGCCAACACTTACATTTGGAACTGCTTATGCACATCGCAACAATTTGACTTGCTTATTGTCTCCTGTAGAGAAAAGCTTTTTAGATCACACAGGTGATAGACGCAAAGCACTGAAAGAAAGATTAGAAAAAGGATTAGAGAAGCGTACTTATGCAAATGATTTTGCTTACACTGCAATCAAAACACAAGGCAAACTAGCTATAGATGCATTACACATAGGTAGGCTCTGTGTATATAGACCAAAATCTGATCAAGACAATTTGTTTGTGGGTACGAGTGAATGTAGGCATGTGTTTCTGTTTCAGAGTAAATGGACCTTTATGTTAAATGGACAAGATCCAGCGATCCCTGGAATCTATTATATCTGTGGACTAAATGCATATTACCGTCTCCCTAAGGGATGGTATGGGACATGTTATTTGGGAATAGTATTCCCAAAGATATACCAGATTGATGACTTAAAACAAATACCTAAAACGTCCGAATTACAACATTCTAGACAAAAACGAGAATCAGTGGCGGCTGTCATTGGTGATATATTTGGAGCTATAATCCCATCAGTAGGGGTTATCTTGAATTCTATGAAAATTCAGAAGTTGTCTACTATAGTGGATAACATGTTGACAAACTTTACAGGAGCCATACTCCTGATGGATACTGAACTTGCTGCAGAAAGAGCTATGACTCTTCAAAATCGGCTTGCTTTAGACATTCTTTTAGCAAAGAGTGGAGGTGTCTGCAAAATGCTTAATGAGCGTCATTGTTGCTCATTCAGACCAGATAACAGTAAGAAAATTAGAAGCATGCTTACTAACCTTACTAGAGATAGTACAGATTTGAAAGATCTGAAAGAACCTGGTGTTTGGGAGAAATTTGGGAAAGAAACGGCCCGAGTGGGAAGCTGGTTTACCAACATTTGGAATGGGGTACTTGCAAAAGTTATGATGGGTCTATTAATTGTTTTGGTTTGTTTATTAGGATTATGGGGGGCATGTAAAATCAATGACAAAGTAAAAAGAAATTGGACTAAAAGAACCAGAAGAAATGGAGAAAGTGAAAGAGAGAAAATGTTCAATGAAATATAGGAAATCTCACATAAAGGGCAAGATGTTGAAATGCGTATTATGCGCAAGGTGAAAAATTAGACCAAAGAGAAAGATTGTGTGATGACGAGCGTCATCAGAGGAGGGACTGAGAGAGCGTAGTTTAAATATTATATATCTAGATGTGAAATGCTTATATTTAACAATGCTGCATTAATAATATTATTTATTGAAACGTATTTTAAACGTGGAGAATTATCGTATGCATAAACTAATGTCGACTGTAAGAAATAATTACTTGTATTATGATTAATTGAATATGCTAACGTACGAAGATTGCACTTATTAGCATCCATAAGTCTTAAATTAGCGTGAGTCGAAAACAAGCTGTGTAGCTCTCATATTAAAGCATATTTTTCTGTTTCTTCAGTGTGCTGAATCGCAAAAGGCCATGACCCAGCATTTGTTCTTTTCTCCGCTTATTGTATCATTGACAGTTATATTCCCATCCGCATGCTAGCTGCTTTAGTATAAAAGTTATATGCTTTGCAACAAAATATGGACACTTTCAAGGACATTGAACCACGGAAAAGAGAACTCTTGACCCGAAGAGTGTGCCAGAAAATGAAGTAACCCCGGATGTGCCACCTACGAAAAACGTCAATTATGAAGACCAATCAAAATGTTATAAGTTATCGTAAAATGACAAATGCATTACTTAATATATAATTTGATAGGTTACAGATAGTGGGGTGTAGTGACTATCCAATAGAATTTTGGGGGAGGTATTGCCAAAAAGGGATAAAAACCCATGACACAGGAGACTCGGAGAGTTAGGTAGGGAATGATATCGATTGCATCCAGAAACTCTGTCACTCTATTTGGTGACTTGAGACTTAGACAAAACCATCCTCACCCATAGACTGCCCCATTACACTTTCTTCCTTATGAGGGAAGTGTCCCCTGCCCTTAGACTAGATAGACTGACGGCGATCTAACTGATGTCCTGAAGACGAAGACTGATCCTGTATGCTGACCTATTCTGAGGAGGGTAATTATGCTACTGTTATTGAAATTCATCTATTTGCTTTTCCTTTCTAGGTACCAACTGCTGTGTATTTTTGATTAGAGACCTTAGTTAGATGTTTTCCAAATTGATGTTCTAAATTGTTTTGCATGAAGCCCAACATGCTGATGCTAATTAGTGGTTAGATGAGGCATTCACCTTGACTGACGTAACTGACGTGGTGCTATGCTGAACTAAGACATATATGAGGTCCTATGCATTTTGATTTGTTTACCTTCATATTACTATCTTATTTTTGTGATCTTTGCATTGTTGAAACTTTATCATAGTTGCCGCATTGTGACTATGCTCTTTTGCTTCTTGGTTTAAGATTAATACATCTGCTATTAGATTGTAATCAATAGGGAATAAAATTCACAAAACTTCAATAAGGTGTGGTTATTCATGACTGAAAGGTCATGGTTGCACCGAAGGTTTAACAAATGTCTAAAGTGAAATACATTGTGGTGATATATGTTGACAATATTATTAATATATTGCTTGATATATTGATCAGTTACCTCGTCTTACGGTGTCTCACCACTGGGTCCAAAGATTCATTGGCCTAAAACGAGTCCTAATGTGTATAAATTAACATAGAAGGATGCGTTATCACCAGTACAACCAAGCTCTATGTCTGAGGACCTTGTGATTTCCAGTATATCAGTTCTGTTGAAGCCTAATAGACGTCCGGACCACTGCATCTTATGGGGCCCAATATCGTCCAATATTATTGAAACTAACATGTTTGATAAAATGCTGGCAAATAGGTTGACTTAGGGATAATATTGTTTCTATACGCAGATCAGAATGGCTTCATGCCAAGGATTCATCACCACAAAATCTTGGAACAATGAGGGGATTATTTTGACTTCACAACCACATGGGATAGCTATCTAGCTGTGTTTAGAAGCCAAAGCAATGGGTGATTACGGTATTATGCTATGTTATATTCTTGTTCATCTGATACTTAAATATAGCTATGCATGTGTAATTGGGTACTTGTTTGGAAAACAACACTGATGAAAACATTTTATTAAAAACCACTCTGTAGTGAACAGAAGCTACGGGAATCCAGATGCTTCTACTATTTGGGTCTTTGTCGGTTTTATTCCAGCCTAAGTATAGAAAAATGGCTGCTACAAACTTTTAAATAATTCCAATGAAATCCACAGGTAGTTGGTAGTCTTTCTTTCTGCTTGTACTTCTTTGCAATTGGCTGTGTTTTGTTGTGATGAAACACATTGCTCAATCAAGGGGGGCATGTGCTTTGCAGTGTACACCTGTTGCCTGGATCTCACTGTCCTTCCCCTGCGTACCCATTAGCATCCCAACATCCTGGCTGTGGAAAGTGTGTTTTATTCCTAAAACATAACTAAGAAATATGTACTTATCATGGTTAAAATAACTGGCACATCGAGTTAGAATGCTTACCTTGAGATAGTTCTACAAAGTCACATCAAATACACTGGCCGATAGTTGCAGGAATACGCATAGAATCAGCACATATGATGGACACATAATTCCAAATCCATTCATCCCCTAGAACGTCATTGTTTCCTATCATCTCAACTGGAGCTTTCTCTCAGAATCAACCTGAAATTTGTTTGTGAAATAGAACTGCGGATCACCACTTTCAATACTAGCACAATTCTTTCCATCTTCAACTCTGTTCTCGCCCACATCTCCTGCCTCTCTGGTTTGAGAAGTAGGCAGGCAATCATGTTTAATGTGTCCCCTATCCTTACAACTTTAAATTGTGCTTTTCTTGTGACATCTATTGTAGTTTTGAATAATGTTAATCTGTACCTCACACCATATACTATCATCGCAGCTTATATTTTTATATCATACGTGGACCTTATTTTGTGTTATATTCCGATCTCCTAACCTGCTTCATCTCTCTGCTCTCTCTGCTGCTTTTTAGGATTCATGATTCTGGTTCAAGTGGCAATTTTAAGTTATAGTTATAGATAGATATCCCAAAAATAGCACGATAAAGGAGCCGTATTACACATGTGTGTTAGCATACCACTGGATGATACTAAGTAAGTAATGTTTATTGTTTCTAGTTATTTAAAACCATACCAATTTAGCAAAGATTAGCATAGTTAAACAAAACAAAGCCAATAATATCAGAGTTAATCAACGCATACATCTGTCTACCCAAATTGTCATAAAAATGCGTAAACATTGTATCTTTTCCAATCAATGGAAAAATCATGATATGTAAAGTAAACTTGCAATTAAATAAAGCAGTATTCTGCCAACTCGTTCCTTTGACAATATTCAATTAGAAGAATAAAATGCAATATGCTTTGGAATAGTAGCAAAGTATGGTGAGGTTGCTAGATTACAAATTAAGGAAATTAGACAAGTGGTACCATGGAGCCATTAATACGGATGAACCTTTGGTAAACCTATGATTCTAAGATCTGAGATTCCTAAGAAGCAAATCCTGATGTCAGGGAAGGCTATACAATGAGTAACATACATGCTGTGTCCAATCAGGATAAAGCATAGTGTAGAATGTCCAGAACCCTACAGAGTCTCCTGTGCACAAGTCCAAAACCAGGGGTGAAGAGCTTGAGGGTATTGATGACGCAGAAAAAGAAGGATCAACATATATTCATATATCATGTAACCAAAATCGTATAATATAGTGTGATTCTAGTAAAGAAAATAATGTATGAGGGAAATTGTGCCCTCGGGGTAGTTTGCCATTGTTATAAACGAGCTTTATTAATCATGAAGAATTGAAAAATTTGGTAATCCGTCATAATTGCAAATGTGTGCTATGATTTCTTGTTGAAACTGTTTTATGCTTACCTTAAATTTAGTAGAGACTTTGGCCTAGTTGCCTGGTCTCAAATTCTAACTGCGTGGCTTTTCCTTGAACTAATAAAACGTATATTTTACTTTAAGGTTGTATTCTTCCAGTAGAGATGACTAATACACTTATCTCCAAGGTTTCCTGCTAGGCCGGTTTCATCCCCTTTGATACAAGGTCAGTCTCTGCAGGTGCGGACAATAAGACTACTGATACCTAAATAATTGGCAAACTTTGTTGCAACTTGTGTTCCAAGGCTCCAAGGACAATGCATGCATAAATGAGTACTAGGAGAAAGACATTTTTCATTGGTCAAATTGAAGCCGCCCTATGAACCCTCCAATGGAAGACCCTGCAGAATTTGGAATGTTTCTTACTGAAACCCACCGGACAAAGAGAAGTCAGCCATTTTCCTTGATGCCAAATTGAAGCCAAATGCCAGACTCCATCTTGGACGACATCCCGATGCCCCTTTCTCTATTCCAGAGAAAGAGACTTTAAGAATTCTCACCCTAGAGACTTTAACTTTAATTTGCCCCATCTTGCCCATACAGTAACTTTGCCCCATTCTCCTTGCTGCTGCAAGGAGGCTTGCCCTTAACTTTGCCCCTTCGAAATCTGCCCCATGCTGATCGAACCGGTACCTGAAGGACGAAGACTTTCTTGAATGCTGATTGTATTTGGTAATTATGAAAGGATAATTGTATTATGCATTGTGTTTTTCCTTTTAGGTACCAACTGCTATTTTGATAGGGCCCAAGCTAGAAGTTTTCCAAATATGTGTTGACTAAATTCGTTTTGCATGAAGCCCCACATGCCAATGCTAATTAGAGGTTAGTCGAGGTATTAATTTGATGCACCCTGTCGAATTGAAATCTTGTTATGCTGACCGATGTATGAAATTAGTCAAATTCAGTTACTTATATTAGTGATTTGCATTGCTATAACCGAGTGCATTATAATACAGATTTTGCGTAGATTGCGTTTCTTCCGCCGTTATGGACAGCTAGTAATGTTCGTATACATATATCACTTGGTTTTGAGACTTATATACATTGTGCTAGCTTTGTTAATGTAGGGAAATAAACTCATTAACTTTTAATAAACTGGTGTGGTTATTCATGACTGAAAGGTCATGGTGCGTTGAAATACTAACTGTTATTGATTCCTAATGTGTTGTTTCGATTTATTAATTGAGTACCGATTACAATAGTTATTGATTATTGATCTAAGTGATCCGACTATTCTAGGATGAGGAGAGTCCAACTCGGCTAAAAGGTTCACCGACCTCCAACGTGTCCTGGTAGAGGTAATTTATAAGGGCTGGACGCGTTATCAGTATGTACTTGTTACCTGCAAGCCTGGAGGGACTGGATAAACCAACTACTAAAGTGTGTATCTGTTAGTAATGGGGTCTTTGGTTGGCAGTCAGGTTACCCCCTGTCCAAGCAAGGACCCTCACTCTAGTCAGGGTAGGTCACACAAAATCCAAATTATCCTGTGCCCACCCTCTGGTAGCTTGGCACTGAGCAGTCAGGCTTAACGTAGAAGGCAGTGTGTAAAGTATTCCTGCAATAAATCATGAAATAACACAGTATACCACCACAAAATACACCACACAGTGTTTAGAATTTTTTCAAATATGTATCTGGTAAAATGCAGGTCAAAACGATTAAGATGCAATAAGTATATGTTGAGATATCACTGTAAAAATGATATAATGTGCCTTCAGTCTCTTAAAAGCAACAAATGTCTAAATATAGAATATTTATCTGGTTAAATGCAGGTCAAAATGATCAAGATTTGATAAGTACACATTGAAATATCACTTTTGAGAATTATAAAAAGAGTCTTTAGTCTTTAAAAAACAACAAGTGTCTCTTGCAACACAAAGTACCTGGTTTGCGTCTAAATTATCCGCAAGAGGGTGCAGAGGAGGAAATGCGTAGAAAATGGGGAGGTGTGTGTTGGTTTCTCTGGGCTCACAAGGACAATGCATCAATATTTTTCCATGCAGTCAGGGCCTCGAGTCGATTTCCAGCGCAAAGACTTGGATCCTCTTCGGGTTGCAGGACAAAGTCACAGGAGCTGCCTCGATCTGCTGGGCGATGCGGGGAAATTTCTGTTGCACGGCAGGCGCTGCATCGATTCTTCTCACAAGAAGTCGGGCTGCGTCGATCCAGTGGGCCTTGTGTCAAAGTTCCGGTCGCAACAGTGGCGCTGTGTCGATCTCCCCTCGGGGAGCCGGGCTGTGTAGTTCCAGTTCGGCGTTCGGTGATTTTCTCGCTGCAATGCAGGCTGTGCGCCATTTCTGGCAGGCTGTGCTTTGAATGTTTGTCGCAGAAGGATTCCTTTGCAGGATGAAGTCTTTTTGGGCCTGAGACTTCAAGGAACAGGAGGCAAGCTCTATCCAAGCCCTTGGAGAGCACTTCTCAGCAGAGCCAGAGGTCAGCAAGGCAGCAGGGCAACAGCAGGGAACCAGTCCTTAGCAGAAATGCCCTCAGATGAGTCCTTTGGGCAGCCAAGCAGTTCCTCTTGGCAAGTTGCAGGGTCTGGTTCAGAGTTCCTTCACCAGTGGTATCTTGTCCAGAAGTGTCTGATGAAATACCCAAATGTGCCTTTGAAGTGGGGGAGACTTCAAAGAGTGGCTTAGAAGTGCACCAGGTCCCCTTTCAGTTCCATCCTGTCTGCCAGGGACCCATTAGGGGGTTTGACAGTCCGTTGTGTGTGGGAAGGCCACTGTCCTTTCAAATGTAAGTGTCAGGCCCGCCACCCTCCCAGCCCAGGAAGACCCATTCAGCATGCAGATGTGTGAAGGTGTGACTGAGCATTCTGTGTTTGGGGTTGTCTGAGTGAAATGCACAAGGGAGCTGTCAACTAACCTAGCCAGGCGTAGACTGTAAGGCACAGAAGGATTTAAGTGCAGAGAAATGCTCACTTTCTAAAAGTGGCATTTCTAAAATAGTAATACTAAATCCAACTTCACTAGTCAGCAGGATTTTAATTACCATTCAGGCCATACTAAATATGACCTTGATACTCCTTTCAGATCAGAATCTATCACTCAAACAGTATATGAGGGTAGTCCTAATGTTAGCCTATGAAAGGAGCAGGCCTCCCCAGCAGCGTAAAACGAACTTAGAAGTTCTATACTACCAGGAAATATAAACTACACAGGTATATGTCCTGCCTTTTATCTGCATAGCACCTTGCCCTATGGGTTACGTAGGGCCTACCTTAGTGGTGACATCTATGTAGAAAAAGGGGAGTATAAGGCTTGGCAAGTACTTTTAAATACCAAGTCGAATTGGCAGTGAAACTGCACACACAGTCTTTGCAATGGCAGGCCTGAGGCATGGTTAAGGGGCTACGTATGTGGGTGGCACAATCAGTGCTGCAGGCCCACTAGTGGCATTTGATCTACAGGCCCTGGGCACATGTAGTGCACTTTACTGGGGACTCACAAGTAGATTAAATAAGCCTATTGGGTATGAACCAATGTCACCACGTTTTAAGGGATGGAGCATATGCATTTTAGCACTGGTTAGCAGTGGTAAACTTTGCAGAGTCCTAAAACCAGCAAAAACAGTGCCCAAAAAGTGGAGGGAAGCAGGCAAAAAGTTAGGGGTGACCACCCTAAGGCTGTCAGGTCTAACAGTAGCTCAATGTCAGAAAGCCATGTGAGCTCTGTCTGGTTCATAAAGTGCAATTTACAATTTCGAAGGGCCTACCAGGGCTATGTCGCACCAGTCCCTGGCACCCTGGGGGATCAATGTATCAATCAGTTAATAAAGACCACTGGGCCATTTCATCAAACCATAGAAAACGGGGTGGGGGACATTCCCATCATATTCATTAACTGTATTTTGCAATGGTAGGGGGGATTCCACCCCTAGCCCGAACTAGTTCTAATGAGGATGGAACAACAAGGCTGAAGACAGGAAATACAGTGCACTGTGCGGTTTCTTTGTACTTAAAAAGTTATCCAGGTTCCAGAGGTCTATTTTTGCAGTTTCCACAGGCCTATTAAGTCCCATGCACCATCTTCCTGGCAGACAAAAAAAACTATTCCTAAACCAATTGGCATCATGCACTAAGCAATTTCGTTGAACACTAGGAGCCAGAAGGATTCTCATCAAACTCAAAGTGCTTTTACAGTAACAGAGGGCCTACAACACCTGGTCCCCACTAGCCCTAACCAAGATGTAGCAACAGGGCTATGGCTGGTGAATAAAGTGCAAAGTGCAATACATCAGTGTTAAAGACTCTGATAATAACGGCTGAGATAATAAAGTGCACAGTGGGATTTCATTGAACTTAAAAAGCAAACCAGGTTCATAAAGTACATTTTGCAGTACCAAAGAGCCTATCGAGTCTAACTCATGCCAATCCCAGCCAGCCTAAATGAAAATTCTTAGACTGATTGGTAAGGCATACAAGGCAGTTTAGTTAGGCTTCAGAATCTAGGAGGGTTTCCGTTAGAATCAAAAAGTGCTTTTTTGCTAGTGGAGTGTCTATCAAACCTAGGCCCTTATTACAGCTTCGGCAGTCTTTCTGTGAGACCACCAAAGCCGCTGCAGCCAACAGACCGCCAGTCCGACCCCGAAGAGGCTGTTTTATCGCCAGCACCACTACGGCAGCAAGACTCCACCCACCGTATTACAAGCCGTAATATGATTTGCCGGAGTCTTGATGGGGTGTTGGTGCTGGCAGAGCAAAACTGCCAGAACCCATCACCTCCTAGATGACTTCCTTGACGGAGAAGGTAAGTGATCGTCTGAAAGGGGGTGGGTCTTGGGTGCATGTGTGTGGTGTGTGTATGTGTGCGAATGTGGTTGCATCTGTGCAAGTCAGCAATTGAGTGGGGGTATACATGTGCAGAGGGGGAGTATGTGAATGTATGCGTGCGTGGAGGGGGAGGTGTGAATGATTGTGAATGGGGAGGTGGGGTGTTTGTGGGTGCAGGTGTGCATGTGTTTGCGTGAGTGAACGGGGAGAGTGGGTGAGTGTATAAATGAGGTGCAGGGGAAGTGGAGGGGGGTGCGTATGTGTGAGTGGGAATTTGTGTATGTCAGTGTGAGTGCAGGTGTGTGTAGGTGTTTGGATGGATGTGTACAGTAGGGGGGGTTTGTAAGTGTGTGGACGGGTGAGGGGGGTGCGTGGAGGTGTGGGGATATGTGTGCATTTGTGTGCCGGCAACAAGAATGGGGATTCCTGTTGCCCGGTGCATTACCATCAGAGTTTTTGTGGCGCGGTGACCACCACAGAAAGCCTGGCAGACTGCAACCTTGTGATCCGGCTGGCAGGCTGAGGCCTGCCTCTGGGCTGGAGGTGCTCAAGCCCAGACTGCGTCAGTGCAACTGCACCGGCGGGCCAGGTGGCATTGTGGAGGTTTGGCTTCTGCCAAACCCTCAATTTGTGATGTTGCGGTCTTTACCATCGGGTCCGCGCAGGTAAGACCTCCACAGCGAGGCTGATGGACTGATGACCACCCGCATCGTGATAAGGGCCCTAGTCTCCAGTAGTCATGGCCAAAATGTGAATCCAAGGCTGAAGGCCAGTGGTTAATATGCACAGTGCAACCTCATCAGGTTTAGACAGTCTGATGGTAAATTCCTTTGTGTAATTACAGTTAGCAGCAAAGAGACATGGCGGAAGCTGTTCTAAGGCTGGAGTTGGGTGGAGACAGGCGACCGCTTTAGGTGCACATGGGGCTCGAGTTCAATAACGTAAAAGCTTCTCTGAGGATTTTCACACACCAAGCTGAAAGCTGTGCATCTCCTCCGTTCAAGCATGCAGTTGCAGCTTTGTTACATTGATTTATGCCTGGATGTCAGAAACTTGGCTGTAACTAGTAACATTGTGGGCTGTTTAAACAAGGGTAAAGGCAAATGATGTGCATCAGTGAGTACTGCTTGAAACTGCACAGTCGAAAGTTATAATCAGAAAAGCCATTGAAATGCCCACATTTATATGCTTTTAAAAATATTAATTCAAATCTTTGCTTCATAAATTATTTTTTTAAATCCAGTTTCATAGGGCTAGATAGATATGAGGCTTTTCCCAGGTCTTGATAGAAAGTCACACAGAGTTCTGAATGGGCCTTTCATGCTAGTTCTTGCTTGTCTTCTTCTCCCAATTATACTTTTGCATTTTTAACTAGAATTTTTTAATTGAACTTTGGTGGTATTTTTTGTTCAATGATGCTCTGCGCAATTGTTCAACTGAATTCCTCACGTAGGACTCCCATTGGAGCTTGTGATCTTGAATGCCTAGCCATATCATATCTTTGACGGATCCTTTCGGGGCCACCTTGAGCTTAACAAAATAGGCCAAAAAACTAAATTTCAACATGACTGATTGCTTGTGTAATCCGAATTCCAGTCGCATTTGACACAATTGAGTAGCATCTGGAAGATGGAACAGGCATCTGTAGCATCGAGTTTGGGCAACATTCAGCCATGTGACAATATGGTGTTTGAATATCAGCGAGCCACGTGTTAAAGTTGCTTTAAAAATGCCTGTGAGGTCAGGGCCACACATGTTTTTTGACAGTTTTTTAAAACTCATAATCTGTCACAGGGTCCTTTACTCAGGATCTGCACGTCGCTGGACAAAAGGCCCACCATCCAGCGTCACCAACTCAGAAAGCTATTATAGCACAGTGTTATGATGAAGCCAGTCGGGGGGAGGGAGTTAAGATAGGGAACAGCAGGGAGAGAGATCTGAAAAGTAAAGGTTAGAACAAATATGCATTTACTCATTCATGGAAACGTAACTCATTTATAGACTCTTGACTAAATGCGTCTCCGAGATATCAGGTGGAGACCTCTTCTGAAATGAGGGCAAAGCCCCTTCTTTGAAACATGGAACAAAAGTAAAACACGACCTTAGAATCAAGAGATGGTAAGAACTTTGAACTACGATTATACACAGAATATCAATCCTGTAACATCTATGTATTCACAACATAAACCTTTGATCATGACTTAGAAAATCTCAAAGAATTAAATATGCTTTTCACATCTTAAGCTTTTCAAAGAACAATGAAAACTATGATTTGCTTATCTCCAGAAATACATTCACATTCACAACAATAAATGCCAAAAGGTTTTACTCATTGAACTTAAAGCGCTTTACTTAATAATACCAGGAAGCACTTTTACTCAAGTAGCCTGAATCACTTAGATTGATATGCCAAGAACCTTTTACTCCTGTGAATTGAAACGCTTACATTTGTGAACTGAAACGCTTTGAATTGTTATGCCAAGAGTGCTTTACATCAGTGAACTGAAGCGCCTGAATTATCGTGCCAAGAGGGCTTTACATCTGTGAACTGAAGGGCCTGAATTGTCGTGCCAAGAGCGATTTACTTCTGTGAATTGAAGCGCCTGAATTATCATGCCAAGAGCGCTTTACTTCTGTGAATTGAAGCGCCTGAATTATCATGCCAAGAGCGCTTTACATCTAAGAACTGAAGCACCTAAATTGTCATGCAAAGAGCGCTTTACATCTGTGAACGGAAATGCCTTGAATTGCTGTGCACAAAAGCACTTTACATCTGTGAACTGAAACGCTTTGAATTACTATGCCAAAAGAGCGCTTTACATCTGTGAACGGAAACGCCTTGAATTGCTGTGCACCAAAGCGCTTACATCTGTGAACTGAAACGCTTTGAATTACTGTGCTAAAAGAGCGCTTTACATCTGTGAACGGAAACACTTTGAATTGCTGAGCACAAAAGTGTTTTACATCTGTGAACTGAAACGCCTTGAATTGCTGTGCACAAAAGCGCTTTATATCTTGTGAACTGAAATGCTTTGAATTACTGTGCAAAAGAGCACTTTACCTTTTGGAAGTAATAACTTCCTCCAATCTTGGATTCAGCAAGGCCTTACCGCTACGAGTACAACCTACTAATTTTTGAATGCGCCATGGACTTTGGTTAGATGGCACTCTGCCTTTCAGGAACTCTGTTCTTCTCCAGAGAAACCCCCACGAGGTCTGGCTGCATCAAAGTCTTCAAAATAGTGAGCAACGTGCTTGGGTGTGGCTGGGCTTTATAGGCCTGCCACATCCCAAGATGGCTGCTGCCTCTAAAAACATGGGAATTGTAGTCCCTTCATAGAATAGCACTGATAAGTGCATCTTATCCACCAATGTCCTGAACCTGCAGCTCTATGAGCTTTGCCACAGGGCAGACGACGCTGATGGTCACCTTTGGAACAAGAGGGGATGACAAGTGGTGCGTATAAAGCGCCGTAGAGTCGCACAGCAGAATTTTGGGCGAGACCTGGACTGCACCTGGCCTTATTCCTGACATTACACCCCTCTCCCAAGCGCGGTCCAGGGCCTGGTTTATCAGGATGGAGGAGGTGAAATCGTCACACCAAACGTGAATAATGGACATGTCTTGCAGGTTCCCAAGACTCATTTTCCGGTCCGTATCCTTTCCAGGACACCAAATACAAAAGGGAAGACCCCCTATATTTAGAGTCTAGAATAGATCACACCTCATACGCCCAATGACCCTAAACTAATCGAAGAGCCGGTTTGTGTGACGCTTGAGGGCGAAGCTGGTTTAAGAAGTGAAGTGTGAAGCACTGGATGAATTTTCAAAGACAATGGTAATTTTAGTTTATATGTTACTGGGTTTACTTGTCATATTATTTCATGGGGCCCTATGAATTTTGGATGAAACATATCTTATTTTTTAATACAAAGTTTTTTGTGGATAACCAAAATCCATCTTTGATTGTATACTGAGGACCAGGCTGGTGTTTTTTGTCATATTGCATTTTATATTTTTTCTTTGCTTAACAAAGATTTTTTTGTAATTGTGCATGTATCTTTTTCATGTGTGTTAGCATGTCCTTGACTGCTGGAGTGGTTTGAGTAGATGCAGGTAACGTAACAGGCAAAATATGCGGATGACGTTCATATACACCATAGAAAGGAGTTGAGTTTATTGAAGAGTGGTGAGAGTTATTATAAGCTAGTTCTGCAAGCCATAAAAGATCCAGCCAGGTTGAAGGAGACTTTGTTGCATAACATTGTAAATATTGTTTTAGAGTTTGGTTTTGTCTCTCTGTTTGACCATCCGTTTGTGGATGATAACTAGTAGATAGAGTTGAATCAATTTGTATAGCCTTGCACCATTGTTGCCAAAAACGTGCAGAAAATTGTGTCCCTCTATCGGAGAGGATAATTCTTGGAAGTCCGTGAAGCCGAACTATATTTTTTAAGATGATAGTCGCTAAGATGTCGGAAGTTGGGAGTCCTTTACAGGCAATGAAATGGGCATATTTGGTAAGACTGCCTATTACCACTAGAATGGTTGTAAATTGTTTTATTTGTGGAAGACCAGTAATAAAATCCATAGAGATATGTTCCCATGGATGATTGGGAATGGGTAGAGGTATCAATAGACCTTTGGGTTTGCTATGTTCGCTTTTGCATCTTGCACATATTTCACATGATTGTAGCATTTGCTTAAGGTCGTGAACAAATGTAGGCACCAAAAATACCTTTTCATGAGTTCTATTGTTTTTTGAGGACCTGGGTGACCTGCCAGAGGATGCTTGTGTAACCAATGAAAAGCTGTCTCTCTTAACTCTTCAGTAGGCAGGAATACTCGAGATTCATGTAGGGGTAAGCCTTGTTGAACAGACCTCTTGGTGTTTTGTTGTAATCACTCTTGCCACTTAGTGATGTGAAAATGATAACGAATGAGGTCGAAAAATTTCTCGGAAGCTACTAAATACAACTCTTTTGAAGGCATTAAAATAGGCATGGGTTTTTGTTCAGTAGGTGTGATTGAAGAATCTTGTCTAGATCTTGCATCGGCCTTGCGATTATCTATTCCTGGTCTTAAAGTCACTATGAAGTCAAATTCTGCAAAGAAGAGCATCCATCTTAGTTGTCTTGGAGTTAGTAGCCTGGCAGAACTCATAAATTGTAAATTTCTATGATCAGAACATACAGTTATGGTGTGTTTCGCTCCCAACACATAATGTCTCCATTCTTTAAAGGCATTACAAATTGCTAGTAATTCTTTTTCTGCTATGGTGTAATTCTGTTCTGCTTCATTCAATTTTCTTGATGCATATGCTATGGGGTGCAATGGTCCATTTTTTCAATGACGTTGAGACAGGATGGCCCCAACAGCGACATCAGATGCATCAGCTTCCACGATGAATGGTTCTTCCACGTTATGGTAAGGTAGACTGAGAGCGGTAGTAAAAGCCTTATTTAAATCTTGAAATGCTTTTTCTGTCTCTTTGGACCAGTTGAAGACAGCCTTTTTTCTTAGCAACTTGGTAATTAGGGCCACCTTTTGAGAGAAGTGATGGATGGAGCGTAGATAAAAATTTGCAAAACCCCAAAAACATTGAATATCACGCACTTATTTTGGTGTGGGCCATTCGAATACAGCTTGAATCTTTCTTTCAGTCATTTGCATGCTGTCAGGTGTTAGAATGACTCCTAGAAATTCAACTTCTTTGCTATGGAATTCACATTTACTTAGTTTGCAAAACAAATTATGTTTTTGTAGAGTTTTTAACTCTTTTTTTCTTCATATATATCTTCAGAGTTTGAATAAATCAAAATATCATAAATGTAAACGATGACAAAGATGTCTAGATATTCTCTCAGAACATTGTTTAGGAACTATTGAAAGGCTGCTGGGGCATTACACAGACCAAACTGCATCACTAAATACTCATATTGAGTCATAAAAGCCATTTTCCACTCATCTCCCTCTCGAATTCTAACTAAGTGATAAGCACCTCGTAAGTCAGGTTTAGTATAGATGACGGCGGATTTTACCTGGTCTAACAAGACTGGTATGAGAGGTAGTGGATATTTATTCTTAACTGTGATCTTCTTTATCGCACTAAAGTCAATACAAGGTCTCAAGTTGCCATTTTCTTTAGGTACAAAAAATAGTGGAGAAGCCGCTGGAGATCGTGATGGCCGGATTAGCTTGTTGGCTAAACATTGATCAAGGTATTCTCGTAGGACTTGATTTTCTTTCTCTGATAGTGCATAGATCCTACAATTTGGTATATTGGCGCCAGGTACAAGATCGATCTGACAATTGTACGGCCTGTGAGGTGGTAATGAGCTCGCTTTCTTTTCACTGAAAACATTGGTATATTCAGAATACTGTGATGGTATATCAATTTCCTTCTCAACTGCAGTAGCTATGGAGTGTTGAAGATTTTCTTCTTTGTTTCGTCTTGATTGAAAACATTTCTTTGCACAAGAAGAAGAAAAACGCAAAACCTGGTTGCGCCAGTCTATGCATGAATTATGTCGCATTAACCATGGCATTCCTAACATAAAACCATTTTGAGGTGCTTGGATTATATCAAAGCGAATTATTTCATAGTGGCTCTGATTCTCCTCATCTTTACAAATCATTTGTATTCGTGAGGTTTGGTTAGTAACGGGCCTCCTGCCAACTCACTTCCATCAACTGCATACACAACTTCTTGAACGTTTTTCTTGACCCTTGGTATATGGAGGTCTAGTGCAGTTTGTTGGTCCACAACATTTCCTGTTGCCCCTAAATCAATTAGGACTTGAACACTATGGTGGTCATTACAACCCTGGCGGATGGTGTTAAAGCGGCGGTAAGACCGCCAACAGGCCGGCGGTAAAAAAATTGCAATTACGACCGTGGTGGAAACCGCCAACAAAGACAGCCACTTTAACACTGAGACCGCCACGGCGGTACAAACAAACAGCGCGGCGGTCACCGCCAACAGACAGGCGGGAGACAATGTACCGCCCACACTAATATGACAGGCCAATCTCCCACCCTTTCCGGGGCGGATTTACAGCGGATAAAAACACGGCGGAAACAGGAATTTTGAAGGGAAAACGCTCACCTCTACACACCCCACGAGGAACGAGGACACCATGGAACCGGAACTCCAAATTCTACCTGCGATAGTCTTCCTGCTCCTCTACCAGGAGCACGAACGCCAGCGGCGAAGACCACGGTGAGTACTGCACCTACGAAACAGGGGAGGGAGGAGGCAAAAAACAGGGACACACACACGCAACACCCCCACCCTCACCCACTACAACACACACACTAATACATGTTGATGCATTACAGTTACATCCACCAAGCCCCCAGGAAGAATGCAAAGACAAAAGGAAATGATTGTAACGATTGTAATCTATTAAAATCCAGTACTCCAAAATATATATACACTATAAACAAATATGTACACCAATAATACAATTCCAGGCATTGCACCATTTATAGTCCGTGGACCACTGGGCCCAAAATGCATGGGCTAGGCCCACACTCGATACCCGATCAAAACAGAGAGAACACTGCAGGGGCATCAGATAGAAATACAACAGGCACCTCAGGGGAAAGGGAAGGGGGAGCACCTCAGCCGGATGAGTACATGACGCCAGATCCACGAGGGGGCTCAATGCCCACTGATGTATCCTGGGGAGTGCAAACCCACAGTCTCTCAATTCTCTACAGTGGGTGGTTTGCCCACTGTTCAATCCTGGGGAGTGCAAAGCCACAGTTTCTCAAGTCTCTACAGTGGGTGGGTTGCCCACTGTAACATCCTGGGGAGTGCAAAGCCACAGTCTCTCAAGTCTCTACAGTGGGTGGTTTGCCCACTGTTCAATCCTGGGGAGTGCAAAGCCACAGTCTCTCAAGTCTCTACAGTGGGTGGTTTGCCCACTGTTCAATCCTGGGGAGTGCAAAGCCACAGTCTCTCAAGTGGATAACAGTCTCCACTGGTTCTGGAGGGGGTCTGGTGCCCAGAGTGCTTCATCCTGTGAAGGAAAGAGGTAGTGGATGGATGTCTCCACTCGTTCTGGAAGGGGACTGGTACCCAGAGTGCTTCATCCTGTGAAGGACAGAGGTAGTGGATGGATCTCTCCACTGGTTCTGGAGAAGGACTGGTGCCCAGAGTGTTTCATCCTGTGAAGGACAGAGGTAGTGGATGGATGTCTCCACTCGTTCTGGAGGGGGACTGGTGCCCAGAGTGCTTCATCCTGTGAAGGACAGAGGTATTGGATGGATCTCTCCACTGGTTCTGGAGGGGGACTGTGCCCAGAGTGCTTCATACTGTGAAGGACAGAGGTAGTGGATGGATCTCTCCACTGGTTCTGGAGGGGGACTGGTGCCCAGAGTGCATCACTCACCCCGTGATGGACCCAGTTGTGTCAGTGCCCCTGCCGCTCATGGGCTAGCGGTGCTTGAGTTGGCGGTGCCCTGTTCAGCGGTACTTGAGTTGGCGGTGCCCGGTTCAGCGGTGCTTGAGTTGGCGGTGCCCTGTTCAGCTGTGCTTGAGTTGGCGGTGCCCTGTTCAGCGGTGATTGTGCTGGCGGTCCTTCATGGCCCAGCGGTGCTTGTGATGGCGGTCCTTCATGGCCCAGCGGTGCTTGTGCTGGCGGTCCTTCATGGCCCAGCGGGGCTTGTGCTGGCGGTCCTTCATGGCCCAGCGGGGCTTGTGCTGCCGGTCCTACATGGCCCAGCGGTGCTTGTGCTGGTGGTCCTTCATGGCCCAGCGGGGCTTGTGCTGGCGGTCCTTCATGGCCCATCGGCGCTTGTGCTGGCGGTCCTTCATGGCCCAGCGGGCTTGTGCTAGCGGTCCTTCATGGCCCAGCGGGGCTTTTGCTGGCGGTCCTACATGGCCCAGCTCTGCTTGTGCTGGCCGTCCTTCATGGCCCAGCAGTGCTTGTGCTGGCGGTCTTTTATGGCCCAGCGGGGCTTGTGCTGGCGGTCCTTCATGGCCCAGCAGTGCTTGTGCTGGCGGTCCTTCATGGCCCAGCGGGGCTGGGGCTGGCGGTCCTTCATGGTTTAGCGGGGCTGGGGCTGGCGGTGCCCTCCTGGGCAGCTGGGCTGGGGCTGGCGGTGCCCTCCTGGGCAGCTGGGCTGGGGCTGGTGGTGCCCTCCTGGGCAGCTGGGCTGGGGTTGGCAGTAGCCTCCTGGGCGGTGGCCTCCTGGGCAGCTGGGCTGGGGCTGGCGGTGGCCACCTGGGCAGCTGGGCTGGGGCTGACGGTGCCCTCCTGGGCAGCTGGGCTTGGGCTGGCGGTGGCCTCCTGGGCAGCTGGGCTGGGGCTGTCGGTGGCCTCCTGGGCAGCTGGGCTGGGGCTGGCGGTGGCCTCCTGGACAGCGGGGATGATGGCGGTCTTCTCCGCCGTGCAGCTCTTCCCAGACTTGCCGGGTTTCTTGTGGCCCTTCCCCACCTTGGGAGGTGTCAGAGCTGACTCCACACTCCTACCGGGACCCCTGGGAGCGGCTTTGGTGGCTGGAGTCTTCCCCCTCTCCCGCCGGGCACTGGTCAACTTCTGATGCTTCACAGGTGGGGGACTGGCTGTGCTGTGGCTCCGTGCCACACTGGCTGTCCTGGTGGCCGGTGCCCTCCACATACCGGTGACTACAGGCACCACTGGTCCCGGAGATGTTGTGGCTGAGGTGCTACTTCGGGACCTATGAGATGGACGGGGTGGAGGAGGTGTGGGAAAAAGGTCAAGGCTGGACATTAAATATTTCCTGGACACACTGGGATAGGTAGCTGGAGGGGGTTTGGGAGTGGAGGAAGAGGTGGTGGTAGTAGGAGGTGTACGTTTGGTGACTTTGGGTGCAGGTGCATGCGCTGGAGGCTGTCGTGAGGTGGATGGCTGTTGGGTGGGTGTGTGGCTGCGTTTGTGTATCTTGGGAGGGGGCGTCACAGACACACTGGGAGAGGACATAGGGGACGTGTGAATGGTAGTGGGGGTGGTGACTGCACGTGAGTGTGGTGTTCTGGTGGATGTGCTGGTGAGGGACGTAGTGGCTGTAGAGGTAGTGCATGCAGGTGTGAGTGTAGAGGAGACTGGGAGGGAGGAGGGAGACGACGACGAGGGGGACACAGTGGAGGCAGGGGATGTTGGTGTGTCTGCATGTGTGTGTTGCTTGCGTGAGTGCCTGTGGGATGTGTGGTGCTTATGTTTGCCTGAGCTTCCCTTGTGTGTTGACGTGTGTGCATGCTGGTCTGATGGTGTGCTAGGGATAGGCAGAGGTACAGGGGATTGGGTCTGGGTGGAGGAAGTTGGAGAGGGGAGGCTAGAGACGGGGACAATGGCTGCCATCAGTGCTGAGGCCAGAGTTTGAAAAGCTTGGTGAAGGGCCGTCTGACCAGAATGAATGCCCTCTAGGAATGCATTAGTTTGTTGTAACTGCCTTTCTACACCCTGGATGGCATTCAAAATGGTAGACTGCCCAACAGTGAGGGACCTGAGGAGGTCAATGGCCTCCTCACTGAGGGCAGCAGGGGTGACTGGGGCAGGGCCTGAGGTGCCTGGGGCGACGGTGATGCCCACCCTCCTGGGTGAGAGGGCACGGGGCGAAGGCAGAGGGGCTGCTGGGAGGCCAGTGCTGGTCGGGGGGTGGCGGCTGTACCTGTAGATGCGGGGGGCACAGATGTTGCCGCCGCCACAAGGGAGCTCCCATCAGAGGACATGTCCGTGTCGCTGGTGTCAGCTCCTGTCCCCGCCGTGACGCTCCCCTCGCCCTCCGTCCCACTGGTGAATTTTGAGTCCGTAGTCTCGCCCTCAGGCCAATGTGGGATGCAGCTCCCTCGTGCTCCGGTGCCACTGCTCCTCCACCTGATGATGCTAATGCACACAAGAACAGAGAGACCACAAAAAAGTGGGGGGAACGACAGAAGAAAGACATGTTGAGTGCATGGATTACCTCTACCGTTGGCAGACAAGACAAACACAGAAGCCCCCTGCACTACGCCGCGCTCTTGGGCTCCACTGTTCAATTCCTGGGAAATGGCCTACAAGGCTGTGGACGACATCTGCACACATAGATTACACAGGGGCATGAATAGCTGTACTTGGCAGTCTACAGAGGTGGGGTAGGGTGCCACATGGCCATGCCTTACGGAGGGGCCTTGACTACGGAACTCGCCCTGGCCTAGGGAAACCCACAGTCCTCCTCCCCCCACACAGACAACTCGACTGCACGCAAAGTCAGCAGAATGAGAGTGTACTCACCCCCTTGTGTCTGCTGTGTTGCCCTCAAGCGCCAATCCAACTCCGGGTAGGCCACCGCCAGGATCCTGAACATCAGGGGGGTCATGGTGCGACGGGCACCCCTTCCACGTTGGGAGGCCATCCCCAGCTAAGCCTCCGCCGTCTTCTTGCTCCAGCAGTGAATGTCCTCCCATCTTTTCCAGCAGTGGGTGCTCCGTCTGTGGTAGACCCCCAGGGTCCGGACGTCCTTGGCGATGGCACACCAAATATCTTTCTTCTGGTGGGCGCTGACCTACATGAAATGTACAGGGGAAGAAGACAAGTCATTTCCAACTGCACCGTCAAAGTGATTGGCCCCATCCCTACCCTTGCCATGTGGCACATGCATTCACCGTCTTTCATGCACGCAGCACTCTGCCCCCTTCCTTCCTACATCCAGCCCTCTCCACACAGGCATAGCCCATACAACATGCTCCCTGTTTGTCTGGAGGACCGTAGAGTAGCGTGTACTGGGGCGGACCCCATCCACAAGCTTCTCCAACTCCTCCGATGTGAAGGCAAGGGCCCTTTCCCCAGACAATCGAGCCATTGTCTCTTCCAGACCGAGGTCACAGCAGCACTTGCAGTGTAGGTCCTCCCCTGTCGAAGATCAGGTATCGAGGGATTGAACAGATAGAAAATGGCGGTCACGTCCGCGGCTGTCACGTCTGCGGCGGTGCGTACCGTCACCGCCGGCGTACATCGTCATTGGCTTCTGGGACCCATAGGGTCCAATGTTAACCAATGTAGCACTGCGCCGCGGTCTCTGACCGCCTACCACAACGGTGTACAACGCCAGCGCAGTTACCTCACATCCCATTGTCCCACTGTACAGGTCAGGCAGCCGCCATTTCAGGGGCACACATGGCTTCATTTTCAACTGCGTTACACATACATAGGCCTAGTCTCAACACACATACAGGCCAACTTTTGTGTATGATTGGTGTTCTGTGTAAATTGTGGGTACGTACCTCTGAGTCGTTTGACTCTGTGCTCACTGTTGTCCTTCATAGGCACCGTCCGCTGGGACATGTGAGGAGATGGCGCCATCCTCCGGTGTACCGACCGTTGGTGGACCTGTTAACAATGGAGGAAAGACATTTGATAATCACCTACAGGCTTGACCGTGCCACAATCCAGGAACTGTGTACCCAGTTGGAGCCAGACCTGATGTCAGCAATCCGCCATCCCACAGGAATCCCCCCTCAAGTGCAGGTGCTGTCAGTTCTCCATTTCCTTGCAAGTGGCTCTTTTCAAACAACTGTGGCCATGGCATCAGGGATGTCCCAGCCTATGTTTTCCAATGTATTGTCCAGAGTGTTGTCTGCCCTTCTGAAACACATGGGGAGCTACATCGTTTTCCCTCAGGTGGAGGATTTGCCTACAGTGAAAGGTGATTTCTATGCCCAGGGACATATCCCCAACATCATAGGTGCCATTGATGGGACCCATGTGGCTTTGGTCCCCTCCAACAGGAGTGAACAGGTGTACATAAACCGGAAGAGTTATCATTCTATGAATGTACAGATGGTATGTTTCGCAGACCAGTACATCTCCCATGTGAATGCCATGTTCCCTGGCTCAGTGCATGACGCCTACATCCTGCATAATAGCAGCATCCCTTATGTGATGGGTCAACTCCAGAGGCACCGTGTGTAGCTATTAGGTGAGCACCTGGAAGCAAGTCAGTGGGAATGGTTGTCTGGGTCTGGGGTTATCCCTCCAGGTTAGTGTGTGTCTAACAGTTGCCCCTCACCATTTGCAGGTGACTCTGGTTACCCCAACCTGTCATGGCTACTGACCCCAGTGAGGAATCCCAGGACCAGGGCAGAGGAACACTACAATGAGGCCCATGGGCGAACTAGGAGGGTGATCGAGCGGACCTTCGGCCTCCTGAAGGCCAGGTTCAGGTGCCTCCATATGACAGGTGGATCCCTATTCTACTCACCAAAGAAGGTGTGCCAGATCATCGTGGCCTGCTGTATGCTTCACAACTTGACTTTGCGACAACAGGTGCCTTTTCTGCAAGAGGATGGTCCAGATGGCGGTGTTGTGGCATCTGTGGAGCCTGTGGACAGTGATGAGGAGGAAGCAGAGGAAGAAGACATGCACAACAGGGACTCAGTGATCCAGTAATATTTCCAGTGAAAAACAGGTAAGAATACAATCCTGCCTACGACATGTACTTTTACACTACTACCTCCCTCCTGTCTGTCGTTTTCACCCAGTGTATGGTCACTGAGTTGTCACTTTCCCTTACGGTTTTACAGATGTGGGTCCCACTGTGTGACATCTGCTTAAATTCCTCATGGACTAGAGCTGTGTGACATAGGTATGTTGACATTACTATTTCAAATACATTTTGTCATTGTAATTGCTAATAAACTATTTCCAAATCACAGACAGACTCCAGATCATTTTGTGCTTTAGGTGTGTTTATTTAAATGCAAAATATTGGAGGGGGTAGTTAAATGGTGAGGGGTGATGGCGGAGGAGTGTCCATGGCAGAATCCAGTCTATTCGTCTCACAGGTGCATTGCCCATAGGGTCATAGGAAGTGGAGCTGGGGCAGTTTAATTATGGACAGGGTGACAAAGTGGGACAGTAGGATGACAATCAGGGTGGTCTCATTTCTTGGCGGGGGTCTTGGCATCGTTCTCTGTCTTGTTCCTGGATCTCAGGGACCATTTGCGAGGTGGTTCTCCATCTGCAGGGGGTGGGGTGCTGGTGTGGTGGTCCTGTGGCGGGGCGTCCTGTCCACTAGCGCTGGCGGAGGTGGTGGGCAGTTCATCGTCCATGCTAGTGTCAGGGGCCCCTTGTAGTGCCACAGTGTCCCTCCTGGTGTTGAGTACTTCCTTCAGCACCCCTACGATGGTGCCCAGGGTGGAGCTGATGGTTCTGAGTTCCTCCCTGAAGCCCATATACTGTTCCTCCTGCATGCGCTAGGTCTCCTGAAACTTGGCCAGTACCGTTGCCATCATCTCCTGGGAGTGGTGGTATGCTCCCATGATGGAGGAGAGGGCCCCGTGGAGAGTGGGTTCCCTTGGCCTGTCCGCCACCTGTCGCACGGCAGCCCTCCCAGTTCCCCTGTGCTCCAGTGCCTCCGTCCCCTGGACCGTGTGCCCACTGACACTGCCCCCAGGTCCCTGTTGTTGTTGGGGTGGTGGGTTATCCTGGGTTCCCTGTAGTGGTGGACAAACAGCTGATTGACATGTCCTGGGGACGGAGGTATGGGCCCGCTGGGTGGGTGCTGTGCTGGTGTTTTCAGAGGGGGGAAGGTCTGTGGTGGCCTGTGCCTGTGTGAGGTGAACCGACTGTCCCGAGGTCCCCGATGGTCCGGGCTGGTCATCTAAATCCAGTTGGACAGAAGTGCTGTCATCACTGTGGGCCTCTTCTGTTGGTGGTGTGGACATGTGTGGACCCTCCTGTCCGGTGACGTTGGGTAGGGGTCCTGCAGGGGTATAAAAGGATGTTTGTTAAATCTGTGTGTGTAATGGTGTGCAATGGGTGGGTGACAGTGTACCCCAGTGCTAGCATTCCTGTGTGGGACCTTGTGTGATGGTGGTTTAGGGGGGTTTATGGGTATGGGCAGTGGCCATGCTTTGGTGATAGGTGTCCATGCTTTGTAGTTGCATGCAGGGCTTGGTGTTGGGATGTGTGGTTTGTGATGTTGGGACATTTGTGAGAAGTTGGGGTGCTGGGGGTGAGGGTGAGGGTGGGGGTATGTGATAGCATGCAGGTAGGGTGGGGGATGTAATATTAAAGCTTTGACTTACCAGAGTCCATTCCTCCACCTACTCCTGCGAGGCCCTCAGGATGCAGAGTCGCCAAGACCTGCTCCTCCCATGTTGTTAGTTGTGGGTGAGGAGGTGGGGGTCCGCCGCCAGTCCCCTGAACCGCTAGGTGGTGTCTTGAGACCACGGAAAGCATCTTCCCCATTAGGTCATTCCACCTCTTCCTGATGTCCTCCCGATTTCTTGGGTGTTGTCCCACTGCGTTGACCCTGTCCACTATTCTGTGCCACAGCTCCATCTTCCTAGCTATGGAGGTGTGCTGCACCTGTGCTCCGAATAGCTGTGGCTCTACCCGGACGATTTCCTCCACCATGACCCTGAGCTCCTCCTCCGAGAACCTGGGGTGTCTTTGCCGTGCCATGGGGTGGTGTAGGTGATGTGTGGGGTGGAGTGTGTGGTGATAAGTGTGGTGATATGTAGTGGTGTGTTGTGTGAGGTGCGTGGAAGTTGTGTGGGTGATGGTGTTGTGTGCCTGTGGATGCTGTTGTTCTTGCTGGTGGTGTCTCTCTGTCCTTCTTTCAGAATTTTTTGTCGTGGGGGTTTGTGGGTGATGTGGGTGTGTGTTTTATATTGTAATGGGTGTGTGGGAGTGGTGTGTGTATGTGTCTCAGGTGTGTGTATTTTGAATTGTCCAATGTGGGGATGTTTTGTAAGAGTTTGTGTATTTTGAGCGCGGCGGTGTGTACCGCCAATGGAATACCGCGGATGAAAGACCGCCGCGTGGATTCGTGTGTCGTGATAGTGTGGGCGTATTTCTGTTGGCGTGACGGTGGAGGATTTGTTTTCGCCAGTTTATCACTGACGTTTGGTGTGGCGGACTTGTGTGGGTGTCTGAATTTTGGCAGATTCAGAGATGTGGGTCATAATAGCTGTGGCGGAATTCTGCGGCCGCGGCGGTGTGTTGGCGGTCTTCTGCACAGCGGTAAGCGGCTTTTACCGCCAATGTTGTAATGACTGCCTATGTCTTTTTCCCTGCACAGTCATTTGTAAGATTCGGAAATGTTTGACATAACGATTTGTGCAAGAGCACACTGAAGGGAGTGTCAATTTGCCCAAGAGGTCCCCTATGTTTTTTCTTGGGCACTTTAGTTTTCCTCTGAATTTTCTAAAGCAACTGCTATTTTTTTCTTTGTCACAACTGTTGGATCAACCTTGCCTTTGGGTTTCTTTTGGCACTCTCTTAAAAAATGACCCTTCTTCCCACAATATAGACACTGACCATTTTTTCGTTGCATGTCTTTCTCCTCTTTGGTCAGTGGTGGGCGAATAGTTCTGATACCTATTGGTTCTATCATAGAATCTGAAGACAATTAAAAGTGTCTGGATCTTTCCATTCGCCAATTTGTTTTTTTCCATTTTTTCCTTCCTCCTTTTCTTTCAGAAAGTCTGTGATCTATCCGTAGGGTTAGATTAATTAAATCAGTACAAGTTTCTGGTTGTGGTTCAACTTGGGCCAATACATCTTTTAATTCGTCTTTTAGCCCTTGATAAAATACTGCTGACCTTTTTTCCTCAGGCCAAGCGGTTTCCACCACTAACCGGTTGAAGTGTGACAAATACGTTATCAGGTCTTTATTTCCTTGATGTAATTTTAGTAACTCTTTGTCTGTAGTCATAGTGATTGCGCGTCTGTCAAAAACCTTTACGAATTCTTCTACAAAGCGACGCCAGTTGTATAAAAGAGGACTGTCCAATCGGACTAATGGCACTGCCCAAGTAGCTGCATCACCATTCAGATATGATATAAGGAATGCAATTCTAGATTGTGCGTCCGGAAAAGCACTAGGCCGACATGTAAAATGCAATTCCACCTGTGTCAGAAAAATGTAAACCTTATTGGGGTCCCCAGAAAACCTTTCTGGTGCAGCTAAAGGAATCTGTGTCGGCACATTCACAGCTATGTTGGTAGATGCGGGAGGAGTAGGACGAGACTCAGATTCAGAACCATCTACCTTACACTGTAACTGAGTTACTTTATTCACTAAATCAGCTGTAACATTTTTAGAGTCAGTGAAATCCCTTTGCATCTGAGTTACTACTTGCATGAGGGTATCTAGGGTGGCCATTTTGTGCAGCTCCCGTACAGGCCAAGAGGAAAGTATAAAACTCATGGGCTCACTATTCTGTCACAGGGTCCTTTCCTCAGGATCTGCACATCGCTGGACAAAAGGCCCACCTCCCAGCATCACCAACTCAGAAAGCTATTATAGCACAGAGTTATGATGAAGCCAGTCGGGGGAAGGGAATTAGGATAGGGAACAACAGGGAGACAGATCTAAAAAGTAAAGGTTAGAACAAATATGCATTTACTCATTCATAGAAATGTAACTCATTTATAGACTCTTGACTAAATGCGTCTCCGAGATATCAGGTGGAGACCTCTTCTGAAATGAGGGCAAAGCTCCTTCTTTGAAACAAGTAAAACACAACCTCAGAATCAAGAGATGGCAAGAACTTTGAACTATGATTATACACAGAATATCAATCCTGTAACATCTATGTATTCACAACGTAAACCTTTGATCATGACTTAGAAAATCTCAAAGAATTAAATATGCTTTTCACATCTTAAGCTTTTCAAAGAACAATGAAAACTATGATTTGTTTATCTCCAGAAATACATTCACATTCACAACAATAAATGCCAAAAGGTTTTACTCATTGAACTTAAAGAACTTTACTTAATAATACCAGGAAGCGCTTTTACTCAAGTGGCCTGAATAACAGATTGTTATGCCAAGAACCTTTTACTCCTGTGAATTGAAGCGCTTACATCTGTGAACTGAAACGCTTTGAATTGTTATGCCAAGAGCGCTTTACATCTGTGAACTGAAGCGCCTGAATTATTGTGCTAAGAGCGCTTTACATCTGTGAACTAAAGCGCCTGAATTATCGTGCCGAGCGCTTTACTTCTGTGAATTGAAGCACCTGAATTATGCCAAGAGCGCTTTACATCTAAGAACTGAAGCGCCTGAATTACTGTGCACAAAAGCGCTTACAACTGTGAACTGAAACACTTTGAATTACTGTGCTAAAAGAGCGCTTTACATCTGTGAACGGAAACGCCTTGAATTGCTGTGCACAAAAGCGCTTTACATCTGTGAACGGAAACGCCTTGAATTACTGTGCACAAAAGCGCTTACAACTGTGAACTGATACGCTTTGAATTACTGTGCTAAAAGAGCGCTTTACATCTGTGAACGGAAACGCCTTGAATTGCTGTGCACAAAAGCGCTCTACATCTGTGAACTGAAACGCTTTGAATTACTGTGCTAAAAGAGCGCTTTACATCTATGAACGGAAACGCCTTGAATTGCTGTGCACAAAAGCGCTTTACATCTGTGAACTGAAACGCTTTGAATTACTGTGCTAAAAGAGCGCTTTACATCTGTGAACGGAAACGCCTTGAATTGCTGTGCACAAAAGCGCTTTACATCTTGTGAACTGAAATGCTTTGAATTACTATGCAAAAGAGCGCTTTACCTTTTGGAAGTAATAACTTCCTCCAAACTTGGCGTTACCGCTATGAGTACGACCTACTCGTATTTGAATGCACCATGGACTTTGGTTAGACGACACTCTGCAATTCAGGAACTCTGCTCTTCTCCAGGGAAATCCCCACGATGTCTGGCTGCATCGAAGTCTTCAAAATAGTGAGCAACGTGCTTGGGTGTGGCTGGGCTTTATGGGCCTGCCACACCCCAAGTTGGCCGCTGCCTCTAAAAACATGGGAATTGTAATCCCTTCATAGAATAGCACTGATAAGTGCATCTTGTCCACCAATGTCCTGAACCTGCAGCTCTTTGAGCTTTGCCACAGGGCAGAAAACGCTGATGGTCACCTTTGGAACAAGAGGGAATGACAAGTGGTGCGCATAAAGCGCCGCAGAGTCGCGCAGCAGAATTTCAGGCGATAACCTGGAACAAGCCTGGCCTTGTTCCTGACATAATCATAGACAAGGAGATTTCTTTTAGGCTAGGAAACTGTGTTAAGTGAGATCCATTTTGGTTGCAATAAATGCCCAAATACTTTAAGCTTACTACTTGCTAACAGCTGCACCTTGTTCATGATACATTTAAATTTATTGAAAGTCTTGATGTTTCTGGATCCTCAGACCATGATGTTTGTTTTTGAGTGATTGACTGATAATCTGCATTCCTTCCAAAACAGTTCAAATACATCCAAGGATCATTGGAGCCCCACAGCAGTATGGATACGGATGCCTGCAAATTTGGGGGTGGGGGAGGAACGGACTGAAGCAAGTAAGTAGAGAATAAACAAAAACGGGGCTAAGATGCATCACTGCTTTAGTTGGTCCAAATCGTGTGCTATATGTCTCAATTTGCCCCTATTTTCACTCTCACCTGTGTCCTGGTGTAAAGCCTCCAAATGGCTCTCAGCTTTCTGAAATGCCCCAATTCTGCAACTTCTGCAAAAGTCTCAATCTGTTCACTTTGTCATATGTAGTGGTAAAGTCAATACATACCGTGGAGGAGTGTCTTTGATTAGAGTGGCTTTAATCAGGGAGGAAAGAATGATCAAGTTATCCTCAGTGCCGCGACTGCCATTCCTCTAGCTCATTATTCAGTACTTTTGCAAAGCATTGTCTGTCAATATCAAGGAGGGCAATTAACCCCAAGTTAGCTGGTTGATCGTTAGCACATCATTCAACAAGGTACAGTTCTTGAGAAGAGGGCTTAGTAAAGTGGCCCATTCCTCAGTTGCAGGTTTAAATATTCTGGTGAGGAGACCATTAGGTCCCGTGTCACCTGCTGATTGAAAACAAACCAGTATTCATGTGATCTAAACTTCACTGGCCATGGCTCCGTCCCATTGCTCAAGATTATTTTCATAAAAAAGGGCAGATTTGTCAGCCAGCGCTGGATCAACACCAGGCCCCTCATCTATGATGTTATAAAGATTGGCAATTCAATCCAACCTCTTAGATGCTGAAATAGTTGGAGTGACCTCAGGATTATTTCACTGTGAATGTTTCTGGACCAGTCTCCAAACTTTTTCAGAATTCTTTGGTTTAAAGGCTTTATGGAGTTCGATCCTCAATATTTTGTTTTGCAATTTCCAATGTTTTTTGCTCTGTAGGTCTTCCTTGCATTCCAAATTGCATCCACTCTTTGAAGAGAGAAGTTGTTATTTCGGGCTAGTCTCAAGAATGTATTCAGTTTTTTTTTAGAACTCTCAATTCTGGGTTGCAGTTACCTGCTTGCCTGCTTCCTAAAACTCACTTCTGGGTGATAACCATTGCCCATTTCACCACCATTTGTCTGATTCAGTTTGGTATTACAAATTACACAAGATTTTTCACGGTCCTATAGTCTGCTAAGCGGTATTGCACAGTACATTAGATTGTATTTTGGCCAAAGGTCTAGATTTATTCTGCACCTGTGCTTCCTGGAAAACTTTGATTTAATCCTTGTCTACCAGGTTTGCCTCCAGGCACTATTAAAAACTGTTGGTGCTTTTTCAATCAAAATGGTCCATTAATAGATCTGGGTGGCATGTGAGCCTCTAAGAAATGGGATTCCTGAACACAAATTACAGTAAACCCCAGAGGAATCCACATTGGAAAATCCACACACGGCACAGCCAGTCTGGATTGCACCTTTACAGTGCAGGACTTAAAGATCTATTTACAAATAAAAATCAATGTAGAAGGCACAAAAGCAATGGTTAATCAATCATTTCATAATACTCATAATGCAATGAAATGTAAAATGTCATAGGCAGTGAAAACTAATCCCTAATCTAATCAATAGCCAGAACTGATTATGGTGTAGTACAGAACAAATACTGGGCAAAAATGTAATGAAGGCAGCTAAGTTCAAAGTAGGAAAGAACCTGAAAATTGTTTTAAATAAAGAGTGATAAACAGAACAACATGAATTCTGCTCTCAAAAGGGATCCGGAAGGAACCTGGACTCCCCTTTCAATTAGTGAGTTTTTATGCACTTTTAGACTAAAGAACTGTACAGTCACTGTGGTGTGACAAAGAAAGTTATATCTCATGGGGTCAATAGTAAAATAAAATACACATTGTATTGTGTAATGACTTTTGCTCTGCATCTAATGAATATATGCTGTACTGTGCCTTACACAGTAAACAATACCACATTTAAAAATATAAATAGCACCTCAATTTGGCTGAAGAGTGGGCTTCAACTGAATACTTTTGTGAATCCATCCTCTATGGAAACTTTAGGAACAGACATTTTTACACTTTATAAATGTTATAGAGTGAGCAAAACCATAGAGTAAATTGAATTTTCTTAATGAAGCTAAAGGTCAAACTGAGGATGCTCCGTGGACAGGTAGGGAGAAAGAAGATTAAATAATGTCAAGCTCTGCAAACCACATGCATCTAAAATGTGCACAAAGAAAACACAAGTTTCATAAGGCCCCTTTGGAACCTGAGTTGGGCAACCCTGTCCTAGCGAAGTTTCACAGCTTGGGCATTTGTTTACTTTATATACAATTGTATTAATATTTTAGCGAGCATACTTTCAGCATTTGCTTTTATATCTTTTATCAAATGCTTCTTTTAGGAAGGCAGAGTTCATGCTGTATGTTTAATCAGCCTTCTGCTTCGTATAATCTGTACTCCTTGTCCAAGGCTGGGACCACAGGACATGATATGCTAACTTGTATTTGCCAGCCCAGGAGCCAGCTTCTATCTCCAAGACACAGCATTACTTCAGAGCTGCTGCCCAAGTGAGACATGGATCACTATATATCTACACTTAGGCCCAAAGGGGGTAGCGGGCATTCCGGTTATTGACATCCTGCGAGGCTTTCTTTCCGACTGACAAATTCGCTGATGCTGTCGCTGATATCTCGGCCTCCTGAGGGTTGCCATCTGCATCACAGGGAGACCCCTACTATTCAATTCAGATATGGGGTTGGGGCTAATCACTTAGGTCAGGCCAGGCAGAAGGTTACAACCACTATGCTCTTAGATTTAGACATGGGTTTAGGTAGGAACATCTAAATTCTCTAGAAACACGCATTATGGTGGGTTTTTTTATCTTCTCTCTTGCGGTCACATTGGGTATTGTGCTCTGTTTCATCTGCCTAATTATTGCAGCTCATGCTTTTTACACTCAAATATGAATAGTTGAATAAATCAATTGAAAACCATCTCACATCTTGTATTTCACATTGGTGTGCATGAGTAACTGAGCAACAGGTGTACAATCTGTTTCCCCAGCTTTCCTGAGACATCAGAGTGTCATGTTAGGGTTGCTGTAATCACCTTTTACCCCAGCGGGTTTTGGTGGTCAGTGTGAGTCACTGTGAGATAGCCAGGAGTTAGGCCGACAGCTGCCAAGCGGAGTGTGGTGAACTCAGTTTTCTATGCCCTGTGGTGCTGCCGTCCTAAACCAGCAGTCCTATTACTGTAATGAGAACCACATAACACAAGTAGGCCGAAGCCCACAATTGGCAAGCTTAACAAGACTTCATCATATTAAACACAGTTAAACATTGAATTTGAAACTTACTGTTTTTAATTAATATGCAGAAAATTAATTGTGGAATCTTCGTCCACATTTCCATACATCTCTAAAGTGGCCCAGGATGGATTACTTGTTGCATTTATAAATGGCCCTGGTAAACTGCATCAGGTTTTTAAAGATCAACACACATCTAACAGGATTTACCCAATGGTTATCGTCTTTACATGCAAAATGCTGAATGGCAGGAACACTACTGGACTTAGGCCCTCATTCTGACATTGGTGGTAAGTCCCGCTTACCGCCATGCCGATTGCGCCAACATACCACTGCAGCGGCGGTTTACCGCTACCCATATTATGACCCACACATAGCAATCCATCACTATACAGACACACACACAAGTGCGCCAGACCAAAGGTCAGACCAAAGGGTGATAGCAAAACCCACACCGTTACGCCAACAGAACTACACCAAAAGCATTCTGACCCACGAATCACTGCGGTGGACATTCAACCGTTGTAAACCATTGGCAGTACATACAGCTGCACTCAAAATACACACACACTAACAAAATAACACCCAGTTGGACAATTTGAATAACACACACCTGACACACATACACACACCACACCCACACCACTCTAAAACACACACACACATTACCCACAAACCTTTAACACTCAAAAACATTGACAACTGCGAGAGGGACACACCAAGAGCACCCACAGAACCAGAGCCACAGAACACCATCACACATACACCATCCACGCACCTCACAGCACACACCCCAGCACATCACCCCACACACCCTCACACACACCACACACACTACACTCATGGCACCACAAAGACACTCCAGGTTCTCAGAGGAGGAGCTGAAGGTCATGGTGGAGGAAATCATCAGGGTAGAGCCACAGCTATTTGGATCACAGGTGCAGCAGACCTCCATTGCCAGGTAGATGGAGCTATGGCAGAGAATCGTGGACAGGGTCAATGCCGTGGGACAGCACCCCAGAACAAGGGACGACATCAGAAAGAGGTGGAACGACCTACAGGGGAAGGTACCTTCTGTGGTTCCATACATCAGATAGCTGTACAGAGGACTGGCGGTGGACCCTCACCTCCTTCCCCACAACTAACTATATGGGAGGAGCAAGTCTTGTCAATATTGAACCTGAGGACCTGGCAGGAGTAGCAGGAGGACTGGACTCTGGTAAGTCAACTCTTTACTACTTTCACCCCCCTACCTGCATGCCATCACAAACTCCCACTCCTACCCTCACCCCCATCACTCCACCACCTCACATATACCCCACCATCACAACCCACCCATCTCAATACCAAACCCTGCATGCAACACCAATGCATGGACCCCCATCACAGACCTGCATGAACACCCATCACTAAAGCATGCACATTAGAGAGAATCACCTAGCCCATAAAATCACTACTCACACAAGGTAAAGCTGACAGGTCAATCACAACCATACAGGGCAACACACCCAGGCACAAGATGTCACACGCAGTAACTATAACACTGCATTTACATCCCCATAGGTCCCCCACCCAATGTCACTGGAGAGGAGGTGCCAGCAACATCCAGTCCCCCCACAGAAGAAGCCCACAGTGATGACAGCAGCTCTGCTCGCCTGGACCAGGATGACCAACCTGGCCCATCAGGGATCTCCGGACAGTCGTTTACCGAAGCACAGTCCCATGCCACCACAGAGCCTCCCCCCTAGGAAACACCAGCACAGCACCCACCCAGCAAGCCCATACCTCTGTCCCCAGGACACGTCAATCAGCAGTTTGTCTACCACTACAGTGACACCAGGGAACCCCACAAACACAGGACGATCAGGGACCTGGGGTCAGTGGCAGTGTTCACACAGTTCAGGGGACAGGATAACAGGGAAACTGGGAGGACTGCAGTACGACAGAGGGAGGATAGGCCCAGGGAGCCGACTCTCCACGAGGCACTCACCAACATCCTGGGAGCATACCACTATTCCCAGGAGACGATGGGCCAGATACTGGACATGTTGCAGGAGACTCAGCGACTGCAGGAGGGACAATACCTGGGATCAGGGAGGACCTGAAGGACATCCACACCACCCTGGTCACCACTGCAGGGGTGCTGTCAGACATGGCCAACACCATGAGGGAGGCAGTGGCACACCACCAGGCCCCTGACACTAGCCACACCGATGAACAGCCCTCCACTGCCGCTGGTGGACAGGAGGCCCCGCCACAGGACCCACACGCCACCAGCACCCCTCCCACTGCAGAAGGAGAACCACCCTGCAAACGGTCCCTGTGATCCAGGCAGAAGCCAGAGAACATTGCCAAGACCCCCAGCAGGAAATAAGACTCTCCTGATTGTCACCCTTGTGTCCCACTCTGTCATCCTGCCCATCTTGAACTGCCATTGCTCCTCTTCCTATGCCCCCTGGGACAATGCACCTGTGATACAAATAGACTGGACTCTATCCTGGACTTACCTCCATCATCCCCCAGCCCATTGCACATCTACCTCTTACCACTTTAATAAACACCCTTTGAATAAATACAAGTAAGGAGTATGTCAAATGATTTAACTATGTATTCATTTAACAAGGTTTAAACACTGCAATACAACTGTACAGTAATGTATACATAGGAATGACCTGTAGTTGGCTGCAGTCAACACACCAGGTGCCAGAGTGGGGCACAGATATCTGAAAATAGAGATGCTAAAGGGTACAGTAAGTGGCCATAGAAGTGGGAAAATCTGTAATGTCAAATACAAAACTTTTAATGCAAAGGGAAGTTACAGTGTCTTACCTGTGTGTCACTGGAAGTGCTGTCATATAATAGCGGTTCTGTTGTCCTCATCCTCATCCTCTGCCTCCTCATCTTTACTGTCCACAGGGTCCACTGCTGCCAGACGCCCATCTCCGACCTCATCCTCCAGCAAAAAAGACACCTGGCGTCTCATGGCAAGGTTATGCAACATGCAGCATGCCACGATGATCTGGCACACCTTCTTGGGTGAGTAGCACAGGGATCCACCTGTTAGATGCAGGCAACAAAACCTGGCTTTCAGGAGGCCGAATGTCCTCTCTGTTATTCTCCTTGTTCGCTCATGTGCCTCATTGTAAGGTTCCTCTGCCCTTGTCCTGGGATTCCTCACAGGGGTCAGTAGCCATGAGAGGTTGGGGTAACCAGAGTCACCTGCAGATATTGAGGGACAACTGTTAGACACACACTAACCCTTAGGGCCCACACCATACCCACACACCAACATCCACTGGGTGGAACCCAGGGCTCACCTATTAGCCACACCCGGTGCCTCTGGAGTTGAGCCATCACATATGGGATTGCTTCTATTCCTCAGGATATAGGCATCATGCACAGAGCCAGGATACTTTGCGTTGACATGGGAGATGTACTGGTCCGCCAGGCACACTATCTGCACATTCATGGAGTGAAAGCTCTTTCAATTTCTGAACACCTGTTCATTTCTCGGGGTGGGGACAAATGCAATATGTGTACCATCAATTGCCCCAATAATGTTGGGGATATGTCCCATTGCACAGAAGTCAGCTTTCACTGTGGCCAAATCCTCCACTTGGGGGAAAACGATGTAGCTGCGCATGTGTTTTATCAGGGCAGGCAACACTCTGGTTAGCACTATTGAGAACATTGGCTGTGACATTCCTGCTGCCAAGCCCACTGTCACTTGCAAGGAGCCAGTTGCCAAGAAATGGAGCACAGATAGGACTTGCACTAGAGGGGGGATCCCAGTGGGGTGACGGATAGCAGATATCAGGTCAGGCTCCAATTGGGCACACAGCTCTATGATTGTGGTCCTGTCAAGTCTATAGGTGAGGATAATGTGCCTGCCCTCCAGTGTTTCCAAGTCCACCAGGGGTCTGTACATGGTGGGGGGATGTCTCCATCTCCTATTCATCCGCACGGTTGTAACCTAGGGGGCAGCTCGTCAGTATTCCACATTTCCAAACACTACAGTGCATTGCATGACAGTAACAGTATGTTGTTGAATAGGCCCAAATGGTGCCTATGTGTACTGTGACGCAGTTAGGTGTCATGGCCTGCCCCCCCACCAAAGGTGGAGTCCACCTGTCCTGTTTAGAGGGACAGGTGGAAATGAGGTAAATCGCTGACGTTGTGCGCCGTTGCCGGTCGAGAACTGCAGTACAACACCTCATTGGTTGTGTATGGGCCCTATGGGTTACAGTGGCCAATGCTGATGTATGCCGGCGGCGATGGTACGCACCACCGCAGACGTGACCGTCATTTTCTATCTGTTCACTCACTTGCTATCTGACCTTCAACAGGAGAGGACCTAAACTGCAGGTGCTGCTGTGACCTGTGTCTGGAACCGACCATGGCTCAGGTCACTGTGGAAAGGGCCCCTGCCTTCACCGCTGTGGAGTTGGAGCGACTGGTGGATGGGGTCCTACCCCAGTACCGAATGCTGTATGGGCCTCCAGACCAACAGGTGAGTACACTGTGAGCACGATGCAAAGAGCATGGATGCATGGAGTGCTGTGTGTGAAGGTCCTGTGTGGGGGGCGATTGGTGGAAGGGTTCTGGGCAGCGTGATGCCTGCATGGTGGGCAATGTCTGTGCGTAAGGGGATGTGAGGGCTATAGTGAGCCATGAGTGTAACAGGCTGGACGGTATGACTGATACCTATTTCAATGTATCTTGTTCTGCAGGTCATCACCCATCAGAAAAAGGGTATATGCCATCGCCAAGCACGTGCGGACCCTGGGGGTCTACGACAGGAGGAGCACCCGCTGTCGCAAACGGTGGGAGGACCTGAGATGCTGGGCAAGGAAGATGGCGGCGGCCCAGCTGGTGATGGCCTCCCAACAAGGAAGGGGTGCCAGTCAAACCCTGAAACCCCTGATGACACACCTACTGGCGGTTGCCTATCTGGAGCTGGATGGGCACTTGAGGGCATCACAGCAGCCACAAGGGGGTGAGTACAGTTCCACATTATACTACTTGTGTGTGGTGGGGTGGTCTCCAGGAGGGGGATGTGTGCCTGTGGGTGCCCCTAGGCCAGGCCGGACATTGCAGTGTAGGTTCCATGTTGGGCAGGGGCTGATGAACACCACCTACAACCAAGCTAGTAGACATCCGCTACTGGGCAGGGGTCTGTGGGTCTCAGGTATGCTGCAATCGGCATTAGGTATTCCTGTCCAGGGGCTGGTGACTAGTATTTTGACTGGTAGTACATTGCCTAGTCCGTAGGACTGTTGCCTGTGTGTGTGTGTCGTGTATGCAAATGGTGGTGTTCTTGCAGCCATTGACCAAGTGTATCCTTTGTCTCTTCCCCCCCTTTTTGTTTTGTCACCCTGTCCTTATGTGTATTAACATCATCTGGCAGAGTAGCAGAGGCACCAGTGACGGAGGGAGCTGCATCCCACAGGGCCCAGAAGGCTGAATCCACTGACGGTGAGGGCACCAGTAGGATGGAGGGCAAGGGGAGCACCACAGTGGAGACAGGAGGCAACAGTTCGGACAGTGATACCTTCACCGATGGAAGCTCCCTTCTGGTGGAGGACACCTCAGTGCCCACCCCAATTACAGGTACAGCCGCCACCCCTGTACCAGGACCGCCCTCTCAGCAGCCCCTCAGCAAGTTTCCCGTGCCTGCTCATCTCCAGGGTGGGCATCTCCTTCGCCCTAGGCACCTCAGACCCTGCCCAAGTTAGCCCTGCTGCCCGAAGTGAGGAGGCTATTGACCTCCTGAGATCCATCTCTGTTGGGCAGTCGACCATAGTGAATGCCATCCAGGGCCTGACAAGCCATTTGCAATAAACAAATGCATTCCTGGAGGGCATTCACTCTGTCATGGCAGCCCACCAGAGATTAATCCAGACTCTGGCCTCCTCCCTGATGGCAGCCATTGTCCCTGTCTCTAGCCTCCCCCCACCAACTTCCTCTGCCCAGTCCCATTCCCCTCAACCCCAACCTATCCCAAGCACACATTCAGACCAGCTTGCACCCAAGACAACACACAGGAGTGGCTCAGGCATACACAAACACCACACATCATCCCACAGGCACTCACTTAAACACCATCCAGATGCAGACATAACAACACCCACTTCCTCCACTGTGCCCCCCTCCTCCTCGTCATCCACCCCCCTCCCAGTAGTGTCTCCACTCACACCTGCATGCACTACATCCTTATCCACTACCACCATCACCAGCACACCTATCTCTACACACCCCTCACTGGCAGTCACCAACCCCACATCCATGCACACGGCCCCTGTGTCCTCTCCCACAGTGTCTGTGCCCCTCCTCCCAAAGTACACAAACGCAAGCACTCAGACACCCAACAGCCATCCACCTCAAAACAGCATCCATCCCATGCACCTGCACACAAACACAGCAGACAGACACCTCCAACAACCACTCCCTCTTCCTCCACTCCCAAACCTTCACCCTCTTCCTGCCCCAGGGTCCCTAAGAAGCCTTTCCTCTCCGCCGTTTACCTCTTCCCTACACCTCCGCCCCCGTCCTTCACATCAGGTCAGGGCGGGGAGAACCCAGGCTAGCACCTCGGCCACCCAGAACTCGGCCACAGTAGTGTCGGCAGTTACTGCAGGTGGAAGAGGCTCCAGGGAACCAGCCATCAGCACTGACAGTGTGCCTGCACCAGCGGCCAAGGGGAAAGGCAAGGATTCACCACCAGCTGCCAAGGGAAAGGGCTCGGAGGCACCACCAGCTGCCAAGGGGAAGGACAAGGAGGCACCACCAGCTGCCAAGGGGAAGGGCAAGGAGGCACCACCAGCTGCCAAGGGGAAGAGCAAGGAGGCCCCACCAGCTGCCAAGGGGAAGGGCAAGGAGGCACCACCAGCTGCCAAGGGGAAGGGCAAAGGGCCTGCACCTGCAGGCAGGACGGACAGGAGGCCTGGTGCTGGAACTGATTCTGGGCCCCCACCACCAACCATGGCAGTTCAGCCGTCCGAGGCTGCAGGGGAAGGGCAGGAGCCTCTCCCTACCACTGACATCCCCAACACCAGCACCGCCACCAGCACCGCCACCAGCACCACTGCCAGCAGCAGCAGCCCCACTGGGTAGCTGTCTGCGGCTGCAGGTGAAAGGCTGGAGCCTCCCCCCACCACTGCCAGCACCGACACCAGCACGGCCACTATCACCACTGAGCAGCCTTCACCACCGGCAGGGTAGTGTGTAGTCCTACCTCCATGGGCTGTACTGCGTCCTGGACCCTGCAAATCCTATGGGTCTGACACCCAGGTGAGAGACTGTGACCTTGTACTCCCCAAGATCTGCATCACAGGGCACAATGCCCCCTCCAGAACCAGTGGAAGAAGCCATCCACTCACACCCTCCTTGCCAGGATGAAGCACATAGGGCACAATGCCCCCTCCAGAACCAGTGGAAGAAGGCATCCACTCACCCCCTCCTTGCCAGGATGAAGCACACAGGGCACAAGGCCCCCTCCAGAACCAGTGGAAGAAGCCATCCACTCACCCCCTCCTGAAGCACACAGGGCACGAGGCCCCCTCTAGAACCAGTAGAAGAAGGCATCCACTCACCCCCTCCTTGCCAGGATGAAGCACACAGGGCACAAGGCCTCCTCCAGAACCAGTGGAAAAAGCCATCCATTCACCTCCTCCTTGCCAGGATGACACAGGGCACAATGCCCCCTCCAGAACCAGTGCAGAAGCCACTCACTAGAGAGACTGTGGCTTTCCCTTGTGTGCTAGGCGGCAGTACTCATCGTAGTTGTCTTTGCCGGCATTAATGTTCATAGTGAATGAGGAGGTATACAATCATGGGAAATATGAGCAACTCGGGCTCCATGGCGTTGTGGTTCTTCCTTGAGTGTCCAGAGGTGAGTCATGTGCCTTCTGTGTTCTGTTTCACCGTGCGGTCAGTGTGTTAAAGTGGCTGTCTGTGTGGGTAGTCATAATCCCATATTTTTTACTGCCGGCCTGTTGGTGGTATTACCACCGCTTTATCACCGACCGCCAGGGTTGTAATGAGAGCCTAAGTCTGCTTTACTGTGTGACACTCCTTTGGCTTGAGATTGAGTAAATAGTGTCATAACTATGCAGTCAATTATTCAAGCCTCTCAAATAGGCACCCTCTAATCAATCGCGGCTGCTCAACCCTTAAACTGGTGGGTTCTAAATAGGTGACCCAAACTTCACAAAGGGAGCAAGAAAGCCTAGTCTGTGCTAGGGGAACATTAGGTGTCTTCTGTCTAAAGATATTTTTGAAAATAGTGGGTCTACATAGTGCATTTTGGCATTGGTGGGTGATGGTGGCTGGGAAAAGGGCATCGGAAATCCCTGGTTTCAGAGTGTCTGCGAAGTCTTATGGAGGCTTGGAGAGTGAGATAACCCCATCAATCAATCAATCAATCAAAAACATTTATAGAGCGCGCTACTCACCCATGAGGGTCTCAAGGCGCTTGGGGGGTCAAGAGGGGGGTAGGAGGGTCACTGGCCTCCGTTCCCAACTCCTCATAGGGTGGGGTCTATGATGCTTACTGACCCGCACTCCACGCCACCCAATTACGATTTGATAAAGGATGGGGTGGGCAGGCATTGATAATTGGCATGCAACTACACCCAGGGCTGATGTTCATGCTGCCCGTTGCTCCTGCAAAAAGTGACGCTACTGCACATCATCTGGGATGGACTCCATAGACTTCAGATAATCCCTTGAGCCTTCACAATGTCTGGCACATGTGCACTAGCGATTGGGCCAGTAATATTGCCTGTCTGGCTACCTCACTCTCGCATAATGCATGGTTCAGAGTATGACGTCAACACTGAGGGCAGGCACTAGCAATGTGGCGAGGAGTGTCTGCTTTATGTGCCATGTAGAACTGAGTGCCACTGCACATCATCTGGGATGGACTCCATAGACTTCAGATAATCCCTTGAGCCTTCACAATGTCTGGCACATGTGCACTGGTGATTGGGCCAGTAATATTGCCTGTCTGGCTACCTCACTCTCGTATAATGCATGGTTCAGAGTATGACGTCAACACTGAAGGCGGGCACTGGCAATATGGCGTGGAGTGTCTGCTTTATGTGCTATGCAGAACTGGGAATTAGATGATCCCAATAGACAGTGTATAATGTGATTATTAAATTACCAATGTGGCTGGCTCATAGAGCAGGAAAACAGGGGGGGGGAGCCTTGCTTCCCAAAATAGCCAGCCGCCCCTGCCCCTCCCCCAAAGCTTCCCCAACTTCTTTTTGTACCCATGCCAATTTGGCCAGAGTTTTGGGAAAAAAACATTGATGGCAATTCAACGTGCCATGACAGCAGACTGAAATTGTCGCCACTTTTTAGTTTTTTATATACAACCAATGTTACCAATGAGCCAGTAGTTTCTACTCAGTTTGTGGGAGACATTTTTTAATTTGGTTTCCTAGGTACCATCATGGTGCACATGGAGGACCTACACTGGAATATACAATTCATACATGACATCAGAAGGCTTGCTTTAAGTAAATGTGACTTCTGGTGCTTTGCCTACTGGTGGTTGTCCTGCTGAAAAGCGTTTTTGTGATGGCAGAGCTTGTGATGGCTCCATGATGAACACTGCCATCCTCAGAGCTGTAAATGAAGCAACAGTTCTAAAAGGAGGGTTCATGGGATATAAGTCAGTTATGGGGGAGGAAGTCAGTGCAAAACCATTACTCAACCAAACTGGGGCTCCACATATCTTGTTTGAGAATACCTACACTGTGAGGCTCCAGAACAAATGTACCCAGTTAACACAGAAAGTAAATTACTAGGTGAGAAGAGAGAGAATAAATAGCTATATAGTAATTGACAATTCTGTTCGTTCCTTCTTTTATAATCTCCAACTCCTTGAAGATCCTCTTTTGTTAGCACTCCTCGTTGTGACTGCATTGCATTGCTCAGTGCAGTAACATTATGGTCTTCGTTTTGAACTCAGTGGGATGAGCTAAGTAAATCGCATGGCAGAGGAGGTGGGTGGTGAAATGTGACGTTGTGAGCACCATTCTAGCAGCTTCCATCCCTTCAAGGAGGAAGGGCCATAGCCGTGTTGATCACATGGGGTGAAAGGGCCTGGAAAGATTCTCTTCGAGGCAGCTATGGATATGGGTTGCTGATGTAACTGGGGCTGTGGTCACCTCTGATCAAACCTAAATATGCCCTCCCACCTGCACTTTTCAATATACACACACACGCCGCATTTGTCGTTCTATGATTAATTGAAGTTCCATAAAGATTTCAAATGTCCAAAATGTTTTTTGTCTGTCGATAGAAAGCATTAAGATGTTCTGAACACCCGCGTGCCAGTACACAAATCTTGTACATTATGTCTATGCACACCACATCTGTCCCTGCCGCCAGTACCAGCGCCGCGCCAAGCCAAAAGTACATGGTGTGTACCGAGAAAGTGACTTGTGAAAAAATAATGCTTTTCTTTTTACTATGATGAATCTTTTGTAGCCATGCAAAAGCTAATGTTAGTGCTGCCAACGTTTCTAAAGGTGAACAGGGACAATGATGGATTGAAGTCACAAAGAAGAGGAGAGGAGGGAATCTGTTAAGTGCTGCCACATCACCTTTTGGCATTTCAAACTGTCACTCTTTTCTATTTACGATGTACAATACACAATAAAGGAATTCCACAAACACCCAGTCGGGTGATAAAGCAGGTGACATAGGTGGGTGTATGTTTTTAACATGTCCACCTTGCCTTGTTCATGAAAGTATCACATCTAGAAGACGTTTAATACATCTCCATTTAATACATTTGCCACAAGAATTTTGTTGTCGATCTAATATGATAAATAATTCACAAGTAAAGAATAGATATTTTTATTGTGATATTTTTTTAAACAATATGCAGAATCATTTGCCCTCTAATGCCGACATAATTGGGTTTTATTAATTATTATATTGTACTATGAATTGCATTTGTTTTTATGACCCTTATTTAATGCTAGAATACAGCTCTTTGATTTGATTTGATGTAGTCTTAAAAACTTCACCAAATCTTTTTTCCAGCTACTAGTAAGAATTACTTCTACTTTATTCCTTCACTTTAAAACTGAACTGACCAAAGAGAACACAGAAAAACACCCTTGGTAGCAGAGTGATTTGGGTTAACGTTCATGGTCTATTGCACTAGAAGATCCTGAGCCCCTCAATCCCGAAAAGCACTGCCCTGAGTTTGCTGTAGGTCTATCAGACTTTTTTTTCATTTTGATGATTTGTGGGAAAAACTATCTTCAGTTCCAAGAAGCTACTGAAAACCGACTCACTGGAAGGTGCTTTCAACATAACTAAAATAGATTAGGATTTAAGAATATCAGGTACAGCTACTGACCCTATTAGATTGGACGTCTTCTCATATGATTCAGCTACACTTCTTATTCTTCCCTTCTGTCAGAGCTCTGAAATATCCCAAAGGCATCAGATAGTGCTTTAAAAAATGCCTCAATAAGTTTTGCTCTCCCAGTGCCAATTACTGAATGCTGAGAAGGTCTGCTGAGATGTTTTGATTGCCCGAGGAAAAGTCAACTCAGCCCAGTGCCACTCAGCGCTGCATAGTACACGTTAAATGTGTCAAGTGTCTACATAAGAGGGTCCCGTTAGGAGGAAAAAACACAATGGAAAAAAAACAAGAGTGGTAATATTGACCTCTTCACTGAAGGTCAAGATCAATACGGATGTTATTAGCAAGGCACTAAACTCCCCCTTGCCGTAGATGTTTCAACTGCAAGGGGTAAAGATTTCGGGCAGAAATAGAAGCGATGGAGTGAAGAACATGGTGAGAAATAAGTGTACAAACGTGTCATGATGCTTCCATCACTTGTAAGTTCCTCCACATATGCAATACCAACAAGAACTGACATCACACTTTATCTTGGATTAGATACATCAGACAGGATTATCTGGATAGACCACCGTCTTTAAAGAAACAGTTTGTATGTCCCCCTTCATGAAACTAATGACATCAGTTTGGCACATGAAAAAGAAGCTCAAATTTGGCATTGTTTGAGGTAATCCCGGCTGGTAAAATTGTGTGACGCTTTGGCTTCTCAACAGCTTTGTCCACTGCTCCAACCAGCTTTTTTCTTGTAAGTATTCAATGCTCCCTGCTGCCAGAATTACTCGTCCCCTTCTCTCCCTTAGTGACATTATCCCCTCCCTGCATTCTCGCCCCAGGCAGGAGCTCCTGCAAACATTTATCCCCTGAGCAGAGGAGGTGGTAAATATGTACATTAAACTCATTTGAAAGGGGATTCTGTGTGCACAATAATTTCCATCCAGAGGGGTTTAAATTGTAAAACGAGTAAAAATGTACAGATACCAGTCGCAAACGGTACTTCTGGCCATCTGGAATCTCCACATATGTTTACTTCCAACTCACAATCAGACTCTAAGAGGAAGATGACATTAATTTGCAGCTGGATGATAACGTTATTTACACTTATTTACAGTAGCTGATACTCCATCCAAGGCTGTGCCATAATGCAATCACTTCACTGGTGTAATTGATTCACATCTGGCCACAATGAAAATAGGAAGAGGCCTGCCTATATGGCCAGACAAATAGCATATTACCCTGCACTGTGTTCAATGCTTGCATGTGAGTGTCAATGAGCTGGATGGACAGAGGTAGAAATGTATAAGTGTGAAGGGTGCCTAGTGAATTTAGAGGAAGTGTGGCTGAGGGTAAAAAAAGAATCAAGGGAGCTTAAGATTGGAAATAGAAAAGTGACTAGTTGACTGCCATGCAGAGGACAGTGGTGTTAAGGGGCAGTCTTGCTTGAAACTGGCACTCAAAACAAAAGGTTTCAACTCTATATCGATCCGCCACTTGCCATTTTTTCACCTTCCATATGAGTGACTCAACTAAACCGAAACATTCCATCTTCACCCCATTCTATAAAAATAGTTTCCTGATACACAGTTATTGGCCAACTATGAACCCATTTTCAACCTCCCATTTCTCAGCAAAATCATGGACACAGAGATAATTCCAAGTCTATGTGGAATTAAACCACACACTCCAGGACAATCAGTCTGAATTCCAACCTGGAAATGGCACTGAAACTGCATTGGTCAAGATAAGGGTATTGCTCTTCTAAGCCTTCATCTACAACACTGTTGACCATATAATTCGACTGGAAAGACTAACAGTGAACAGGTATATTTAGTCCTGTGCTACGTATTTTTTCGAACTGATCACTTCCATAAATTCATAACAGGATTTGTTGAATCAGCTACTTGTCCAGTGTCCTGCAATGTACCTCAAGAATTATCCTTCTCATATCTTCACTTCAACATCTACTTATTACCTCTGGCTCAATTCCTTTAGCAGTGTCAGTTAAATACCAAATGTATGTTGGCAACATTCAAATCCATTTCTACCTCGTTAATATTTGGGTGAATCCATCAAATATCTTCTTTTGTTTGACTCTTGTTTTCCAGTGGATGGAATAAAGGTTCCCGTGCATGAATGATGCTAATACATAGATTTAAGGTGCCAGGGACACAGTGGCGGTATCACTACCTTTCATTACCCATTGATTTTCTTCAGATCTCGGAATACTCCCTTCGCCTTACCAAATCTAAGATATTTGGGGAAGCTAGCAATTTTTTTCACACCTATCTAAACACCTAGTCAACACAAGGGCTAGTGGTATAAATACACAACTCTCTTTAGAAAATGTGGACACATCTCCTCAGTGATAACAGGACCAAGTTGACAAGAGCCATCGGGGGTCATTCTGACCCTGGCGGTCTTTGACCGCCAGGGCGGAGGACCGCGGGAGCACCGCCGACAGCCCGGCGGTGCTCCAATGGGGATTCCGACCGCGGCGGTAAAGCCGCGGTCGGACCGGCACCACTGGCGGGGTCCCGCCAGTGTACCGCGGCCCCATTGAATCCTCCGCGGCGGCGCAGCTTGCTGCACCGCCGCGGGGATTCCGACCCCCCCTACCGCCATCCAGATCCCGGCGGTCGGACCGCCGAGATCCGGATGGCGGTAGGGGGGGTCGCGGGGCCCCTGGGGGCCCCTGCAGTGCCCATGCCACTGGCATGGGCATTGCAGGGGCCCCCGTAAGAGGGCCCCTACATGTACTTCACTGTCTGCTGCGCAGACAGTGAAATACGCGACGGGTGCAACTGCACCCGTCGCACAGCTTCCACTCCGCCGGCTCGATTCCGAGCCGGCTTCATCGTGGAAGCCTCTTTCCCGCTGGGCTGGCTGGCGGTCTGAAGGCGACCGCCCGCCAGCCCAGCGGGAAAGTCAGAATTACCGCCGCGGTCTTTCGACCGCGGAACGGTAACCTGACGGCGGGACTTTGGCGGGCGGCCTCCGCCGCCCGCCAAGGTCAGAATGAGGGCCATCGTCCTGGCATACCTCAACTACTATGAACCCATAGAAATGGATTCTCCGGGTCCCAAAGTAAAAGCTAGTGTCATATGCATACAATTTTCAGTATTATTTTATTCATATACAAATATAGTTGCTACCTTACAAACACTTGTTGAGGAGAAATGATTTGATATATACAGTCTTAGTGCCTATAGTACATATGGTGGTTTTGTGCTGGTTCAATAACAAAAAGATATCATAAAGGGAAATATAAAAGAGACAAAAGGAACTGTACAGGCAATCAGAGTTCCAGCTAATACATGTTTAACAGTCAATAGCGCCTTTTGCAAGGCTGAAAAAGGCATACACCTATGTAAATATACCCGTCATGTCACATTTGAGCATTAATTCAAAAGTAAAAACTAAGGGCCTGATTTAGATCTTGGTGGTAATGGTGCCGCCGTCGATTTTCCGTCAGATTTCCGATCTGACACCTTGGTGGTCCATGCGCTCTATTTAGATGTTGGCCGGCCCATAAACAAAATGCTGCCAACAAACTGCCATCACTGCCATGCATCACCACCCTTGTCGATGGCGATATAGCCAAAAGCAGCTGGTGGCAGGATTTCAGTCAGTTTTACCCAAAGCCAATCATGATGTCCTGGTGCAACTGTGGGTGCTAAACCTCAACACCTAAGTAGGTGGATTGGGAGGGAGAAAAGGACGAAATTCACCTTATTTCCTAGTTTTCTCATTTCCTGCCACCATGAACCCAGTCATACAAGTCCTGCCATTGCTGCTGCTCCTGGACCAAAACAGAAACACATATAATTTTGGTGTAAGTATCCAGTAACATAATGAATGTTTGCACCAAAATTAACATGTCCATCACAAATGTACTAAACTAATGTATTCATTCTAAAAATATCTAAAAAGTAAAACCTATGATTGTTAATTCACAAATAAAAGTAAATGCATGGCACACACATTATCAGAAATAACATAATCAGCAAACAATTAGAAACAATAAAAAAATAAGGTATTGTCAAACAAAAACATTTTTTATGAAAATGTGATGTCTCTCACAAATAAGTTAAAAATAAATTTGACTAGAAAGAGTCAAAGCTCAGATGTTCCAAGCCCGGGTTGCATGCCCAGTAACAGCCTCCTATGCCATTGCCATAATCAACCTCCTCCAGAAGGGGCATCTATTGGGCTGAGAGTAGGCACCTCAATGATCTTACTTTGGGGGTGGGTCCTTGGGTTTGGGAGGGACGAATTTGAGTTTTGGAGGGGTGGGTTTTTGTTTTGGCAGGGGTGGGTTTGGGTTTGGAAGGAGTGTGTTGGGATATGGAAGCGGTGGGTTGAGATGTGGAAGGGGTGGAAAGGCATATGGGAGGGGTGGATTAATATTTGGGAGGGGTCAGGGCCAGGGCAATAAAGGTCTTCCATGGAAAAAGGGTAGGCTGGGTGTCTGGGAGTTCGGGTGGGAGATAGATGTAGTGGTAGTGTCTGATGTGCATGTGTCCTTTGATATGCCAGTGCTGGTAGGTCTGATATATGTGGTGTATGTGTTGGGTTGTGTCTCTTACCGGGTGTCTGTAGTATGGGTTGGGTGGACATTTGTGTATAGTCATGCAATGTATGTCTGTGTGTGAATAGGTGTGCTGTGGAGGTGCTGTGTGTTGCTGTGGTGCCTTTAGATGTGCTCGTGCATCTGTGTGGGGCAGTGGGTGTGTATGTTTGTGTCATGGTGGGTGTCGTTTCTGCAGGTGTGATGGTGGGTGTGGATGTTTATGTTGTGGTGGGTGTCATATCTGCAGGTGTGTTGTTGGTGGGAGTGGATGTTTGTGTCGTGGTGGATGTCATGTCTGCAGGTGTGGGGGTGGTTGGTGTGGATGTTTGTGTTGTGGATGGTGTGGTGTTTGTGTTGTGGTTGGTGTGGCTATGTTTGTGGTGGTAGTGCTAGTGAGGGGTGTGGTGTCTGTATGTTTGTGTGTGTGTCTGTGTTTCTTGCTTTGTTTGTGTTTGAATTGAATTGAACATTTAAATAATGCACTGCCATTCCTAAGAGAGCTCTACTTGATATGCAAAAAATCTAACCTAAGAAAATAGATCATTACCTTAGAGAATAAGGTAATGTTTGTGTGTGGATGTGCTGGTTTTGTGTGCTTGAGTGCATGCAAAGGAGTGAGTGTGCTTTGGATAGGGCTGGGAAGAATGTTTTGGAATGAGAAAGGGGAAGGAGTGGGAGTTGGGGCAGGAGGTTTGGCAGGAGGTTGGGATGGGTGCGAGGCTGCGGTCACTGAGGAGACCAAACCTCTGTTATCCAGATATGGCACTGTGTATGCCATCCAGGTAAGCTGGCATCTGTTTTATCAGCCTACTAAGCCAGTGGGTGGCATTCAGTAGTGCAGTCTGTTCTACAGAGATAGTCTTCAGTAGGTCAATAGTCTCCTCATTGAGCACAGCCTGTGAGACAGGGGTGGGGAGTGTCTGCAGCAAAGGTATCAACACCCTTTTTAGGGGGCCGTTATGGCCAACTGGGTGTAGGGAGGGTAAAGATGGTAACATGGGTGGTGGACAACAAAGCAGGTGGAATTGTCGTGCTAGGGTCCACCACCACTAGGGATTGGTCTTTTGTGGAAGCCTCCAAAGATGATGTAGAGTCACTGGTGGCCTCCGTACCAGTCCCCTCACCCTTCCTGGCACTGGGTCCCTTGGTGTCAGTGGTGGCTGCACTGGAACGATAGTGCCCAGCTTCTTTCCCGCTGCCGTGGCTGCTGCTTCCTTTGCCTTGCCTGGATGATGTTGAAAACACAGATACAACAGTTTGAGTGTATCTGTGTAAATAGAATTGAACATTAACTTTGCTCACAAAACATTTGCCAAGTCTACATATTAAATCAGCTTTAAGGCTCTCAAACTTAGATTCTTTATCATCAGTATCTCATGCATGTGGGGAAGAATTCCACAAACCATTTGCTCGCAGTCTAGAAATTCCCGATGCTAGCTCCCATATCATGTATGCCTTTTGTCTTTCATCAACGTCTATTTCTCTACATGACAAATGGCTTTAAAAGCATGAGTAAATACATAGGCCTGAGTACATACCACACCCACTTCAGTACAGAGCAAATATATATCCACATTTCCAAAAGAGTCATGTTTTGGGCCTGATATTGACTGATAAAGATGAGATACTCCAACGTCTATGTGATGTAACCTTCCATCAGCAAATGTCCTTTTAATTATTACTTTCCTTACCATCATTGATTTCTCATCTGGACATAACTATGGGCCTGGACATAACAATGGACACTTAAATGTCATTTGTGGTATGTGCAACTCTGCCACCAATGTGGACACATTCCTGTCTGTTTCAATCAATACAGTTTGGCATAAGAATTCATGTTGGTTGACACAGACTGGCTTACATGCACACTTGTGAAGGACTAAGGCTTCATGGCAATCTGCTACTGTCTACATGAACTGACTTGAATCTTGCAGTTGAAACATATTGCTAACATATTTCAAATAAGGAATGATGTAATTGTACACATGTTTCCAGTCCCTTTGGAACAGATGCTCATGATCATATTGACATTGTACCAACTTACCAATGTAAAGTCTGAAATGTCAACTATATCATAAGTGCCTACTGTGCCATATTAGCAGTAATAGGGCCTACATTACCTACTCAAATTTGTGATGGGGCATCACACTTACCCAGTCCTCAAATGGTGCATGTTTGGTACAAATGTCCCTCATAACATGGACAAAATGCAGGTACCCCTTTGTTTCCATGCAGCCATGTGTCTGCTCAAAAAAGTACTCGATTTGTGAAGCGGAATCTAGTGGCAACCTTTAGCACAAAGCAATACTCCAGGCACAGCATCAGACACTGTCTGATTAACTTACACCTCCAGAAATCCCCATGTGCATTGGATGTGTGTCAACTTTCATGTTGACTGTACAGTAAAGTTTGCAAAGGATATCCCTACCTGAAGGGATTGTCGGGGGAGAGAGTCTGAGGAGAAAAGAGTGTTTGTTGCTAATAGGTCCCAAAGAGATGGTCACTAGATTCATAATTTGATGGCCGACTCACTGATTAGTAATACCAACTATGTCTACACACAAGCCCAAGAAAGGTTAAGAGTGGACTTCAGACGTCTTGAGGACTGAATGACTGGCACCCATGCTATAGGCCAGACATAAGATGTGTGATAATTGTGAAAGTCCTTTGTGACAATTTTAATTGATAGTTCATTTGCCTTACATGCAGACATATGGACCCAGGGATGGGTAGATTAAGGCGTCCTCAAGTCTTCAGACCATTTCCAGCCATTGCCACCATGGAGGAAAGGGACATAATTAAAAAGTTCAGTTAAAAAGGCAAACTGGACTGGATTTGTGTCTGCAGCTGGAGCCTGATCTCCTGCCACACACTAGGAATACAAAAGCAATAACACCAATAGTGACACTCATTGCAGTGTTTCATTCTGTGGCCACTGGCTCTTTTCAGTACACTGTGGCAATACATGGAGGCATGTCACAGCCAACTTTCAGTGGTGTGCTACAAGAGGTCCTGGCATCAGTGATAGGACACATCTATAGCTTCATCCAGTTTCCAAGAGCTTAGAATTTGGCCAATATGAATGGAGAATTTCATGACTTGGGTGGCCTACCACATGTTGTTGGAGCAATGTATGACACACATCTTGCCTTGGTGCCACCATACACCAGGTAACAGGTTTACCAAATCAGAAGAACTTACATTCCATCAATGTTCAAGTTGTCTGCTTACTGGATTTATACAACTTAACTGTGTGTGCCCGCTTTCCTGGGTCTTTACATGATTTCTTTCATCTACGAAACAGCATCATACCCCTGCAAATGTCACAACTTGGACCTGAGAGGGCCTGGATTGTTGGTAAGTACAATATAACTTGAGGATCAATTGCTTTAATCCTAGTTTAGGAATGTGCAATGGCTTGATATAATTTTAATCTACCAATTTATTGCTTCCATGTAGGAGATTCAGTGTATCCTTACCGACCATGGCTGTTGGCACCGCTGAGAAATCCAACAACGCCATAGGAAGTCCAATTCAATGAGGATATGAAAGACCACAGAGGCCAGTGAAGCAGGCTTTTGGGCTCCTTTTGGCCAAGTTTTGCTTTTTGGACAAGACCAGTGGAGCCCTCTCCTACTACCCCAATAAGGTGTGCCAAATCACAGTTGCCTGCTGCACAACATCGCCCTGCAAAGGAACATCCCAATCATCTCAAAGGATGGAGACTGTGAAGAGCCACCAGGTGAGTACGTCAAAATGCCCAATGAAGATAAAAAGGAAAGAAATGGCCTACATCAAGGTGTCATTGACCACTTCTTCAGTGTGGTTTACCCTTTATATATTGCAACATCCAATATCAGAGCAACTTGTGACATAGGGAATGTTTCTTTCTGTCATGCTAATTTGGTGTGAATGGTCAGTTCAGGAAAGTCCAAGGCAATGATGTTAGTGGGTCAGAGTTTTATTACATTGACTATTGTGGTTATTGACATAGATTAACTTTGCTTGTGCTAAGTATATGTGTTCTCGTAACTTGTCATTTGAGTCAAATGTGATATGTAAAATCATTAATTATCCCTTATTATTCTGTTTCAGGGACCTTCACAATATCATCTTCATTTGGATATTTCAAAGTTGTGACATTTGCAATGATATGTTGCTGTTGGAAAGTAAAAAGTGAACATATGTTTATGCTTGGACAGACACCCACATGGGATGTAGAGATCTTGATCAGAGACAACTTACACTATGATAGAATGGAAGTTCAGGAGATTGTATCAGACCTGTTTTCTGTGTGATTGTGCCATCAAGGTTATATGTGCCACTTAAATTGCTCAAACCACATCTGTATACCAAGCTATGGCATACTGTTCTTCCTTCACATTAGCTACATCTCCAATTTGTGTTCAGTGGAGGGAGCTGTTGATGTGTCTCCTCATAGTTGATAGAACTTATTTTAGCACACCACACAATGGTGGTTGGGTCATTCCACCAGAAACTGCCACTGTGTCCTCTAAAGTTCCTGTGGCCTCAAATTGTGTTACTGCCTTCATGTAGACTATTGGTGTTGTTGATGTAGGATTCCTATTGTGAGGGCAGGATGTATGGCTCCAACTGAGGTCATGCATCAATGATAGAATGCCTATTTTATTTGATCCAATGCAATATTCCCTTCCTTTCATGGTGTCAAGATCGTGGAGTGCACACCCCTGAATGGCACAAGCTATTGGGCTTATACATGGTTTGTCAAACAGCTCTGATTTCATCTAAGACTTGTTACTGACACGTTACCTATACATTTGGATTTTGATTTGTTTTGTTTGAATGAAACGGATACCACATTACCTCTTTGTAATTTCTAATTTTCCTTTGCAAGTATGTGTTTATAAGATTTGACAAAATGATGGCAGAAGACAGACATGAACAATGAAATGCCACAATAAATGCACAAACAGTCTTGTCATTTTAGTCCACATCATTTATTTTTCATGACACAAAGGCACAGAAAGATGTATCAAACAATGAGAAAAATGAACTGAAAAATAAGCGTCTATCATGTTGGGTAAAAGTGTAGTAGTAGAGTCAAAACAGTTTGGAGTCCAATGTACAAAATACAACTGTCCTCAAAAAAGGTAAATGAGTCCCTGAAATAGTCAACAGAGTCAATGGTAGATACACACTGGAGGAAATTAGGATCTGCATCTCTTGGAGGTAGTGGAGGTGTTCTTGCCATCTTCTCCTGGTGGTCCAGATGACCATCCCTCTCAGGGAGTTGAGAGGGCAAAGGTGCAGGGACTGGGGTGAAAGGAGCAGGCTCCTCCTGTGGCAGGGCCTCCCTGTCTGTGGCTGGCAATTGTGTACTTTGTCCAGACATAGAAGGACCACAAACAGGGGCAGATGGTATGGGAAAAGCCCTGCATATATAATGGTAGATGTCACACAGCACCCCAGTCAGGGAGCTAATTTTGTCATTATGATTATGGGGGTCATTACAACATTGGCGGTAAAAGCCACTTACCGCCGTGCAGAAGACCGCCAATACACCGCCGCGGCAAACCGCCACAGCTATTATGACCCACATCTCGGAATCCGCCGAAATTCAGACACCCACACAAGTCCGCCACACCAAAGGTCAGTGATAAACTGGCGAAAACAAAACCTCCACCTTTACGCCAACAGAAACACGCCCATGCTATCACGACCCACGAATCCACGCGGCTTTCAACCGCGGTCTTTCAACCGCGGTATTCCATTGGCGGTACACACCGCCGTGCTCAAAATGCACACACATCCCCAAAACACCGCCACATTGGACAATTCGAAATACACACACATGATACACATACAAACACCACTTCCACACACCCAGCACAATATAAAACACACACCCACAAACCCCTACGACCAAAAATCTGAGACAAAGGCGACAGACAGAGAGCACAGCAATAGACAACCCCACCACACAGAGGCACACAACACCATCACCCACACAACATCCACGCACAAAACACCACACACCACTACACATCACCACACTCATCACCACATACACCACCCCACACATCACCTACACCACCCCATGGCACGCCAAAGACACCCCAGGTTTTCGGAGGAGGAGCTCAGGGTTATGGTGGAGGAAATCGTACGGGTAGAGCCACAGCTATTTGGATCACAGGGGCAGCACACCTCCATAGCTAGGAAGATGGAGCTATGGCGAAGAATCATGGACAGGGTCAACGCAGTGGGACAGCACCCAAGACATCGGGAGGACATCAGGAAGAGGTGGAACGACCTACGGGGGAAGGTGCGTTCCGTGGTCTCCAGGCACAACATCGCAGTTCAGCGGACTGGCGGCGGACCCCCACCTCCTCCCCCACAACTAACAACATGGGAGGAGCAAGTCTTGACCATTATGCATCCTGAGGGCCTCGGAGGAGTCGGTGGAGGAATGGACACTGGTAAGTCAAATCTTAACTATCATATCCCCCACCCTACCTGCATTCTATCACACACCCCCACCCTCACCCCTCACCTATCACGCCAAATCCTCACTAATGTACTAATAACACAAACCACACATCCCAACACCAAGCCCTGCATGACACAACAAAGCATGGACACCCATCACTAAAGCATGCCCACTGCACATACTCATTTCACCCCCTAACCATCATCACACAAGCCCCCACACAGGAATGCTAGCACTGGGGTACACGCTCACCCACCCATTTCACATCATGACACACACAGATGCAATAATCATGCTTTTACACCCCTGCAGGACCACTACCTAACGTCACCAGACAGGAGGGTCCAGACATCTCCGCCCCACCCACAGAAGAGGCCCACAGTGATGACAGCAGCTCAGGCCAACTGGATCTTGATGACCAGCCCGGACCATCGTGGGCCTCGGGACAGTCGGTTCCCCTCGCACAGGCACAGCCCAACACTGACCTTCCACCCTCTGGTAACACCAGCACAGCACCCACCCAGCGGGCCCATACCTCCGTCCCTAGGACACGTCAATAAGCTGTGTGTCCACCACTACAGGGAACCCAGGATAACCCACCACCCCAACAACAACAGGGACCTGGGGGCAGTGGTAGTGGGCACACGGTCCAGGTGACGGAGGCCCAGGAACACAGGGGAACTGGGAGGGCTGCTGTGCGACAGGGTGCGGCCAGGCCAAGGGAACCCACTCTCCATGAGGCCCTCTCCTCCATCATGGGAGCATACCACCGCTCCCAGGAGACGATGGCGACGGTCCTGGCCAAGTTTCAGGAGACACAGCGCATGCAGGAGGAACAGTATTTGGGCTTCAGGGAGGAGCTCAGAACCATCAGCTCTGCCCTGGGCACCATCGTAGGGTGCTGAAGGACATACAGAACATGAGGGACACCGTGGCACTCCAAGGGGCCCCTGACACTAGCATGGATGATGAAATGCCCACCACATCCACCGGCTCTAGTGGACAGGACGCCCTGCCACAGGACCACCACACCAGCACCCCACCCCCTGCAGACGGAGAACCACCCCGCAAGCGGTCCCTGAGATCCAGGAACAGGACAGAGCACGATGGCAAGACCCCACCAAGAAATAAGACCACCCTGATTGTCATCCCACTGTCCCACTTTGTTACCCTGTCCAAAATCGAACTGCCCCAGCTCCACTTCCTATGCCCATATGGGCAGTGGACGTGTGAGACTAGTAGACTGGACTCTGCCATGGACATTCCTCCACCATCCCCCCTCACCATTTTTCCACCTCCTCCAATAATTAGCACGTCAATAAACACCCTTGAACCACAAAACAATCTGGAGTCAGTCTGTGAATTTGTATTATCTATGACAATGACAAAATCCTTTTGAAGATTGTAATGTAAACATACCTATGTCACTCACCACAAGTCCATGAAGGATGCAAGCAGATGACACACGTTGGTAACCACACCTGTGAAACAGTAATGGAAATGTACAACTCAGTTACCAAATACTGCTTCAAATTGACAGACAGGATAGAGGTAGAAGTGTGAAAGTAAATGTACTAGTAAAGAACTTGTTCTCACCTGTGTGTCACTGGAAATATTGCTGTATGACAGAGTCCCTGTTGTCAATGTCTTCTTCCTCAGCTTCCTCCTCATCACTGTCCACAGGCTCCACAGCTGCCACAACACTGTCATCTGGACCATCCTCCTGCAGAAAAGGCACCTGGCGTCGCAAAGCAAGATTGTGAAGCATAGAGCAGGCGATGATGATCTGGCACACCTTCCTTGAGTAGAATAGGGAACCACCTGTCATATGCAGGCACCTGAACCTGGCCTTCAGGAGGCCGAAAGTGCGTTTGATCACCCTCCTAGTCCGCCCATGGGCCTCATTGTAGCGTTCCTCTGCCCTGGTCCTGGGAATCCTCACTGGGGTCAGTAGCCATGACAGGTTGGGGTAACCAGAGTTCCCTAATAGCCACACCCGGTGCCTCTATAGTTGACCCATCACATAAGGGATGCTGCTATTCCGCAGGATGTAGGCGTCATGCACTGAGCCAGAGAACATAGCATTTACCTGCGAGATGTACTGGTCTGCCAAACATACCATCTGTACATTCATGGAATGATAACTCTTCTGGTTCCGTGTACACCTGTTCACTCCTGCGGGGGGGACCAGAGCTACATGGGTCTCATCAATGGCACCTATGATGTTAGGGATATGTCCAAGGGCATAGAAGTCACCTTTAACTGTAGCCAATTCCTCCACCTGAGGGAAAACGATGTAGCTCCTCGTGTGTTTCAGCAAGGCAGACAACACTCTGGACAACACGTTGGAAAACATAGGCTGGGACATCCCTGATGCCATGGCCACTGTTGTTTGAAATGACCCACTTGATAGAAAATGGAGCACTCATAGCACCTGCACTTGAGGGGGGATTCCTGTGGGATGGCGGATTGATGACATAAGGTCTGGCTCCAACTGGGTACACAGTTCCTGGATTGTGACACGGTCAAACCTGTAGGTGATGATTAAATGCCGCTCCTCCATTGTCAACAGGTCCACCAGCGGTCGGTACACCGGAGGATTCCTCCATCTCCTCACATGTCCCAGCTGACGGTGCCTAGGAAGGACAACAGCGACCACAGAGTCAACCAATTCAGACGTATGTACCCACAGCTACACAGAACACGACACAAAATACAAAATACTTTCGGTGTGTGTGTTGACTCCAGGTCTAGGTATGTGTGACGCAGTTGAAAATGAAGCCATGTGGGCCCCTGAAATGTCGGATGCCTGACCTCTAAAGTGGGACAATTGGATGTGAGGTAACTGCGCTGGCGTTGTACACCGTCGTGGTAGGCGGTCGTAGACCGCGGCGCAATGCTGCATTGGTTAACATAGGACCCTATAGGTCCCAGGAGCCAATGACGAAGTGCGCCGGCGGTGATGATACGCACCGCTGCGGATATCACAGCCGCAGACGTGACCGCTATTTTCTATCTGTTCAATCACTCTATACCTGATCTTCGACAGGAGAGGACCTACACTGCAAGTGCTGCTGTGACCTCGGTCTGGAAGAGACAATGGCACGTGCGTCTGGGGAAAGGGCCCATGCCTTCACTGCACAGGAGTTGGAGAAGCTCGTGGACGGGCTCGTCCCCCAGTACACGCTACTCTACGGTCCTCCAGACCAACAGGTGAGTACATAGGGTGCAAGTTGTATGGGCTATGCCTGGGTGGAGAGGGCTGGATGTAAGCAGGAAGGGGGCAGAGTTCAGGGAGCATGAAGGAGTGTGAATGTATGTGCCACATGGCAAGGGCAGGGATGTGGGCCACTCACTTCGACGGTGCAGTTGGTAATGACTTCTCTTCTTCCCCTGTACATGTCATGTAGGTCAGCGCCCACCAGAAGAAGGATATTTGGTGTGCCATTGCCAAGGACGTCCAGACCCTGGGGGTCCACCAGAGTTCTGTAGGCTAGGCCCCTCCGTAATGCAGGGCGTGTGGCACTCCACCCCACCTCTCTAGAGTGCCAAGTACAGGTATACATGCCCCTGTGTCATCTATGTGTGCAGATGTCCACCATAGCCATGTAGGCCATATCCCAGGAACTGCATCTGTGGAGCCCAAGAGCGCGGCGTAGTGCAGGGGGCTGCTGTGTCTGTATTGTCCGCCAACGGTAGCGGTAAGCCATGCACTCAACCTGTCTTTCTTCTGTTTCCCCACCCCTTTTTGTGCTCTCCCTGTTCTCTTGTGCATCAGCATCATCAGGCGGAGGTACAGGGGCACCGGAGCACGAGGGGGCTGCATCCCACATGGCCATGGAGGGCCACACCACGGACTCTGAATACACCAGTGGGACGGAGGGCGAGGGGAGCTTCACGGCAGTCACCGGATCAGCAACCAGCGACACGGACTCGTCCTCCGATGGGAGCTCCCTTGTGGTGGCGGCAAAATCTGTGCCCCCCCACTTCTACAGGTACAGCCGCCACCCCCGTACCAGCACCGCCCTCCCAGCAGCCCCTCAGCTTTCACCCCGTGCCCGCTCACTCAGGAGGGTGGGCATCACCTTCGCCCCAGGCACCTCAGCCCCTGCCCCTGTCACCCCTGCTGCCCTCAGTGAGGAGACCATTGACCTCCTCAGGCCCTCACTGTTGGGCAGTCTACCATTGTGAATGCCATCCAGGGTGTAGAAAGGGAGTTGCAACACACTAATGCATTCCTGGAGGGCATTCATTCTGGTCAGGCTGCCCATCATTGAACCCTGCAATCTCTGGCCTCAGCACTGATGGCAGACATTGTCCCTGTGTCTAGCCTCGCCCCTCCAACTTCCTCCACCCAGACCCAATCCCCTGTACCTTAGCCTATCCCAAGCACACCATCAGACCAGCCTGCACACACGTCAACACACAAGGGCAGCTCAGGCAAACATAGGCACCACACATCCCACAGGCACTCACACAAGCATCACCCACATACAGACACAGCAACATCCACTGCCTCCACTGTGTCCCGCTCCTCGTCGTCTCCCTCCTCCCTCCCAGTGTCGTCTACACTCTCACCTGCATGCACTACCACTACAGCCACTAGGACTCGCACCAGAACACCCAGCACCACACCCCGCTCACCTGCACTCACCACCCTCACTACCATTTACACGTCCCCTGTGTCCTCTCCCAGTGTGTCTGTGATGCCCCCTCCCAAAGTACACAAAAGCGGGCACACACACACCCAACATCCATCCACCTCACGACAGCCTCCAGAACATGCACCTGCACCCAAAGCATCAAAAGTTACACCTCCTACAACCACCTCCTCTTCCTCCACTCCCAGACCCCCTCCAGCTACCCGTCCCAGTGTTCGTCAGAAACTTTTCCTGAGCAACCTTGACCTCTGTCCCACCACCCCCCCCCCCTCCAATTCATAGGTCCCGTAGTAGCACCTCAGCCAAAAAAAGTCTGGTACCAGTGGTGGCTGTTAGATGTATGTGGAGTGCACCGGGCACCAGGGCAGCCAGTGTGACACGACTCCAAAGCACTGCCAGTCCACCCCCTGTGAAGCACCAGAAGTTGGACTGTGCCTGACGGGAGAGGGTGAAGACTCCTGCAGGCAAAGGTGCTCACAAGGGTCCTGGGTGGAGTGTTGAGTCAGCTGTGACTCCTCCCAAGGTGGGGAAGGGGCAGAAGAAGTCACCAAAGTCTGGGAAGAGCAGCACGGCGGAGAAGGCTGCCATCCTCCCCGCTGCCCAGGACGCCACCGCCAGCCCCATCGTCACTGGTCCGGAGACCACCGCCAGAGTCAGTGCCCAGGAGGGCAGCACAATCGTCACTGGTCCGGAGACCACCGCCAGAGTCAGTGCCCAGGAGGGCAGCACAATCGTCACTGGTCCGGAGACCACCACCAGAGTCAGTGCCCAGGAGGGCCCCGGCAGCCACAGCCCCGCTGGGCAATGAGGGACCGCCATATCACACACCGCTGCATAGGTCAGAGACAGCAAAGTCAAGCACCGCTGAACAGGCCAAGCACCGCTGAACAGACCAAGCACCGCTGAACAGGGCAAAGACCTCCATGGCAAGCACCGCTGTACAGGCCAAGCACCGCTGGACAGGGCAAAGACCGCCATGGCAAGCACCGCTGAACAGGCCAAGCACCGCTGAACAGGGCAAAGACCACCATGGCAAGCACCGCTGAACAGGGCAAAGACCGCCATGGCAAGCACCGCTGAACATGGCAAGCACCGCTGAACAGGCCAAGCACCGCAGAACAGGGCAAAGACCGCCATGGCAAGCACCGCTGAACAGGCCAAGCACCGCTGAACATGGCAAGCACCGCTGAACAGGCCAAGCACCGCTGAACAGGGCAAAGACCGCCATGGCAAGCACCGCTGAACAGGCCAAGCACCGCTGAACAGGGCAAGCACCGCCAACTCAAGCATCGTTAGCCCATGTGCAGGGGCAGTGACGGAACTGGGACCGTCACGGGGAGCGGGATGCACTGTGGGCACCAGTCCCCCTCCAGAACCAGTGGAGAACAGCATCCACTCCGTCTGTCCTTAACAGGATGAAGCACTCTGGGCACCAGTCCCCCTCCAGAACCAGTGGAGAACAGCATCCACTCCGTCTGTCCTTAACAGGATGAAGCACTCTGGGCACCAGTCCCTCTCCAAAACCAATGTAGACTGTTATCCACTTGTAAGACTGTGGCTTTGCACTCCCCAGGATAAAACAGTGGTCAACCCACCCACTGCAAAGACTTGTGAGACTCTGGCTTTGCACTCCCCAGGATAAAACAGTGGGCAAACCACCCACTGCAAAGACTTGTGAGACTGTGGCTTTGCACTCCCCAGGATAAAACAGTGGTCAACCCACCCACTGCAAAGACTTGTGAGACTGTGGCTTTGCACTCCCCAGGATAAAACAGTGGTCAACCCACCCACTGCAAAGACTTGTGAGACTGTGGCTTTGCACTCCCCAGGATAAAACAGTGGGCAAACCACCCACTGCAAAGACTTGTGAGACTGTGGCTTTGCACTCCCCAGGATACATCAATAGGCATGGAGCCCCGTTGTGGATCTAGCGTGGTGCTGTCATCCGGCTGAGGTGCCCCCCCTGAGGTGCCTGTTGTATTCCTATCTGATGCCCCAGCAGTGTTCTCTCCGTTTCTGGACAGGTATAGTGTGTGGGCCTCGCCCATGCATTTTGGGCCCTGTGGTCCACGGACATTGAAATGTGCATACCTGCACTACTAATCGTGATGTATATATTTGGAATGTGTATATATTTATGTATATATGTGCTTACTGTATTTTGATACATTACAATGGTTGTACTTCATTTCCTTTTGTCTTTGCATTCTTCCGGGGGGGTTGTTCCTGTGATGTTTGGTAATGCATTGGTGTGTGTGTTGTAGTGTGCAAGGGTCGGGCTGGGGGTGGGGGTGTTGCGTGTGTGTGTCCCTGACTTTTGCCTCCCCCCTCCCCTATGTCGTAGGTGCAGTACTCACTGTTGTCTTCGGCGCCGCCGTTGCTGATGTTCGTAGAGGAGCAGGAACACAATCGCAGGGAGTATTTGGAGTTCCGGCCTCATGCTATCCTCCTTCCTCGTGGAGTGTGTTCAGGTGAGCGTTTTCCCATTGCAAAAGCTGTTTCCGCCGTGTTTTTATCCACGGAGAATCCGCCGCGGAAAAGGTGGCGAATTGGCCTGTTGTAATACTGTGGGCGGTACTTTGTCTCCCGCCTGTCTGTTGGCGGTGACCGCCGTGCTGCTTGTCTGTACCGCCGTGGTGGTCGGAGTGTTAAAGTGGCTGTCTATGTTAGCGGTTTCCGCCACGGTCATAATTCCCTTTTTTGTTCCACCGGCCTGTTTGTGGTATTACCGCCGCTTTAACACCGACCGCCAGGTTTGTAATGACCCCCTATGACTTTCCAACATGAGCTCCCTCTGCACCACCTTACTCTCCGGGAGCACAGTAACAACCTGGACAATCATGTCTTGGGACTGTTGTACTGCTCCCAAGACTCAATCTATGTTGGTCTGGCTGATAAAGACACAAGTGGCCTCACTTTTCTGGCTCAGTGATTCCCTCTCTCAATGCCTATCCCCACTATTCTGTGCCCTGGAGGCAGTGTGGCCCATCCCACTAAGGTCCTAGCAGAACTAGAGGCAGTGTTGGTGTTGTCTCAACAGCAGGCAGGACTGGAGGGCACAAGATTAGTGTGATGTTCCTTTTGACACAGGAAGTGGAGGTATTTATTGACTGAGGTGTCATTGCAGCTGGGGTGGGAGGTGTAGGTGTTGGCGAAGTGTGACTCACTAGAGCAGAGAAAAAGTTGTAAGGGGGGACTGGGAAAACCACCACCAATCCTCTGGGTCCCGAGGTGATGCTTGGAGGCCAGGGAATGGAATCTCCCCCGCAGGTCATTCCACCTCTTCCTAGTCTTCTCCTGTGTGCACAGATTGTTAGACACAGCATTCACTCTGTCAACCCTTCTGGACCACATTTGCCTTTTCCAAGATATGGTTGTATTTTGTACTTTTTCTCCAAACAATTGTGGCTCTACCCTAGTGATTTCATCCACCATAACAGACAGCTCTCCCTCTGTGACACAGGGAGTTCTCCTGCTTGCCATTGGGATTTTCTTCCAAACAAACCTAGGCTCCTATTTATACTTTTTAGCGCTGCATTTGTGTCATTTTTTGATGCAAAAGCAGCACAAACTTACAAAATATAATCGTATTTTGTACGTTTGCACTGCTTTTGCGTCAGAAAATGACACAAATGCAGCGCTAAAAAAGTATAAATATGGGCCTTAGTGCCTAAAAAATGAGGGATACTGTGAGAAGGTAAAATTAACAAAAAACTCAGAGGGAGAGGAGAACAGAAAAAAAGCCTGTCTCCTGTGTTGTGAATTCAGCTGGCTGTCTGGTCTTGTGCAATGCAATGGCAAAGGCTCATGGTCTGAAATGGAGTGTGTTTTATAGTGTGTTTTGAAGGTATTCACAACTGTCCAACGTACAACAGATTTAGGCTACTAGCATCCAATCAATGGCTACAGCCATAGTACTATAATGAATGGGGCCTGCGACATGGACTCACCACTAGAACACCACCAGCACGACTATGTGATTTAAGTAGCCTCTGTAGGATCCCGCTTTCAAGACAGCAATGGAGGACCTACTCATCAGCAATGGAGTCTGCCGCGTCGGCTGTAGCTTGCACGACTCAGTGGAATCTGTTGTGGCGGCATTCGCTCAGTTGCAATGCTTCTAAATATAGCAGATGAAAAACCGTTGACTTGATGGTCTTTTTGGGCTTGCAGCTGACGCAGCTTGGCAGTAACATCGACAAGCTCTAAATCAGGCCCTTTATCAGGAAAGTTGCCCTTAAATCCTTTTCGGGAATTAGTGAGGCCAAAAATGCATTTGTACAGATAAAACAAGTTCTTACTTCAGCCTCCTCCCTGGGGCTCCCTGACTGCAAGAAACCTGTCATTCTGCTTTGTCATAAATGTCATAAATTTGCACTTGGTGTATTGGAACAAACTCATGGTGATCCGAAAAAAATTATGTACAAGGCCACATGGCCAGATGGCCATCTCTCCATCTGAATCACTATAGAAATATGCAGCTTGTCTCCTTCACTGAGCAATTTAAATATGTTTGTTTATGTATGACATCAAAGTGGAACAACTGTAAGAATCACAGTGATAAGATTATGACATAGCAAATGTTAGGAGTCAGAGGGTGAACACATGAAGCGAATGAAATGCACCCATGGATAAAGTACACTTTATGGGAAGCCATCTCCAATCATAGTTTGGTGCAATGCCTGCAACGAAAAAGACTCACATTAGAAAAGGGATTTTAAAAGCCAATCTGAATTTCAATAAAGTTGGTGTGGACCAAACTATTGTGGATTGAGTATTCCATAAGTTGGCATCAATAGAAAGCAACTGTTGGACACCATGTCATGTGAGATTATCTGGACACTGTGTACATGGGGTCTTAAATGAGGGTTACATCAATCTGAGAGGGTCGAGGGGTCGCATATTATCCTATTGATAAAGTGGGAGATCGAGGGTAACGCAACAAGGATATTTGCATTAGATGTGGGAGCTGGTGATTGGGAAGGAATTCAACAATGATGTGTATAGTGTGTGCTGGAGGAACAATGGAGTGAGGCATGATGGTGGGATCTAGAAGGATTGCAGGGTGAAAAGTGTTTGTCCTTGGACAAATAAGTGAATGTGCCCTGTATCTGGCAGTAGCACATGTAGTTTGCACTGTGTTAAAAGTTGGGTAGACAGAGCAGTCCTTACATTGATCCAAGCAGTAATATTGAAAAGCAAGCTCTTTGTGTAATACATTTCAGCACTACATCACTGAGACACTTCAATTTAATAGTGTTATATCAAACTCTTTACAATCACAGTCAGGTGTTAAAACTTATCCTATGGCCTTGAAATGCTAGAAACTATGAAGGGGTGAGAAGAAAGATTCTCATGTCTCTTACATCTATCCAGTCTTCAAACACTTTTACAGCTATTGATTCACCATCAGGAAGAAATACATTTAGCCTTAAGATATCAAGTGTGCAAGGATGTTGTCAACACTATAGTTGTGACAATGTCAAAGCTCCCTGCCTTTGGAAATTCATGTGAGCAGACAACCTCTAAGTGTAGAAGAAAATATGCCATCTCCAGGAATACAGTTGTTGCCATAATATTTCTATGACTAGATTGTGATCAAGATTAAGTGAATTTTCCATGATACAAAGAGTGCTTGTCTATGCTTGTGGCCCCAACAGATACCAGAAACTCCTTGATAAGGCTGGGACCTTGCCCTCAGGGTATAGTTTATTTTTTAGGTCTGGCATAAAGAGAGCATTAGCCGTTTTGCCAGCCTCATGTTTTCCAAAACAAATCATACAAAAAGCACATACATACATAGAGGCACCCAATCAGCACTCTTTCACCATTGGTCTTTTGACATGTCACTCAAATCATGCTTTCTCCCACCCCAGCAGAACGTATAGATCAAAAGACTATCCTATTCCAGCCATTGGATGCTTTCATTTTGAGAGACTGCATTTTGCTCTTGCACAGGTGCACACATATGTAAAAATATTGTTCCCCAAAAATAGGAATTGTTAGACGTTTGCACTTCCCAATGGCTGATAGTCCATATACGTCAACTATTTTCATAATTCTCAAGACATTTATTGTAAAATAGTGTTCATTCCACAATATAGACCAGCTTTAGTATATTTATTTATCATTCTGAAAATGAGCACAAGTAATTAAACTAGTTAGGGTGTATGCAGCTTTTCAGGTTGAAGCCACATCTCAGAAGACTGTGATTGACATTTTAACCACTTGTATCTGACGTGAGAGAGCCCTCTAGTAACTACTTGTGTAAATGCATCTCCCCAACTGAAGTGTTGCATTAACACTGTCAGTTTGCAGAAAACACTCCTCTCAAATCATAGAAAATATTTGCACCCACCAAAACATAAACAGCTAAAGTACGTTATCTAATTGCACTTGTGTTTACCAGTGAATAAATGTTTCTATGAATGGTACGGTGTGATCACAAACTTAAAAAAGAAAATCAAGAAAGGTATTGAAATCTGTAATTGTGACTCATTATTATGAACCAGCAATGGCAAAAATTAATCCTATGAAAAAAGCACAAATGATTAAAATAGCAAAAGTGTGTATGCATATCTATATATTAAAGTCACACACACTCTGCTTGGTGCAGGTTATTTCAAGCACTTGCTTCTTACTTGAGATGGACCTCTATTAACAACACGTGGACCTGCAGCTTCATGAAAATGTGTCAATGCTTTTGAAGTTGACTTACGAGGGACACCTAGTAATGACTAATAGACATGCAATTTATGAAAATATTTCAATGTTTTTGCAGTTGACTTGTAAGGGAGACCTAATAACCAGTAGTGGAAATGCAACTTCAAAAGAGAATTTCAGTGCTTTTGTATTTGACCCATTAAGGACACCCAGTAATGACTAGTGGAACTGTGGCTCCATATAAGATTGTCAAGGCTTTTGCATTTGACTGGAAAGGGACACCTAGTAGCAACTTGTGGAACTGTAGCTTCATGATGGAATTTCAGTGTCCTTGCATTCGTCATTTGAGGGATTCCTAAGGTTGACTAGTGGATCTGCAGCTTGATGTACGAATTCTATTGCTTCAGCATTTGACTTGTGAGGGGCACCTAGTAACGACTTGTGGAACTGCACCTTCACAAAAGAATATAAATGCTTTTGCATTTGACTTGAGAGGAATGCCTAATAACACTAGTGGAATTGCAACTTCATGTAACAAGTTCAGTACTTTACATTTCAGGTGTGAAAGACACCTCGCAATGACTTGTGGAACTGGCACCTTTGCAAAATAATCAAAATGCTTTTGCACTTGACTTGAGAAGGATATCTAGTAATGACTAGTGAAACTGCAGCTTCATGAAAGGGTTTCAAAGTTTTTGCACCTGACTCAAGTGTGAGCTCTAGTAAGTCCTTGAAGAACTGCAGCTCTAGAAAATTGTTATCTATCTATCTATCTATCTATCTATCTATCTATCTATCTATCTATCTATCTCTCTCTCTCTCTCTATATATATATATATATATATATATATATATATATATATATATATATATATATATATATATATATATATATGTATCTATCTATCTATCTATCCTTGCTTTTCCTTCATTCTCACCCCTTGCTTTTCCCTCATTTTCACTGCATTTTCCAGGACCTGAAAGCACCTGGATACCCTGCCGGGTGACTAGCCACGTTTTACAAATCCTCAATAATTGATTGATTGACCAAATAATTTTGTTTGTCCATTGCCCTGTTTTTTTCTTCCTTCCAAAGTATAAGACAGTGTGTACTTTACTGCAGCATACATGTAGTGCCACTCAAAAAAACTGCAGTTGAGTTTACCAGTGATTGCTAGTACCTATATATACTAGTTTGCTTTACAAGGGTTCAATAGTAATAAAGACACTTAAAGTTGCAATATTGATTCATCCGCACATACCAGTATTGACATATTTACTTATCCTATGAAAATCTAGCTTACTTTATTATGGCAGAAAAAGTGGACATGTACATTTTTATTATTAAAGACACACACCCTCAACTTTGTGAAGGTCATTTTAAGCAGTTGCATCTTACTCAAGAGGGACATTAGGAACAATGTGAGTTATTGCAGCTATGTGACAGACTTGTTAAGCGATTGCTTATGCCTTGAGAGGGACATCTAATAAAATAAACCTTCTGAAGGGCTTCATTCTTGTTAAGGACTTCACTTTGTCTCTTCTGACTCAAAAAGGACAACTAGTAACTGTAGCTATGTGAAAGGCCAGACCGATTTGCTTTGCAAATGTTTGTTCAATATGTGCTTTCATGTACACATGGGAATACCTGAGGTACATCATTAAAACTAGAAACTGACTGTGAAAAGGATTGTTGTTTTTGAGAAGGGGAGTTCACATAGACATGCCCTTGCGCTTGATGCATGCTCGGGTTCATGGTTGCACTACTGATGAGTGTATGTACTTATGATGATGATGATGATTGTACCCATTTTCTTCTTTGGTCTTTTGCTGAATATGTGCTTACACTAACATAATTTCTGCACTCTGGTGATAGTGTGTGTTTAACACTTTTACACTTTGTGTACTATGATAATGAGTACCTTGACAATGCCATGAAACAGTTGTGTGTTGCAGAGGTTTGTGTGTGTATGTGTGTGTGCCATGTTACTTGCATGACACTGTGGTGGTGTTTCTAAACTTGTTCAATTGGACATTATGGGGGTCATTCTGACCTCGGCGGTATAAGGCGCTTACCGCCGGTCAGAAGACCGCCATAACACCGCCGCGGCCACGGTAAACCGCCACGGTCATTCTGACCTGCAACTGGCAAACCGCCAAAAACCCGACATCCACAAAAGTCCGCCACACCAAAGGTCAGCGAAAAAATGGCGATGAACAAACCTCCACCGTCACGCCAACAGAAATACGCCCATACCATTCCGACCCACAAATCCATGCGGCGGTCTTTCAAACGCGGTATTCCATTGGCGGTACACCCCGTCGCGGTCAAAATACACACACACATAGAAAACTCAGCCACATTGGTCAGTTTGAAATACACACACCTGATACACATACTAACACCACTCCCACACACCCAACACAATATAAAACACACACCCACATCACCCACAAGCCCCTACGACCCTAAATTATTGACGAAGGCTAGAGAGAGAGCACAGAATAGACAATCCCACAACACAGAGGCACACAACACCATCACCCACACAGAATCCACGCACCAAACACCACACACCACCACACGCACCACACTCATCACCACAAACGCCACCCCACACCTCAACCACACCACCCCATGGCACCCCAAAGACACCCCAGGTTCAGTGACGCCGAACTCAGGGTCATGGTGGAGGAAATAGTCCGTGTAGAGCCCCAGCTCTTCGGGGCACAGGTGCAGCACACCACAATTGCCAGGAAGATGGAGCTATGGCAAAGGATAGTGGACAGGGTTAACGCAGTGGGACAGCATCCACGCAATCGGGAGGACATCAGGAAGAGATGGAACGACCTACGGGGGAAGGTGCGTTCCATGGTATCAAGGCACAACATTGCGGTGCAGAAGACTGGCGGCGGACCCCCACCTACTCCCCCCGAATTTACCACATGGGAGGAGGAAGTCTTGCACATCCTGCATCCTGAGAGCCTCGCAGGAGTAGGCGGAGGAATGGACTCTGGTAAGGCAAATCTTCACTACTGCTTCCCACCCCACCTGCATGCCAAATCATACCCCCACCCTCACCCCCACCCCATCACACCAACACCTAGCAAAAGGCTCACCATCACAACCCACCCATCCCAACACCAAGCCCTGCATGCGACCACAAAGCATGGACACCCATCACCAAAGCATGCCCACTGCACACACACATCACCCCCACAAGCCACCCTCACAAAAGCCCCCACAAGGAAATGCCTGCACTTGGGTACACGGACACCCACCCATCACACGAAATGCCACACACAGAAGCAATAACCATACCTTTATACCCCTGCAGGACCCGAACGCCACCATACTGCCACGGAGGGTCCAGAGATGTCCATCCCACCCCCAGAAGAGGCCCCCAGCGATGACAGCAGCTCTGTCTCCCTGGAGCCAGATGACCAGCCCGGCCCATCGGGGACCTCTGGACAGTCGGTTCCCCACAGACAGCCACAGGCTACACCAGACCCAACCCCCTCTGGGAACACCAGCACAGCTCCCACCCAGCGGGCCCATGCCTCTGTCTCCAGGACACGTAAATCAGCGGTGTGTCCACCACTACAGGGCACCCAGGTTGACCCACTACCCCAACAACAACAGGGACCTGGGGGCAGTGGTAGTGGGCACACCGTCCAGGGGACAGAGGCCCAGGAACACAGGGGAACTGGGAGGGCTGCTGTGCGACAGGGGGGGGACAGGCCCGGGGAACCGACTCTCCAAGAGGCCCTCTCCTCCATCATGGGAGCATACCACCGCTCCCAGGAGACGATGGCGATGGTACTGGCCCGGTTCCAGGAGATCCAGGAACTGCAGGAGGAACGGTACATGGGGTTCAGGGAGGAACTGAGGAACATCGGTTCCGCAATGGGGACCATCGTCGTGGCCCTTACCCAGATCGTCACCACATTGCGGGACCATGTGGCACCCCAAAGGGCCCCTGTCACTAGCCCAGGCCAGGAACAGCCTACCACCTCCGCCGGTGCTAGTGGACAGGAGGACCCCACACAACGACAGGCCACCAGAACCCCACCTCCTGCAGAAGAAGAACCACCCCGCAAGCGGAACCTGAGATCTCACAAGAAGACAGAGTAGGATTGCAAGACCCCCGCCAGCCTAAGATACCCCCTGATGTCATCCCACTGTCCCACATTGTCACCCTGTCCAACCTTGAACTGCCCCTGCTCCATCCTTCCACAGGCATATGGACAATGCACCTGTGCGACTGAGAACTGGACTCTGCCATGGACATTACTCCACCCCCACCCATCACCGTTTCCCAATCATGTACCTATATGTAGCACTTAAAATAAATCACTTATTGCACTTAAAATAACAGGAGTCTGCTTGTATTCTTAACAAATGTATTACACATAACAGTGCAATAATCTCCAGTTACTTTGTGATGACAACATACCAATTTCAATAAGCTTTAGTCCATGGGCAAACAAAGCTGAAGTCAGGCAGTGGGTCATGCAGCTCTGAAAAGGGAAGGGAAAGTCACAAATCAGTTAACAGGAACTGGGGGGAAACACAGACAGTGGAGACGCATGAGGCCTTAAGTAAATGTAAAATGGCGCGGCTGAATCTTACCTGTGTGCTACTGAAAATATTGTTGTATGTCTGTATCCCTGTTGTCCGTGTCGTCCCCGTCGTCTTCCTCCTCTTCACTCTCCACAGGCTCCACAGCTGCTACAACACCACCATCTGGACCATCCTCCTGCAGAAAAGGCACCTGGCGTCGCAAAGCAAGATTGTGAAGCATACAGCAGGCCACAATGATCTGGCACACCTTCTTTGGTGAGTACATTAGGGATCCCCCTGTCATATGCAGGCACCTAAACCTGGCCTTCAGGACCCCGAAGGTCCTTTCTATGATCCTCCTAGTTCGCCCAAGGGCCTCATTGTACCATTCCTCTGCCCTGGTCCGGGGATTCCTCACTGGGGTCAGTAGCCACGACAGGTTGGGGTAACCAGAGTCACCAATTAGCCACACACGGTGTCTCTGTAGCTGTTCCATCACATAAGGGATGCTGCTATTTCGCATGACATACGCGTCATGCACTGACCCAGGGAACTTGGCATTTACATGGGAGATGTACTGGTCAGCCAAACAGACCACCTGGACATTCATTGAATGATAACTTTTTCTGTTTCTGTACACCTGCTCACTTTCTTTGGGGGGAACCAAAGCCACATGGGTCCCATCAATGGCACCAATGATGTTGGGGATATGTCCAAGGGCATAGAAATCACCCTTCACTGTAGCCAATTCGCCCACCTCAGGGAAAATAATGTAGCTCCGCATGTATTTCATCAGGGCAGACAACACTCTGGACAAAACCTTAGAAAACATAGGCTGAGACATCCCAGATGATATGGCCACTGTTGTCTGAAAAGACCCACTTGCAAAAAAATGCAGTACTGACAGAACCTGCACCAGAGGGGGAATCCCTGTGGGTTGGCGGATGGGGGACATCAGGTCTGGCTCCAGCTGGGCACATAGTTCATGTATAGTTGCTCGGTCAAGCCTGTATGTAAGTATGATATGTCGTTCTTCCATTGTCGACAGGTCCACCAGCGGTCGGTACACGGGAGGATTCATCCTTCTCCTCGCACGTCCCAGCGGCCGGTGCCTAGGAAGGACAACATAGAGCACAGAGTCAAGCAACCCACAGGTTCGTTCACACAGCTTGCACAGTACACGAATCGCTATGCATTGAATGGCTTGTATGAGTGGCAATGCAAGGCCTAGGCCTGTGTGACGCAGTAGACATTATGCCATGTGGGCCCTTGAAATGGTGGCTGCCTGACCTGTGAAGTGTGACAGTGGGATGTGAGGTCACTGCGCTGGCGTGGCACACCGTGGCGGTAGGCGGTCGAAGACCGCGGCGCAAAGCAGCATTGGTTAACATTGAACCCTATGGGTCTCAGGAGCCAATGACGATGTGCGCCGGCGGTCGCGGTACGCACCGCCGCGGTACGCACCGCCGCGGGCGTGACCGCCATTTTCTATCTGATTAATCACTCGAGACCTGATCTTCCACAGGAGAGGACCTATACTGCAAGTGCTGCTGTGACCTCGGTCTGGGAGATACAATGGCTGCTGCGACTGGGCAAAAGGGCCCCTGCCTTCACTTCCGAAGAATTGGAGAGACTTGTTGATGGGGTCTTCCCCCAGTATGCGCTACTCTACGGTCCTCCAGACCAACAGGTTAGTACACAGGGTGCACGTTGAATGGGCTATGCCTGTGTTGAGTGGGGAGCGAATGAGGAGTGCAACGCACGAAAGATGAGAGCATGTGCCACATAGCAAGGTTGGGGAGGGGGGGGCCACTCACATTGTCCAGCCAGAAAACTGATGCGATTTCCTTTACCACCCTGTACATGTCACATAGGTCTGCGCCCATCAGAAGATCGACATTTGGCGTGCCATCGCCAAGGACGTCCGGGCCCTGGGGGTCCACAACAGACGGGGCACCCACTGCCGAAAGAGGTGGGAGGACATCCGCCACGGGACCAGAAAGACCGCCGAGTCTCTGCTGGGGATGGCCTCCCAACGTAGGAGGGGTGCCAGCCGCCAATTGACCCCCCTGATGTCCCGGATCCTGGCGGTGGCCTACCCCAATTTGGATGGGCGCGTGAGGACATCACAGCAGACACAAGGGGGTGAGTATCAGCAAATTCTGCTATCTTTGCGCGCAGTGAAGGTGTCCGGGTGGGGGAGGAGGGCTGTGGCTATCTCCAGGCCAGGGCGCATTCTGTAGGCTAGGCCCCTCCGTTAGACACGGCCCTGTGCCCCCGCCCCCCACCTCTGTAGGGTGCCAAGTACAGCTATCCATGGTCCGGCCTCACCCATGTGTGCATTTGTCGTCCATAGACCTGTAGGCCTAGTCACAATAACTGAGTAGTGTACCCCGATTGCGTGGCCTAGTTCAGGGGGCTTCTGTGTCTGTCCTCTCCGACAACGGTGTTGCCAATGCATGCACTCAACCTGTCTTCATTTCTCCCCCCCCCATTTTCTTTGTCTTCCTGTTCATGTGTGCATTAGCATCATCAGGCGGAGGAGAAGTGGCATCGGCGCACAAGGGAGCTGCATCTCACATGGCCCCGGAGGGCCATACAACAGACTCCGAGTACACCAGTGAGACGGAGGGCGAGTGGAGCTCCACAACGGGGACCCGTGGAGACGTCAGCGACACCGACACGTCCTCGGAAGGGAGCTCCCTAGCGGTGGCGGCAACATCCGTGCCCACCGCCACAACAGGTACAGCCGCCACCCAGCGCACCAGCCCCGCCCTCCCAGCAGCCCCTCAGCCTTCGCTCCGTGCCCGCTCGCCCAGGAAGGCGGGCATCTCCTTCGCCCCAGGCACCTCAGGCCCTGCCCCAGTTACCGCTGCTGCCCTCAGTGAGGAGGTCATTGACCTCCTCAGGACACTCATTGTTGGGCAGTCTACCCTTTTGAATGCCATCCAGGGTGTAGAAAGGGAGGTGCATCGGAGCAATGCATACCTGGAGGGCATTCATTCGGGTCAGGCTGCCCATCAGCGATCGTTCAACGCTCTGGCCTCAGCACTGACGGCAGCCATTGTCCCTTTCTCCAGCCTCCCTCTTCTGACTCACCCCATCCAGTCACAGTCTCCTGTTCCTCTGCCTATCCCATCCATACCATCAGACCAGCCTGCACACAACTCTACACCCAAGGGCAGCTCATCCAGACATAAGCACCACAGATCCCACAAGCATTCACCCAAGCAACATCCAGATGCAGACATGCCAACAGTCACTACCACCTCTGTGTCCCCCACCTCCTCATCTCCCTCCTCACTCCCTGTGACGTCTCCACTCACACCTGCATGCACACCACCATCAGCCAGTACTTCCATCACCAGCACACCCTCCATTACAGTCCGCACACGTGCAGTCACCACCCCCACTGCCATTTACACGTCCCCTGTGTCCTCTCCCAGTGTGTCTGTCACCCCCTCTTCCAAAGCACACAAACGCAGGCAGCCACCCACCCAACAGCCATCCACCTCACGACAGCCTCCTTCACAAGCACCTGCACCCAGAGACAGCACACTTGACTCTCCTACAACCACATCCTCTTCCTCCACTCCCATACCCACTACACCTACCCGTCCCTGTCCTTCCCAAGTCGTTTTCCTTTCCAACCTTGAGCTCGTTCCAATCACTGACCCACCCCCTCCATCTGGTAAGAGTAAAAAAAGCACCTCAGCCACCACCAGCCCTGCATCTACTGTGACCATAGTGCAGGGCTATTGGAGTCCACCAGCTCCTAGGGCAGGAACATCGGCCAGCAGCAAGGGGACAGCCAGCCCACCCCCTGGGAAGAGGACAAAAAAAAAAAGGCCCGGCGCGACAAGACTGAGACGGCTGCCACCAAGGACAGTAGCCTTGCCCCGTCACCTGCCACATCATCCAAGGGAGGCAAGGGCCACAGAGCTTCAGCGAAGGAGGGCAAGGGCAGCAGGGCGGAGAAGTCAGGCAGCAGGCGAGCTGCCCAGGAGGGCCCCACCAGCCCCATTCCGGTTGTGACGGACGATACCCACGGGCCCAGGACTCCATCACAGGAGGGCCCCGTGACCGCAACTTCGGATGGCGAATGAGCGGGAAGTCTTGCCCAGGTCTGGCTCCCTAGACACACAGGACAAGAATCGCTGAACAGGGGCCTGCCGGGACAAGAATCGCTGAACAGGGGCCCGCCGGGAGGAGCACCGCTGAACAGGGGCCCGCCGGGAGGAGCACCGCTGAACAGGGGCCCACCGGGAGGAGCACCGCTGAACAGGGGCCCGCCGGGACAAGAATCGCTGAACAGGACCCCGCCGGGAGGAGCACCGCTGAACAGGGGCCCGCCGGGAGGAGCACCGCTGAACAGGGGCCCACCGGGAGGAGCACCGCTGAACAGGGCCCCGCCGGGAGGAGCACCGCTGAACAGGGCCCCGCCGGGAGGAGCACCGCTGAACAGGGGCCCGCCGCGACAAGAATCACTGAACAGGGCCCCGCCGGGAGGAGCACCGCTGAACAGGGCCCGCCGGGACAAGAATCGCTGAACAGGGGCCCGCCGGGACAAGAATCGCTGAACAGGGGCCCGCCGGGAGGAGCACCGCTGAACAGGGGCCCGCCGGGAGGAGCACCGCTGAACAGGGGCCCGCCAGGAGGAGCACCGCTGAACAGGGCCCCGCTGGAGGAGCACCGTTGAACAGGGGCCCGCCGGGACAAGAATCGCTGAACAGGGCCCCGCCGGGAGGAGCACCACTGAACAGGGCCCCGCCGGGAGGAGCACTGCTGAACAGGGGCCCACCGGGACAAGAATCGCTGAACAGGGCCCCGCCGGGAGGAGCACCGCTGAACAGGGGCCCGCCGGGACGAGAATCGCTGAACAGGGCCCCGCCGGGAGGAGCACCGCTGAACAGGGGCCCGCCAGGAGGAGCAACGCTGAACAGGGGCCCGCTGGGACAAGAACCGCTGAACAGGGGCCCGCCGGGACAAGAACCGCTCCGCTGGGCCCTTCCTGTCAAGCACCGCTCCGCTGGGCCCTTCATCTCAAGCACCGCTCCGCTGGGCCCCGGCGTCTCAAGCACCGCTCTGCTGGGCCCTTCATCTCAAGCACCGCTCCGCTGGGCCCCGCCGTCTCTGCACCGCTCCGCTGGGCCCTTCATCTCAAGCACCGCTCCGCTGGGACCTTCCTGTCAAGTACCGCTCCGCTGGGCCCTTCCTGTCAAGCACCGCTCCGCTGGGCCCTTCCTGTCAAGCACCGCTCCGCTGGGCCCTTCCTGTCAAGCACCGCTTCGCTGGGGCCTTCATCTCAAGCACTGCTCCGCTGGGCCCTTCATCTCAAGCACCGCTCCGCTGGGCCCTTCATCTCAAGCACCGCTCCGCTGGGCCCCGCCGTCTCTGCACCGCTCCGCTGGGCCCTTCATCTCAAGCACCGCTCCGCTGGGCCCTTCTTCTCAAGCACCGCTCCGCTGGGCCCTTCATCTCAAGCACCGCACTGCTGGGCCCTTCATCTCAAGCACCGCATCGCTGGGCCCTTCATCTCAAGCACCGCTCCGCTGGGCCCCGCCGTCTCAAGCACCGCTCCGCTGGGCCCTTCATCTCAAGCACCGCTCCGCTGGGCCCTTCCTGTCAAGCACCGCTCCGCTGGGCCCTTCATCTCAAGCACCGCTCCGCTGGGGCCTTCATCTCAAGCACCGCTGGCCCATTGACAGTGCCGGTTCTGTGTCGAGCAGGGCTTCAGGAAGCACTCTGGGCACCATGCCTCCTCCATTAACAGTGGAGTCGGTAATCCATCTGATGGACTGTGGCTTGGCACTTCCCAGGATGGAACAGTGGGCAACCCACCCACTGTAGAGACTTGTGAGACTGTGGCTTTGCACTCCCCAGGATGGGACAGTGGGCATGGAGGCCCCTCGTGGATCTGGCGTCAAGGCCTCATGTGGCTGAGGTGCCTCCCCTTCCCCCTGAGGTGCCTGTAGTTTTATCATCTCATGCCCCAGCAGTGTTCTCTCCAATGGTATCTGGTCTCCTGTGTGGGCTTTGCCCATGTGTTTGTGCACATTGGCCCACGGACTATGGAACTTTGACGGAATGTGCAGGACTTATTGCCTATGTATATATTGTTGACTATGTTCATTCCTTAATTTTGTATCTTTTATATAGCATATTTCCCATACCTTTAATGGAGCTATTTATACATATATTTTATAGATCATTTTAATTGTGTCTTTGCATTATTCCGGTGGGTTTGGGTGGTGTCACTCTGACTTGTTGCTCGGCATTGGGGTGTAGGTATTTGTGGTGGGGGGGTGGGTGTATGGCGCATGTGTGTGCCCGTAAGCTTTCCTCCTCCCCCCTCCCCTGTGTCGTAGGTGCAGTACTCACTGTTGTCGTCTGCGCCGGCGTTCGTACTCCTGGTAGATGAGCAGGTAGACAATAGCTGGTAGGATGTTTAATTCGGGTTCCATGCTGTCCTCCTTCCTCGTGGAGTGTGTATAGGTGAGCGTTTTCCCGTTCGTAGTCTGTTTCCGACGTGTTTTTATCGGCGGGGCTCCCGCCCCGGAAAAGGTGGCGGATTGGTGAGTTGTGATAGGGTGGGTGGTACATTGTCTGCCGCCTGCCTGTTGGCGGTGACCGCCGCGCTGTTTGTCTGTCCCGCCGTGGCGGTCGGAGTGTTAAAGTAGCGGGCTGTGTTGGCGGTTCCCGCCAGGGTCAGAATTCCATTTTTTAGACCGCCTGCCTGTTGGCGGGTTGGCCGCCACTTTATCACCGCCCGCCAGGGTCAGAATGACCCACTATGTCTGTGTGTGCATGTGCTTTTTTTGCTAGTAGCAAATATGTTGTTGAGTATTGAAATATCAATCCTTGTGGGCCCCTAATTGTGTGGGATCTTTGATGATTGGAGTGTTTGGTTACACACAGGCATACCACAACTCCCTTCACAATTCAAGGAAATTTCCTATGTTTCAAAAAAAGGTTTAAATAGCTCTTCTTTGTCTCAAGCAAGAGCACTGAACTAGAAAAGAGTTTTAAAATGTGGCCCTGACAAATTTTATTCTTGCCTGTATGCAGATCAGATGTTTACGATTGGTATGTCCACCTGGGCACCAAGCAAGGCTTTTCCACCATCCTGCCTTGGCTAGGCTACAGGTTATCAGGTGGTCATCACTGAGTTGTGATCCCTCATGTCTCCATGGTCTTTGTCTTCAAGATTCTTGAGGGAGGAACTGCAGTAATTCTTGACAGTATCATATTCTATGGGCCTCATTTACAACAAACTGGTGCAGTAATCACTATGCACCAGCTTGCTTGTGCCACCCTGCGCCGCCCCTAACAACACCATGGTAGCACTGTATTTATGATACAGTGCACCATGGTGCTCATTAGCACAGCTGTGCCAGAATTTCTGATGCAGTTGTGGCGCTTTGCTGGACCAGCATCAAAAATGTTTACACTAGTCCAGCAATGCTAAGGGGTCCTCACAGAAAACAGCACAGCGTCACTTTAAATAATGCTAGAATGAAGCAGTGAAATCTTGTAGATTTCACTGCATCATTCCTGCAGGCCCTAGTAGCTACGAAATGCCTCCCTTGCATACATTATCCCTGGCACAGGTATAATGTGGGCCAAGGGTTTAGAAACTGGTGCAATGGGACCATTTCACCAGTTTGTAAATATGGTGCGGGGTGTGGGACTGTTCTGTGCTGCCGTAGAATTAAAAAAAAGGACACTAAGGCAGCGGAAGGGCTTGTAAATGAGTCCCTCTGTACTTTTTCCTAATCCCTTGTCGTCCCTAATGTTCTTATGCAGCAGCTACAAACACCCTAAAGGGAACTAAAACTTATGTATTCTTGGTATGTGGAAGGGTAAATGTACTTACAATTGTGTCAATCAGAGGTTTTATGGTAGGCTTCAAATTGCACTTCTGAAAAGTATATAAAATATTACTAGGACATATTTACCAAAGACCTTATAATTTACCTTAAAGTGGGCTGGTATCAGCTGGATTCAAGACTGGGAATAGATTAATTTACTTGGAACAAAGGTCTGAGTCAGGAGCTCTCATCACTTTCCCGATTAGCCCTCCCACTAGCAGGCTTGTAGCTGCAACATTTAAACACAAGATTGCGCCAGCTGCTCTTCGGTTTTAACTAGCATGACGTAAAATTGGATTTTTTCAAAGGGAACAGAAAATACTTGGTTGTCGTAATATGCACAAGCCTAGCAAAAATGTTAAAAGATAGTTCTACAGACAACAAAAAGTACTTGCACGTTTCTTATCAATTTTAGACACTGCCAAGTAAAGTCTCTGGTCAGTTCTTTCATAAATTAGATTCAATAATTAATAGTTCCAACTGAGCTTACAGATAGGCAAGAAGAGGAATGTGGCTTTTGAAACCTGCACCAAAGCAGGGGCCTTGCACACTCTGATTAGCCACTTTAACAAATGTGCCTAAAATCTCTCATTGTATGACATTTTAATAATGGTTGAAGAGGCTATGATATTTATTTTGGTATTGACATTCTAAATATTGAAAATTAATACAATGTAGTATCCCTCGTAATTTGATGCACACTTGGCATTGTGGCCAGTTGGTCTTTGCAGTGAAACTCACTGGTTTGAGAATGATTTTTTGGCTTAAATATTTTTGGCGAATACACATATATCTGTGGTAGCCATCTTGGAACAGTTTGTAAAACATTTCAAATGCATTAAAAAATTGCCATCACTTGAAACATTGCTGCCATCGATGCACCGTCTCCTGTTCAGGCAGCAAGCATGGCTGGAACACAGACGGCCATATTTATAAGGGTCTTTGTGTTACCCTTGGACCACGCAATGTGGTGCATGCACAATGCAGCCCAAAATATAATTTATGATGCCACACAAGGCCACCTTGTGTGGCCCTGAGTGGCTTTAAAAATCTGGAGTAAAGCAACGCAGTGCAAATCACTGCGTTGCCAACACTACCCAAATGAGGCATTCCACGCAACATCCATGGATTTTGACGCATTCCCAGATTTACCAAAAGTGGTAGACCTGGGAATGCGCAAAATGCTACGTCTTCCCAGGTGAGGCATAACGAGGAAAATATTTCCCCCCATTACTTCGTCTTTCTATATGACACAGAAAAAGCAAAAATGCTTCAGGGGTTTGTTTTTGGGCAGGAAGGCGCCCTTTCCTGCACAAAAACAGTCTTCCCTACAACGCAGGCATCCTTGAACCATAGTGCAAGACTAGGCGGTAGGCAGCCAAAATGGCACCAGTGAAGGGACAAAGACAGAAATGTGCCATATTCTTTTGAATACTGCACATTCCTGTCCTTTCCCTTTGACACAGCACAGAGCAGCAAGGTGACTTGCTCTGCACCACTTTGTTATAAATATTCCCCAAAGAATTTAGTGAACCTTGATCTGGCTTGTGACATCGATTCACCAGTCAAGTGGATCTGGTAAAAGTTCACGTCTGATCTATTTGCCACTCTGTGATTATTTACAGCAGAAAGGGTCACATCATCCTGAAGAATGCCTTGACACCTCATTTGAGTGTGTTGTTTGGGCTGAAACATGTCCACCTCTCTATAGCGGTTCAACTAAATGCGTTCCATTTTAAACTACTGTTCAGAATTTTAAAAAAAAAAAGATTTCTACCAACAGCTAGTTTTAACACATAGGGGGTCATTCTGACCCTGGCGGTCATGGACCGCCAGGGCCAACGACCGCGGGAGCACCGCCAACAGGCTGGCGGTGCTCCCATGGGCATTCTGACCGCGGCGGTACAGCCGCGGTCAGAAACGGGAAACCGGCGGTGTCCTGCCGGTTTCCCGCTGCCCATGGGAATCCTCCATGGCGGCGCTGCAGGCAGCGCCGCCATGGGGATTCCGACCCCCTTACCGCCAGCCTGGTTCTGGCGGGTTTGACCGCCAGAACCTGGCTGGCGGTAATGGGTGTCGCGGGGCCCCTGGGGGCCCCTGCAGTGCCCATGCCAATGGCATGGGCACTGCAGGGGCCCCCTAACAGGGCCCCACCAAGATTTTCAGTGTCTGCCAAGCAGACACTGAAAATCGCGACGGGTGCAACTGCACCCGTTGCACCCCTTCCACTCCGCCGGCTCCATTCGGAGCCGGCATCCTCATGGAAGGGGGTTTCCCGCTGGGCTGGTGGGCGGCCTTCTGGCGGTCGCACGCCAGCCCAGCGGGAAACTCAGAATAACCGCGGCGGTCTTCTGACCGCGCAGCGGTATTCTGACGGCGGGACTTTGGCGGGCGGCGGACCGCCATACTCTTTCTCCTCTTCGTTCCAATTCCTCATGCGATACCCACAACTGTTCTTCAGGGAGCACCTGACCTGGTCTTTTGGGATCAGGGGAAGCAGGTTGCACCAATATTCCCCATACTGGTGCCAAGAAGGGCCCAATGATGAAGCTTCACATCTGAGGCTGGGAGAGGGGGTTTCCTCCTGTAACTGTAATGATCACACCTGATTAGGATGGTAACTGTGTTGTGTCCTCACTGATCTATTGTTATTCAAGCAAGAAAAATATGTTGTGATTTTTTTGCCATGGATGCACAATTATCCCCATCAGCTATGTTTGAATAGAATTTGTTAAAAGAAAATAAACCCATTTGTAGGTGCCCACTGTGCAAGCGTGCCATCATGAAATGATCAAAAAACAATTTTAAGATGACCACCTGTTAATACCATAGTGGGTGGCACAAAGTAGATTAAAAAGAGTTGAAAAAAGGAAGAGGGGTTGGGCAAGAGGTCATTGAGGGACCAGGAGGGTTTGGAACAGCAGGGAGAGAAAATAGTCTCTCTGAGCTACAGCAAATTAAAGTCTGACAGTGGCCATAGACATGCTCCCCAATTGGACAAACACAAGAATAGGGAGGAAAGCAATTGAGTCAGAAGCAGAGAAGTGATACGGACAGCAAAGTTCATTTATCCATAAGCAAGAGGCTCATCTAAAGCACAGTCAAAGTATATGTGTTGTATTGGAGACAGGAGGCTTGATTCAAAAAGGTACACTACACTTTTGAGTACGTTTACACTTTGTAATAAGTTTTCTACTTTTGGTATTCACAAACAGAGTGTAAACCTACCACAAACCAAACATGTAAGTAACACGTCTCCAACCCCAGAGTAATGGAATTGGTTTACTTTTGTGTCGGTAGGTGCTGTCCCTCACCTAAACCCCTCTTTGAGCCTCCCTAACATCAACATCCCACCCAGGAGCAGCTCCTGCACTGATTTCGGGAGGGTGGGATGCACAGCTTGCAGAGTGCCACCTGAGTGAGGAAGAGGCTGCTGGATCACTGCAAACTTACCTCAAGGTGACCGGCCTGCTGATACCACCTCCTGTGCCTCCATTGTTCTCCCTGGGGGATCTGGATAGGAGAACGCTTTCAGCATCTCCATGATTTTCTCTTCAATTCTGCTTCCCAGAGTCCTCTATTAAGGATTACTGGGTTATAAGCATCCCAATTCAAGATGGTGGCTCCTCGTGCGTTTTGTATGGATTCCCAACCGATCATGGACCATATCATTTTCCTGTGCAAGACTTCCTGTTCTACAGTATAAATATTTCATTCTGCTTCCTCTGTTGCAACACTTCTTTGTCCTGTGGGTGTGTTTCCCTGCTCCTGTGTTTTCCATCTTTTCTAGAGGAGTGTTTCTTGAAGTACTCCTTTGGCTTCTGCAGTCTTCATCAGCCCTCTTTCTCCTGGTTGCCTTCTGCCTGGTTGCCTTCTCTACCATATTAGAGGTTTTTTACCCTTGGGCTTTTTCCTCCTTAGGGGCTCCTTCTGGAACGCACCATCTGCTTAGGCACTTCCAAGTGTTAGGGACTTCGTGGGTGTTTGGACAAAATATCAATTTTAAAATATTGGGAGGCAGAAATATCAGGAAACAAATATTGCGACACACAAATATCATGAGGCCCAAATATTGTTAACAAGGCTTTTGTTTTTTTGAGGTAATATTATTTTAAATAATATTTATGCTTTTGTTAGTGGTTTCATTAATACAGTAGTTAAATTTATAGGGCCTGATTACGAGTTTGGTTGCCCGTGGACGCCCATAGCGGCGGTGGAGGTTCAACCACCGCCGCGTTGGCGGTCGGACCACCACATTATGATGCATGTGGTTCCAAAGACCAAAGACTGTTCTGGTCCCACCAGCAACACAAGGCAGCACTGACGGCCATGGTGACGAGACAAGCTAATGAGGCACTTAGAGCCAGTGTTTCCACCAGACAGATTATGATGTTGACTTCCTCCAACCTGACCGTGGCAGTCCAACCACCACATCCAAGCTGCCGAAAACAGAGATATTAAAGGAAGGAACTCGCCTGCAGGCAATGTCACATGTCATATGCTGCCATGGAGCCAATCACACATGTCCTGCCTCTGCTGCTGCTCATAGAGTAAGCCCAAAATCCACGTGCCTGTGGATGCAACCGATGGTAGGTTCCCACATCTACCTGTGTTCCAAAACTCAACAACAGATCAAAACGCCGCCATCCGCCTGGTATGTGGGTTACACTACATGGGCCAAGTGCACTTTTTTTGTGTCTCAAGTCAGAGTCGTTCACAATGCATCACCCATGCACAGCCACATGGCGCCTACTTCGGGCAGGTGACTGACACGGCACTGCCACACTCCACAAAAAACAGACATCTGCTCATCCCAGTTTCAGGGACAGTGAAGTGTACAGAACAGTGTGTCACTTAACAGCAACAACACATCAACATCACACATAATTAAAAGGACACCCTCACATTGCTCACATGCCATAGAGTGTAGTAATTTTGAAGACACATATATGTAGAGGTGTCATTTAACCCAAACACACCTTCCATGAAATATCCCTGTGATGGACCCACACATATCACCCACATTGCAACACAAAGGAAGGTCAATGGGGTGCACAATATTTTGTGAGTCAAATCAAAAGATCGCAACATAAACAATAACTGCACAATAGGGATTGGGGCATCTAACACAATACATGTTGACAATGGTCAAGCAAAGGTGAAATGCTTACCATATCAAACAAAACACAATGCAATGACACCCCAATTGGGTTACCACCCACATGTCCATCCAGTGAAGATCTACCTTTGTACTGGGTGATACCAGCATTGCCCACAAAGTCAGATCTTGTCAACCACAGCAAATGGATCAGCAATCAGGGTGAAACACACACAACAATGAAGATCAAAGGCCATTGGCCAGTCCATATGTAAGTCCAAGCTGAGTACTGTGCACCAGCTTGACTCTAATCACTGGCAGAGAACATCCACAGGAAAGGGCATCAAGTGGGCATGCAGGCCCCTCAGGGATCATTCATGAGCGGAGTGGGGTGGGGTCGGATTTGGGATACATGGTTTTGGGAGTGGTGGACTTCTTCCTAGAAGGGGTAGTCTACTCCTCTGGAGGGGTGGGCTTCTTCTTCTGGGTGGGAGGGGTATGGGTGCTTGCAAGAAGGGGGGCAGGTGTGACAGGAGAGGACTTGGCTGTGGAAGAGATGCGTTGGGAGGTGGGATGGGTTATCTTGGTTTTGGGAAGGAGTGGTGATCACACGGGAAAGGGCAAGGTCAAAAAGGAAACTTTCCTTGGGAAAATGGGCACGGTCTGCAGAAGCGATTGGGAGGTCGAGAGAGTGCTTGTCTTGCTTGTGGGTGTTGATGCTGATGGTGTGTGCATTTCTGAGGTATGCTTGGGTTTGGGTGGTGTCTGTTATATGCACAAGTGTGGGCATTTGTGTTTCTTAGGGAGCTGGGAGGTAGAGGTTGCTGGGTGATGTGGGAGTGTGGCTGTGTGTGTGGGTGTTTGGGTGGTGTCTGGGGGTATAGTGGATGAGGTGGCTGTGTGTGTGTGTGTGTTGGGGTGGTGTCTAGGGGTATGGTGGAGGTATTGGGTATGTTTGTGGGTGTTGGGGTGGTGTTTGGGAGTATGGTGGATGTCATGACTGTGGGTTTTGGGGTGGTGTCTAGGGGTATGGTGGGTGTGGTGGCTCTGTGGGCGCTGGGGTGGTGTCTGGGGGTATGGTGTCTGGGGTGTGTGAGTCTGTCGGAGTTGAGGTAGCATCTGTGGTATGGTGGGTGTGGTGGATGTGTCAGCGGGTTTTGCGGTGATGTCTGTGGGTATAGTGGTTGTGGTGTGTGGGTCGGTGGTGGTGCTTTCTGTAAGAATGGTACATGTTGTGGTGCATGTGAGTGACTACTGAGTGTTTGTGTACATTTGTGTTTTGTGGTCCTTGTGTTTAGGTGTGTGCGTGCAGATGTGTCTATGTGCTTGGGACAGGTAGAGGAATAGGGAGTTTGGACGAGAAAGAGGTGGGGCAGTTGCACGGGTGGATGACTGTCATCAGAGAGGAGGCCAGAGCCTGAAAAGATCTCTGTAGGCCCCACATGGCACTATGAATGCCTTTTAGGTATGCAGCCATCTGCTGGAGCTGGCTGCCCTGCACATGGATGGCATTCAGAATGGCAGCCTGACCCACAGAGATACTCCACAGGATGTCAATAGCCTCCTCACTTAGGGCAGCACGAGTAACAGGGGCAACGAGTGAGGTGCCTTGGGTTAAGGAGATGCCCACCTTCTTGGGTGAGCGGGCATGGCCAACTGGGTGGAGAGCAACAGGGAGGGTAGAAATGGAACTGGGAGTAGCAGACAAGGATGGAACAGGACACAAGAGAAGGTCCTGATGGGTCAGCCACCACTAGTGAGTGGCTATTGGAGGAAGAATCTGAAGATGATGACGTTGATCCTGTGTCCTCCATAGCAAACTCCCCTCACCCTCTGGGCCACTGGGTCCCTTTGTGTTGGTTGTCTCATGACTGTGGCCAGCTGCTTCCCCATTGGTTCTACCCTGTCCTCTCCGCTTGCTTGGGATGCTGCTGAAATTACAAAGATAATTAGAGTCACTACATGTTCCTGATCACACTTGAACATCTGTGATTAGCAAACATTAGCAAACATTATGATGACATACAGTAACCCCCAGCCACAAACTTCAGCAAAGTGGCTCCAACATTTGCAACACCCTATGTATGCACGCTACATAAACTGTCAACAGTTGACCACAGGAAATGCAGTATTACAGACAGCTCCAATTGCATGGGTGACGTTGTGCAATCACAGTACCCATTGAACAAATAGGAGACCTTATCACCTTCAATGGTTTGCCTCATGCATCATCCCTCAGTTACCTGTTGTCATACAATAGTATGGCAATGCCAAGTTCATTTAAATAGATCCCATATAAGGTCATGCATCCAGCTAGGCTTCATATACCCAATGCCACATCATGAAGAAATGATGGTCAGATAATCCAGCCATGTTGCCAACAGAAGTAGAGTAGCAGGAAGGAGGTGACATGGAAACACCCAGGCCACACTGGAAACAAATCAACAATGGTCACTTCACTATGGCGGTCATTCTGACCCTGGCGGTCAAAGACCGCCAGGGCGGAGGACCGCGGGAGCACCGCCGACAGGCCGGCGGTGCTCCAATGGGGATTCCGACCGCGGCGGTAAAGCCGCGGTCGGACCGGCAACACTGGCGGGCTCCCGCCAGTGTACCGCCGCCCCATTGAATCCTCCAAGGCGGCGCAGCTTGCTGCGCCGCCGAGGGGATTCCGACCCCCCCTACCGCCATCCAGATCCCGGCGGTCCGACCGCCGGGATCCGGATGGCGGTAGGGGGGGGTCGCGGGGCCCCTGGGGGCCCCTGCAGTGCCCATGCCACTGGCATGGGCATTGCAGGGGCCCCCGTAAGAGGGCCCCTAAATGTATTTCACTGTCTGCTGCGCAGACAGTGAAATACGCGACGGGTGCAACTGCACCCGTCGCACAGCTTCCACTCCGCCGGCTCGATTCCGAGCCGGCTTCATCGTGGAAGCCTCTTTCCCGCTGGGCTGGCGGGCGGCCTGAAGGCGACCGCCCGCCAGCCCAGCGGGAAAGTCAGAATTACCGCCGCGGACGGTAACCTGACGGCGGGACTTTGGCGGGCGGCAGAATGAGGGCCTATGTGTACATTGTCTAAATGGACTCATGGAGGCTGTACTAATGTTGCTCAGATAGATAACACATTTTGCACAGAAATGAGCACTGGAGACAAGTTGGGCAAAATGTCAGGGAGATTTGTCTACAAAATCCACACCACTAGCCCCGGAATAACACCTCTCTTGATTGGTGCTCCTGACAATACCATACTCTGATTGCATCAGTAGAAGTCAATAGTCCTTGTAGAAGGCCCTTAACATGTTGCTCAATGTGAAGCAACATCACTGTCTCTTTTTGTCATGCTAACACAGATTCTCTCAGATGAATGGTTGTACACAACCCCATATGATTCCCATATTACTGCAAGTCACTCCCTGATGCATGTCAACACTTAGATAATGAACCTTCCTCATTTTCCATGTGCAGAGCACTTTGCTACGTGTTTCTACATCAATTGCATGGAAAGATCTGAAGACTGCCACACTCATAATGACCCCCATAAACTTGCCTACATAAGTATTGCCTTATCCAGAATCAGTATCTCAAAAGACCACATACATACCTACACAGATGAGAGGAAGAGTGAAGCGTTGGAGTGCTTTGTCCAGAATACTAACAAATATTACAAATTTTAACTGTTGTGGGTACTCCCTTCTGACTATTTCAAATAGTGAAAAGTAATTTCTATACCACTAACGCCTGGCCTTAATAAACTCTGTTGCTTACAAACTGCAGTCAACTGGATGATGACCTAATAATAATATAATAATACAACAGAAAATAGTTATACGTATCTAAATTAAAATAATATGGCTTTACATTTATTCTCTTGTGTTCTCTATTCTTTATCTTACTTTCAAAGATACGTGTTATTGATTTGTATTTATTTATTATAATATCTTTCTGTAAAGTAAAGTCAAATTATTAAAAAAATAACTTATAGAACCCTCCCCGAAAAATTTAAATGAATGGTTAATTAGCCCAAAAACACTTGCCTAGGTGTTGCAGTTATTTTCAAAGTCTTCTGGGCTGAAAGGTTCAAACAGACTATAGCCAGTGACGCTCTAAGGTAATACTATTTTACAAAATAACTTGATAGCTAAACTTTGAACCTATATAAGATTGACAGCTCTTTTAGGACCACATGTATGTAGCTTTTTTCTTGCCACAAACGGCCCGATTTGCAGAATGAGGTAGGTCATTTGCGACCCCATTGCGAATCACAAACAGTGTGAAGTTCTTTGTTATACATGTGGTTTGCAACTTGCAATCTGCGACTCACAAATGAGTCGCAAATTGTGAGTCGCAAAACTCTGGGTTGTACATCTGGCCCTTAGTTTTTGCTCTTTATTTTTCCATGAATCCTTTCTGTTTTCTCTTACCTTTACAAAGAGGTAACCCTCAGGACCACCAAACTCATAATGAGGCTCTAAGTAACGGTGTGAAACCATGTTCATGGTATAGTAGAAATTACGTCTTTGGCATTTTGCTGGGAAAACGCTAAAGAGCTCGTGTGGTGGCAAACTGTGGCAGCAAGTCTATTGTATCTAAAAGCATACATTAGTGGGCCATGTTTAAAGAAAGAGTTATCTCCTATATAGATTTATTTGAAAATGGTGCATAAGGTAGATTTCGAGCAGGGCATGGCAAGCTGCAGTACTCTGGGTGAGTTAGGGATGGAAATCTGATTAGAATGATTTGGAAATTAGCAGACGTTGAAAGATAAAGCATACCGTTTACACAATGTCAGCGTTTTAGTTGTGTTAAGTTTTTGTCAGTAATTGTCAATTTTTAAAAAATGCTACACCATTCTGGGGGTCATTACGACCCTGGCGGCCGGTGGTAAGTTGGCGGTAACACCGCCAACAGGCTGGCGGTGTTCCGCCAGCAATTATGACTGTGGCACAATAGGCACAGCCATACCACCGGCCCCTCCATTTAACCGCCAGGTTTCCGCCTGGCGGTCATAATCCCCAGGGCAGCGGTGCAACCACCGCTGCCCTGGGGATTATGAGTCCCCAACCGCCAGCCTGTCCGTGGCAGTAAACACCGCCATGGAACAGCTGGCGGTAAGGGGACTTGGGGTGCCCCTGGGGGCCCCTGCACTGCCCATGCACTTGGCATGGGCAGTGCAGGGGCCCCCAGGCATAGCCCCATCGCGCATTTCACTGTCCGAATTTCGGGCAGTGAAATGCGCGACGGGTGCTACTGCACCCGCTGCACATCAGCATTGCCGCCGGCTCTATTACGAGCCGGCAGCAATGTTGATGTGACATTTCCGCTGGCCCAGCGGAAATGTCATAATAGGGAGCCAGGAATACCACCGGCAATGGCGGTATTCTGTCTCCCGCAGCCTCAGCGGTCTTTTTCCAAGACCGCCGAGGTTGTAATGACCCCCTCTGTCTTTACCTTTACCACCAGCTAATCTTGCGAACATATGAAGTTATAATAGCAATGCCTCTGAATCTCACTGCACTCAGTGGGGCCATGTTCCTCTTTAGGGCTCCCTCAGACAAAGCATGTGCTATCTTTTCAAGACCTTTTTTCATCATTGGACTTAGAGACCATCTATTGCTTAGCCTTCGTTAACTTCATTGTTACTCTCATTTGCTTGCTTCTTATTAGTCGTCTGCCATAGACTTCCTTTCTCCTTGTTTGTTTGTTCCTCCCTGGAGCATGAATGCATTAGAAGTGTCCTTCCACTGTGCAAATTTTTATGTGGTACTTTTTTCTTTGTGTTTAAGCACTATGCCAGAGTGCATATTTTTTAGCTGACTCCATTATCCATGTTGGCTTCTTCCCCCCGCTTACCCTCATTGTCCAATTATTCCTGCCGTTCTGGGAGCTCACAGGACAGGCTGCTCCAAGGCAGCCCCTACTCGCACCGAGCTGCTGGACTCTGGCCAGTGGGCTTGCAGACGGGAGTCATGCCCTGGGCCTACTTGACAAGCCAGGAGCCCAGAGGAGTGCCGCTGCCCAGTCAGGGGCTCTTCATTGGTGTTTACTGGCCCCTGTAGGTTGATGATGCTGGGAGCCCTGTGCCAGGGCCAGAAGACACCATGGGGCATGTGACTGTGTGGACCGCGGACAGGCCCACATGTGAGGTGAGAGACGGAGGTCTGGCCGCAACCGTAGTTGGATTTTGGAGCCTGGACAAGGGGATCCCCCCAGTACATCCAAGTGCCAGGCGTTGGAAGTGTCAGGGCAATTTCTGACTGTTACCTGTTGCCCTCTGGGCTGTAGGCGAGCTCTGTAGCCACAAGAGGAGCAGTGCTGCTGATGGGCAGGTTGGACACTGCCAGCGGTGACTGGACGGATGAGGAGGTGAGTCAGCAGACCTGGCTCTAGTCGGCCGTTCACTGCTTCTATTGGCTGGGGCCCTAAGGTGACTTTCGCTCAGTGGCTGCCATGCAGTGGCCCCAGGAAGCTCTCTGGCCTTCAGCCTCCATGTTATTTTGTCCTTTATGCTCCTGGGGGGTCGTATGACTCTCCTCTTCCCTGTGGAGGGCCAAAGTGGATACATAAGGGGCATACAGGTGCTTTGAGGGCCCTCACTGGTACCATGACAATTGGGCAACGCCGGGGCAGCCCACTTACAGCCATGTGGTCAAGCCATGTGGCATGCCATCCTTGATAAGGGTGGCCCACTGGAGTTGGGAAAAATAAGACCCTCGGCCTGTTTGAACAAGGTGGCTGGGCCTGCAGCAACATCACGGACAGAGGCTCCACAATAATGGAGACCTCTCCGGGGTGGGGGAGGCAGATGCTTTGAGGTGCATGGCGAACATCTGCCCTTGGAGTGCTGATACATTTGTTCTGCCTGCCTACTGAGTTGGTGAGCTGGGTTTACCCTGCCAAATGGGACACAGTTGAATCTTTCATCTGTCCTCCCTCTTTGGAGTCCCCCTGAACACGACCAGTGAGAAAGGCAAACCAGCTGGATCTGCCTCCCAGCAGAAAGTAGACAAATTCATCAAGCAGGCGGCCTCAGCAGATGATACTGGTACAGCTGGGGGTGACATCCCACAGGCAGAGGGGCTACAGACATTCTGCAAGCAATCCAGGACCTTAAATATACTCTGGAGGACAAAATGGGGGAAATAAAAGTCAATATGGACCGCATTCTGCAAGACCTACGGAACAATTCACACAGGGTTACAGAGGTGGACAGCAGAGTCTCCTATACTTAAGATGCTGTCAAATCATATGAATCCTGCATTGTGATCCTGCAGCGCTTGTGATGGGTCAGTTGGAAGCCTGAGTGGAGGATGCAGAGAGAAGATGGAGATGCAACAATTTGGGTATTGTAGGTATCCCTGATGAAACAGAGGGGACTGTACCCACCTCGTTCATATACAACTCGTTGAGCAACCACATTGTGCACTGGCTGCTAAGACCCCTGTTGGAGCCCCACCTCACCCTTTAATTGGCAGAGTGCTTCACTAAGCCATACTAAGAGCGGCATGCAAAGCAGGCTCACTGACATTACAGTCCTCCCCGTGATGATCTTCACAGATCCTGAAGGTTCAACCGCAGTGGGGATCGTTTCAGGAGGCGAAACAAAAGCTGGGAGCTATAATCATCACATACATGCTCCTCTTTCCAGCCTGCCTGGAAGTCATATTTCAAGATGAGACCTTTTTCTTTGATACACCTGAGTCGGCCTGGGACTGGATATAGGAGTGTCTCATCTTGCGCAATGGGGGACCTTATTCCAGGGGAGGTGGGAGAATGGAGAGGGGGAGCTCTGGGTGCCCTCTGGGTGAGTGGCGCATGGCTCTGAGGTGGTGGCCGTCCTATCAGGAGCAGAGGGCGCAGTCCCTTGGCCTTTGCAGGGGCCAAGGGCCAACCTCTCAAAAATGTATCCACTGAATCTTCGTCAGCCCCCCCAGACCCCACATGGAGACTCTGAAAGTACAGGCTGGCCAGTGCCTCTGAACAATATAGTGATAGCGTGATGTGACTGCACACTGTTTCACACGTTTTCTTTTGTGGGTTTATGTTTGTTTTGTTGAGGGACTTATCCTCTTTGGGTAGTTGGGGAGGGGTTTTCTCAGGAAGGGAAACACATATCTCTGGTTATCCCAGTTGACTACTGTTCCTAGTTGCACCACAACAGGTACTTCTAGTTCGCGAAGTTTGGGGAGGGAATTGCTGGTGGGGGAGGGAGCCAGAGGTTTATTTTGGGTTAACTCACTGATGATACTACAAGTAATTGTGATGCAATTGACATATGAGGGACTCATATCAAAACTATTGGCAACACTACACTATGCCTGTCATACCAGAACACACAGGTAGGCTGTTGGCACTTTTGTGGAACGTAAATGCCATGCTTGACATGCTCAAAGCATCCCACAAGTCCAGTTCAGACATCCTTTTGCTCCAGGAGAGCTATCTTTTGACCAACAGTTCTCCTTTTTTTTGGCCCGTTAGGGACACTCAAAGGTCTACCACTTAGGATTCCACTGCGGCTCGTGGATGTGGCCATCCTGATACATAAGCACACTCCCCCCCGGCGGTGTTCAAGGTGTGACATTCTCGGCCACAATGCAGGGCTTCTCGATCTCCCTGATCAGGTTTTATGTCTCCCACACCTCACCATTTAATTTTTGGGTAGGCTGGACAGTCTTCTTAGGGAGCTGCCTGATGTTACGTGAATCCTGTGGGGAGACCTCAGTGGGGTATGCAACACTGGCTTGGACAGATCCAACATACCTGCCTCTGCTGGCCACGGCCCTACATTGCTATATACCTTTGCACATAACTTGTCCTTAGTAAATGGACAGTGCATCACCTGACCAAGTGAGGGTGTATCTTCTACTCTGGGGTCCACTGGTCCTTCTCCCATTTGGACTGTTTTTAATGCACTGCCAAGAAGACCACCAAGCACTTGATGTTTGCCTAATGGTGACTTGTTGTGGGGTCTTTTGTGGGCTGGTACCTGGGCTCATGCTGTCTCCAGTGGGAGGAGTTTCAGGAGGCTTGTCGGCATTTGTGCCAGAGATTTCTAAGAGAGACCCAGGGAGGTGGTCTCCTCAAGTGTCATTTGGAATGCTCAGAAGGCCACCCTTCGAGGCGACATTATGAGTTATTGCCGAGTACAGCGAGAACACACCTAGCGGAGGGTGGGGAGACCTTGAGGCTCAGGTGCTAGATCTTAAGCAACTGTACATCACCACTATAGAGGACGCTCTCCTCCGTGCTTTCCTACATGCTCAAATTGTGCTTAAACAGGAAAAACCATGCCTGACCACCCATAGCCACATTTACCAATAGGATGACAAAGTTAGTAAAACATTACATTGGCTGTGTACTCTTCACATTGGGAGGGCTCCCGAACAATGGGCAGCGAGGGCTTAGGGACCACATTTGGATCCTACTATAGCAGCCCATCCATTTCCGATCCCATGAGCCTGTAGCAGACCTTCACCAATGTGTAGCAGACATGCCGGTGAAGCATTTGTCCCCTGTGGACCACAAGTCTCTGGAGGTTGGAACAGCCCTTGCACAACTTCACACAGGCAAGTTGCCAGGGCCTAACAGCTTCCTGGCTGAACTCTGGCACTTACTTTGGCCCCACACAGGCCCATTGTTGTTAATGGCCTTCAATGAGATTCTCAAAAAGGGCGAATTACCCCGTGACCTTAGAGCGGCAGAGATCCTGGTACTCCTGAAACTGGGCCATGATGGCACCAAATGTGAAGACTACCAATCATTTTCTTTGCTGAGCTTAGAGGTTAAAATTTGTGCCAAGATGTTAGCCAACTAGCTTGCGGGAGTTATTACCCGCCTTGTCCACCTGGATCAATCTAGATCCACGCCTCGTCAGGCCACTCAGCACAACATATGCAGGGTCCACAATGCCGTAGAGTTGAGCAGTAGATCACTCAGTCACCAGGCCTTATTCATGATCAATTTTAAGAGGCATTCGACTCGGTCGAATGGGCTTACTTGTTCCCTCTCCTGAGTCGACTTGGCTTTGGTCCACGGTTCATTAGTTCTGTGCGCTTATTCTATGTTAACCTCAAGGTGAGGGTGCAAGTTGGGGGGCCTGTCTCAGACAGGTTTGACATTGAGAGGGGCACTCGTTAGGGTTTCCCCCTCTCTCCTCTGCTATTTGTCTTGGCAATTATCCTCTGGCAGCATGGGTGTGCATTAATGTATTGTTTACAGCTGCTGATGGTCACCAGGGGTGGGCGATGTGATGTCTCTATATGCAGACAGCATACTGTTGTTCTTGGATGACCTGGAGGATACTGTCCTCAAGCCCTCCAGATCCTCCAGATAAACTGGGTCCTATTCTGGCCTCCTTGTGAACAAGGCTGACTCTTCCATTTATCCTGCTTCCCCTTGCCCACCTTTCATGCTATGGGAAGCTGCACTATGGGTGCTCCCAATGAGATTCAAATACCTGTGAGTTTTCAAACCTGCTGACAGGACCCAGGCATATGAGTCCAACATTCAGGCGCAGCTGGGTGGTCCCACTGATCCACACTTTTTTTTTACCAGAGTTAATGCCTTATTCGTGGTCCCCCTGGCTCTCCCTTGGGAGGTTCTGTTGACCTAACTTTCAGGGTGGGATAGCTACCCCTGATGTGCTTTTATACTATAGGGCAGCGCATCTCCTTGCTTAAACGACTGGTGGTTTGAGAGGTTTGACGACTTGGTGGCGTATGCGACTGAGGGGTGGAATATGGGTCACAGCAATCTTCCACACTTGCTCAATGGGAGGTAACATCTCGACTCCCCTGCCCACAGCCATAAAAGTTGTGATGTTGTTATGGTCGGACAAGCTGAAATCTACGCAATGAGTGGGTAAGCTTACTTTGGAGACTCCCTCAGGACGTGGCACTCCACTGCTTTTTTGCTTGGGTCACCGAGGGCATTTCATTGTTGGGAGACACACTTTGAAATAGGCAGCTTACGTCCTTTCAGGACCTACCCACCTGCTCTCATCCTGAGGAAAATATGAGGGTTTTTATAACTACCATTGGGGCAGATTTACAATGTGGTAGGTGACCCACTAGGTCAACAGAGGTTATGCCCTCTGCTTATCTGGCAGAAGATGCCTACCATATTTAGGAATCTCTGCTAATCAGTCAAGAATCTCTATGGCTTCAGCTGAGCTGCCAATGCAGTGGCTCAGCTAAAGGCAATTAACCTTTTTTACTGAGTAAAAGCCACATTTGAAGTGGGAGCAGCACGGTTTCTAGGTTTTCAATAGTAAACTCCCTAGGCAAGAGTATTTTATTGAAAAAAACAGAATGGCTCCATGCGCTGGAAGTTTTCTCCCAGCATGTGGAGGTCATTTCACTGATTTTCTGTTTAGTACACACAGATCTTCTCTTGTGGTCTCAAGCAGTAACAGGCATTGGCAAAGGCACTAGGTCTCACCTTTTGGCTTTGCTAATGCTTTTTGCTGATCAACATCTTTAAAAAAAAGTTCTGATATTGAAGAGCATCACCCCCCTCATGATGATAACTGCACAGAGTTTACTATGATTTGACATCACCCTTGGAGAATGGCGCATGTCCCCAGCTGCACGTGATGATGTTACTCGTCCTCAGGACTGTGGGCTGCGAGGCTGCGTGGAGCCGGAACACTGAGAAGCAGAACAACTTCTGTCGGTCAGTGAATGAGGCATACCAGGGAATCAGCTGTGTCTTTGTAGAACGGCAAACAAGGTGAGGCGGGAAGGATGGGAGGTGTGGGTGGAGGACACACATGATCACCGGGTGTAGGGCTCTGCAGGTGCCAGGGAAGCACTTGCAGCTTAAGCATTAGACTAGAGTTTCTCAGCCTTTTGACTTGTGTGGACACCTACTTTTTAAAAATGTTTGGAACCCAGGCACCCCCGCGATCATTACTGGAAGCCGGGGACAAATGCGTAAACACTGTTGATGATTTGAACTGCAAAACAGTATACAAAACATACCAATATAAGCATTCCATCGGACACATACACAAATGATGACACATTTTATTTAATTTGCAAACAAATATACATTTTAAAATAATTAATAGTAAGGTTAGAGCTTTTCTAAATTCAATTGAAGCCATAAGTCATCCATACTATATTCTGTTTGATGCACCTGCACTGCTGCCATGAATACTTCTCCCAAGATACTAATTTATTTTTTAGCCTCCGATTTCAAATTCATTGACATTTGCAGTAAGTTTTAATATTTTAATTTGTTCCTTTAGCCACTTCATTTATATACACTGTATTAATCTGCTATTATTATTTAATTTTCTAAGCAGTCACAGACTCCTGGAGGAGGCTTCACGGAACCCCAGGAGTCCCCGGACCACAGGTTCGGAAACACTGCACTTGAGCACTACATGGAAAACCGATTTAACATAATTGTATGCTATTGCGTAATGAGGCAGTGACACATAATGGGTAATAGATTGAAATAGGGTTTTGTGATCCTGGCTCTGAAAGTATCTTCTGGGCACCACTTAGTTTAACCCTTAGTATTAATGATTTTTAAACTGAATTGAGATATTTCATTCATGGTTCTTCCCATAGACTTGAGGCTTTTCATAAGAAAGCTCAAGGCACCTAGTCGTGACTCGCGTCATCATTCACAAAATCTTCAGTTGTGCGATGCTAATGTAAAAATACAGAAGAATTCAAAGTGATGCAATACTACTGAGTAAATGTTCTTATAGTATATGATAGCAGAAGTCTAAGCATTTCTGTTCACATTTTAGTGACAGTAGATCCTCTGAAGTTCTGTTTACTTTGGGGTTACATTTTTTCAATCAAAGAACTTGCTTGCATTTAGTGATAAAACAGAAACCACATCGCTGAAGCCATGAAAATATCAAAATTGAACATCGGCGACTGTCATTTTGCATCAAAAACCTACCATACAAGAAAAAGACAATAGTGGGTAAATCTTTCTCTGTTCAAGCAGCCAAAATATGGAATTTGTTATCCCAAATATAAGATACACAGATAACTATCTTATACTTAGAATACTATTTAAGAGTTGGCTCTTTCCTACATAACCACCATACTGCATATCACTGTGCATGTAAACATATGTAATTTGATCACTCATATATATATATATATATATATATATATATATATATATATATATATATATGTATTTCTATGTACAAATATGTACAATGACTAAGTTTTTTCCTTAAAATGTATGCATACTATTTGGGCCTGCTTAACAAATTTATATATTACTTACGGTTAAATATATATATGTATATATAATTATATGCTTTGTATTTTCATAGATCATTGCATAGTTTCTATATAAGTTGTTTGATTAGATGCTTATGAGTCTCTGTCTTATTTATCTATCACAATAGGTAAATATTATCTTAACTATTTATCTACAAGCATTTCACCACTGAAATATTGAGGACAAGATAAAAAAAATATGTTAGAAACAGTACCCAAATATATGACATTCAAATACTGCAATACTTGTTTATACAATACAACTTTGAATCTCAATATATTATCTTACTTATACATATATTCCTTTTCTATGTAATTATGTATCTATATATTTATTACTTTAGTCCTACTATACAAGAGAAAAAGATAAAGCAAATCACTCTCTTCAATGTACTGCTCTTTTTCACCTTAAAACCTCCCCCAATCTATCCTCTATCTCCACTCTTTGACTCATCTCAAGCCTCATTCTACTACTATGATTGCCAACATAACCCTTCCTAGATTTTTCCCTCCTCTATCCCTTCTGGCTCAGAAGAAAAACCCTACTAAATTCTTCATCATGTTTCTCTCCTTTGACTCATCCCAAACCTCATTTTACTACAATGATTTCCCTAATCCCTTTCTACAGACTCTTCTCTCCTCCATCTCTCCTTTACTCCTCCCAAACCTCATCTTACTACTATGATCACACAATTAACACTTTCAGATTCTTCCCTCTTCTGTTCCTCCATTATTCTATTCAATGCAGTTAACAGACTCCCCTCAAATGAACTCATATTTTCCCTATACTAATACTATACTCATATTTCCCTATACTAAGCCACCACTAATCCGTTTGGATTGGATTCATTAATCTTCCTTCTTAAAATTATTTTAAAAAATGTGCAGTTCTACAGAAATTGCTGAAAAAATATTTAGAAATAAATACATTTCTCTACCTATCACCAATGTGACAGTTTAAAACATGTGTTAGAGCTCGCTTCCTTCACCCCAGTGAGCACTCTCTCCCATTCACGCACCAACAGGTTGTTGCCCGACTGTGTTTCCCATTTCGCATGTGCTTTGGGGGTTAGTCTGGGCAGGTTCTACCTAAGTGCCCTATATATGTGAGAGATCAGTCTCCAGCCCCTAGCCATAGCCCGCAATGTGGTTAGTGTATGGGAAATAGCGGGTTCAGCTGGGAAACATGGCAATAATCTGTGTGCTGTTGCCGCCTTCTTGGCATATTGTAAATATTAACCTGATCCCAGTGCATAGGAATCAATTGCACCTGCCTGTGTAATAAACTTGTCTCCCAAACAGAGATCTCCCAATACCTCACAGCCATCCTCCCTCCATTTTTGTACAAACATGACCTCTGTCACCTGTGCAAAAGGGTGTAGATCCCAAAGTGGCATATCCCTCGCATAAGTGGGAACCGTATGACATAAGTGACAGTGCATTCACACATTCTGCAGACCTGACGTATAATGTACAGTACTCTCTCATGTATCCGTACCCTAGTTATAAGCAATGCAGGTTATTTTTGAGTGACATGTGTCTTTTAAAAGATTTTTTTCCAGTTATCATTGTCGTCCAGCCTGTTGACTGCATGTTGCTGGTGGGCTACGAAGTAGTAGAGTTCCACTTACGGGATCTCAATCCCACTTTATTCACAGATCTGTTGAAGCATCCATAGGCCTATTCACTTCCACTTATTAGCCTTAAGGAGATCTACTATTAGGCTATCGAGTTCCCGAAAAACACCTTGAGGAATCTCATAAAAGGTGCCCTGTATCCATACAGGCATCTGGGGAGGACCACCATCTTGACCACAGCTGCCCTATTCATCCATCAAAGACAGAGGAAGATCATTCCAAAACTGTATTGAGAATCTCGGGCCACGCAAGACCTGCCCATATTAAGATCGAAATATTTCTGCTCTGTATGAGGCAGTGTAATTTCCAAGTATCAGATTCACTCTCCTCCCGATGGGTGACCTACCCCGGGAGACGCTCCAGTCGTGTTTCTGCCAGTGTACCCAGCGGAAATAAGTGAGATGTATGCACATTCACAAAAAGACCTGACACCTCCACAAATACATGGAGGGCATTCAGAAGTATAGGGACTGAGTAAACCGGTCACCATAGGTATACTAGAACATCTTATGTGTATATGGATACCACGTGGGTTGTATCCCCCATTGTGATTCCCCAGGGCCCTAGCACCTGATGCAACAATGCTGCCAAGGGTTCCACTGCCAACACAAACAGGGGGTGCAATGGGGGTAACCCTGCTGCATTCCCCTGTGTAGTATAAACCTGTCTGACAGAACATTGCCAGTACGCATACAGGCTCTAGGGTCCATATATAATAACCAAACACATGCTACATATTGTGGGCTAAGACCCATTTTTTCTAGTACCAACCATAAGTATTTCTAACTAACTGAATCAAACACTTGTCGATGTCATGAAATGCAAGGGTATATAGATCTTCTTTCAAATGAGGTGTATTGGATATATGTGCTAGGCACCGCAGGTTATACATAGTACTTCTGTGCAGTAGAAAACCACACTGTTCCGTACGTATAAACATCTGAAGATGTGGGAGTAGTCATACTGCCAGAAGGCTACTCATTATTTTTACATCCAAGCTCAGGAGGCACAGAGGCCTCTAGGATGATGGCTCTAGAGGGTCCTTATCAGGTTTAGGGAGTAAGACAAATAGTGCTTTACACATAGAGTTCAGTAATGGTCCCTCCTGGTGTGCCTCATTATATACCTCCAGCAATTTCTCTGCTATCGTACCTGCATATAATTGATAACATTCTACTGGGAGGCCACTGCTACCAAGTGTTTTAGAAGCATTAAGGCCGGTGTTAAAGCGGCCGTAAGACCGCCAACAGGCCGGCGGAAAACAAATTGAATCACGACCATGGCGGAAACCGGCAACAGAGACAACCACTTTAACACTCCGACTGCCACGGCAGTAGAAACAAACAGCGCGGCGGTCACCGCCAACAGACAGGCGGAAGACAATGTACCGCCCACACTATTATAAGAGGCCAATCCGCCACCTTTTCCGGGGCAGAACCAACGCGTACAAAAACACGGCAGAAACAGGACTTGGAAGGGAAAACACTCACCTCTACACATTCCACGAGGAACCAGGACGCCATGGAGCCAGAACTCCAATTACTCCCTGCAATGGTATTCCTGCTCCGCTACAAGGAGCACGAAAGACGGCGGCGACGGCCACGGTGAGTACTGCACCTACAACACAGGGGAGGGAAAAGAGACTGACACACACACGCAACACACAACACCCACACCCCCACCCTCACCCACTACAACATACACACAAATACATGCTGCAACATTACATTTACACCCCCCACCTCCCTTTCAAGAACGCAAGGACAAAAGGAAATGAGTTGAACGATTGTAATAAATAAAAATCCATTAGTCAAAACTTGAAATACAGTATAAACAATTATGTACACCAACTACACAAGTCCGGATAGTGCACCATTCATAGTCCGTGGACCACTGGGCCCAAAATGCAAGGGCGAGGCCCACACTCGATACCAGACTCCAAACGGAGAGAACACTGCAGGGGCATCAGATCGAAATGAAACAGGCACCCCAGGAGGAAGGGAAGGGGGGGCACCTCAGCCGGATGAGTGCACGGAGCCAGCTCCACGAGGGGGCCCAATGCCCACTACTGTTTCCTGGAGAGTTCAAAGCCACAGTCTCTCAAGTCCCTCCAGGGGGTGGTTTGCCCACTGCTGCATCCTGGGGAGTGCAAAGCCACAGTCTCTCAAGTCTCTCCAGTGGGTGGTTTTCCCACTGCTTTATCCTGGGGAGTGCAAAGCCACAGTCTCTCAAGTCTCTCCAGTGGGTGGTTTGCCCACTGCATTATCCTGTGGAGTGCAAAGCCACAGTCTCTCAAGTCTCTCCAGTGGGTGGGTTGTCCACTGCACTATCCTGGGGAGTGCAAAGCCACAGTCTCTCAAGTGGATAACAGTCTCCACTGGTTCTGGAGGGGGCTTGGTGCCCAGAGTGCTTAATCCTGCCAAGGACTGAGGTAGTGGATATGATACTCCACTGGTTCTGGAGGGGGCTTTGTGCCCAGAGTGCTTCATCCTGCCAAGGACTGAGGTAGTGGATGCCTTTCTCCACTGGTTGTGGAGGGGGCTTGGTGCCAAGAGTGCTTCATCCTTCCAAGGACTGAGGTAGTGGATGTGATACTCCACTGACGGTGGTGCAACATGCAAGCTGCCCAGGCTCCTGGAACTGACCACCAGCCTTGTACGACTGACCACTGGGGATGGCAGCCATGTCTGCGGTGGTGCCACTGGCTCAGGATGTTGCGGGGCCGCTGGCGGTGATGGCGGCGGTGTCAGTGGCATCGGGCTTGCGGCGGACTCTGTGGCATCGGTGCTGGCGGCGGGCTCTGTGGCGGCGGTGCTGGTGGCGGTCTTTGTGGCAGCGGCGCTCGCTGGTGGTGGGCTCAGTGACTGCGGTGCTGGTGGTGGTGCAGGTGGGGGTGCAGGTGGCAGTGCTGGTGGCGGTCTTCTCTGCCGTGCAGGTTGGCGTCGACGTGGGCCTGCCCTTGATTTTCTGGCCCTTCCCCACCTTGGATGGTGGCACAGCTCTCTTGCCACTATCTACTTTTGTTTTGCCTGAGCCCTTGGTGGCAGGTGTTTTCGCCTTCTCCCTCCAGGATGTGGGTAACTTTTTTACTTTTGGAGGTGGTGGAATGTCCTTGCCCTCGCTCCGTTAAACACTGGCAGCCCTATTGCTTGGCACACTCCAAAAGCCCGCAGTTGCTGGCACCGCTGTGCCCGGTGATGTGGTGGCTAAGGTGCTGTGTTGGAACCTGGAAAGGCGGGCCCTAGGGAACGGACAGGGGGTGAGGTGTAGGGAAGAGGTCAATACTAGACAGGAAAAGCTTTTTAGACACACTGGGACGGGTAGATGGAGGGGGTTTGGGAGTGGAGGAAGAGCTAGTGGTTGTAGGAGGTGTACGTTTGCTGACTTTGGGTGAAGGTGCATGGGCTGGAGGCTGTTGTGAGGTGGATGGCTGTTGGGTGGGTGTGTGGCTGCGTTTGTGTAGTTTGGGTGGAGGGCTCACAGACACACTGGTAGAGGACATAGGGGATGTGTGAATGGTAGTGGGGGTAGTGAGTGCACGTGAGCGGTGTGTGGTGATGGGCGTGCTGGTGATGGAGGTAGTGGCTGAAGATGTAGTGCATGCAGGTGTGAGTGGAGACGAGACAGGGAGGGAGACATGGAGGAGGGGGACACAGTGGAGGCAGTGGATGTTGGTATGTGTGCATGGGTATGATGCTTGTGTGAGTGCCTGTGGGATGTGTGGTGCTTAAGTTTGCCAGAGCCACCCTTGTGTGTTGAGGTGTGTGCATGCTGGTCTGATGGTGTGCTTGGGATAGGCTGAGGTACAGGGGATTGGGTCTGGGTGGAGGAAGTTGGAGGGGGGAGGCTGGACACAGGGACAATGGCTGTCATCAGTGCTGAGGCCAGAGCCTGAAATGCTCTCTGTTGGGCTGCCTGGCTAGAATGAATGCCCTCCAGGAATGCATTTGTTTGTTGCAAATGCCTCTCTACACCCTGGATGGCATTCAGAATGGTAGACTGCCAAACAGTGAGGGATCTCAGGAGGTCAATAGCCTCCTCACTGAGGGCAGGGGGCTGACTGGGGCAGGGCCTTTAGGTGCCTGGGGCGAAGGAGATGCCCACCCTCCTGGGTGAGTGGCCACGGGACACATGCTGAGGGGCTGCTGGGAGGGCAGTGCTGGTAGGGGGGGTGGCGGCTGTAACTGTTAATGAGTGGGCACAGTGGGGCCCGCCACCGCAAGGGAGCTCCCATCAGAGGAAGAGTCGCTGTTGCTGTTGTCTCCCCTTGTCCCCACCGTGGAGCTCCCCTCGCCCTCCGTCCCACTGGTGGCTTCAAACTCTGTTGTCTCGCCCTCCAGGGCCATGTGGGATGCAGCTCCCTCCTGCTCCGATGCCACTGCTCCTCCGTCTGGTGATGCTAATGCACACAAGAACAGGAAGACCACAAAAAGGGGGGGGGTCAGAAGAAAGACATGTTCAGTGCATGCAATACCACTACCGTTGGCGGACACTACAGACACAGCAGCCCTCTGCACTACGCCATGCACTTAGAGTTCCCTAATTAATCACAGGGACATGGGGTACAAGGCCTATCCCCGATTGCTGCACACATGGAAGTCACAGGAGCCTCACTAGGTGTAGATGGCTCTTACCACTGGTGGGGTTGGGCTGCCACATAGCCTGCTTCACGAAGGGACCTTGCCTACAAAACTCATCCTGGCCTAGGGGAACCCATAGCCCACCTCCCCCACCCAGACACCTCGTAATGTGCGCAGAGTCAGCTGAATGAGAGTGTACTCACCCCCTTGTGGCTGCTGTGATGCCCTCAAGCGCCCATCCAACTTCGGATAGACCACCGCCAGGATCCAGAACATCAGGGGGGTCATGGTGCGACGGGCACCCCTCCCACGTTGGGAGGCCATCCCCAGCTGGGCCTCCGCCGTCTTCTTGCTCCAGCTGCGAATGTCCTCCCATCTTTTACGGAAGTGGGTGCTCCATCTGTGGTGGACCCCCAGAGTCCGGACGTCCTTGGCGATGGCACGCCAAATATCCTTCTTCTGGTGGGCGCTGACCTAGAGGAATAGTACAGGGGAACAGGAAAATCTTTAACCGTCCGGACCGTCACAGTCATTGACCCACGTTCCCATTCTTGCCCTGATGCACATACACTCACCGTCCGCTCATACAGGCCTCAGTCCACCCCCACTGTATCTTCCATCCACACCACTCCAAACAGGCATTGCCCATACAGCATGCTCACAGTGTACTCACCTGTTTGTCTGGAGGACCGTAGAGTAGCGTATACTGGGGGAGGACCCCATCCACTAACTTCTCCAACTCCTCTGAAGTGAAGGCAGGGGCCCTTTCCCCAGACACATGAGCCATCGACGCTTCCAGACCGAGGTCACAGCAGCACTTGGAGTGTAGGTCCTTTCCTGCCGAAGGTCAGGTATCAAATGAGTGAACAGACAGAAAATGCCGGTCACCTCCGCGGCGGTGCATACCGTCACCGCCGGCGTACATCGTCATTGGCTCCTTGGACCCAGAGGGTCCAATGTTAACCAATGCAGGATTGCGCCACGGTCGTCGACCGCCTACAGTGACGGTGTACAGCGCCAGCTCAGTTGCCTCATATCCCCTTGTCCCACCTTAAGGTCAGGCAGCCGCCATTTCAGGGGGCCACATGGCATTATTTTTAAATGTGTCACACCTATCTAGGGTTTGCATACACGCAGTGACAGGCACATTGCGGATTGACAAATGTGTGCAATAATAATTTTTTGAATACCTCAGTGTTGGCTGACTCTCTGCTCGCTGTTCTCGTCCATAGTGCATGTCCGCTGGGGCAGGTGAGGAGATGGCGGCATCCTCTGGTGTACAGACCGCTGGTGGACCTGTCGACAATGGAAGAGAGACACGTAATAGTCACCTACAGACTTGATTGTGCAAAAATCTATGAACTGTGTGCCCAGTTGGAACCAGACCTGATGTCAGCTATCCGTCATCCCACAGAATACCCCCTCTAGTGCAGGTCCTGTCAGTACTCCATTTCCTGGCAAGTGAGTCTTTTCAAGCAACAGTGGCCATTGCATCAGGGATGTCCCAGCCAATGTTCTCAAAGTGTATCCCAGAGTGTTGTCTGCCCTGCTGAAACACATGCGGAGTTACATCGTTTTCCCTCAGGTGGAGGATTTGCCCACAGTGAAAGGTGACTTCTATGCCGTGGGACATATCCCCAACATCATAGGTGCCATTGATGGGACACATGCGGCATTGGTACCCCCCGCAGGAGTGAAGAGGTGTACAGAAACCGGAAGAGCTACCATTCAATGAATGTGCAGATGGTGTGTTTGGCAGACCAGTACATTTCCCATGTGAATGCCAAGTTTCCAGACTCAGTGCATGACGCTTACATTTTGAGGAATAGAAGCATGCCTTATGTGATGGGGCAACTCCAGAGGCACCGTGTGTGGCTAATAGGTGAGGACAAGGACCCTATACCGTGTGAATAGTTGTCTGGGTCTGGGGTTGTCCCTAAGGGTTGGAGTATGTCTAACAGTTGTCCCTCGACATTTGCTGGTGACCCTGGGTACCCCAACCTGTCATGGCTACTGACCCCAGTGAGAAAACCCAGGACAAGGGCAGAGGAACGCTACAGTGAGGCACAAGGGTGAACTAGGAGAGTGATCGAAAGGACCTTTGGCCTCCTGAAGGCCAGGTTCCGGTGTCTCCATAGGACAGGTGGTTCTCTCTACTACTCACTAAAGAAGGTGTGCCAGATCATCGTGGCCTGCTGTATGCTGCAGAACCTGGCTTTGCAACGACAGGTGCCTTTTCTGCAGGAGGATAGTCCAGAAGGAGGTCTTGTGGCAGCTGTGGAGCCTGTGGACAGTGAAGAAGAGGAGGCAGAAGAAGAGGATATCGACAACAGAAACAACGTTATCCAGCAATACTTCCAGTGAGACACAGTTAAGAAGATGTCACTGGCTCACACATCTCATACAATTGTTAGACCTATCATATGTCTGTCACTTTCACCCAGTGTATGGACCCTGACTTGTCACTTTGCCTTTCCATTTCACAGATGTGGGTCCCACTGTGTGACCTCTGCTATATTACCTCATGGACTAGAGCTGTGTGATATAGGTATGTTGACAATACAATCGACATTGATATTTTCCTTAGTTATTGCAAATACACATTTGTGAAAGCACAGACTGACTGCAGATTGTTTTGTGATTCAATGGTGTTTATTTCAGTGCAAAATAGTGGAGGGGGTTGTAAAATGGGCAGGGGTGATGGTGGAGGATTGTACATGGCAGAGTCCAGTCTAGTTGTTTCATAGGTGCATTGTCCAAAGGGGCATAGGAAGTGGAGCTAGGGCAGTTGATGGATGGACAGGGTGACAAAGGGGGACAGAAGGATGACATTCAGGGTGGTCTCATTTCCTGGCGGGGGTCTTGGCATTGTTCTCTGTCTTGTTCCTGGATCTCAGGGACTGTTTGCAGGGTGGTTCTCCATCTGGTGGGGTGCTGGTGTTGTGGTCCTGTGGCAGTGCCTCCTGTCCACTAGCGCCGGCGGAGGTGGTGGGCTGTTCATCATCCAGGCTAGTGTCAGGGGCCCCTTGTTGTGCCACAGTGTCCCTCCTGGTGTTCACAAGGTCCTTCAGCACTCCTACAATGGTGACCAGGGTGGTGTTGATGGACTCCCTGATCCCCAAATACTGTTCCTCCTGCAGCCGCTGGGTCTCCTGAAATTTGGCCAGTACCGTTGCCATCATCTCCTGGGAATGATGGTACACTCCCATGATGTTGGAGAGGGCCTCATGGAGAGTGGGTTCCCTGGGCCTGTCCTCCCCCTGTTGCACAGCAGTCCTCCCAGTTCCCCTGTTTTCCTGTTCCTCTGTCCCCTGAACCGTGTGCCCACTGCCACTCCCCCTTGATTTTCTTGGGGTGGTGGGTTTGCCTGGGTTCCCTGAAGTGGTGGACACACTGCTGCTTGACGTGTCCTGGGGACAGAGGGATGGGCCCGCTGGGTGGGAGCTGTGCTAGTGTTTCCTGAGGGGGGAGGCTCTGTGTTGGCATGTGCCAGTGTCAGGGGAACCGACTGTCCCGAGGTCCCAGATGGGCCGGGCTGGTCATCTTGATCCAGTTGGACAGAGCTGCTGTCATCACTTTGGGCCTCTTCTGTGGAGGGAGTGGACATGTCTGGAACCTCCAGTCTGGTGACATTGGGTAGGGGTCCTGCAGGGGTGTAAAGACATGATTATTGCATCTGTGTGTGCCATCGTATGGAATGGGTGAGTGACCCTGTACTCCAGTGCTTGCATTCTTGAGTAGGACCTTGTGTGATAATTGGTTTGGGGTCTGTGTGGGTATCTGTAGTGGACATGCTTTGGTGATGGGTGTCCATGCTTTGTTGTTGCATGCAGGGCTTGGTATTGGGATGTGTGAATTGTGATAGTGGGGCATATGTGAGGTGTTGGAATGATGGGGTGAGGGTGAGGGTGGGGTATGTGATAGCATGCAGGTAGGGTGGTGGATGTAATAGTTAAGATTTGACTTAACAGAGTCCATTCCTCCTGCTACTCCTGCGAGGCCCTCAGGATGCAGTATAGCCAAGACCTGCTCCTCCCATGTTGTTAGTTGTGGGGGAGTCGGTGGGGGTCCGCCCCCAGTCCTCTGAACTGCAATCTGGTGTCTTGAGACCATGGAACGCACCTTCACCCGTAGGTCGTTCCACCTCTTCCTGATGTCATCCCGTGTTCTTGGATGCGCTATAGCTCCATCTTCCTAGTTATGGAGGTGTGCTGCACCTGTGACCCGAATAGCTGTGGCTCTACCCGGATGATTTCATCCACCATGACCCTGAGCTCCTCCTCAGAGAACCTGGGGTGTCTTTGCGGTGCCATGGTGTGGGTGATGTGTGGGGTGGTGTGTGTTGTGTTGTGTGAGGGGATGTGTTTGTGTGTGTTGTCTGAGGTGTGTGGATGTTGTGTGAGTGATGGTGTTGCATGCCTGTGGATGCTAGTATTGTTGATGGTGGTGTCTCTCTCTGTGCTTCTTTCTCAGTTTTTGTCGTAGGGGTTTGTGGGTGATGTGGGTGTGTGTTTTATATTGTATTGGGTGTGTGGGAGTGGTGTGTGTATGTGTATCAAGCGTGTGTATTTCGAATTGTCCAATGTGGTTGTCTTTTGTAAATATGTGTGCATTTTGAGCGCGGCGGTGTGTACCGCCAATAGAATACCACCGTTGAAAGACCGCCACGTGGATTCGTGGGTCGTAATAGTGTGGGCTTATTCCTGTTGGCGTGACGGTGGAGGTTTTGTTATCGCCAGTTTATCACTGCCCTTTGGTGTGGCGGACTGTGTGGGTGTCTGGATTTTGGCGGATTCCGGCCTGTGGGTCGTAATAGCTGTAGCGCAATTCCACCACCGCAACGGTGTGTTGGCGGTCTTCTGCACGACGGTAAGCGGGATTTACTGCCAATGTTGTAATGAGGGCCTAAGTGCTGAATGACGTCTGAAGTTTCTTATAGGTAATCAGTTCATCCAGTGATGCCCGCTCTTCCTCCTCCAAATGTGGCAGAGAGACATATACCAAAAAAGCAGCTCTGTGATCCCCCGTAACATAACACTGTCCATATAAATATCGCTTGGGTGCTTCTGAAATGTCCTGTTTATTGACATCTGTATGTTAACCAGATGCCCTCTCTCACTGCTTGAGACAACTACAGGCTCCTGGGTTTCCTGCTGGTGAAGTAGCCATGCCAGCATGGCACCCATCCTATTCCCTTCTGTGTACAATCTCTGACAGTAGGCCTTGCAATTATGTTTCTCCTGCCTACGCCTATCATTTAGAAGTTCACTTCACATCTGTTGCCATTCCCCCATTTGATGTGACTGTGTTGGAAGGGCATCTTCCAGCTCTCACACCGTACTCCTCCGTGTGTGAGATACCTATCCAATTGTCTTTGAACCCCACTAGTGTTTTTGAGGCAGACCCTTCTCAAAAGTACCGTCATTGCCCCCAAGTCATGTGTTCTACTACCGAGCTCCCCCAGTTCTCCTTAAAGTAAAGGGACAATTCTTCTAGTAGAACTGCTTCATAGGGGGGGGTCAGGTAGGGTCTCCACCTGTAGGCACAAGAGAGGGATTGCTGAGCATCCCTGCTCACTAGTCAGGCTCATTATCAGTGGGGAGTGATCAAAGAGGTCTTGTGAAAGGTAGGATATGTCTTTAACCTGTTTAACTACAGCAGAAGACACTACGCAGTAATTTAATCAACTGTGTGTTCCTGTAGCAGGTGGGAAACAGCAATATCCCTTTGTCTGGGGGTGTGACTGTCTCCATGGGTCAGACCGTCTGAGCTTTCGTATTGTATCTACCAATTGTCAAGTCATATGCAGTTTTGTGTGTATTTATTGTGGCACACAGTCCAGGTCTCCATCTATCACTCATTTACAGTTGCCTGCTAAGAGTATATCCTCTGCCAAATACTCTGCAGAAACTGTTACTACCCCTCTATAGAACTCCCCACAGTCATTATTAGGAGCATACACATTATTCAGGCATACCTCATGTCCATCCAATGTACCGGAGAGGATCACAAATCTCCCCTCTGGATCCAACACATGTCTGCTGTGCTCAAAGAGGATTCTAGGGGCCACCCAGATTAGTACCCCTCGAGCATACCCTGAATGCGAAGGTGCATAAACTTGCCCCCTCCACCTTTTCCTAACATTGGGGATACATTCGCCCCACACATGCATCTAGGGGAGGAAGGCGATCGACACCCGGCACTGCTTCAGATAAGCATGAATTCTAGGATGCTTCTCTAGTTGTGCCAGACCTCTAGCATTCCATGTCATCAGTTTAAATACTTCAGCCATTACCGTCTTTGTATTCTATAAGCCATTCCAAGTGGATCCTGTACTGTGTACCCACGTGGAATCATCTTTTCTGTTCCCCCCATTTCAGATATCACCGCAACCATTCACATGACTAGCATTCATCCCTTCCAAACTGCAAAAAATCCAACCTTTAAAGCGTGAATAGTCATTTTCAGGCTACGTGTGATTTTCAGGCTACATGTGATTACAAAGTCTTTGGGAAATGCATTCATGTTTTTGAACCCCTCCCCCACTTTTTTATATTACCTTGACAAATCTCCACTAAACTTTGCATACTATAGAAAGAGGACTAGGCCTGCAAAGTTTTGTGGAGATTTGTCAAGGACTTAATCATACGATGAATAGATGAATAGATAGATAGATAGATAGATAGATAGATAGATAGATAGATAGATAGATAGATAGATAGATAGATTTAAAAGCAATGAGATATACGCAAATATAATATTTTGGGATAATTGGCCATCTGCTCTTTAAGAGAAAAGAAAAAGATTTTGCAATCAGTCTTCTGAGATCTATATTAAAAAATCTTTGCAGCCAAAAACTCTTCACAACCAACACAGCTTTTACAGGACATCTGCTTTTTCAAGGCTCACATTCAGGCATTTCAATCTGTGTGAATGGAATTCTCTTGATAGAAGTTAAATACCACAACCCAACTCCCATGGCCAACTTCCAACTTAATGCATCTATTACTTGACCATGATCATCTAACCCTCCTGGTAGGCTCAGAAGTATTTGATATTAATCTCTGCTTTCACCTCTTATAAATTTTCTTGCGCCAAATTCCACTTTCATCGAGATAATTATGTTATATATGTTCCCTCGAGAATCATCAACAATAGTTCCAAAGCAGTGAATTTGAGTTTCCTCCTCCCGTTAATCGATCTCCAAATATTGCCTGTGAAAACGTTGTTTAGCAAAGCATCCTTTCGGCCTCCAGCATCAAAGCACAAACACTGAAATACACCAGTTATAGGGTATTAACCTAACTATAACTTGAAACCCATTATGCACAGCTATTGACCTCACATATTGCGTCATTCAAATTACAGAGCTTGAAAATAGCAGCGGCAGTCAGAACTGACACACAACTTCAGTAATTGACATCTGCACCCATGACAATCATACTTATTTAAAGTACTTGATATTGTGGGGGTCATTCTGACCCTGGCGGTAATTACCGCCATGGCGGAGGTTGGCGGTAGCACCGCCAACAGGCTGGCGGTGCTCCGCCGGGCATTCTGACTGCGGCGGTACAGCCGCGGCCAGAAGCGGAAAGCCGGCGGTGTACCGCCGACTTTCCGCTGCCCATGGGAATCCGCCATAGCGGCGCAGCTTGCTGCGCCGCCATGGGGATTCTGACAGCCCATACCGCCATCCTGTTCCTGGCGGTTCACCCGCCATGAACAGGATGGCGGTATGGGGTGTCGTGGGGCCCCTGGGGGCCCCTGCAGGGGCCCCCGTAAGAGGGCCCCACAAAGAATTTCAGTGTCGAAAGAAATTCGCGACGGGTGCAACTGCACCCGTCGCACCTTCCCACTCCGCCGGCTCCATTCTGAGCCGGCTTCCTCGTGGGAAGGGTGTTTCCCGCTGGGCTGGCGGGCGGACTTTCGGCGGTCGCCCGCCAGCCCAGTGGGAAAGCCAGAATGACTGCAGCGGTCTTTTGACCGCGGAGCGGTCTTTCGGCGGGAACCGCTTGGCGGGCGGCGACCGCCGTCCGCCGCGGTCAGAATCACCCCCTGTATGTTTAAACACTTAGGTGGTCATTATGAACATGGCGGTAACCACCGCCAACAGGCTGGCGGTCCGGACCACCAAATAATGAAGCACATGAGAACCAGGCAGCTGGCCATCTACCCACCGCCATTTTGAACTCCTGCTGATGTCGTGGGAGGCCATCTTCAGCCCGGCCGAAAGGCCCTACCTGCCCACCAAATAATGAAACACCACACCGCCATCAGTTCCGGAGCGTGAACCACCGCCACGCAAAGCTTGACAGAAATGGCCCATATTAAGGGAAACTGGAGGCACACAGAACGCGCCGACGCTGACATGGAGCGAGAGTTGGAAATAATCCCAGTGCTGCTCCTTGCCATATTTCTCCAGGACCGTGACCGATGACGAAGACGACAGAGGTAAGTACCGCAGCCTAGTACACATGGGAGGAAAGGGCACAGTTACCCACCCACCCACACAAGAACGCACTCTCAACCCCTCCCACCATCCCAAGCCATACATGCCATAACAAGATGTACTTACCAGACACAAGTAAACAAATACCTGCACCAATGCACACACCTGTGCACCCCACACCCCCACAGTGAAACCCTGCACAACGGGTCAATATTGTACCAACAGGACTGCTGGGCACTAAAATTTACTCCAACTAGATTAAAATCAAATTTACAAACAAGGACATAGGCCAGTCCATATGTACAAGTCCCGGAAGGGCAAATTTAGGCCCCACTTGACTCCTACGATGGCAAAGGAAACTCCACTGAGAAGGGGCATCTATGAGGCAGCCAGGCACCTCAGGGATCAGGGATAGGGGGTGGTGGAGATGGTGAGTCATGTTTGGAAAGGGGGGTCTTGGGCTTAGATTTAGGAGGTGGAGAGGGTTTGGGCTTGCCCTTGGAAGGAGGGCGAGTGGGCCTGGACTGGGGGTAGCAGAGGGACCTGGGGCAGCACAGGGCTTCTTCCTCCTTGGGGAAGGTGCACAGGAATGGGAAGGGCGGACTGTTGAGGACTTTGAAGAGGAAGAAGTGGACTGGGTGAGGGCATGGGAACGTTTAGGGACAAGACGGGATGGGCCAGTGGGTTCAAACAGGTCAACACGGGAGAGGAAAAGCTTCTTAGGTACAGTTGGAGGGGTTTTGGAGCCAGGTCTGGGAGTGGAGGTTGAGGGAGTGGTGGTACGAGGTGTAGGTGTGCTGGACGTGGATGCAGGTGCCTGTTTAGTCTGCTTATGTATGGTGGATGTGTGTGGTGTGGATGAGAGTGAGCTTTTGAGTGTTTTGGGAGGAAGGGGGTGAACACAGAGGGAGAATACATGCTGCCAGTGTATATGGATGTTGTGTGTGTGTCTGCAGGTCTGCTGAGTGCTGCAACTGTCTGCGAATGTAGTTGTGGTGAGTGCAGGTGTAGTGCCTGGGGTGCATGACTTGATGGGAGAAGAAGACGCCCACCCTCCTGGGTGAGCGGGCACGGGCAACTTGGTGGGGAGCTACTGGGAGGGCGGTGATGGTATGGGGGTGGCGGAAGATGGCAAAGAATGGGTGGGCCCAGTAGGGTCCACCACCACCAGGAAGTTGCCATCGGAGGGGGTATCTGAGTCACTACCTCCAGTGGTAGTTGCCTCCCCCGAGGTACTCCCCTTGCTCTCCAACCCACTGGTCCCCTTGGCATCGGTGGACTCTGCCACATGAGTCCAGTGGGCTGCAGCATCCCCACTCACTGGTGCCTCAGCTCCCTCGCCAGAAGATGCTAAAGTACACAAGAGAACGGGGTGGGGGACAAAACAAGAAAGAGGTATGCCAATTCCAGGAAATATGTACATGTTGGGACACATACACTTTCACCCAGCTCAGGCACTAACCCTCAGCAAACACAACATATGTTATGAATGTGCCCCTGACTGGTAGGCATGACTCCACAGCACACTACATTCCCATCCTGCCCCACTACTCTGATACACTTTGTAAAGTGAACCAATGAGAGATGATGACAAGCCAACACATCTGCAAGTCCATGAGGCTACATTGAATACAGTGGCCTAAACAGAGGACCCCTCACAGTACTACAGACCCAGCCAAAACTACCTAGGACACTATCCCATGGACGTTGAGGGGGCAGGACTGCAGGGATACACCTGTCTATGTGCCTGGCACTACTATCCATGCACCGCTTAGCACCTAACTACACTCATCCTAGGGGGTGTGTGTTCTCACCCCCTTGTGGCTGCTGTGCTGCCTTGAAGCGCCCATCGAAATCCGGATAGGCCACGCCAGAATGCTGGCCATTAGGGGGGGGCAAGGTCTGACGGGCATCCCTCCCTAGTTGGGAGGCCTTCCCCAGCTGGGCCTCACCGGTCTTCCTGGCCCAGCGCCTCAGGTCTTACCACCACTTCCTACAGTGGGTGCTTTGCCGGTTGTAGACCCCCAGGATCCACACCTCCTTGGCGATGGCTTGCCACAGCCCCCTCTTCCGATGGGTGCAGACCTGCATAGTACACACAGAGTAAAGAAAGAGATGTCAATGTAGGTGCCCCAAACACAAATGCCATGCACGTTTAACCTGACACGGCCCATGCAGACATACATATGAACAATTTCCAAGACAAAAATTACCAGATACACTATGGGTGAGCATTCACACAGCAAACAAAAATGCATACAGGCATCCGCCACATTCACACACATCTAAGGAGGACAAATAGCAACTCATCTGCTCCTCTGGTCGCCCATACAGTTTGGCATGCAGGGGTAGGACCCTGTCCACCAGCTTCTCAAGCTCCTCGGTGGTGAAGGCCGGGGCCGGTTCCCCTGTAACACATGCCATCTCAGGGACCAGAGTCAGGACACAGTAGCACACGCAGTGGAGTTCTTCCCTTCTCGTAGTGCAGGAGTCAAGTGTCAAGGCCATGTCAAAATGGCACTAGATACCGCAGCAGTGTGCACCATCACCACCAGTGGAGATCATGATTGGCCCAGCTTCCCCATTGATGTTATCCAATGATCAGGTGCACGGCGGTGAACACCGCCTACCGCCATGACGACAAACGCCAACGGAATGAAGTCACTTCCACAATACACTACCTGTATGGCAGGAGGCTGCCATTTTGCATCCACCATGCCACCATAGCCTGGCCGGGGGCCTCATCCATCGATCCAATCCCTCTCCCCTTCGTCGAGTACTGACATGAGTACTGGTCCTCCACATGGAATCATGGTGGGAAGTGTGTCTACACTGTGATGCCATTATGACTGAGACACCTCACCACACATTAACCTGACAGGATTACGTCATTCTTTGTGTCTTTGTGATGTACATTTTGTGTCACATGTAAAACAGGAATTCTGTCACCATATGATGTAAGTGTATGTCCCAACTCTCAATGTGTCTTCCTTCCTTCCCCATAGGTACAGACCAAAGTGGCGGGGAGAGCCCCATCTGTTTACAGACCCCTGGTAGATCTGGCCACCATGGAGGAATGTCACATCATCATACCACCTGAATCAATCTACAATCCTGGAACTCTGTGCAGAAATGGAGCCTGTTCTGAAGCCAGCTAATAGGAATTCCCATGCCATATCTATAACTGTACTCCATTTTTTGGTCACAGGCTCATTCCAAGTGACAGTGGGCATGGCTGCCGGGGTATCTCAGCCAATTTTCAGCCACATCCTGTCCAATTTCCTGAATGCATTTGTGCAACACCTGCAAAGTTATGTCCAGTTTCCCCAAAGGGCTGATCTCACCACCATCAAATAGGAATTCTATGCTTTTGCAAATATCCCCCATGTGATAGGTGACATTGATGGTACCCACATAGCCCTCATACCCCAAGAGTAAATGAACCGGTGTTTCGGAATCGTAAAAACTATCACTCCATGAATGTCCAATTGGTGTGTACTGCTGATCAGTACATTTCACATGTCAATGTAAGGTTCCCAGGATCAGTCCATGATTCATTTGTCCTGAGAAACAGCAGTGTGCCACACATGATGGAACAGCTACAGGGGGACAGAGCTTGACTCATAGGTGATTGTGTATTACACTGGATCAGTTAAATAGCTGACAGGCAGGCTGTATGAAGTAGATAGTGTGTGTTTCAACCCACTTTCCCCGTCTTTTCAAGGGGATTCTGGCTAACCAAAAATGCAATGGCTCCTGACACCTGCGAGAAATCCCAGAACAGATGCAGAAAGGCATTATAATGAGGCACATTGTCAAACTAGGAGGGTGATTGAGCGGACCATAGGACTCTTGAAGGCAAGATTTTGTTGCCTGTATCCCTCTGGAGGATCCCTGTGCTATGTCCCTGACAAGGTGTGTAAGATGGTGGTGGCCTGTTGCATGCTGCACAACTTGGCTGCAAGGAAATCTATCCCACATCTTGAAGAGGAGGATGATGTCCAACCAGCCCTGCCACCTCAGAGGAGGGATGAGAGTGATGGTGAAGAAGAGGGGGAAGACATCAACTCCAGGACCCAGCTAATCCAGCTATACTTCCAGTGACTCTCAGGTACATTTCTTATGATGCTGAAGGATTCACTGCATTGTTTCAGGGTGACTCATGTAGTAAGTGCTATGGTGTCCCTTACCAGTGATGTAGCAAATACATGACTGCAGTGGCAGATGTGTTACCGCAATGGAATGTACAGTGTGGCATACTTCAGATACTACAGTCTGTTAGACACCCTCCTGCAATGCAAGCGGCACCATGATGGTAACTGGCTATTGCACACACAATCACATTTGATTGCTTATAATAAATACGGAGAGAGATTTAGGATGCTCTAGTGTATTTATTCAAAATCAAGACATCCATGAGTGATGGGACAGTGGAAGGGAGTGAACACATGGTGAACAATATTCCCAGGTACATTTGCACAGCTGTTGGTAGCACAGGGGCACAGTCCATAAGGCCATTGGAAGATGGTGAAGTGGTAGTGGCATGTCAACAGGGTACCTCAGTAGCAACCAAGGGAGACAGTTCAGGGCAGAGTCACTTCCTAGTGGTGGTCTTGGTCTTGGCTGATGTTTCAGTGGGTTATCTGGGTCTGAGGCCACGTTTGTGAGTGTGAAGCTGGGCTGCAGGGGAAGGGGTGCTGGTGCCCTGTGAGTCCTGTGGCAGTGTCACCAGTCCAGTAGCTGCTGCAGATGTAGATGACAGGGCAGTGTCCTGGCTAGTGGAAGGGGCCTGCAGGTGGGTGGAGGACTCAGACTGGATGTTTGTCTGGTGCTGCAGCACCCCTGCAATGGTGGCCAATGGTAGCAATTAGTTGTTTCCATTACTCCATGGCCTCCTGGTGGTGTGCTACCTGCAGCCTCTAATTCTAGTCCAAGGTTGCCAGGATCTGGCCCATCCTATCCTGGGAATGGTGGTATGCTCCCAGTGCCTCAGCAATGGCCTCCTGGGAGCAGCATCCCTCCTTGGGCCACTCCCCTGGGCCACTGTTTCCATCCCACTGGCCCTAGCCCCCTGTGCCTGTGTCCCCTGCACAGATCTGGCAGCCCCACTTGAAATGGGCCCTTCATCATCCTGCATGGTGGTGGGTGGGGACTTAGGCCTCTGTACATGTGGGCAGCAAGTCCGTGACCTGAGGACACTGGTGTGGGGGTGTTGGGCCAGAGCTGATTGTGGTGGCTGGTTGGTAGGGGTGTCAGTGGTGTCCTTGGTGGGGCTTCTGGAGGGTGACTGTCCAGGGGTGTGGGATGGGCCAGGTATTTCCTCTGTGTCCAGACATCCATCTGCACTCTCCTGAGTGGGCCCTTCGTCTTCATGTGAAGGACTGGCACTCCTTAACGTCTCCGTCCAGGTGGAATGGGTGGTGGTGCCTGTGTGTGGGAGAATTGAGATGTGGGTGTCTTGCACATTCTTGTCATTTGCAGCACTGGTCAGCGGTAATTGGTGGTTGGATTCCCATGTAGTGGCATGCAGGGTCCCTTTGTGTTCTCTTTAATGCATTTATTGTGGGGAGGTGGTGCATTGTGGGTGTTGTGGTGCTCCTGAGATTACATGCATGGGTTGGTGCATGTGCACAGGGGGCTGGATGGTTATTTGCATGGAGGATTGTGGGCATGCAGGTGACATTGATAGGAGTGTCTGGATGATGTGGACTGGGTAGGAGATGGGGTCCTGGTGGTAGTGAGAGAGATGGGGTGACATGCATTACAGGTGTGGTGACTGGTGGGGTATTGTAGTTGACTTACCCAAGTCCAGTCCTACAGTGAGTCCAGTGAGGCTCTCCGGGTGCAGGATAGCCAAGACCTTCTCCTCCCAGTCGAAGTATTTGGGAGGAGGAGGGTGGGGGTGACTACCACCAGTCTTCTTTACAGCGATGTTGTGCCTGGATGCCATGGAATGCACCTTCCCCCGCAGGTCGTGCCATCTCTTCCTGATGTCGTCCCTTGTGCGTGGATGGTTTCCCACAGCGTTGACCTTGTTGACTATCCTCTGCCATAGCTCCATCTTCCTGGCCAAGGGTGTCTGCTGCACCTGTGCCCCAAATAGGTGTGGCTCGACCCTGAGTATTTCGTCCACCATGGTCCTTATCTCCCTTTCGGTGATGAAAAGGTTCTTAGGGGTTGCCATGATGTGGGTTGTGGGTGGTGTGTTGTAGGTGTGTGGGTGAGGGTGCTGTTGTGTGGTTAGGTGTGTGGCTTGTGATTTGTGATGGTGGGTGTGCAATGTATGAGTTTTGGTGGTGTTTTTGTGTGTGTGACGTGTGATGGTTAGTTCAGTGTATGCGTGTTGTGGTGTCAATATTTGTCATGCTATTGGCATTGCAAAGGATTGTGGGGTGTGTATGTGTGTGTTTTAAAGTGTTGTGGATGTGTGTCAGGTGTGTGCTTTTCGAACTTGCCAATCAATGTGTGCAATTGTTGTTGGCGGGTCCCATTGCTGGCCGTAGCAGTCTGTTCCGCCAATGGTCGTTCGATATTCACTGTCCGCCGAGCTGATTTGTGCATCATTATTTGATGGGCGGGGAATTTGTCTGCATGGCGGTGGCGGGGTGAGGTGTACTCCCTTTCCGCTGTAGTTGGCCCTGGCGGTGGGTGGAGGTTGCAAGATTTTTGGAGGTTTGTCTTTTTGGCATCATTATACGGCAGTGTGCAGTTCACCGCCACTGGCGGTCTTTTGTTCACTGTCAGCACGGCGGTCGGCGGTGATTGCTGCCAAGTTCATAATGAGGGCCTCAGTATAGATACATAATAATGCACGATGGGTTGGCCTGTACAAGCGTTGCATCAAAACAAAGTGGAAAAACCTTTGTGCATTTTCAGATAATAATGAAGTGATGTAAATCATCTACCATCTTTAGTCAGTGCTCCTCACCATAAACAGACGTTCCAGTTTCATTTTGAAAGACACATGCTTGTGCTGTAGGACATTCTACTAGATTGCGATGGCTGTGGGACAGAGGAAAGCTTAGTTTTATTTTGAAATAACTTGCTGCAGCTCAAATAATGTGAATGCTTAGTTGGTCTGACTCTGTATTAAATTTAAATGGAAATCTATTTGAAAAAAATGCCAAAAATGACATTTAAAAAAAATAATTAAGGACAAAGATAGAAAACAGGGTGGAAGACTCCCTGCAAGAGTACGATAAAGGGACAGGAAATGTAGCGTGGTGGAAGAAAGAGGCATGAAGAAGAAATAGAATCAAGACTAACAGCCTTGGTAATTGACTGCCTCAGCATCTGGCAGAGCATGGCTTGGACCCCACGTTTTACGCTTGCATGTACAGCCCTAAAGGCCCTTGGAGTTTGTGCTGAGTGTTTACCAAAATGCCAGTGGGGTACAGGTAGAGCACCCTCTGATGCCCTTTGCTAGCAAACAATTTGTGTGCCAGTTCCTGTCCTTATGCAAATGCAGTCACATATTGCACTATGCACATGGTGAGGTCAATGTCGGGGTGATGAACGAGAGCAGAAGAAACTCTACTGTTTCTACCTGCCCTCACAGCAAGCGAATCACCTGTGAAGAAATACAGATTTCTCTTAAATATGCTTCCCACATCAACAGATTACCAACGTTAATCACTGGAAAGTTTCAATCTGAGTGCAGACATTGACCTGTAGTGCAGACATTGACTTGGTAATTTTCAAACTGAGGGGCCAGAAAAGTAATTAATTACCTTGTTAACTAAGCAATACAGATCTCACTCCACGTTTAACTTTAAACAGGCAAACTTTAAATGCGATGATAACCTTCATTATTGTGCAACATAAAAAACAATCTTTCCAATTGGTTTACGATAGTACTGATGAACACAGTGGGCTGAGCGGGGTCGAGGGAGATCATGCACTGGACACTGTGGGGAATAGACAGACTGTCTATAGAGCAGAAGAAAGAAGTACTAGCAGCTGGCACCAGTTTCCGTGCATGCAGTACTACCAGCCCACTCCTTCTGCACAGGCAGGCTTTGGAGACCGTCTGCAGTAAACAGATGACTTGCATTCAGCATGGCAGAATGTAAGTCAGGCCCAGGGACCAACACCAGGACTGGCTATGAATGACCTGGCACCTGTGCTGTTCAGCTGTACTGCACAGAAGTGAACTATTTGGGGTACTGTGCCATTTAGATGACAATCCTCCCATGCAGGGACATCACCACTAACTGTCAACCATGCACCATGCACAGAAATGCCACATCCTGGGTGGGGCACAAGGAAGAAGATGCAGCACAGCAATTTCAATTCACTGAGGCTCGCTTGTGTTGTGGACAGTTGTGGACCAGCAGGACTGCTGCCAGCGGGAGATGCACAGCAAGTGCTGGTCCCAAAAAGTAAATGCTGGTGTGGACCACTACTATACACATCACACATTAACCACTGATGTCGTTTAAATCATTTTGTTCAGGTTGAGGCAGAGTCTAGCTGCTTGGTTTGTAATATCTGTAATTTAAAGATATATTTCAATGGGTCTTCTGATCAGAAAATGTTGCAGTAGTTCAATCTGGATCTCATCAAGGCCCTCATCAATTTGATACAATGTGACAACTGGAGCAGAGTGATGATGCATTTCTGCAACATGACGGGGGAGTTAAAATTAGGTGACAAAGAGTGAAGTAGTATATTTAAAAGCTGTTCTTGGGTTCTCTAGAGAAATACCTCCCAGTAAGTTACTTCTGGGCATTTCTGGATTAGTGTCCATCTTGGTTATGTCTAAAGATTGAAGGTTCTAAAAGAACACATATCCTTAATTTTTCTGGAAAGAATATAATTACTTCATCACACATGAAGAGAGCAAGAATGTAGGAATGGGGTTGTTTGTCTTAAGGGTGTCAGTATGAAAAACGAGAGAAGCTCACATTGGGTACATTTTCTCCTTTAACTAAGCATAATATTTGGACAAAACTATGTGGCTTCCCTGTACTCTTTGAAAGATTAAGAGTCACCTAATCTCTTCCAAATCAACTTCTCTGCTTTACTTTTGTAACTTTTGGTAGTCCTCAAACAGTCGAGGAACACAGATTACATGGGATGGGTCTAGATGAGTCCTGCATTTTTTTCTGAAAGAGATTTAAAGCAAAACGGCTGGTTTTCTCGTGGCTCCTAACTGCGCAGTTGTTAAACTCGTATGGTTCAAGCTGACACCAATGAGGCTCAAGCTGTGAGTGTGAGGCGGCAATTGAATATTTGTTTTGGAAAAGCCAGAGAAGGCATGTGCATTGGTGCACCGGAAATAGCCCCTGGAGAGGTGTGTACAATTAGTGGTGTGATTCAATCGGGACATTCCAGGTTCGGAAAGTTTGGATATGCCTGCACTGGTATTCTCCACATTTTTGTGACTTTATGTCAAGTTCAATAATGGCTGTCAAAAAGCAAAACACTATGCATGATGGCACACCTGGAGAAAACATTATGCTTATCAGGGAAGTGAGGAATTTTGCAGCACACGCTCAAATGCCTTTCGACCCCTTTAGCCAGGCTCTGCTTGTTTGGACTTTTCATAAATAAACAGGTTTTTAAGCGAACTAGAAATCACGAAAGTTATGTCTACAATGAAGCGGCCCACGCTTTTAACTCGTCCGTCCCTTATTACCATCTGCATGAAAACTTTTGTCATACAAAGGAGGTTTCTGCGTTAATGCTTCCAAGTGAGTGGGTGTTGCACGTTACCTTGTTGCTTCCCGTCCCTAACTCAGCAACGTCCCACCATTTCTTTGTAACCTACACCTTTTGTGCTTGTGGCAGGCATGCTCGATCCATGCTGGTACCTTCAAGTCGGTCTAAGAACTGGAAGTGCACAAAATGTAAAATCTACTGTTCAAAAAAGTATTGAACGCTGGGTCGTCTTACCTTTAGTTTTCACAAAACCACATAAAAACAAATTGCAGGTCCTTGCTGCTTAAAACCTAATGTGCGCGTTGAGAAGCACAGTATATTATTTCATTAAGTGCTTTTTCGAGAGAAGGGGATTTGGAAGTAAAACTGCTGGCTTTGTGTGGCAAGGTCACGACCTTTGACAACTTCGAAGCCTGTCTCTTTCATCTTCACGGTCCCCCGAGACCCCTAACTTGCAGAGGAACCGAAGCCGGTAAGCCGGGGCCAGACAGAATTCGGCATTGTTGTGGGGGGCTACGTTCTTTCTTCTTTTTTTGCCTAAACAAAACAGATCTGAGCTGAGCCAAGGAAACAAAAATGTATTGTTCCTCGCAGATGGAAGCGAGTGTTGCCTAGGTAACCAGATTAATCTCCTTTTTCTCTCCCTTCCTCTCTTGTAGTGCAGTAATCGGTGGGCTCTTTTCACAAAAAAGCCAGCCTCAAAGCTGGGCCTCTAACTAGGTTCCTAATTAGCTGCAATTTACAATGAAGACAACATGATGAGATAATAGAAATTTGCAAAATAATGACATACCTCAGCAAAATATTCCTCCTCCTAAGAACCATTTTTATACAAAAACAATAAAGAGGGCCCTTCTAAAGCAAAGCTGGAAAATGGTGGTGTATTATGTGACACAGAACATTATTGTTCGCCTCTTGCTCCCCCAATCAACAGCGTATTGTTTGGCATCTTAAATAAAAATGACTCAAATACAGGCCTTATAATGATCTCCATTGCGCTAATATATACAGAGTAGTCAAAAATGTATCTGAGCCAAAGCCAATGGGGCTGGAAGAGGAGAGGGTCCCGGAAAAGGTAATTTAGAATACAATGCAAGCGCAAAAAAAGAAAACCATTGGAGGGGGACAGAGCCATTATCCATGAGTTTTAATCACCAATATCATTCTGATTCAAATCAGAGCGCTGCAACACAAAACGGGCAAGTAGAAGGAATATAATGGTGGTCAGCATTTGTTTCTTGTCCCACTTAGCTAGAAGGCGGTAGGCTCTAAATGCTCTAGCTAACAATTCCCTTGATTACAATGTGAAAGAGCAGCACATACATGGCACTCACAGTGAGATAAGCTATGGCACCGAGGCCACACTCGCGATGTGTAGAATCAGACAAGTGGGACAGACAATAACGAAGAATACACAATCAAAGAACGCAGTATTGTTTACCTTATAAACAATGGGAGGAGACCAAAGTAAAAAAGCAAAAGAGAAAATGGCCGACCTCTTTCTGGAGAAGTCTGGACATTGAGCCCTTGGTTTAAAAAAGTGCAGTTCTGCATCTTCATTTGGTTCAAGTTGACAATAACAACAGGAGCCATGTTTTTAAAGGGGTCCTGGGGTCATGGAGCAGCAGAATCGTCAACCTTGTACAATAGCTTGGCAAACGAGTCATATCTGTCAATATTTTGGCAGCCTTCAAAATGGTCAATTAAATGAAGGCCTCACTGTTTTTGGAGGTATTGGCTGCGAAGGGTACACTGCACAAACTCTGACTAATACACAGTCTGCCACAGAAGCCTGTCACACAATGGTTAGAAAGAAGAGAGACAGAATGAAATGACATCTCGTTTATTGCAACCCATTCCCTGCCCTCCTAACACTACATAAAAAATGTACAAAGGAGCACGAAGATGAGCAGTCTAGTTGCGTGGAATGGTTATGGAACAGCTGCAGAGATCTACTTACCACACCTGAGCGGAACTAGAGACTCAGTGATGAATGTCTGTTCGAATCTGATGACAGAGCAACTTTCAGAAACTAGGGCCTTGGCATTGTAGACCAAGATTCTTTTAAGCGCGCTGTTTGTATCATTAGTTGTGTACAGAACGGTCACACTACAACACGCGTGCTGATCCAGAAGGCCCTTGCAAGATTTTTTTTACCTCAGACGTAACTTCCTAAAGAATGGCAGTGTTGCATTGCCCCATATGCAGATGAAAATGCACTTTCTACTACGTTGTGTAGAATTTCATCCCTGCAGGAATGTGGACCGGTGATCTCCAACACCAGGCACAGTGCCAGACAGTTGGTCTGCCTGGCTTAATGATCCTCAGGGTATTGTTGAGGCATCCATGTTTATTGAGAAGTGGTCTCAGGGTCTCTGGCATTCGGGTGCAGGGTGGGTCCAAGCAAGAGAGGCCAAGCTAGTGGACCTCGTGACAGCTGTATGCAACCATCACAGGGCACATCTTTTCCTTTCTTTGGTGAGCGGCCAGAATCACTCAGGGAGTATGCAGTCAGTCACGTCTCCATCCCAGGGACTGCAGGAACGTTGGCACTGCTGAGGGTGAATTGCTTCCCTCAGCTCATGTGCTGAACTGGCACTTGTGCCAGGGGATGGTGGATATCCGTGATTTTCATGGTAATGCCAACATGCATTTGAAATAACTCTCCTGCTGAATGTTATAGAGGAGAAACTCCGCAAGATATTCAGTGTTGAATCAGGGACTTTTTTGGTAATGTAAAAGAGCATAAGGCTATATAAATCATTCTTCGGTCCAAATCAGGTGGACTGAGATAGCACTCCGTCTGACCATGATTGCTCACTATTTCTGCAGCTGGATTTTTTTGTATGAGAGAACACAAGGCTCAATCTTCCTGGCCAGAAAATCCATCAGATAAAATAGCATGACCATGGGTTCTGAACTGCAATGACCACACCCAAAGTCCTCCTATGGGTGCTATGCATTTTACTCCTTTGCAGCCTACTGGTTATCTTGTGCCCTTCTACTCCAACCGCCCCGCACTGTCTCCTCCCTCTCATTTAGCACATGCTCATGCATCGAATAAATAGAATATGAAGAATTTGACCTGGAAAAAACAGGTGTGCATGGTCATTCCCATCTTTTGGGCATTAACTTTTATTTGTTTGTTTATAATGTTGCTGGGGTGTTACGGATGTACAGTTTCCACCTCACCAGTCGCGTTCAACTCATAATCAGGCATACTGTCATAAAACTCTCAATGTCTGTTTTAGAATACGAAGGAATATTCAGTAAAACAGCCCAGTGTGCTGTTATGATTAACGCACCTGAGCAGTGTGTAAATGTCACGGTAACAGATCATCGCTACGAATGTACTACGACATGTGGTAATTAATAAAGTAAAACAGGGGCGTAGGATGTAGCAGGAATATATTTAAAACTGTTAATAAATTAATTTGCTCTGATAACCATTTTGTTTGTACAACAAAAATACATTGTTTTTCTGAACTCAGGTAAAGCAGCAATTACTCTGACAGTTGCTTTGCCAGATCTGTTTTAATTGGACCATTCCTGCTAGTATTTTTGAAGGTAGCAAATATGTTCTTAATACTTTCAGTGGTGGGTTTTGGTAGCAGTTATAACTTGTATAGATGCTGTTCGACAATTATAAAATATTTATCATGTTGAATATTGCTCTCTATTGGTTATTTATAATTCTTAGAAAATGCAAATGCGTTTTTTTATGTGGTCATTCCTATTACAATCGTAAATTACCACAATACTGTAAAGCAGAGCTTCAATATTTTATCCAGAGAGGTTCTGACTCACAGCACCCATCACCGATAGGATCAGAAGATCGATAAATGTAGATCCAGTTTGGCAGAGCAGTGCAGCAGTAAAGGAGAGCCAGTATCTCAGGTTTTCTGGTTTGTTATTTTGTCCCTTCCCCCTTTTAGAAGTTGTTGGATACTAGGAGTACTATCACTGGACCCGACTTCTTCTGGATTAGGAAGAGGGGGCCCTAGCATTGGCTCCAGTGTCGTCCCTGCTGTTTGGAACCAGGCAAGTGTGTGACACCCACAGTCCCATCCTCTTTACGAATAAAATCAGACCTTGAGGCTTGTAAAGGGGGGACCATGCAGCCTCCCTCCCCTTTTTTATGGTCTTGTCCACAGGGGTAGGCTCCCCGTGCTCTTTAACTAATGAATGTGGTTCGGCCACCATTTTCTAATTTTTTTCTTCAGTCCGGGGTGAGTCCCATGGGATTGCTGCATTTTTTGCCAATTATTTTCCTTTTGGTCTCCGGGGGGGGTCAGATGGGGCCTAGTGGGTTGAAGTATCCCTACCCTGCCCCCTTGTATTATAATTTTGTTTTAACTTCAGGACAGGGGACTAAGCCTCCAAGTCCTATAATGGCTGCCAGTCACATCTTTCTTATGTTGCTGGTAGCCACCAGAGCGCTTGCTCCCATTGGAGTCTGACTCCTGTTGGAATGAGATGGGCCAAGGGAACTAAAGCTCTCTAGGTGAATCAGAATGCTCTTTTTTTTTAATTGGAGCTCCCGTGAGAGTCTCTGGAGACTCTTGCGGACCCATCCGTCCACATATACAATTATCTTTCAACCTTAATTTCTCAAAATCTACTGAATGGATTGACACCAAATCACAAAAACACAATCTGTGTAATAAGATCTTGCTCCCTGCCAAATTTGGTGTAATTGCATTCAGCATTTTTTGCTATAGCCCTGCCTAAAAAATCTATTTAAAATGCATGAGGATATTGTGTTTTGGGACCCCCCCTTTGATCTCACCTCTCGCTTGATGGATCATCCCAAAAATTTCCATTCACAGACTAATAAAAAGGCAGCACCTTTGTGGAAAGTTTCATGGAGATTCATCAAATGGGGCCAAAGCTATTACCAAACAAAAAACAATTTTCCTACGGAGCAGTTGAATTAAGTATAACTACCTAGTATCAAGCGCAATTATGTTTGGCAGCAGGTAGTTATATTTAGGACCTAGTTTCTATAGAAAAAGCATTTTTTGACTTGGCTATATCTCTGGTGTATTTTTGACAAATCATCATGAAATTTTCCCACAAAATATGCCACGTTAGGTCTTGTTGTGCATGGAACGTTTTGGGGTAATCTTTTAAGCAGGGGCAGGGAAAAAGGGGGACAAGAAAAGTGTGTTTCCCAGGCTAATTCCCATAGGGATTTTAGTCACAACTGCAGCCTGAAGTGCTGGACGGAATTACACTAAGGCCAGATTTAAGAGGGTCTAGCGCCTCATTGCATCACATTAGTGTCATTTTTTTTACGCTAATGTGGCCCAACGAGGTCAAAATCACCACAACAGATTTACAAAGTGATGCAATGCATGCATTGTGACACTTTGGAACCCCTTGGACCACATTATGCCTGCACCAGGCATAATGTATGCAAGGGGGACGTTTCTCTGATAGGGGGGCTGAAAAAATGGCACAAAGAAATCTAAAAGATTTTTTTGCACCATTTTTTTTGGCATTTTTAATGCCTGCTTAAAGCAGGCATTAAAAAGGGGCACATCACTGGTTAAAATGGGCTCCTATGTACTGTTCAGGTTTAGCGTCAATATTTTGGCGCTAATGCTGAACAGTACATCAGTATCATCAGAAATTTTGATGCTATTGCACCCTGCCCTGCGCCATGGTGTACTGTACATGGTGGCACTAGGGGGGCGCTAAGGAGCGCAAGAAAAGTGGCGATGCGCTGGGTGCAGGGCTACTTTTCTTAAATCTGCTCCTAAATTTGGCAGATAGGTAGCTCTTGGTCAAGAAACCACCCTTTTCGTTATTTGGTGTAAATCCATTCAGTAATCTTGGAGATATTGAAGGATAACCAAATTTGTTTATCTAGTGGCATGAACCTTTTGTGAATCCACTTGTGGCGGGTTTGCGAATGCTTGCACCACATAAAGGACTTGAGTGAGTGGCCGCAACCTCAGCAGAAAGTTACAGTTCTCATTTTCATATCAGGAAACAGTCCCTGACGCTCAAATGTGGACTGCAATTTATTTAAAGGGGTCAGGGTAGATCCACCATGACCCAGCGTTTGTGCTATATTGGTGACAAAAGTAGTTATAAAGTAGAAACAAATATTTTCAATCTTTTCTTTGGTCGAGTGTGGGATTTGCAGGCCCATCACAATGTTACACAGTAACAGATCCGCAAATCCTCAAAAAAATGTAAAACAAAAAATGTACTAAAAAAGTAAACACTGATGACTGCTAATGTGGCCATTTCTCACTTTTCCTGTGAAAATATTGTAAAAGACAGTCTCTGTATATCGCAAGGTTGGGTACTTATTGATAGATGACCGCAGGGCCTGGCTGCTAGCAAGGTCCTGCGGCCAATCCCCACTGCACAGCACTGAAGGCCATGCATTGCGAGGAGTTGGTTGTATATATGGGGTAGGCTGTAGGGCCTGAGGTCAACCCCCACCGCACATGGCCAAAAGCCGTTTGTGGCATGGGGCTGGATGTAGACAGGGATTGGCTGAAGTGCCTGGCCGCAGGTCAGACCCTGCTACTAACCACCACCGTGCACAGCCAAAAGCCATGTGTGGTGGTGGTTGTATTAATGTAAAATAAATAAAATTACTTAATTTTAAAAAATCTTAGAAATTCCCTGAAAAATTCAAAGGGAAGTTATGATTAAGAAATATAATTTATTTTTAAAACATAGAAATTCGCTTTAAAAAAAGGTTATAGGGACGTTCTAGTTAAGTTCTGAACGTACACACACAAAACCATAGAAATTTAGCAGTTAAAGTTATAGTTATCTCAAGTAACTATAACTCGGTCCATCCGGTAACTATAACTCACGCCATTGCCATGCACTGCTAATTACCCTACTTTCTACATCACTAATAATATCTTTCATAACATAATTTGTAATATCAATGTAAAATCTGCAGTAAAATTATTGAGGAGAAAACTGTGCATGGTGGGGGCGCAAGCTATAGTTACCTCAGGGCATGAGTTATAGTTACTTGAGATAACTATAACTGCTGAATTTCTATAGGTTTGTTCATGTAGATTCAGAACCTCATTATAACGGCCCGGTAATCTCCTGTTTTCTAAGTGAATATATTAGGAAATAGAATAAAAACATAGAAATTCACTTAAAAAAAACCAAAGGTTACAGGGATGTTATAGTTAGCTTCTGAATTTACTCGCAAAAAAACATACAAATTCAGCAGTTGTAGTTAGAGTTATTTAGTTAAGGTAACCATAAATTGCATCCCTGTCATGCACAGTTTTTTCTGCTAAAGTTTTTTTAATATATTTAATGACGTTATAAAAGTTGTCATGAGTGCTGTAATATCTGAAGAAATTAGCAGTGCATGGTGATGGTGTGAGTTATAGTTACCTCAGTGCACAAGTTATAGTTACATGAAATAACTCTAACTTTTGAATTTCTATGGTTTTGTGTGAGTACATTTGGAACCTAACCCTAACATTGCTGTAACCTTAGGTTTTTTAAGTTAATGCCTACGTTTTTAAAATTTTATTTCCTACCTATAATGTCCCTGTAACCTTGTTTTTTTCAGTGAATTTTTTTTACTATACGTTAATCCAAAAAGCATGGCGGAGGTTGACTGCAGGGTCTGGCCTGTGGCTAGGACTTGTGGCCAACCCGCTATGACTACACAAACCTGGGCCACAAATGGCCTTTGGACGTGCGTGGCAGGGATTGGGCACAGGCCCTTGCTGCTCGCCAGGCCCTGTGACTAACCCCCTATAACCACATGACACCAGGCCATTCATGGCCTTTGGTTGTGTGTGGCAGGGGTTGGCTGAAGGGCCAGGCCTGCAGCCAGGTCCTGCAGCCACTCCCTATTAACCACCCAACCCAGCATGCATAAGTCTTTGAGTGGGTCTGTGAGTGTGTGCATGAGTACCTCAGTGGGTCTGTGAGTGGGTGCATGGGTCTTTAAGTGGGTCTGTGAGTGGGTGCATGAGTCTCTGAGAGGATGTGTGAGTGGATGCATGACTCTGAGTAGGTCTGAGATGGATGCATGACTGTCTGAGTGGGTCTGTGATTGGATGCATGAGCATCTGAGTGGATCTGTGAGTGGGTGTGTGAGGGTCTGAGTCGTTCTGTGAGTGGGCGCATCAGTGTCTGAGGAACCTCAACTGCCTTTTTTCCAATAAGAGTTCTTTCTGCCTCCTTAGGTAAATTTCCAGTATTATACGCTACAGCTGCATAGTGGACCACAAGGAAATGTCTCCAGCAACCTTGTGTGCATTTAGCAATGTGATTAGGACTCGTGCGCCTTTCTTAAAAATTCTGTGATAACATGATTCCTCCTATAGAGAGGCCAACAAGGCTACAAAGACATACATCTCCACCAAACCAGGGGCCTTCCCCTAATCTATATAATGTAAATGCTTCTTTGTTTTGTGGATATGTATTCCTATCCACTGGCATTAAGAACACGCCACCAAAATCGGCGACAAATGCACTGGTGGGCCCTTTGGTAAGCTGTCCATCATCCTGGCAAAAGGGTTATTATTTATAGAAATGAGAAAGGAGCCCACCACAATTCAATGGGGGAAGGGGCCGCACAGATCCCCTCTCTGGGCCGATTTTAGCACCAGGGACCCAGTCCCCCTTGGCCTGGCAATGTATCGCTGGGCACCCTGGTCTCAGCCAGGGCACCCAGTTTGCAATGAGTCCATGGGGGAGCTGGCTTTTCTATTGCACACAGGTAGCTGCTAAACATGCAGGTCATGTGTGCAAGAGCAAAAGTTTCATCTCTTTCAATGTCTGCATCTCTAAGGGCAGGGAAAGAGATGAAACCTCCACTTCCAGCAGGCGAGAGTACTTTGACAGCTCTCGCCTGCTTGAGGTGGACTGTGGCTCTGACTAGGCAGGAGCCATCTAAGCTCCCGCCAAGTCAGAGCAAACAGTTATGTTCTGGGATGGGCACCCCAGGGCATAGCAGGACCCGGCTCTGTGGGTGGCGGTCCACAGCGCCATTATTTGCTTTACTTTTCAGAACTAGCCCTGGGGAGGAGGTGGTCCCCGGGGCCATATGTGGCCTAGGAGGGGGCTGCTATAGAACATTTGGCCCCGGGGAGGTGGTGGTCACAGGGCCCGGGGGGAGTCCACGCCCCCCCATTACATATTATTTAGTCCCAGGGAAGTGATGGCCCTCGTGGCTCAAGGGGGGGGTCCATGCAGCCCCCCATTACAGCTAATTTAGCCCCAGGGAGGTGGTGGTCATCAGGGCTTGTAGAGCATCAGGAGGGGGGCTCCATGCACCATCTCCTTTTTTTAAACAATGACCCTGAGACCAGGTCCGCCAAGGGGCCTTTTTAAAACAAGAGCTGGAGCCTGTGCTTGTTTTTTGTTTTTTAGTTTTTGCCGGAGTAGAGAATCCACCATGATTTTCAGCAAAGGTTTTTTAAATATTATTTTTTGCCTAGGTGGAGTCCCTCTGTGACCCAGCACCAGACCTAGGGGTCTGAGTGTTCCTAATCTGGCCCCTTTTCTTTTTTTAATCTTTTTTTTCAGGGAGTCGCATGAAGCCAAGTCCCAAGATTGCTGCCAACACTTCCTGGTTGAATTGTGGGCAGCCAATCAGAATTTTGTATGAGATTGGGAGGGTATATGGAGCCTTTGCTTCCCTATGTATACAAATATTATTTTTCTTTAATAGGTCAAAAGCTACAGATTTAACAAAAAGGGCACTTTCTGGACCAAAAGCTACCTTTCTTCCAAATTTGGTGTAATTCTGTCCATAGGTTCAGGCTGTAGTTGTGTTAAAAATGCTATGGGAATTAACATGGGGAAAACATGTTTTGGGACCTCTATTTTTCTCGCCACCCGCTTGATGGACCACACCAAAACTTTCCAGACAGTCGCTGAAGTGAGCATCACATTTTTGGGGGAAAATTTCATGAAGATTCATCAACAGGTGGCAAAGATATAGGTAAGTCTAGAGAAACTCGGTTCTAACTATAACTACTTACTGGTGACCACCACTGTGTAATATATATATATATATACACACACATACACACACACACATATAATTATGGGTAACCGTTTACAATGAGCGTATATTTCCATATTTTCCATATTTCCATCAATTGACGTTTACAAACCAGGAAGTAGAAGGAAGTATGGCATATAAAAGTCCTCTGGACCCCAACCAAGATGGCAACCAGGACCATAATATTACACGTGTCACTGGTTATGTATGTTTTATATTGCATCATTAATTAATTGATTTTAGAGCTCATTAGATGGATTGAGCTGCTGGAGAAATGTAAGTTTTTGTTTAGGATAATGTGCTAATATTTAAAATTTATTTTATATAACAATGTGTAACAATTTTTAAACGCTAAGAATATTTTAAGGATTTTTTTTTTAAAACATGGCGGCTAACGTGCTTTTGTTTTGTGGTACATTGACACTTTAGAGTAGGTTTAACAAACCATATAATGAAAGAAAATGAAGGGCAAAGTGGGACAGTGTACATGTTTTCTGACATGGCTCTATTTGCAATGTTTATTTTAGTACACTAGAGAGAATAAATTTGTTAATGCTTGCATCAAGGATGGGCCTGCAAGAGTGAGCTTGTCAGGAGTGCTGTGTAATGGTATAAGAGCAGCACTGTCATTGTGAAAGAAAGACCAAATGTTACTTTAAATGTTTTATTTGTCTAGAGAAGCTAACTATTGTGTAAATGAATTCGGGATTGTGAATTACAGCAAATATTTCACAGTTTGACCACCTTTTTGTGAAATACTAGCTCTAAAACCAGTGGCAAACATTCAATAAGAAGGTTTACCCATGCAATGCCTATGGTAGAGTACAAAAGGAGGAGGAGAACAAATAGAGTTGGGCACAGGGCCCATCTGTGTCCACCCCAGAGACGTCACTGCCCCCAACTCCAAAAGCCAAGTCACCTGCCTACTTTGCCACAGGTCACATTGTCTCCATTTATTTCCATCATCTGGATCTCTCATAATGTATTGCCTATAACCTATGGATTCTCATTGGTTTCACTGCAGGGTACATCAAATCTTCAGTTCTACAATCACCTTAAAAAATACTGTGGACAAATCGTTCACATTTCTTTGTTGGAACCTTGAATACAACAGCCTTCTCAAAGTTTGAGATTGTGGCTTTAATATTTCTCATGTCTTTCATGTTTCTTTCAAAATTAAGTACCTAGGATTTCAAGGGAGTACAAGATCCACAATTGGAGAGTTAGATTGCCTGTGGCACTCCATCTGGTTTCCAGAGTCAATGGTTGCAAATTAAGTGAATATTTATGACATGTTCCTGTCATTGTGGCACTTAAAACTGCACAAAACACAACATGCAATGTGCATCAAATATGTGGCAGGCTATTTACCTGATTCTTGCAGTCACAGGGACAACATAGACGTATGAGAAGTGTGATTGCAGATATTCCCTACTAACCAGAACACAGGATACATAGGGGCATATTTTCAAGCCCCTAGAGCCTTCGGAGCATCACTTTTTGTGATGCTCTTGGTGCGTATTGCCCTATGCCAAATGTACAAGGCGGCACTAAGCCACTTTTTGTGGCTTAACTCTGCCCTGTAAATATGGGCCCTCCCGACTCAATGCTATGGGTGTTGTTGTGGGCGTACCCATGAAATAACCATTGCTTTTTGACAATGCCCCAGATTTACAAGGAAACATACATTTGAGGCACCCCAAAAAATGAACACCACCCCGGGGTGGTGTTAGTTTGGTGCAGTGTGAAGAAATACTTTTATCACTCCTTGTTTTTGCTCTTTCTATGTGTGCTGCGTTCTGCAGCACACATAGAAAGAGCAAAATACCATTAATGATTGTCTATGTGCAGGAAGGTATATACCTTCCTGCACATAGACAGTCATTAAATAATGATGATTTGCTGCTTCTATGTGTCCTGTATTCTGTAGCACACATAGGCGTAACAAATCATCCTTATTGATTGTTTATGTGCAAGAAGGCACACCTTCTTTCACATAAACAATCATTCCCTGAAACGCAGGCACCCTTGCACTATTGTGCAAGGATGCTTAATTTGGCACTAGGCAGCTAAGTGTAGCATCAGGGCTAGGGGAAACACAGGGGTGCCCCGTATTTTCATAAATACGATGAATCCCTGCATTTTTGTAGTGACACAGCTCAGCACTGCCAATTGTGGCGCAGCATCGCACTGTGCCTCTTTTTTGTAAAGATGCCCCATAGACTGCAATAGAAAACTGAGCTCCCATGCCTTAACTTGGTTGAGCAATGAGAACCTAGCTCAAAGGAGCTGCTGTAATGATTGAAATTAGATACAGTGTAGTACCGTAAACACAACTTGAGTAAAGATAGGATCTCCAGGAAGAGTTTAAATAATAAAAAGTAGGAATCAAACTATGCATACAACACAAATCAATAAAATCAATAGAGCAACAACACACAATAAAAATACATTTAAAACATTGGTCACATATGTTACCCACAATAAATACTACTCGCAATTACAATCTGATCCTAAACCTTGTGCTGTTCATAATCATTTTTAGGACCAATGTGGATCTCAGTCCTTCTTGTAGCATGCTGGAAAAAACAGCACTTGTTAATACACTATTCACAATTACTAAGTGATCGCAATCACTTAGGGCCAGATGTAGCAAGTTTGCAAATTGCGACTTGCAATTTGCGAGTCCTTCCGACTCGCAAATTGCAAGTCGCAATTTGCAATGCAGTACGGTGTCTCAGACACCGACTGCGACTCGCTATGGGGTCGCAATGACCCACCTCATGAATATTCATGAGGTGTGTCGCAAATTGCGGCCCCATAGCGAGTAGAGGCACTCGCAAACATGGAGGCCTGCTGTCGTCAGCAGACCTCCATGTTCGTGACTGCTTGCTAATAAAGCAGTTTTTTTTTTTTTCAGTGTAGCCCGTTTTCCTTACAGGAAAACGAGCTGCACTTAAAAAAAAAACGAAACCTTTAGTTTCGGTATTTTTTCAGGGCAGGGAGTGGTCCCTTGGACCACTCCCTGCCCTGAAAAAATATTTGGGGGTCCAGGTACAAACTGGAAGGGGTCCCATGGGGACCCCTTCCAATTTGCGAGTGGGTTACCATCCACTTGAAGTGGATGGTAACTGTACGCGGTCGCAAATGGTATTGCATCCCACTGCGACTCGCAAATAGGAAGGGAACACCCCTTCCTATTTGCGAGTCGGAAATGCATATTGCGAGTCGGTAACGACTCGCAATATGCATTTCTGCATAGGAAACTGCGTTTTGCGACTCGCAAACGGCAAATTTTGCCGTTTGCGAGTCGCAAACAGTTTCCTACATCTGGCCCCTTACTCTGCTAATCCTAAAGACACAGTATAAACGCTGCACACTGTGAGAAAAGGAAACAAGATTTTAGCACTAAAATATCAAAAACCTAGGAGCTCATGTTAAAGGGAATTAGACTGGAAAACCTTGCTTTTTCTCCTAGTTTAAGTTGAGGGCATTCTGATACCTTGAAATTTGGACATCATATGATCTATAAAGGCCAGTGATGGCGGGTCAATAACTGCACATCCTGTGGACACATATCTTTCACCAAAGGAAGCAGACAGTAGTATGACCCTTGGGCCCACAGACACAAAAGGCATACACCAAACCCATGGAAGACTACATTGAGCTTGTGACCCACACCCACTTGTTGGACCTCTTTAAGGCAAGGTCAGGGTCAGCTCGAGAAATAATTTCCACACCAGGAGATTAAGGGTTTGAATTGGCCTGTGACACAATGGAAGATGATCGCACAATAGAGAACAAACAAAGCAGAGGAATCACCTGCACTAGTACATTTTTTGGTAGTGATTTTGTTTGCTAGGTTGTTGCCGTTTGTGGGGGTTTAACTGTAATTTGCTGTAGCATATTGTTATTTATTTCCTGCATTTTTGTGCATATACAACAAAAAGAAAACATATATTGTCATTGTCTGTATGGTATTTCCTTGTTGCTTCATGCGATTATTGCATACTCAAAGGGTCAATCAGCCACCCTTAACATCACAGACCACAAAACTGTTATGCAGTGTCCCACAGTGATCCTCCCTCAGCCCCACTCTTTTCAACATGTACATGACACTACTCTCCAGCATCATCTCATCACAAATTTCACTGTCATCTACAACGGCGATGACACCCAAGTCATTCTTTCCCTGACAGACAAGACAAACACCAACAGAAGCAACTTCATAAACTGCATTACCATAGTAGCAGGCTGGATGCGAACCAACTGCCTGAAGCTCAACTCCGACACAATGGACATACTGGCCTTTGACATAAGACCTTCTCATTGGATTCTAGCCAGTGGCCATTCGAACTAGGACCAACACTAACACCCAGAAACCACACATGAAATCTAGGAATCATCCTAAATGACAAGGTGACTATGACTGCTTAAGTCAATAAAATGTGCACCACCTGCTTCCACATCCTATGCATGCTGAGAAAGATCTCCAAATGGTTTGCTCAGAACACCAGATCAACCACCACACAAGCCCTCATCACCAGCAGGCTGAACTACGGTAGCACTATCTATGCTGGAATATCCAAATAACTCCTACACTGAGTGTGGGCCACCCAGAACGTAGCTGCAAGACTCATACTAGATGTTCCACACAGCACCCACATCACAGTGAGCTTCAGGAAGCTTCACTGGCTCCCTATTCGCAAGTGCAGCCAATTCAAACTCCTCACACACACATACAAAGCTCTACACAACACAGGACCAGGATACCTGAACAGCCACATACACTTTCATTGACCCACCAGACACCTACATTCCGCCTCATTTACACACACTCCCCGCATATGCAAAAGCAAAACTGGAGGTTGCTCATTCTCCTATATCACACCCAAGACATGGAACAACCTCCCTCAACACATCAGAGTCTCCTCCTCACTTCTTGAGTTCCACAAGAAGATGATGACCTGGCTCATCATATGAGCACCTTGGGCCAGATACCCACACACCTCGCCCAAGGATCTAGACACCCTCTCAGGTGATTAGTGCACTATAAAAATCAACATAACAAAACATAACATAACATAGCATAGCATAACATAAGATTACATATGTAGATTATTCTCTGAAATGTTACTGTTCAATCACACTGTTGGTTCTTGGTCAATTGTGCTACTCCAGGGATGAAGAGACTAAAATGACGGATTCTACTTTTCCTGTAAGTTTGCATCTTTCTTTTATTACCACAAACATCTTTCCATAGGTTGCCCTTCCATTCACAAGATTTCTAGGAAACTAAAGAAAAGTGGGCTCAAAGAGTAGGCTGAAACTGGGCATGTCAAATGGCACCTGACCCTCATACATTTAATTAACATAAAAAACTCAGGCCCAATTTATATATGGGTAGACTGGGAACTCAGTTGCAAATGTAGCTGGACCATAATTTGATGACAGTGGACACTACTTCATCTCCTCCATGGTCAAACACCTCTGGTGCCCCACAGATTAAGGCTGTCAGAGGTTTTTCCTGTATGTCCACCCATCTAATGTAGAGGGGCATACTGCTGTTTCCCCCAGGAAAAACCCGGACGTAAGGAGCACTGAAAAGTGCTCAATGCTCCCTGCACCATGGGATGAAACTCTCAGGGCAAGAGGGGCATTTTTAATTTCAAAAAGAAAAACTAATTTAAGGATCTTACTTTTTGAAAAAAAAAACAATTGTAAGTTTGATGTACAGCTCTGTCATGTTGACAGAGCCATCTGTCAAACTTACAATGCATTGACAGGTTCCGCCATGACAGCAGCTGCTGTCTATACTTGAAATGTCTGCTGGACCATCAAACTGGTTTTGAAGATGCTGAGGGCCGGCAATGTGCGGTAGTGGAGTTCCAATAGGATGGGGACAATATGATTCTATTTCTTCAGGTCCTAGATGAGATGTGTTGTGGAATGTAGAATAACCTCAAGTGGGCCAGAGTAGGGTCTGGGACATCACAGACCAGGGAATCCTGATTCAGGAGCATGAGGCATTGAACAACAATTCTGAAGTAGTGTTCCCCAAGATTGATGATGGTGTTCAGGGTGAATTCAGGTGACGTGTCCTTGGGTAAAAATTAAGACTCAAAGCTATTAAAGTTCAAATTATTGAGTCAGATTTATCTTGGTGGGTTTGAGCTATAGATAGGTGCTGGACATCCAAGTCTGTTTGAGGTGCAGTCAGTGTTTGAGGCATTGGATATCTTGAGCAGAGGAGGCTTTCAACTAGAGGTGAGCACACTGGGCTTACTGGTAAGTATGATGCTGTTACAGGTAAATAGAGTGCCAAGGTGCTTTATTTTTGAAGTTGAAGATAACAGTGGACAGTAGGAACCCCTGGAGAACTCTGCAGGTGATAGGGTTCATCCGGGACGGGAGATGCTCCATCAGAATGAGCTCATGTCAGTTAGAAAGGTAGGAGGAAAACTAGTGAAGGATTTTATGACTTTTCACGATTGATCACCCATACTCGCATCCAACCTATAGTCCTGGGCATTATTGCCCGCCCTTTCAATCCCTTGCTTAAGGTAATGCCACTTAGGCTGTCGATTGTGCTGCATGAGAAGAGTCATGCATCCCAGGTTTATGGCTATCACATGTATGCTGCCCAGTTGTTACCCTCCATCACTAGTACAGTAAATCTTGTTTCCATGTGGTACCCCAAAAACCATTCCCAGAAGCCCCATTTGAGTGGCAAACTACAGTAGTATTTGAGGATATACATTAGGATTTGATGGTCCTGGAATTTGATGATTCCGGTATTCGAATATCTACAGCAAGATTCAAGTATCCTACAGTCTATAAAAGTCACTCCCAGGTGCGGCTTTCTCAACTCCATGTTGATAAAAGGAAGCCTCTGCTTGGGGTCTGTTCTTCATCTACCTTCCTCTTCAGGGGCTCACCTGTGTTTTGGGCTCTCCAGTCAAGATTATCTTCAAGCCACACGTCAATTACATCTTCCCAGAAGTTTCCTGCCTGTAGCGCTTCTTGAACTTCCTTCTGCAGTCTCATCTCAAAGGTTTTCTGTTCAAATGTGGAATTATTCAACCTCTCTCAGAGCTGTTTTCAGAAGCCTTAGGTTAGTGATAGCTATCGAGAGTTTGATATTGTTTGCTTGGAATATGGGACTTCTGTTGGACTCTGTACTATTCCTTGCAGCTTGGAAGTAGGATTGTGTCATGGACCCCAAAGTTGACCTTTCTTTTAGGACCAAACATGTTTATGCAAAGCCTGTGTGAACATTTGTTTCTGATTGGTGTCTCAAGTTGTGGAGCATGACAATTCTTTTGTTTCTAACAAGATAAAGGTACTATGCCATTGATGTAACAAATGTTTACCATTGTGCATCAGTTACTTTACTAAATCTTGTGCATCTTTTGCTGTAGAATGTTATCAGTAAATGAAATACGTGTAAATGAATAGATATGTATTTTAAGTTGAGGTAAGAACGGAGAGTTACAGTAGTCTTGTGTTCTGTTTAGAAAAGGCAAATTGTCACTTGTAAGAGACTGCAGAAAGTCCAAGAGAATCTCCATCTTATGAAAGGACCTGGATGACTACAAACAACGTTCTTTGTTTTATGCCTTCCTCATATCCCTGACTACCTTGCCCCCTATTCACCATCAGTTCTGAGTTCAGTCTTGGACATTTTTGCCACTTTTGTGAACAAAGCAGGTTGGTGGGGTCCATGTTGATCCTGCTGCAGCATTCAGATTTACTGGATAGTGGTGACTTGACACTGGCAAAGGACTTTGTAAGTAAATACCATTTGAGACTTCAGGATGTGGATGGAATGGTCAATGGTTTTGAAGGCATCTGTGAGGCAGCAGTCATCTTCCTCTGTGGTTAAGAGGGCATCATCTGTGACATGTAAGGTATTGATTTCCGTGCTGCAATATGACGCCACATTGGTAGTCATGCAAGAGATGGTTAGTGTTGATGAGAGTGTGGTTTTGCCATAGAAGAGTAGGGGAGCATTAGACCTGACAGCCTTTGGTGTGGTCTTTCTCCAAATGCTTTGCCTTCTCCCCTCCTGTTTGCTGAAATTTGTTTCTATGAACTTTAGGGCTCTGTGCACGTTACCCCTGCTAACTAGTCCTAAAGTGTTTGTGATATGTCATTCAAACATGGTAATGTTGACTTACACCCAACTGGCACATTTAATTTACTATATGTCCCTAATAAAATGACGCTACATGTACTCAGGAACTGTAAATTAAGTACTAATAGTGGGACTGCAGCACTTGCGGTGCCACCCTCTTAAACAGCCTTTGCACAGTTTGTAAAATGCCAATCTGACCTGGCAAAATAAACCTTTTGCCAGGCCTAACCCCCCCCCCCTTTCAATACATATGCATCACTCCTAAGGTAGCCATAAACAGTCCATAGGGCAGGGTGCCTTGTATTTAAAAAAAGACAGGTGTGTTTTAGTTTTAAAGGTCCTAGTAGTGAAAACCTCCTAAATTAATTATTCAATACTATGAGGCCTTCCTTTCCCATGGGATAGTTCTGGGTTACCTTATTACATGTAAATGCTGCTGTCTTTTGATTTGAACAGGTAGAAGTATCATGTTTGGCCTTTAAAAAATTGCAATTTAAAATCATCTACATTGGTAAAGTCGGATTTTAAGTCATGATTCTGAAAATTACACTTTTAGAAAGCTAAAACAACAAGGTAATGGATGAAATGCTTGAATTAATCTCAGTCACTGGGACCAACTCTTGGATATGTAGAAGACTCAGGACTGCTTGTATGCCAAAAGACTGCCATGCTGCTTAAGAGCTGCTTTGTACCTCACCATTCTACCCTACTGCTACCAGAGGACTGCCCTGCTACTGGAAGCCTGACTTGTACCATCAGAAGCCTGCCGTGCTGCTTCAGACCTGCTTTGATGCTTGAAACCAGAACTATCACAGTGACTCTAAGGGCTAGTTGGCTGGCCTCCTCTTCTGAGCTACAGGGACACAATGACCTCCAACAACATTGAACCCTGCAATAGACTCTGCCTCTGGTGAGTCCTGCCCTCCAGGTGGTGCCAAACCAGTACTGGATCCTTGGGAGTGGCGCTAAAGGTGCTCAAACAGCCAAAACCCACAACTTTCCACCAAAAAGTGGCCTAAGAACTGATAGTACAAGGGGACCTACCTTCTTGTTGATCTGTCGAGGTGCATGGATGGTCAGCCTGACTTTGCTCTAGCTCCAGCTACGTTCTTCTCTGCAGCAGCAAATCCTTTTCAGCAGGACCTCTCAGGGAGGGTGCCTGGCATAACAGAGTAAAAGCTTAATGAAATTACCATGTCTGAACAAAAAAATCTTTATCGCAACTTCATCCAGCAGTTCACCGATCATGAAAACCTTCTCCTCGGACACCTCTGGTTCACTTGCCCCACAGAATTTTACCTTCTCAGGGACTTTCCTTTAAAATGTCTTTTAAGTTCAAAAATAAACCAAGACTGGCCCCAATCCACCTTGAGAATCCAAGCCACGCCCAATTGCAGTCAGCCTAAATATTTGACTTTGAAATGTTTTCGCACAACCAGATACCCATGTTTGGTGCTATTTTAGGCACTAGTTTTTACAATACAACTTTAAAAATTCATAATCCTTGTTCTCTTGTTTCTTGTGTTGTGTTTTCAATTCATTATTGTTTGAATGCTTCATAAATACTTTACAAATTGTCTCTAGCTTAAGCCTGACTGCTCTTGTGCTAATATATCAGGGTGTTAATTAAAGGTTAATTTAGTGACTTTTGTAGTTTACCCTGACAGGGATTGTGTTTGTTGAATGAGAGGGGTCTGTACCCTTCACATTCAAAAACTCAATTTCCTACAGTGACTGATAATTCAGTTTTACTCAGTCTCAAGTAGGTGTTACAATGGTACGTCCTCCTCGAAATAGCACATTTAAGTAGAAGGATCTTGGAGTAAGATATCAGTTCATAGTGTTATGTTCACAGGGTCCCCATCAGGGTGGATGTATCTCCTGTTTGAGATGGCTTTGCCTCTGAGTTCTTGGTACAGCAAATGTAGAAAAGGCAATGCTATTACAAACCGTGCAGCAGTAGCAATGATCAGGCTTATGGGAGTGTCAATGGACATTTGATCCAACGGTGTAATGAAAAGTGCAGTGTGATGAGGGGCCGCTGAGACTCCTATATCTTACAAATATTCATTTGCCTTGGGCTGATTAGAGGTCCTGTGAAGGATTGGGGCCTCTGAAGTGTTTCACCCCCACAGGTGCTGTAGGAGCCTGTATTACACCCCTGACTTGATTTCCAAGGTGGAAGGAGTTACAACAGATGACGTCTACACCAAGCATCAGAGGTCCTCTCCATTTCCTGGCGAACTTCAGAAATTTGGTGACAGGCTGAGTGGAGGCTTTGGACCTTCAGGAGATGATCTTACTTGCGGTACCTCTTCTAGTAAAGGTACTATTAGAAAAGCAAATGAGCAACTAGATGAGTGGCCTTTCATTCCAGATGGTACTGTCAACCAATGAGTAGTGGCATGACTTTGACCAATGGGAAGCCAGCTGTGAACTTTGGATGGGTCTCACAATTATGGTCTAGTGAGACCTACAGAAACATATGGGCTTACCCATGTGTTTCATTAGCTAATCGCCAAAGGAGAGCTTGTGGCCCTACCTTTCAGTCATGACTGGTGATGGAGAAACTCTGCATAGGTTGGATAGAATCTCCTTAACCCCTAGACCAGTACTATGGAGATCTGGGATGGTGGCTTTAGACCATGGCCAGTTGTCTGGAGAGTACTCTGTACTGCCATAGCCTCATACATCATGTGCGTACCTTCTTGACTAGGCCAAGGGGCTGGAATTGTCGTAGATGGGGCACCAAAAGATGTGGGTGCCAACTACTTTATCCTTCTCCAGTCTGAAAATTATATTCCCCCCAACTGGTGAAGGTTCATTGCAGGGGTGGGGTTTGGGGGGGGGGGGTTACAGTGCTGGGTTTCTTATGATGAATTTTCTTATCATGGTAGAGCAGGAGTTTGTCCAAATAGACACAAGCTGCCGCAGAACCCTCAAACCTCCCTGTGGCCTTGCAAGGAATGGAAAATGCCTTCAGGGTGACATAGGGCTGAAGATGAACAGATTTCATAGCCTTGAAATAAACAAGGCAAAGATGCTCCATAGAATGTGCTGGCTAACAGGGTACATAGGATCATTGCTGCAAGAGCATTAGTAAAGGAAGGCATTACATCCAGAGCACACTACATATCACCATTTGTGTAATTTCAGAACAACTGTGATTTCCTAGTAATCTACATGCACTGCCAGTAAAAAGGCAGAATAGGAAGGCCTGTCTAAAAGTCCAGACCCCTGAGACTACATAACTAGACTTTATCCTACAGCATTATTCTGGTTCTCATGCTTTTACATTGTTCCACTTCTATTGGACATAAGTGAGTCAGTTGTGGTGATGCATTCTTCCATTCCATTGAACACAGGCAGCAAATAAGGGTGCACTTCTAAAACACAGGCGTTGAAGCTAGTTGTAAGGTTAGTTAGACAGCTTATGCAGATAATTATAATTGATCCAGTATTGGGCTATTACAGAATCACTACCTTTTTGCCATAAACGTAATCCAATTAGATGTGTCTCTTTGGCTAAGCATGTTTATATTCTATTTATGATATAAAAACACTGGAGGCTTTTGTTAGACTTAGGAGTGATACAATGTTCTGAATTTCTTGAAACCGCCTCTTTGTGGAACAAGAGATGGTTAATACTGCAGAACCATTGTCCAGACCTCCCCATTCCTTCATTTTTGCGCTCCCTCAAAGTCCATATGAACATACTAGGCAAAAAAAAGACTAATCCATTTTGTGAACCAGGGAGCAAGAGTATGATCATCACTGATATGTTTCGCTTTTCTAGGAAGCAAAAAAATATGTGTGTGTGAACTAGATGTCACAAGGTATAGCGATTATTGCATTGGGTGGGATCACTGTGAGTTACCACGAGAAAGCAACCTGCAGCAGCCCTTCTCCTTTGCACAGTTCAACAGTTCAAATAAACTTTAGTATGTATGTTTGCATGTATGTACACGCCTTGTGTTTGTACCTATATGAAAGGCAGTGGAATGATCTACAGGCCAAAGGCAAAGATATAGCCCACAAATGACTGAAGGTGTTGCTGCGTTCCGAGATTGGTAGTAAACTTTTACAGTGTTGTGATGTAGTGTTCTTCAAAGAGGGATGTTTTCAGCACTTTTAATGATTGGAGCAGGGTTGGGATGGCTCTGGGTGCATAGATTACTTTGTTTGTTTCATTTGTACTCTTCATTGTCTTCTGTCTGATAGTGCCCTGCCTGTGAGTGTGCTGAGAACCATCTCAGGTGGTGAATTTACTACACAGATAGGTTGATGAGTGGTTGTTTTTTGATCTTATCAAATTTCAGGCATTTTGTTTTGGTGGTTTTGACCTTCAGATAAATACCCGAAGCTCAACATCATCCTAGTGGACATCCTAGTGTGCATAAGGTGCAGGTAGTGTCTGAGGAGTTGCATGCCTAGACTAGAGGAAATTGTCATTGGTGTATTGGTGAATTTTGATATTGTTATCAGTGAGTAGGATTCGAAGGGAACCTATATCAACCTTAACATAATAAAGGACAAGATGGAAACCTGACAGACTCCACAGGTGTTACTGATATGTTTGTGTCTGGGGCACAAAAGGGACCATTTGCTTTTGCCACTATGATCCAGGGTTCTGAGATGCGTTTGGGGATAAACAGTGGTCTGGCTGATCTTCCAGCCTGGACAATCAGGAGAGTGGTATCATGACGACCACTCAGAAGTCTTGACACCCACATCTTACTAAAGGAGTTGAGACCTTAATTTCACTTCATGATCTTATCCAGCTCTCTGTGTATCTTGGGTAAAGAAGCAAACAGAGTTGCACTACTAGCTACTGAATGGCACTACGAGTTTCCCAGTCTCGCTGATCAATGCTTCCTTCTTTTTAACCTTTGCCAAATCCATCAACATATTTGAAGTATTTTTATGACGTCAACCTTAAGAACTTTTACACAGTTTCAGTAAAGTATCCACCATTGTATCTCACCCAATACCCATTAATTTCTTGCAGCCCCCTCAGTAACGCCACACTAGCTTGCATCAGTCCTTCTATCGATGTACCAGCCGAGTAGGTTCCACAAAATGTAATAACAACCACTGGCAAAGCCAATAAATCTTGGCTGTTTAAAGAATGTTATTTGTTGAGTGTTGCATTGTGGGTGCAGATATCACCAGAGGAGGCAGTGACAGAGTATTAAGGGTTGATGTTGCCTGGAGAGTGCTCAGAGCGATTGACTAGATACTCAGAAAGTGTGTGACCAATTGAAGGCATCAGATTTCCATCTAGAGCTCGCAGCATGCAGAGCAGTGATGAAATTATGTAAAATGCAAAAAACGCATAAAACTGACAGGAATACCATTTCCCAAATAACAGAATTTGACCATATGGAGTTTACTAAAATTCAAACCCTAATGTGATTTGTCAGTATACACGCCCTTCCCCCACAAAAGAAGATGCTTTAAACATGTGAGGTGAGATGGAATCCCTGACAAGTAAGCACCACCTTTCGCACTGTGGCAACTGAAGGATGGAAATATGAATCAGAGTGAGGAAAGCTAAGTAAACGTTTTGCATAATGTTAAATACAAAACAAAACGTATCCGGAAGCCCTCCAGTTTAACATGCATTTAATGAAAGAATAGAAAAGCAGCACAGAAAATACTCAAAATACCATTGGCCTTTCAATCAAATAGGGCTCCTACTCAAAAATTAAATTTAGTACAGTTTATGTGTACATTTTCTTTCACTGCAAGTCTATAGAATCAAATCACATGACACAAATGTCTTACCTTCAGCAAAAACGTATCTAATGAACAGGTGGCAGGATCCTTTCCAGGAGGAAGTGCAAGATGTCCTTGAGGAGAAGATATCATTCATGAATATAATTTTGAGTTCATTATTCTCCTAAAATCTCACTTCTAGTTGCCAAAACTGAAAACGAGTTTATGATTTACATAAATGTGCAAATGTACTCCTTTGAACAATAGGGCTTCTGTGCCTACTAGAGCCATGAAACATAGCCAGAATAATTGAGGCTAAAAGATACTTCTGATCAATAAGAAACAACATGTACATTTGATCATAAAATATATTGGTACAGACAGTGATATGCAGATTTAAATTCAAATGTACAAAGGACGGCAATCACAGTTTCATCAAGCAATGTTTACATGCTTTGTTGCACATATATATGTCATCAAGCCGGGCCGCAGTAGCGTCGTGAAGAATATGTTCACGAGTGATGATTTCTGCACATCTATCCATCATGAAGCTCTTTTTGTTGATGCTGGACACAAACAGAAAAAAACTTTAACAAAGACAATAGGTGGGACATTTTCCCTTTACCAATACTTATCTTAACACTGCTTTAATAGTTTTTTAAAGATATTTAGGAACATCCAAATACTGAAAGGGCTGAACCATTGTATATCAAGTGAATAGCTTTCCAGAAGAGCAATTGCTGAAGGGGCTGACTCAAAGTACAGTTTTAAGTCTATAATACTACTGGTATTGTTTATGCATTGCACAAGTCTGGACTGACAGCCAAAGCTGTCGCGAGCCCCAGACCTACAGATGGATAGGCATTTTGACAAGCTCAACACCCTCCTTTTCTGTGGTAAAAAGATTAAACCTTCGACCCAGCATGTACATTCTCTTGACATCCCCCCTGAAATATAAAATCACACACTTGAGTTTATAGTATACCTAAATGGAATTCTGTAAAGGCATCATTTTATTTCTCAACATTTTTATTGTGAATACAGATATGCTCCATGCCCCTACTGTAGTACTTGGAGTCTGTGAATGAACACATATGCAATATTCCCTATTGTATCATTTAAGAGTACTCTCTTGTTAAAGTGTTGGTGTTCTTTCTACTCAAATTCTCTGTGGTGACAGGGAAGCTATTTCCCTACTGAACGCCTGCAGAGGAATACATCACTTAGTAAACCGAGCTCCAAATTAGATGGCCAACTATAGTTTCTGGACAGTATTGTTATGCATTAAGCTATTATTCTCTTTCTACTCCCCCGTATTTCCATTTGTAGTTAGACACCGGTAGACGTTCTTCTTTTAAAGCAATTACCTTAAATACAATCTATATCATATTTGCAAATTATGTCAAGGTCAAACACTGGAAATTAGAAAAGGATCTGGAAGAAGATAAAGGTGAGAGGAACAAGGCTGAACATTGCATACTCATGCATGACACTAGATCAAAAGGCATAGATCTTAGTAATCAATCAAAGAAAGGCTATTGTGGCTTAAAGAAACTTAAACTCATTTGCAAAAATAGTTCATCATCAGCACACCTACTCTATAAATACTTACAAAGATTGCAGTATTAGTGGTTAAAACCAGACGTATTTCTAAAATGTAACATAAAAGGTAAGCTTTCGGTTATGAAAGTATATCTGAGGTCTGAATACTACTCCCTATTACTTTTCCATAAGTGCTGTGATCTTCAGTGATGCCATTAAAAGTTTAGGGGCAGCCTAAACAATCCTGGAGAAACAGGAGCCATCAGAAGTTGATCCATGGATTTAGACTCATCCCCAGGTTTATAAGGTTTTGTAAACCTGGGAATGCGTCGAAAGCCTACACTACCCCAGAGGTGGAGTAAGAGTGACCGAACAGGGAGAAATATTTTTTATTTCTCCCTGTTTTTTCCTCTTTCTATTTTTGTTGCATTCTGCAGCACACATAGATGGAGGAAACACCTCCATTGATTGTTTTTGTGCAGAAAGATGCCCCTTCCTGCACAAAACCAATCATCCCCACAATGCAGGCACACTTGCACCATATTGCAAGGGTGCCTGTGCTGGTGCATGGCAGAAATCCTCTGTAGTTTGTAGATAGGAGCATTTCTGCCCTATCCCGGTGCATAGGGTGGCACAGCAAGGCACTTAATGCGCCGCCCTGTGCCACGAGGCTTGTAAATATGGCTCTAAGTATGTAGAAAGAGTACATCCAAGGTTAATGGGATGCAGGTTTTCACTGCAATTCAGGCCTTAATCAGACTCTGAATTTCCACAAAGATGCAAAACTTACATCACCTTCAAAAATGTATTTCCTGGGTGTTAGAGACTCAGCCTATGTATTATTCTGGACCAAAACATGTTTTAAGGTAAAACAATTTCTTCACAGAAGGTTTGATCCTTTCAACTGATTCCACTGAAGAACATGTGCTTGATTAAATAAGGTGGTAAGTTTCCCCTCATAAGATGGCAATACACTTTCAGCGTGCCAAAACATTTTGCTGTAGCCATAGGACTTAGTTATTTTCAGCTTACCTTTGTCCTTGGCAACAAACCATATCTGCCAACATTGTTGTGGCTCAAAGCAGTTTTCTAACTGACTCTTGTTTCTGTGCAGGTGCAAGGAACTAAGGTTGCAGAGCTTTTAGAAGAACCAGACCTTGTATCCCATGAAGTTTGATGTACTTTGGCTAGTGCCCTCCATACAGTCACACTAGACTATTTAAAAACATTAACCAATCTACTCACACCTGAAGATGCATTTCTCTGTTTATGCATGAGTTTGTCTTGAATAGGGGTGCTGATCCAGTCTATGTCATTTTACTGAGAAAAATAGAGCATGTACATGGATTCAACCATAGCTTCCAAATTTAAACATGCCTCCATGGTAGGTATTAGACCTGACAGCCTAAGGGTAGTTTTTCCCCCAAATGTTTGACAACCTCCCTCCATTTTCCGACCTCGTTTTTGCTGGTTTTAGGACTCTGTGCACTTTATCACTACTAAACAGTGCTAAAGTGCTTATGCTCTCTCCCCATAAATCACAGTAACATTGGCTCATACTCAATTGGCTTATTTAATTTACATATAAGTCCCTTGTAAAGTGCACTACATGTGGCGAGGGCCTGTACATTAAATGCTACTAGTGGGCCAGCAGCACTGATTGTGCCACCCACTTAAGTAGCCCCTTAACCATGTCTCAGGCTTGCCACTGCAGAGCCCGTGTGTGCAGTTTTAAACTGCCATGTCCATCTGGCAAATTCAACCTCTCACCAGGCCTAAACCTACCCTCTTTATACATAGAGGTCACCCCTAAGGTAGGTCCTATGTGACCCACAGGGCAGGGTGCCATGTATGTAACAGCAGAACACGTACTTTTAGGTTTTGCATGCCCTGTTAGTGAAAAACTCCCAAATGTACTTTTCACTACCGCAAGGCCTATCTCTCCCATAGAATAACATTGGGATTACCTTATTACTTTTTATAAGTGTAAACCAATCTGGAAGAGCTATGTTTGTCAAGTTTTGTGTCTCTGAACTCACAAATTAAAATCAGAACTTATGGTGAAATTAAATTTTAAATTACAGTTCTGAAAATGCCACTTTTAGAATACTGCCCCTTTCTTACTTTAGCTATTTGATGCCTACTGCCTATCTCCAATACACATCTGGGGTGGGGTGACAGCTGGGCTTGTGCATTCTCTCTAGAGAGCCACACACAGAGGAAGCGTAGGTGTGACTGATAAGCCACCAAAATCCTGCTAGGCCATGCTGGGCAGGATGGGTGGGAGGGCTGACACACCTGAAAGGGAAGTGTCCGGCCACACACAAAGAGCTGCATACTACCCCCAGAGTGAGTCTTGAGCCAGGGCAGGAAGCAAGGGCCTTGATGCACTTTAAAGACCCTTCTTTGAAGTCCCCTCACTTCAAAGGCACTACTGGGTGTATCTACTTGACATCTGGAACCACCAACTTCTGGACCTGTGGATACTCTGCCAGGAAGAAGCACTGCTTTGCAGCCACGAGGACTCTCACTCTGCTGAGCTGCTACTCTGCTGTACTCCTACTTTGCTGAGATGACCTGCTGGCTGCTGCCCCTTTGCCTGGAAGTGAGAAGGACGGGACCTGTATTTCTCCATCCCAGAACCAAAGTGACCCCAAAGGCATGCTGGCTTGCCTGTTATTGTACCAGACTGAGGCCCTCATTACAACATTGGCGGGCGGTTGTAACCGCCGTGCGGCCGCCAATGCGGCCGCACTCCTGCGGTGGCCGCCAATGCGGCCGCACTCCTGCGGTGGCCGCCAATGCGGCCGCACTCCCGCGGTGGCCATTTGGACATCCCCGCTGGGCCGGCGGGCGGAAACCGAGTTTCCGGCCGCCGGCCCAGCGGGGATCTCGGCCGCAACCCAGGAGCCGGCTCCAAATGGAGCCGGCGGTGTTGCGGCTGTGCGACGGGTGCAGTTGCACCCGTCGCGCTTTTCACTGTTTGCCTATGCCAGTGGCATGGGCAGTGCAGGGGCCCCCAGGGGCCCCAGGACACCCGTTCCCGCCAGCCTCTTCCTGGCGGTGAAAACCGCCAGAAACAGGCTGGCGGGAAGGGGGTCAGAATCCCCAGGGCAGCGCTGCTTGCAGTGCTGCCCTGGTGGATTCGCCCAGCTGGGGGAAAGACGGCGGGAAACCGCCGGCCCCGGGTCAGAATGGGCTTGGAAGCACCGCCAGCCTGTTGGCGGTGCTTCCGTCATTCGTGACCCTGGCGGTCAAAGACCGCCAGGGTCAGAATGACCCCCTGTGTCTTTACAAATTCATAGCTCAAATTTATTCGATTTTTTGTTGTTTTGTTCTTGTTTTGTTCATTAAAAGAAGCTCTTTTTTCTAATACCTGGCATGGATTATTTTGTTTGGTGTTTTCAGTGTTTTACTGTTTTAAGTGCTGCAAAAATACTTTACACATTGCCTCTTCAGTTAAGCCTGGCTGGTCTGTGCCAAGCTACCAAAGGATTATCACAGTATAACTTTTAGTATGTATCTGACCTACCCTGACTAGAAATGTGGATTCTGCTTGGACATGGTGCATATCTCTGACACCCAGAAACCCAGTCTCTACTGGTAAGTATCTGAATTCTTCTGCATAAAAAATGCAGCAAAACATGCTATTGTTAAGATTATGAGGGAAAAAGAACATGTCTTTATCCATGTTGCATTATTTGGTTGGATTTGGACCAAAACTCTTTGACTGTGAGCTCAGCCATAGGTGATTCCTTAAAACAGTGGTGAAAACTGCAATTGTGGGTTGATCCTGACACAGGTCCAAAAAGAAACCTGCTTACATGTAGAAATAGGAAACAAACTTTGGATGATGAATAAAAAAAGTCACAGTTGTAGTGTTGTGTGAGTTGTAACGACATGACCATTTGGGTTCCTGAACGACTCTATAAAACTGTGATGTGAGTGTTTGAGTGTATTGGCTGAATTTCAGTTCTAGAATTCTGAGTTTGTGCTTGCACGCAGAAGAATAAAGACGTGTAAGACCAAGCTCCATGTATGGTGTGTTAAGTTAAGAGTTCCCAGGCTGGGGAGGACACTACAACTGGTGACGAAATAGGGGATACATGATCTGAAGAACTGACAGTGCTCTTCCAGAGAGTTTGCCATGGTCCAGCACACTGCTTCTGCATGTCACATGTTCCTCAGCCAAAGTGAAGATTGATGTTTGGCGTATGTGGAGTCAAAGCGCCACTCCAGACAGTGCCGAGCTTTCGAAGAAGACAAAGGCCTTGCAGAGAAAATTATGTAAAATTGGCCAGGAACCTGCTGGTAAAACCGTAAAAGAGGTACCACTCCACAACGCAACACAGAGCAATGAGATATATGGAACGATAATGCGAAAGGCAGTGATCACCAGGCACAGAGAAGCGCTAGAAGTAGCGATAGTTGAATGCAAAGAAACAACAAAGGCAGTAGCAAACAGATATGGAAAACATAATAAGTAGTGAATGACAAGGGCAATAATATGCTTTGAGTAGAAGTAGGAAAATGCGGAGAAACCTTAGATGTGGTGAGAACCACATCTAAGGTTTCCAGAACATGGGTAAAGAGAACCATCCGACCTCAGCACCAGATGCCACAACCCAAGTGAAAGCACAGGGATTGTGCTTATAGAGGAGTCAACAAATCAAAAGTGAAACCACCAAAGGTGCTGGGTGGTTCTCAGCAAAACTCAAGAAGTCTTCAAGAAGTTTAAGATCACCCATGACCATGAAGAACGAGCTCACAAGATTTAAAACTATCCATGATTACCCTGATGCAAGCACATCCCAGGGCCTTGCTGGTAGCATGAATAAAACAGGTCCTAACAGACATCCGGTGGTGCTGAAGAAAACTCTGTTTTAAATGTCAGTACGTTCACACAAATGGTTCTAATACTGCTTTCTTTGTAAAAACACCACTCATATTCGATACTGCCAAAAAGCAAAATATTGGTTACAGATGAACTGCCTGGATATTGATTTTTGATGATTTCATAGATGCACTGGAAGAAACAGATGACAAAAAGATTATCAAATATCTTAAGAATCTTGCAGGTGAAGGAGTAAAAGAAGTAATAAAGGAAATACCTCTTGCTGATGATGTCTTCTACTGTCAGATCAAAGAAGCGCAGAATGTTAAATTCAATCCAATACTGAACTTTGAATATGAAAGATATATTTTCAGTCAAGAAAGACAAAGAGGGGGAGAGACTTGCTATACTTATCAAAGATTGTATGTTAAACTAATTCAATGATAAAGAAGTCACAAGTATTAGAGTCATAGATTGTTGTTTGTCAGATTCCTTCATATGAGGAATGCTGAGAGAAATACTTAGGGCCTGATTCTAATTCTGGCGGGCGGCGGAGGCCGCCCGCCAGAATTCCGCCCCCATAATACCGCTCCGCGGTCAGAAGACCGCAGAGGGTATTATGAGTTTTTCCCTGGGCTGGCGGGCGGTCTCCAAAAGACCGCCCGCCAGCCCAGGGAAAAACTCCCTTCCCACGAGGATGCCGGCTCGTAATCGAGCCGGCGGAGTGGGAAGGTGCGACGGGTGCAGTAGCACCCGTCGCGTATTTCAGTGTCTGCAAGGCAGACACTGAAATACCTTGCGGGGCCCTCTTACGGGGGCCCCTGCCGTGCCCATGCCATTGGCATGGGCACGGCAGGGGCCCCCAGGGGCCCCGCGACCCCCCCTACCGCCATCCTGTTCATGGCGGCTTTCCCGCCATGAACAGGATGGCGGTAGGGGGGGTCAGAATCCCCCATGGCGGCGCAGCAAGCTGCGCCGCCATGGGGGATTCTGAGGGCAGCGGTAAACCGGCGGGAGACCGCCGGTTTACCCTTTCTGACCGCGGCCAAAGCACCGCGGTCAGAATGCCCTGCGGGGCACCGCCGGCCTGTCGGCGGTGCTCCCGCCGACCCTCGCCCGGGGTTAGAATCAGGGCCTTAGTCTGGAGCAAGTAATCATGGCTGCCAGAGTGGAAAAACATGCAGAATGACAAGCTACTGACACAGAGGACTGAGGTGCCCAAAATGATTCAGTCATGAACATGAAAAGTAAGCAGAAACACAAGGCTGAAGGACACAAAGTGCTGTGTCTGAAACAAAAGAAACTCTGCTTTAAATGCAGATTTTCATTTCCACATGAAGGTAAATGTCTCGCCATTGAACAAATATGTCAAAGCTGGGGGAAAGATAACCATTTTGTAACGGTCTGAAAGGCAAAGGAAAAACTAAGGACCTGATTTAAGGAAAGTGGTGCTGCACCCAAAGCAGTACCACTTTCCTTGCGCCCCTTAGCGCCCCCCCTAACGCCACCATGTGTGCACCGTATCGAAGATACGGCGCATCATGGCTATAGTTAGGGAAACTAACGTCAAAATCTGCGATGCTATTTCGTAACTTTGCAGGACTAGCATAAAAAATGTTGACACTAATCCTGCAAAGCCCATTGAGGCCCATTGAAAACAATGGTGTGCCTCCTTTTAACTCCTGCTCTGAGCAGGTGTTAAAAGTGTGAAAAAACATACGCAAAGAAATCTGATAGATTTCTTTGCGCCATTTTTTCTGGTCCCCTAATGAGGGAACGCCCCTTTGCATACATTATGCCTGGCGCAGGCATTATGAAGTGCAAAGGGTTACAAAGTGGAGTAATGCATGCAGTGCACCTCTTTGTAAATTTGGCATGGCGATTTTGGCCTTGTTTAGCCACATAAGTGTAAAACAATTATGCTAATGTGGCGCAAGGAGGGAGTAGGGGCTCTTAATTCAGCCCTTAAGTGCGTCACACCAAGAAAAGAAAAATGGATGCCCGAACATTCCAAAAGTGACATCTTACGTGCTCCCTCAAGACCAAGCGGCAGCATCAGCTGAGGCAAGCCAACACTAAACAAAGTCGATCGTCATTTAAATCTTGGTCTAAGAGTCCTTCAGTTCAATGTCAAGTGATAGTGAAGAAGATGGATGTGCAAAGTCGATGTTTACTTCAGAAAAACACCCGCATGTCGGACTGGCTGCATGTGAAGAAAAATACAAGTCAAAGAAAAGTTGATGAGAAAATCACAAAAGTCAGTCAAACATTGTCCAAAAATAACAGTGAAGATAAAAGGATGTGCCATAACTTTTATTATTGACTGTGGTGGGTCGATAAACATTATGCCTGAGGAGAAATACAATGAACTGTTTCAATTGTCCCTTCTCACACCGTTGAAAACTAAAGTGTATATATCGGCTCCATCAACACCATTAAAGAGTCAAGGTTCCTTCGTATCAACCCTGAAACATAAAAAGACAAAATTGCAAGCACCCATTCATGTACTTCAAGGTACTGCATCAAGTACCTGTTTACTCAGTTTGAATATTGCTGCTGAAATGGGACTGGTATTGGTAAACTACAACATGAATGCTCCTCACAAAATAGTAAGTCACTTCCCTTCATTGTTTTATGGATTAGGAAAACTGAAAACCATGAAAGTGCAACTTCATATCAATGAAGACATTCACCCTGTTGCTCAAAGACATAGACATATTGTGTTTCATTTACTGGAGAAGTGTGGCTCAATGGTTAGAGTGGCAGACCCTGCTGCAGAGATCTGGCCCGGGACCAGCGTTCAATACCTGCCTCGGTGGGTCTTGGGCTCAATTCCCTTGGACCATATAATTTTCACCTCAATGCCTAATCTAATTAATGGGTCACACTCTGTAACTCTGGGCAATAACTTGCTTAATATCCACAATGGCCCTGACAGTGCTTGGATGCCTGGCTTCACCCTTGGGGTTGCCCAGGAGTGGGTGCCTCACAGGGAAAAGCCAGGAGGGGTTCCACAGGGGCATGTGTCCAGCACCTTGAGACCCTGATGGGTGAGAAGTGTGAAGTTTTAAGTTTATTTACAAGAAGCTGTTGTCTAAGACCTTACTAAAACACAATATCATTGAGCGATCTACTGGTCCAACTCTGTGGTTTTCGCCCACAGTAGCAGTACGAAAAAAGGACAGTGAAGGAGTTGTATGCAATTGCATTGACATGCATAGAACAAACAAGGGAAATGAAAGAGAACAACATCCCAGTTTGCCCATTGCCAACGTGATCACAAGGTTAAATGGTGGCAAAGTTTTCTCTTGCCGTGGTCTGAACGAAGGATATCATCAGTAGGAACTGGAGGACAATTGCAGCTACTGTGCTATAGCTATTTTAGCCTCATTTTAGAAACATTATTTTAGCAAACTATGCCTGACGTTGTGCACTTTAGCCCAGTTACATTTTGTTCAGCATCGCTTAATTTTTCTAGTAATAGCCACATTTGCGGTGTTGTTTTTTTTCTCTCTATCTAATTCTTCTTTCGCCTAGGAAAACATTACATTCTCAGCAGGACATTCTTTTAACTTCGTGCTTTCCTCAAGGCTGCAGTCAGATAGGGTTGCCCGTAAAAGTGGTACGCTGTGTCTCCAACATTCATAGAAACAAACATATTCCTACACGGGGATCCTTTCTTAAAATGTCAACTGTTTTATTATAAAAAATCTTTTGTCCCATACTCGTTAAAGGGACATTCCAGCCAGATGACCAAGACTGCATGCTGTTTGATGATTGCCTCGCTGCAGCTGCTTGCTTAGACTGCCGAGCCCCTGGCCTACAAGGGGACAGTGTTTCTCTAGACTACAGGATTCCTTTTTCAGGTATGAGGGATGATGTCTTCCAAGAGGGAAAACCTGAAGGGTGGATTAAGGCTTATTATGCTGTGCTCTAACATAGCTTAGGTAGGAGAACTGTATATCACTCCTCGTGACAGTATGGTGGGACTGTTTTTGTGTTTCACTCTCCTTGTCACAATTTAGCTTTTATTGTATTTTATCATTTTAGTTATTGAAATACATGCCATTTTGTCTAAGATGCATTTACTTCAATAAATCCCTATTGATTTATATTCTGCCTCTGTCTGTCTTTGCCTGTGTGAAACTAATGTAACCGAGAGAAAGGGATAAGATCTGATCGACCACAATTCCCCTGAGAAGTCTTTCTTGTCATGCCTGTGTGAAACTAATGGAACCGAGAGAAAGGGATAAGATCTGATCAACCACGATTCCCCTGAGGAGTCTTTCTTGTCATGCGCCCGGTTGCCACAATCATTCCTTTTCTTGGACAGAGGTGAGGTACTGCTAGCTAGCTGGAAACCCTCGATTAGGCCGACAGGTGTCACATGGCGTGGAATTGTACTTACTACACCACAATCCATGCGATCCTGTTGCCCAAATCCAATAGCCTCATTAGGATAACAAGAACCTATGCGACCCTACATTACTACATTTTCTACTCACATTGATTTGTTCAGATATAAAAGATCATGTTTTGGTGTGTCATCAGCTGCAGAACTGTTTCAAGATGTCAGCCGACGTATAATATAACCTGTCACAAATACGTTCAATTACAGTGATAACATATTGGTTTTCGGGGCCACACAAAAGAAACATGACAAAGCTCTTACACAAGTTTGTTGACTACTTTCTGATACACGTTTAACCTTGAATGCAGGGAAAAGTGAGTTCCATAAAACAAAACTCAAATTCTTATGTCCCATTTTACTGCTCACATGAATGTGCACAAAGCTTTAAGAAAATCAAGCATGCATTTGAAAATGCCACTGAAATGGCCTACACTGATCTGAAGCTGCACATGGAGGTTGTTGTTGATGAAAAGCCAGACGTGTTAGGTGCAATCAGTACCGAACACAATTGACACCCACATGCCCAAAGGCATAGTGAGGCCTATGCAAGCAGAGGTTTGTCACAAACTGAATGTGCCTACTCACAACCCGAAAAAGAGGGTTTTGCAGTAGTCTGGGCATGTGAATATTTCCACATATTCTTATATGGCAAAACTTTCACTCTTGTAACTAATCATCAAGCATTGCTTACTATCGTTGGCAATCCAAAATCCAAGATGCTTCCCAGAATTGAACGCTGGAGTTTGTGACTACAGGCATATGACTACACTATCATGCATCGTATAGGGGAAGGATTTATACCCTGCTGACTACTTGTCATGATTGCCAGTACAGTGTCAGGGTACCCATTCCAAAATGGCTGGCACCTACATTAAGTTCAATGTGAAGTCAAACACTTCTGCTGCTATTTCTTTGGAACAAATTATTTCTGCAACGAGCAAAGATAGTGACATGCTAATACTAAAATATGTCATTGCACATCAATCCTAGAGACAGCACACTTGACCCCTCACATGTGACAGTGAATATCAGAAGTTCAGAAGTTGTAAAATATGAACTATCAGTTACTCAAGAGACATTGTTTTTGTCATACTGGAGAGTCTGCAACAACAAGTAATTGAAGTTGCCCACAAAGAACATCATGGAATTGTTGCTACCACTCGAGCTCTTCGAGATCAAGTATAGTTTCCTCTTCTTGATGACAGAGTCAAGAAAGTATTGAAAGCCTGTCGTTTGTGCAATTGCTTGCCTCGCAAAGTTAATCCACATCCCTTAAATATGAAAGACTTGCCAAAACATGTATCGGAGAGAATTGCTGTGGACTTCTTTGGTCTTCTTGACAATGGACATCACCGGATGGGGATCATCAATGACAATTCTTGTTTTCCACTTGTAGAAGATCTTTCATTGATTACTCACGAGAAAGTCATTGAACGATTAGATGTAATCTTTGGATTATGGGTGTTCCCTCAATTTTGAAATCTGACAATAGTCCACTGTAGGCTTTGACATGGTTAGCCCCCACTTTTGCCTGGTATCGGATGTTATTTCAACTAAAATGCACTAGGTCCCTGCTAACCAGGCTCCCAGTGCCTGAGCTCTTTCCCAAAACTGCATAGTTGTTCTCCACATTTGGTACACTCTTCAGCACCCTTGGTAAGTCTCTAGGAAATGGTACCCCTGGTACGTAGGCCTAGGGTACTAAGGAAGGTCCATGAGGGCTGCAGAACCAGGTGTGCCACCCCCTGGGATGCCACACCAAACCCACACAGTGCTGCCAATGCAGACTGCTAATGTTGGTGCTGGTAAATTTGAAAACATTACCTATCACACACCCCTGTGTGCCAGGTCCCCCACCTCTACATGTTCCAGGTGTAAGTCACCCCTAAGGCAGGGTGCCTCAGGATATATGTTAGGGCATATCTGCATGAGCAGATATGCCCCTGCTATGTCAATTCTTAGACATAGTAAGTGAACAGGGAAGCCATTTTAAATGCATGTGCTGGACACTGGTTGATATGAGTTTCCCAGCTACATGATGGCTTCTCTGAACCCAGGGATGTTTGGTATCAAACACCTCCAGTTAGAAAACGCTCACTGATTCCAGTGAGGGAGTTATTATTAAATTAACCCAGAAGGTACCTTAGAAGTGCCCCCTTAAAAAACCTACCAACTACTAGTGTGTTTTCTGACTGGTTCTGACCAGTTCCACCACCTTAGCCACATGACTGACCCCCCAAGGTGAGAGTCAGCACTCTTTGGGGCCAGCGGCAAAAGCCTGCACTGGACAAAGGTGTTAGCACATCACTCAGGCAGGATGTACATCTCAGGATGGGAAACTTCAAAGGTCTAGCTGCCTTTGTAACACAACCCTGACACCACATTTTGGGGTAGAACAGGCAGAAATATTAAGCAGATTAGGAGGTGTGCCCATTTCATGCCACTCCCACCCCTAAGGTGGATGAGCTGAAGCGGATACCACTTTTTAAATTCCTCCGTCTTTGTTTGCATGTCAGTAAGCCACTAAGGCTAGGGTAATGCTAACTTCCCAGTGGAAGTGGTCATAAAAAGGGTGTAATCAGCCTAAAGGTGGTCAACCCATAGGCTGACACCTGGCAATCCCTGTAACACCCCTAAATTGAGTATTTAGGTGGCACACCGAACCCTAGAACTCAGATTCTGATGACCTATGAAGAAAAGGAAAAAAGAAGAGATGCACCTGCAGAAGAGGAGAAGAAGAAGCACCTGACCTGGTATTAACCCCGTCGACCTGTCTGCACCCCTCGATGGACTCTGCACCACAAGACACCTTGTCCTGCAGCTGGACCTTCAGAAACCTGGGAGGACTGCCTGCCTTTAAAAAAGACTCAAGTCTCCTGTGAACAGAAGACTTGCTCTACAACCATCTCTAAAGAAAGGACTCTGCAGCATCTGGAACCTCAAAGGCCCGATGCCTGAAGTCACCACTGCACCCGCCATCACCAACCCGACTAGGAGTGGACCTCCTGTGCAAGCAAGGTCCCCAGCTGTCCAGAGTTCGGGTCCCTCATGGTTTCACCCCTCCTGGACTCCCTGAAGTGTCCTGCACCACCACTCTTGCAGCTACTATAGGGAGAGAACCCGACATCTAAAACAACCACTGCACCCGTCGCCGCTTGCCCGAGTTGAAGTGGATCCCTGATGTCAACATTATCCTCCAGCTCTCCTGAGCTCCAACACACTGCAGTTTCACCCCTCCTGGTCTCCCTGATAACACCAGCAGCCTCAGACCACAGGGCCCCCAACCATGATTGCTCCAGGACAAGGAAACCCCACGCCAAAGGACACCCCTTCATCTGTCACCCCTTTTCCCTGGTGAAGAGGACCAAAGGTGCACCTACATCCCCGAGCACCCTATCATTGTGACTGACCTGTTGGTTGCCCCCGACTGGCTCCCCCATCCCCCAGCCAGAACCTGCAGCCTAAATTCATCGAGACCTATCCCTATTGAAATAAACTGGGCACTCAAAATGTACTGCACCTCTGCACCGAGCCGCCCCAGTGCTTCCCAGAGTGACCAGTCAGTGTGGTCCTGTCCCTTGTCCAGTACTTGCCTTATGTCTACAAGATTGGTCCTGTGAGTCGTCAATAAATGCTTGTTTGCCGAATGTGTTTTTCTCCCATAGGTAAACACTGAAGAACTCTGCAATTGCACTGTCAATTTTTGAAACTAAAAGGTATTAATGCTTGAAAACGTACTTACCTTATAATGAAGTTCTTGGGTTTAAAGTATATGTAAAAAAGCAAACTTTTTCTAAATTGATCTCAGATCTAATCTTTGAGCATGTGTCTCATTCATTGCCTCTGTGCACTACCCTCTGATAAGCCTAACTGCTCACTCACACTACCACAAAATACAGCATTAGTCCCATCTACTTTTGCTTCTGCAAGCCAATTGGGGATTCTCGGGACTCTCTCCTTGGTGTAGTTCTTTTAAGTGCACCATATAGACAACCAGCTTTCAACAGTCGAGAACTCAGAGACTTTCTTACCCAACTCAACGGGACGCATCTGAAATTCACACCTATTTAGCCACAAGCAAATGGCATAGTCAAATACTTCATGAGCACCTTGAGCGTACAAAATTAGAGAAGCTTAGTTTGAAGACAGCTTTCCATGCTACTCTTCGAGCATACAGATTGACTCCTCATTCAATGACAGGTGAAAGTCCTGCCACACTGATGTTTGGGCGAGCCATGACAAACAAGTTACCACAATTAACCTATGGAAGAAGATCTACCACTGAAGGTGAACTTTGTCAGAAAGACTTGGGTCGTAAACAAAAGAGGAAAGTGTATGCTGACAAGTGTAGAGGTGCCAAGAACATTACTTTTCATGAAGGAGATTGAGTGCTGGTGAGATAAAACAGAAAGCGTAAATCTGATGTTACTTTTGATGCTCAACTGTTTGAAGTTGTATCTAGTAAGGGACACATGGTGACTGCTCACCATCCTGGGAAGTCCATTACGTGAGACTCTTTGCCTTTCAGATCTCTGCCTCAACCTTCACCAGTTCTTCATGTCCCAGCTGAGACTGGTTCAAGGGAGACTGCAGAGCAACCCTTGACTGGATCTGTCCCTACATCACTTGTGTCAGTTGTGGATGCTACATATCTCTCTTCCCAGCTTCAAGGCACACAATCTGGGTGTTTGGTAAAAGCCCAAAAGAGACTCATAGATGTGTTGTAATAGATGCATATATGTCTGTGAAAACAGTGTAGTTTTTGTTTAACATGGGGGAAGATGTAGTATCATGTTAGTAGTAATGGCATGTCCCTTTTGGTTCCTGAAGGACTCTGCAAAACTATGACGTGAGTGTTTCGATGTGGTGACCAGATTTCAGTTTTAGAATGTTGAATTTGCGCTTGCACAAGAAGAATAAAGACTTGTAAGAGGAAGCTGCGTATGTGGCATGTTCATTTAAGAGTACCCAGGCTAGGGAGGACACTACAAGAGTTACATCCATCTAGAAAATTACTTTACTTATGCATATTTGTCTCACTGTGATCCTAATGGCCTCAGTTAGAGTTTGGAGGGAAGTTGAGATGCCTCCAATTTTGGGAAGAACCTGCAAATATGAAGTGCAATGGACCTCCTCACCTTCAGGAGACTCCTCAAGACATGGCTCTTCGAACGATAGCAGCACCTCCCCCCCCACCCTAGCGCCTCGAAACCCTAACGGGTACATAGCGCGCTTTATAAATTATTGATTGATTGATTGATTGACTGGCTAAATTCCTAAACTACATGCATATTATTGTGAAGGAAATTCAACTGGTGGATTTCACTCCTTATTTAGAGCCTGCTCTAAAAGATCTAGAAATAGAAGGATTTTCAGTTGCATCAAAATTCGTAATGATGCTCCCAGTTTGCAACTTATCAATACATCACACTATTCTGACATTAATTAGACACACAAATGAACTGTATTTTGTTATTACAGATATTATTAGAGACAAAATATTTAGGAAGGTGTTGGGGGAGTATCCACAATATTTTGGCACAGGGCAGCGCCACAAGGCTTCTCATAGGCTGCCCTGCATCAAAATAAAAATGGCAGGCATGTGCCAGATCTATGAGATATGGCTCATTCCTGTCCTCTTACACTGCACTGGCACACAATTGGCTGCAATGCGCCAATGCAGGCACCTTTGCACCATGGTGCAAGGGTGTCTGCATTGTAGAAATGATTGGTTGTGTGCAGGAAGGGATACTTTCCTGCACATGAACAATCAATGGAGGCATTTTCCTCCTTCTAGGTGTGCTGAAGAATGCAGCACACACAGAAAGAGGAAATATTAGGAGAATTAAAGTTATTTTTCCTTGTTACACCGTCCCTGAAGAGGCGTAAGCTTTTGAAGTATTCCCAAGTTTACAACTCCTTGTAAATCTGGAAATGCATTAAACTCCATGGGTGTTGTGTGGGACCTCTCAGTATAATGCTCATGGAAAGCCTCTTTGATGACAAGTAAGCAACGCAGCGACTTGTGCTGCATTGTCTTACCCCATATCTAGAAGGCCATGAAAACCCACACAAAGTGGCTTTGTATGGCCTTGCAGATATGGGCCTGCAGACTGTGCCCCAGTGCGGCACCGGTGGCGCAAGCCACTTGTAAATATGCCCCTTAGAATTTTGTGTATGTAATACTCCGGACTCTATCAGACATGACAAACACCACAATACATGTGCCACAGGTTATAATACACTTTTGATACTGTGAATTGGAATCCGCCATGCTTGTGATGGAGTATCCCATCTGCCAAACTGTAAATAAGCCCCTATATCTTTTACTGTATTACAGTGTGAGGAGATTGCTGATCGTGCTTATAAGCTCAGAACCCTGCCATTTCTAAATGTTCTAACTTTTGCAAAACTGTGGCACGTTTCGTGGTGTCAGACTCAAATAAGGCAATATTATCTATGCCAATCGTGGAAAGTTGACCTCCTTTTCAAAGGCTTACCTTCAGAGTTTTAAAGTGGCAAAACATACTAATTCCACAGAATTGTTATTTAGCAGTTGAACAGTGTGCACATAGGATCATGCAAAGATAGTACTTCTACCATAGAAAAATTGTGTTTAAAGCCATTTAGCATGACTGTTACCTCACCCTGTGAATAGATCATCAGGCCTGCCTCGTTAGCACTCTGTTAGGTATTTGATGCATGAATGGGACACCATGCTCAAGGAGCAAGACTAGATGCATGCAGCGAAGGCTGAATTTCACTCCGTACTGCACACTGTTGAAAATGTATGTAGAAACATAAAGCATGTACATCAGCTTCTATCAGTACCACCTTCATGGATACTCACAACATTCCAAAAGCGTGTCCAGATATCATTCTTATCCTCCCTTGCTCACACTGCCGCATGCAACCCTTTGGCAGTAGAAGTCCTGATAACAACAAATTCAGTATACAGTAATTATTGGGTACTTTAAATATTTATTCCAAGGATAAAAGTGCAATCATCCTGGGGTCATCAATATCCTGAGGTTTCATGGGTTTAGACATTTTAATGATACACAGAGGCGCTCTGCAAGCCACTTGACAGTGCCACAGAGTGGCTGCACTACTCAGAAATTTGCATAATTCAAATTTCACTCATGTCTAACGCTAACATATTTTCCATAGTTGGATCACATCCAGGAGTCTGTTCCCAAACAGCTAAAATATGGGGTCAGATGTATCAAAGTTCAGTTTTGTATTACCTAAATAGAAAATATTAGGTAATCGTTAGCTAGTTAATGCAATAAGTAGCGTAACAAAATAGCGATTCCCTAATAGCAAATAATAAAAATTCGCAATCACTTTTAGGGAATCGCTATTAGGGAATGAGACTCCATTAGGTGTGCAGGTGTGAGTGGAGACGAGACTGTCAGGGAGGAGGGGGACGTGGAGGAGGGGAACACAGTGGAGGCAGTGGATGTTGGTATGTCTGCATGGGTATGATGTTTGTGTGAGTGCCTGTGGGATGTGTGGTGCTTATGTTTGCCTGAGCCATTTTTGTGTGTTGAGGTGTGTGCATGCTGGTCTGATGGTGTGCTTGGGATAGGCTGAGGTACAGGGGATTGGGTCTGGGTGGAGGAGGCTGGAGGGGGGGGCTGGAAACAGGGACAATAGCTGCCATCAGTGCTGAGGCCAGAGCCTGAAATGCTCTCTGTTGGGCTGCCTGGCCAGAATGAAAGCCCTCCAGGTATGCATTTGTTTGTTGCAAATGCCTCTCAACACCCTGGATGGCATTCAGAATGGTAGACTGCCCAACAGTGAGGGATCTCAGGAGGTCAATAGCCTCCTCACTGAGGGCAGCAGGGCTGACTGGGGCAGGGCCTGAGGTGCCTGGGGCGAAGGAGATGCCCACCCTCCTGGGTGAGCTGGCACGGGACACACACTGAGGGGCTGCTGGGAGGGCGGTGCTGCTATGTGGGGTGGCGGAAGGTACCTGTGGATGCGGGGGGCACAGAGGGGCCTGCCACCGCAAGGGAGCTCCCATCAGAGGAGGAGTCGCTGTCGCTGCTGTCACCTCCTGTCCCCGCCGTGGAGCTCCCCTCACCCTACGTCCCACTGGTGGCTTCAGACTCCGTTGTCTCACCCTCCAGGACCAAGTGGGATACAGCTCCCTCCTGCTCCGGTGCCACTGCTCCCCCACCAGATGATGCTATTGCACACAAGAACAGGGAGACCACAAAAAGAGGGGAAGACAGAAGAAAGACATGTTCAGTGCATGCAATACCACTACCGTTGGCGGACACTACAGACACTGCAGACCTCAGCACTACCCCATGCACTAGCAGTTCCTAGATTATTCACAAGGCCATGGGGTACAAGGCCTATGCCCGATTGCTGCACACATGGAAGTCACAGGAGCCTGACTAGGTGTATATGGCTCTTACCACTGGTGGGGTTGCCATGTAGCCTGCCTCACAAGTTACCTTGCCTACAAACTTCGCCCTGGCCTAGGGGAACCCACTGCCCACCTCCCCCACCCAGATACCTCGTAATGCGCGCAGAGTCAGATGAATGTGTTTGTACTCACCCCCTTGTGGCTGCTGTGATGCCCTCAAGCGCCCATCCAACTCTGGATACGCCACCGCCAGGATCTGGAACATCAGGGGGGTCATGGTGCGATGGGCAGCCCCTCCCACGTTGGGAGGCCATCCCTAGCTGGGCCTCCGCCATCTTCTTGCTCCAGCGGCGATTGTCCTCCCATCTTTTCCGACAGTAGGTGCTCCATCTGTGGTGGACCCCCAGGGTCCGTATTTCCTTGGCGATGGCACGTCAAATATCCTTCTTCTGGTGGGCTCTGACCTAGAGGAACAGTACAGGGGAAAAGGTAAATCTTTCACTGTCCAGACTGTGATAGTCATTGGCCCACGTTCCCACCCTTGCCCTGACGCACATACACTCACCGTCCGCACATGCAGGCCTCAGTCTCCCCCCCATTTTCTTCCATCCACACCACTCCAAACAGGCATTGCCCATGCAGCATGCTCACAGTGTACTCACCTGTTTGTCTTGAGGACTGCACAGTAGCGTGTACTGGGGGAGGACCCCATCCACTAACTTCTCCAACTCCTCCAAAGTGAAGGCAGGGGCCCTTTCCCCAGACACATGAGCCATCGTCGCTTCCAGACTGAGGTCACAGCAGCACTTGCAGTGTAGGTCCTCTCCTGTTGAAGGTCAGGTATCAAGTGAGTGAACAGATAGCAAATGGCGGTCATGTCCGTAGCGGTGTGTACCGTCACCGCCGGTGTACATCATCATTGGCTCCTCAGACCCATAGGGTCCAATGTTAACCAATGCTGGATTGCGCCGCGGTATTCGACTGCTTACCGCGACGGTGTAGAAGGCCAGCGCAGTTACCTCATATCCCCTTGTCCCACCTTACAGGTCAGGCAGCCACCATTTCAGGGGGCCACATGGCAAGAATAATAACTACGTCACACCGATTTAGGACCAGGAATATGGACAGACAAAGGCACATGGAGAAAATTTAACGTTTTTGAAGAACAGCATTGTGATACCTAAGTGTTGTATGACCCTCTGCTCACCGTTCTCCTCCATAGGGCATGTCCGCTGGGGCAGATGATGAGATGGTGGCATCCTCCGGTGCACAGACCGCTGGTGGACCTGTCGACAATGGAAGAGAGACACGTAATAATCACCTACGGACTTAATCGTGCAACAATCCAGAAACTGGGTGCCCAGTTGGAGCCAGACCTGATGTCAGCTATCCGCCATCCCAGAGGGATCCCCCCTCTAGTGCAGGTCCTGTCAGTACTCCATTTCCTGGCAAGTGGGTCTTTTCAAACAACAGTGGCCATTTCATCCGGGATGTCCCAGCCAATGTTCTCCAACGTGTTGTCCAGAGTGTTGTCTGCCCTGCTGAAACACATGCGCAGCTACATTGTGTTCCCTCAGGTGGAGGATTTGCCCACAGTGAAAGGTGACTTCTATGCCCTGGGACATATCTCCAACATCATTGGTGCCATTGATGGGACACATGTGGCAGGAGTGAACAGGTGTACAGAAAACGGAAGAGCTACCATTCAATGAATGTGCAGATGGTGTGTTTGGCCGACCAGTACATCTCCCATGTGAATGCCAAGTTTCCTGGCTCTGTGCATGACGCTTACATTTTGAGGAATAGCAGCATCCCTTATGTGATGGGGCAACTCCAGAGGCACCGTGTGTGGCTAATAGGTGAGGACAAGGAGCCTATACCCTGTGAATAGTTGTCTGGGTCAGGGGTTGTCCCTCCGGGTTAGTGTGTGTCTAACAGTTGTCCCTCAACATTTGTAGGTGGCTCTGGTTACCCCAACCTGTCATGGCTACTGACCCCAGTGAGAAATCCCAGGACAAGGGCAGAGGAATGCTACAATGAGGCACATGGGCGAACTAGGAGGATTATAGAAAGAACCTTTGGCCTCCTGAAGGCCAGATTCCGGTGCCTCCATATGACAGATGGTTCTCTCTACTACTCACCAAAGAAGGTGTGCCAGATCATCATGGCCTGCTGTATGCTGCACAACCTGGCTTTGCGACAGCAGGTGCCTTTTCTGCAGGAGGATGGTCCAGCTGGAGGTCTTGTGGCAGCTGTGGAGCCTGTGGACAGTGAAGATGAGGAGGCAGAAGAAGAGGATATCCACAACAGAAACAAAGTTATCCAGCAATACTTCCAGTGAGACACAGGTAAGAAGATATCACTGCCTCACACATCTCATACTATTGTTTGAACTATCATAAGTCTGTCACTTTCTCCCAGTGTATGGACACTGACTTGTCACTTTGGCTTTCCGTTTCACAGATGTGGGTTCCACTGTGTGACCTCTACTCTATTTCCTCATGGACTAGAGCTGTGTAACATCGGTATGTTGACAATAATATTGACATTGCTATATTCCATAGTTATTGTAAATACACATTTGTGAAAGCACAGACTGACTCCAGATTGTTTTGTGATTGATCTGTGTTTATTTTTGTGCAAATAAGTGGAGGGGGTTGTAAAATGGTCAGGGGTGATGGTGGAGGAATGTCCATGGCAGAGTCCAGTCTATTTGTTTCACAGGTGCATTGACCAAAGGGGCATAGGAAGTGGAGCTAGGGCAGTTTAAGGAAGGACAGGGTGACAAAGTGGGATGGAAGGATGACAGTCAGAGGGGTCTCATTTCCTGGCGGGGGTCTTGGCAATGTTCTCTGTGTTGTTCCTGGATCTCAGGGACCGTTTGTGGGGTGGCTCTCCATCTGCAGGGGGTGGGGTGCTGGTGTCGTGGTCCTGTGGCGGTGCCTCCTGGCCACTAGCACCGGCAGAGGTGGTGGGCTGTTCATCATCCAGGCTAGTGTCAGGGGCCCCTTGTTGTGCCATAGTGTCCCTCCTGGTGTTGACTAGGTCCTGGAGCACCCCTACAATGGTGACCAGGGTGGTGTTGATGGACTTGAGTTCCTCCCTGATCCCCAGATAGTGTTCTTCCTGCAGCCGCTGGGTCTCCTGAAAGTTGGCCAGTACCGTTGCCATCGTCTCCTGGGAATGATGGTACGCTCCCATGATGTTGGAGAGGGCCTCGTGGAGAGTGGATTCCCTGGGCCTGTCCTCCCCCTGTCGCACAGCAGTCCTCCCAGTTCTCCTGTTTTCCTGTGCTTCTGTCCCCTGAACCGTGTGCCCACTGCCACTGGCCCCAGGTCCCTGATTTTCTTGGGGTGGTGGGTTTGCCTGAGTTCCCTGTAGTGGTGGACACACTGCTGCTTGAAGTGTCCTGGGGACAGAGGGATGGGCCCGCTGGGTGGGTGCTGTGCTGGTTTTTCCTGAAGGGGGAGGCTCTGTGGTGGCTTGTGCCAGTGTCAGGGGAACCAACTGTCCCGAGGTCCCAGATGGGTCGGGATGGTCATCTTGATCCAGTTGCACAGAGCTGCTGTCATCACCTTGGGCCTCTTCTGTGGGGGGAGTGGACATGTCTGGAACCTCCTGTCCGGTGACGTTGGGTAGGGGTCCTGCAGGGGTGTAATGGCATGATTATTGCATCTGTGTGTGCCATCGTGTGCAATTGGTGAGTGACCCTGTACTCCAGTGCTTGCATTCTTGTCTAGGTCCTTGTGTGATATTTGGTTTGGGGTCTGTGTGGGTATCTCTAGTGGACATGCTTTGGTGATAGGTGTCCATGCTTTGGTGTTGCATGCAGGGCTTGGTGTTGGGATGGGTGGATTGTGATAGTGGGACATATGTGAGGTGTTGGAGTGATGGGGGTGAGGGTGAGGGTGGGGGTATGTGATGACATGCAGGTAGGGTGGGGGATATAATAGTTAAGATCTGACTTACCAGAGTCCATTCCTCCTGCTACTCCTGCGAGGCCCTCAGGATGCAGTATTGCCAAGACTTTCTCCTCCCATGTTGTTAGTTGTGGGGGAGGAAGTGGGGGTCCACCGCCAGTCCTCTGTACTGAAATCTGGTGTCTTGAGACCACGGAACGTACCTTCGCCCGTAGGTTGTTCCACCTCTTCCTGATGTCATCCCGTGTTCTTGGATGCTGTCCCACTGTGTTGACCCTGTCGACAATTCTTCGCCATAGCTCCATCTTCCTAGCAATGGAGGTGTGCTGCACCTATGATCCAAATAGCTGTGGCTCTACCCAGACTATTTCCTCCACGATGACTTTGAGCTCCTCCTCTGAGAACCTGGGGTGTCATTGTGGTGCCATGATGTGGTGTGGGTGATGTGTGTGGTGGTTTGTGTTGTGATGTGCGAGGGGATGTATTTGTGTGTGTTGTCTGAGGTACGTGGATGTTGTGTGAGTGATGATGTTGTGTGTCTGTGGATGCTAGTGTTGTTTCTGGTGGTGTTTCTCTCTGGCCTTCTTTTGCAATTCTGGTCGAAAGGGTGTGTGGGTGATGTGGGTGTGTGTTTTATATTGGATTGGGTGTGTGGGAGGGGTGTGTGTATGTGTATCAGGTGTGTGTATTTTGAATTGTCCAATGTGGTTGTGTATTGTAAATGTGTGTGTATTTTGACCACGGCGGTGTGTACCGCCAATGGAATACCGCGGTTGAAAGACCGCCGCATGGATTCGTGGGTCGTGATAGTGTGGGCGTATTCCTGTTGGCAGGACAGTGGAAATGTTGTTATCGGCAGTTTATCACTGACCTTTGGTGTGGTGGACTTGTGTGGGTGTCTGGATTTTGGCGGATTCCGAGCTGTGGGTCGTAATAGCTGTAGCGGATTTCTGCTGCTGCAGCCGTGTGTTGGAGGTCTTCTGCCCGGCGGTAAGACGGATTTACCGCCAATGTTGTAATGAGGGCCTTTGTGTTTTCTGAACTTTGATGCTGAATCCTGATGCCTTGCTGATCGATTGATGTCCTGATGACAAAGATTATCTTGTCTTACCGATCGAATTGAGGAGAGGTATTAATTGTTCCTATGTGTCTGTTATGCATATTTGCTTTTTCTTTCTAGGTACCAACCACAGTGTTTTTCGAGAGCCTTAGTTAGATGTTTTTCCAAATTGTTTTGCATGAAGTCCAACATGCTAATCTGGTGTTAGTTTAGGATCCTCTCTAATGAGAATCTGCTAAGAAGGAATGATGCTTAATAAATTTCTTTGCTGAATCTTAATGTATGCGATATCGTAGCAAAATTGTTCTTGTTATTAATTTGCACTGTAACCTTAGAATGTGCAATAGTTCAAGCTTTGATTAGATTACGTTTTTCCATCACTTTGGACAGCCAGTGTTGTTTCTGTATGTGTTAATTCACATGACTTTAGCATTGTTAATATAGGGGAATAAATATTCTAACTTTTACTAAAAGATGTGGTTATTCATGACTGAAAGGTAATGGTGCGTGACAAATACTGACTCTACTGATTATCAATGTCATTGATTGTTGATGAATATTGTTATTGTGTACTGATTATTGATCTGCATATACTGGAGTTATAGTGGGATCATCTTAATTACGAGTCAAAAGGTTCATTGACCTATTTGTGTCCCCTTGTAAGTTTACTTATTAAGGTCCGACGTGCTAACATTGTCGCTTGTCTCTTTTTCCCTTGCAACACAAACCCTCAAATATGTTTAAACTTCTCGGGTACCCAGTGTGAAAACTGACTACTTGCAGAATTCACAAAAGCACTACAGGCTCAGTTTTACAAGCAGAGATGTAATTTACAGGTGTGGAGGTTGTGCAATGGAGATTCCATCCACAGTGCCAGAGGAGTGGTCTATGCAAAGGAGGTTAATGACCCTAGAGATATCAAAGACGGGAACCACCGGTTTTACAGAGGACATGATGGAAGGGAGGACGTCACCTGGGATTATTTTATGTGAGATTTTTTTTTTTTTTTTTAATTGTGAAATTTGGCACATATACTACACTACACATGGTGGCTTTCCACTATGAGGATACAGCATAAACATACAATTATAGAGAACAGGCACATATGCCTTGAGGTTTTGTGACTCAAGTATAAATAGTTTACCATACGTGCTAGCATAAATCTGAGCATGGGAGTACTTATGATTTATTTTCAAATCAGTGTCTAGTCTTTTTCCTTGTTCTTCATAGTTCTCAGTTTACATCCTTTCTGATTTTCTTTCTTTCATCCTTTGTTAAATTCGCAGGAGCTGAATCCAGAGGTTTCTTGACCATAAAGAAAACGATTGGTAGCCAGAATCTAAGATCATTATGCATATCATAGGAGAACAAAATGTACTCAAAAGGATTCATTAGAAAGTGAAGGAATTATGATTTTGGCATTGGAGGTGTACTTTCGGGCTCTTGTAAACAATGCTACATTTAACAGTGGTGTGGCATAAATATCAGGAACAAAGTGCAAACAGTGAGATAGTGTTAGGAGTGATGAGGATGTTCTACCTTCGAAGTGCGTTATAATTCATGGGCTACACTTAAATGCGCTACAAAACACAGGTTCTGAAGGACTACTCATAAGATAGTCAAATAGTTCATTATCTGCTCACCAAGCCAAAGCATCTCCAGGGGTGTTTCGGATTCACACTCTAAAACAAGCATTTGCATTGTAATGGGTCTTGCGTTTGCTCGAGTTAAAGCTATTAGCGTTGTATATTCCTAACTGGACTTTTCTTGCCACATAAATTGAAAATGAAAAGTAAAACAGTTGACATAAGCAAATCAATTCAAAGCGCCGCAGCCACCATGAGCGAGAGCGCGAAGGAGAGACACAAAATAAAAAAGAAGTTAGCTCTCAGTCAAATGTATTGGCAAACGTGCAATTATCCATGTAACAGGATCGATGGCCAAGGCGATAACAATACTGCCTCAAGGAGGGACAACCGTAAAGCATTTACCAATGATAACAGGAGGGACAAACGTAAAGAAAAATCCATGTAACAGGGTCGATGGCCAAGGCAGTGACAAAACTGCCCCAAGGAGGGACAAACGTAAAGCATTTACCAATGATAACAAAGGATTTTTGAAAGGCAAGCCTCTGAACGAGTGATTGGGATGGGCGTGCGGTGGGCGTGGTTAAAACCCCACAAATAGATTACAACACTTCAGAGCACTTGCGCGTCTAACCTAAAGATGGACAGAGGGAGATTTGAAAGTGACCCCTGATTCTCCTTAGCCTCTGCCAATCTGCTTCTCATTAGTTGTCAGACCCAAGAAAGACACAGAAGCTGAGAAGAAGCCCCTACATTGTTCCTTTCAAAGCCCCAGTGCATTATGATCCAAGGGTAGGGGAGCGTTGTTGTTTTCCTTCCTGCTCAGCCTCTGCCTCTCTCTCCTCCTCTGCCTCTCCAGGATATATGGATTGCACAGGGGAATGAGAGTCATATGTGGATTAGAACATTACAAAGTTGTCCCATGCCAGTCTTTCATAGTGTGCTTCTGCTCCATTGTCTTCAGTAGGTGTCAATGTTCCAGTGCTTTAATAATAGGTAGTCACCTACAGGTCTAAACACTGGATCCTTTTATACAGAAGGTAAAATAATGTTAGTCACCAAAGCTTTTTCAGAATACCTTCTCAGTTATATTTCTCCAAGAGTTCAAAAAATCATTCACAACATTTTGCACTTTGTAAATAGGTTTCCTGAAGGACCCCTAAAAGTACTGCCCCTAACATGCATAATATATGTTCATTAAACATCGATCTCAAGTATAACTTCCTCAGTTTCCCTAGACAAGGGCAAATTGTAATAATATGAATCAGTGACACGCTATCTAGGAAAGTTAGTAAAATCATCAGTATTAGAGACCTGTAAATAGATTTGATCAAGCTATTTCTGACATCCATTTAACCATTTTTGAGGGGAGGATGTTTGGATTGCTATACCCCCCTAATAAATGTGTTTTGTGATACATAGTTGGGTACAGGTGTTTTCAGTTGGGTATGCTGCTGTTCCTGTCTTTTACTAGAAACCTTTACACACAGACAGAAATGCACACACACACTCTCTCCCTCTCTCTGTTGGGAAAGACTTCAAAAATATTGGTTATTTCACAAAATAATGTGCCTTCTCTCACTTGCTACTCCTACCTATCCACATTCCTCTTCCTTTCCGCTGCCCCTTAAGCCCCTCTTGTGCACCCTGAATGTTGTCGTATGTATTTTAACATTATGGGCCAGCGTGATTATTGGCAAATACAAAGCTCACACACACCCAATCTTACTGGCCAAGCTATGCTTCTGGAGATTAGGGTTTCTTTACTGATTACTGCCATACTTATATACGTTAACATTATTGGATGGTATCCAACTCATATCACACTCCATCTAAACTGAGGTTGTGGCGTAAAAAAGCAGTTGTGGATTACCACCAATTTGTTTGCCCTGAAACAGCTTAATTACATGTGTTTGATGACTGTAGGAAATCTGCTTTTTGACATGGTTCCAGTCCTTTTTCTCTGCTCTGTTAGAGAGTGCTGGTATTATAACTCTGCACAGTGAGAAACAGCTAACTCATATATTCATGAAATATGGGGGGCTCAGAGGCCCCTCATCACATTCTGCAGTGGGGCAAGGTCATGTTGCATTAAGCCCATGAGCACTTTGTCTAATTTGAATATGAGTTGCAAAAACAAATGGATGATAGATCTGTGAAATAAAGAAAACTCCACTGAGTGGAAGGTTCTTGAATTGAATGTTGGTCCTGATGAAAATGGCGTAACCAGATCAATAGTCACAGAAACATGTGTCAATTGTTTATTTTAGGTTCAATGGACTGGGATCAGAAGTGTGAAATGAATACAAAATAGGAGAAATGGAGGTTGAGCTGGAGTATTATTTTGTTCTTTATTTGGTACTACCCCTCTCCAAACTTGCAAAGAAACTATTTGGGGGTACTTTTCTTAAGTTTTGAGTTCTTGATGGTGCTAGTATCCAAGTGACAAAATGCAGTGTATTAGTAAAATTCCATTGCCATTCTACTGTCTGTCCTGCATCTCTCTTCTCAGTCTCTGGCGATCAGGCACCACTATCACCATTACCACCACTATATATTATATAATATTCTTGTTGTTTATGAAAATTGTGCATTTGGCAGTGTTGTGTAGGTGTGTATAAAGAGAAAGAATAATGCAGGGATGCTCCAGAAATTGTATGTGTGAGGAAAAAAAGGACAGGCCTGTTGGTTTTGCCAATGCTTGTTGAATTTGAGGTGATTGTAGCCTAATCTATCCCCGCTGCTGGCAGGATAGTTCACTGAATTGAAAGCTTGCCACCAATAAATGACTTGATTTGAAGGTCACATAACTGCAACCTAAAAATCGAGCCTTTCATCCAAAGTTAGCAAATCAAAGGACTAGAAATGGGGTAATAGTAACATCTGTCAAGAAGTGGTTTCTAAATGTGTTATGTCACCAATCAGATAATACAATAGCCTCTACCTGTGTCTACACAAAGTTACTGTTGACAAATTATAGACAATCCAGAATTGCGCTGCTTGATATATATTGCCCGATTGGATATTTAGCCTCACGAGCAGGATACACGGTCTTCCTGTCAAGCAGAGAACTGAAGTTAAGGTACTTTGCATTTTGTGTAACTTTTTTTTTACCTTACAAAAAAATCCTGCCTCCCTGAATGTCTCAGCCACTACAAGATACATACGAGTCTCTGGTCTAACTCTCTTCTATTCTTAATCCTTTGCAGTAAAGATTGTCCTCTAAGAAGCGCTCACTTCACCTCCTCGGCTAGCTACTATGGAGTGAGCTTCCCTTACACATGCAAGCCATCCACTCACATGTTATCTTCAGGAAAGCCCCGAGGCCTGTTTGTATTATTAAGTTATGTTGGTTTACAGTTGTGATTCTTTTAGCTACCTTCAAAAGACTTTATTCAGATGTTCTAATGCCTGTATGTATGTGCGTGCTGTCGACAAGAATAACTCAAACCAAATCACAAAAGAAAGTAGTTTGACTTGGAAGGATTTTTGTTTACCAAAACGGGCATAGACATTTCTCCTAAGAGCCAGTTCCTGTTTTCTACTCTATTTGAGTGTAGAGTAGAGCTCCTTAAAGTGCCTCGTTAACCGCAGTGCAACATGCCATATTAGCCTGGTGGCTGCATAAGGTAATTGTCTGTAAAATAGAAAGGCCTGAACCCCTCCTCCGCCCCACTATTCATGGAACAATCATGGCAGTCATGTATGTTTTAGCGAAGTGCACATACATGTACGTTATTCCTGTTACTGTCGCAGTTAAAACGCACGTCTGCTTGCAGAGGGCCCTTGACTGTCACTGTTTCATTTACCAATTGCATGATCTGATGTGCTGATGTCATTGTGCCGCTAAACTATTGCGCTTCATCCCGTCTTAATCTGCACCCAGCTTTCTCGATTCGCTTAATTCCATTTTGACATGCTTTACAGCACCATTGCATAAACCTGTAGCCTAATCCAAACTGTTTTGGTGATAGTTACTGCCCTGCGAAATAAGCCCGAGATATTACCAGCATAGTAAACTTTCAAATACCTTGCCATTATCATTATACGCTGGACAGTTTACAGAATGAGCTTTCAGCGCGTGCCAGCTAGAAACTCATCCTCGGTACACTCGCCTGCAGCGGCAGCATAGCAGAGGCAAGAAGATTGGGCAAACACACAGTTCTATCTAGTTCATCGACAGCCCCGAAGAAACAACCTCAGACTCTCAATCGAAACATTGTTAAATGCTGAAATATGGAACTAGCAGACACTATTCCCTCTAAGTCTGTGATAGCTGCACAAAATCTTTCTTAGTGGAATCAGCCCATCATGTGATCTCATTATGGTTTCGGATCTCCTGAATTCTAGGGAAGGCCGGGGCAATATTGTTTGTTGATGCCGTTATAAACAAGCTTTTGCAATGTAATAGGTTTCGCACATTTTTAACAAGTTTATTGTCATCTTTTGACAACAGAGCCCATGCAAAAAAAAAAAAAAAGCTACAATGAAGTTAGCAGAGCAGCCTGAGAAGTTTTATGGCCCCATAAACAAGATAAGCAATGGCCTGTAGGTAGGGGCCCTAGAGAGAGACTCTCTGTGATGTTATGTGAGGGATATGGTGTTTATTTAGTAACATAAGCTTATTCAGGAGTCTTTGTCTAGTGTTATAAGCTTATTTTAGGAGCAGGGTAGAGGACAGCACTGGAATAAAGTGAAAACAAATGTCAGGGTGGCAGGAGGTGGGAGGAAGGGAATGCTACAATAAAACGCAGGCTGCTCCAAGCCTAAACAGCACAGTAAAAGGGGAGCACCAAAGAAATGTCAAAAATAGTCCGTCACAGCAAGAGATAAAGAAACCAAAGTGGAAAAATGCAGTACTAGGTCCCTGCCCTCAAACAGAAGAAGAAGGGAGAAAAAGGCAGACCTGCCTGCTAGCAAGCAAGAATTTTTAAAGGACAAGGCAATCGACAAATTATATTCTTTTAACTCACAGTCTAAGTATACTACAAGTATACACCAGGTCGAACTCTAACGCTTGACCTAAAAACACTGTAACATGCCTGTGCATGTTTCAGCACATTTTCAATGTAAATGGCCAAATAATGTCAACAATTGCCACCTTTATGCCAGAGGTGAATGTTATCTATTATACAAAGCCCTGTCTCGAAATGCTACAGACCAAATATGTAATCGGGAGTATGATAGAAATTGCAATGTGATAGAGAACTTGAGTGTGACAATGAAGTGGGGCATGCCAGTGATCTCGCAGACAGCAGGCACTGGGATTGTGACAGCCATTAGAATTGATGATAGGGACAGAGAGTATGATAGGGGCTGAAGGTGTATCATAGAATGGGAGGGTGGCAGTGATGGGAGGGTGAGAAGACCTTGGAGGGTGATGTGGATGGGGAACTCAACAGGGAGGGTGAAGGCAACAAGGATGGTGACAGTGCTGATGCGCTCAAGGAGGTCTTATTTACACCTCGAGTTCAGAAACCACAAGGGCTCTCTTAAGACACCATACCTTATCCCACCATCAGAAGTCGACTGGATCTTTGGACTCAGTGAGGAGTGTGGTAGTCAGACTCATTCAACACAGATTGATCATATAAGAACCATAAACAGTTTCAGGCACCATGAGCAATTTAAACACTATATCAAACTCTAAACCAAATAGAGTTTCAAAGCTTTATCACAATCCCAAAATCAATGTAACATCTATCATGCGCAAAACTAAGTTATAAACATACATGAAAACCAACATCTAGCGAGATTTAGCCTACTAAACATCAATACTGTAAAACACTCCAACAGCATAACATAAATTAGCAAGACTCCAATATGCACATTGTGAGAAAGTATCCTCTTTCTAGCCTTGTTACCCCCACTTTTGGCCTGTTTGTGAGTGTATGTCAGGGTGTTTTCACTGTCTCACTGGGATCCTGCCAGCCAGGGCCCAGTGCTCATAGTGAAAACCCTATGTTTTCAGTATGTTTGTTATGTGTCACTGGGACCCTGCTAGCCAGGACCCCAGTGCTCATAAGTTTGTGACCTATATGTATGTGTTCCCTGTGTGATGCCTAACTGTCTCACTGAGGCTCTGCTAACCAGAACCTCAGTGGTTATGCTCTCTCTGTACAAATTGTCACTAACAGGCTAGTGACCAATTTCACCAATTCACATTGGCATACTGGAACACCCTTATAATTCCCTAGTGTATGGTACTGAGGTACCCAGGGTATTGGGGTTCCAGGAGATCCATATGGGCTGCAGCATTTCTTTTGCCACCCATAGGGAGCTCTGACAATTCTTACACAGGCCTGCCACTGCAGCCTGAGTGAAATAACGTCCACGTTATTTCACAGCCATTTACCACTGCACTTAAGTAACTTATAAGTCACCTATATGTCTAAACTTTACCTGGTAAAGGTTGGGTGCTAAGTTACTTAGTGTGTGGGCACCCTGGCACTAGCCAAGGTGCCCCCACATCGTTCAGGGCAAATTCCCCGGACTTTGTGAGTGCGGGGACACCATTACACGCGTGCACTATACATAGGTCACTACCTATGTATAGCGTCACAATGGTAACTCCGAACATGGCCATGTAACATGTCTAAGATCATGGAATTGTGACCCCAATGCCATTCTGGAATTGGGGAGACAATTCCATGATCCCCAGAGTCTCTAGCACAGACCCGGGTACTGCCAAACTACCTTTCCCGGGGTTTCACTGCAGCTGCTGCTGCTGCCAACCCCTCAGACAGGTTTCTGCCCTCCTGGGGTCCAGCCAGGCTTGGCCCAGGAAGGCAGAACAAAGGACTTCCTCAGAGAGAGGGTGTTACACCCTCTCCCTTTGGAAAAAGGTGTCAGGGCTGGGGAGGAGAAGCCTCCCCCAGCCTCTGTAAATGCTTTGATGGGCACAGATGGTGCCCATCTCTGCATAAGCCAGTCTACACCGGTTCAGGGATCCCCCAGCCCTGCTCTGGCGCGAAACTGGACAAAGGAAAGGGGAGTGACCACTCCCCTGACCTGCACCTCCCCTGGGAGGTGCCCAGAGCTCCTCCAGTGTGCTCCAGACCTCTGCCATCTTGGAAACAGAGGTGCTGCTGGCACACTGGACTGCTCTGAGTGGCCAGTGCCAGCAGGTGACGTCAGAGACTCCTTCTGATAGGCTCTTACCTGTGTTGCTAGCCTATCCTCCTTCCTAAGTAGCCAAACCTCCTTTTCTGGCTATTTAGGGTCTCTGCTTTGGGGAATTCTTTAGATAACGAATGCAAGAGCTCATCAGAGTTCCTCTGCATCTCTCTCTTCACCTTCTGCCAAGGAATCGACCGCTGACTGCTCTGGACCCCTGCAAAACCGCAACAAAGTAGCAAAGATGACTACTGCAACCTTGTATCGCTGATCCAGCCGCCTTCTCGACTGCTTTCCTGGTGGTGCATGCTGTGGGGGTAGTCTGCCTCCTCTCTGCACTAGAAGCTCCGAAGAAATCTCCAGTGGGTCGACGGAATCTTCCCCCTGCAACCGCAGGCACCAAAAGACTGTATCACCAGTCCTCTGGGTCCCCTCTCAGCACAATGAGCGTGGTCCCTGGAACTCAGCAACTCTGTCCAAGTGACTCCCACAGTCCAGTGACTCTTCAGTCCAAGTTTGGTGGAGGTAAGTCCTTGCCTCACCACGCTAGACTGCATTGCTGGGTACCACGTGATTTGCAGCTGCTCCGGCTCCTATGCACTCTTCCAGGATTTTCTTTGTGCACAGCCAAGCCTGGGTCCCCGACACTCTAACCTGCAGTGCACGACCTCCTGAGTTGTCCTCCGGCGTCGTGGGACCTTCTTTTGTGACTTCGGGTGAGCTCCGGTTCACTCTTCTTCGTAGTGCCTGTTCCGGCACTTCTGCCGATGCTGCTTGCTTCTGAGCAAGCTTCTTGTCTTGCTGGGCGCCCCCTCTGTCTCCTCACGCAATTGGCGACATCCTGGTCCCTCCTGGGTCACAGCAGCATCCAAAAACCCTAACCGCGACCCTTGCAGCTAGCAAGGCTTGTTTGCGGTCTTTCTGTGTGGAAACACCTCTGCAAGCTTCTTCACGACGTGGGACATCCATCCTCCAAAGGGGAAGTTGCTAGTCCTCTTCGTTCTTGCAGAATCTACAGCTTCTACTATCCAGTGGCAGCTTCTTTGCACCCACAGCTGGCATTTCCTGGGCATCTGCCCACTCCCGACTTGAGTGTGACTCTTGGACTTGGTCCCCTTGTTCACAGATACTCTCATCTGGAAATCCATTGTTGTTGCATTGTTGGTGTTGGTCTTCCTTGCAGAATTCCCCTATCACGACTTCTGTGCTCTCTGGGAAACTTAGGTGTACTTTACACCTACTTTTCAGGGTCTTGGGGTGGGCTATTTTTCTAACCCTCACTGTTTTCTTACAGTCCCAGCGACCCTCTACAAGCTCACATAGATTTGGGGTCCATTTGTGGTTCTCATTCCACTTCTAGAGTATATGGTTTGTGTTGCCCCTATACCTATGTGCTCTCATTGCAATCTATTGTGACTGTACATTGCTTGCATTGCTTTCTATAGCTATTACTGCATAATTTTGATATTGTGTACATATATCTTGTGTATATTTGCTATCCTCATACTGAGGGTACTCACTGAGATACTTTTGGCATATTGTCATAAAAATAAAGTACCTTTATTTTTAGTATATCTGTGTATTGTGTTTTCTTATGATATTGTGCATATGACACTAGTGGTATAGTGGGAGCTTTGCATGTCTCCTAGTTCAGCCTAAGCTGCTCTGCTAAGCTACCCTTTTCTATCAGCCAAAGCTGCTAGACACCTCCTCTACACTAATAAGGGATACCTGGACCTGGTGCAGAGTGTAAGTACCCCTTGGTACTCACTACAAACCAGGCCAGCCTCCTACACACATTAATTTTAGATTTCAAAGCAGATGATGAAGGCCAGTAAATCATCAAAATAGAACTTTAACAATCAACTTCAGGGCTCTGCCATCCTTATCTCTAACACAAACATTGTCTTGCATGTGTGGAACATGAGTTAACACATGCGGGCAAAATCAAAGAAGGAAAAGACAAAAATAATTTGCAAAAATCATCTAGGGTAACTCACTATAAAAATATGCTGATGTAATTATCTAAGCTGAAACGGAAACAAGACACCACGTTTAGTTATACCTCTCCTCAGGGGACAGTAGACAGGAAAGTTTCATCAGAAGAGCATTCACCTTCTTGAGACATCAGTAGACAGCAGCATCAGGACAGTGCAGAACACAAGCTGCACATAGGACAAGTCAGAAGTTCGGAATTGATTGGGCATATTAGTACTGAACAGCATGAGGAAGTGGGGCAATTAGGACTAAGAGGAAACTCATCCGAAGACTAGAAGAACAAGAGGTGACAGCAGTGACTCAAGGCAGGAATAGACTAGACTGACTCTCGCAGACTAACTGAAAGTTTCAATGTCTCTCACTAATTAGAAATGTCCAAAGGTTTTCTATTGGTCCTCCAGGTGGGCTCATCTTACGGACAAGATTCAGCATCCAATAGTAGCCGCTGACACCATCAAGTTTGCAATTGTTCCGGATTCTCTCGGGGAAAATACATTTAGTCACCTCCATGAATTCATACAGTTCTGCCAAAATATTACATTTTCTAGCTGTTTGTTACTTCGGGATCCTTTCTCACGGTACACAGGATGAGCTAAACAATGCTTACATGAAGGGAATAAAATGTCCTGTCTTGTTCAATAGCTAGAACAAATATTGTTATTTAGTTAATACTGAAACATTTCACAGACTTTAATACAATAGAACATTCACTAATATGTCAGCAACCTAGGAAATAACTAAGGCCAGAGGAAACAGAACAAACAAGTAATTTTCCTTTACTTCTGCAAAAATGAATTTCAGGCCTAGTCCAGCTAAGAATGTCTAAATGCACATTATTAATATAATTAATACACATAAATCATATTGCACACCTTACAACTGCAATCATATATGCAGAAAAAATTATTTTACTTCAAAGATTATTTACAACATATTAGAACACAATTGTAAATGTGCATTTATTTTTCTGCACACATGTAACTAATGTTAATAAGTTCGTTTAATTCAATATAAGTATGATTAATTCATGATCATTCAATACTTATAATATACTTAATTTCTACTGTTTCTCCTAACATTTATTCATGTCAGTAATTCACTGAAACATAAGTGCACAATATCAAAACGTGATGTCAAATATGAATGGATGCCACATTCTCCACCATATTTCAAACATGCACATTTTACATTTCCATGTTAATTTCTCTATTAGACTTTTAACTGAAGTTTTGTAAGTCACCATATGCTAACTTCTATGCTATTAATGTATCAGTAAAATTCGATCTCTGTCACTGGGAAGGGGATGGTGACAGGGACGATTAGAGTAATAGGGACAATTAGGGTCACAGTAACGGGAATGATTATGGGATCTGGGAGGTGGGAGGGACTGGCAAGATGATAGGAACAAGGGCATAGCTTGGGGTGGTGTTTGGGGTGTTACACCCCCCTCATACATGTATTTTGTGATAAATAGATATGTGCAGGTGTTTTCACTCAGGTATGATGAGGTGTCTGTCGGATTTCACTTAGAATCATTACATCCATAGACAAAAACGCACACACACACCCTCTCCCTCTCTCTGTTTGGAAAGACTTCAAATATGTAGGTTATTTCACAAAATAATGTGTTTTCTCTCACTTAGTACCCCTACCAATCCGTGTTCCTCTCCCTTTCCGTTACCCCTTAAGCCCCACCTGTGTGTCCTGCTTGTCGTATAATGTATTTAACAATATGTGCCAGCATGATTGTTAGGAAATCTGAAGCTCACCCCCACAGACCGAGACAGCAGCAGGGACTGGGAAGGTAACGCAGATGGGAAGTGTGATGGGATGGGAAGGTTATGAGGACGATGGCAAGAGTGACAGTGACTGGGAGGGTGACATGTATGGAGAGGGAAATGGGTTTAAACGTTGACAAGAATGTAGAGGGTGAGACAGCAACTGGGTAAGTGACAGGGACAGGTAGGTTGAGTCTGAGAATGACAGGGAGGACCGGAAGTGTGACATGAACTGGGAATGCAAGTGGGAAAGGGAAGGTGACAGGGATGGGCAGGTTGGTGGTCTAGAGAAGGTTATAATAGCTAGTAAAGTGACAGAGATTAGTAGTGAGTCACTGTTTCCTGTCCTGTGCTGAATTCATGCTGCCAATGTCACATTATCTCTGAGAAGAAAAATACCTGAACATTGCCTCTGGTGACAAGCATCCGATGCAGAGACAGCCACGTCCCATCTTTCTATTAAATCCGCACCCCACTCATCACCATCTGTCTGACTGCCACATCCCTGACCACACTCCAGACACTACTTCCCTGTTCCACACCTGTGCTTATACCTTGTTCACTAACTATCTGCCAAAATCCCCCTGACCCTCCTTAGTACCTACTTACCTGTTGCACCTTCACCATTCAGCTAATCCCACTTTTGCCTCACGTCAATCACTAACCACTTTCTTCCACCTTTCTACCACATCCCTCCTTACCAGTCTGACAACCACACATCAACTTCACCTCAGCCAAAATCCAACTGCTCCTAACTCAATCGGTGTGTGTCAGTACTAATATTTACCCATGGCTCCTACCACAGTCATAACTAACCACCTAGCCACCAAACATCTGTGTCCACTTCAGTCACTGCCCAGCTGCCCCAACACTCTTACCCCAGCCTGTGGTGTCTTGTACTGTGTTGCATAGTGTTCAGATCAGGCTCCAGAGACAATGCACATGCTGCACTCTAGACTTCTCCAAGACTTTAGTGCTCATTGCCAGATAATGACTTTGGGGGTCATTCTGACCCTGGCGGGCGGCGGTAACCGCCCGCCAAGCGGGAACCGCCAGAAGACCGTACCGCGGTCAAAAGACCGCAGCGGTCATTCTGGGTTTCCCACTGGGCTGGCAGGTGACCGCCGAAAGTCCGCCCGCCAGCCCAGCGGGAAACACCCTTCCCACGAGGACGCCGGCTCAGAATTGAGCCGGCGGAGTGGGAAGGTGCGACGGGTGCAGTTGCACCCGTCGCGAATTTCAGTGTCTGCTAAGCAGACACTGAAATTCTTTTTGGGGCCCTCTTACGGGGCCCCTGCAGTGCCCATGCCATTGGCGTGGGCACTGCAGGGGCCCCCAGGGGCCCCGCGGCACCCCCTACCGCCATCCTGTTCCCGGCGGGTGAACCGCCGGGAACGGGATGGCGGTAGGGGGTTTCAGAATCCCCATGGCGGCGGAGCACGCTCTGCCGCCATGGAGGATTCTCAAGGGCAGCGGAAAGTCGGCGGGACACCGCCGACTTTCCGTTTCTGGCCGCGGCTGAACCGCCGCGGTCAGAATGCCCAGCGGTGCACCGCCAGCCTGTTGGCGGTGCTACCGCGGTCGTTCGCCCTGGCGTTTTTTACCGCCAGGGTTAGAATGACCCCCTTTGTCTGGGCCCTGCACAACATGAGGAAAACCAAGAAGATAAAAACAATTAACTGGAAATCTTTTTACTTTAAAATGCAAGCAATTAATTTGTAGTTAAATTCACCAGTATGAAGACTGGATCCACTTCAGCAAATAAATTGATTGTACTTATATCTTGATTGTATGCATTTATTTTGTTTGAAATGTTACCTGCACTCAGCCCCACAGTGGCGTAATAAAGTCCCCCATGGTGCAGGGGAGTAGGCTCTAGGTGGCCCCCTCAGCAAAATACCCTGCCCTGCAAGCTCCTGAGTGAGTTCAGAAGGGGGCCCTTCGTGTACTTGGCACGGGTCCCTCTTAAGTTTTGTAACGCGGCTGAAGCCCTGGGGCATATTAGGAGACTAAACAAACAAATGTCACCCTTGCCTCTATATTAATTCTGTTCCTGGGGTGAGTACCACCTGGTGGTTTCTCTGTTTTTCTTTCCTGAGGGCCATGCTGCAGTTAATGTGGTGGTTCTGGTTTGGTGTCTACTATCATCAGGTCAGGGACTTGGATTTCTTCCATGATGGAGTCCTCAGTGGCGTACTGGTCATGATCTCAGAACCTCGTGTTGCCAGGTCAGGGTCTGTTCCTTATGTGTCGGACAATGTTTACCTCCTTACATAAATAATATTTAAAAAAAAACAACTGGCACCAGACCCTCATGCTGAAGGTTGAGAATTCTGCTCAAGGGGTGTTTCTGTTCATTTTCCTTATTTTCTAGGCACACCTTATGGCTACCTTTTCTGTGTCTGGCAGTTTGGGGGTTGTTTTCTTCATGTTGTGGTCATGGATCTGTAGTGAGACTTCTACCCTGGTCTGTTTCTGTTCTTGGTCCCTCACAGTGCAGAGTGGGGGTTCTGTTCATCCCATGTCTGCTCCTTTTTTGCCTCCTTTTTTCCCTGGGGCTTGAGAGGTTCACTGTGGCCTAAGGCCCTTGGCCACTGGTACTCGCACGATGTGGTGTGAGTTCTTTTTGGGTTGTTGTCTAGTGGTCATTAGTCTCTGCCTGGTGTGGAAGTTGACATTTCTGGCTTTTGTCCCGGATCAGTTTTTATTAGTCCCCCTTCTTTTGTGTGCTTTTTGCTGGTGCTGGGGCGCTTCCAGGTACCTTCAGTTGGGCCTCTGGGCAGAATCTGGTACAGTTGGCGCTAGGTGGGTTAGGAGGGTCGTGCCTGGTTGGTGCGGGCTTGGGTTGCCTCCTGTGCATACCTTGGGCTCTTGGTTTCCCAAGGCGTTTTTTGGGACTTTCCTATAGCCTGATGGTCACTGTGCCAGCCCAGGTGTGTCTTTTGGCATTTGTTGTTTTGGGGGGCGGTACTCCGTCTATTTCTTTTGCCTGACCCTTCTTCTGGCAGGATAGGCTCTGTGGGAATGATGTGCTCCCACTTGGATTTTCATTTTCTGACCTGCTCTGTTGTGGCCAGTCTGGTGTGGCATACTTCGGGGTCTTCTAGGGGGTGACAGACCATTGTAATCCATGTCTCTCCTCTTTATCTGCTTCCCAGGGGGCGTTTGCTGTGTGGTCTGGATCTGTGTCCTCTTCTCTGGGGTGGTGTATTGTGACATGAGTTCCTGCCCCCCAGTATGGGGTCCTGCCCCTCTGTTGGGGCACATGCTGGGGGGAGGTTGTCCTGGGTGGTTCAGCATGGCTAGTGACACTTTTTGATGTGGGGGTCATGTTGCCTTCCGCCGCATCTAGGGTGCATTATGCTCATTGCCCATCCTTCAGGGGTTGTTTGATGGCCCTTCTGCATGGTGTTCTTCCCTTCAGTGGACTCCTGCTGTTCGAGTGTTGCCCGCTTTGGTATGGGGTATGGTGTTCGGCTCCATTCATCTGGTGGATTGGCCGTTCTGTGTTGCTTTGCCTGGTGTGCAGGTTGACGGCTCTGGGCTTCTTTATCTATGTCCCTTTCAGGATGGGACTCTTACACATGTTCTTTCCTGGGTGCTGTGGGTCTTTTCCAGGTGGGGCTGATTGCCGGGTGCATATTATTGGGTATGCCTGTGTTGGTCTCCGGTCTACGCCACATTTGCTCCCGGGGGTGGTGGATCCACAGGTGGTGCTCCTTGTTATCTGGAGTGTGTGTATATCTTTTTCTGGTCAATTGGCTCCTTGCTAGGTGTGGCAACTGGGCCTGGTGACTTTTTCAGGTTCTGCCTTTGATTGGCGCCGGCTGTTGCATGGTTCTCCACACGGGATTGGTGCCTCTTTTTTGGGCTCCGGCTCGGGGGATTGTTGGCTGGGGTCCTGTTCCCAATGCTGTTTGTTTTTTTCAGCTGGTGGCAAGTTTCTCCTCACCCCTTGTGGGTTACTCTGTTGTCCCTGCTTGGGGCCTTTTGCCTTGTTGTTCCTGGTCTGCCCGAGCCTTGTTGTGCCTGTTCGGGATTTCTGTTTCAGGGGTTTCCTTGCTTCCGACCCCGCCCTTATTTCTCGCTATGGTTGCCTGTTCCTTGTCTTGGGAGGTCAACCTCAGGGCTTTTTCCTGTTGGTTACATTGGTACCACTGCTCGTGCTTTCGGGACGGTTGTGTCTGCTATGATGGGTTACATCGGGTGGTGCAGCCTTGGTGGTATGCTTGGGCTCACGGGTGACAGTATTTATTTGGATATTCGGGGACTGTTCATTTCCTGGTCCCTCTCTCCTGTTGTTTTCCTCTGTTAGTTGGAGGAGGGGGGAGATTGTTTCTCCAGGGTCTGCTTCCCCTCTTGTGCCTGCTGTCCACAGGGGTTCATGGAGGCTGGGGATCCTGGTGTCTGTTGTGCTCTTTGCCTCCAGTGGCATTGTAGCCCTGTTTTCTGCCTTGCTTCCGGGATGCGTGCTGGTTGATACTTTCTTGTTCCTTGTTCACTCCGGGGATCGTGGTTATGCATTCCCAAGGGATTGACTGTGGTGCAGCCTTGGTTGCTTCCCTTTCCTTTCCTCTCTGGTTCTGCTGCAGCTCTCTGTCTGGTCTTTGTATGGCATAGGATGCTGTGAGGTGGCTTCCCGGTTTCTGGCAGTTACTGTGCTGTGTTTTGGTCTGTGGGCCTTTGGGTTTGGCTCCTGTGTGTCTCTGGTGGTGACTGCTGTTCCACTTTTTTCTTTTTCAGTGGTCCCTTTGTTGGCCCTCAATTAGGTTGGGCGTCTCTGGATCCTGAACGCCTGGAGGCCTGGCATGCTTTCTTATCTTTTTCAGTCTATGGTGTCTTTTCTGTATTTCGGCTCTTCCTTGTTCCTGTGATTTAGTTGCAGACGCAGCATTTTTACCTGCCTTGGGTTCTCAGGGTTGGGATGTCTTGGGTCGCCCTCTTCTTTCCAGGCTGTGCGTAGGTCTTTTGCGGCTGTGGTTGGACCGTGCCCCGGGGGAAGGGGGGTTTCATTGATGGGTGTTCCTTTTTGGGTTCATCTCTCGGTTGTCTGTTGCATCAGCTTTTGTTGTGTCTTCTTCTGGGAATTGTATTTGTCTGTTCCCATACTTGTGCTTTGCCGTATTGCTGGAGGGGCGTCCTCTACTCCTGTAGTCTGGCACTCTTGCTTCCTTTCTGGTTTGCACTCTGCTTCGAATTTGGCATGGGTCTTCAGAGTAGGGTCATTTTGTGTTTTTTTCTCCCTCTCTACTTGTTTGGGGTACTGTGTTGATTGTTTGGTATCCCTTTTGTGGTTTTGTGCTACATCTGTCTGGTTCTCAGAAGTCTGGCTTTTATCTGCTTGGGTGCTCTTCACTTAGTGATGAATGGGACGAGGACTAGAGGGACTTGGTGGTAATGTTATATTTATTACTTACCAGTAACCTTCAATATTCCTGGTTCTGTTGTCCTTGTCCCATTCATTATGCCCCTCCTGTGCCCCTGACCTTCTGTTGGGGGCTTGGTAGTGCAGGCGGAATGCTGGATAAGTACAGCTTATGCACTGCCAGAGAGGGGTGGGGAGAGTTTATCCCAGCATTCCTCATGCTCTTTTTTTCTACCATGGAGATAGGTATCTCCACTTAGTGATGAATGGGACGAGGACAACAGGGCCAGGAGTAATGAAGATTACAGGTAAGTAATACAACATTACAAAACTGAGCAAGTTGAAGGCAATTGTATTCAAACAAATGTCTCTGTGGTTATGTCTTTCAGTTGATCTGGTCTTAATCTTTCTAAACCAACAAATCTATACACCTACAAACAGTTCTTATACTTAGAGTTGGTTTTGAGAGAGCCAATTATTTTATATTTTTAGTTCCCTTTCTTTTCTATGACAATTGCTTACTTCTTTTCCAACAGGTTTTATTATTCTCTTGTCCTTGGCCTTCCCTTTGGGGCATAACTTCTTTACCATTCTTGTTTTTCTTGGATGACTTGTTTCCTTCCAATGCTGACATCAGGAAACTACCTTTTTCTTTATGTTTCGGCATTCCCTGGGGGGGTGCGTGTTTTCTTGCTTCATTTCCCATGAGCTGCTTTCCTTTCATATATGTGCCACCTCATACTGTCTGTGTTTCTTCCCACCCGTTGCATTACATACCACTCGCGACCTCACTTAGCATTTTTTTTAACTTTTCAAATTATTTGTGTAATCTCCTCCAACTCCTCATCTCTCCCTGCTTAGTGTTGTGGTTCCTGGCGGCGCAGTGGCATTCGGTTGCCTGCCTTGCCTCTCCCTGCTCCTCCTTTGCTTTCCCACCCGTCCTTATCCTTTTTTAAAATGTGTTTTTTAAAACCATTTTTTTAGTCTGCTAAGGGGCCACTAGTTTCTTTATAGTGTGCTAAAAAACACATTTTCACATTCTTTTAATTTATTGCTTCAGCATGGATGTCCACCATAATTGAACAGTAAATTTAAAAAAGACAAAACGGCCTTGGTGACACATTTCTAGATTCGTCCAGAGCATGGCCCAGAATTTGGCTTTCTTGACTCCTTGGCTTTAAGGACTTTGTCAATGTGACTACTCAAGACTGAAAGCCAGTTGGACTGTGTAAGAAATTGGATTATTATTTGAGGTATGTGACTAACCACCTCAAGGAATAATCATAACCCTTATAAAGGTGAACCCTCAAAGTCACTAAATTAACCTGGGCTCAAGCTACTAGTAGCTATGGTACAGAGCAGACAGGCTTAACTTAGGAAAATGTGTAAAGCATTTATGCAATACCAAACAGTATATAGGCAAATGCAAAACCATACAAATCCTAAACTGAATTGGAAACTAATAAACAAGAAAACACTGAAATGACAAAAATCCAATAAGGGGATCTGGAGATATGATTTTTTAAAGTTTTAAACTGAACTAATATAAAAACATTACAAAACACATACAATAGTTAATAATTTTGGTATACTGGGACCAAGGTGCAATTTGAAGGTTACAGCAATGGAGCATGGGTCTGTCTTCATCAAATATTTTACCTTGTCACTCAGTCTCCTATGTTTCATATGTCTCTATGCATCACATACACTTCTAAACACCCCCAGGACACCACGAAAGGCACTTAGAGACTCAAAGGGTGTCAGGCAGTAGCCAACAGCAGGGCTGGACCTGACGTCTGTGATCTGAGAGGAGTCCTAAAAGACTGGACCTGCTCCCTCTTGTACCCAGGGTGAAGGAGTGGCCTCCAAGAGTCATAAGGATGGTCTCATCTTCATGCTAAAAGGACAATACAAGCTAAAAGAGGCCTTTCATTGAATTATCTAGTTCACAAGTAGCAACTGAACCTGGACTGGACCCTGCTGTTGGTTCTGCATGACACCATGTGTGCCTCTAAGTACCACGCCTGAACTCCTAGGAGGGGGGGTCTGTAGATGTGTACTCCTGTGGTGGTTTGGGGCTTAAAGAACTATAGTCAGAAGGTAAAATCTTTGACAAGGATGAGTCTGGTTGGTGTACCTGACCTGTGCTTCATTGTGGCCAGCGTCAAGTTGCACCTATGTTGCTGTCTACCACTACTAGTGACTATCATTGTGGTTTTTGGTGCTATTCTATATAAATAATTTGTAGCTCCATATCCTCTTTTTTAAGTTTTGTTATTTTGGTGTCTTTTTGGTTTCTTACATTTTACTCATTTTTTCTAATTTGGTTCAGGATTTTCATTGTTTTACATTTCAACTTTACAGCATACATGCTTTACATGTTGCCCTAAGTTAAATCTGTCTGCTCTGTGCCAAAGGGTTGAGCGTAGGTTAATTCAGTTACTTTAAGGGTTCACCCTGAAAAAGGGTTGTGGATATTTCCGGAGGTGGGTAGACCCACACCTCAATTAATAATCCACTTTTTTACAGGGTCTGTCTCCCAATCAGGATAGGGAAGGTCTGTGACAACATTTACTTTATCACCACAGTGGCAGTTATCAGGATAGTAAGCAACATAATTCACAGCAGGATTTACGCTGATGACTGAGGTCTTACTTATCTCTTCATTTTGGAGATTTGTCCATATGTTCAGAATGATCCCAAACTGATCTACAGGGAAGGAGTTTTCAAATGGATTCTCTATATGTCTTTGAGAGTCAAAGTCAAGGCCACAAAGTCTTGGATTCTGTCCCGATTCTCCAGGACTTGATCTGGTGCTTCTTCTCTATTGTTTGGGTAAGAATCATTGTAAATTGTAGGGGATATCATGCTTTCACTAATTAGAGCTATTATCTTTAACCAGCATACATTAATTCAGCCTCATGGTCACAGGTTTGTTCTCTATCTAAAGTCCACCTGCATCCTCCTCTCTGTTTGAGTTTGTATCTCCTCACTGCCTAATTTAACCTTGACAGCATCAGATTGATTCCATAATTTTTAGTCTGTGTAACTACAAAAGGGAGAACATCTATTTTACCTTTGAGTTTAGACTCTACAAAAGCATCATTTTATACTTGCATTAATCTATCTTCTTTTCTGGTTCCCAAGGTCCAAGTTTGCACCCTGGGATTGCCATTCAGGTGCCATCATTATTGCTTTGCAACTGTGTATTCTACAGTAACAACCATCAATTCCCACTAAACCAATTAACAACATACCAACAGAACAATTTAGTATCACAAAGTAGATACCCTCTTGTTGCTATGTCAAGTGGCTTGTGTCATTGTCAAGGGGAATATCAAAAACATACTTTTGGCCCCTGAACGTGACCAAAAAGGTTTAGGGGCCAATTCACTAATTTACAGATATGCCGTGCAGATAGTAACACACAAGTGCAATGCTCATGATGTCACTCACAACGTGACAGAGTACTCCATAAATGTCATAAATTAGCTTAATGATGGCGTAACATTATTATCTGCTTATAGCCCAATGTTGACAGTTATATCAGTTGTTAAAGGCCCTCTACCCGAGTTATAGGCCTGGGCCATAGGTGGGGGCCTATAAGAAGGGTGAGGGCCTGTAACAACCAGTATAGCCCAAGGCAGAAGGGCCTAAAGGAAATTAGAACATTCCACCCACAGAGGATAGTATGTTCTGAATTAGAAAAAGAGACACTAGAAGCCAAACATTTGAATTATCGCATAGGCTGTCATTATTCTAATGTGACTACTGGATTTGGGCAGGAGAATCACTTGCACTGTGGGGGACTGAGTCTAACCCACTACAGGTGACACCTGTTGGCCTAATCCGGGTTTTGATCTGGCTAACTAGCAGTGCCTCATGTGTACCCAAGGGTAGGGATGTTTGGGCAGCTGAGCGCATGACACAATTGACTCCTCAGGGAAATCCTGGTCACTCAGATCGCATCAGTTTCTCTCATTTACATTAGTCTCACAGATACAAGGACAATCAGAGGCAGTATATATTTCAATAAGATTTTAATGAAGCAACTGCATCTTAGATAATAAAGCATGTACTGCAATAACCGGGACGATAAAGCATGACAGGATTAAAATTGTGACAGGGAGAGTGAAGCATAAAAATAACGCTACCATATTGTTACTAAAATCATTGAAATAATTCCTACCTAGGCTATGTTAGAGCACAGCATGTTAAGCTCTAGTTCTGCCCTTCAGGTTCCCCTGGGAAGGCATCATCCCTCATACCTGATCAAGAGGCTTGTAGTCTACATAAGCAGCTGTAGCGAAGCATTCAGCAATCAGCATACAGTCGTGGTCATCTGGCTGGAATCTCCCTCTACCGTGTATGGGACAGAGAAGTGTTTTTATAATAAAACAGATGAGGTTCTAAGAAAATGTCCCTACGTAAGGATGTGTATGTTTCTATGAACACTAGAGACAAAGCGTTACCACGTTTGCCAGCAACCTATCTTACTACAGCCTTGAGAAAAGCACAGAGTGAAAGAAATGTCTTTTTTAAGAACACAACACTGACATAGGCAAAGAACAGCTAGATACAGAGAAATAAAACAAGACTGCAAATGTGGCTATTGTTAAAATAATAAACGAAGCTGAATAAAATATATCTAGGTTAAAGTGCACAGCTGCAGGCCTAGTTCGCTAAAATAACATGTATGGAGCTGTAACTGAAATGGCTACACAACAGAATGTTAGAGCAGAAGTCTTATGCAAGTCATTGTGAGCACAGAGCTATTCCACTGTCTTCTATGGAGCGCTTAACATTCCAGTGTTCTGAATTACCATAAACATTTTCCATTAAATATCTTTCCATACTGTAAATGGTTTATGTGGATATGCTTTGTAAACAAAATTGAGTTGTGAGGTGCTTTTACTCATAAGAATATGATTTGTAAAGTTATGAGTTTGCATTTGGTGGACGAGTTGTGGTTTTGTGGCTGGTGTGTGAGTTGTACATTGCAGACCCAACCAACTGGTAAAGTTTAGGGAGGATTCTGTTTTAAGCTGTAGCCATATCTGATTTTTAAGTAGGTTTCAGGGGTTTCCTAAACATACATTAAAATGAGTAAGGCCATCCTAACCATAATTTCACTTTAACTGCAGATTTGTCAGTGAATTTCATGACGTGCTGCCTTTATCTTTGACTCCAAACAGGACACCAAATTCACCAAGCATCCAAGGGCAGCCAAACCTTGCATGCCCATGGACTTCAGTCTTATACAGCAGTGGTTGAGCACAGGGCTTGGCCTTAGTACTTCCAACCCACCACATGAGGCCAACCTTCTTTGTACCGTTAGCCATGTGCATCAGTGTTTGGCTACCAGAGAGGTCAACTCCTGCTGCGCATGGTTTTTAGCAGGGAGAAACAAGGCTAGGTTGAGGAGTCTGGTCTTTAGCTGCGCTGCACTGGCCATAGGATATACAATTTGGATAGATCCGGCACCTATCCCACCACAGGGGTCAACCACTGCTGTGCACAGCAAAGGTTGTTTGCAGGGCTTGGCCAATGGCCAAGCACAGGGCTCAGGGGCCCCAAACCCTACTATCACATCCTTTGGCCAAGCCATGCACCCAACCCACTGTAGACACCCATCCCTGGCCTAAGAGTTAATAGAGGCACGCTGTTTTATTGAGTTTTGTGGGTGGTTCTCAGAGGAACTGTTTTATTTATTTTTGTTGTTTTGGTATTTTTGAGATCTGTTTTTTTCATGTTGTACACACATTTTAGAGTAACTGTTGGGGCAACCAGCCACTTATAATCTGGAAGCTGAAATTGTAGCTTGAATGTTATTTTTGCAGTGTTATTTCCTCTTCTCATTCACAGTTCTGGGATGTTGTTTTCCAAAGCAAAAGCAAACATATGTTTTGCACTCAATGCACAACAACATAAAGAGTTTGCAGTGAGAAATTATTTTCCTCTTCTGTTTCCTGCAACACATGTCAGGAAGAGTTTGTGGGGTTTCTGCATCTGGGCTAGGTGGTGTTTGACATTTTTATTCTTGCTTCTTAATTTTATATATGCCTTTGAAAGTGCTCCCTTTAAAGCCCCCAACCCTGGTAGGTCTGGTGTTCAAGGTAGGTTCATCCTGCCTCCTTATCTAGCCTTTTTCCTTCTTTTTCCAGATCGTACTCTAGGTCATATAATGCCAGGTGCAACAGATGCTCTTCATTGCTGCAGCCACTTAGATTGTTCCAAAACCCAAGCCATGCCAAAAGTAAAGTAAACATGCTATGTTTGTTCCACATTTCATGCAAATTGGTGAAACACTGGTAAAGTTATAGGCAAACAATCCACCTTTCTGACTGTCAAGATTTATGTCTCTATAATTTATCTTTATGCCAAGACATAAACAAATTTTTTAATCACTAATTTCTCGAATTCTACTGAATTCTATGGTTTACACCATATTAAAACATGAGTGGAATTTGAATTTCATGGCAGATTTAGTGTAATTCATTTCTATTGTTTTTTGGTATCCAGAAGCAAAACATATTTTTAAAGTTAATATGGGAAATGTCACTCCCTACCCTCCCACCCCAACCCTTTTTGACCCCCTGCTTGATACGTTTGCAAAAACAAATACCATTATGAACAAAAAATTCACTGAAGTTTTTTTTTACTGAAACTCTCATGCAGATTTGTTAAACGGCACCAAAATTAAGAAAACAAAAAATTGTCTTTTCAATTTCAACTCTGACTTGGCACAACTATCAAGGTGGTATGGTCATCTGTGCAATTATATATGTATATCACTTTTATTGTTACTTTTCAATTTTCACACTTTCCAAGACAGTTCCAATGTGGACTAAAGCAGAAATTGAAAGAGAGCAACTAATTTGTCCTTCATTGCATAGGGGAAAAGTTGGTGGTGGGGAGATATGATTTCAGTGTACTCTTAAAAGGTTTTATGTATGCATTATATCTGCTATCAGATGAGATGGTATTCGAGTACACAGAGATATATAGATAGAGTCAAAAGAGTTGGATGGTGGTCAAGTGGGCTTTTTTCCTGGATGGTAGTAGAAGGATAGCTGAACACAGTATTCAAGTGGGAGAGTAGTGAAACAAGGGAGACAAATGCAAGTGGGAAAAAGCTGAAAATTGGCTTGATGTCCAATATGAGAAGCTTGAATTGGACTCCATAGTTGGAAGATAGCAGTATGCCCTGCCAGTGTAGTAAGAGGTGGTTTGGGACAAATCCACATTATCCATCCACATTAACCACCACAACCCAGCTCTTATTAATTGACTTTATGCTTGTTTTTGACCCTGCCTTTTGCTTAGTTCACGTTACAGAAATACCCTATACATACATACATATAAATGGAGATTGTGAAGTACAAATGTAGTGAAGTTTCTTACAGTGGGAAATGAGGGAAGGATTTCTAGAGGTTCATCAGTGTTTTATTAACCCAACCTGCAGAAGCTAGCCAATGATAACTGGGGAAATGGCATTGTCGAATGTACTTTTTGAGTGAATGTTCCTGGTATTAAGAAGCTTAACTATGGCAGCTGTGGAATTGCAATACATAGGGCAGTCTATTCAACCAGTCCCACAGTCTGTAAAAATCTCCATCATGTCTTGCCATCAAACCACTGGCCACAAAATATATTATGATGTCTGTATTAAGAGTTAAATCAAATAAATACTTGAATGCTATTGCCCTTTTTTATTTTGTAGAAATGGCAATGAATGGATGTAAAATTAAGAAAAAAACAGGGCCTGATGTACAAAATGTAAATTGGGAGTAAATGGTCACAAACAGCAGATTGAGGGCCTGATTTTTGTGTAAATTTATGATTGTTTGAATTCACAAAGGGTTTTACGAGTAGTACATTTAAAAGTGTGTAGTCTTTGCACATAAAAGGATCTATCTATCTTTTTATGCATCTCAGCCCTCATAAAGATACCACTTGTAAATCCCTCTGTGAATAGTAGACAATCTTAAACTTACACAAAAGTGTAAGTTCACTTTTGTGCATCAGGCTCAGAGTTTTTGCAATTGGAAAGGGATTTTGTAAACTTGACCTATGTAGCAATATGTCATTTCACAAAATTCTGAGTTGTAGTGGGTCACAATCGTACCTTTCTCATCAATTTTCATGATGTAGGTCATAAATGGTGGCTCGCTACAATTGGATCCCATCTCAAGGAAGGTGACCTTCTAGGGCCAGAAGACCACCATGTCTGTGATCGCATTTTAATTAAATTCAACTTTTTTTTAATGTAACTAGTTTTCATTAAAGCACTTAGAGGTTGAATTATATATCAACAGCTGACACATTTTTCTGCCAGGCCAACAGAGCCATGATGAAGATGCAACTTGCCAGATTTAGGAGTGACCACCATACTGATGGTCATTTTAAAATAATTGGCAGGAACTGTTGTGACTGCGGTTTCTGACAATGCCTTTCACAGTTTGGTGCCAGAATTTGTAAACATGACAGAGCATTGCACCAAACTGTTTTATTTTTTAATTTTTTAAAATAAAATCCCAAACTGGATGTTCTTTTTGAGAACAAAAAAGATAATGCCTCCCTTGCGATGGGAGTGATCTCCAATGGTGACAAGGGCAGTTCTTTTTTTTTTATGCCCCTCAACAGCAAAATATATGGCTACATGTCTGCCCATCCTAATTGGGTGAATGGCCATATAGTCAATTCTTTGTTGGGCTGTTAGTTAAGTTTGGTTCTGTCTGTGACGGAACATTTATTGCTGTAGCCAAACTTATGGTTCACCCACATTTAAATTGGATGGGCTCACCACTGTGTTGGCGGGGAAGCAACACAGTTACTGTTGCAATGGAGCAACAAGATTTTCTCTCTATGAACATCTAAATTGGCCCCTTAATCTTTTAAGTCATAGGGCCACAGTTACAAGGCCATTGGTGCAGGGCAACACAGCAAGTGCCATTCTGTGCCACCATGCACCACCGGGATAGGGCAAAAATGCACTGTATCCACAAAATACAGCACATTTCTGTACTCTCCCCCTGTGCTGGCACACAAACTGCTGCCTACCACCAATGCAGGTACACTTGCACCATAGTGCAAGGATGCCTGTGTTGTGAGGATCATTGTTTTTGTGCAGGAAGGGACACCTTCCTGCACAAAAATAATCACAAGACGTTTTCCTCTTTCTATGTGTGCTGCAGAATGCGGCTCACAGAGAAGGAGGAAAGCTGTGGGATAAATAAATATATTTCTTCATGGTAAGTCATTCTTGTGCCACACCTGAGGTGGTGTAGGAATCAGACGTATTCCCAGATTTGTAAGTCGAGAAATGCATCAGGTTTCTTCCTGTTCCATGGTTGTTGAAAGGGAACACCCCAAGCAACACCCATGGAGCCCCCCTTTCATGCAGTGTTATGCGTATGCGTGAAATGGGTCCATATTTACAAGGCCATGAAAAACCACACAATGTGGCTTTGCAAGGCCTTGTAAATATGGGCGGGTACACTGTGCCACCAGAGCGTAAAAAAATACTTTTTCTTTGTTTGAGAGTTGACTGTGGTCCCATTGAACACTGCCTACTCCCAATGAACTTTTTCTTAACATTTGCGAATGGGTTAACATGTCCTTAGAGGTGTTGGTAAAATCTGAATGTTTTGTGAGAGGATTTCAGTTGCAAAAAATTGATATAATACCTTTATGAAATACTGGTTGCAATGTAGGCCCTAAACATTCCCCTTCCAAATAATGATTCATTATGACCTTCTAAACCCATTTTGTGATTTGGTAACGTGCTACTGAGTTGGAAAATGGGTGTAGTACTTAATAAAAAGGCATTTTGTGGTTGAAAACACTATAATTTTGTATCTTGCATTCTTTGTGACCTCAAAATGTATTTCTACATCACACACTTAGGGCCATATTTATACTTTTTGACGCAAAACTGCGCTAACGCAGTTTTGCGTCAAAAAAATTAGCGCCGGCTAACGCCATTCTGAAGCGCCATGCGGGCGCTGTATTTATTCAATGACGTTAGCCGGCATTAGCCGCCGGCGCTGCCTGGTGTGCGTGAAAAAAAACGACGTACACCAGGCAGCGCCGGCGTAGGGGGATATGGAGCTTGGGCACCAAAAAATGGGGCAAGTCAGGCTGAGGCGAATTTTTCGCCTCAACCCGATTTGCGCCATTTTTTCCGACTCCCCACCCCCATAGAAATGACTCCTGTCTTAGCAAAGACAGGAGTCATGCCCCCTTGCCCAATGGCCATGCCCAGGGGACTTCTGTCCCCTGGGCATGGTCATTGGGCATAGTGGCATGTAGGGGGGCACAAATCAGGCCCCCCTATGCCACAATTTCTTTTTAAAAAAATACTTACCGGAACTTACCTTAATGTGCCTGGGATGGGTCCCTCCAGCCTTGGGTGTCCTCCTGGGGGGGGCAAGGGTGACAGGGGGTGTCCCTGGGGGCATGGGAGGGCACCTCTGGGCTCCTTCCGAGCCCACAGGTCCCTAAACGCCTGCCCTGACCAGGCGCTAAAAAATGACGCAAAAGCGGCCGTACGTCATTTTTTTTGACCCGCCCACTCCCGGGCATGAATTTAGCCCGGGAGTGTAAATACGGCGCACATGCCTCGGAGTCAATTTTTTAGACGGGAACGCCTACCTTGCATATCATTAACGCAAAGTAGGTGTCCACGCAAAAAAATGACGCAAACTCCATGGACTTTGGCGCTTGATGCGTCTAACGCCAAAGTATAAATGTGGAGTTAGTTTTGCGTCGGAATTGCGTAAAAAAAAACGACGCAATTCCGGCGCAAACAGATTATAAATATGCCCCTTAGGGCATATTTATGACTTTTGATGCAACGATGTTTTTCAGCAGCATTGCAATAAAAAAATACTTAGACTGTGTTGTGTCATTTTCTTGCAACAAGGATGCAATGTTTATGTGGTATGTCACACCATGTCTCAAGGTCTGAAGGTGTGTTAAAAATTCTGACACATCGGCGAGAAGAATGACGCAAAGTATCATAACACAACTGCCACCTATGTGACGCAAAGCTGATTTGCAAGTTGTAAAGCTCTTTTAAGTGCCGAAAATCAACATTGCATCACTTAGGAGTCTATTGGGTGGAGAGAAGCTAACAAAAAAGCAACATACTTCAATCCACAGAACTGCTGAACAAGCATAACTTTAAAAAATGCAGGGAGCACCATCTATCAGGCAGGAGGGCAACAACCCCAGCCAAGAGGACTGGACAGCAGGCCAGGGGAGGGGGAAGAGGAAGACCCATTTCAGTGAGGAGGAGAACCAAAAAAAGTTATATGAGGTGGCAAAGAATGAACATCTTCTCTTCATCATCTCCAAATTGCCATTAGGAAAGAAGGTAGTCATTTGGAAATCTATACTAGACCAAATCAACAGTGTAAGGCAAACAAAAAAGACAGTGTTGGAGTTGAAGAAGAGGTGGCACAACTACAAGCGCAGCACCATAGAGGAACTGGCCAAGAACATTAGGGCAGTCTCGACGACCTGATGTCCAGGAGGAGATGGGCCCATTGCAGGAGCAGGTGGCATCACTCATCCCAACAGAGTTGGTGGCATGCGTTTCTGGACATGAGAACGCTGCATTTGAGGACCAGGAAGAACTACATGGAAAGTGAAAACAAGGGACCATATAGTTACAACTGTCATGCAGCACAGCACAAGAAGAGCAGAAAAGGGGAGGAATAACTCACATATTAACTAATCCATCACATAACTGTGAATTAATTACCTAGTCACACATACTTATGGCCAGCCCGGACACGTTTCTCTGATCTTTGTGTGGTGTGTTTGCCCAGTCCAGGTTGTCCATTTAATCCTGGTACTTGTGGTGTAATCTACAACATGATAGACTAGGAGGGCTATTTATGAAAAAGTCACCTAGTGCAGCACAGAAAATCACCTTCCTGTGCTGCACTGTGCGGCAGGGAAAGGGCAGGAATTCACTGTATTTAAGACAATGCTTCCCAATCCTGTCTTTTCCCCTGCACTGTCACCTATTTGGTAGCTTAGCGCCAACGCAGGTACCCTTGCACCAGGGTACAAGGATGCCTCAGTTTTATGCAGGATTGTTTTTGTGCACGAAGGGATGCCTTCCTGCACATAAACAATCCTGAGAAGCATATTCTTCTTTTTTTTGTGTGCAGCAGAATGAAACACAGACAAAGATGAAGTAACAGGGAGAAATACATATATTTCTCCTTGTTATGCCTCTCCTGGGAAGGCATATCTTTGTGTTGCATTCTCAGGTTTATCAGTTCTGGTAAATCTGGAAATGTTTCCAAAACCATGGGAGTTGCATGGGAACACCCATGTAACACCCATAGAATGCCTTCCCAGAGCAAAGAAAAGCAATGCAGCAATTTGCACTGTGTTGCCTTACTCCAGATTTATGGAGCCACACAGGGCCATGCAAAGTGGCCTTGTGTGGCTTTATAAATCTGACTTACGGTTTGAGTCACTCCTGCACCACGTTGTGTGGTGAAAGAGCAATTCAAACTACCATGTAAATAGGCCCCTAGGAGTACAAGTCCCACAATACAAAGCAAAAAACCTGGGCTGGAGCTGCATATCATGCATGGACCTTGGAAACTGTGCAGATGTATCACTTTATGCTGCCCCCCTTGCACCATGAAGCAAATGTGCTTGTCTTGGGGTTAGGCATACAAAAGTATAATGTAATGTAATGTGATGTGATGTAAAGTAATGTGGTTTGCCAGAGGGTTTACTTCTCACCTGAAAGGGTATCCAGGTACTGTGTATGTGCTGGCCCTCCATGTGGGATCACCTGAAGAGTCAGGTGTACATTCACTAGCACGTATTGCATACAGCTGTTCTAATGTGCTGGGTGAGATTTCTACAGTTGTTGTCTGTCATATAAGAGACCACCCTACCTCCTGTCTTACTCCTATGGCCATTGGGTATGGGGGTAAATGCAAGTGAGGCACAGCAGAGGTCCTTGACTGTTTGTTGGAAGCATAGATGGTGTGTGAGCTATGTGGAGCCTGGATAGTGTAGTGCCCTATTGGAGTGGCAGAGCATATTGAACAGGCAGTATGCCTGAATGGAGAGCCATTGTATCTCAAGGAGGTGAGGGGTGATGTGTTTGCCCTAAGGTAGGCTGAGTAAGGCACTGCTGTGTATGATATGATAATTTGCCACTTGTGTTGCAGTTGTGCAGAGATGCTGTGTTAGAGGGCATGGTGTACTTCAGTCTACCTGTGATTACGGTCTCACTGATGGTGTCACAGGTGTCAGGAGGGAGCCATAAGAAGAAGAGAAGTCTTTCTTTTCAACATATTTGAAAGCAGGTGGAGGTAAAACAGGGAATTGTGAAGTTTCAGAGTGAGCTACATATCCAGGATAATGAGTAGGCCACTTGGTGATTGTTGGAGGGTGAGGGGTTTGGGCCTAGTCATGTGGGCAACCAGGGTAGGTATGTTTTACAGAATAGCCTCACTAACATCTTAGGAGCTCAGTATGTGACCCATTACTCTCAAGTACAGGTAGTTATGATGATCAATAGCATAATGTAACAAACGTTGGTGGGATTCGTGTCTTCTGAGAATCACTGTATGATCCGGGTGTCATCAGTGTGTGGGTTTAAGTAGAGTCTCTGGTTCTGAATGATGATTGCCAGAGGAGTTATGTACAAGTACATGTGAGTGGGGCTGAGTAAAGAGATTAGAGGGACTCTGCAGATGAGCATCTTGGGCTCTGAGGAAATGTAGTGAACTTAAGCTGTTGCACATTTCCATGTGTGATGGTGGCTATCCGCCTTCAGAGATGGTTCTCAAAGTCTATGGTTCTGGATTTTGGAGATGAATGCGTGTGTGCTAGGAAACTGCAGAACTAGCTGTACATTCCCAGCTAAGGACTCCAAGGACCCTCAAGTTGAATTTCAACTGCGAGTGGCAGGAGTTCAAAAGGGAATAACTGATGAGGTGCGGGTGGGGCTAGAGACCCTAGCAACCACCCTAGAAGGAGTCTGTATGTGTCTGAGCCATAATAAGGCTATAACAAAAGCTATTACAGACACCTATACTTGGTTCCATGGGACTGATGAGTTCCTGACCAACATCGCTGGTGTCATGATAGAAAGGGAACGACAAAAGCCCTCCACTTCTGATACCAGTGAAGTTGCCCAACAGTTGGGGACCATTCGTAACATCATGGAATCCATGGAGCCCATGTTGGGCTCCTACAATACAACAATGGATGCCTTCAATCACAACATTGTTGCTTTAATGGAAAGCCACCAGAACCTTGTTAGGGATTTATTGGTTGCCTTACTGGCACAGACACATGCTGGTGGGGACAAGGGAGCCACGTTTTTTGCCTCTGCTGTTTGTATGCCTCAGATGCCTCACATACAAACACCACCAAATGCAGTGGAGGCACAACACCCATCAGAGGAGGTAGATATGGAGTTCCTCAGTTTCCGTTGGTGATCTGCCAGAAAAAAACATTGTCAATGCCTACTGGCCAGTTTCCTAGTGGGTCCTGTGTTCAACATGATTCAAACTCCTTTGTCACCCAGTACTGTACTGTTTGGTTGTGCACCTGTTGACCTTATCCACTTGTGTACTTTTAAACAACCCTACATTCCCTAATGGAAATTTGCAGCTCCTCACTGAAGCCCTCCTCACCTCCACATTTTGCATGACATGTCTCCCAAATGGACTCTGTCTGGTAACCATTAGCTTCTAATAACTATTGAGTTTACAGAAAAATGTACAATTAGACTTCCATAAAGCATTGTGAGGGACCTATGACCTTGAATAAAAATAACTCACATATACCATTTTTTTATTATCACAAAGAGAGTTATATGTTTGTTGTTGAAATGACTACATATACCATGGATGAAGTATCCAAATCTACTTGGTTGCATCTCAAGAAAAGGGAGCAAAAGTCAATTGCACATGCTGTCTTTGGATGTGAAAGTACATCCACTGCAATGGTGTTTTGAGGAATGTGTTGCCTCACAATGGATTTCGATTGACACACAGTGGATATCCGATTCTAACCACACACATACATATGACCTATACATGGGATGTGTGAAGCATGTCAGGGTTCCACTCCTCCACATATATGCTGCTCAGTGACCATGACAACTTGTTCATCCATATATGACATCCTCACTGCTCACACCAAAGAGATTCTACAGTACATAATTTTGCATGGTTGTACTAATAATAGCCAGATACTCATGCCCATAGTCCTTATGAATTAGCATCACACCTGTGCCACATAAAGAGATGCAAAAGGCCAATCCAGTACCTTGGATGTCAATAACCAAGAAATGCAAGGGTCATTGTCGGGACCTGTGCTAACTGATACATGGTGAATAATGCTACACTGGAATAAGTAGAGAACATGTGTCCTTCTGCTCCTCAGAGGCCTCATATGTGTTGAGTGTGAGTGCAACCACACAACATATCTATTGTACATTGTACATACATATTGTTCACATGAGAGCCAGACCACGGAACCAGAAACAATGCAACACCTCCTCAGGGGAAGAGGACATGGGATATTTATGGGCATGAAATTTTGATCGTGTTGACCAAAGTGAACTGCATGATGTGCCACACTTAGCAAGCAGTCAATGCTAATGATGATGGATGTTCTCCAGGCAGGTGTGAATACATTAACAATTAGTAACCAGACAACAATAATGACCCCCTTGCACAGTGGTGCAAGAGTTTGTGTGGTAATGTCAGGCACCAGTGTGTGTACCAGCATAGCCACAGACCTCAAATCTGTAGTGACAAGACTATCCAAACTATACCTGCCTTATCACTTTCACACAGAGTGCTACAGTAGGAGACTAAAGCCCATATTTACACTTTTTTTGTGCCGCATTTGCGTAATTTGTTTATGCAAAAGCGGCGCAAGCTTGCAAAATAGTATTGTATTTTGTCAGTTTGCACCATTTTTGAGTCAAAAAGTGGCACAAATGTGGTGCTAAAAAAGTATAAATATGGGCCTAAATGTGATGTGCCTAAATGTGATGTGCTAAGATCACCAAATAAAGCCTACTTGTACTGTCTTAAGTATGGAAGAAGGACCATATGTGACTCAATGGTGAGGTAGACTTACAGTTGTCTATGGTCCTCTAACAAAGCAACATATACCTTCAAAGACTGACAGTCATTTGCTATATCATCTACTCAACTCAACTTACTCACTGGTTCCAACCCTAATATGAAATGATGGTGAGATAGTAAAACAAGAAAAGATGTTAATGTACCTAAACTATCAAAACTACCTACACCTATCTAGCCTACACTAACTAACCTTAACACTAACCTAGACTACCTTAAGTTATCTTAAACTGTCTTAAGTACTGTATACATATGATAAGTTAAACATTACCCCGTCTCCCTTTATACACATAGCTCAGTATAATACAAACAGCAACCACATCCTAAACATATGCTACCTATAGATGTAATCCTAAACAAATATATGTGTGTGTGTGTTTGCATGTATGTATGTATAAATAAATATGTAAAATTGAATTATGGAAATGGCTGAACCAGTATTCTTCCTTTCACTGTCATCTAAAATTAGAAATCAAGGAATGTATATGTAATACCATCATGATAAAAACATATACATGTCTAGTACTTCCTTCTGAAGACTGAATACGTGACTGCAATAAAAACATCCTTTGCTCACCTCTAAGTTAATGATCTTGAAAATCAAGCCTTTCTCAGAGAACTTTGAAAAGAATGTATTGAACTTTAGTATTTATTTGACATTAGTTCGCCACATTGCACTTTGTAGAGTTAAATCATTATTATGCCTGTTTAAAATTAGTGAAAAAAAAAATTCACATCAGCCACTTCATTTAACTGAATACGTTAATAAACAACGAAAATCTTAGCTCTTGTTATTCTAAATAGTATGAATTCATTATTCGATAAGAAACATCTATTATGTGAATCACGGAATTGAATCACCATATTTCAATTACTGCCATGGATTACATAATGGAACAACACGGTTGCACTTTAGCACATTGCACTTTATTCTAAATAACATGAATGTATTATCAAGATAAAAACATCTATCATGGGATTCATGGAATTGAAGCACCATGTTATAATTATTACCATGGGTGATATGATGAAGTAATACAATTACACTTTAGTACAATGACAGCCAATGATATTACCTTATCAAATCAAATCTAATCCATATTCATGTCTTTACACTTTAACATCCAATATTTTTCCATGTTGAAGCGGTGCATTAGTGATTTATTTGGTGAACATTACTATATTATAGTGATATAGGATGTGGTTAAATCTCACCACATGTCACTTTAATTATAAAATTATATTTTGGCAATATCACTTCATAAAGTATGCAAGAATTTAGTATCATCTTCCCAAGTGATAATGGTTTTATTAGATCTCAAAAGACAATTGGATATGAGGTATCCTTAGAATAAGTGAACAAAATGATCAATGATGACCTTAATATATTTACTTCTATGTACACGCATTCTCCCTAGGCTGCATTCATCATCGCACATATGACATATGTATATTGATCTCAGGAGTGTGTGTATGCATAAAGGAGTAGTCATCTGTACAATAATGTTGTTGGGTACAATAATCACAATGTGCAATAGTGAGGCACTCTGGTAATGATTTGTACACCATGAATAAACAGAGTAACAATCCTACATCACTGCAGCCTCCAGAGCATCAGTGTAATTGTTACTCTATCATTCCATTTCACATAGTTATGACATTGTCTACTCTTAGGGAAGCTCAGGCACCCCTGATGCTAGATAACAACAGCCAAACCTCAGGTTAATTTAGCTAAAATAGGGGGGGGGCAGAGCTTGCTGAGCCACAAGATGGACGCACTGTAGTGAAGCTCTGCCGGCTACCACACGATCCGAACAAAATCCTGCGGGCCACACCCGATGTTGCAGGTTTTTCTAAGTGGCATTAACTACACAATAAACTGGAGGAAACTTTGAGGCCGTCAGGCGCCTCCGACGTGGTCCGGAGTGATTGCCAGGCCGAGCGGAAGCGACGAGGGCGTGAGCCGAGGCCGGGCAGAAACAGCCTGAGCGGGGAGCGGCGGTGTTGGGATGCACTTGAGCGCTGCAAGTGAGATCCAGCGGCGACTGGGGGTGCGGTTGACTGCACCCGGGACCTGCGGTGAGGTGCGGCCGGGGATACCTCCGGGACAGAACAGCAAAGCAACAGAGGCCCCCGAGATAGGCCGCCCATGCGCATTGGCGCGCCGCAGAGAGGCCGGTTGCTTGGAGAAGAGCGTAGAGGCCGCGATGAGGACCTCGAGGTGAGGCGCCGGCAGAACTGAACTAGATGCAGAAACCCTCCACTCTATGGAGACGGAGACAGACTGGACTGGCCTGCTGAAATAAGTATGAGCATTGACCAAATGTGAGACTGCTGTGCTTGCGGGAGTGTCTTGGGGGGAAAGTTCGATTTGGACGGAGACGGGCCCCTGTGAGTGCGAGCCTGGGCACTCTGACTATTACAAAACCCGGCGCAGAAATCACGCACTCGGATGACGGCGGGGGGTGCTAGTTGAGGTGGGGCACGCCTCACTTAAACGGAACCTGGCCTGAACCCCTATTCGGAGGTGGGAGCCCCGCAGAACTGCCCTTGGCTGTGGTGGGTTCACCGTACTTGCAGCATTGAAATAACCCAACAATTAAACTTACTGTGAGCAGTGGGTTTGCCGCGCAGAGGAGAAACTGACACGCGGGGGAAGGCCGACAAGGCCCAGGCTAAGCTGCACTTTGAGCGGCGTAAAACGGTCAACCAAGCCGGGGATGGCATAGAGACTGAGCCGGAGAAGACTTCGGAGGTCCCTGCTCATGAGGATCAAGACCTGCGGCATATTTTAGCGGCTATGCAACAAAGTTTAACCCAAATAGATGGTAAAATCGACTCTCTTTCATCTCGCATGGACAGAATGTCGGAGCGGCTAGATAAGCAGGTGGAGCATTTGGACCAAACGGAGAGAAGAGTATCAACTGTGGAAGATGGACAGACAGCGCTCGCCACTGGACAACTAAAGATTAGCACAGAGCTGGGCACTCTCAAAACACAAGATGGGCGACTTGGAGTCCCGCTCTCGAAGGAACAACCTTCGTATTGTGGGTATTGCGGAGTCCACATCGATTGCAAACACGGAGAGCTTCATTGAAAACCTGCTGATACAGCTGCTGGGTCGGGACACCTTTTCGGCGATCTTCGTGGTGAAACGGGCACACAGATCCTTGTCAACTCGCCCCCCGCCTTGGGCTCCACCTTGTCCGGTGATAGCGAGATTGCTAAACAATAGGGACCGGGACGCTGCACTGAGGCGGGCACGAGAGCTAAAAACTTTGCAATGCTAGGGGATGTCCCTCTCGCTGTACCCGGACTTCACACTGCAGGTACAGGAGGCAAGAAAGCAATTTCTAGCAGGGAAAAAGCAACTGAGGGCACTGCAACTGGACTACAGAATGTTATACCCAGCCAAATTGAGAGTGGACGTGGATGGTAGTACAATATTTTTTACTGACCATAAAAAACTGGAACAGTTTGTGAATCGTAAACTTGCGGATAAGAGAAATGCTCCAGCAACTGATTTGGTGGATGATTAGTCAATGTTGATGGGCTGATTGTATAATTATTGCTGTTGAGATTTGATTAGAGCACTCACTCAGTGAACGGTGGGTTAGCTATAGACATAAACCTATTGCACTGAGAACTTAACCATTATAATAGTTTTGATGTTATTTAGTGGTAGCGGTTAGCCACACACGCTCTACACACTAGAACTAGAACACTTTCATGTTCCGCTGCATTGGAGTGGTCTGTTGGTAATATTTACAGGTAGCCGACAACTGACTTATTTGTTAAGGCGAAGCAATATCTGCTTTCATGTGTGATACACTTATAGTTTTGTTGGGGTTTGTTTTAACTGGAGTAGGTGAAGGGAAGATTTTGGGGGTAAGAACTAGATGGGCAGGTTGGGGAACGGCCTATTGTGGGAGGGGGGTAGGTGTGCGGGAAGTTGTTGGACCAGTAATGTTTGAAATGTTATATATAGTGAAGCAGATAAAGTGCAGACGAGTACCGAGCACAGTCAGATCAAGAAAAACAACTGGTGGTATTAGATGACTCCAGTACATACAACTATTGATTCGCAAAACTGTCCTCATAGACTTAGGTTGGTTACTTGGAATGTGAGGGGTCTTAACGATGCGTATAAAACTCGCAAGGTATGTGCATATTTGCTTCGACACAAGGTTGATATTGTGGTTCTGCAGGAGACACACTTAGCCCCGAATAGCCCTATGCTCACTCCTCGTAGAATGCAGGGGCAGTTCTTGGCTGCAGGTTATACTACTCACTCTAGAGGGATCCTATTGTGGGCCTCCCGTGCATCTGCTATTGACTTTGGGGTGTGGAAATAGACCCTGGAGGATGATATGTGGCGGCACAGTGTAAGGGGAGAGCTTTAACCTTTTTGCTAATAGGAATATACGGGCCGAATTACGATGACCCTCAGTTCTACAGAGATGTAGGGCCGCGGGCGATGAGATGGGGGGACCTCCCACAGCTTTTGTGTGGAGATTTTAACTGCACGCTAACTCCCGCACTAGATAGATCGGGTGGTAGGACCAGAGGCCCGGCTGCTGCCGCATGCGCAATACTAGACATAGCGGTTAATATGGGATTGGTTGATGTCTGGAGAGATAGACACCCAGAGAGAGGAAGCTATACTCATTATTCAGCAGACTTATACACATGTATAGATCTGTGGTTAGTCTCCCATAGCCTGTTACACAGAGTGACACCCGAAGCTCCTTGGCTTCGTACTTATTCAGACCATTCACTGGCCCCAATACTACTGACAGTGGGGCCTATACTGCATCCACCGTTTTCATGGAGGTTCCTTCCATACTCACTGACAGACACCGTATTCAGGGAGGAATTGGCCAATGCAATCAGGGAATTTTTCTAGCTCAATAAAGTGTCAGTCGCCCAAGTGAGCACAGTCTGGGAAACATTTAAGGTGTACATAAGAGATCACTATGGCTAAACATGCGGATGTACTTCGGTCGATACGAAGGCGACTACAACTACTAGAAGGAGAGCTATCCCAACTAGAGCAGGAACATCGTGACTCTGCGGATGTACACATTTTAGGTCATTTTCGTGCAAAGTTGCAAGAATTTCAAGAGACTGCCCTCTCTGAGCTTCAACACATGGGGAAATATGCTGCTGCCCGAGTGTATGGGGAGGGCGACAGACCTGGCAGAGTCCTAGCGAATTTGATCCGCCCCAGTCGAAGTGCCAATCTAATTAACACTGCGGTAGCTGCTGATGGTAGCGTGATCGGTGACCCTGAAATGGTAGCTACTAGATTTCGCAAATATTATCAAACCTTATACACTACCAAAGGTGATCCGGATCCAAATGCTATATGGGACTATGTCACCCACATTATACTGCTGAGGCTGTCGGAAGTCGATAGAGAGGCTCTGGGGGAACCATTTACTCTGGGTGACATAGCGAAGGTGTTGGGGGGAATGGCTGAGGGTCAGGCCCCTGGCCCCGATGGCCTGACTGTGTATTTCCACAAAGCATTTCAAACTTTGATACTCCCACATCTACAAGAAGTGTTTGATGAATTGGTAGTGGACGGGTGCATACCTCCATCAATGCAGGAAGCTATGATAATCACATTACTTAAACCAGGGAAACCACCTGAACAATGCTCCTCCTATAGACCACTATCGCTGTTGAATGTAGATGTCAAAATATATGCTAAAATTTTAGTGGACTGACTGGCCAGGGTGCTGCCTCTTCTGATTAAACCAGAGCAAGCAGGGATTGTCCCCGGCCGTAATTTAACTATGAACCTACGCACCTTATTTGTCACTATGCAAAACATTAACTCCGATATACAAGCCGTGGCGGTCTTTCTAGATGTAGAAAAGGCGCTTGACTCGGTAGAGTGGGACTTCTTGTGGGCTGCGCTGCGGCGGTTCGGGGTGGGGGACACGTTTCTGCGCCTGATAGCCACATTGTATAGGGATCCCCGAGACACAGTCCAGATTAACGGCACAGTGACGGAAGCGATCGACATCACCAGAGGTACCAGACAGGGATGCCCGCTTTCCCCCCTATTATACGCACTGGCAGCGGAGCCTTTGGCTTGTGCCTTGAGGGAATATCATGGGCACCTTGGCCTTAATTTTCAACATTATACACTTGTGATCTCTGCATACGCTGACAACACCTTATTGTATCTCAAAGACCGAGGGCGCAACGCCGCCCGATGCTCCAAGAAATAGTGCGATATGGCACACTGTCCGGTCTTAAAGTCAACTGTGGGAAGTCAATGATGTTTCCGCTGACTCCAGTCACAAAGCAGACAGAAGTGGGTTTCCCACTTAGATGGGAGACTGGGTCAGTTAGATATCTGGGAATTAAAGTACATACTGACCCTAATAATGTTGTAACGGATAATTATGATGCAACAATAGCAAAATTGGCGACTGATGTGGAGAGGTGGGTTCATCTCCCATTGTCCTTGCTTGGTCGAGCAGCGTTGATGAAAATGGTGGTATTACCACGTTTTCTGTTCCTTTTCCAGAATATACCATTGGTGCTACCCAGAAAATATTTCACCACATTAGGATCATTACTGATAAGACTAGCCTGGGCGGGCAAGCAACCCCATGTGCAGTGGCAAATACTAACCTTACTGTACGAACTAGGCGGGCCGGGGGCCCCAGATCTGGAGACCTATAGTGTGGCGGCCCGGGCTGTGGTGGCGCAGGCTTGGCTTCATGGACCGGAGGACATCCCATTCCTTAAAATAGAAAGAGAGCTGGCCTCGCCGGTCCCATTGAGGGGCGTGATGTATCACACTCCGAGCAGGCGATATAAAGTATTGGCCTCCCTAGACTCATTGGAGAAAGCATGGCAGGAACTCGTGCATAGGCAGGGATTGGCCTTATTGTACTCTCCACATGTACCGTTGAGTTGTTGCACCTGGTTTCCACTTTGGCGTGATTGTAAGTTGATACACTCCCTGAGCGAACTAGGCATCAACACTATGGGGGATTTATTTGAAAATAACATAATGAAACACTGGGAGCTGGTGAGGAGCGGGGCTGTTGAGCCGACCCCCCCCCACATCAATTTCAATATCATAGGGCGTGGCACGCACTGGCGCAGCTCTTAGGCGAAGACATGCAGGAACCCCCGAAGTCATGTCGCTTTCTTTGGTCCTACAGGGGAGTTGTTTGCGGTATTTAGTGTCACGCCTCTATGCACAGATACAGGAATCACGGGCCCACGAGCTATCAAAAGCCCGATTGGAGTGGCAAAAAGATCTTGGTGTGCAGATTATGGACATGCAGTGGCGTTACTGTTGTGCTAAGACACGCTCCATTTCCTTGAATGGTAGGCATCGACTTATCCACTTCAAATTCCTTAACACAATATATTATACCCCACACTGTCTCCATAGATATGGACTGTGCAACAGTGTGAACTGCCCTAGATGTGGGGCGGAACAAGATGATTTCCTGAATATGGCCTGGATATGTGAGAGAGTGCAAGGCTTCTGGAGGGCAGTTATTAACGAATTGGAGGCTATAGTTGGGGAACCAATCGATGCTGGACCGTTTTTGGCACTTGTGGGATGGGATGGCCATTTGCCCGGGGCTATTCGCAGATTGGTGGGAATTGGGTTGTTGCTTGCTAAACACTGGGTAGCCATGCGGTGGGACCGTGGACCGATCCTAACAGTGGATGAATGGCACAGAGATATGGCATATTGTAACATGCAAACAGATAATTACAGTGAGCTGCTTCCCCCTTCAAATAGGCCCGCGAAATTCTGGGATGTATACAAACAATACCTTATAGGGAAGGAGACGGGGGAGCCGGAGGGTGAGAAACCTGAATGACATATTGAACATGGTTATTGATATATGTAAATGTTGGGCTTGCCTGTTATAAGCATGCACGATTGTCGGTCTCTGCATCGAATAGTCCTGGAGAGTGAAGTCTATCCATTAGGAGGACACAATATGACATCTGGATTGTATTAGTCTGCAAATGCATGATCTCATTGTACTGCTTCACTTGTTTGCATAAAAGTATAAATAAAGTAAAAAAAAGAAAATAGCTAAAATATGATTTAACTACACTAATGAAAATGTTCAACCAACCTTAAAGAAACACTTGTTGACATGTCTTATTTCTCATTCATGGCTCAACATCATGATGTGGATACACTTTGGCATGTCACTACCACATTCCCATCATCTATAAATGGAAAAATGGGTAGAATGTAATGGCTACCCTGCTGACAGTGTCCTCCATGTTTAAACAAAGTGGCCTTTGAAATGACACAGAAGTACAGGGACAGGTGTGTGTTACTAAACAATTGAAGTGTTGATCAGCAGGAATCTTTACCCACACCTATAGCCAATAACATTGGAGTTATGTAGCAGGAGAGGTTAAATGTATACAGAATGTATGAGCATAGTATTCTGCAAAGTGAAGCAATACATACGGAATATTGACACACTTGTTGTAATGATCGGATTTCGTTACACCTTCATGTTAACACTTGGTATCACTATCAGGGTTATTTTTGCATCTCATCAGCACCGTTTACATTCTCAAATATGGACATATGCAACAGAAATGTGCACAGAAAAGTTTAGCAATAGTCATTCCACTTTGCTCTTGCACCTGTGGAAACATGGTTTCATACATTTGTGCCGTTTGTGCTTGGAGGAAATGGCCCAAACATGTTGCTCTCCTTCTCCTACTTTTTGCTCCATTTTTGCTTGTTGGTCTTGGGACTCAGTACATTTTACCACTGCTAACCAGTGCTAACGTGCTTGTGCTCACTCCTCTAAATAAAGTTTGATTGGCATACACCTGATTCACATATTTAATTTACCATATATGTAGTGTGGTATACCATATATACATGGGGTCTGTAAATTAAGTGCTACAAGTACTGATTGTGCCACCCACTTAAGTAGCACTTTAAAGCATGTCCCAGGCCTGCCAGTGTAGCCTGAAGGTAGTGTCCCACTGCTATGTCGACTTGGCATTTAAAACCCCTTGCCAAGTCTTAAACTCCCCTTTTATTACAAATAAGACACCTAAGGGTAAGCCCTAGGTAGCCCATAGGGCAGGGTGCTATGTGATTAAAAGGAAGGACAAGTTATTTTAGTTTCCCATGTTGTAGTAGAGAAAAACACTACTGTGAGCCCTACCCCGCCAAAAGGATAACATTGTGGAATCTTTGTTATACTTAATAAGCTGTAATTCCTAAACCATAGGTGGTAGATATGTCATGTTTGGTATCTATGAACTGGTAATGATAAACCCTTTTTAATGGTAAAGTTGGATTTATCATTATAGGTTTGAAAATGTCACTTTTAGAAAGTTGGCATTCTACTGCCTTTAGCCCTCTGTGCCTGTAGCCTGTCTTAGGTCACAAGACTGTGTGTGTAACTGACAGTTAGGACTTTGCGAATTCCCTTCAGACAGTCACACAATAGTGGGATTAACTGAGCCTGAATAAATGGGTGGCAGAGCTAAGCACAGCCCCACATGCACCTGAACAGGCTGTGCTCTGCCAATACAATATAGGCTTAACAACCCTGTATTTTCAGTGCATCCAGCTAGAAGCCAGGGCAGGGGAGGCACGAAACTCCCGGAACTTAAAAGATTATTTCTGAAAACCTCTTTAAGCTTCTAGGAGCAGGGCACCAGTATGTAGAAAAAGGCTCACAGCCCTACACCTCAGTTCACTAGACCTGCAGAAAGACTCTTAGAGGACTGCCTGCTGCTGTGACCTGCTGTGCATTCTACCAGAATGATGCTGTACATATAAGGAATGCTTTGTTACCCGGAGCCTGCCTTGAATCTTCAGAGGCCAGCCCTGCACCTTCACCTGCACCCAGGACTTCAGAAGTGACTCCAAGGGCTAGTTTGGCTGGCCTCCTGTTCAGAGCCACGAGGACATAACAGGCTCCCACCATCCTGAACCCACACCTGGGCCTAGCCTGAGTGAGTCTTGAACCCCCCCAAGAGGTCTCCATCCACTCCTGGACCCTTGGTTGTGATGCTATAGGTGCTTGGGCAGCCATTTTACAAAACTGAGGACTTGCTATTTTGAACCTTAAACTTTTAAAATCCATAACTCAAGTTCTATGAACTGGATTTTGATGGTTTTGGTGTCAAATAATTAATTGCAATTTTCTCTGTTTGTTTATAAATTGGGATTTGTGTTGTGTTGTGGTGTGTTTCCACTGTATTGGTGTATGTGTACTGCATAAATACTTAACACTTTGCCTCTCAGTTTTGCCTGACAACTTTTTGGGCCAAGCTACCCAGGGTGAAGCACAGGTTAAATTAGTGACTCTTTGTTGTTTACCCTGCAAGGGTTGTTGCTCAACCAGGGCTCACACTCCAGTCAGCCAACAACCCAATTGTTCACAGTGGTTCAACCTAACGTGATTGTGCTGAACATCAACAGAGTAAGCACCAGATGGTTCATGTGCCAACTACATCAAGACTATAGTTTTGCTAACATCATCACAGATGGGAATAATGCATGAACCCAATAGGCGTGCCTACATTGGCCCTGCATTCACGTTAATATGCCTCCTTGGCAATTCTAAATTACTCTCTGGCCAAGTTGTGTTGTGTTGGCACACTGATCGTAATTTAGTTGCAGGTGATTGATACCTCCCCCTACACATCACAATGTTAAAATGTTTATGGATCACGCACAGACTTCACAAAGCTACATTTATGTACTCCTTACATTTACATTGGGATCCCGGAAGGTGTTGAATTCCCCCCAGGTAAATGGGACATGTCCACCCACTAGACAAATATTTCAATATTGTGTTGTAAGTAGTGCTGCTACACAGGGTCCAAAATCCATAATAAAATCTATGCCATCCCAGTGTGTGTAGAATATTCAACACTCTTGACACACAAATGTATACATTGTATGAATATGGGATGCTAGTCAGCTTGCAGGGCTGAGCTGCCTGGATGTTGAAGCTCAGAGGTATCTAACATCATATGCCAGAATCATGCCTCAGGATGTGATGTTTTCAATACTGCTGGTCAGCATCCTCTCAGGCCCCCTTGCACCATGACACAAGAGTGAACCCATTTGCCCTAGGCAGACTACAGTAGGGCTGTGATAGGAAAGGACAGGTACCTTATGTTACATTGTAGGGACCACATAAGTCTTTTCACAGCACTGGTCGAAAAATTGATGAATAGCAGTAATGCATGCTACCTTGCAACATGGTGCGAGGGTTTATGCCTTGTAAGCAGGTTTGGATTGTTTGGTCTTGTAAGGCCCACCTTGCTGCACAAAAATAACTTTCTGAGGCATTTTTATCTGACTATGTGGCTGCTCAATGCACAAAGTTTTACAGAAATGGAATGTGTGCATATATGTCCTCCTTACCCATCACCTATGGAGGTCTGGCATTTTTTAAGCATTCCGTGGTCAATCACGTATGTTTAATCAGATAATGCTTCTAAAGCCATGCATGGTCAATGTGAACAACCACCCACCACCCATAGGATCGCCCCCTGGGATAGGGTATAGCAACACCGTAATTGCATTGTGTTGCATTACACTGGATTTATGTAACCACTCTGAGGCACACAGAGTGGCCTTGTGTTGCTTAATAATAGCACTTTGATTTTTGCTTTGTACATGAAGCAAGTTGCATGATGCTATTTCAAACTACCACATTTAAAAGTCAGCCCCCTTAAAGGTTTAGCATGACTGCTATAGCAACATTACTCCATTAAGATGGTACAGACATACATACCTGTGGGGCCTCTGATCTCCAATCCCAGCATGTCCACCAGATTGGCCTCATGTGCCACAACACCAGCCCACTGGTGCTTGAGCTGGGAGATGGTGCAATCCCATCCAAAAACTAGGTAGATGTACCAACGCACCCACTACCACTGATCCTTTCTTTCCTGGGGGGAGGGTAGCCCTGGCTGACTCTACCCCCAGAGGCCACCATGTGGGGAAGATAATGCATGATCAGCCATATGAGTACCCACAGCTCTCCCTCTGGAATATTCATATCCCTACTCTTTCCCGACATGACCCTAACAAACTAATCCCCAAACAAACACCGCTTAAACTAATGCCTACACCTAATATATGAACGCCCCAAAATGTTCAAACTCTTGAAAATACAAAGACAAATACTTATACAGTATACTATAAACACATAGAAAGGTACATAATTTACTCAAGACAGGGACACACCAGACACCGAGACCAAATCATGTATCATCCTATAGACATGCTCCAAACACCACCAGCAACCAGCAAAAACTAGCACAATGTAAGCGGAAGTGAAACTAACTTTCACTCTTCCTAGTATGTAGCCTGCCACACCCATTGCATAATTTCTGGGATGTGTCCAGCATGTTTTCGATATTTGTGTAAAACACATTGCTACCCAAATGGACATTGCGTGATTGATGCCCTATGCTGTAGCACTTCTGCAGTACAGTCAGGTCTGCACAATGATGATGATACGTGGGTTCTGACCCAAGCAACTTGTGTGATGCACGGGTTCAGACATGCTCAACAGGGGTGATGCAAAGGTTTTGACCTGTGCACCGGGCTGATGCGCTGGATCTACAGAGGAAGCGTGGCTTCTGCTGGATCAAACACCTTAGGCCCAATTCAATTGGCCCAGGACTGGGGTGGCACCACTTGGCAGGTAAAATTGACAAATGACAGTGTCCAGGAGCTGAAGCAGGGTGGAAGGATGTCTTTCATGTCCCTGAGACTTCATGACAGGAGGCCATGCAGATTGACATTGGAGCCACTCTGGGTTCAAGGGATGCATGTGCAGTCCTTATCACCCAGGCAGGGGACCAGCAGGCAGCATGGCAGAACAAAAAGTGAGGAATCAAGAGCAGAATGCTCACACAACAGTTTCCACATGCTTTAACAGGATACACACCTGGATGTCCCCAACAGTAATATTGAATCTGGGGCCTATGCCCTGCTCTTTTTATTCCCTAATCAGCCCAATCTCTCTCTAAATGCAATGTGTTGAGTCCCCTTCCTTGCGATGTGTCACTGATGCAACACACACTTAGGGACAGGCTGGCTACCCCATACTCAAGTGTAAGTCCCACCATGCTTGCGGCATTGCTGTACTGTCAAACTCCATCTTGTGTAATTCCAATTATATTCATGTTTTCATCAGGCAGCCATGTTTTAGGCATAAAGGTAGCCAAGGTCCTCCATGTAATGTAGTGGCTCAGCCACTTCAGCACTCAGGGGTGTATTTATATATATGGCTCAAGTTGCATGGTGCTCAAATCAAATATGATATTTATGAAGCCACGCAAGGCCACATTGAATAACCTTGAGTTGCTTCATAAATCTCATGTAAAACAATGCAGCACAAATCACAGCATTGCCTTACTCTGCTCTAGGGAGGCATTCCATGGCCATTGAACAGTGGTTCTCATGCAACTTCCATGTTTTTAGACATATTTACAGATTTACCAGACCTGGTAAACCTGGTAATGGGCCACAAAGCTACACCTTCCCAGGAGAGTTATAAGAAGGAGCAATATATTTATTTATCCTTCAATGTGTGCTGCACTCTGCAGCACACATAGATTGAGGAGTGTGACTCTCAGGGTTAGTTTTTTGCTGGAAGGTGACCCCTCATTCATAAAAACAACCCTTTATGCAACACAGGCACACTTGTAACATGGTGCAACGATGTCCGTGTTTGCAGAAGGCAGCCAAAATGGCACCAGCACAAGGGACAAAACAGGAATGCATTGTATTAATTTACATACAGCAAATTCCTGCCCTTTCCCTCTCATGTAGTGCAGCCAGCACAGCAAGATGACTTGCTACACTGTGTAACTAAACTTGTAAATTTACCCCACTGTTTAGTTCTACACTACCTTTAAACTGTATTAGTGTTACGTAGAACATACACTACCATCACACCCTCATTACCCATGTGCACACTGTTTAACATTTCAAATCATGAGCAATATATTTCTTGCATAGGCACATGCATTCTGTACATTTTGTCATGCACACATTTCCTGACCAACCTGATGTTGGGCAGATGTGAGTGTAACAGACAGCAACAAAACGTTTGAAGAGGTGTGTGAGCCAGCAGGCCTCACTGCACTGTACTAGGGTTGAATGGTAACTTACACTACTACCGTTCACTACCCTGCATGCTGCCATCTCCACTTTTAGCTCTGTCTTACTCCTAGAAAAGGCAGTAGTGTATATATACTAGGAGGGCAGGTGGTTGTGTGGCGGCCATCATGGTCCAAGCACACTGCATTCTATGACTCAGTTCTATCATGGAACACATGCATATTCCATATACCCCTTTGTGAATATAGCAGAGTTAGAGAGCCACATAACTATGCAGGTCGGCACTCATGGTAGGTGTACACTACTGTTACCATAAGGGGAAAATCATACCCTACACCTCCATTGCTCCATGTTCAATGAGATCTTGTAAGTACACATGCATTTGTGCTTGACATTTGACATGGGCACTTCACACAATGACCATCTCTACATTCCTGAGGTGATGTGATGGTTGGCTGACATCTCCTTTGTCTTGTTTCTCTGGTTAATGCCACTCACTGCAACTTCATCTATTTATTGTGTTTACTACAGGCCTTTAAGCCTCCTTGCATTGCTGTGCCAAGCATCGTAAATGTGTATTTGGTCAGCTGCGGCCAGATGTGGTATTGGCATCAATCTGCTCAGGAAAAGTGTGACATATGTAGTGTTTTGTGATCCCCAACCATGCATGAATGCCTTCTTCACAAATGAGATTTTAACATCTACACCTGTGACTTGGCCATTGTCGATGACAACTGTCACTCATGGTCAGTGATGATATCTGCTGCAACATTTGCGCCTGCAAAATGCTGCCATTTTGCATGCTGGTCCCTATGTAAGACACATTACAATGAAGAACTTGCCTAAAAAACTGAATTATTGAAAGATTTGTGTTCCAGCATACACTGACTACCATACAAAACACACTTTGCAGCTGTAGAACACAGCAAGGCGGCTTGCTGTGCTGCATTACAATGCTTAAGCGTTGGAGTACAGGAAAGGTGTATTTCTATGTAGATATGTGGCAATCCTGCCCCATCCCTTTCATGCAGTACACTACATCCAATGGACTTGCTGAGTTGATTTCTTGTTCTTAGGAGGTGTGGCCCCATGTTGATGAACAAATCTGACAACATGATTCATGCATGTTGAGTCCTACATCTAGTTGAGAAGATGTGAGTGACTACATTTTTACAATGGCATGCACACAAAAACAACACAATGAATGTGTTAAAAACATTTATTGGTCAATAAGTTGACATATTTCCATCACTATTATCATCATGTTTTAATGATTAAGAAAACAATTCTGCCACAATTTGGTCACCTCTTAACCAACCTGCCATTGTGTGTTGTATCTCCTCGTCTTTGTCGTCATCCTCTTCCAGTTCCTCTGAATTTAGTGGCTCATAGTACCACAGGACATTTGTTTTAAAACAAATATTGTGCAATATTGCACATACCAGAATTATTTTATAGATCATAGGAGGTGAGTATGATAGTCTTCTGCCTGACATATCCAAGCATTGTAACCTGGACTTTGGAACACCAAATCTCCTCTCTACAATGTTTCTTGCCTTGATGAGTACAGAGTTAAATCAGTTTTCAGCCTCCATTTGAGGACTGGTAAATGGGTTCATGAGCCATGCCTGCAACCCTTATCCTTGGTCAACTGAAAAGTACAAAAAGACAACAGTAAATTAATTTCCACATTGTTACTTAGACATAACTCACCATGTGTGTTTTGTGTGCTGGCAATCATTTCTTTCAATTTTAACAGGTATATGTTAGATACCGTTGACCATTGCTTTACACATGCATCTTCAAGTTCTATCTGTCATTATTACACATATTGGCAATGTCCTGAGACATAGGACACTTCTATACGCTGGCTGTCATATTTAGGCAGTAGATTTCTATTCATAGTTTGGAATATTCTTAACAGCTCTATGTTATTTGCACTCATTATATAAACTTATGATCAAAATCTCTAGTGCATATTCAGCCCTAAGTTGGTTGTGACAGTATCAACATGCTTGAGACTCACACACACACACATTTGTCTTTTTGTCACCTATGATATCTGTGCTTGGCTACATGATAGTGGCACATTCTTTGATTTGTTCACTTAATTTAGCATATCTATTTGCTCAGTACATGTAGTGAATTTCCAACATGTGACATGGATAGTTCTAAAGTTTTTTGGCAAACAGCAGCTAATGCTTTTTGTATGGCAAGGTGTTGTGCTGAACTTAGATTGGTACATAAGAATGGCAATGTAGGACGCTTTTATATGCGACAACCTGCTGAAGATGAAGTTAATTTTATACGATAGACCTATATACCGCACTTTCAGATTTCACATGTATATATGTGAATTTGCCTGGTAGGTGATTCAGTACTTATATGCCTTGATTATAATACCTTTGACGTGGCAAGAGAGTTTTGAGTTTAGGATCCTGAGTACACTGTGGTACCTTACTGTGTTTCCATTTCATTCTACGTTATTTACTGGTGTATGACATGTTTTACAGCATATTAATTGACTGTGCCAGTTTTGCATTAACAGACTGAGATGCAGGAAATGTAGTCAATGTGAGGCACCAAACTGGTCATCTATCACATAGATGAAGTATGTCTATCTGGATTAATAACTAAGGGGGTCATTCTGACCTCGGCGGTAAAAGGCCCTTACCGCCGGTCAGAAGTCCGCCATTCTACCGCCGCGGTAAACCGCCACGGTCATTCTGACCACCAACTGTGAAACCGCCAAAAATCCGACATCCAAGGAAGGCCGCCTCATCAGCGGGCCGCGGAAAACTGGAGATGACCAAACCTCCACCGTCACGCCAACACAAACACGCCCATGCCATTCTGACCCACGAATCCACGCGGCGGTGTTTCAACCGCGGTATTCCATTGGCGGTACACACCGCCGCGCTCAAAGTACACACACAGCTCCAAAACACAGCCACATTGGACAATTTGAAATACACACACCTGACACACATACAAACAACACTCCCACACATCCAATCAACTATAAAACACACACCCACATCACCCACAAACCCCCACTAGTTGGAAATCGGAGAGAAGGAGATAGAGATAGAGAGAGCGAGCACAGCAAACGAAAACCCCAACACACACAGGAACCCACCTTCATCACCCACACCACATTTACGCACACATCACCACATATCACCACGCACATCACCACAAACACCACCCCACACCTCATCCACACCACCCCATGGCACCCCAAAGACACCCCAGGTTCTCGGACCAAGAACTCAGGGTCATGGTGGAGGAAATTATAAGGGTTGAGCCCCAGGTCTTCGGCACACAGGTGCAGCACACCACTATAGCAAGGAAGGCTGAGCTATGGCAAAGGATCGTAGACAGGGTCAACGCTGTGGGACAGCATCCCAGAAATCGGGAAGATATCAGAAAGCGATGGAACGACCTACGGGGGAAGGTGCGCTCGATGGTGTCGCGACACAACATCGCTGTGCAGAAGACTGGCGGCGGACCCCCACCCATACCACCCCAATTCACTGCATGGGAGCAAGAGGTAGTAAACATCCTGCATCCTGATGGCCTCACTGGAGTACACGGAGGAATGGACTCTGGTAAGTCGAATCTCAACTACTTCACCCCCCCAACCACCAGCATGCCAACCCCCCCTCCTCACCCCCAATCTCAACCCCCCAGCACACAACCTCCCTGCCAGTGTCTCACCAGCACAACCCACCCTAAACAACACCAACCCCTGAATGCCAACACAAACCATAGACAGCCACCACCAAAGCATGACCATTGCACATACCCATACACCCCCCCCCACCACCCTCACAACACCTCCCACAAGGGAATGCCAGCACTGGGGGACAAGGGCACTCAAAATGCACGCCATGGCACACACAGAAACAATAACCATACTCCTTTACCCCTGCAGGGCCCGAACGCCAACACACCGCCACGGAGGGTCCAGATTTGTCCATCCCACCCCCAGAACAGGCCCCCAGCGAGGACAGCAGCTCTGTCGACCTAGAACCTGATGACCAGCCCGGACCATCGGGGACCTCTGGACAGTCGGTTCCCCACACACAGACACAGGCCACAGCAGACCCAACCCCCTCTGGGAACACCAGCACAGCTGCCACCCAGCGGGCCCATGCCTCTGTCTCGCGGACGCGTCAATCAGCGGTGTGTCCGCCACTACAGGGCACCCAGGCTGACCCAACACCCCAACAATAACAGGGACCTGGGGGCAGTGGTAGTGGGCACACCGTCCAGGGGACAGAGGCCCGGGGAAACAGGGCAACTGGGAGGGCTGCTGTGCGACAGGGGGGGGAGGACAGGCCCAGGGAACCGACTCTCCAAGAGGCCCTCACCACCATCATGGGAGCATACCATCACTCCCAGGAGACGATGGCGACGGTACTGGCCAGGTTCACCGAGATCCAGGCACAGCAGGAGGAACGGTACATGGGGTTCAGCAATGAACTCCGGAACATCGCTACCGCTATGGGGACCATAGTCCAGGCCCTCAACCGGATAGAAACCACATTGCGGGACCATGTGGCACCACAAAGGGCCCCTGTCACTAGCCAGGAACAGCCTACCACCTCCGCCGGCGCTAGTGGTCAGGAGGCCCCCACAGAACGACGGGCCACCTCCTGCTGAAGAACAACCACCCCGCAAGAGGAACCTGAGATCTCACAGGAAGACAGAGTAGGATGCCAAGACCCCCGCCAGCATAAGATACCCCCTGATGTCATCCCACTGTCCCACAGTATCACCCTGTCCAACCTTGAACTGCCCCTGCTCCATCCTTCCACAGGCATATGGAAAATGCACCTGTGAAACTGAGAACTGGGCTCTGCCATGGACATTACTCCACCCTCACCCATCACCGTTTTCATATCATGTACCAATATCTAGCACTAAAAATAAATCACTCATTGCACTGAAATCATTCTGGAGTCAGCCTGTATTATTTACAAATGGATAACACATTACTGATCAATAATGTTCTGTTATTTTTGTGATGACAACATACCGATGTCAATAAGCATTAGTCCATGGGCTAACCAAGCAGAAGTCACGCAGTGGGTCATACAGAACTAAAAAGGGAAGGGAAAATCAAATATCAGTTTAAAAGAACTAGGGGGAAATACACAAAGTAAAGATGCAGGGGGCTTTCAGTAAATGTTAAATGGCGTGGGTGATTCTTACCAGTGTGCTACTGAAAATACTGTTGGATAACTCTGTCCCTGTTGTCTGGGTCGTCCTCTTCGTCTTCCTCCTCTTCACTCTCCGCAGGCTCCACAGCTGCTTCAACACCACCATCTGGACCATCCTCCTGAAGGAAAGGCACCTGACGTCGCAATGCCAGATTGTGAAGCATACAGCAGGCCACGATGATCTGGCACACCTTCTTTGGTGAGTACATCAGGGATCCCCCTGTCATATGCAGGCACCTAAACCTGGCCTTCAGGAGGCCAAAGGTTCTTTCAATGATCCTCCTAGTTCGCCCATGGGCCTCATTGTACCGTTCCTCTGCCCTGGTCCGGGGATTCCTCACTGGGGTCAATAGCCAAGGCAGGTTGGGGTAACCAGAGTCACCAATGAGCCACACACGTTGTCTCTGTAGCTGTTCCATCACATAAGGGATGCTGCTATTACGCATCACATACGCGTCATGCACTGACCCAGGGAACTTGGCATTCACATGGGAGATGTACTGGTCAGCCAAACAGACCACCTGGACGTTCATAGAATGGTAACTTTTCCTGTTTCTGTACACCTGCTCATCGTCTTTTGGGGGTACTAAAGCCACATGGGTCCCATCAATGGCACCAATTATGTTGGGGATATGTCCAAGGGCATAAAAATCACCCTTCACAGTGGCCAACTCATCCTCCTCAGGGAATACAATGTAGCTCCGCATGTGTTTCGTCAGGGCAGACAACACTCTAGACAAAATTTTTGAAAACATAGGCTGAGACATTCCAGATGACATGGCCACTGTTGTCTGGAATTAGCCACTTGCCAAAAAATGGAGGACTGACAGAACCTGCACTAGAGGGGGAATTCCTGTGGGTTGGCGGATGGGGGACATCAGGGCTGGCTCCAGCTGGGCACACAGTTCATGTATAGTGGCTCGGTCAAGTCGGTATCGTAGTATGATATGGCGTTCTTCCATTGTCGACAGGTCCACCAGCGGTCGGAACACGCGAGGATTCATCCTTCTCCTCGCAAGTCCCAGCGGACGGTGCCTAGGAAGGACAACATGGAGCACAGAGTCAAGCAAATCACAGGTACGTTCACCACAGCATGCCGAGCACACGGTTATCTATGTATTGAAAGGCGTGTATGTGTGGCAATGCAAGGCCTAGGCCTGTGTGACGCAGTACAAAATATGCCATGTGGGCCCTTGAAATGGCGGCTGCCTGACCTGTGAAGTGTGACAATGGGATGTGAGGTCAATGCGCTGGCGTGGCACACCGTGGCAGTAGGCGGTCGAAGACCGCTATACGAAGCCGCATTGGCTAACATTGAAGCCTATGGGTTTCAGGAGCCAATGACGAGGTGCGCCGGCGGTCGCGGTACGCACTGCCGCGGTACGCACCGCCGCGGGCGTGACCGCCATTTTCTATCTGCTTAATCACTCGAGACCTGATCATCCACAGGAGAGGACCTATACTGCAAGTGCTGCTGTGACCTCGGTCTGGAAGTGACAATGGCTGCTGCGACTGGGGAAAGGGCCCCTGCCTTCACTGCGGAGGAGTTGGAGAAACTTGTGGATGGGGTCCTCCCCCAGTATGCGTTACTCTACGGTCCTCCAGACCAACAGGTAAGTACACTGGGTGCACATTGAATGGGCTATGCCTGTGTGGAGTGGGGTGGATGTAAGTTGGTGGGGTGGGAGGCGAATGAGGAGTGCAACGCACGACAGATGTGAGCATGTGCCATATGGCAAGGTTGGGGAGGGGGGGCCAATCGCATCTAACATGCAGAAAATTGATGATTTTTTCCTTCCCACCCTGTACATGTCAAATAGGTCGGCGCCCATCAGAAAGTGGACATTTGGCGTGCCATCGCCAAGGAAGTCCGGGCCCTGGGGGTCCACGTCAGACGGGGCACCCACTGCCGCAAGAGGTGGGAGGACATCTGCCGCGGGACCAGGAAGACCGCCGAGTCACTGCTGGGGATGGCCTCCCAACCTAGGAGGGGTGCCAGTCGTACCCTGACCCCCCTGATGTCCCGGATCCTGGCGGTGGCCTACCCTGATTTGGATGGGCGCTTGAGGACATCACAGCAGACACAAGGGGGTGAGTATCAGCACAATCTGCTATCTCTCTGCGCAGTGGAGGCGTCTGGGTGGGGGAGGAGGGTTGTGGGTGACATTAGGCCAGGGCGCTTTCTGTAGTGTAGTCCTCTCCTTTAGGCATGGCCCTGTGCTCCTGGCCCCCACCTCTGTAGGGTGACAAGTACAGCTATCGATGGTCCAGCATCACACATGTGCGCGTTTGTCGTCTCTAGACCTGTTGTCCTAGTCAGAAGTACTGAGTAGTGTACCCCGAATGCGCGGCTTAGTGCATGAGGCTCCTGTGTCTGTCCTCTCCGCCAACGGTGTTGACATTGCATGCACTCAACCTGGTCTTCGTTTTTCTCCCCCCACCCTTCTTCTTCATCTTCTTGTGCATGTGTGCATTAGCATCATCAGGCGGAGGAGAATTGGCATCGGAGCACGAGGGAGCTGCAAGTCACAAGGCCCCGGTGGGCCCAGGAACAGACACCGAGGGCACCAGTGATCCGGAGGGCGAGGGGAGCACAACAACGGGGACCGGTGGTGACACCAGCGACACCGACACGTCCTCGGATGGGAGCTCCCTAGCGGTGGCGGCAACATCCGGGCCCCCCACCTCTACAGGTACAGCCGCCACCCAGCGCACCAGCCCTGCCCTCCCAGCAGCCCCTCAGCCTACGCTCCGTGCCCGCTCGCCCAGGAAGGCGGGCGTCTCCTTCGCCCCAGGCACCTCAGCCCCTGCCCCTGTTACCCCTGCTGCCCTCAGTGAGGAGGTCATTGACCTCCTGAGGACCATCATTGTTGGGCTGACTACCCTTTTGAATGCCATCCAGGGGGTAGAAAGGGAGGTGCATCGGAGCAATGCCTACCTGGAGGGCATTCATTCGGGTCAGGCTGCCCATCAACGATCGTTCAATGCTCTGGCCTCAGCACTGACGGCAGCCATTGTCCCTGTTTCCAGCCTCCCTCTTCTGACTGCCTCCAGCCTGTCTCTGTCTCCTGTTCCTCAGCCTATCCCATCACCACCATCAGACCAGCCTGCACACACCTCAACACCCAAGGGCAGCTCATCCAGACACAAGCACCACAGAACCCACAAGCATTCACGCAAGCAACACCCAGATGCAGACATTCCAACAGTCACTACCACCTCTGTGTCCCCCTCCTCCTCGTCTCCCTCCTCCCTCCCTGTGACGTCTCCACTCACACCTGCATGCACACCACCATCAGCCAGTGCTTCCATCACCAGCACACCCTCCAGTCCAGTCCGCACACGTGCAGTCACCACCCCCACTACCATTTACACGTCCCCTGTGTCCTCTCCCACTGTGTCTGTCACCCCCTCTTCCAAGACACACAAACGCAGGCAGACACCCACCCAACAGCCATCCACCTCACGACAGCCTCCAGCACAAGCACCTGCACCCAAAGACAGCACACCTGACTCTCCTACAACCACATCCTCTTCCTCCACTCCCATCACCACTCCTCCTACCCTTTACCTTGGTCCTAAAAAAGTTTTCCTTGCTAATCTTGACCTCTTTCCCTCCACTGACCCACCCCCTCCATCTGCAAAGAGTCCCAAGAGCACCTCAGCCACCACCAGCCCAGCTTCGAGTGTCACTGTGGTGCATGGGTTCTGGAGTCCACCCTTTGCCAGCAGTGACACTTCAATCAGCAGCAAGGGGACAGCCAGCCCCCCCCCCAGGCAAGAGGACCCAGAAACTAAAGGGCCGCCGTGAGAGGACTGACACGGCTGCCCCCAAGGAGCAAAGTTCGCCCACTTCACCAGCCACAACATCTAGGGGAGGCAAGGGCCCGAGAGCCCCATCTAAGGAGCGAAAGGGCAGCAGGGCGGAGAAGTCAGCCAGCAGGAGCGCGGAGCAGGAGGGGCCTACAAGCCCCATCCCGGGTGTTAGGGAGGACACCAAAGGGCCCAGGACTCCGTCACCGAAGGGTCCAGCAACAGCACGGTCGGAGGGTGACTGAGCAGGGAGTGCAGGCCAGGTCTGGCTCCCTTGACTTACTGGACGAGCACCGCTGAACAGGGCCCCGCCGTGCAGAAGAGCACCGCTGAACAGGGCCCCGCCGTGCAGAAGAGCACCGCTGAAGAGGGCCCCGCCGTGCAGAAGAACACCGCTGAAGAGGGCCCCGCCGTGCAGAAGAGCACCGCTGAAGAGGGCCCCGCCGTGCAGAAGAGCACCGCTGAACAGGGCCCCGCCGTGCAGAAGAACACCGCTGAACAGGGCCCCGCCGTCTCATGCACTGCTCCGCTGGACCCTTCCTGTCAAGCACCGCTCCGCTGGGCCCTTCCTGTCAAGCACCGCTCCGCTGGGCCCCGCCGTCTCAAGCACCGCTCCGCTGGGCCCTTCCTGTCAAGCACCGCTCCGCTGGGCCCTTCCTGTCAAGCACCGCTCCGCTGGGCCCCGCCGTCTCAAGCACCGCTCCGCTGGGCCCCGCCGTCTCAAGCACCGCTCCGCTGGGCCCTTCCTGCATGCACTGTTAACGGTTCACTGTGCCCACCATGCCTCCTCCTTGACCAGTGGAGACTGTAATCCACCTGATGGACTGTGGCTTTGCACTCCCCAGGATGGCACAGTGGGCAACCCACCCACTTGTGAGACTTGAGAGACTGTGGCTTTGCACTCCCCAGGATGGCACAGTGGGCAACCCACCCACTTGTGAGACTTGAGAGACTGTGGCTTTGCACTCCCCAGGATGGAACAGTGGGCAACCCACCTACTGTAGAGACTTGGGAGACTGTGGCTTTGCACTCCCCAGGATGGCACAGTAGGCATGGTGGCCCCTTCGTGGTTCTGGCGTCGTGGACTCATGTGGCTGTGGTGCCCCCCCCTTCCCTTCCCCCTGAGGTGCCTGTAGTTTTTTCATCAGATGCCCCTGCAGTGTTCTTTCCAGAGGACTCAGGTCTCCTGTGTGGGCTTTGCCCTTGTGTTGTTACACTTTGGCCCACGGACACTTCGATTTTCTTTTGATGTGCAGGACTAATTGCCTCGGTTATCCATTGCACTGTATATAGACTTATTTTGATATTGATTTTTTGGCTAGTTGACCATAACTTTTCAGAGCCTATTTTGTACATAAATTTTTATTCGCAATTTAATTATGTCTTTGCATTTATCAGGGGGGTTTGGGTGGTGTCACTGTGACTTGTTGCTCTGCATTGGTGTGTACATAGTTTGGGGGGGTGGGGGTCGCATATGTGTGTGCCGTAAGCTTTCCTCCTCCCCCCTCCCGTGTGTCGTAGGTGCAGTACTCACCGTTGTCGTCTGCGCCGGCGTTCGTACTCGTGGTAGATGAGCAGGTAGACGAGAGCAGGTAGTATGTTTAATTCGGGTTCCATGCTGTCCTCCTTCCTCGTGGAGTGCGTAGAGGTGAGCGTTTTCCCATTCGTAGTCTGTTTCCGCCGTGTTTTTATCGGCGGGGCTCCCGCCCCGGAAAAGGTGGCGGATTGGTGAGTTATGATACTGTGGGCGGTACATTGTCTGCCGCCTGCCTGTTGGCGGTGACCGCTGCGCTGTTTGTCTGTACCGCCGTGGCGGGCGGAGTGTTAATGTGGCGGGCTGTGTTGGCGGTTCCCGCCAGGGTCAGAATTCCATTTTTTGGACCGCCAGCCTGTTGGCGGGTTGGCCGCCGCTTTATCACCGACCGCCAGGGTTAGAATCACCCCCTAAGTGTATCTTTGGACCTAAACTATAAGAATAGCTGAGAAATATGCATACTTAGTACTTTTAGTGGCACATGTATACAGAAATTTACCATTTCAACATGAATTGTAGGTACAATTACAGTGCATGTCATAAATGAAATTTACAACTGCTTCTGCCGTTAGTGCTCCTGATACTTTGGTCAACATACAAATGTTCTGCCATGTGTGACACATTTACTTAGGAATTCATGATTTGGTCTACATCCATTACTTTACTGAACCCTTATGTACCCTTCCTACTCATATTGATTTTACTTCTGAACCACACGTGTGCAATCAGTTGCACGAAGAACATGTGGAAATCCCACTATAGCTTAGAATCCTTGCTTGGCAGCCAGTTGTTGCTGTGGGGTTTTGGGGAATACAAGGTAATGGGGTGTTTGTTTAATGATGGCATCCTAAACAGAGGCAATGAAGGCAGAAAATGTTCCCTGTGAGATTCCTGCCAATCTGACTGTTGTTACCTTTCAGGAAACCTGGTGGCAGCACATGGAGCACAGCCATAGGTTTTACATGTGGTGGGATGACAGTGGGCTTTGCAGTTGGTGGCTGAAGATTTGGCCTAATCTTCTCGAGGAATTCCATGATGGATTCTCTCTTGTGTCTGTAAAACTGTATGACCTCCACCTCCCTGAGGTCAATGACGGATATGCACCGCTGGAAAGAATGCTCCCTCCCCCTTAGCTGCCTATGTGGTGGTGGTCTCCTAGCTACTCCAAGTTGCAGTATGGTGACCTCCATGGCATAGGTGTGCTTGCCAAATTTTTCTGTGAGGTTGCTCTTTTTATACCACAGCCACTGTGTCATTTCCTATGCCTGGTTTGTCAAAGCGCAGCAATTCTGACACTTTTCAGACTTTGCGTTGTGCTTCCCAACAATATGTGATTAATTGGTAAACCCATAAATACCAAAGCATTACAGTCGCGTCGGATTTTGCGGCGGAACGCCTACATTGCTTATATTAAATTGTAGGTGGCGCAGCTGGTTTCAACACAGCTTTTGCCCCACACAACCCTTAGAAACAATTTTGCAAACAGATTGGTTAATAAATATGTTTTACTGCTTGCGCCTCTGTTGCGTCGCAATTCGTGGTGCAATGCCAGCGCAAACCTCTCATAAATATGCCCCTTAGTTTCCTGTTGTAAAAAATTGGCATTTAGCTTGCTACTTTTAAAAAGAGGACTTAATAACAGGTCAAGAGCGTGAATAAGATTTCTGTCCAAGCCTGAAGAAATAGATGTAATTTCCACAGTAGAACAATGGATACAAACATCTAGCACAAATTGCTACTTGGAAACGTGACTCGTCATTAAGTCCTGTGACTTCAATTTGCAATCTCGCAGAGTTTACTTGAAAACTGTTAGACATGTCTGGTTGTTTAGTACATTTATGTTTACCTAAACATTTCATTTCCATCCAGTGTGGTTTTCAAATCTAATTCTATCACCTTTTTTCAAAATATAAATAAAGAAATGCTACATCTGGGTTCAGAAATCACTATACCACGTGTAGCAGCCATACACTTAAATATGAGGAGTGTTAAAGCACTTGTAGCACACAACTTCACTCTGGAGGCATTTGTGGCAGGTGATCGAGAACTAAATGTCTCACCTGCTAAACCCACATCTGAGCAAGATGATGTGTGTATATAGCCTAGTGATGAAGTGTATATCATCTCTGAAAGATACAACTGTAGGTCGCATCAGCAACAAAAGGAAGGTCATTTGAACTCTTTTGGTCCCTTAGGAATCACTAGCGCTGGAAATAGGATTACTCCAATTCCCTCAGAGAAATAGTGGAATTATTGATTAGAAGCATATATTAATATTTTACCTGTTATGTAGGTTCCCTATAACTCGTACGTAAAGCAGAATACCTTGAACGTAAGGAACAGATTGACTAGTAGATTTTTTGGGGTATCACAGTGAGGGCAGACATTGGTTTCAGTTTAGCACATACGTTTGTGGTCATTGTAAGTAATTTAAGGTGATGTATAAGGCATTTCCATTTTTTACAATGCCACTAACAGTGATCTATCAGCCATTTACAACTTAATCCATCTCAAAAAATAATTTCTCTTCATCTCCTCCTCTTAGTCTCCTCTATCGTGGATGGATTAAATAAACATCCTCAACTGTTAACCAATATTTGTTGATAGTGCCAAATCCATCCTGGACAATAAACCAAAGGGGCTGATGTATATTTTGGCAAATGGCTAGTACTTCGTCTGGACGATGCAGTAAGTTACTCTGTCGCACTGATAGAGTATCCAGCTACCAAATTTATAACTGTTCGTCAGCCTGGTAGACATTTCTGTCACTCACAAGAACCACTATTAAAGCGGTCCTGTAATTGTATTGGAAGTTTGCCATTCAGCTATGTCAAACATGATGGGCCCTATACTAAAGTATCAAAACTTTTTTTTTTCAAAAACAAAACCTCAAAGTGGGTGTTGGAAATGACCCTTTTTGCAGGGTTATCCCCAAACTTTTTGCCTTCTTCCTCCTATTTTTTTCTGATTTGTTTTTGGTGGTTTATTCTCTCTGCACACTTTACCACTGCAGATCAGTGCTAAAGTGCAAGTGCTCCCTACGTAAATTGTATTGGTGATTGGTTTATCCATGGTTGGCATATCTGACTTACTGGTACGTCCCTAGTAAAGCACACCAGAGGTGCCCATGGCCTGTAATCAAATTCTACTATGGGCCTACAGCACTGATTGTGCCACCGACATGAGTAGCCCTGTGAACATGTCTCAGACCTGCCACTACAGTGTCTGTGCGTGCAGTTTTAAATGGCCAATTTGACCTGGAAAGTGCCATCCCTTTTACTACATGTAAGGCACCCCTAAGTTAGGCCCCAGCTAGCCCCATGGGCAGGGTGCAGTGTATTAAGGTAGGACATGTACTGGTGTGTATTACATATCCTGACAGTGAAATACTGCCAAATCTGGTTTTCACTATTGTGAGGCCTATCTCTCTCATAGGTTAACATGGGGGCTGCCTTTAAATAACTTTTAAGTGCAGTTTCCCATTCAGACCAATTAGAGATGTGGAGTTTGGGGTCTTTGAACTCACAATTTAAAAACCCATCTTTTTTTAAAGTTGTTTTTTAAATTGTCTCTGCCTGCTTGTGTATTCCACATCAGTTGGGCTTTGTGGATTCCCTCTAGACAGTGACACAAAGGGAGCTGGGGTGTAACCTGCATATCCTGATGAGTCTCCTGAGCTAGAATGGGGAGGGAGGAGCCAACACTTACACCTAAAAGGGCTGTGTTGTCCTAACACAATGTAGTCTCGAACCACTGGTGTGTGTCTGGGGCCAGGCCTGGGCAAGGTAGGAGCTTATCAACAACAGAGAGTTTCCAATGAAGTTTGTCTACTTCAAAGGCAGAAAGGGGTATAAGTAGTGGACCCAAAATCCCAGATTTTTAGAACATTTCTGGATCAAAATGAACCTCTGTCAAGGAGAAGAGCTGAAGAGCTGGAGGAGGAGTACTGCCCCTTTGCTATGTGTGCTTTGCTTGGTTGGTCTACAGTTGCTGCTCCTGCTTTAAAGAGGGCAAATGGTGGACTTTGCTGTGTATCCTGCTTGTGGGGTTTCTCCAAGAGCGTGGAGTAGAGCTTGCCTCCAGTTGGAATTCTTACGGATATCAAAGACTTCAGCTTCATCTGCCTACTTCACTGGGAACTGTGTGGTTTATGCTGCAGCAGAAGAAAAACCACCACCATGCCGTTAACAACGCCTCTGACTGCACCGTGACCTGATAATACCACACAGAGCCGTGCCCTACGTCGCACTGCAATCCTGGTCTCACGATGCCACCACCTGACGCTGTCACTGAGCCGCTGCTTGCACCATGACTTGTAGGCCCTCACTCTCCATCGCCTTGCTCACACCACAGCCTTGGCATCCCGATGCTGCTGCTCTATGCTGACACCCGCACCGCTGCCTGCACCATGGCCTGGGGACACTGCTCATGAGGTACACTACGCACTTTCCCATCCTGCACCACAGTCCCGTCCCACACCGCAATCGAGCCATCGACTACAGTTTTTTCAACAGACGCCCCTGTCTGCACTCGACCCGTGAGTGCCGCACATAGCCCGCCCTGTGCCACACCACTGTCTTGGGCCTACTGACGACAGTGCTTCAGCAATGACGCCGCTGCTGCGTGCACCATGACCGGGAGACACTGCAAGTCGCACCACCCATCTTCACACCATGGCCCTGGTCTCACCGACGCTGCAGGATGCCATCACCGAGCTGCTGCCTGCTTTGTGACCTATGGGCACTGCACGTCACATTGTCCCGCTTTGCACCGCAGCCCCGATATATATATATATATATATATATATATATATATATATGTATATATATATATATATATACACACTCACACACACACACCACACCACACAACACACAAACACACACACATACATATATATTTATATATATATATATATATATATATATATATATATATATATATATATATATATGAATGCAATAAGCTATATACTGGCAGCACCATTCACCAACTAAAAATTAGGGCCCTGCAACACATGCGGGCAATAAGAAATGGGGATAAAAGCTAATCTATGGCCAGCCATTTCGAGAAATGTAATTATCGCTCGCTGAGATTTTACGGATTGACACACAAGAAGACATGCATGAGTGGGTGACAGGGAAAAGGATTTCAGAAAGGTATGAATCAAAGTTGATTGGGCTGTAGGGTACAGAAGCCCGTGGGGCCACAACACGGGTGCAGAACTAGATGTTCATTTGTGGAATTGAACTATGAAAATATCTGAATCAGAATTATACTTTTTCATTGTCATTTAAAATAATACATCTAGGAATGTATGTATAATACTATCATCTAGGAATGTATGTATAATACTATCATGATAAGAACACATACTTTTTCTGCATTGTTCCTCTGGAGTCTGAATATGCGACTGCCACATAAAAATCCTTTCCTCATCTGTGAATAATGGACGCTAAATTTCAAGCTTTTTTTAGAGAACTTTGAAAATAATGAATTGTAATTTAGTATTTTATGACACTAGGTCGCCACACTGCACTTTACAGTATCATTATTATGTATTTATAGAATTAGTGGATAATTATATATTTGACACCAATCACTTTATTCAATTGAATAGACTAATTAATAACTAAATCTTAGCATTGGTTGTTCTAAATAGCATGAATGTATTATCAGATATGAAACATCTATCATATGGTTTACAGAATTGAAACATCATATTTCAACCATTGCCGTTACACTTTTAGCACGTCACTTTAATAAATAAATTACATTTAATGACATTACCTCTTTGAATTAAAATTATATCTATACCCATGCCATTGTGATTACACTTTTAACACATGAACTTTATTAAATAAATGATAATTAATAACATTAACTCATTGAATTCAAATGATATCCTTACCCATGCTATTGCACTTTAGCATCTGGCACTTTACCATGTTGAAGTGGTGCATTAGTGATTTATTAGGTGAACTATATATATAAGAAGTGGTTGCACTTTAGCACATGTCACTATAGTGATGTAATTTTTAGTAAATAAAAATGTTTAAAGTATGGAAGAATTTAGTATTACCTTCTTAAATGATAATTATTTCATTAGATCTTAAAGGATAATTGGATATAAGGTGTCCTTAGAATAAGTGAACACAATGGATAATGCAAGTTGTATTACCTGAGTGTGATTGATTTGTATTGTAACACATGCTATTTTAATTTTTATCAATTAATACGAATGAAGAATGCTTTGAAAATCTATGTTGCATGTTGAAATTGAAATGTTGACATATATATCAGCGGTCAGATTGAGAAACATTTAAATACATATGAGGGTTTAAACTTGTATGATGTTAAACAAATATGCCATTGTAATTAAATCCAAAGAAATATGAATTTAATATTAAGGGTGGCAAATGTATATAAAATGGATTTGTGTATTAACATATTAACAGGAAAACAAATTCACAAAAGATTGAATGCAGTTCATCATGGCGATTAATGTATGCCAGTTAATGGATAACGCTCTAGTGCTCAATTGGGTAATGAAATAAAGGAAGGACATTATTAAACATAGGGGCTAATTACGACATTGGTGGTCCCACAACGGAACCGCCAATACCACATGGAGGACGTATAAACCAAACCCAGTAATGCTTTTAAGCTTTTTTAAATTGATTATCATTTTATGAATGGCAAAATTTTGGCTCATATTCCTTCCCAAAATCCCAAGTCATATGAAGTGTTCTAGGTTGGTTACTATAACGTTGTTTTAATGGCTTGAGAAACACCTCTGTTCAATACAAGGTTGCCTTAAATCCAGAATGATTAAACAATTCCTGTAATGAAATTTAAATGATATCCATATGAAATCATTTGCACATGTGTAGATTTTCATTCTGCATTCGTCATGTCTATGGATTGAGGAATTTAAAAATCAGTTGCCTTGGGCTAACATTTATACATACCAAACCCAAACATTTCTGGCATAGGAGATTAACTGACTACACTACACACATGCTAGAACATAAACAGAGGCCACAAAATCCTAAACAGAAAAAATTTAGGTAGCAATGCAAGGGATTGGTCTCATCTGTACACAGTGGGCATTGATTGTGGATTGTGATTGTATTATAGTCCCAATTGAGGATGTCCCTACTGGTCCAAATTATTCCCTCCTGATATATCAGGTCCAGTCCAGTCCATCACTCTGTCACTCGCAAGCAAGGGCTCCATCCGTAAAATTAGATCTGTAGTCCCACCTTTATTTTCCCAGCCATTTAACAATCTCTTACCTATCCTTAGTGTCTTCTCTCATCCAAGCAAATACCAGCTTGGAGTAACACACCATGTGAGTCAATATTAATTACTAAGGGGGTCATTACGACCTTGGCGGGCGGCATCAGCCGCCCGCCAAGATCTGACCGCCATTTGGCTGCCAATGCGGCTGCACCCCCACTGCGGCCATTTGGAGATCCCCGCTGGCCCGGCGGGCGGAAACCTGGTTTCCGCCCGCCGGCCCAGCGGGGATCACGGCCGCAACATAGGAGCCAGCTCCAAATGGAGCCGGCGGTGTTGCGGCCGTGCGACGGGTGCAGTTGCACCCGTCGCGCTTTTCACTGTCTGCACAGCAGACAGTGAAAAGCCGCATGGGGCCCTGCCCATGCCAGTGGCATGGGCAGTGCAGGGGACCCCAGGGGCCCCACGACTCTCCGTACCGCCAGCCTTTTCCTGGCGGTGCAGACCGCCAGAAAAAGGCTGGTGGTCGGGGACTCGTAATCCCGTGGGCAGCGCTGCCCTGGCATATTACATCCGCCGGGGCCATTGTGGCGGAAAACCGCCGGCCCCGGCGGTGCGACCGCGACGCTACCGCCGCGGTCAAAATACGCCGGGAGGCACCGCCAGCCTGTTGGCGGTGCTCCCGTCGTTTTGGCCCTGCGGTTGTAATACTGCCAGGGTCATAATGACCACCTATGTGACTGAAAATGACTGAAAGTGGCTCGCAGCACACCATGTGAGTCAATATTAATTGCTAAATTGCTGAAAATGGCTGAAAGTGGTTCTAAGGGCATTCACACAATGAGCAACTATAAGCTATCTTCTCACAAATCTCTACAAATATGCATAACTTAACAGTGCTATTTATGGGCTAACTGATACTTACAGTGAGAATCCTCACTGCACATATACCAACCTGCTCCACTACTCTATGCTCTAAATAATACTATCCTAATTAACAATCTATCTCTACTCTCCATATGAAAACCTCACACTGTTTGAGTACTAGATTTTCCTAGGATTTATCCCCAGTAACATAGGGCCAGATGTAGCAAAAATAAAAATTGCGACTCGCATTTTGCGAGTTGATGTGACTCGCAAAATGCGACTCGCAAATTGGAATGTCAGAAAAAAAAGAAATCCGATTTTGCGACTCGCAGCCGGACTCGCAACGCTGTGTGCGAGTCCGCAGTTTGCGAGGTCGCTGTTTGCGAGGGTGCAAAAAACGAACTCGCAATTAGCGAGTGGGTGTCGCAAATTGCGATTACCTTCAAAATTGCTTGCAGGTGCAGCAGAACACTCCAGAAAGCATACCAGAACACTCTGGAAACACTTCCTGGCACATGATGATGACATCACAGCCAGGAAGTTAACAAATACACCCGGGAGGAGGGCTCAACAGTGAGCAGTGTCTCTGCCACTGACAGTAGAGTGCTGAGGAGTGGTAGGCACAGCACCATGGATGCAGCAGGGACCAGCCAGGCTGGCAGGAGGGGCAGGAGATCATAGATAACAGCCAGGACAGATTAATGTGGCACATGGCGTTAATGTGCCACATGACTGGTTGGCATTTTCCTGTCCATGGACAATTTCAACTTGTATATAGTTTCTTCATGACATTAATAAAACAGTTATTTTTGTTCCACTTCACAAATGGTTAATAGGTGAGTATGGTGGGAGTTGACACGTACCGTCCAAAATATTGCGTTGCAATGTGGTCCTGTCTCAGTCTGCCTTGATTAGCTAGACTCCTATCCCCATGATGGCGATGTGGTTGTTCTTGCTCTTCATCATCAGGATCTGGGTCTGCAGGGGTGAGAGGTAGCCCACGTCGGGTGGCTATGTTGTGGAGGATGGCGCATGCGACCACAATTTTGAAAGCGGTAATGGGGGTGTATTGGAGGGCGCCTCCACTGCGGTGGAGGCATCTGAATCTTGCCTTCAGCAGTCCGAAGGTGCGCTCGATCAGGTTCCTGGTCCTCTTATGCGCACTGTTGTATTGCCTCTCTGATTCAGTTCTGGGTGTTAAAAACGGAGTCATGATCAAAGGCCTGAGAGCATATGCACTGTCACCTGTTGGGCACAAAAGTACACGGTTAGGAAGTCCAGATTGTCGTGCACAGTGACCTGTGTGTATGTCTGCAAGTGTCTGTGGCTCTACCTAGGAGGTAACCGTCTCCAAATTCCCCACGTTCCAGGCGTTGATGTATCCCACTATGCCTAAAAATGTATGAGTCATGGGTACTGCCAGGAAACTTAGCTACGATGTCCGTGATGACATAATGGGCATCACAAACAACCTGTATGTTGAGTGAGTGGGTACACTTCCTGTTGCGGAAAATGTGTTCCAGATTAGCAGGGGGGCATATTTGAATGTGTGTCCCATCTACACACCCTATGACATGAGGAAAGTGGGCAATGCGGTAAAAGTCCAGCTTGGTGCTGTTAATTTCTGCCTCATTCCTTGGTAAGTATATGAAGTGAGACATGTGCGTGACTAAGGCATCTAGGAATGCCCTGAGGAACCTTGACACTGCACTTTGGGATACCCCACCTGCCACGGCAATGACCCCCTGATAGCTCCCTGAGGCCAAGAGGTGCAGTGCGCATAGTACTTGCACATGTGTAGGGATGGCGCAGCCATGCAGAGTCTTGTGTTCTAGCTGTGGTTTCAGTAAATCTATTAATTCTAGAATGGCTGTCATAGATCTCCTCTTCAGTTTGCTGAAAAAGAGTCTGCCTGGTTCTATATATCTTCTCCTGTCTGTGGCCCCTCCTCCTCCTCTGCTGGGCTGCGTAGACTCTCCTCCTCACTGCTATCAGGTATATCTCCGCCATCTTGAGTAACCCAGATGCCTTCTGGGTCCCCTTTTATACTTTGGTAATGGTTACCACCTGCTCTGAGTTAGTGGTAAATGGGACATGCAAACTGGGCTTTTTGCGACTAGTCGCAATTTGCGAGTTGCAATTGCATATGGGTTGCGACTCGCAAATTGCGACTTGCAATTTGCGGGTCGCAAAATGGGGTCGCACCGGATGCGACTCGCAAACGGGTCCCATCGCTTTTTGCGAGTCGGAAATGGGCTTTTTGCATCCCATTTCCGATTTTGCACTGTCGCAAATTGCGATTCGGCCCGTTTGCGAGTCGCAATCGTTTGCTACATCTGGCCCATAGTGAGAAGCTCAAAGAACATATGGTCTTCATCGACTTCTTCACAATGTCGATCCAGCTGGATGTGTCAGAATCCTGTACTGCTTTTCTAACCCATTAAGTTCTTTGATGTTTACTGAAACATAGCTATCCAAGACAGACCCTAACAAATTCCACTTTAAATAGGTTTTCTGGAACATATCATTATTGATTTGTGTATCAGCATAATCTTTGCTGCTGATACAAACCACCTCATCTCTCAGACTCAGAATCCTGAGACATGGCAAGAAGCATTTAAGAAACACCCTCTGACTCAGAATCTTCAGACATCCAAGTCCATGTTGATGCACACCAACACATACAGACACAAACACAGCCACAGACAGACAGACACCCACACATGCATACACAGATTCAAAGTCATGATAAGCAGCTATATCAATTGTGGAGTTATGATTGAAGGCAATATTAGAAACCACACCTTTGAATAACACTCTGCAGCACCAATTAAGAAATTCATAAATCACCAGAGACAAAAACTCCTTGACCAAAAATGCTTTATGCAGGAACTTCAAAACATGCATTGAAGCTACTAAATATGACACCTTCAACCTGAGGTGGGGCAATCCATTGTATTATTAACCATGTATAGCTCACCCATCACCCTATTCTAATTCTAACATCTAAATATCCTGTATGCATGTATGTATATATATATATATATATATATATATATAAAAAAATATATATTTATATATATAGTGTATGCAGCTTCTGTGTCACATGTCTGCAGGTTACAGTTCAATTAAATAAAGTAAATAATACAATATTGGGTTATTACAGCTACAATCTTACCTGCCAACCTAATTAGCATTGTACACTTGAGAGGGTAAGAGATGACTCGGAGCCATCCATTTAAGAGAGAGGGTTCTGCTTTTATATGGCTCAGGCTCTGGGAAGAATGCCAGTTTTGTACTTATGGTAGAAGAAAAGATGCCCTTTAGTTCCTTCCTGACATAGAGGCCACATGTTCAAAGGCTTTTTGTGGTTGCAAACGGGCCAATTCACAGAATCAGCCCATTTGCGAACCCAAAAAGGCTTTTCACATGTGAAAAAGCCTATTTGCCATTTGGTCACCTATTACCGAATTGGAAATTGGTGTTGTCATTCGGTATTTGGAAGGGGAGCATTTCTTTATCCCTTCCTAATACCAAATCACAGTGGTATGTGTGAATGGTTTGTGTCCGAAATGAGGTTGCAAAATATTTGCATTTTACCACCTACTTCAAGTAGGAGGTAACCCATTCACAAATGGGAAGGGGTTTCCCTTTGTAAATGTGTGTAAAAACATTTTAAGAGAAGGTCCACTACCTACCCTTGCAAAAAGCAAAGAAACCTTTTATTCTTTTTTTTTTTTTAAACACATCCCATTTTCCTTTAGGGAAAAAGGGCAGCATTTAAAAAATGCTTTATTTAAAAGCATTACAGACACTGCTGTCTGCTGATCCCAGCAGGCCACCCTCCCTATAATTTTAGTGATTCTGAGCGGTTCCCAAACCGAGACCTACCTCATTAATATTCATAAGGTAGGTCTATTTTTGACTCACCAGGAATCGCGAACTATTTCAAAACACATATTTACTTTGGTGTTTGTGACTACCAAATAGCAGATCGCAAAAAATTGCTTTTTGATAATCACAAATGATTACCTTTGTACATGTGGCCCTTAGTCGTGGAAGGGCAAGTCTGATCTAAAGTGGATGTCATTCCATATTCTTAGAGAGTAACTGGAGGAAGATAGTTTTTTTAATTAATTGTGTGTACTTCTTGATTTGCAGTTTGGCAATATCATGTCACATTTTGCCACTTGAGACTGAGTTCTAGAGCCAGGTTAAGTTGCATGTTGGTTGTCAGTGCCTTGTAGGTAATATGGAAGATGTTGAAGAAGATGTGGGTTTGTAGGGGTAGTCAGTGAATTCCCATCAGAATTCAGGGGTGTGATCATTTTTATAAAAACTTTGATGAGTCAGGTGGAGGTCTGTTTTACTGGCACCAAGTCATTGTTAGAAATTGTCATCTGTTCTAAATTCAGCTATTAGGAGCAACAACTTGCATTTAAGTAGAATGTGAGTTGGTGTGATTTCTTTTCATATCCCTGGCAGTGTAGGTCTTGAATAATAGGATGTTGTCTTTTTAGACTGGAATGTCCCCTGCATGATGTACAGGTGTGTCCCTTGCCCTGATGGCCCAGCTGTGAGTATCTGGTATCCTGGGTTTTGGATTTTGGCCCCAACCTCAAGCTAATCTTGCATGTCCCTGAATGCTGCGGCCTGTCACTTGATGTGAATATGGTCTGGGACCTGAAAGGATTCACTTATCATGCTCGCTGTAGTCTACTGCCCCTGTCATGGGTTCTAGCATGTAGTGGTGGTGGGAGCATCCTGTGCTTTAGTAATCCAATAGCGTGACCAGATGTTTTTACCGGGGTCACTGGAGTGGTGGGCTCCTGACATGCTAGTTAAATTCCACTGACATGAGCTAAGTTGGATCCTGGATGACCCAGCAGATGAAAAATAAAACAATAGCTTGCCTTTTATTTTTCATTTTTAATGTGCTGGCTCAGCCAGCAGGTGCAGGGAGGAGCACCTGCTGGCCATACAACCATTTCAGGCTGGCCAAACACACAAGCGCACTTAGGTTTCTCCAACCCGGCTGTGTGTCCAGCACAGACCCCAGGCTTGTTTCTGAGCGGCAGAGACTGCCACTCAGACCAATCCTGATGCTGCTTATATGTTTAGCTTGTATCAGCACCAGGATTGCTGGGACACCAGAAGAGGATCAAGGTGGCAGGAGATGATGAAGGGAGATGGGCAGCGTGAGGTAAGTGGTTTCTTTTCTTTTCTTTTTAAAAATGTTTCCCCTGACGTTCGTCAGGCCCCACCACCCATCACCCCCTCCTTGACATATGCGGTGGCCGCCACTGCCTGGCCTGCCCATGTACACAAGATGAAGTTGAGGTTACTTTCCTAGACAGTGGAAGCATATTGCTGGCATGCATGGGGGAGAGGAAGTGGACACTTACATGGGGAAAGAGGAATCCGGCTTCCTCTTAATATTTAAATGTGGTCTTTTTGCTCCAAGGGCTACCGATTAGTCTTCCTGCATACTGCCATTTGGTAGATTGTAAAATTGAGAAGGATAATCTGGAATAAAACATTATGGGGGTCATTCCGACCCGCCGGGGATGCAGGAGCACCGCCAACAGGCTGGCGGTGCCCCGCAGGGCATTCTGACCGCGGCGGTTTGGCCGCGGTCTGACAAGGAAAACCGGCGGTCTCCCGCCGGTTTTCCGCTGCCCTGGGAATCCCCCATGGCGGCGCAGCTTGCTGCGCCGCCATGGGGGATTCCGACCCCCTCACCGACATCCTGTTCCTGGCGGCTCCGACCACCAGGAACAGGATGGCGGTGAGGGGTGACGTGGGGCTCCTGGGGGCCCCTGCAGTGCCCATGCCAATGGGCATGGCATGGGCACTGCAGGGGCCCCCTTAAGAGGGCCCCACTTTGTATTTCAGTGTCTGCTTTGCAGACACTGAAATACGCGACGGGTGCCACTGCACCCGTCGCACATATCCACTCCGCCGGCTCCATTCGGAGCCGGCTTCCTCGTGGGGAGGGGTTTCCCACTGGGCTGGCGGGCGGCCTTCTGGCGGTCGCCCGCCAGCCCAGCGGGAAAGCCAGAATGGCCTCCGCGGTCTTTCGACCGCGGAGCGGCCATTTGGCGGCTCCCTCCAGGTGGGCGGCTGCCGCCGCCCGCGGGGGTCAGAATGACCCCCTATATCCCTATTAAAACCTTTTGTTTGAGTCGTTTCTTGACTCTGCCACAACAGTTTCTGTTTTGCCTCTTTATTTAGGACAGACATATTTTTTGAGGTGCGCTCATATTCACAAGGTGTTTTAACAAACAATGGGGTGTTTTGCGCTATAGCTCCCAGGAGCCTAAGGGACCGTCATCTTAGGCAGTTCTCACTAGAGAAGGGAACCACGTCTTTGCTCACACACTTAGTATTCAACATTTCCTGGCATGAGGAATTGTTCTGCACACATTTCCCCAGAGGTGTAGTGGAGGTTCCAGTGAGGTGGCAGCATGCACTGATCAGATTTTTCAGATTCGTCAACTATGAACGCGGATACCTAACTGTAATGTGTCCTTGGGATAGTTCATCTAGCAAAAGCTGTAGGGTAAACACTGCTATCCAGTGCTGCTCTAGTTTTGTTCTTAATGTAAAAGAAGTGTGACTGTTAAAAGACTGAGCTAAATGAATCTAAATAAACAGAAAAAACTGAAAACCTTCATTTTGTGATCCATGAAGTGGAGATAAATCCAGGGAATGTGTGCATAACATATTTGTAATTTCAGGATTGAAACATAAACCCAGAAGTAGCTGATTACAAAAAATATCATTTGAATGAGGGGTAATAGAGAAAATCAGATTGATCTTAGTTTTACTGATATATTTAAACTGCAGCACTGAATGAATGTTTGACTGTTGTAAACTAACTGGTTCTTTGTTTACTTTTATGTGAAAAGAACAGACTGATGTTACATACCAGATTCTTAACTATATAACTGCAGGCATGAGGGAAGACTCTTCATTAGAAAAAGGTAGTTTGGGGTACAATTTTCAAGGAATCAGAGGGAGTCAGGGGGCCACTGTTAATCACGAAAAAGCATACTGAGATACTTGTGTTTTAATTTCAGGTCTCCTTCCGGTTATTAATTTACCCCATATATTTCCCCTCAACTATTTTCCCAAACTGCTGTCCCAGTATGTGATGCATTGTGATTTAGTGGTTCTTAAAGAAGTGAGTCTTTAGCTCTTAGTAAAAGGTGCTGACTTATAACACCTTTTGTCCCCCTGTTGTGGATGTGTCAACCTGGAAAAAACCTTGCTGTGAAAAGCATCACTTTAGATAAAGACTGGGAGTGGAAGATATCCTTAGAAAATTACCCAACCCGGTTTTGAATGTAAAGACAGAGACTACACATCCTCTGTCTGCTATACCTATATAAGAATAAGAGGTGGAGACCTGCATGTTTTTCTAAATTCTCTCTGTCCAAGAAGAGGGTACTCCTCAGAGTACCCAGAGGGCTACTACGCAACCAGAGCTGGTGTCTGCCTAAAAGCCAGGCTCCCAGAGATCAGGGGAAATCACCTGGAATGTGATCTGCCTCCAAAACTGGAACTCCTACAGACTTTGGTCTCCAAAGTGGATAACATTATGTCACCAAAAGAGAGAACACAAACTTCCTCCCCAAAAGTTTTATCAATCCTGTTTTTTCAATCCCTTAAACAAGCAAAGAAAAGTATTATAAGTATGCTGACAGCTGTGAGATGACCTGATATTGCTTTCTGATTTAGGAAAACACACAGTTGTGAGCCTATTTTAAACACCACCTTGTACTACTGTCCTCCTTCTCAGTCTCCTATAATCGTTCACCACATTGTAACCAGTGAATGGGGAGATGATAACAAGACTAGCGTTAAAGAGCAAGGGGCTCACTTAGAATTTGGCAAAGTCGTAGCTCTGCTTTAAATTGTTAGTGCTTGTGCCAAGTTAAACATGTTATCTTATGTGGATTTGTATAGCCCAGTATGTCACCCGGTAGAGTTTCCAGGTGCTGGGGGAGAAATATCATCAGGGGACTAAGGGTGTACTGAGTCAGCCTTGGAGAATTAATTGAAGAGTCAGGTCTTCAGATTCTTGCAGAATTCAAGAAGTGATGGATATGTCCTTGTCTCTAATGATGTTGTATAGTCTTCTGATGAGGGTAGGGTGATACTGTATTGAAAGCAGCAGACAGGTCGGTAGGATGAGGGCAGCAGTTTCCTCATGGTCCAGTATTGTGAGGATTTCATCCGTGGGTGATTTATTCTGTTTCTGTGCTGTGGTTGATCTGAAAACCTGATTGGGTGTGGTAGAGTTGGTTGTGGAGTTCAAGGTGGTTGGTCAGTTGTTTGTTGACTGCCTTCTCAATCACTTTGGCTGGGTACAGGAGCAGAAAGATGGGTCAGAATTTGCTCAGCTTTCTGGGTTGGGTTTTTTTAGAAGGCCATTGACTGATGCATGTCAGCACACTCCTCAAAAACCAGTTCTCAGTGAAGGTGGCTGATTTGATAGAAGAGTTAATGATCTGGGTGAAGACTTTGCTTATCTGTGGTCCTCCCATGTTTTAGATGTGATGTGATGGGGACAGGGGTCCATGGCGGCCTCAGAGGGGACTCTTTTCATAATTGCTGTGGTATCTTCAATGGTGAGTGTTCTTCAACTGGTTAGGCGTTTGTGTTGGTTGGTGGCGGACAGGCTGTTAATGAGATCCTTAGGGTTGGGTTGTTGTTCAAAGTTGTCATAAACGTTTTCAATTTTGCAGTGAAAGAAATTGGACAGATTGTTGCAGTTCCTATGATGGTGTTGGCTTTGACCTCTGGTGTGGTAAACTCTTTGATGATTGGGTAGATCTTTTTGAGTCTGTTGGAGCTAGCTCGTTTCTATATGTTCGGTTAGGGCTGTTCTCTTGGTGCCTCTTAGTAGATGGTGATAGTGCCTGAGTGCAGCCTTGTAGGTGGTTCTAATGTTGTCATTGTGGCTGGATCTCAATTTTCTTTCTAGCTGTTTGTCCTGGTGTTTGGATTCCCAGAGATCATCTGTATTCCATTTAGATTGTTTGTTGGTTTTTCTTTGACTGTTAAGTTCGATGGGTATGAGTGAGTCTTCACAGTTCTTGATCCATTGGTTGAATTTGGTGATGTACTTGTCTAGGTTGTCAGTGGTGTTTGGTTGGTCAGTTTTGAAGGCATTGCACCAGTTCACCTCTGTTATTTTGTTTCAGTTCTGGCTGGACAGGTTGATGTCAGTGGGTGCTTTGGCTTGTGGTGTGGAGATCTGGAACTGTATTATTGAGCGGTTGTCCATGTGAGCAATGAGGCAGAATTGTACTTGATTATGTTACCAATGGGGAAGACTGGATCCACAGTGTATCCTGAGATGTGTTTGATAAGCTTGGAGAGTCTGATGTTGTTCAGGCTCTCTAGGAGGTCTGAGGAGCGGGGATCTGTGGAGTCATCAAAGTGTTGCAGTTAATGGTCAAAGACAGGAAGAAGTCTATGATGAGGTTTGCTAAAGGCATTGATGGCGGTTAAGGCAGAAGTGAATGTGTTCCACGAAGGGAGAGTTGGTGCCCATGGATAGTGTGCATTTGATGCTGTGCTTAAAAATAATTGTGAGCAATCCTCCTGGATTGTGAAGGCAGTCTTGACTTGCGATCTTGTAGCCTTTCGGGATTGCCACAGTGATGACAGGAGTTTATGCTGTGTTGAGCCAGGCTTCTGTGAGGAGAAGGAATTCTGTGTGATGTTGCATGGTGGTAATCCTATATTTCAGTGGCATACTTGCTGAGCGAGTGGGTGTTGAGGAGCACGCATACGAGCAGTTGCTGAGATACTGGTGATGTGTGATGTGTGTTGTGTGGTGATACTCTGAGTGGGGGTGTTCGTGCATGAGTGGTGTGTGCTGGTGAGTCGCTATAGGTGAAGCCCCAGTGAGCACAGATGAATGGCTCTACCATGATGTGGGGTGCAGTGGAGAGCAGGGTTGAGCAACTGGAGGGCTGCTATGTATAAGCAGGGGCTGATCAGACTAGCAGTCATGACACTAGGGGTGGTGCAGGTGTGGATGGGCACAAATTAGGTCAAGCACTGGCTGGCATTAAGTGGGTCCTGGGAGGGGAAAGGACCATGAGGAGCAGTTGGAAGGGCTACGTTGGGCAAAAAGAAGATGCGAAAGCAAGTAAGCAGCGGGGCAGGCAAAAGGGGGTGAAAGGGTGGGAGAGGTGTGGGAGGGTAAGGGGCCCTGAAGAGACAGGGAGTGGAAGAGAAAAAGAGCACAAAGAGAGAAGCAATACAACAGTAAAAATGGGAAAATGCAGAAAATGAAAGAAAGGTGCACAAGGGGGAAAGGCAGAAAGAGAGGCACAAAAATGGCGAGAGGGAGGTGGTAAAAAAGAGTGAAAAGCAGGAAAAGCGTTAAAGAAGCAAAATAGAAACAGACACTGACATGAGAAAAGAGAGCAGAAAGCTCAAAAAGAGGCAAAAAAGAGAGACAGTCCCTAAGAGAGAGGGCACAAAAAGTGGGGAGAGGCATAAAAGAGGCACAAGAGATAGAATGAGAGAAGGGCGAGTGCGAGAGAGAGAGAGAGAGAGAGAGAGATGGCTGCAGAAGATGACAGTCAGAGGCCTCGAGGCGCAAGACTGAGTCCAAAAGGCCCTAGACTGGTCGATGATGTTTGATTGGGTTAATAGATGAGCTACAGGAGGTTAGGTGGTGTTATTTTGCATGTATCACTTTTCAGACATGCATTGTCAATATTAATAAGTCTGGCTTATGAATGAAAGTGACTTTTGTGTTCTTGATGTGTTTAGGAGATAAAGATGCTCAATTAGTCCTCATACATGCACTCTATCACTCATTTTTGCACATACAGTCATGCATTCGCCCTCTGACACAGCTTCAATATTGTTGCCTATTTAGATGATATGACACCCGTGGGATGTCGTGCAGTGAAGATCAAATGAGTCTCAAGCAAGCAACCATTTAGCTCTGCATGGAGTGCTGTAGTATCCTCTTAAGAAATATTAAAATAAAAAGAGGGGAAGCAAAGGAATGAAAAGGGAACTATAAAACAAGGAAATCGGAAACTAAAGGACTGGCCAACTAGTTCTGACACAGAATATGACTCATTTTCAGGTGGATATACACATGTAATCAGAAAGTGCGGTTGTTCACGGGGCTAGAGAGCCAATGACTCATGTGGGTGAACCACTACCCCATGCAGTTCTCTTCTCTGTCGTGGGTTGAAGCAGAGATTAAGTGACACTTAGACATACTATTGGTTGAACAGGGGTGGTCCTATGGCCCTCTATGTATCTATATGGATATATATTTATATTTATAGATGTATGTATTGTTTAATTTTTTTAATTACAAGAATGTGGCAGACAGCTAAGAAGAGATTCTATCAAGAATTTTTACAGTGCAAATCTTCTCCTGCTAGGGTTTATCAGAGTAAGTAACCATCACCAAAGTCCTTCCTTACAAAGGTAATTCATGTAACAAAATACCTATCTGTAGGCTTTAATAAAGGCTGCAATAATCCACACCAGTGCCTCTTGACTTTAACATATGCTTTACACAATAAATAGATCAGGCCTAGAGCCTTAATCATAACATTTCATAAGAAACAGATCAGTACTGTAGCCATGGTCATTGGCTTGCCACCTTAACCAACGCAGTCTGCTTTATGAAGTATACTTTTTGCCACAAGCCCAAAAGTGCAATACAAGCAGTCCTTTTGTGGAAGCACACAAATACAGTTCAGTTAAATCCAGTACTCAGAGAAATCAACACGTGGGTGGAGCCTAAGGCCCTCTCTCACTAGTACTCTGAAAGCTCTTTTTGATGACATGATGTCAGGAAACAGTGGCACAAGTCGGCATAGAAATCAATGGAGATTAGTGTAGCCCTGGGGATCCCATACTGCTTTCAAACACAAAACTGTACTCCGAACTCAAAAGTTAATAATGGAAGGCAGATGTTCTGGGACTACACTATGGGGGTCATTCTGACCCTGGCGGCCGGTGACCGCCAGGGTCACCGACCACAGGAGCACCGCCAACAGGCTGGCGGTGCTCCCGAGGGCATTCTGACCGCGGCGGTTCAGCTGCGGTCAGAAAGGGTAAACCGGCGGTCTCCCACCGGTTTACCGCTGCCCCATTGAATCCTCCATGGCGGCGGAGCGCGCTCCGCCGCCATGGGGATTCAGACACCCCCTACCGCCATCCTGTTCATGGCGGGAAACCCGCCATGAACAGGATGGCGGTAGGGGGTGCCGCGGGGCCCCTGGGGGCCCCTGCAGTGCCCATGCCAATGGCATGGGCACTGCAGGGGCCCCCGTAAGAGGGCCCCGCAAAGTATTTCAGTGTCTGCTTTGCAGACACTGAAATACGCGACGGGTGCAACTGCACCCGTCGCACCCCTGCAACTACACCGGCTCAATTCTGAGCCGGCGTCCTCGTTGCAGGGGCATTTCTGCTGGGCCGGCGGGCGCTCTTTCGGAGAGCGCCCGCCGGCCCAGCGGAAATGTTTAAATGGCCGCTGCGGTCTTTTGACCGCGGTGCGGTCATTTCACGGCAGTACCTTGGCGGACGGCCTCCGCCGTCCGCCAAGGTTAAAATCACCCCCTATGTTCCTCATGACTGCCCTCCTCCCAAACTGTGTTACTGCCAAAGAAAAACAAACACAATCATTTATATAGTTATCTAAGATACATTAACAGCACAACATAATCATGTGAGTACCCCTGAAAGTTCAAATTCTGACAAGCATGCAGCAGCACCCTCAGGCAGCTGGATAAAATAATCAAGTAACCATAGAAGCATGGAGAGGAAGTACTTTTTTCTGTGGAAGCCCACAACTTCTGCCCAATCAAAAAATTTACTCTTGGCTACAAACATCACGTGAAGTCAAAGTCCCTTCTGTACAGCTCCTGAAAGCTCTTCATTGGATTGATCACACTAAGGGGGTCATTATGACCCCGGCGGTCGGCGATAATGTGGCAGTAGTACTGCCAACAGGCTGGCGGTACTTACCGCCATATTATGACATTGGCGGATTGGCTGGAGCCAACCCGCCAATGTACCACTCTGACCGCCATGGTGGTAGCAGCTGCCCGGCTGGAGATAACCATCTCCACCCCGGCGGCCGCCATTGTGCTGCCTGTGGGATTATGACCCCGCCTACCCCAATGGTTTTCGTGGGGTTCATTACACCACGAAAAGCATGGCAGTAGGCCCTATCAGTGATAGGGAATTCCTTCCCTGTCACTGATAGGGGGCGGTAGGCCCTATCAGTGATAGGGAATTCCTTCCCTGTCACTGATAGGGGGCCCCTTACCTCTCCAAAGACCCTCACCCCCTACCTCTCCAAACCCCCTCTACCCCCTACATCTACACCCCCATTCACACACACTCATTCACACATACATACACGCATGCATACATCCAATGACACACATCCACACACACTTCCAAACATACACGCAGTCACGCATTGCGAATTCTAAACATACATGCACTCACACTTCCATACATTCATGCACGCAATCAACACTCAACACCCACATGCAATCACGCACATACATACATGCACACACCCCCACACCCACAAACAAAACCCCCACCCCCTCCCCTGTCGGAGACCCGACTTACCTGGTTCCAGGGGGTCTTCCGGCAGGGGACGGGGGGCTGCTACCGCCAGCAGAACACCGCCAGGCTGTATTATTTGTCATTATACGGCTGGCGGCGCTCTACTGGCGTAGCGCTTCTGGTGGTAGCAGCGCCACCTTACGACCATCCGCCAGTATGGCCACAGCCAGATTTCCGCACGTCTTGTGGTGGAAATTCGTCTGTGGTCATAACATGGCAAACGGCTGGTAGCCGCGGCGACAGTGTTTTGGCGGCCATCGCTGTGAGGGTAGGCATTTTTTACTGCTGATGTCAAAATGAGGGCCTAAGTCTGGTGACAGCTGCACAATCAAGCCAGACCTAAAAAAAAAGAGATTGTGATCTTTGAACTGAGTTGTGGATAATTGGCAGAAATACAGTAAGAAAGATTAAGACAAACAAACATATGTCAAAGGGAATGATCCGGATCACATAAAGGATAGAGAGTGGCATCAAACAGGAAAAGGAGAGGTGAGCATCAGACATCTTAAGCAAAGATTGTTCTTTAATGCTGTGTTTTTGGAGTACAGTAGATTCTGCAAATGGTGGCTGATTTCTACTGATGTTCATCCTCAAGTCTGGCTCACAGTATTAGTTTCAAAGTAAACTAGGATCTCTTTAGCACACCTCTGGTTTGACATGGAAACATGGAGGATGTGGAGGTTTTCCCCAGACAGTGGAAATATATTGGCTTCATTCCTGTGGGTGGAGGCCCAGACACTGAGGTGAGGGGACTCCTTCTACAAATTCAGTGAAATCTTTCGGCCTGACACAATAGCACTAGTAATACAGAGGATGGGATATCTGTCACATTTGTGACAAAGTATCCTATCTGCCAAACTCTAAATCGGGCCCTTTTTTAGCAAGAGGCTGTTGATTAGACTTCCTGAAGCAATGCCCTTTGTATTGTGGTAGGAGTTATGGTGGGACTGAAGAATTAGTTATGCCTTTTGTCTGCCTTGACCACACTTTCAATTTAACTGATGACAGATTTGCTAAAACCGTCTCTGTTATGTCTGGAGACTACCTGCTGTAAGGAACTTCATTATACTTAAACTGTATCTAAAAAGTAGCATAGCAAGGACATTCAACATTAATATCATCCTTAACTAGTTCTCAATTTGTATCTTAATTGTTACTATAGATGCTACATTGGAGACTTGAGAGAGAGAGTAAGTGGAGGAGTCATGAGAGAGACGGATGTACAGTGGCTGAGGAGCTGGTCAGAACTAGAGACAAGAAAGTAGGGGCAATGCCATGCTAGAGAAAGGAGAATGAAAAGTGATGGAGAAAAGAGGGGGCATGTCAGAATGAATTACTTCTATGGGGAAGTGAAGAGATACATTAGAAGCAGGTAGGGGGAGACTGAAAGGAAGGAAGATGAAGTGTCACATCAGGGACCAGGACAGGAGGGGAGTGCAGGGCTGAGAATGGAATGTGATGGATGCAAAGAGAGAAAACAACAGTGATTGGATAGTGAGTTCGAGAAGCAGATATAACAAAAGGAGAATGCGAGAGAGAGTGGAAGCTGCAGGAGGTGAGGAGTTTGCATAGGAAGGCATACTGTGAGAGGCATGGAGGTACCACACATTTAGCAGGGCTCAACGATAATACTCACATTGTTACTGTATGTCAATGACTGAACTGGGCTACAAAGCACCAGCACCAGGGATAGTTGCACAGCCCACAGGCCACCCATCCTGCCCATGGCCATCAGCGTGTACCCACACAGAGGTGTGATTCTTCTGCTCCTCCTGTAGTTGTTTGGGAACCAGCAGAAAATTTTGAAACTTTCAAAAAACATTTCCTCCAGGGGTCCAGACATTGGTGGGACCTGTGGGAAAAAGTGTCTGGCCAACTGTTCCAGAGCTCTGGATTTAATTTCAGGTTCATCCCAGTCAAGGCTCCAAGCACCTCTGAAAAGAATTTACATTGGGACAAAAAAATGTCAACAAGAAATCTCAAAAGCTCCAAGGCTCCAGCAAAACCAAGCTGTTTCAAGTATTCAGCCATCAATTCCACAGAGGCAACTACAATTCCAGCAGTGGCCTGGTCCGGAAGGAGTTTTCTCCTCATAAAGTAACAAAAATTCCTTTCTGCATTAGGACTTAAAACTTTTTTTTAACTTTTTAACTTTTAGGATGCTTTCACCAGGACCAATTCACTTCTTGTATCCACTACTTAATTTGAGCCAGTGGTTTCCGGTGCATGGCACCAGCATTTGAATGTCAACACCAGCACTTATGGTAGTCTGTAACTGGTGGCACTCTTTCTCTAATTCATTCTATATTACCCATATTGGATTTCTGTCATTTTGGTCTTGTTTTACTCGTAAAAGTTTTCTCTTTGTTTTAAAAATGGATTATGGCGTTGTATTGCATGTCTTTTCCTGCTGTGTATGGATGCACTGCTTAAATACTTTACACTAGTGTTTTATAAGCTTTCCTGTAGAGAGAGCTACTTCTGCTCAAGGAAAGGTCACCTGAACTGCTAGCATATTTTAGCAATGTAAACTAGTGGCACCATGTGTTAACATTACACTATGACCATCCTAAGCAGTATCATCAGTAGTGACCATCTAAGCATTCCAGGTGAGCTTACAAGACAAAATTCCAAGAAAAGGTTTATCAGTATCAAATGTCTCCATCAGACTAATCAAGTATCATCCAAATCATCACATGTCCTTTGGCACTAAGGGCATAACCACAGTAGTACGCCTCCTCAACCCATCTGAATTAGCATTCAACTATCAATTTAAAATAAGTTTTGGAATTGTAACATTTTGTCTTTGTAAGCATATCACTGTCTAAAACTGGACACCTCCCCTTTTGGGCAAATAAATTCAATGTTCCAGGAGAAAAAAGTTTTTTTGAAAAAAATAGCAGTTTTGCCTTTAAAATATCAGTTTTACTTTTTAGGAAATACACATGCCCCAGACATGAGTTTGTCATTTTCATTGAGTAATCACATATAAAAATGCCTCACATGGACAGATTCTGCTTTGAATGCCCAGGTGTTACCATTATTGACCACAGATGCTCACCATACTACCAAAGATGCCCGCATTATGCCAATAATGACCATCATTATCCCAGGGGCCCCATTGTGCCTATCTCCTTGTGACTCAGATTGAGAGTGAATATATATAGTCATGCGCAGACCAGTGAGAGAGAGGGAGACACCCTGAGATATGGCTGCACCCAAGAGCTAATTAGAGGGTATTGGCGAGCTACAAGTAGGTCCCGAGCTATTAAGTTGGAGACTCCTGCTTTTCACATTGCCTTCACCCTGATTGCTTTGTGTCACATTACGAAGGATTGAGCACAGGTTTATTTTATTTAAATTGTTAGCCATTTAGTAGGTGACAGCTTTATCCCTTGAGTTGGAATAATAGTCCCCTTCCCTACAAGTATAAATAGTCTGTTTAGGTTGATTAAAAAGGAATGTCTTATCGGCGTTTTCAGCAATTGTTTCAAGCATGGCGGTACCAGATTTTGTCATCGTGCATACAGTCGTCCTGAGCATAAACAGAAATTTTATGACAAGACCAGAGGCTCCTATTATGCGTTTCTTTTCTTGCTTTATTTAATGAGCAGCAGTGAAGAAAACTACAAATCCCATAAGGCTTAACATCTACAGCCAATGGGATTAAAAACGTAGTTCAAAACACACCAGAACCAATAGTAATAACGATATGCCATTGTGACGTCACTTGACTGCAAGCAGCCCTCTTTTCTTGCTGCTGCAGTCGAGATAAGTCGCACTTTCTTTTATTCACGCTCCTTTCATTATATATTTAGTGAATACTGTTCTTTTTACAGGATATTGTACTGTTTGCATTTACTATGTTCGACGGCAGGTTGCCGCATGTGCTTTCTATTTAGCGTTTACTCGTACACAGCGCTCGCGCTGTTACGAGCTGAGCGCTTCAGTTTTCAACGTCGGGGTGGTTTACATTTAGCGTGCGTTGCGCGCGTGCTCTGAATTCCAGGCATTCCTTTGCCTCAGGCAGCAACCGTCATTTGGATTGCTCCTGAGGCAAGGACTTTGTGTGAAGAGCGCTTCGCTGAGACTCTCATTCTTCATCCTGAACAACTTTTGGTTGTTCCAATTCGATATTTATCCTACTATTAACCCTTCCACACCCATAGCTTTAGTTTTCTCTCCCCTTTTTACTTAAAAGGACCCCGTTTTTTCATGGCAAAGTTTTGTTATCTTTTAACAGAATTTAAAAATGTATTTAAATTTTTGGATATAATTTGGCAGTTCCTTGATTTACATAAAATATTTTTTATTAATATTAGACACCATGGAACCTGGCGCTTCCACTATGGAGCAGGGTGCTTCCACTGAACTGGAAGATATAACACATGAACTCTGTAATTTTATTAAAAGTTCTGTCCATCAGGCAGTATCTTCCTCATTACAAAGATTATCAAAGAATCTGGAGAACATTTTTTCTAATTTAATCTCCAAATCGGCCCAGAGTGCGGGGGAATGCAGTAAACGTCCACCAACAAAGCTAGGTGCGGGGACGCAAATGGAAAGTGAGACCATCTCACACACACCAGAGGACGCGGTTCCTCACAAGGCTCCTGCCAAGGAGTATAACAATATGGCCTCAAAATCTTCTTTAAAACGGAAATTTAAGGAACGTAATGTTCTCCCTGTTACTTCTCCAGTTATTCAGGATACAGATGAGGATATGCCTGATGTAGATTCAGATTCATATATATCTGACAAAGACGATGATGATTCCTTTTCCATTCCTCCTCCTAAAAAATCAAAAGTAGCCTCTACTACACCATCTCTTTTTGACTCAGAAGGGTTTCCTATGTTTGATCCCTCCCAAATTCATCACCCTAATTCTACTGAGTGGTTTCCGGCTGACCATGTGGGCCGTTATGTGACACAAAAATTATTTTCGCCTCTAGATAAACAAACTAGATCTAAATTAAAGTCAGAATGTCCTCGTCCTGTTCTTTCTAACAAGGCCACTATTACCCCTACCATTGACCAACAAATGTTGACTTTCTTCACCAAACAGGGTAAAGACCCTCGCAAAGACGTGGACAAAGCATGGTCCTCTTGGTACTCTTAGATATTACAGGTCCACTTACTAGGATTTTTGATCTTGTCAAATCAGCCAGACTAGAGGGTTCCTTCCTGGACCCAGAAGAATTATCATTATGGGTTCAACGTTGCTTCTGTCTTCTAGGAAATTCAAATTCTTCCTTTATACACGAGAGGCGCAAAGGCCTACTTATCAAACTAGACCCCAAACTCATCAATTTGGCAACCGTTCAACCTCAGCTTCAATCTGATGGACAACTTTTTGGAGATTCCTTCATAAAAGACCTCAGCAAATATGTTGCTACTTTTACCTCATTAGACAAAGCCCAACAGTCAATGAGAAAAATGTTTCACCAACGTGTTTTTGCCAGGGCCGGTAGAGGCAGGGGTCGCTTTACCGGCCGCAGATTCACCAATCAAGGCTCCAGAGGTTATTACAGTTCCTACCAGCAGGACTTCAGACCTCAATTCTACCCCCAACGTGGCAGAGGTTACCGTTCCAGGTCCGCCAGACACTCCAGAGCCTCCAACCCAACTGGTAAGCTTCCTAGTCGATTCTTTACCGACAGGGGGTCGAATTCTCCATTTTCTGTCAAATTGGCAATCAATAACTGCAGATGCTTGGGTGTTAAACACGGTTCTAGGTTACAAAATAGAACTTTATTCTACTCCGGTGCAAACTTATTTCCAAGTTCCTCCCCATTTTTCCACAGAAATGGTTCATCTAATATCTCTCGAAGTAGACACACTGTTACAGAAACAAGCAATTGCACCCACTATTCCTCTTCCGTCAGGATTTATCGGCCCAATTTTTCTTGTTCAAAAGAAGAACAAAAAGATACGTCCAGTCATCAATTTAAAACATTTCAACCGGTTCGTAGTATACCGGCATTTCAAAATGGAAACAATTCTCCATCTCAGAGACATACTTCTTCAGAACGACTGGCTGGTCAGACTGGATCTACAGGACGCTTATTTAGTGGTTCCTGTTCATCCGGAATGCAGAAAATTTCTCCAATTTCAATGGTTCGACCAAACGTATCACTTTACCTCTCTGCCCTTCGGTCTATCGTCAACCCCATGGTGTTTTACCAAACTCATGAAGCCCGTAGTAGCCTTTCTAAGAGCTCAGGGGATAAGATTATTAATTTACCTAGACGATATCCTCATCCTAAGTCAGTCACCACAAACTCTCCTAGTCCACTTACAAACGACCTGCACTCTGTTGGAAGATTTAGGTTTTATAATAAACAGAGAAAATCCCTCCTAATACCCTCCCAAATCATAGAATTCCTGGGATTTCAGATCTGTTCTCTCTCAGCTACCTTTCTTCTACCCTCGTCAAAAATAAAATCAATAAAATCAGAAATTTTGCAAATTCTCCGCAATTCTCTCATTTCCCTCCGAACTCTAGCTCGAATTGTAGGTCTTCTCTCCTCCTCTATCCAAGCAATCTTTCCAGGTCCCCTTCACTACCGCTCACTTCAAAGATTGAAGATTCAACACCTGAGAAAGGGGCTTTCGTATTTCGATCTCGTTCCTTTAGACATAGAGTCACGCACAGAGCTTCAATGGTGGATAGACCATTTCGACGCTTGGAACGGGAAAGGTATCTTTCCATCAGCCCCAGATCTTGTGTTAGAATCCGATGCAAGTCATCTAGGCTGGGGAGCCCGCTGTGGTCACATCTCGACTTGAGGTACATGGTCAACCGAGGAGTCCAAATTGCACATCAATTGTTTAGAGATGCTTGCAGGCTCCTTTGCAATCAGAAGCCTGGCAAAGCACAAAGTACATTGTGCAATCCTTCTCAGGATGGACAATATCTCCGCAGTCAGATATATAAACCATCTTGGGGGTACAAAGTCCAAATCTTTGGCAGACCTAGCCAAGAGCTTTTGGGAGTTTTGCCTCTCAAACCATCTTTCGGTACCTGCAGAGTATCTTCCCGGAGTTATCAACACGGTAGCAGATTGGCATTCTCGTCACCTTCGAGACTCCAGCGATTGGAGACTTCATCCTTCAGTGTTTCACAACATACAATCCTTATCAGGCCCGTTCTCCATAGACCTTTTTTGCATCCCGACTCAACACACAACTCCCTCAGTTTTACAGCTGGCGCCCAGATCCCTTAGCCTTAGCATCAGATGCTTTCTCACAAGACTAGTCTCATTCCCTCAACTACGCCTTCCCCCCTTTTATAATGATCAACAGGGTCCTGGCTCATGCCAGACGCCAACACGCCTCTCTCTCTCTCTTATAGTCCCGTTTTGGCAATCCCAAATTTGGTTCCCCACTCTTTTCGAACTGTCAATAGATTTTCCCTTGTTAATTCCATCCTTCCCGGATCTACTACTAGACCCTCTTCAGCATTCTCATCCTCTTATTCTGAACAATATCCTAACCCTATCCGCTTGGAAAATCTCAGGGGTCCCCAATCTTCCCCTGTCATTTCGGCAGAAGCTTCCCAATATATCTCAAACTCCTGGGCCCCAGGCACCAAAAAAGCCTACAAGGCAGCCTGGTCTCTATGGGACTGCCGGTGTGTGGGAAGACAAATTAATCCCTTTTCAGCAGATGTCATTTTGGTCTAAATTTTTTAGCCTCAGAAGCCAGCAAAGGTAAAGCATTTCGCACTATCAATCTTTACAGATCTGCTATTTCTTCCAACCATATTCATGTCCATGGGAAACCGGTAGGCGAACATCCGATGGTATGTTGATTATTAAAGGGAGTAACATTTTCCAAACCTCCGCTACCAAAGTACAATCAATTGTGGGATGTTAATATTGTTTTAAAATATTTGATTGCATTACCAGATAATGTAGATTTTCCTAGTAATTTATGACGGAAAGTCTTAATTTTATTAAAGACATGGAGGCAAATATTATGCGTTCTTTTCTTACTTTATTTCCAATAGTAGCAGTCAAGAAACTACAGCTCCCAACAGGGTTAGCAACGGACTAACCAATGGGAGTAAAACAAGAACTAATGATGGACCAATCAGCTGAGGCCATAACCATAGAGTGTACACTTGACTGCAAACAGCCCTCTTTTCTTGAATGAGCAAGTCAGAAAGAATCATAAAACAAAGGGTAAATAAGTCCCACAATCGCCAAAGCCAAGGAAACGGAACAAACTTCTTGAACCACAGCAATAAACCGAGAGTACGCTGGAATAGGTAGATGATCTTGAGAAGGTTGTGATGACACATCTCGTGGGTTCTTCTCGAAAGAGGTGATGATGAAGCCCGCAGCGTTATCCGGAAGCTGGAGGCAATGCAGGAGTCGCTGGGAGGGAAAGAGAAAGTACATATTAAAAAAAGTACCGTGGTGGGATAATATTCGCCTCCGTGTCTTTAATAAAATTAAGACTTTCCGTCATAAATTACTAGGAAAATCTACATTTTATGACAAGACCGGAGGCTCTATTATGCAAGTTTAAAGCTTATCAATAACTACTGAAGAAGCAGTTCTAACAGGTTTACAATAGAAAGTTTTGAAAACATTATCATTAGACCAATCTCCCGACCTGAGAATGTCCTCCAAACTAGATCCCAAAGCGAACGCTTTAGAGGCCATGGCCCCCCTGGAGGAATGGGCTCCAAAAACAGAAGTGTTAATTCCCGCTAGGGACATAATCAATTTGACCCAACGAGCCAGGGTAGCGGAAGTCACTGGATTGTGAGGTTTGCGAAAGGAAATCAACAGTTGATTAGAGGAGGACGTTCTCAGGTTAACAGTTCTTTTTTCGTATTCTTTTAAACAAAGACCCACACATAATTTTGGTTTATCGGGGAAAAAAGGATAGAATACCGAATGTAAATTAGTTTTGGTGCGTTTGGCAATGTGAAATAAAACACCTGAAGGTAGAAACTGACGAGCAGACACATCTAGGGACTTAACATCAGAGACTCTTTTGATGGAAATTAGGCATAGAAGCATAGTGAGTTTGGCAGAAAGCATTTTCAAGGAAAGGCTTGGATTGTCTGGCCAAGAAAGTAGAAGGTTCAGAACCAATGAAACATCCCAAACATGGGAGTATTTGGCAGTAGGAGGTTTCAAGAGCTTGACTCCTTTTAAAAGGCGACAAATTAAGGGGTGGATCCCAATAGGTTTGCCATCGATATTAGAATGGTTCATAGAAATAGCGGATCTGTAAAGATTTATTGTACGATATGATTTACCCAGACCCGCCTGGGCCGCTAGAAAATTAATAATTAGGTTTAGATCTGCTGAAAAGGGATCGGCACATTTTCCCACACACCAGCTTGACCAAAGAGACCAAGCTGATCTGTAGGCTCGCCTTGTGCCAGGCGCCCATGCATTGTTGATGAGCTCCGAAGCTTCTGACGAAATAGGGAAGGACCGTTGGGTGGGCCGGAAATGTACCAGGCTGATAGGACTAACGATTTGTTGAGAATCAGATTGTGGGGCCGTCCGAGAGGGTCTAGGAGGAGAGACGGAAATGAGGGGAGTAGGATTGGAAAATCTACCGTAAATTCGAGGAGGGGTGGAAACCAAACTTGAGATTGCCAGAAGGGGACTAGCAGGACAAGGGACGTCTTTTGACGCCTGACTTGATTTAATACTCTGTTGATTAGAATAAAAGGAGGGAAAGCGTAATTGAGGGTTTTGGACCAATCCTGGAGAAAGGCGTCTGTAGCTAAGGCCAACGGATCCGGGCGCCAACTGAAGAAACGAGGAAGTTGAGAGTTGAGTCTGGACGCAAAGAGATCTACCTGAAAAGGGCCCCATTTTCTTTCTATTTGGCGAAAGACAGAGTGGTGTAATTTCCAATCGCTGGAATCCGAGATATGGCGGGAATGCCAGTCTGCATTGGAGTTCAAAGAGCCTGGGAGATACTCGGCAAGAAGAGAGAATTTGTGGGACAGACAAAACTCCCAGAGGCTTTTGGCCAGAAGAGCAAGGGGTCTGGACCTGGTGCCTCCCAGATGGTTTATGTAAAGAACCGCGGATATGTTGTCCATGCGGAGCAGAATGGAGCAACTTGCTCTGTTTTTCGTAAAACTTCTGATCGCAAAGGAGCCTGCAAGAAGCTCTAAACAATTTATGTGCAATCTGGACTCCTCTGCGGACCATATACCGCCAGTCGATATCGAGCTACAACAGGCGCCCCAACTCGTGAGACTTGCATCTGATTCTAACACAAGATCGGGCACAGAGGGGAAGGTGGATCTGCTGAAAAGGGATCGGCACATTTTCCCACACACCAGCTTGACCAAAGAGACCAAGCTGATCTGTAGGCTCGCCTTGTGCCAGGCGCCCATGCATTGTTGATGAGCTCCGAAGCTTCTGACGAAATAGGGACGGACCGTTGGGTAGGCCGGAAATGTACCAGGCTGATAGGACTAACGATTTGTTGAGAATCAGATTGTGGGGCCGTCCGAGAGGGTCTAGGAGGAGAGACGGAAATGAGGGGAGTAGGATTGGAAAATCTACCGTAAGTTAGAGGAGGGGTGGAAAACAAACTTGAGATTGCCAGAAGGGGACTAGCAGGACAAGGGACGTCTTTTGACGCCTGACTTGATTTAATACTCTGTTGATTAGAATAAAAGGAGGGAAAGCGTAATTGAGGGTTTTGGACCAATCCTGGAGAAAGGCGTCTGTAGCTAAGGCCAACGGATCCGGGCGCCAACTGAAGAAACGAGGAAGTTGAGAGTTGAGTCTGGACGCAAAGAGATCTACCTGAAAAGGGCCCCATTTTCTTTCTATTTGGCGAAAGACAGAGTGGTGTAATTTCCAATCGCTGGAATCCGAGATATGGCGGGAATGCCAGTCTGCATTGGAGTTCAAAGAGCCTGGGAGATACTCGGCAAGAAGAGAGAATTTGTGGGACAGACAAAACTCCCAGAGGCTTTTGGCCAGAAGAGCAAGGGGTCTGGACCTGGTGCCTCCCAGATGGTTTATGTAACGAACCGCTGATATGTTGTCCATGCGGAGCAGAATGGAGCAACTTGCTCTGTTTTTCGTAAAACTTCTGATCGCAAAGGACCCTGCAAGAAGCTCTAAACAATTTATGTGCAATCTGGACTCCTCTGCGGACCATATACCGCCAGTCGATATCGAGCTACAACGGGCGCCCCAACCCATGAGACTTGCATCTGATTCTAACACAAGATCGGGCACAGAGGGGAAGATGGATCTGCCGTTCTAAGCCTCTAAATGGGATATCCATCATTGGATTTCGATTTGGGATTCTTGGTCTAGAGACACGAGGTCGGAGAAGGCCAAACCTCGACGAAGATGTAGAATCTTGAGACGCTGAGGGCACGGTAATGAAGGGGTCCTGGGAAGATGGCCTGGATGGAATAAGAGAGAAGGCCGACGATTCTTGCTAGGGTTCTGAGGGAGATAGAGTCTTTTTGGAGAGCTAAGACCAACTCTTTTTTGATTGCGGAAACCTTGGCCCGGGGAAGAAACAGAGATGCCGAAACCGAATCTATTTGGAAGCCTAGAAACTCTAGTTGTTGCGAAGGAACCACCACAGATTTTTCGTGATTTATGAGGAAGCCGAGCTCTGCAAGGAGAGTAGATGTTAACTGCAGTTGAGTCAGAAGAGAGGATTTGCTTTGATGCATAATTAGTATATCGTCGAGGTAGATAATGAGTCTGAAGCCCAGAGATCGAAGGTAGGATACAACCGGTTTTAAGATTTTCGTGAAACACCACGGAGCCGACGATAGGCCGAAAGGAAGGGAGGAAAAATGATACGTTTTTGAATTCCAAAGAAATTGCAAATATTTCCTATGAGAAGGATGGATCGGAATGGTAAGGTATGCATCTTGTAGATCCAGTCTGACTAGCCAATCGCCTTGGAGTAAAATATCCCTGAGATGGATAATAGTCTCCATCTTGAAGTGTCGATAGACGACGAACTGGTTGAAGGTTTTTAGATTGATTACTGGTCTTAGTTTTTTGTTCTTTTTGTGGACGAGAAAGATAGAGCTGATGAAACCGGAAGAGTCCGGGATGCAATCTTGGATGGCATCTTTTTCTAATAGAGATTGGATTTCTGAAGAAATTAGAGATGACATTTCGAGAGAGAACCTTGGAAGAGGAGGGGGACCTGATTGGTAAGGAGGAGAAAGAAGTTCGATGCGATAACCCTGGATAGTGGAAAGCACCCATGGATCTGAAGAAATTGACTTCCATTTTTGAAGGAAGAATCGAAGGTGACCTCCCACGGGAGGGCCAGAAAGTTGGCTTACCTTGGGTATTGGACGATCTGGAGAGGCGTTGGCCGCGATTGTGGAAACCCCTTGATCTTTGAGGGTAGAAGTGGGGTTTAAACTCTTGGTTGTAGTAATTGGGGGGTTGGAATATCCTCTGGAGCCTTGATTTCTATATGGGCGGCCGGTAAAGCGACTCCTACCTCTACCGGCCCGGGAAAAAAACACGCTGGTTAAAAACCTTCTTTAGAGATTGTTGGGCTTTGTCAATAGACGAAAAAGTCGAAACAAAACGACTAAGGTCCTTGATGAACGAGTCTCCGAAGAGTTTACCATCAGCCTGAATGCCGGGATCTCTGGTAGCCAGGTTAGCCAGTTTTGGGTCCATTCTGAGAAGGAGGCCCTTACGTCTCTCGTGGATGATAGCTGAGTTAGCATTGCCCAAAAGGCAAAAGGCTCTTTGGGTCCAAAGAGAAAGGTCCAAAGGGTCGATAGGAGAGTCCTCCAATCTGGCCGATTCGGCTAAGTCAAATATTCTTGCTAGAGGACCGACCACGTCCAGGAGTTTATCTTGGCACGTGGTCCAGGCTTTGTCTACCCCTTTACGGGGATCTTTGCCATATTTCGTAAAAAATGTGATGAGGGACTCATCAATGGCTGGGGTTACGGTAATGTTAGAGTCCAAAGATGGTCTAGGACACTCGGATTTTAGTTTGGAGCGTGTCTGTTTGTCCAAAGGAAGACGCAGACGAGAAGAAATATATTCAGCTACGTGGTCCAAAGGGAACCACTCCGTGGAATTAGGATGGTGAATGAGGGACGGGTCGAACATGGGAACACCCTCTGAGTCAACGACACTGGTCGAGGGGTCACTAGAAGCAAATTTGATACATTTGGGAGGAGGAGAAGAAGGGCAAAACGTATCATCGGGATTATCTGACAGAGATAATTCGTCCATGTCCTCATCATCTGTGTCCAAAACTTTTGAAATAACAATCTTTTTAGGCGCTGGAATATGTTTCGTTTTTGATTTACATTTTAGTTGTGAGTTCGGTTTTTTGGTAGAATTCCCCTCCTTAGAAGGAGGCCTGGGAGGAACCAAGGGGCATATTTATACTCTGTTTGCGCCGGATTTGCGTAGTTTTTTTTTACGCAAATCCGACGCAAAACTAACTCCATATTTATACTTTGGCGTTAGACCCGTCTAGCGCCAAAGATCTTGGAGTTTGTGTCATTTTTTTGCGTGGACACCTTCCTTGCGTTAATGATATGCAAGGAAGGCGTTCCTGTCTAAAAAATGACTCCAAGGCATGTGCGCCGTATTTACACTCCCGGGCAAAAATGACGCCCGGGAGTGGGCGGGTCAAAAAAAATTACGTCCAGCCGCTTTAGCGTCATTTTTTAACGCCTGGTCAGGGCAGGCGTTAAGGGACCTGTGGGCTCGGAAGGAGCCCAGAGGTGCCCTCCCATGCCCCCAGGGACACCCCCTGCCACCCTTGCCCACCCCAGGAGGACGCCCAAGGATGGAGGGACCCATCCCAGGGAACTTAAGGTAAGTTCAGGTAAGTATTTTTTTTTTTGTGGCATAGGGGGGCCTGATTTGTGCCCCCCTACATGCCACTATGCCCAATGACCATGCCCAGGGGACATAAGTCCCCTGGGCATGGTCATTGGGCAAGGGGGCATGACTCCTGTCTTTGCTAAGACAGGAGTCATTTAAATGGGGGTTGAGAGTCCAAAAAAATGACACAAATCGGGTTGAGGCGAAAATTTTGCCTCGGCCTGACTTGCCCCATTTTTTGACGCCCAAGCTCCATTTTCCCCTACGCCGGCGCTGCCTGGTGTAAGTCATTTTTTTTTACTCACACCAGGCAGCTCCGCCGGCTAACGTCATTCCATAAATAAGGCGCCCGCATGGCGCTTTGGAATGGCGTTAGCCAGCGTTAAATTTTTTGACGCACAACTGCGTTGGCGCAGTTGTGCGCCCAAGTCCTCAGTCTGGTGTGAGGCAAGCTCACTCTGTCTGTGCGCCTTTTGTTATTTTAAAAGAAGAATTTATTTTCCGTTTTCTGCCTTCCCCCACAGAATGGGCCATAGAACTGGACACCATGGACATTACTGAACTCTCAATGTTTTTAGACATTGTAACCATAGATGCCTTTAAAGCATTTTTCACTGAGGATTGTATAAATTTGTTTAAATCCTGTTTGAAGGATTCATCGTTCTCCTCAGAGCCAGAACTTAAAGGTGAAGTATCAGGATTCATAATGTTCTGTAAACAGGGACGATGACTGGTGGAATAAGGCAGCAAAAGCAGTTGAAAATCCTTGGTTAAAATCCTGGGAAGCTAAGGGTTAAGGAGAGAGCAACACGCTCTCTGGTGTATGCCAAGGCTCCTCCTTTAGGGCGGGACCGTGAGGGAGGGTCGGAAATTCCAAGCAACGCGTCGAGAGAAGGAGGCCAGACTGACAGGAATTTGAAAGGAGCCGGCGTTCTGAGACAGCTGCTTCGGAAGCCACCGAGCACGCAGGTACAGAAAATGCCTTGTCTGTCAGACGCGTGAGATCGAAAGCGCGCTGACAGAACGAGACGAACACAGGGCTGGTAGAACGTGCGGCGGTTAGCGCGCATGCCAGGGGAAACGGCGGCCCGAAGGGGGAAGGAAAGGGGGGGGGAAACGGGAAGAAAAAATGACGTGAAGCGGCAAGGAAGGCGACCACCTTATACCTAGACAGAATAATACTTTCGAAAGACGATATTCTTACTAAAACATTTAAATAAGCAAATAAGTAGACGGAAGACCAAAAGAGTGTACTTATCTTGACTGCGAGCAGCAAGAAAAGAGGGCTGTTTGCAGTCAAGTGTACACTCTATGGTTATGGCCTCAGCTGATTGGTCCATCATTAGTTCTTGTTTTACTCCCATTGGTTAGTCCGTTGCTAACCCTGTTGGGAGCTGTAGTTTCTTGACTGCTGCTATTGGAAATAAAGTAAGAAAAGAACGCATAATAGAGCCTCCGGTCTTGTCATAAAATTCAAGTTTATCATTAAAACTTTTATCTGCCAAGTTGACAATATTATTATGCTTAGTTTCTATTAAACGTTTATCAGATGTTAAGGCTTTGGACGTCTCCAACCGTAAATTCACCCCTTCGGGAGTGTTATTTTTGGTTGTACGACGTACCAAAACCAATTTGTCATCAGTCTTTTATCCTTATTTTCCGCTTCAACCGAAATTATGTGTGGGACAGTGTCTCAAGGTTTACGAACATAGGACCGCAGATTTGAGAACATCCTCCTCCCAACTTCTTATATCTTTCATGAAACTCTATTACCCGGTTTCTTCTGCTACATTAGCCCGTTGGGTAAGATTGATTATGTCCCTGGCTGGTATTGATGTTTCCAAATTCGGGGCCCACTCCTCTAGAGGGGCTATGGCTTCCAAAGCTTTCTGGGCAGGATATCTGCGGATTGGTCCAATGATAATACTTTTAGAGTATTTTATTGCAAACCGATTGATAATGCGTCATTGAATGTAATTAATATGCTTTAAACTTGCATGACGGAAAGTCTTAATTTTATTAAAGACACGGAGGCGAGTATTATCCCACCTCTTGTATAACTTTATTTCTCCCTCCCTTTCCTCTAGTTCCGGCCTCGACCACTCAGACAACGTCCTAATTGGACCTCGTCAGACCATCCGACTGTTTCGCTTCCTTCAAGCTTTGGATCGTCTCTTACTGTTTGGCCGGACCATTCCTTCCTCTGCAAGATTTGAGACTTTTACTCCGATGTGTTCGCTTTCCTTATGGCACTGTTAATTCTTTGTTTATTACTCCCGTTGTTCACTGTTAATTAACTTCATTCGCAAGTCAAGTGACGTCACAATGGCATATTGTTATTACTATTGGTTCTGGTGTGTTTTGAACTACGTTTTTAATCCCATTGGCTGTAGATGTTAAGCCTTATGGGAGTTGTAGTTTTCTTGACTGCTGCTCATTAACTAAAGCAAGAAAAGAAACGCATAATACTCGCCTCCGTGTCTTTAATAAAATTAAGACTTTCCGTCATAGACTAGGAAAATCTTCATTGCAGACTACTAACTAAATTCATTCTTGCAGCATAAGGCAACAGAAGAGTTGAAGCCTAGTATTTAGAAATGTCTCAACAATACAGAGTACTTGCTGTGGCTGGGTTGTTGAGGGGCCAAATAGATTGGGCCAGTGGTTTTAATCCACCTTCCCAAGTTTATTGACATTTGAATTCATGTAATATAAATTTAGAGACAGGTATTTTTGAAAAGAACTGTCAATTTGTTTTGGAAATAAATGTAATTCTGTATTTAAAATTCGATATCCTGACCTTAATCTCTTAAAACATTTATGATATTGCTATTCGTAGGCTGCTGCTGAAGAGTGGATGTCATCTCAATATTTAATGCTCTAAAAATGGAGATGTAAACTCATGACATTTGTGCGAATCTTGCTGTTTGAACAGCCAGTGCAAAAGTTGTTACTACCACTGCCTCGCAAGTGAAACTTGTCAGATGTACAACTGGTCCTAGAGTCTGAACACAATGGGCATTAAAAATATTAACATAAAAGTCAATCCTTCGTATCATCAGCTGTACTTTCTTAACAAAATTAAATACTGCATTTAATAATTTGATTTTGGACTGTTGCTCACCTTTCATTATTTTTTATGCTCGGGGTGGAAATGCACTCCTCTATGGTAATGAAAATGTCTGCTAATGGCCCTTGAAGCAATAGTGCCGAGAGTCAGGTAAAGCGGCTTGCTAACTCTATTTTACAGTGCACATCTTCTAAGTGAGTTTAGATCGCATCGCCGCAGCTCTTTGTGAACTCCAGTGATTGCCTGATGCGGTACAAACATCTATGGTATGTGTCTACTAGTACTTAGTACATTTAGGGGGTCATTATGACCCCAGCGGTCAGCGGTAATATGGAGCAACATACTGCCAACAGGCTGGCAATACTTTCCTCCATATTATGACATTGGCGGTTTAACTGAAGCCAAACCGCCAATGTACCACACCGACCGCCACAGCGGTACCAGCCGTCGGGCTGGAGACATCAATCTCCAGCCCGGTGGCCATCACTTGCCCGCCTGCGGGAATATGACCCCGCCTCCTGCCATGGTTTTCGTGGCTTCCTTACCGCCATGAAAACCATGCCAGTAGTCACTGATAGGGTTCCCTGTCACTGATAGGGGTCTCCCCCACCCCCTCCACAGGTTCCCCCCACCCCTCCTTCCTCTCCAGACCCCCCTTCATACATGCCCCTCCCTTCACACAAGCACACATGCATACACACACCCATTCCCACCATTCATCCACGCATGCATCCATCCATTAACACACACATCCACATACACATACATACATACACGCAGACATGCATTCACACTACTCAACATACATGCACTCACACCCCCAAACATGCACACACATACAACATGCAACGCACACCTGCATACATGCATGCACAGGCATGCACACACCCCTCCACACACACACACAGAACCCCCCACCCCCTCCCATGTTGGCGCACCCACTTACCTGTGTCCAGGGGGTCCTACGGGAGGAGACGGGATGGGGTGCTGCTGCCACCAGCAGTGTCTGCCAGCAGAACACCGTCAGGCCATATTAATTCTCATAATATGGCTGGTGGCAGTCTGCTGGCATATCGCCATCCGCCGGCAAAAATCTGGCTATAGTCATAATTTGGCAGATGGCTGGTAGCCACAGCAACGGTCTTTGGTGGCTGTCGCCACGGCGGTAGGCGTTATTTTTACTGCCAGAGTCATAATGACCCCCTTAATCTGGATTATCAACTCCCATCCACAGCCCTTCAATAAGAGTTTGTTTTTCCTAAGAATAGTACTCCATGCAAAGTGACTAATTCTTTGTAGTATCTGCAATAAATAAAGAGGGATAGATTTTTGCCATTCACGCTTCTAATTGTGCATCTGAGTAGCAGCAGCTTAATTCCTGCAACTAGAATCAGCATCTGCAGTGATCTCATGTGCAATGTAGTGTAAATTACATCTGCACCTTCAGTTGGAGGTTTCAATGACAGCAGCAAGTGTGGACAAGTGTGTTACATGTAGCAGAAAGATCAAATGGTTGCAGGAGCTCTGTTCTGACAGTCTGACCGTCTATATTTTAAGTATAGAATAGTTGTTTTAGTAGTGCAGGCCAGTTTAGAATTTGATGGCTAGTCCCGCATCAACTGCTGGCTGAAGTTAAGATGTGTCTGGGGGTTGAAGCACAGCTTTATTTCGTTGCATTATTTTTTAGGCAAGATCTTTAGATTTTTACTAAAACTACACATATAATCTACTTAAAGGGGCTTTCAGCCACCTCTCTTCGTTCATTGGTCTGTTGTTGTGACATTCACATTTTGCTTCCACCCACTGCAGCATGGGGCAATAGGTCAGCCTGCTTCAGCCACTGGTTAGCTTCACTTTGAGAGACTGCATTTTGCTCCTTTCAAGGAGCACATTCGCAAACAAAGTAGTTACCTTCAGTGCCAGTGTTTCTGTTTTTCCTTTATACTTATGTTAGTGTTGTCTTTGTATTTAGAGCCTGATGTGAGAGCAGGATGCTTTTGATGTAAACACGGGGCACATTTCAGCATTATCAGATCCCATTTCCTGCTAATGTTATTGTAAATTAATTTGCGTGGCTTTGCCTAAATCACTGCAGCTATTTCACACAAGCTCACATGAACTCTGAATATAAGCTAATCAGTCAATCTTGTCATCCCTGTCTTTCTTTCATTCATTCCTTTTTTGCTTTCTTTCTTTCTTTCTTTCTTTCTTTCTTTCTTTCTTTCTTTCTTTCTTCCTTTCAAACTTTCTTTCCATTCCTTCTTTCTTTCTTTGTTTCTTTCCTTCAGTTCTTCATTTCATTCATTCTTGCTTTCTTTCTTAGAGGCAAGAGGCTGGAAGCCAATACCAGACCAATTGGCATTTGTAGGTCTGTGTTAATCAATACCTTTTGAGTTTACTAAAAGTATGTGTATAACATACTTATAGAGGTTTGCAGCCAGACTTCATCCATTAGTCTGTGGTTATGTCATTCACAGTTTTCTTCCATCCACTCCAGCATTCATCAAAGGGCAATGAGCCAGCTCACCTTAGCCATTGGCTAACTTCACCATGATTTACTGCAAGCTGTCTTTTCACACTGAGCACATCCACACTTAAAAGAGTTTATTTCAGTGCCAGGGATTTATGTATCAATATCTGCTTCTTGGATACTAGAAAAACATTGTTGTCTTCAGCCAATGGTTATTATTAAATTAATGAGAGCCCGGCAGCTCCTTGAACAATAACATTTTGCAAAAAACATGAAAAAACTAAAATTGCCAAAAGGCTGGCAGCCAACACAAAACCTATTGGCTTTGCTAATGCTTGTTTTATTTGGCATTATTAACAGCCAAATGCTACATAACTGGAGCAGAACATGCTGTTGAAAGTGACACTTTGGTTCACTTTTTTTGTTGGGAAAATGAGCATCCGTCTTGCTGCAATGCATTTTGAGTTAGCATGATATACTGGCTCTGCTTACTGCAAATCCAAGAAAGAATAGCAAAAGAAAATGAAAAGCTTGATCTGGGGCTTTGATTCTGCATAAGGACTGACTTCATATGTCATCCATTCTAGTCAACAACAAAAACAACTGTTTATATGAGCTGCATTTTTTACTGTAAAATTAGAAAAGATATCCACACATATTGTTTCAAAATTCTCCCAAAATGATACAAAGATATATGTATTATTCCTTTGCTAGCATGTTATTCAGAGGAGATAAGTTTGTGTACTGGTAACATATGATGGCTGACATAACCAATAGTGAGACTAGTAACTTATGCCATCTTTTCATCATTTCACATCTATCCTGAAGTCATTTAGCAGTACCTCTAGGTAGCATTCCATGAAACCTTCTTTATCTCTTGACAGCTCCAGTCCAAGATATTTAAGTCCTTGCATGGGGGGTTCTGATGCCATGTGTTTTCCATGTTTCATGTTTCCATACTCTTGGGAGACTGTGAGTAAGATGGAAATCCCAAAGGGCTGTGCCATCTTGTATACCAGTATATGTCTTTGATTTCATACCCACAAAGACAGCCCCTTAAATCATGCTTCCAGTCTCACCCACCAGGGCAGTGGTTCAACAGTGAAAATAATAGTGGGAAGAGTGGGCATCACTTCCCAGAGTAAATTGTACTATTCACTCTGAATGAATGTAGGGGTGTTTAAAGTAGGTTCACCTAAACCCAGAAGTTGACTCAAAAAGCAGGCCATTCAAGGATTAATGCCAGGTATTGCCAGTCAATAGAATCAAATGCCTAAATGTAACCTCAAAGATCTATATGGAATGAACCCAGTTTGGTCTGGATGTATCAGACGTGTGATGACATGTTCCAGTCTATTCAATAGCAACTTGCTGAATTTTCTTGTTTCCACATTAAGGAGTGATATCGGGCAGAATGAATCATATTTCATCTAGAGTTTACCTCTACTATGGATAACAGTAATGATGGTGTATAACTCTCTCTCTGCCCTCTTGCTGACCAAGCTTCCTTACGTTCTCCAGCAAGTGTGGACTTATCCAGGTTGCAAGGCATTTAAGCAGCTCATTAGGGAGACCATTAGAACCTGTGACATTCCTGCATTGATGATGCTTTAGGGCTTTAATTACTTCCTGTAGAGTGATGTCATCATTCTCTGCTACCCCTTCTCTTCTGCTATTGTTCACATATCTACCTTTTTAGGATGACTATTGCCTTACCTTATCATGTCCTCCACCTCAATTACTAAAGTCTCCAAGGATATGATCTTGTTTTGTCTATTTCTCCCCTTGTACCTTGCCTGGCCTCGGCTCTACTCTTGAGTACTGCCTTATATGCTTCCCTTAATGTTTTGCTGGAATCAACCAAACATGACATAATTGACTGTTGTTTCTGATGGGCATTGACTGCCTCTCTAGCTTTGAGCTGATATGCATCTCGGTGTCGGATAGCCCCTTTTGCCTGCCACGCAAGTGGCATAACTAAGGGGGAATGATCAGAAATGTCTCTCCCTAGACATTGCATGCTATGTACAGGATTTCACTCGACTGGATAAAAAAGTAAACTAATTTTGAAAACCTCTTGTGCACCCTCAGGATATATTTATAGCCATCATCTAAAGTTTTTTTGTGCCTACTTGTATCAGCCAGGGCTCTCATGCGTAGAGGCAGCTGTGTGGGTGCTTCAGACCTTGTCTCATGGCCTGTTGACTTGTCGAATTTCTCTAGCCTTACATTATAAAAGTCTCTGCTGATTATGTGGAGCAAGTGGGGTGTCACCTTCAGGAGGGTAATAATATAATTCAATGTATGTTTCATAAATATCAGTGGTGTACAAAAATGTATTGCCTGTTTCACCCCCGGTTCCATAAAAACCGGCATAGCACGAATTTGGGTAAAAAAATATCTTTCTAACCATGATGTCCATTTCCCTAGAAGCCAAGGTGTAGCCAGCATATGATAATATGGCATAGCTCCTTCTATGCAGGAACTTGTATTCATTATCCAGTATTTGACTTTCCTAAAGAAGGATCAGGTCATCCCTCTGTCTTGTTAAGTATTGTGTAACTACTACCCTCTTAATTTGGTCTTCCAAGCCGTTAATGTGCTACAGCAGTACTGCCTCAAATCCTCTTCCATGAGTCTCCACTATGAATGTGTCTTTGTCTGCATTGTCAACTTTCACCACCTGTAATGCTTCTGTTAAGTCCAAACCAGAGCTTAAAGTTCTAATAACATTTGACATCCACCACCCCACCTTTCTCATTAAATGCATTTCTAAGCTTCTGCTTCCCCAACTTATGAATCGTCTACTGCCAACCCCTTAACCTGGCAGTCTGAAGGGAAAGCTACTCAGAGAAGGTCTGTAGACCTGGGTGCTCTCTTGAAATATAACTCCTATTCCTCCTTACCAAATATCTTGTTTCAAAAAGAAAAAGAAAATCTTCAATTCTTGCCTTGTTTTGGTGGGTCTTCCCCTCTTCCTCTTCGACCCTATCTTTCAGCCACTGCATAGTGTCTGTGAGTCATGAGATCATGGCCTTCAATGCCAGAAGTGGATCATCTGCCACAGAGATAACACCCTCTGCTTCTGTGACTTAGTCAACCACATTGTGCAAATGTTTGCAACGCAGTGACACATTTGGGCAACCCTCACTGATCCACCCTTCAGGTGAGGTCCTTGTCTACTGGATTGCTTGCATGATTGTGGCAGTGGAGGAGGTCACATACATAGTCACAGATCTGTCTGGGAGCCTTTTGAGGCTTTGGTATATATGTCCATTTTTGTTTCATGTTTTTGTTTGCTGTGTCAATGGTGGCCCTTTGTCCTTCAGCATTCCATGGGTCCCTGATGAATGGTGAGGAGTCCCAAGCTGGCATGAGAGGGAAAACAAAGTTTCTCCTGGCCTGAGCTCAGATGTAAGCAGGCTCCACCGGACCCTGTCTTTAGAGCAGTTCCAAACCTGATAGGAGTTATTACCACAAGAAGTATCCCTGTTTTTACCATTATTTAAATTTGAGGTTAGTCTCACATATACACATCTCTTCTGCATAGCAGTCTGGAAACTTGTTGTCTCTGGGGGAGCCTCTTAGTTGGAAGAACTGGTAAAGGGATGCATGCCACCACTAATTACAGCACCAGGGCATTGCATCTCAGTCTTGGTACCCATGGTCTCATCAAGCATGCCACAGGACGATGTCCTTTCCAATGGGTCTCTAGGATCTGTTTTATCCGCGTGACACACACTCCATATAGGATGCTTCCGAGTTGTTTCTCCTTTCACCTGTAACGTTTCCAAAACATGAAGGGGGGATGCCCGGTTTCCTTCTCCCTGCTGCCTCTGACACACCCTCTTGGTGCCATATTCCCCAGTGAGGCCTCAGAAAGTACAGTGGCAAGGACAAAAGAATTCACACCATTCTGATTCCCCACAGCAATCACAATGAGGAGGGTAAAGGTGTTAGCTCCTTTCACATGCCTATCAGCATTCTCGGGAATGGCAGTCTGACCAGGGGGGTGTCCTGATGTCAAGCCATGCTACCTCTATCAAAGTAAGGGTAATTTGCTAAATTTTCCCTTATAACATGGTGCAGGGTTATGTAGGGTTCTCTGGAAGTGGTTGTTAGAATATGTCCGCCATGATAGCCTTTCAGACCACTGCCATTTCAAACACTCAATTTAAAGTTAAAATAGCAACTTTAAATTCCAGAATACAGAGCCCTAAAAAGGCAATAATAACTTTGGCCCTCATTATGACCTTGGTGGTAAATACCGAATATAGCCATGCTGACTGCCGCCAGCATACCGCCATGGAGGCAGACATCCGTCCGCCACATTATGACACATACATACAAAATTGACAGAAAACAGCCACAACCACAATTCTGCCAGACCCACTGAATGTGATAAACTGTCGGTACTACCATCCATACCATTACGCCACCAATACTATGCCCTCCAAATAATGACCCAACAATCACCACAGTGGACATTCAACGACGTAAACCATTGGAAGTGAACACTGCTGCAGCGGATATGGCCACCCAAAGAAAAAAACAAGACAACATTGGACAGAACAAAAAACACAAACCTGACACAATTACACACACACCCCACATATCCACCAACAACACTATAAAACACACACCCACATTACCCACAATCCTTTCCTAATATGAAAAGACAGCAATAGCTAACCACGCAAATCACAGAGACAATTTCACACACACACACCACAACCACTCATTCATCCGTCACATACCACTCAACCCACACCCCACCTCATAACTCAACATCCTCTGCACAACACACATACCACACAACACCCAAGTCCCCACAAAGGCTCCCCCATTTCACTCATGAGGAGTTGCAGGTCATGGTTAAGGAAATAGTCAGTGTAGACCTGTTTGAAGCATAGGACATCAGATATCCATTTCCAGAAAGATGGAGCTCTGACAGAGGATCGTGGACAGAGTGAACGACATGGGACAGCATCTACAAACAAGGGACAACATCAGGAAGAGGTTAAATGACCTACGGGGGAAGGTATATTCCATAGCAGCAAGGCACCAGCTCGCCATCCAGAGGACTGGCGGTGGACCCCCGCCTCCTCTGCCACAGCTGACAGCATGAGAGGAGCAAGTCTCTGCAATCCTGCAACCTGAGGGACTCACTGGCGTTGCCGGAGGACTGGACACTGGTGAGTCAACATTTACTACCTATCACCCCCCATACATGCATGCCACTACTACCCCTCACCCTGACACCCATCACTCCACTCCATTCCACACAGTGCACCACCACAATTAACAAACCAAAATGCCAAGTCCTGCATGCCATACCCACTGCATGCACATCCCTTCCAGCCCTGCATGCACACCCACCACCAATGCATCCAGAAACAAAGGTGGCAGGGCAACAGCAACAATATAGCAGAAGCTAGGGATGCAGAATATGTCACAGACATGGAGCGTAATACACTACTTACATCCCCACAGGTGCCCTATCCAGTCTCAGCGGCAAGGAGGTACCACGGCTACCCAGTCCCCCACCAGAAGATGCCCCCACTGATGACAGCAACTCTGGATTTCTGAATCTGGATGAACTCCCTGGCCCATCAGGGACCACTGGTCAATCGACTACCCCCAGCCCACACCAACTCCACCACAGAGCCTCCCCCTCAGTATCCAACACCAAAACAGCCACCCAATGTCCCCAGACCTCTGTCCCCAGGACATGTCAATCAGAAGTGTGCCCACCTGTACAGGGACCCCAGTCCACACCTCACAGGCAAGACAATGAGTTTCCTGGGGTCAGTGGCAGTGGGCACACCATTTAGGGGACACAGGCACAGGGGACCAGGGATACCCAGGGGACAGCTGTGTGCCAGGGGGAGGACAGGCCCAGGGAACCCACTGTCCATGAGGCACTCACTAATGTCCTAGGGGCTTACCAACAATCCCAGGACAAGATGGGTCAGGTGATAGACATCATGCAGGAGAACCAGTAGCTTCAGGAAGAACCCCACCAGGAGATCAAGAAAGAATTGCAGACCCTGAACACCACCATGGGCTCCATTGCAGGGGTGCTGGGTGATATGGCCAACATCATGAGGAACTACACATCACACCAGTGGGCCCCTTCCACTAGCCAGTCTTCTTCCAGGCCCTCCGCATCTGCTGCAGCTAGTGAACAGGAGCCCCTGCCACAGGACCCACAGGCTAGCAGCACCCCTCCCCCTGCAGAAGGTGAACCACCCCGCAAATGGTCCCTGCGACCCAGACACCAGAGACACTTGCCAAGACAAAGACCACCACCAGGAAATGGGCACTCTGAATGTCCCCCTTGTGTTCCACAATGTCACCTTGTCCACTTTGAACTGCCAATGCTCCCCTTCCTATGGCCCCTTGGACACTGGACCTGTGCTACAAACAGACTGGACCACTACCCTGGACTAGTCCCAACCATCACCCCACTCTATTGCACTTCTCATTGTAGAACAATTTTCAATAAACACCCTTTGACACAGATTGAGTAATAGTGCTTTATCTACAGGTAATGTATAATGTAATGAGCTGCAATGAACCGCATGATCCTGTGTAAATGTCCAGTAACATGTTGATCCATCCAACAAATGTGTCTGTACACATGTGAGCAGTACACTGTTGGAACAATACCAACATCTGTAATAAGGGAAGGAATAGGTGATACTCAGGTGGGATGCAAAGGGAATGACTGGCACTATGCTGCAGTCACACACTACAACACTAACATATAGAAATGTTTAGTTCAACAGCCTGAGTGTCACTGGAAGTACTGCTGGATCAAATGTGACCTGTTGTCCACATCCTCTTCCTCTTCCTCACTGTCCTCAGAGTCCAATGCTGCCACAGCTGCAGTGTCACCCCCCTCCTCCTGCAGATAGGATACACGCTGTCTGAGGGCCAAATTGTGCCACATGCAGCATACAACAATTCTGAAGACCTTCTCAGGAAAGTAGCATAGGGATGCACCTGTCAGGTGGAGGCACCTGAACCTAGCCTTCAGGAGCCCGAAGGTCCTTTCGATTATTCTTCTTGTTCGCCCATGTGCCTCATTGTAATGTTCTTCTGCCCTTGTCGTGGGACTCCTCACAGAGGTCAGTAGCCATGAGAGGTTGAGGTAACCTGAGTAACCTGCAAATATCGAGGGATACCTGTTATCCAAACACTAACCCTTAGGGTCCACACAATACCGATACACCAACATATAATGGGTGGGAACCATGGGCTCACCCATTAGCCACACCTGGTGCCTCTGGAGTTGAGCCATCACATATGGGATTCTGCTATTCCTCTGGATACAGGCATCATGTACAGACCCAGGATACTTTGCATTGACATGTGAAATGTACTTGTCTGCCAGGCACACTATCTGCACTTTCATGGAGTGAAAGCTCTTTCGATTTCTGAACACGTGTTCATTTCTCCGGGGGGGGGGGACACAAATGCAATATGTGTACCATTAATAGCCCCAATAATGTTGGGGATATGTCCCATTGCATAGAAGTCAGCTTTCACCATCGCCAAATCCTCAACCTGAGGGAAATCAATTTAGCTGCGCATGTGTTGAATCAGGGCAGACAACATCTGGTCAGCACTATTGAGAACATTGGCTGTGACATTCCTGCTGCCAAGCCCACTGTCACTTGGAAAGAACCAGTTGCTAAGAAATGGAGCACAGATAGGACTTGCACAAGAGGGGGGATCCCAGTGGGGTGACGGATAGCAGATATCAGGTCAGGCTCCAATTGGGCACCCTGTCAAGTCTGTAGGTAAGGCTAATGTGCCTGTCCTCCATTGTTGCCATGTCCACCAGGGGTCTGTACATAGGGGATGTCTCCATCTCCTATTCATCTGCAGCGGTTGTAATCTAGGGGGCAAAACGGGGAGCAGCTGGTCAGTATTCTACATTTCCAAACTGTACACTGCATTGCATGTTGTGACTGAAACAGTATGTTGTTGGATAGGCCCAAACAGTGCCTATGTGTACTGGGATGCAGTTAGGTGCCATTGCCTGCCCCCCACTAAAATGGCGTCCGCCTGTCCTGTGTGGATGGACAGGTGGAAATGAGGTAATTCCACTGACGTTGTGTGCCGTTGCGGGAGGCGGTCGAGTACCGCTGTGCAACTCCTCATTGGTTGTCATTGGGCCCTATGGGTTACAGTAGCCAATGGTAATGTACGCCGGCGGTGACGGTACGCACCGCCGTGGACGTGACCGCCATTTTCTATCTGTTCTCTCACTTGCTACCTGACCTTCAACAGGAGAGGACCTACAATGCAAGTGCTGCTGTGACCTGTGTCTGGAACCGGCCATGGCTCGAGTCACTGGGGAAAGGGCCCCTGCCTTAACCGCTGCGGAGTTGGAGAGACTGGTGGATGGGATCCTACCCCAGTATCGAATGCTGTATGGGCCTCCAGACCAACAGGTGAGTACATTGTGAGCACGATGTCTGGGGCATGAATGCATGGAGTGCTGTGTGTGAGGGCCTCGTGTAAGGAGGGGTGGTGGAAGGGCCCTGGACAGTGTGCTGCATGTATGGTAGGCAATGTCTGTGCATAAAGGGATGTTAGGGATATGGTGGGCCATGAGAGTAACAGGCCGGACGGTGTGGCTGATAGCTTTTTCTATGTTTATTTCCCTGAAGGTCAGCACCCATCAGAAAAAGGGTATATGGCGTGCCATCGCCAAGGACATGTGGACCCTGGGGGTCTACGGCAGGCGGAGCACCCACTGTCGCAAACGGTGGGAGGACCTGAGACACAGCACGGAAGACGGCAGAGGCCCAGCTGGGGATGGCCTCCCAACGAGGAAGGGGTGCCCGTCGAACCCTGACCCCCCCGATGTTCTGCATACTGGCGGTGGCCTATCCGGAGCTGGATGGGCGCTTGAGGGCATCACAGAAGCCACAAGGGGGTGAGTACAGTTTCCCAATATACTACTTGCACTTGGAGGGGTGGTCTCCGGGTGGGGGATGTGGGCCTGTGGGTGCCCCTAGGCCAGGCCGGACATTGCGGGGTAGGTCCCATGTTGGGCAGGTGATGATGAACCCCACCTCCTACTAAGCTAGTAAGTATCCACTAATGGGCAGAAGTCTGTGGGAGTTATGCTGCTATTGGAGTTAAGTATTCCTGTCCTTGGGCTGTTGACTAGCATTGTGACTGGTAGTGTATTGCATAATGCGCAGGCCTGTTCCCTGTGTGAGGGTGTTGTCTACACCAACTGTGGTGTTGGTGCAGCCATTGGCCAAGTGTATCCTTTGTCTCCCCCCCTTTTTGTTTTGTCACCCTGTCCTTCTGTGCATGAGCATCATTTGGCGGAGGAGCAGAGGCACCGGCTACGGAGGGAGCTGCATCCCACATGGCCCAGGAAGCCAAATCAACCAACTGTGAGGGCACTAGCGGGACGGAGGGCGAGGGGCGCACCATGGTGGAGACTGGAGGGGACAGTTCTGACAGTGATACCTCCTCCGATGGAAGCTCCCTGGTGGTGGCGGTCATCTCTGTGGCATCCCTAACTACAGGTACAGCTGCCACCCCTGTACCTGCACCACCCTCTCAGCAGCCCCTCAGCGAGTTTCCTGTGCCCATTCACCCAGGAGGGTGGGCATCTCCTTTGCCCCAGGCACCTCAGACCCTGCCCCAGTTGCCCTGCTTCTCTGAGTGAGGAGGCTTTTGACCTCCTGAGATCCATCTCTGTTGGGCAGTCAACCATAGTGAATGCCATCCAGGGGTTGGCAGACCATGTGCAACAAACAAATGGATTTCTGGAGGGCATTCACTCTGGCATGGCGGCCCAACAGAGATCAATCCAGGCTCTGGCCTCCTCCCTGATGGCAGCCATTGTCCCTGTCTCTAACCTCCCTCCTCCAACTTTCTCTGCCCAGTCCCATTCCCCTCAACATCAACCTATCCCAAGCACACATTCAGATCATCATGCACCTAAAACAACACACATGAGTGGCTCAGTCAAACACAAGCACCACACATCATCACATAGGCACTCACACAAACATCATCCAGATGCAGACACACCAACATCCACTGCCTCCACTGTTTCCCCCTCCTCCTCCTCGTCCACCACCCTCCCAGTAGCGTCTCCAGTCACACCTGCATGCACTACATCCTCATCCACTACCACCATCACGCCTATCACTACACACCCCTCACTGGCAGTCACCACCCCCACATCCATGCACACGTCCCCTTTGTCCTCTCCCACTGTATCTGTGCCCCCTCCCAAAGTACACAAACGCAAGCACTCAGACACCCAACAGCCATCCACCTCACAACACCATCCAGCCCATGCACCTGCACCCAAACACAGCAGACAGACACCTCCTACAACCACTTCCTCTTCCTCCACTCCCAAACCTTCACCCTCTTCCCGCCCCAGTGTCCCTAAGAAGCTTTTCCTCTCTGCTGTTGACCTCTTCCCTACCCCTCCCCCGTCCTTCACAGTGGGCCAGGATGGTCAGAACCCAGGCAAGCACCTCAGCCACCCAGTCCACGGCCACAGTAGTGTCAGCAGCTACTGCAAGTGGGAAAGGCTCCAGGGAACCAGCCATCAGCACTGACAGTGTGCCTGCACCAGCTGCCATGGGCAAGAGCAAGGAGGCACCACCAGCTGCCAAGGGCAAGAGCAAGGAGGCACCACCAACTGCCAAGGGCAAGAGCAAGGAGGCACCACCAGCTAAGAAGGGCAAGGGCAAGGGGCCTGGACCTGCAGGCAGGAAGGACAGGAGGCCTGGTGCTGGAACTGATTCTGAGCCCCCACCACCAACCATGGTGGTTCAGTGGTCTGAGGCTGCAGGGGAAGGGCTGGAGCCTCCCCCCACCACTGGCATTCCTGACAACAGCACTGCCATCAGCACTGCCACTCGCACTGCTACTGGCAGCAGCAGCCCCAGTGGGCAGCCATCTGAGGCTGCAGGGGACGGGCAGGAGCCTCCCCCCACCACTGCCAGCACCGCCAGCAGCCCCAGTGGGCAGCCATCCGAGGCTGCAGGTGAAGGGCTGGAGCCTCCCCCCACCACTGGCATTCTCGACAACAGCACTGCCACCGGCAGCAGCAGCCTCAGTGGGCAACCATACAAGGCTGCAGGGGATGGGCAGGAACCTCTCCCCACCACTGCCAGCACCGCCAGCAGCCCCAGTGGGCAGCCGTCAGAGGATACAGGGGAAGGGCTGGAGCCCCCCCACCACTGGCATTCCCGACAACAGCACCGGCAGCAGCAGTCCCAGTGGGCAGCCATCCGAGGCTGCAGGGGATGGGCAGGAGCCTCCCCCAACCACTGCCAGCACCGCCAGCAGCCCCAGTGGGCAGCCATCCGAGGCTGCAGGGGACGGGCACCAGCCTCCCCTCACCACTGCCAGCACTGCCAGCAGCTCCAGTGGGCAGCCATCCAAGGCTGAAGGGGACAGGCAGGAGCCTCCCCCCACCACTGCCAGGCCCGATACCAGCCCCACTACTGCCACCACTGAGCAGCTGTCACCGCCGGCGGGCAGTGTGTAGTCCTTCCTCCATGGACTGTAGTGCGTCCTGGACCATGCAAATCCTATGGGTGTGACACCCAGGTGAGAGACTGTGACCTTGCACTCCCCAAGGTCAGCATCACTGGGCACAAAGCCCCCTCCAGAACCAGTGGAAGAGGCCATCCACTCACCCCCCCTTGCCAGGATGAAGCACACTGGGCACAAAGCCCCCTCCAGAACCAGTGGAAGAAGCCATCCGCTTGAGAGACTGTGGCCTTGCACTCCCCAGGACCAAGCAGTGGGCAAACCACCCACTTGAGAGACTGTGGCCTTGCACTCCCCAGGACCAAGCAGAGGGCAAACTACCCACTTGAGAGACTGTGACCTTACACTCCCCAGGACCAAGCATCAGGCATATAGGCCCCTCCAGGACCAGTGGCATTGTACCATCTTCCAGCTAAGGTGCCCCTGTTCCCCGTCCCCCTGAGGGGACTGTGTATTTTCGACTTGATGCCCCTGCAGTGTTCTCTCCTGTTGTTGCAGGAGTCAAGTGGGGCCTTGGCCTATGTGATGTGGCCCTGTGGCCCACAGACATTGTGGACTGGGCTGTGTCCCTCCATTTGTATATATGTATATACTGTTTTGATTTTGAAGCGCAAATTTCTGGAGTTTTATCTTATTACACTCACTTTAATCAATTCCTTTTTTCCTTGCATTATTCCTGAGGGGTACGGGGTAAATATGTTTTCTTACTGCATCTGCTTGTGTGTCTGGTGTTGGTGTTGGTGGTGGGGGTGTTGCATGTGTTTGTCACTCTCTTTTTCCTCCCTCCCTCCCTTGTGTGCTAGGTGGCAGTACTCACCATGGTCATTTTCGCCGGTGTTGATGTTCATAGTGAAGAAGCAGATAGACTAGCAAGGGGAACATCTGCAACTCGGGCTCTATAGCATTGTGGTTCTTCCCTGAGTCTCCAGAGGTGAGATCTTTGCCTTCTGAGATCTGTTTCTGCCGTGCTTTTGATGTTGTTGGTACCGCCCCGGAAAAGGTGGCGGATAGGCCTGTTTTAATCGTGTGGGTGGTACACTGTCTTCCGCCTGGCTGTTTGCGGTTACCGCCGCGGTACTTCTTGCTACCGCCATGGCGGTCAGTGTGTTAAAGTGGCTGTCTGTGTGGGCAGTTTCCTCCGTGGTCATAATTCCCTTTTAGTTACCGCCAGCCTATTGGCGGTATTACCGCCGCTTTCTCACCAACAACCTGGGATGTAATGAGGGCCTAAGTCAGATAGTTTCACCTACACCCTGAATCTGCCATCAGCACACATCAGCCTACCTGTTTTAAGGATTATATAAGACATTTTACCTTGCACTATCTCCCTGCCATAGGCGCCACCAGCATTCACTGTTTAAGGTTTATGTCATTCGTCCCTGCATCACACACCTGTCATAGGTGCACAACAGCATTTACGTTTTAAGAATTATTCCATTTTCCCCTCCACCCCACCTGCCATAGGCGCACACCACCTGTATTAAGGATGCTTCCATTTTCCCCCTGCACTTCCTTCCTGCCATAGGCACGCAGCATCATTCATTTTTTAAGGATTATGTCAGAAAATATCTTTCTAAGGTGTTTCTCCCCCTAAAGCAAACAGTTACATCTGTATGTTGTTATCCTGATCGAAATATCATGTTATGGTGTGGATTGGACTCACTAGTTGATACACAATTGCTGTTAATTATTTTGGATAACCTCCCTAAATTGTATTGTCTGTACTATGAATAATTCAAACTGCAAAAATGCCATGTTTCACTAAATGTTTTACTTGTTTGTTTGCTTTTAGGTGCACAAGTGACATTACTCACTGCGCTTGCAGGCAGAAGGCTGTCACAAAGTGACCTGACCACAGCATGTGACATCTCTGCTTCTGCAGCTAAGTGACAACTGACAGAGCTTGAAGATGGCCCAAAAGAAAGGTGGTCCTGCCAAGAAAGTGAGCCAGTGAGGAGGAGAAGAAGAATCAGATTGCCACCACTAGTGTGCCACCATCCACCTTTTTCAGGAAACGTGGTGGGCCTGCTGCACTGTTCTCCGCACAGCAGGCTGGGAGCATCCCTCCTGCATCAATGACAGTACCACCCCAATCTAAGCCCAAGGTCATCCCTCTCAGTGAGGCAGCCACTGTAATCATGGAGATAAACAGTGAGTCTGAATTGGAGTTGTCTCAGCTGCAAACAAGTACCCAATCGTCATAGGAAACTGAGCAAAGTAGACAACAGGAGCTGTAGCCAGAGGCAGCAACAGTTCTTGCTGAAGTAGAAGCAGAATAGGAGGTTGAGCCTCCTGGTGAGCAAGATGTACCCTTTCTTGAACCACTGGTTTCCCGAACTCCACCAAGAAAAAGAAAAGGTACTCCACCATTTTCTCCTAGCCCCCCTTCTGATAATCTAGACATGGACTGGACCCCGACTGAGAATTAGAATTATGGAAGGGGAGGAGGAGTGTGAGCCTGTCATTGTCATGGAAGCTGGCTCAGAGGACACCAACCCCTCCTAATGAACCTGCTCAGAGGGTTGTAGCACTGGTTCCACTATCTCTACTGGTTTCCACATTTGTAAGGTCCTCGCTGAGACCTGCATTCACCCCTACCTCAGCTGAAGTACTCACAGCAGAGAGGTCATTGTTAACACCCTCATCTACCACCAGTTCTTTGGTCATAGGCGGTGGCACCAGTGGCACACTAAAAAAGTTCTCCTCCCCAGTTTGAGACTTCTTTACAATTAGCAAGCAGGAGGATAACATTGAAATATGCTCCATTTGCTATGCAAATGTTTGTTGAGCAAAGCCTGGTTTAACCTATGGTACTGGAGGCCACACGACCTATATGAAAAAACATCATGCAATTGAATGTGAGGAGCACCTTAAAAAAATGCTCACAGTGGTGGTGGTGATGAGAGAGAGGAATCATCTTGGGTCACGAGGCAAGGTGAGTAGGAAGAGGGTGACAGCTTTACACAAAGTAACCCTATTCCCAGCAGTGGGCCAGCAGCATCCCCTGCATGAGCAATCTCACAATGGCGCAATACTCGTATGGAGACACCACCACATACAGTGACGATTACCCCAAGATGCACATTGAGTCTACCAGGCTAGGGAAGATGGCAGGTTGATCTCACCACTAAGAGCTCCTCCCTCTGCTACTCTTGCGCCTGATGTTGACTGCACTGTGTTGCTGAGTGTTCCTGAATGCCGTGACCTGTCCTGAACCTGCCTGATATAAGCGATATAGAATTTCTTACATTTGGTCATGGCCATCTGAGGATCCTTCCTAAGTATGCATGTGGCAACTGTTAAAGTGGGGAAGCCACAGCTTGCCATTGATCATGCTTTTTAGCTGATCTAGGATGCCCAGTAATAGCACAAGTCCCCTTCTGGTTGCTGAACCGCTGTGGAATATCGCCATCCAGGACAAAGGCCCAGGCGTCCGTGGGGCTCGTCATCTGACAAAAGCTGGGGCTGCAGTGACAAAGGAAGGCTGTAAGGGCACCGAAGGAGTATCGCTGCAGTCGGGTGGTGTGGATGAATCATTATTGGGTGCCCGATCCTCAAACTTCTTTGGTTAGGCTCTGTCATTTCTCTGCTCAGGCTCACACAACAGATACATGGGTTCCGGTAGGCGAACCCCCGCTTGCTGACATGTTGATGGTGGTGGCTCAGCTGGCAAATGTGGTCTCTTGTGAACTTTGGGAAGGAGTAGCATTGTAGTCAGAGCTCCAGATCGATAGCCACTGCCGATACATAGTTGGCATTCCCCCTGCTACAGAGGCCCAGGAAACTGTAAGTACTAGAGGTGCTAATTGTGTGACAGAAGCAGTGTCTGGAGGAAACGTGGGAGTTAATAATGAAAATGACAGGAGTACTGACGTGCAGGGAAGCAGCGTTACACAAGTAGAAAGTAATCAGCCTATGGGACTTTCTAACTCTTCATTTGTACCAGCTGTAGATACCGCTTTTGAACAGTCACTTGCTCTGCACTCTGCAAGTACCTATTTAGCACATGGCAAAGGGAGCCTAACATTGTCTATAACAAATGCATCTGTAACGGACTCTGAATTAGGTGCGGATGACCAGTCAGTCAAATTTGCTGCATAAAGGTAGCTGAGGCTGCATGCGAAAACCTCAAGAAATGAGTGGTAGGGAGAAAGGTGGACCCCTTTGTGGCAGAGGAGCCAGACAGTGAGTAGCTTGTCTACAGGCAGTCCCCTACGGGACTGGGTGATGTCTAAGGGAGATGTGAAAGCCTTAATTTCACACCTGTCTACTGCCCCTTCAGTTTCTAATGACACTATCAATACAGCTAAGCAACTGTTGGGCAGGCTACCTTCCACCAACTCCAGTAGCCCAAAGAACTCTGACCCATCTGAGTCTAGTGGGGAATTTCCTGGGAATGCTTTTCCTGGCGGCACCTTATCAGTCATCTTATCTGATTTATCTCTGGTAGCTACAGAGCAGGAACCATCGCTATTTACTATTTTGCAGACATTGCAGGCTCAGCAGGAATAGGCACACCAATATTATGCTCAAGCTAGATCTGATACTGAACATATTCAGCATTCCTTGGATGAAGTAACTAGTAAGGTGGCATCTTTCTCTATCGATGTGGTAGAACTATAACAGTGTTTCTGATATGGAAGACACAGGAATGGCAGCTGGGAAGTCCATAGAGGGACAGAGACTTCATCTGGACTCTGCAACTTAAGCTCGAGGACTTGGAAAACCACAAAGATGGAACATCTTTGTGTATTTGGTATAACGGAAGGGAAGGAGGGGGATGATCTCCATCAGTGTATTGTGCAGCTATTCGGAAAAGCATTTCCAGTGCTGGGATTTGGACACGCAAATTCAGAGGGCTGCTCACCAATCGTCTTAGCAAACTGGGTGCTCTAGGCATCAGTAACATTTCTGGGCACTCTTGCCCCATTCTTATTTTTATCTGAAACTTCTTGCTGAGACAAGCCATCTACATTAAAGCCTGCCCCACAACACCTGTAATGGTTGTCTCTATGTCTATCTCATTTAGCTTGGATCTTTGCAAATCCACAATGAATAGGCATTGGAACCTGCGCCAATTCACAGAGCCACTAAAAGCTGCGGATACTGAGGTATATGTGTAAGAAACCGCAAGGCTCAAAGTCATCAAGAATAGGCAGTGGCAATTTTGTCTTACAAAGCAAGATGCCATACAGACTCTGTCTATCATGAAGGATTGAATTTCTCACTAAATAGATTTTTATCCTTATTTAAAAGGATATGCCTTTTTCCAGTCTAAGAACCAGCCATCTGATATTTTTTTTCTTTTCCTTTCTTCCTCACTCTGATACCCTTTTTTGTGCTTTCCCTAATGTTTTTTTTTCTCTTTCTTTCTTGTTTTTGCAACTTTGGGTGGTGTGGTTGGTGACAGGTGGGGGGGGGGGGACAGGCTCTCTGGGCTGTCAGGGCCAGCATCAGGGCTGTGGGTTGGCTGTTGGGTGGGAGAAGTGGGCAGTGGGTGGGGTTTTTTGAGGGTGAAAAATTGTTAAATGATCAAATGATATGAATTGTATTGTTCCTGTATCCTTTTCTGTTTTCTGTATGGCAAGGGGGCCTCTCTGTATTCAAGATGGTTTTCTATGGGGTTGGACATTTTTGAAGGTGGACAATGGGTGTGATTAAGTGTATTTGTTGGAATGTGTGTGCCTTAAATTCACTCAGTAAATGCCATTTAGTCTGAGATTAAATCCAAATGTACACGCCACACTTTATTTCTTTAACTGAGATGCATTTAGCTCACAAGGACAGATCACATCTCAGACAACCTGGATACAACCCAATTGCCTGCACTACCCAGTCTGTCTCCATACAGGGTGTGGCCATGTTGGGGACAAAACATTAGATTATAAGATATTCAAAAATGATGCTGATCCTAGGGGGCAATGGGTAATTGCACAGATTTTTTTATAGCATAAAATATATATTCTGTACAATCTATGGCCCCAATATTGATGATCCAGATGACCCTTGAGCTATTGGAATGGTCATGCGAGCTGGTGGTTTTGGGGGATTTCAGTTGTGTTTTGAATTACGATATAGATTCTACCAATCATAGGGCCCTCCCACATATGGTGAAAACTAGGGCTGCTACAGTAAAAATTGCCTGTCTACATTGTCTGAACGATGTTTGGAGGGCTCTCTACGCATTGGCTCCAGGGTATATGTACTACTCAGTCCTGCATATGCAGTACTCTATGATTGACCTGGCATTTGTTAGCGATAATCTACTTCAGCATGCAAGTATGGAAGTGTGCCTAAGAGTTACCTCAGATCATAATCCTATATTGCTATCCTGCTGGCTTCAGTTGGAAAGAGGTCAGAGATACCAGGTCTCTTTTCATCGTCATCTACTTATGGATGACATGTCTTGACTATGACTGAAGAGCTGACGAAGTTTGTTCAGATCAACATGGGCAAGGCTCCCCATTTGTTGTTTAAGACTCAATAAAGGCTTTTGTTCAGGGGGTCACACAGCAGTATATTTTTCATCAGAACAGAGATGTCAATTAAACTGCAGACACTCTGTCAGTCAGTTAAGCAATTAGAACACCTGCATGCCAGTGAAATTGATAAAGGGGGCTCTGAACAACAGAAACTGTATTTCCAAATTGTAGATAAGTATTTTAAATGTTGTATCCACCCTATTAAAGGTGACTATGGTACTGTATATACACACCCACAGGCAATTGTGGAACAGTTTTCACCTTTCTATTAGGCTTCATATGGTACAGGCAAGACATTTGATGAACCAGAGTTTAAGCTTTATCTTCAGGGTTGTAATATTTCCATTCCTGGTGAGATGTCTGATTCAGCTCTCCAGGAAGATATAACTGTCAATGAGACTCACCAGGCTACATCAGTACTACCCTCTGGTAAAGCAGTGGTGGGTGATGCCATACCATTTGAATTCTATAAGACTTTTATGAAAATTATTTTACAGCTCTTTATTAATGTTGTTCAACACATTGGGGTCAGTGGGGAGGTTCCCCCTTCTTGGAACATAATGCAGATAATTTTATTTTTAAAGAAAGGCAAGCCACCAGAGGAGCATGGGTCGTAGCACCCTATATCTCTTATAAATGCAGGTGCTAAAATATTTGCAAAAACCTTAGCAGCTCCCTTTGCCCCTCTTATGTCTGGCTTAGTGTCCCATTATCAGCATGGTTTCATTCCGGGGCATGACACTAATGTGCATGTTAACACTGTAATTCCCGCCTTTGATATTGCTGAAAAAATGGGTACTAATATGGGAATGATACTTTTGGACGCAGAGAAGGCATTCAGTCTTGTTGTCTGGGAAAGCCTTTGGGTTATGATTAGGTGTGGGAGGTGAGCTCCGCTGGTGGAGTTAACAAAGATTTTGGTACTTCGCGCTCCACTTGGAGCTTGGAGTTTGGCCAAAAACTCTGCTATCCCGGCAGCAGAACTCACCGGTGTGCGTGGGCACTGCAGCCCAGTTATGGGCCACAAAGCGCAAGAGCAGTCTGCACCTGCGCTGTGTGGTCCATAACTGGGCTACACATTACACTCAGCCCAAAATGAAGATAACATTTGTACTACAACAGGCAATGAGACCACTGGCTAAGGCTTTTCTTTCTGCCGGTCGGTGGAGTGTTGCTGCTGCAAGCTGCTGCTGAAGGGCTGCACCAGCTGTGGATCCAGGCCTCACTCCTTTCACTCTCCTCAGCAGGCCAGCAGCAGGGGGTAGAGAGCCAGGCTGCTGGCAATGGGGGACCCAGCATTCAGGTAAGATCCTAATTTCACTTTCTCTTCTATGCGCACAAGGGGTCCGGCATTGGGCATAGAAAGTATTTGCATATGAGAGAGCTCTGTGCTTGGAAAAAAGGAAAGTTGCAGTCAGACCTCCACTTGAAAAGAACCTGAAAGGAAGTGATGTTATGCGGTACAGTGCTGAGGCCAGCAGGGAAAGCTGGAAAACGAGGGAGCATTAGCTGCTGAGTGGTAGCCTGGTAGCCCCTGTCAGATAGAGATGTGTATGGTCTGAGAGAGTGCCTAGAGCCCAGTGGCAAGGAAGGTTAGGCACTCTGTTAAAATACCAGGCTGCTGGTGGTGAGCTACTTTGCTGCTGCTAGCGCTGGGCCCTAAAGAAAGGGTGGTCTGAGGCAGTGTGTAAATGCAGAGGAAGAAATTGCAAGACTGGTGCAAGATGGGGTGTGCTTGGCCCTCTGTAGCAAGTTTGTGAAGGAGGGCAGTTGGTGAAGGGACGTGTGCAGGTGTTAGAGCAGCAGGCTCCAGGCCAGTGGGCTGTGTCAGCACAAGAGGCCTGAAACGGAAGCTTTTGCTGCCTATGGCATGCCACCCTAGCCTGAATGTGCCCGATCTTGTTAGCACTAAGTAGGGTCGGCCTGCCTGACCCTGCTTGCGCTTCCGAGATCGGGCACATTCAGGCCAGTGTGGCAGGGCAGGCAGCATTTTGGAATTTCACAGGGTTTTTAACTAACTCCATGAGCTCTGGCCACCCCTTGTTATGATGGCTTCTTTCTGTGTGAGGGGGCACTTTTGTAAATGGGTGCAAGCTTTTTATAAAAGTCCTAGAGAGTTGGGCTTATGTTGAGATTGTATCTACACCCTTCAGGATTCATTGTGATACCGGGCAGGGTTGCCAATTCTCTCCCTTGTTACTTGCATTGCATTTAGAGCCATATTTGCACTCTGAGTATCATAATAACCACATCCAGCCAGTCATCTTTCAGGGTTGTTGACTTAAGATCACAGCCTACGCCTATGATGTGACAATCTATTCTTTAAATCCAGTAACCAATCTAGATTGCATTAACGATGCACCACCAGACCACGTGTGGTGGTGGTTCAGTGACCACTGTATTACAAGTTACTAAGTGGAAACCGCCATAATTCAGCCCGCCAGGTTGTCCAAGGGCAGGAGAGAGGCGGTCCCACCACCAGCACCACCACAACGTCATCAATCCGCCCACCATATTACGAGCTACTTTTGTGTATGGCGATCCCTGCACAGCAGTGAACCATTGGTGGTTCGCACTGCCGTGCACCATCCAATGAGAAACGTTGCTGCCAATGGGGGACTGGGGTCCACGATGACAATCACCGGCAGTACCGGTCAGGTACACGCTGGCCGCCACCTCTGACATCTGCCCCCTCCCAGATGACCTCCTAGATGTGGCTGCTGTGTGGCTCAGACAGGTAGGTGGGATGACCGTAAGGGGGGTTGGGTGTTTGTCAAACGTGCATGTGTGTGCAGTGCTTAATTTGTGTTTGTTGTTTCCGGTGCCGAGCACCGGCACTTATTTCTTTAGGGACGGGGCTTATTCTTCTGCCTCAAGCATGTGCTGTGAGCAAAAGACACATATGGGAAAGACGGAGGAAAGGAAAAACGAAAAAGCGTCATAAAGGGAGAAAGTAGAAAGCTGCAAGAGTGAGCTGAATGGGCAGGGAGTGGCTTGATGTGGATTGAAGAGGCCCGAGATGGCTTCAGGATTACGCCTCCTCAGTATTCCGTGTTCACACATTTAATTGCCTCAGCCACATGTTTAAGAGGAAGGTTTTGGGCTCCTGCACCTTTTTCTTTAAAACATTAAGCACTGTGTGTGTGGTGTGTGCATGTATGTGCGAGGGCATGTGTGTGTCTATAAGAGTGTATGGAGGTGTGGAGATGCATGTGGGTGTGACAGGAATGAGTATTCCTGTTGCCGGGTGCGTTACAGCCAGGGTTTTCATGGCAGGGTGACCGCCGCGAAAACCCTGGCAGTTTGCACCCTAATAATATGGCTGGTGGTGTGAGGCATTCCACATGCTTGGAGGAGGCCACCGCCAGCCGTGGTGGTCCACCTGTACTGGCGGGACTGGTGGCGGTGTAGCTGTTTTATGTCGGCCACACCACCATGCTCATGATATGACAGTCTTCACCGCTGGGACCGTGGCAGTCCACAGACCGCCACAGTTGTAATGAGGGCCAAAGTGTCCTGAATGTGGCCTGGCTGCAGCAAATGTCTTACATATGTTTGTCTCCTGCCCTAAACTAGGGGAGGGTTTGGCAGGTGTGAGGCAGCTTTCCGGGTTATGTATTATCTATGATCTTCAACTAACATCTAAGGAAATTATGATGGGTTAAAGATTGGAAGCAGATTCAGGACTAAAATCACTATTATCTATAAACATTGTGGTGGCAAGGCTCTGTATTGCTAGAGCTTGGATTTCTGTATTACCTTTTAAGGTGGGTGAGTGGTGGGCTACTCTGAAGCAGATCTATGAGCAGGAACTCACAAATGGTGTCCGTTCAATTAAAAAAAAAATATCATATCTGGTGCAGGTTCAATTGAGAGCCTTACGATAAAACAAACTTACTTATTGTGAATATACTTGTCTGATGGCTTTCTTCTTTACTGTATGTGTCAGTTGGGAGGTGATCCCTCACCAAATGTTTTATGTTTGTGTCATAATTATCTGATTGTGATTGAAATGAAAGAGATATATAAAACAAAAGAGTCTACCACCTCCTGGTTTCTCTCATGTGCATCAGTGGCACCACAAAATAAAAAAAATCCATTCAAGCTACTATTGCAGGCATGTTTAGGCAAGAGGGACCCTACAAATGCAACCAACCAACGGCAGGCTTGTACAATGGTCAGTGCTGAACCTTCTCCCTTTTTCTTTTGTGGAAGGAGTGAGATTTTTTGAATTTTTTGCAGCCATCTGCTCGACGGCTGCTTTTGGTCTGAGGGGGCACTTTTGTAAATGGGTGCAAGCTTTTTTGTAAAAATCCTAGTGCCCAATTGTCTTATGCTAGGATTGTTTCTACACCCTTCAGGATTTATTGTGGAACCAGGCAGAGTTGCCCATTCTCCCCCTTATTACTTGCATTGCATTTAGAGCCATGTTTGCACTCTGAGTATCATAATAACCACATCCAGCCAGTCATCTTTCAGGGTTGTTAACTTAGGAACACAGCCTACGCCTATGATGTGGCAATCTATTCTTAAAATCCAGTAGCCGCTCTAGATTGCATTAAAGATGAAGCTAATACATGTGGTAAATTGTCTGAGCATAAATTAAACGGATAAAACGCAGGTTCTACTCCATTTATAGTGTAAATTAAGTCACACCTCAATAAATCACACAGCCTGAGGGAAGAAGGTTAGGGATTTGATGAATGGATGGGAACTGGGAGTTGGGGAAAGGTATGACAAAGACAAACACCACACAAAAACAATATTCATCAGATCAACACATCACCAAGGGCCATATGTATGAACACTTTTTCCCATAGACACAGAATGGGTAGAAACCTTTGCTACATCTCTAAATCTGTTGTGGAAGGAAATTAAGGACACAGTTCAATTACATGCACTGGAAACAGTCCTTCAACCCCAGAGACCAAAGTTGCTATATAAGTAAATGTTCTGTCGCCCACACAGTTCTAAAAATGATGATTGTTAAAGAAAAATGATACTGTATATAAATGCAAAATTGAGCAGTGCATCTGCATTTTTCACAGGATGTCCGTCTTGGGTGGCTGGCTGAACCAGTGCAGGAAAGTAAGCACTAAGGAGTGTTATGGAGCTTTCCCCTTTTTGTGAAGAAGAAGAGAAGGACTGTGGAATGTAAAACAGTACGGATATTGTGGAGTGTAGGAGAAGCTAGGACAAAAAGTAAGCTTCATGAGGAATGGACCAAAAGGCAGAGCAAGAGCAAAGGCTGTTGTAATGTTTCATGATGGCTCATGTTTTTGCAAATAACTGAAAGCTATTTTACAATCAATCCCAGGCAAGTAGCTGCATGTGCTTGGCTGATTAATCTTACAACTGTCATGGCATGTAGCCAAGTGCATTCATCATTTTATGATTAGGGTGACTGACACCCACATGTCTGTCTCCAGTTATAGTCCCCACTGCAACAAGTACATAGTAGAGAAGTTTGATTTCAGCCATCAAACTAGCTACTCCACATTTCACAAATCAACGCACCTCTCTCTAGTCCACAGGGATGAGTAAGCCTCTTATAGCAGTCTTCATAGTGGTTTGCCTTTAAAGTAGATAACTTTCTTCTTCTGGCTGTTGAGGTAGTTCCGCCCTGAGTTCTCACTTCAACTCTCAATAACAAATCAGTGCGATCCTCAACCCAAATGATACTTAGAGAGATAGACCTGTAGTGCCCTGCTGCTGTTGAACTGGATAAGCAAAATTGTTTGAGCATTTTGTGTAGATTTGTATTTGTTAACTAAACTGATGGGTCTGGTCTCTAAGGATCCACCCCCAAAAAACTACAGCAAGGAGTGTACCACGCAAGTACATCAAGCTAAGTGTGAAAGGACCAATCACTTTCCGGCCTAAAAACTCATCACCCCCCAAACATTGCAACTCATCAAAATCAAATTTGCGAATTAGTTGAACACCCTCACTGTCTGCCACTACATAACTCACTCATACTCACACTCACTCAGTGGACATCACTCATTGGTGCAGTAGTTACCTTTTCTAAGTCAAGGAGGTGGTACACTGGTGTTGTATTCTATGTATCTCCTCTGTTCCTGTGAAAGCAACACAATAGCATTCTTGTAAATTAATGATCGTTACGAGGGTAGCTCTAATATCGAATGAAAAAAAGGATAGGCATGGGGCTGAGGCAGGCATTTTCTTCATGTCCTGTAAAGGAACGTGGAGGCTTCTTAACTGCAAACTGGTCCAACTCAAATCCAGTCATACATGTGAATAAATGGTGGGGCTGCATAAATCAGACACAAAATATATCATGTTCCTCTAGCTATGTCCATTTAGTTCCTTCTTGGCAAAGCATTTCAATGATAATATGAAAGTTCTATAGTGGCCTACTCAGTTAGGGAAGTAGAGTTTGTCCTCAAACTCAGGGGGTTCGCCTGGAGGTTGGTCAGCTAACGCACTTGAGTACGACCAATCGTCCTCATCATGCACCTGTGGTGTTTCAGACACAGTGTAATTGAGTGGGTGGTATGAAATATTGTCCATTTTAATCATGGTCATGCTCCCCACATTTCGAGGAGAGAGACTGGTCCTTCTGACTGTGACAATGGCACCAGATACACTGAACACACGCTCAGCAGACATAATAGTTACCAGACAATCCAGGTACCTTATTGCCAGCCAGCTGAGCTCTGGCCACCGGCACAACTTTTCATACAAATAGACCAAGGGGTTTCTGTTCTGTGTAGACCTCTTTTGGGTTGTCCAAATAGTCTTGGACTATCCTCTGAATGCTCATTGTTTCTGCCACTTGCTTGACCTCTGTTGCTTCACCTCTGCATTTGACTTAAGCCCTGCCACTTTAAACTAAGCCATTGCAGAGTTGTGGTCTGATTCTTCTGTTGCTGTTGTTGTTGTTAGTGCTTGTGCTGTTGGTGGCTGCTGTGAGACAACAACACTGCCCGTGCTGGAGGTTGAAGGCTGCATGCTAGAATGTCTGCCTGTTCTACTTCCAGGTCTCTCGTCTGCTCAACAATGTTCGCCTCGTATAATAAAACATCCCTGTCTGAAAAAGGAATTAAAGTGGGCAGTATTTTTTTGGACCGTGGATCAGGTTTTGCAGCACAAATGTGTTTTTTGGAGGACTAAGGGCCTGATTCTAACTTTGGAGGACGGTGTTAAACCGTCCCAAAAGTGGCGGATATACCACCTACCGTATTACGAGTTCCATAGGATATAATGGACTCGTAATACGGTAGGTGGTATATCCGCCACTTTTGGGACGGTTTAACACCGTCCTCCAAAGTTAGAATCAGGCCCTAAATCTCTTTGTGCAGCCTTGGATTAGCAGTCAACTAAAGGATTAAGTTCTCAACCAACTCATCTGCCTCTCCATTGCCGTTCACACCGGTGAACCTTTGCAACACCTTTTTTAACTGGTCCTGTAGCAGGCAATAACAGGATAGCTTGACTCATCATATGGTCCTCCTTGCTGACTTCCTGTATAAAAACCTCAAAAGTAAGTAGCATTTGTGTCAGGCATTTGACTAGGATCCATTTGTCCATCTCGATGCTCATGCTTTTTCCAGTTGCACCCCGTCCTCTTTGAAGGACATAGTTGGCGATAGGTCTGAACTGCTCAAACAGATATTGCAACATGTAGATGGTAGAGTTTCAACGTGTTGATACTACCTGTTTGCAGGTTTTACCTGGTACTCTGTCAGCACACTGAATGATCCTCAATTGCTCCCTGGCTTCAAAAAATGGCTGAAATTAGTGCAGATTCTTCTGTAGGTGGCCAGTATGTTTCTGACTATGACTTATTTTTTAAGAAAGTATTGCACATTGAGGTTGATTAGTGTTTATATGACGGCCCTTTTGGGAAATCTTGCAATAAGGTTTGGGAAGATTTTTTAGAGAAACCATTGCCTAATCAATCCAAGTGAGAAACAGCTAGATAAACCTGTGAACTTAGTAGTTAGGTTGTTCTTTGGAAGGAGAGATAAACTACATTTTTGTCTATGTTGGCAGACCCCTACTGGGCAAATAGTTACAGGCGGTAGGACAAGGGAAGTTACTAAACTAACTACTACTATACTATATAATTGATTGTCGGCTGGGTGCTACAAAACGTCATCAAGTGAATCAGATTTAAATTAAACAGTTCTCTTTTCCAGGACCATGCCAGTCCGGTGGCAGGGTATAACTGGACTGCAGGAAGAGGGAAATAGCGCACTAAAGAATAATACAGGGCAGGGGACTTCAGGTAAGGAAAGTTTAGGGGAAACAACTGAACAACTGTACACTCAACAATGCTATAATAAATTATACTACACCGATTAGCAATAGAAAAACAGATAAAGAATGATGACAAAGAAAAAAAGTAACAACCATTTAGTTTTGGAATCCCACCTTCTCCAAGCCCTCCCCCTACTCAAGCCAAAATGTCCCAAAAACTCAGTCCAAGGTCCAAATTCAAAAAGTCCAATTTAAAAACCCTTTCCTCAACTTTGTGCTCCCACCCTCTACACCCAAAACATGCCCTCCCATAAAAAAATAAAAAAAACATCAATACAAAAAGGGCCTTGAGGTCATCAAGTTCACAGGCCACTGCTGCCCATGCCGAAGCAGTGCCATCTTGCTCGAAAGATGCAACAGCCATGGTAGGATGCGATAGAGGAGGTGGTGTTATGTTACATCCATAGAGGGAAGGGCGACAGTGGTACAGGTTATGTCAATGGAGGGAAGGGCAATGCAGGACCCCAGCTGCAGGCGGTGGCATGGCTGAGTTGGAGCTGAGGTACAGGCCTAGGCCTGTATTCTTTGTCCCTGAAATTTCAGGGTCACCAGCCGGCAATATTCACCAGCCACTGCCTCCAAATTGTGCTGCCGCAGCCGGGCAGCTGTCCCCTACCATGTTGGTGGGTGGGCCGGCACTGGTGGTTGCTGCTTTTCACCTTCAGCAGGAATAGCTATATCACAAAAAGTAAGAGAAGGACAAAGTACAAAAGCACAAATTGTGATGTTCACCACAAACACTTGCTTATAGTTATACTGTCTATAGTAGCACAATACAGTAGCCGAGCATTGCGGTTCCCCTAGGGCCACTGGAATTTTTATTTGGATGCAATGATTGAGGATATTGGTAGTAGTAATAGTCAGTCACACAAAACATGGGCCAAGTTTTTCTCAACCATGAATCATATCATAGTTAGGTACTCAATCATAGCACTGACTGCAAGGAATAATTTTAAGCTAGAACACAAACATAATATAATCAAAAGAAAGAAAACATGATTTTTGTGAAAGAATTTAATTTGATAGTGAAATAGAGCACACATATTGTGTGTTAAAAATGTGGATTACCTTACCTGCCATTAATGAGCAAGGCAAATAAGTATGTATGATACACAATTAATACTTGACTGCACAATACAAAAGAGCCATGCTGGTGGGTCTCATAAAGTTAATCTCCAGCATGTTTTGGGATCAATCTAGCTGTTGCATGTTATGTGATCTTACAATTTCAATGGCTCTGCTCTTCTTCAACTCCCTCCTCTATCTACTGCCCTAAATCCAAACTTAGGTTATAGGATTAGGCTGATAGTCTGGCAGATGGGACACACTTGGCAGTTAACAGATATCCCATTTGTCCTATTACAGTAGCCAACTGACTGGGATATGAGCCCTGGCCAAGCAACAGCCGCAATCCCCTGTAGAGTGAACCACAGCAGTCACTAATTAAACTGTGCTTAACTCTAGGTATCTTGACACAACAAAACAGTCAGGCTAATTTTAGAGGCAATGTGTAAAGTAATTATACAGTACACAAACAGCAATACAGTGAAAACACAACACAATAAAAATCCCAAACCAATTTGGAAACATAGAGAAAATGTTAATACATTATTTGACACCAAAACCATCAGAATCCAAATAGTAAAACTGGAGATAGGAATTTTGAAAGTTTAAAATGGCAAGTCCTCAGTTTTAGAAAATGGCCACCTTTAGCACCACAACCAAGGGTCCAGGAGCAGAAAGAGACCTCTTGGGGGTTCAAGACTCAGTCAGGCTGAGTCCAGATTCGGGTTCAAGATTGGGAGCCTGTTATGTCCCTGCGGCTCTGAAAAGGAGACCAGCTAAACTAGCCCTTGGAGTCACTTCTGAAGTCCTGGGTGCAGATTGAGATGCAGGGCTCAACTGCAGGGCTAGCCTCTGAAGGTTCAAAAAAGGCTCCAGGCAGCAAAGCCGACCTTCCAGGTACAGCAGCAGTCTGGCAGAGTACACAAAAGGTCACAGCAGCAGGAGGTCCTCTGAGAGTCCTTCCCCAGCTCTAGTAGTGATCTGAAGAGCAGGTCAGCATACTCAAGATATAAGTGGGGCCCTGCTTAGCTCCACCCCCCATCAAGTCAGTTAATGGCCCAATTAAACTCTGCTAATTGAATTAATGTGTGACTGTCTGGGGTGAATTCAAAAAGTATTAACTGTGCCAACTTTTTAAGAGGGGCATTTTCAAACATGTAATGATAAATCTGACTTTACCATAATAGAGGGTTTTTCATTGCAAGTTCATAGATACCAAACATGACATATCCACCACCTCTGCTTTAGAAATTACAACTTATTAATTTTAATAAGGAATCCCCAAGGTGACCCTATGGGAGCGGTAGGATTCTCAGCAGTGAGAAGTCACATTTGTTAGTTTTTCCCTATTAAGACATGTAAAACTAAGAAATACATGTCCTATCTTTTCATTACACAACACTCTCTCCTATGGGCTACCAAGGCCATACCTCAGGGGTGTTTTATAGGTAAGAAAAGTGGAATTTAAGGCTTGACAAAGGATTTAAATGCCAAATTGACATGGCAGTGGGACACTGCGTTCAGGCTGCAATTTCAGGCCTAGCAGATGTTATCAAAGTGCTACTTAAGTGTGTGGCACCACAGGTGCTGCAAGGCCCACTGTTAGCATTTAAATTATAGACCCTGGGTAAATTAAATATGCCAATCACGTATGTGCCATTCAAACTATGATTTAGGGAGTGAGCACACGCACTATAACACTGGTTATCAGTTGTAAAGTGCACAGAGTCTTAAGGCCAACAAGCAAAAAGTCTGCAAAAAGTAGGACGGGGAAGTCAAAATGTTTGGGGGTGACCCTGTAGAGATGGCCACGTCCAACAACAATGCATAGAATATGATGAACTAAAGTTCAGCAAACAGGATATTTAATTTGTCATTTGGTATCCCATCCACCAAAATCTAAATCAGGCCCTTAGTCCCACATTACACCCAGGCCTTCAACCCAGATTATTCTCAAGAAATATTTTTACTTGGCAGTAGGGAAAATTAGTCCACACGAAGGTACATTAGAGGGTTTGGGGTAGATAGAGGTTAAGCAATAAAATGGTTGATTGGGTGTCAATAAACAATCATGTACTATGGACTGACGGTTCAAAATGTTTTCCTCCCATCAATCATTGTGGAGAAGAACTTCAAAGTTACTTTAATTATTAGAATCGTCAATCCGTAATGGGAGATAGATAACCTCACATGGGTAGAGAAATGTGCCACAGACATCACATGCTGAGATAGAATTGACTTTTTTAAGTAGGCTGGGACAGAAAGACAGATTGATGAAGTAAAGCACTAGTAGGCAGCTGAGTGGGCAATGGGAAACACACTATGCGGGTCATTACAACCCTGGCGGATGGCGGAGAACCGGCGGCAAGACCGCCAACAGGCTGGCGGTCTTACCTTGGGGAATTATGACCATGGCGGTTACCGCCAGTTCTCCGTCCCGCCCGCCAGGGCGGAGATGACCGCTGGGCTGGAGACCTGGGTCTCCACCCCGGCGGCCGTCAGTATACCGCCGGCGGTATTTGGCCCCTGCTTACTGCCGTGGATTTCCAGCAGTTTCAACTGCCATGAAATCCATGGCGGTAAGCACTCTCAGTGCCAGGGAATTCCTTCCCTGGCACTGATAGGGGTCTCCCCCACCCCCACCCCGACTCCCTCCCCTACACCCCCCACCACCCCTGCCATCCCCCAAAGGTGGCAGGGCCCCCCTCCCCACCCTGACCCCCAACATAACATAACTTCGACACACCCGACACGCATGCAGGCACCACCAACACGCACACGCACACACCCCGACATACATGCCTACAGCCACACACACAGTCAGACACGCACACCCACATTCAAACATACATGCACACATCCATACAGACATACCCACAGCCATACATGCACTCATTCCCATACACACAACACCCCCGCAAGCATACACGCACTCACACACCCCCTCTACATACACACACGCACACCCCCATGCACGCACACAACACACAACACCCCACCACCCCCCTACCCTAATGGACGATTGACTTACCTGGTCCGTCGATCCTCCGGGAGAGGACGGGAGCACCACACCACCAACAGAACACCGCCACGGCAAATCACAGGATGTGATTCGCTGGGCGGTGTTCTGTTGGCGTGGCGGTGGAGGTGGAGCAACCTCCACTTCCCCGCAGCCCGCAAGTATGGCGGTTGGCGGCTCTCTGTCGGAATAATGACGGAGAGCAGCCAACAGTCATAATACGCCGAGTGGCAAACCGCCTGCACAGGCGGTCTTCCGCACGGCGGTCCCTCAGCGGTCTTGCAAAAAGACCGCCGAGGTCGTAATAACCCCCTATGTCTTCGGTTTGTGGTTTGTGCAGTGCAAGCGTAGGGCTTGATTTAGAACTTGTGGATGGGTTACTCTGTCACAATAGTGACAGACATCTCATCCTCCGAAATCTACATTTCATAAGATAGAATGGGATTTCAATTTCGGCAGACAGGATATCCGTCACCGTTGTGACAAAGTAACCCGTCAGACGAGTTCTAAATCAGGCCATTAGTTCCTTTGTGCCACTGTGCCGCAGCAGACACATATGAATTCAATCATAGCTTGCACTCATTGCAGCAGCAGCACCAGAGATTATACTGAGCTGCAGTTTCAGGTGGCAATGAGATGCCAAGATCAGGTGCTGGACCCTGGAAGGGATTGGTGGGATATCTGTCTCGCTTAACATGTACAGCACATTGTCAATAAGAAAGAAAGGTGACTTACCACTTGTTCCTGACACTACTTCGACAACATCTTCCTCTTCCTCGGTCACTTGCACCTCCACCGACGTCCCAGCTGAGACAGGACTACTGGTGGTGGTCTCTGCGCCTGATGAAAAACATAATGCACCCATTTTAGATACCAGACAGCCAGCTAAGCATTTCATTTGCACAAGTTACAACAGCAATGCCACTCTACAGTTAGGTTAGCTATCTATCAGTATCTTTTTCCATCAAAAGTCAATAATTTGGGAGGTTGGTATTATTTATTGCTTGATAACATAAAAAAAACAGGTAGCCATTGCGTCAACTAAAACGTTATCGACATGTACAGAGCATTTTTGCAGTCGGAAATGGCTGATTAGACCATTTCTGACTGCAAAAATTATTTTGCAAATATGCAAAATGTAAATTGTGATTCAGTAACACTTTACCGAATTGCAAGTTGTATTTGCGATAAAGTATTTGAAATGGGTGTGTTTAGGGCGTTCCTTTCAAATACAGAATTTGAATGGGATATCTGAATGTTTTTTACAACTGAATTATGTTCACAAATCATTCACATTTCACCAACTCCTTGAAGGAGGTGGTAACCCATTCTCAAATGGGAGGTGATCCCCAGGTCATTCCTTCCCCTTTGAGAACGGAAAACAAATGGCGCTGGTGGTACCCGGAACTGAAGGTGCCCTTTTCCCCTTGGGTGCTGAAGAAAGAAGACGAAAAAACTATGATTGGTGGTACTATGTACTAACACAATTTTAGACAGGCACAGCATTGTACTTTTTCAATCAGATAGCCTTGTTTCATAATCCTAAACCTCAGACCATAACATTTTGAACTATTCATGCATTCTAAACAATGATCTTTGCTTCTCCACCTCCTTTTGATGAGTTAAATCAGTCCCCCTTTGTGTACTGCACATGCCAGAGGTTGAGACTATGAGTTACGTACAAGAAATAAGGCCACAGATAAGAACGCAAGTTAGCTACGCAACAGTCTTGATATACTTTAACAAAACTGTAAGAGTGAGTGTAGGAGGCTGGACTGGCTTGTAGTGAGTACCTAGGGGTACTTGCACCTTGCACCAGGCCCAGTTATCCCTTATTAGTGTATAGGGTGTCTAGCAGCATAGGCTGATAGATAATGGTAGCTTAGCAGAGCAGCTTAGGCTGAACCAGGGGACGAGTGAAGCTCCTACAGTACCACTTAGTGTCATATGCACAATATCATAAGAAAACACAATACACAGTTATACTAAAAATAAAGGTACTTTATTTTTATGACAATATGCCAAAGTATCTCAGAGTGTACCCTCAGTGAGAGGATAGGAAATATATACAAGATATATATACACAATACCAGAAATATGCAGTATAGTCTTAGAAAACAGTGCAAACAATGTATAGTTACAATAGGATGCAATGGGGACACATAGGGATAGGGGCAACACAAACCATATACTCCAAAAGTGGAATGCGAACCACGAATGGACCCCAAACCTATGTGACCTTGTAGAGGGTCGCTGGGACTATTAGAAAATAGTGAGGGTTAGAAAAATAGCCCACCCCAAGACCCTGAAAAGTGAGTGCAAAGTGCACTAAAGTTCCCCAAAGGACAAAGAAGTCGTGATAGGGGAATAAGGCAGGAAAGACACAAACCAACAATGCAACAACGCTGGATTTCCAATCTGGGGTACCTGTGGAACAAGGGGACCAAGTGCAAAAGTCACAAGCAAGTCGGAGATGGGCAGATGCCCAGGAAATGCCAGCTGCGGGTGCAAAGAAGCTTCTACTGGACAGAAGAAGCTGAGGTTTCTGCAGGAACGCAAAGGGCTAGAGACTTCCCCTTTGGAGGACGGATCCCACTCGCCTTGTAGAGTTGTGCAGAAGTGTTTTCCCACCGAAAGAATGCCAACAAGCCTTGCTAGCTGCAAATCGTGCAGTAAGCATTTTTGGATGCTGCTGTGGCCCAGGAGGGACCAGGAGGTCGCAAATTGGACCAGGAGGTAGAGAGGACGTCGAGCAAGACAAGGAACCCTCTTAGCAGCAGGTAGCACCCAGAGAAGTGCCAGAAACAGGCACTACGAGGATGCGTGAAACTGTGCTCACCCGAGGTTACACAAAGGAGTCCCACGTCGCCGGAGACCAACTTAGAAAGTCGTGCAATGCAGGTTAGAGTGCCGTGGACCCAGGCTTGGCTGTAAAAGTCGCAGTTCCCAGCAATGCAGTCTAGCGAGGTGAGGCAAGGACTTACCTCCACCAAACTTGGACTGAAGAGTCACTGGACTGTGGGAGTCACTTGGACAGAGTTGCTGGATTCGAGGGACCTCGCTCGTCGTGCTGAGAGGAGACCCAAGGGACCGGTAATGCAGCTTTTTGGTGCCTGCGGTTGCAGGGGGAAGATTCCGTCGACCCACTGGAGATTTCTTCGGAGCTTCTAGTGCAGAGAGGAGGCAGACTACCCCCACAGCATGCACCACCAGGAAAACAGTCGAGAAGGCGGCAGGATCAGCGTTACAGAGTTGCAGTAGTCGTCTTTGCTACTATGTTGCAGTTTTGCAGGCTTCCAGCGCGGTCAGCAGTCGATTCCTTGGCAGAAGGTGAAGAGAGAGATGCAGAGGAACTCGGATGAGCTCTTGCATTCGTTATCTAAGGAATCCCAAGAGACAGAGACCCTAAATAGCCAGAAAAGAGGGTTTGGCTACCTAGGAGAGAGGATAGGCTAGCAACACCTGAAGGAGCCTATCACAAGGAGTCTCTGACGTCACCTGGTGGCACTGGCCACTCAGAGCAGTCCAGTGTGCCAGCAGCACCTCTGTTTCCAAGATGGCAGAGGTCTGGAGCACACTGGAGGAGCTCTGGGCACCTCCCAGGGGAGGTACAGGTCAGGGGAGTGGTCACTCCCCTTTCCTTTGTCCAGTTTCGCGCCAGAGCAGGGCTAAGGGGTCCCTGAACCGGTGTAGACTGGCTTATGCAGAAATGGGCACCAAATGTGCCCATGAAAGCATTTCCAGAGGCTGGGGGAGGCTACTCCTCCCCTGCCTTCACACCATTTTCCAAAGGGAGAGGGTGTAACACCCTCTCTCAGAGGAAGTCCTTTGTTCTGCCATCCTGGGCCAGGCCTGGCTGGACCCCAGGAGGGCATATGCCTGTCTGAGGGGTTGGCAGCAGCAGCAGCTGCAGTGAAACCCCGGGAAAGGCAGTTTGGCCGTACCAGGGTCTGTGCTACAGACCACTGGGATCATGGGATTGTGCCAACTATACCAGGATGGCATAGAGGGGGCAATTCCATGATCATAGACATATTACATGGCCATATTCGGAGTTACCATTGTGAAGCTACATATAGGTAGTGACCTATATGTAGTGCACGCGTGTAATGGTGTCCCCGCACTCACAAAGTCCGGGGAATTGGCCCTGAACAAAGTGGGGGCACCTTGGCTAGTGCCAGGGTGCCCTCACACTAAGTAACTTTGCACCTAACCTTTACCAGGTAAAGGTTAGACATATAGGTGACTTATAAGTTACTTAAGTGCAGTGTAAAATGGCTGTGAAATAACGTGGACGTTATTTCACTCAGGCTGCAGTGGCAGGCCTGTGTAAGAATTGTCAGAGCTCCCTATGGGTGGCAAAAGAAATGCTGCAGCCCATAGGGATCTCCTGGAACCCCAATACCCTGGGTACCTTAGTACCATATACTAGGGAATTATAAGGGTGTTCCAGTAAGCCAATGTAAATTGGTAAAAGTGGTCACTAGCCTGTTAGTGACAATTTGAAAGAAATGAGAGAGCATAACCACTGAGGTTCTGATTAGCAGAGCCTCAGTGAGACAGTTAGTCACTACACAGGTAACACATTCAGGCACACTTATGAGCACTGGGGCCCTGGGTGACAGGGTCCCAGTGACACATACAACTAAAACAACATATATACAGTGAAAAAGGGGGGTAACATGCCAGGCAAGATGTTACTTTCCTACAGTGAGTGACATTTATGCCTTAAATCATCCCTAGCGAGCATCTGCTTAGCTCACACTGGAACAGAATCCTGACAGTATAATTCACTAGATTTCCACTCTCTGCCTACATTCCCAACTTCCTACATCCTCCCCGTCAGGCTGGCACCATGCACCACTACTGTACTCTATCAATGGTTTGTGTTGCCCTTCCCTCTAAGGATTGTTTTTGTCCAGGCAGGTGTCACTCCCCGCTCTCTTTTTGTGGAGGATTTTCCTGACTCCACATGCACCACCAGTTAAACATAAAACACAACAGGTCAAGAAGCCTAAAATCTAACCTGCATTTAATGCAATAAAGCAAGCAGCCAAAGCAAACATTTTCAAACACAATTGTGATTTCAACTGAACAAGACTCTCATTAGAAAAAAGGTCAGTTAGAGCATAGTACTCAAATACATAGAATTTAGGACCAGTGTACTTATGTTTTTTCTTAGGAAAAAAGATAAAAAGTAGTGGGTGAAATGTTTCAACTAATCTGAGCCACTGGTAATTACTAGGGCCACATCCAAGTCCATCATTATTTTGCCCACCATGCCATCTCAGTTTGGAACCAGACATATACAAATCAGTCTAGACCCTCCTCTAGTAGGAACAGTCCAGACCGAACTGCCTGCCCAGGTCCTGCCTAAACAGAACACAAGCAACCCACAACTAGTTTCACCCTTATTGGGGCTCTTCAGTCAGGTGTAGCTTGATTCCAGTGAGACAGTGAGCTTGTAACCCATATCTAGGCATACCTGTCATATTTAGGGCACTACGCTGAAGTATACAAAAAAAGTGATGGGTGGAATGCTTGAATTAATCTCAGTCACTAAGGTAGCATCCCAGTCCATCATTACTTTGCCACCATACCACCTCAATTTGGACCCAGTCATATGCAAGTTAGTCTTGATAGTGCTCAAGTAGGAACATTCCAGATGGATCTGCCTGGCACTCTGTGAAAGACTGTTCCCATGAGGGGCATGGTTGGTATTGATTTGCAGAAAGAGGGCCTTTTTCTACAGTGGCATGGTAGGCAAGAAACGGACTGGAAAGCAACCCGAGTATTTGCCAGTGGCTGAGATTAGTGCAAGCATTCCATTCATCACCTTTTTGCAGTGGCAGTTAATGCCCTAAGTGCAGCGGCTATGTCTAGACATGGGTCCCATGCTCATCACGACATAGGACTCAAGCTAGCTAGGATGGAAGCGGTCTCAGTTTGCTTATGGTCCTTTCTGAGGTGGTCTTCCATGGCAGTTTGGGATGGCCAGATCCCATGAGGAGCCTTTATCTAGAGTAACACGATGGGTGAAAAACAATGGACTGGAAAGCAGCCTTGAGTGATTGACAGTGGCTGGGATTAGGTCAAGCATTCCATCCATCACCTTGTTGTTGCAGTTTTCTCCGTACAAGCCAATAGAGCATAACCATTTGACAGAAGGTTCTCACTTGCAAAAATGTATCTAATGAGCAGGTGGCAGGATCTTGTCCCCAAGAAATCTGAATGTCCTTGAGAAGAAGATATCAATCATACATGCAATACTAGCCTTATTGTTCTCCTAAAATCCCAGTTCCACATGTAAGGTTCAAAACTGAGGTTGTACTTCTAGCAAATGTATACCTGTGAGCATCATGGCTTTTGGGCCTACTTGAACCAAGAAAATTAGCAAACACATTCAAAGCTACTGGAAACTCCAAACCACAGTAAAATGAAATCCATATTTCATAATAAAATATTACTACTATGTGGTATAACCGCATAATTTCAGAAACTTACACAACAAACATGTACAGTTATCAAAATTACACAAGTTTACAACTGCATATTGGACATTTCCCCCAAGATTAGTTCTAACCATGGTTCTTGTAACACCTAGTCTGTGTTCCAGTGAACCTGCTGCAGTTGCTGGCTTGGGCACGCATGACCTGACGTCTGCCTGTTACCAGTGAGAGTGCTGGGGTGTGCCCAGAGTTCTTGCTGCTGACAGTTTATAGAACCGACTTGTCATGGTTCTCCTTTCCTCTAGGTTTCTCAGAAAGAGAAAGTGACACTTCTTTCTTACTAAAATAAGATTTTGAACTTGCATACAGAAATGGTTTGTAAATAATCTAAGGGGAATCTACTGTACTGCAAGCACGCGCTCCCAGCTTACAAAAGTAATCTTATTATCTGCTTTCTTTTCTCTTAGTAATGCTGTATGGTCAAATCAATATCAGAAGTCATCAATTCTACGAACCCTTAAGCCATTGCAGCACCCAGTCCCACAGGTGGCTTCTCCCCACCTCTCCCAACACAAGGGCCACACCAATAAAAGAAGCGTTTGCCTCACGGAATTAGCATGTTCATTCGTGCTCTTTACTTAAAGGAAGAAAACAATTAAGCAAAATGTCGGAGTAATCTCATTTTGCCGATTTAGCCTCCTCATCCCTCAATGTGTGGTTAGTAAGTGTTTCCATCAGGGCTAAGGCCTGCTATCATTCGGCCTTAATTAAAAAAGGCACAAGCGGCGGAGCTGTGAATTAGAAACGTTACGGCGCACTACCCTGATTAATTCGAAGCTCATGTTGGATTAATAACTCCAAGCGAAGAACAAAAGGAAATTGTTATGCGGATTGCTGCGCTCCCAGGCCAGACAAAGGTCACCTCACATTATTTCACTTTCATCCGGAGTCGCTTAATCAAGCCCCGCGGAAGGCAGGCCATATGCACTCATGAAAGCCGCTCGTTGCAGCATGGCCTGGACCTGAGAGGCCGCGCTAAACCCAACTGTTCGCAATCTCCTTTCGTTTTCCTACCCCACAAAACCTCATTACCAGTAATGACTAGGGAATAGCAGGGGAACTCCTTGTAGGTGGCTTTAGTGTCTCCGAGACACAGCAATCAGATAGCTCTCGTTGCCAGATACAGTGACGTTTTCATTAAACGAATTTCCTGAAATCTATCATTTGAACTTGTAAACGCAATTTCCTGGTGCCCTCTGCCAGGGAGAGTGTACAAAAGCCTCATTCACTTTGACACCTTAAAAAGGAACTCTGTCAGTGGGGGCTAGAAACATTTTCTTACCTCTACATAAGGTACGTCGTTTGAGTTTCCATCCCAGTCTAAGATTCTCGTGGTGCTTGGTTGCTTAAATATTTTTCTATATTGTAGGTCTGCAATGCAGCGACAACTTGTATCTAACACAAAGTCTAGAATGTTATCAATGGTTAGCACATTGCTGTATGTAACTGTATGCGCCCATTAACATGCGAAGCCTAATATCCGATACATTCTTTGCACGTACTGTAGAATCACTTTCACTATTTCTGCGGATCGGAACAGTTAGTGGTACCTGGTTTTATTAGTGAGCATACTCCAGCGGCAGCAAATCTGAAGGAGAGGGGATAAGAGTGTGGGGAGGGGACGGAGACGGAAGGTAAAAATAAAAAATAAATAAACTTACCTTACCGCTGACTCCCATGTGGTGTCCTAGCATTCACTGGGCACTCACCAGCACCAGCAATCCTGGCACTGCTTTCATGCTAAACTTAGCATGAAACCAGTACCAAGATTGGTTTGAGCGGCTCAGACTGCCGCTCAGACACAGTCCTGGGGTCTTTGTAGTTTCTCCAGCTCAGCTATTGAACACAGCGGGGCGGGAGAAACCTAGGTGTACATGTGTGTTGTCCAGCCTGAGACGGCCCGCCAAACAAACATATGCACTTAGTGCACGCTCTCCTCCTCCCCTCCCCCACCTCCGTGGCCCAGCCACACCCCACCCTGCACTGCTGGCTGAGCCAGCAGTAGAAATATAAAACAACCATGGTTTTATTTTTCTGCTGCTGGCTCAGCCAGGGGGGCGATGCTCCTTCGCCATAGCATAGGAGCCGCCTGTGGCATAAACATAGCATCTTCTACAACCAGCAGACCTTCATTCAAGATACAACTTTTGTAAATAAGCAATTAAATAAACTCCACTGCACCCTTTATATCCTCTCCCCCATCGATTAGCGTGAAGTGAGTTGCAAGCTCTGCTCCAGGGCCGGACTGGGAACCCAAAGTAGCCCTGGCAACTTTTAACAGACCAGCCCACATAGGGAGCATAGCGAGCATGCCTGGTCACTACAATGTACAATAAGGGGTTCTCCGTCCCAAAGAAAACTTTGGAGAAAATGGCATTCTACAAAACATTTTTAATTATATAGGGGGTCATTACAACATTGGAGGTAAAAGCCGCTTACCGCCGTGCAGAAGACCGCCAACCGCCGCGGCTGCGGAAATCCGCCACAGCTATTCTGACCCACATTTCGGAATCCTCCAAAATTCAGACACCCACACAAGTCCGCCACACCAAAGGTCAGTGATAAACTGGCGAAAACAAAACCTCCACCGCCATGCCAGCAGAAATACGCCCACACTATCACGACACACGAATCCACGCGGCGGTCTTTCAACCGCGGTATTCCATTGGCGGTACACGCCGCCGCGCTCAAAATACACACACTCCTACAAAACACAGCCACATTGGACAATTCAAAATACACACACCTGATACACATACACACACCACACGCACACACCCATTACAATATAAAACACACACCCACATCACCCACAAACCCCACGACAAACAATTCCGAAAGAAGGCCAGAGAGAGACACCACCAGCAAGAACAACAGCATCCACCGGCACACAACACCATCACCCACACAACTCCCATGCACCTTACACAACACACCACTACATATCACCACACTTATCACCACACACTCCACCCCACACATCACCTAGACCACCCCATGGCACGGCAAAGACACCCCGGGTGCTCGGAGGAGGAGCTCAGGGTCATGGTGGAGGAAATCGTCCGGGTAGAGCCACAGCTATTCAGAGCACAGGTGCAGCACACCTCCATAGCTAGGAAGATGGAGCTATGGCGAAGAATAGTGGACAGGGTCAACGCAGTGGGACAACACCCAAGAAATCGTGAGGCCACCAGGAAGAGGTGGAACAACCTACGGGGGAAGGTGCGTTCCGTGGTCTCAAGACACCACCTGGCGGTTCAGCGGACTGGCGGCGGACCCCACCTCCTCCCCCACAACTAACAACATGGGAGGAGCAGGTCTTGACGATTCTGCATCCTGAGGGCCTCGCAGGAGTAGGTGGAGGAATGGACTCTGGTAAGACAAAGCTTTACTATTCATCCCCCACCCTACATGCATGCTTTCACATACCCCCACCCTCACCCCCAGCACCCCAACTCCTCACATATGTCCCAACATCACAAACCACCCATCCCAACACCAAGCCCTGCATGCAACAACAAAGCATGGACACCCATCACCAAAGCATGCCCACTGCACATACCCATACACCCCCCTAAACCATCATTACACAAGCTCCCACACAGGAATGCTAGCACTGGGGTACACAGTCACCCACCCATTGTACACTATTACACACGCAGAGTTAATAAACATCCTTCTATACCCCTGCAGGACCCCTACCCAACGTCACCGGACAGGAGGGTCCACACATGTCCACACCACCAACAGAAGAGGCCCACAGTTATGACAGCACCTCTGTCCTAACTGGAACTAGATGACCAGCCCGGACCATCGGGGACCTCTGGACAGTCGGTTCCCCTCACACAGGCACAGGCCACGACAGACCTTCCCCCCTCTGGAAACACCAGCACAGCACCCACCCAGCGGGCCCATACCTCCATCCCCAGCACACGTCAATCAGCTGTGTGTCCACCACTACAGGGAACCCAGGCTAACCCACCACCCCAACAACAACAGGGACCTGGGGGCAGTGGTAGTGGGCACACGGTCCAGGGGACGGAGGCCCAGGAACACAGGGGAACTGGGAGGGCTGCTGTGCAACAGGGGGCTGACAGGCCAAGGGAACCCACTCTCCATGAGGCCCTCTCCTCCATTATGGGAGCCTACCACCACTCCCAGGAGACGATGGCAACGGTACTGGCCACGTTTCAGGAGACCCAGCGCATGCAGGAGGAACAGTATATGGGCTTCAGGGAGGAACTCAGAACCATCAGCTCCACCCTGGGCACCATCGTGGGGGTGCTGAAGGAACTACTCAACACCAGGAGGGACACTGTGGCACTACAATGGGCCCCTGACACTAGCATGGACGATGAACTGCCCACCACCTCTGCCGGCGCAAGTGGACAGGATGCCCCACCACAGGACCACCACACCAGCACCCCACCCCCTGCAGATGGAGAACCACCCTGAAAACGGTCCCTGAGATCCAGAAACAAGACAGAGAACAATGCCAAGACCCCCGCCAAGAAATGAGACCACCCTGATTGTCATCCTACTGTCCCACTTTGTCACCCTGTCCATAATTAAACTGCCCCAGCTCCACTTCCTATGCCCATATGGGCAATGCACCTGTGAGACTAATAGACTGGACTCTGCCATGGACACTCCTCCGCCATCACCCGTCACCATTTCACTACCCCCTCTAATATTGAGCATTTAAATAAACACACCTAAAGCACAAAATGATCTGGAGTCTGTCTGTGATTTCGAAATAGTGTATTAGCAATTACAGTGCTAAAATGTTTTTTAAATAGTAATGTCAACATATTTATTTCACACAGCTCTAGTCCATGAGGAATCTAAGCAGATGTCACACAGTGGGACCCACATCTGTGAAATCGTAAGGGAAAGTGACAACTCAGTGACCACACACAGGGTGAAAATGACAGACAGGAGAGAGGTAGTAGTGTCAAAGTACATGTAGTAGGCAAGTTTGGATTTCTACCTTGTCTCACTGGAAATATTGCAGGATCACTGAGTACCTGTTGTGCATGTCTTCTTCCTCTGCTTCCTCCTTATCACTGTCCACAGGCTCCACAGCTGCAACAACACCGCCATCTGGACCATCCTCCTGCAGAAAAGGCACCTGTCGTCGCAAAGCCAAGTTGTGGAGCATACAGCAGGCCACAATGATATGGCACACCTTCTTTGGTGAGTAGAATAGGGATCCACCTGTCATATGGAGGCACCTGAACCTGGCCTTCAGGAGGCCGAAGGTCCGCTCGATCACCCTCCTAGTTCGCCCATGGGCCTCATTGTAGCGTTCCTCTGCCCTGGTCCTGGGATTCCTCACTGGGGTCAGTAGCCATGACAGGTTGGGGTAACCAGAGTCACCTGCAAATGGTGAGGGCCAACTGTTAGACACGCACTAACCTGGAGGGATATCCCCAGACCCAGACAACCATTCCCACTGACCTGCTTCCAGGTGCTCACCTAATAGCCACGCACAGTGCCTCTGGAGTTGACCCATCACATAAGGGATGCTGCTATTCCGCAGGATGTAGGCATCATGCACTGAGCCAGGGAACATGGCATTCACATGGAAGATGTACGGAGGCGTTCTGTATGCGTTGTAGTAGTTTCTGAAGCTTGGCGGTGGTTCCTGTGTACAGGGTGTTTCCGTAGTCCAGTCAGCTTGTGACGAGGGCATGGGTAACCGTCTTTCTGGTTTTGGCGGGGATCCACCGGAAGATCTTCCGGAGCATGCGAAGGGTTTTGAAGCATGATGATGAGACGGCGTTGACTTGCTTGGTCATCGTGAGGAGGGAGTCCAGGATGAACCCGAGGTTGCGTGCGTGATCCGAGGGGGTTGGTGCGGTGCCAGCACCGTGGGCCACCAGGAGTCGTCCCAGGTGGATTGTCTGAGGATGAGGACCTCCGTCTTGTCTGAGTTCAGTTTTAGGCGGCTGAGCTTCATCCATTCCGCGACGTCTTTCATTCTTTCCTGTACGTTGGTTTTGGCGGTGGCTGGGTCTTTGGTGAGGGAGAGTATCAGCTGGGTGTCGTCGGTGTAGGAGATGATGTTGATGTTGTGTTTGCGTGCGATGGCGGCGAGGGTGCTCATGTAGACATTGAAGAGGGTTGGGCTGAGCGAGGATCCTTGGGGTACGCCGCAGATGATCTCGGTGGGTTCTGAGCGGAAGGGAGGGAGGCGGACTCTCTGGGTTCTGTCGGAGAGGAATGAGATGACCCAGTCCAGGGCCTTTCCTAGGATTCCAGTGGTGCAGAGGCGGGTTATTAGGGTGCGATGGCACACGGTATCGAAGGCTGCCGGGAGGTTCAGGAGGATGAGGACGGTTGTTTCTCCATTGTCCATCAGGGTCCTGATGTCGTCGGTGACTGCGATGAGGGCGGTTTCTCTGCTGTGGTTGGCTCGAAATCCAGACTGGGATGGGTCGAGCGAGTTGTTAGCCTCGAGGAAAGCGGTCAGCTGCTTATTGACGGTCTTCTCGATGACCTTGGCCGGGAAGGGAAGAAGAGAGATGGGGGGGAAGTTCTTCAGGTCATTGGGGTCTGCCGTGGGTTTTTTCAGGAGGGCGTTGATTTCTGCGTGCTTTCAGCTCTCGGGGAAGGTGGCTGATGCGAACGAGCTGTTGATGATGTTCCGGAGATGGGGTGCGATGATGGTGTCGGCTTTGTTGAAGATGTGATGGGGGCAAGGGTCCAAGGGGGAGCCGGAGTGGATGGTGTTCATGATGCTTATGGTCTCTTCTGAGCTGATAGGGGTCCAGGAGCTGAGGGTAGTAGTGGGGGCTGCTGGTTCGGTGGTAGGAGGTGGGGTCTGGGGTCCGAAGCTGTCGTGTAGATCTGCGATCTTTCAGTGGAAGAATGTGGTGAGGGAGTTGCAGAGTTCTTGTGATGGTGTGATGTCGTTGGAGCTGGCGCTGGGGTTGGAGAGCTCTTTGACGATGTTGAAGAGTTCCTTGCTGTTGTGGGTGTTGTTGTCTAGTCGCTCTTTGAATGATGTCCTTTTGGTGGAGCGGATCAGCTGGTGGTGTTCACGGGTGGCGATCTTGAGGGCTGTCATGTTTTCTGTGGTTCGTTTGTTGCGCCAGGTTTTTTCGAGGGTTCGTCAGGATTTCTTAGATTCTTTGAGGGCGTCCGTGAACCATGGGGTTTTCCTGTTGCTGGTCCCGCCTGGGGGGTTCTTAAGCGGTGCGAGGTTGTCGGCACAGTCAGTGATCCACTGTGTGAGGTTGTGGGCTGCGTTGTTGATGTCAGTGATGTTGGCTGATGGGTTCTGGCTCAGTGTTGAGAGGAGATGGTCTGTGGTGATTTTGCTCCAGCATCTGCGGGGGATTTGTTGTGTGTGATGGTGGTGAGTCTCCTGTTTGAACGTGAAGTGGACGCATCTGTGGTCGGTCCAGTGTAGTCCGGAGGAGTGGCTGAAGGAGACGTGGTTGCTGGCGGAGAAGATGGGGTCGAGAGTGTGGCCAGCGCTGTGGGTGGGGGTGCTCATCAGTTGCTTGAGTCCGAGGTTGTCGAGGTTGTCGAGCAGGGTGGTGGTGTTGTTGTTTTTCTCCAGGTGGAAGTTCAGGTCCCCGAGGAGGATGTATTCTGGTGAGGCTAGTGCGTGCAAGCTGATGAAGTCTGCGATGGTTTCGCTGAATTGCGCGCGTGGGCTCGGGGGTCTGTAGATGAGTGTTCCTCTGAGGGTGGTCTTGGGGTCGGTGTGAATCTCGAAGTGTACGTGTTCGGCGGCGAGGGGTGTGTCTTCGGTGGTGGTCGTGATGTTGATGGTGTTCCTGTAGATGATGGCGATTCCTCCTCCGGTTTGGTTGACGCGGTCTTTCCGGGCGATCTTGTAGCCGTCGGGGATGGCTATGGCGATGTCTGGGGCCGAGGAATCGTTCATCCAGGTTTCCGTGATGAAGGCGACGTCTGGTGCTGTTGTGTCCAGGATGTCCCATAGTTCGACGGCGTGCTTGTGGACGGAGCGTGTATTGAGGAGGATGCACTTGAGGTGGTTGTTGTTGTTGTTGTTGCGAGGGCCGGTGGGTGGTCTGCAGGTTCAGAGGCATGTGTATTTGCAGGCTTGACAGGTGAAGGGTCCATGGGTTCGCTTTGGGGTGGCTTGGTAGCAGGTGGCTGTTCGTCCGGTGTTGAGGGCGTTGAGGGAGGCGGAGTCGTATCTCAGTCGAGTGCTTTGTGTGCGGTGGGGGCCAGGGTTTCTGGCGTGGTCCAGGCGCGGACGGGCGCAGACGTGCTTGCCTTTGGCGTGCCTTCGGCCGCCATAAGAGGGCAGGAGGGGTCAGCTGGGAGGCGGGAGAGTAGGACAGCGAATGGGAGTAGGGGGGCGGGGCTGCACGGGAGGCATTGGTGGGAAAAAACGGGTCTGAGGAGCCAGTTGACCATTGCGACGATCGGAAAATGGAAGGCAAAAATAGAATAAGAAAACCACTCACACGGGGTACATGAGAGAAGGGGGGCAGGCAGGCACACGGGGCACAGAAAGCAAGGGGCACAGGCAGAGCGGCCACCAAAAGAGGGTAGGAGGGGAGGAGGGGTCAGCTGGGAGGTGGGAGGGTAGGACAGCAAATGGGAGCAGGGGGTCGGGCCGCACGGGAGGCAGCGGCGGGAAAAAACGGGGCTGAGGAGCCCGTTGGCGATCGCGACAATCGGAAAGTGGAAGGCAAAAATAGAATAAGAAAACCACTCACACTCACATGGGGTACATGAGAGAAGGGGGGCAGGGAGTCACACGGGGGCACAGAAAGCAAGGGGCACAGGCAGTCAGTGGGGAACCAAGGCGGCGATCGCGCCGGAGTTCAGCACCGATCAGGAAGAAAGCAGGTCACAGCGGTCACAGCGGACAGAGCAGGAGGAGCTGCAGCGGTGGGGAAGCGACCTACACAAGGGTCAAGGGTCCCAACGGTCGGTACACCGGAGGATGCCGCCATCTCCTCACATGTTCCAGCAGACGGTGCCTATGTAGGACAACAACGATCACAGAGTCAAACAACTCAGAGGTACGTACCCACAGTTTACACAGAACACCATCCATACACAAAAGGTGGCCTGTATGTGTGTTGAGTCTAGGGCTAGGTATGTGTGACACAGTTGAAAATGAAGCCATGTGGGCCCCTGAAATGGCGGCTGCCTGACCTCTAAAGTGGGACAATGGGATGTGAGGTAACTGTGCTGGCGTTGTACACCGTCGCAATAGGCGGGTGAAGACCGCGGCGCTATGCTGCATTGGTTAACATTGGACCCTATGGGTCCCAGGAGCCAATGACGATGTAAGCCCGCGGTGACGGTACCCACCCCGCGGACGTGACCGCCATTTTCTATCTGTTCAATCACTCGATACCTGATCTTCAACAGGAGAGGACCTACACTGCAAGTGCTGCTGTGACCTCGGTCTGGAAGAGACAATGGCTTGTGCGTCTGGGGAAAGGGCCCCCGCCTTCACATCAGAGGAGTTGGAGTAACTCGTGGACGGGGTCCTCCCCCAGTACAATCTACTCTACGGTCCTCCAGACAAACAGGTAAGTACACAGGGAGCATGTTGAATGGGCTATGCCTGTGTGGAGAGGGCTTGATGTAAGAAGGAAGGGGCAGAGTGCTGCGTGCATGAAAGACGGTGAATGCATGTGCCACATGGCAAGGGTAGGGATGGGGGCCAACCACTTTGATAGTGCTGTTGGTAATGACTTCTCTTCTTCCCCTGTACATTTCATGTAGGTCAGCGCCCACCAGAAGAAAGATATTTGGCGTGCCATCGCCAAGGACGTCCGGACCCTGGGGGTCTACCACAGACAGAGCACCCACTGCCGGAAAAGATGGGAGGACATTCGCCGCTGGAGCAAGAAGATGGCGGAGGCTCAGCTGGGGATGGCCTCCCAACGTGGGAGGGGTGCCCGTCACACCATGACCCCCCTGATGTTCAGGATCCTGGCGGTGGCCTACCCGGAGTTGGATGGGCACTTGAGGGCATCACAGCAGACACAAGGGGGTGAGTACACTCTCATTCTGCTGACTTTGCGCACAGTGGAGTTGTCTGGGTGGGGGAGGAGGGCTGTGGGTTTCCCTAGGCCAGGGTGAGTTCCGTACGCAAGGCCCCTCCGTAAGGCAGGCCATGTGGCACCCCAGCCCACCTCTGTAGAGTGCCAAGTACAGCTATTCATGCTCCTGTTCATCTATGTGTGCAGATGTCGTCCATAGCCTTGTAGGCAATTTCCCAGGAATTGAAAGTGGAGCCCAAGAGCGCAGCGTAGTGCAGGGGACTTCTGTGTCTGTCTTGTCCTCCAACGGTAGCGGTAATCCATGCACTCAACATGTCTTTCTTCTGTGGTCCCCCCCCTTTTTGTGGTCTCCCTGTTCTTGTGTGCATTAGCATAATCAGGCGGAGGAGCAGTGGCACCGGAGCAGGAGGGAGCTGCATCCCACAAGTCCCTGGAGGGCGAGACTACAGACTCGGAATTCACCAGTGGGACGGAGGGCGAGGGGAGCTCCACAGCGGGGACAGGAGCTAACACCAGCGGCACGGACTTGTCCTCTGATAGGAGCTCCCTTGTGGTGGCGGCAACATCTGTGCCCCCCACATCTACAGGTACAGCCGCCACCCCCCCTACCAGCACCACCCCCCCAGCAGCCCCTCAGCCTTTGCCCCGTGCCCGCTCACCCAGGAGGGTGGGCATCACCGTCGCCCCAGGCACCTCAGGCCCTGCCCCAGTCACCCCTGCTGCCCTCAGTGAGGAGGCCATTGACCTCCTCAGGTCCCTCACTGTTGGGCAGTTTACCATTTTGAATGCCATCCAGGGTGTAGAAAGGCAGTTGCAACAAACAAATGCATTCCTGGAGGGCATTCATTCTGGTCAGGCGGCCCTTCACCGAGCTTTTCAGACTCTGGCCTCAGCACTGATGGCAGCCATTGTCCCCGTCTCTAGCCTCCCCCCTCCAACTTCCTCCGCTCAGACCCAATCCCCTGTACCTCTGCCTATCCCAAGCACACCATCAGCCCAGCCTCCACACACATCAACACACAAGAGAAGCTCAGGCAAACATAAGCACCACACATCCCACAGGCACTCACGCAAGCAACACACACATGCAGACACACCAACATCCACTGCCTCCACTGTGTCCCCCTCCTCCTCGTCTCCCTCGTCCCTCCCAGTCTCGTCTACATTCACACCTGCATGCACTACCTCTACAGCCACTACGTCCCTCACCAGCACACCCACCAGCACACCCCGCTGACGTGCAGTCACCACCCCCACTACCATTCACACGTCCCCTGTGTCCTCTCCCAGTGTGTCTGTGACACCCCCTCCCAAGATACACAAACGCAGGCACACATCCACCCAACAGCCATCCACCTCACAACAGCCTCCAGCGCATGCACCTTCAACCAAAGTCACCAAACGTACACCTCCTACTGCCACCACCTCTTCCTCCACTCCCAAACCCCCTCCAGCTACCCGTCCCAGTGTGTCCCAAAAACTTTTCCTGTCCACCCTTGACCTTTTTCCCACACCTCCCCCACCCCGTCCATCTCATAGGTCCCGAAGTTGCACCTCAGCCACAACATCTCCGGGACCAGTGGTGCCTGTAGTCACCGGTATGTGGAGTGCACCGGCCACCAGGACAGCCAGTGTGGCACGGAGCCACAGCACAGACAGTCCCCCACCTGTTAAGTATCAGAAGTTGGCAAGTGCCCAGCGGGAGAGGGGGAAGACTCCAGCCACCAAAGCCGCTCCCAGGGTTCCCGTTGGGAGTGTGGAGTCAGCTGTGACACCTTCCAAGGTGGGGAAGGGCCACAAGAAACCCGGCAAGTCTGGGAAGAGCTGCACGGCGGAGAAGACCGCCATCATCCCCGCTGCTCAGGAGGCCACCGCCAGCCCCAGCCCAGCTGCCCAGGAGGCAACTGCCAGCCCAGCTGCCCAGGAGGCCACTGCCATCATCCCCGCTGCCCAGGAGGCCACCGCAAGCCCCAGCCCAGCTGCCCAGGAGGCAACCGCCAGCTCAGCTGCCCAGGAGGCCACTGCCATCATCCCCGCTGCCCAGGAGGCCACCGCCAGCCCCAGGCCAGCTGCCCAGGAGGCCACCGCCAGCCCCAGCCCCAGCTGCCCAGGAGGCCGCCGCCAGCCCCAGCCCAGCTGCCCAGGAGGCCACCACCAGCACCAGCCCCGCTGGGCCATGAAGGACCGCCAGCACAAGCCCTGCTGGGCCATAAAGGACCGTCAGCACAAGCACCGCTGGGCCATGAAGGACCGCCAGCACAAGCACCGCTGGGCCATGAAGGACCGCCAGCACAAGTACCGCTGGGCCATGAAGGACCGCCAGCACAAGCCCCCTGGCCCATGAAGGACCGCCAGCACAAGCACCGCTGGGCCATGAAGGACCGCCAGCACAAGCACCGCTGGGCCATGAAGGACCGCCAGCACAAGCACCGCTGAACAGGGCACCGCCAACTCAAGCACCGCTGAACAGGGCACCGCCATCTCAAGCACCGCTGAACAGGGCACCGCCAACTCAAGCACCGCTGAACAGGGCACCGCCAACTCAAGCACCACTGAACAGGGCACCACCATCTCAAGCACAGCTGAACAGGGCACCCCCATCTCAAGCACCACTGAACAGGGTACCGCCATCTCAAGCACCGCTAGCCCATGAGCGGCAGGGGCACTGACACAACTGGGTCCGTCACGGGGTGAGTGATGCACTCTGGGCACCAGTCCCCCTCCAGAACCAGTGGAGAGATCCATCCTCTACCCTTGTCCTTCACAGGAAAAAGCACTCTGGGCACCATGCCCCCTCCAGAACCAGTGGAGACTGTCATGCACTACCTCTGTCCTTAACAGGATGAAGCACTCTTGGCACAATGCCCCCTCCAGAACCAGTGGAGACTGTTATCCACTTGAGAGACTGTGGCTTTGCACTCCCCAGGATTATACAGTGGGCAAACCATCCACTGTAGATACTTGAGAGACTGTGGCTTTGCACTCCCCAGGATTGAACAGTGGGCAAACCACCCACTGTATAGACTTGAGAGACTGTGGCTTTGCACTCCCCAGGATTGAACAGTGGGCAAACCACCCACTGCAGAGACTTGAGAGACTGTGGCTTTGCACTCCCCAGGATTGAACAGTGGGCAAACCACCCACTGTATAGACTTGAGAGACTGTGGCTTTGTACTCCCCAGGATTGAACAGTGGGCAAACCACCCACTGTAGAGACTTGAGAGACTGTGGCTTTGCACTCCCCAGGATTGAACATTGGGCAACCCACCCACTGTAGAGACTTGAGAGACTGTGGCTTTGCACTCCCCAGGATTGAACCGTGGGCATGTGGCCCCCTCGTGGATTTGGCGTTGTGCACTCAAGCGGCTGAGGTGCCCCCCCTTTCCCTCCCCCTGAGGTGCCTGTTTTCTTGCTGTCTGATGCCCCTGCAGTGTTCTCTCCGTCATGGTCAAGGATCTTGTGTGGGCCTCGCCCATACCGTGTGGTCCCAGTGTTCCACGGACTTTCTTTGTGCAGTACCTGGACTACTATGCCTGGTATATATTTTGTACATATATATTTCTGCCTACTTGTTTGTAATATATTCCGATGGTTACGCTCATTTTCTTTGGTCTTTGCATTCTTCCGGGGGGGGGAGATTGGGGGGTGTAACTGTGATGTATTGATATGCATTAGTGTGTGTGTTGTAGTGGGTGAGGGTGGGGGTGTTGCGTGTGTGTTCCTGTTTTTTGCCTCCCCCCTTCCCTGTGTCATAGGTGCAGTACACACTGTGGTCTTCGCCGCCGGCGTTCGTGCTCCTGGTAGAGGAGCAGGAAGACTATCGCAGGTAGGATTTGGAGTTCCGGTTCCATGGTGTCCTCGTTCCTCGTGGAGTGTGTAGAGGTGAGTGTTTTCCCTTCGAAATTCCTGTTTCCGACATGTTTTTATCCGCAGTGAATCCGCCCCGGAAAAGGTGGCGGATTGGCCTGTCATAATAGTGTGGGCGGTACATTTTCTCCCACCTGTCTGTTGGCGTTGACCACCGCGCTGTTTGTTTGTACCGCCGTGGCGGTCTGAGTGTTAAAGTGGCTGTCTTTGTTGGCGGTTTCCACCACAGTCGTAATTGCAATTTTTTTACCGCCGGCCTGTTGGCGGTCTTACCGACGCTTTAACACCATCCGCCAGGGTTGTAATGACCACCATAGTCTGCTGTATTCGTTTTTAAAGCGTAGTATATTATTGTGCACCAGAATACAGCAATCTTTAATAGGGTCCTTCAATGATTTCTTCACCATCACCCTCTAACAGCGCCTCTCATCTCTCCATAGCCCCTCTCACACATGTATTTTGTTTGTTTTATAGCACCTTTCTTACCAGCAAAGGGTGGTGGAGCACTTTAAATCACACAATCACATTCACAGACCATGAATCATACGTGTGTAAATACGTTTATCGAAATTGTTGACTAAGGGGACTACAAGGGGTAGGATTCACGTCATCCATACTGGTAGGCATTTTTTAAGAGTGCTTGGTCAAGGGAAACATAAACTCAGGATTCAGAATATAACACAGAGGTTAGGGGTTGACTTTACAAATAACAATTAATTTCTACAAAGACAAAGCCTTTTTAGCAAAATTAGGATAATCAAAGTTTGGGGAAAAAACAATACTTCATAACCTGTAACATACAGTTTGCGTGCAGCTCTTTTTTGGTAGTTCATAGCTCACTGTGCTAGACCATGATTGTAACTTATGAACTGCACAGTAACACAACGTTGTCTTTGATAAAAACAGTATCCCACTGAGCATTAAACATAAAATTCTGTTCTGTGATCAGAATAGTATATGTTCTTTGCATCAGGAATATTAACCCTCTGCACAACCTTAGATGAGCGAAAAATGCCACTAGCCAAAACTCTAATTTCTCTTTAGGAGGTACATTAATCACCAGAGTAATCATGACACTTTTATTGTTACCTGAAAACTGTTGGATATACAAGGAACTCTGCAGTGCCTTTGAAACTACTGCAATACTAAAAAACCGGACCTCCAGTAACAAAATCTCCCCCCCTCTTGCAACCTCCTGGGGAAACTCCCATACCCGCTGTGGCCAGTCCGGCCTTGGTCTGGTCATTGAGCTAAAATGACAACCCCCATCTACATGGGTTGAATATGCACAGTGTCAGAAATCCAATGCCTATCTTCGATCTTTGTGTCTTTAGCATTTTAAGGAAATCCTCCGGGGTCAAGTGAACAGCCTTCAGAAACCTGTAGCACCACAGTTCTCTATAGTTGTGGGTTAGTAACTGTATAAAAGACTGCCAGCTGATTTTATAAGCTTTAAGAGCATTAGCGACCACCAGGGAAATCTTTTCCGCAGCCAGTATATACAACAGCTTCCTATGCCACGTAGTGACCTCTAGCCCCTTGGCTCCCCCTTCCCTTCTTCCCCCCCACAAGGCCAACAAGACCTGAGCCTCAACATCGAGGGCCATGGCGAGCCTTTTGCTTCTGGCAGAGCCAAGTGAGCTGCAGGACAGGAATGGCCTTCCAAGAATAAGGACATCCTTAGGGACTTGAGTATCAAAGGCTCTATTCAGGTCATTTAGGCCATCATCCCAAAATCTCCCCAACCTGGGACATTGCTAATAAAAGGTGCAGTAGGGTGCCTTTGGCCCTGCAACGTCTCCAGCAGTGGTTGTTTCTAGACCGTTCCCGTTACTGATTTTTTCTGGCATTTTATACAAGTAAGTAGATATTTACATTGCATTTTGCAAAAAACAGTATTCGTTGTCAAGGTGTGGGCCCTGTTATATAGTTTTTCCCAGCCTTTAGTGGACCAGTCCTGCGTTGATCCTGTGTCTTGTCCTGGGGAATGGAATCAATGAGAAATCTGTATAGTACCGAAATTAGCACTCAGTTGTGTGGTCCTTCCCTAAAGCATTTTTCAAGGCCTGTGAGTGCTTGAGATGCCTCAGCCTTCATTGTGGGGTGGAGGACCCAGTGTCGGTGGTGTGTGTATGCAAACCGCTCTCTTTCTGGTAATCAAAAAGTGACCTCAAGGTCCTCAACGGAGCAGAACTGGATGATGTTTGAAGAGAATCCTACCCTGAAGCATCTTTCCTCTCTCCAATACTGCTGAAGGCTGAAATTTCTCTAGCAGGTGTAAAATCTGATTTGGGTACGATGGGAATAATTGGGGAAGGAAAGGTAGTGAACTCTGGTCCTGAGGTTACTTGGTCCCAGATGGGCTCTGCGGCCTGCAAACTTGCCAATGAGTGGTCACGGCAATAATGCAGTCTTCAAAGTACTATTGCTGTGCCATTTCTTTCTTCCCCCATTCAAGAAGATACTGGAGCTGAGTGTCCTTGAAGTAGGACAGTAATTGTGAAAATGTCAGACCCGCTTGAATAAGAGAGCACTATGCAGTCTTGCTAGCTGTGTGGGTGGTTTGTTCTACCAGATGTATGTGTTTACGAAGTCTACAGTTGTTAGGGTGGGAGAGGTACAGCAATAGTGTTCCAAAAGTTGCGACTTTGGCACAGCTCTACAAGATGCTCTCTCCCACCTACGGGCAACACAGGTGAATCTGGTTCAATACACCAGCGATGAATGTTAAAGACAGGTTATTGTAGCCCCACAGAGCACTATTCAATGTGTACCTGATATAGAGGTACTGCTTTTGGGTTACTAACAATCCCATAATCGGATCAGGGATACCATGGTATAAGTAACAAACATTATTTCATTATTCACAGCATCCCACACACTTTACTAAGAAGAATGAAGGCTTTTAAGTAAAAACTGTTTATTACTGCAGGGATAATCTGTTTCTCAGTATGTCCAAAGCAACCACACAGGATATCATAAAAACAGCAAGAAGGCATGTTATAAATAACAAAAATAAAATGAACATTTCTAACTTGGTTAAAATGTCCTGTTAAAATGTCATCTAGATTCTAACACCCTAACATATACTTTGATGTGCTATACTAAGATAACAAGGAAGGCAGCTTGCAGCCTAGCATTTCATAGGGAGAAGAGATGACTGCATACTTTTTTGACAGCAAAGGCTGTCTTTATCAGTGGAGGTGTGAAAGCAGTGTTCCCCACGAAGGGCAAACATATGCTGCAGCCTTCTTCAGGAACTCAGCATTAACAGCTTCAGGCAAGATGATGCATCTGCAATGCACTAAGGGGGTCATTTTGACCTCGGTGGTCTTTTGTCAAGACCGCCGAGGGACTGCTGTGCTGAAGACCGCCAGTGGTGGTGGTTTTCCGCTCGGCGTATTATGACTGTTGGCAGCCCTCTGTCCTTTTTCGGATGGAGAGCCGCCAACAGCCATACTAGCGGTTGGCGGGGAAGTGGAGGTTGCTCCACCTCCACCGCCACGCCAACAGAACACTGCCCACCGAATCACGTCCTGTGATTCGGTGTGGCAGTGTTTTGTTGGCGGTGTGGTGTTGGCGGAGTAGCCCCCATGGATCCCGTCCCCTCCCGGAGGATCAACGGACCAGGTAAGTTGATCGTCCGTTAGGGGAGGGGTGTGGGGGGGTGTTGTGGTGTGTGCGTGCATGGGGGTGTGCGTGTGTGTATGAAGAGGGTGTGTGTGAGTGCGTGTATGCTTGTGGGGGTGTTATGTGTTTGGTAATGAGTGTGTGTATGTCTGTAGGTATGTCTGTATGGATGTGTGCGTGAATGTTTGAATGTGGATGTGCGTGTCTGACTGTGTGTGTGGCTGTTGGCATGTATGTCAGTGTGTGTGCGTGTATGTGTGTTGGTGGTGCCTGCGTGCGTGTCGGGTGTGTATGAGTGATGTGATGTTGGGGGTAGGGGTGGGGAGGGGGGTCCTGCCACCTTTGGGGGGTGGCAGGAGTGGTGGGGGGTGTAGGGGAGGGAGTCAGGGTGGGGGGTGGGGGAGACCCCTATCAGTGCCAGGGAATGGATTTCATGGCGGTTCCAAACCGCATGAAATACATGGCGGTCAGCCGGGTCCAAATACTGCCGGCGGTATAGTGACGACCGCCAGGCTGGAGACCCAGGTCTCCAGCCCAGCGGTCGTCTCCGCCCTGGCGGGCGGAACGGAGAAGAGGCGGATGACCATGGCGGTAACCGCCATGGTCATAATTGCAAAAATTTGACCGCCAGCCTGTTGGCGGTCTTACCGCCGCTTTTCCGCCGTCCGCCAGGGTCGTAATGACCCCCTCAGTGTGCTGGCAGTAAGTGACGGTCTCTGGCAGAACCTTGGGTGATAATCTTGGCGAAGGATCTCTCCTGACAAGAGGTCAAGTGACAGTCCTTATATACTAAATCTTATCAGACATTGGAATTTCTGACTTTAGGAATGTTGGGTATAGATTAGATGCATCAAGGTGTGTGTCCCAGATGTTTTCTTATGAACATATAAGGTAAAAGAATGTAAATTCAGACTGCACTATTTCGGCTAGATGTCTGTAGGTGTTCTTATTTAACCTTGACCTGATGAAAAGTAGACATCTGACCCAAGCAAATGTTGTATCAAGTGTTATTTATATGTCATTGATCATATGGCTTGATGCTTTCATAGTTATAAGAAAGATAATGACAGACATGATAATGATACTGCATAAATTAGTGAACATGAAAACATCCAATGTCTAAGATTGAGAAGATGGCAACCTCCACTATCTAAGATAGAGTTGGGCCTATATAAAGTGGATTTGGATCTTAGAGGCTTTACGTCATATCCGGCTGGTACATCTGCATGCAATGTCATAGGGGCATATGTAATCATTACTGATTTAGGGAAATGCATGTTCTCAAGTTACTATGTTCTAAAAGTACCTAGAATAAAATATATGTCATATCAAAATATATATGTAGGATAAGGCAAAGGCAGTCAATATATCATGTATGTAAATGGCAAAAGTGAATCTTGAATATTTTTAAGCCTTACATTAGTTCAAATAATAGCTCTTAAATATTTTATGTGTGTTGGCGATCAAACATACCAGTGATCCTATGAAATAGACCAGATTAAACCATATGTGATATAAAAAGCAAAACTCAAACAAGGACTAAAAAGATTCTATTAAAAAGAAAATGTTATCTTCAGTTTATAGTTCATATAGGACTTTGTGTATATTTAGTGAATATGTATCTTTGGCTGACTCACATTTTGAGCTCATCCCTCATCAGAGGGCATGCCAACATTGTCAGCATATGTGTGACCGTTACAAAAACCATACACAGCGTGTTCATAGTTGTCAATCTATGTATTTAATGGACCAGCAATTGGTTGCTTGTCTGCAGCAGTCAGTGGTAATTGCAGCTCCTATTCAGGAGCTAGAAAGATAACAATGAATGACATGACTCATCAAAAGCTACACTGCAAAGTAACATCGGTGATATTGCTCTGTCATAAGCAACATTGTCTCTGGTCCTCCTGTAGCGGTTGAATTAGTGTTTCCATAATACGAAAAGCCACTGGGGGCTGTTTCCAGCTGTAAGTAAAAGATGATTCAGTTGGAAACTTTATGCACCTGAACACAAGTTTTAATTGTTCAGCATCTATCTTACAAAATGTGAGCATCCAGTGCTCACTGATCTCACATAGACAAGCATGTCCCATGAGGTGTGGTAGAGTCTCTCTGCAGCTTTGCTCAGCTGGATACATTTACTCTATGCCATTGCCCTCCTTGTTGGAACAAGATGATGATAGCACAGCCGATTAGCAGTATGATGATTGGAAATCCTCCTAAAAAGGTTGGAGAACAGAGAATGAAAAAAATACTGAACCAGTACAAATTCGGCTTTCAATTCTGTCACCAAACCAGTTGCAATGTTTTTAAAAAGATGCACAACACCAGTTGTTAAAGATGAATTAAATATCATTTGTAAGATATCTGCAAAATGTGTCAGGGATTGTGTTTGTAACAGCCTCTGATACTCTGATGAAGTTCTGGCTGTTTGCAAATTATAAACCACAACCACCCAAGTCAAAGGGACTTCTTTATGCAATAGAGCAGACACTATCTTGTTTAGATCATCAACATGAATAGATTTCATGTTTATACCGGGCCAATGGATATTCCTAATGCTATTTTGAGGGTGTGAGAACAAGTTTCTTCGACAACCTGGTATTCCTTCTGAAACTGTTATCAGGAATGGCTGGCTGGGTTACAATATATAGCAAGTAACATTTGTTAGAAAAAACTGAAAACTGAGAACCATTATTCAAGAGTTCCTGATGTATGGGAATGGATGTAATGGGAACAGATAAAACACAACTTAACCCTGACATCAAAACACCACACATTCCATGCAATGCTATAGTGTCACACGTAAGGAAGTGCTGCAACTTGCTGTACTAATATAAACAGGGTTATCTTCATTTTCATTCAAACAAATGTGGGGAAAAGGACAGTTCCATGAACAGAACAATTATGAATTGTACATAGTTTGATACCACCCTATTGATTTTTTTTACAGTAATGGAAATGAAATGTTGTGGTGGGCAAGGCAATAATACCATATACAAACCAGGTAATAGGTTGAGTTTCACTGACTGTAAATGGTGTATCTTCATCTTGCTCTGTACTGAATAGTGTGTACAAAGATTATTTCTTGGCCATTGCTTCTGAGTGAGCGTTAGAGTGCATGGTTCAAACAGGGCCATTTCAATAAAAAGTTGTCAAGGCACAAAACTTGGTGTAAGTCTTTGAAGTACCCAAGTCAGTTGTATGGTTGCTCTATACTTAGCCTGTTTATGTTGCAATAAACCTAGGTATCATTTTATGATGTCTAAGGCTGAGGCCAGAATGTGACTTAATGAGTACATTCTCTTAGAAAGTGTGTGCATTACATTGTTGATAACTTTAAAAACTGTCTGTAAGTTTCCTTGACCTCTTTATTGAGTTCTTCCTGCAGCTTCTTATTCTGAATATTTCTGAATAATTGTTATTGATGACGTATATTTCTGTATCAAGGAACCTTTTATTTCTTTTAGGTTGTGGTTCTAGAAGAAAGACAGAAAAGTCCATGTTTTCATTAATTAAGGAAAAGTGTTCCTTTCCTGCTGAAAGACTAAATTACACTCTATTAGGTAACTACTACAGGTGTTTGTGTATTAAAAAGTGGGTCAGGAAGATTACATTTAGGTCCCAGAGTATTGGATAGAAAATGCTGCATACAGGTGTCAGAATGATAAGGTCATAAGACTAAACCTCAGACAGGAAATTGGGTTGAATTATAGCTTCCATTGTGTACCAGATCATTTATACCTGATGAAGAAATATTCATTAAGAATTGCCAATTATTGACCTTAGTAACAGTCATTTTGGGAATACAAGTCTTCTTTAAGTCCTTCATGGTTCCAAATCCTAAATATGTAGTCTGCTGGGTAGTTTTGTTTAGAAACATCATTTCTTTCCGCATTATACAGGCCCAAAATAAGGCATCCTTGCTTTGGATCTGCAAAAATTTGATTCCCCAAAAACGTTTTTCATTAACATTTGCTTTCCAATACTCGTATCCAATGAATGGTAAGTTTTTGACTATGCTCAGTAGAGTAAATGAACTGGTTGGTAGTGATTAGATTTTTTGGAAGCTGCTGTAGCTTCTCTAAAAGGCTGAAGGCTGTGATTTGTCAGAAGTCTGGAAGTAAGGAACTTTCTTTAAGAAATCACAATGACTCTCTGGGGACAGGGCCTCACAACAACAAGAATCATTGACAACCACTTGATGAAAAGAAAAGTCCCTAAATGATCCTTGCATAGGACCATGGAGGAATCAAATCTTTATCACAAAAGCAATAACAAACACAAAGTAGTCTTTGGCCATGAGTGACAGTAGTAGATGGTGAAAAATGTATTGTGAAATATTCAGCCATTTCAAATGTCGTGGGTCTCTCAAGGCCCTTGAAGCGGTACTAGTTCAAATGATGTAATGTCAGGTGCATTTTCAAAGTAAACCATGGAATTACGTTGGACAGTAACCACTGTCATATTGGCAGCATCGGCTGTTTGTTGCACTAAATGCTCTATGTAGTGTGTTAAGCTCAAATTTCCCCAACTAGGAACTGGAGCTAGAAATGCCACTGCTTTGTTCAGAGGGTAAGGTATTCAAAGTAGGGAGAGGCTCGGAGACACTACTCTGACTACTTCTTGGTGTCTGTGGTAGTTAACTATAGAGGACTGGCCAAATAGTGTTTTTGAACCTGGTTCACAGACACCTGTCTGTTTCACCTTGAGCCAAGAAAAGGAGGCAGAATAATAGTTCTGTTGCCTTTTACCCCAAGAACAGTGATAGGTGGTCTGTAAGGTGGTTCAAAATGCTTGCTTGTCATTAATTTTGTTTCTCGAACTATGTCCCCAAACCCATCTGTTGGCAGCAGTAATAACTTTCTTTTCAGAGTTTGCAGCGTCAAATTGGTTTGTGTTGGATAGCTTGTCTCTGACTTTTTGGATAGTCTGTAAAACAATGAATCATTTCTCCATGTCAAATGTATCCTCATCCACCACCTTCCCAGAATTATCTAAGCCAGGCCTGTAGATAGGAACTCCAAAGAGAATCCTGTATGGAGTACCCATCTAGGCATGTTATTTAATGCTCTCTCAACTCCATACAGATTGTGGTATCAACTAAGACCTGAACTTAGCACCCTAGCAGTCAAAGCTTGTTTAATCATGCCACTGCCGTTCGATTCAGCTTTGAACGGGTTGCTGAATGGCAGACAAGCTCCAAAGAGCGGCCTTCGAATCCATGTAAGTCTTTGAGGCGAACACAGGACCGTTATCTGAATGAAAGGAATTGCCACAATTTCCACTAGGCACTGCAAATCTGTTACTACTGCTGAATCGCTTCCATTTCTTTGTGTCAAAACACCTAGGAATCAAGAACATGAATCAGTCACCACCAATGTGTATTTAGATCGGTTAGCGGAGTGGAGGGGACCAATGTGATCCAGAAGGGAATGTTTCAGTTCATGAGAGAAGGTGGCAAGGGTCTTTTGACAGTCAAGTGTTTAATCTGCTGGCACATATCACACTGCCTGACATAGGGCCTGATTTAGAGTTTGCCGGATGGGGTGACTCCATCACAAACGTGACGTAAATTCCATCTGCCGTATTACGATTCCATCATATCCTATGGAAATCATAGTACAGCGGTTGGAATATCCATCAAGTTTGTGATACAGAAACCCATCTGCCAAACTCTAAATCAGGCCCATAGTTCATAGTCTGTTTATATAAACTAGGCCACCAGTACTGTTGCTGTAGCATTGCTACGGTTGTGTTTATTCCTATGTGCAGATGCCAATCACTCATGGGCCTGTTTGATTAAATCTCATCTTGACAGACAATTAGGACTTATTCTGTCTTCCAATACTGGTATCATAACTTTAGGAATGTTATCTGAATTAAGGGTGTAGAAGCATTTGGATGCAAAGCATGCAGGAGGTTTCCCACCTTCCTTTTTTGCATTTATGGCTGTTAAAATATCTGTGTTAATCTTCATTTGAGATCTGGTTAGGACTGCTACTCTGACAGCCTGAATTGCATCATTTGTCACTAGGTTGGCTGCACAGCTCCCTTTGGCGTGGATGTCATCACACATATGGCTCAAAGTGTGTCTCACATGCACCAATGGATACTTATTTTGTAAGATAGCTACCTTTCCCCAAAGCTGTTTATTTTTCTAGTGTTTCCCTTTGAATCTTTGAACCCTGTCAACATCAGGACAGTGCGCACTCTACGGGTGACATAATGCAATAAACTAACTCTTATGAAATGTAATAATTCATGCATCATGTATTAATGCAGTATATTAACCTTTTGCATTGCAGAGATTCATGTTGAAACATCATTAATGCTGTTTGCAGTGTATTGCGCATTTTCAAGGCTTTGCTGCAGTACTACAGGGTGTTGTTAGGGTGTGGTCCCTATTCTAAGCCTTTCTAGATTCCCTTCCTGCAGCCTGGCTGGATGTGGCACGTGGGCGGGGCCTGGGTCTATTTAAGGGACCCAGCCCAGCTCCACGTGCTCACTATTCAGAGGTCCCGGTGCAGAGCAGCAGCATTTTCCTGAGTTCCTGTTCCGAAAGCCTACCTAGGATTTTCAGGCCCTGTCTTCATTTCCTTTGGTGATCTTCAAGCATGGTGGTAAGACGGAGGTCGGGTTAGGCCCCTGACTCCGTTTTCAGAAATAGTCGAGTTTTGGGCCTTTTAGTTACATTGCGTGTGCGATGTTTTTCTTGCCATTTAACTCCTGCAGTTCGGATCGGCAGTGTGCTCGATCGTATCTTGGCATTTAACTCTTGATGGTTGAATCGGCAACAGAGTGCTCGATTCACTCTTGGCATTTAACTCTTGCAGTTCGGATCGGCAGTGTGCGCGATCGTATCTTGGCATTTAAACTTTGATGGTTGAATCGGCAACAGAGTGCTCGATTCATTCTTGGCATTTAACTCTTGCAGTTCGGATCGGCAGTGTGCGCAATCGTATTTTGGCATTTAAACCTTGGTGGTTGAATCGGCAACAGAGTGCACAATTCATTCTTGGCATTTAACTTTCACAGTTCGGATCGGCAGAGTGAGCGATCGTATTCTGGCATTTAAACCTTGATGGTTGAATCGGCAGCAGTGTGCGCGATTCATTCTTGGCATTTAACTTTCACAGTTCGGATCGGCAGAGTGCGCAATCGTATCCTTGCATTTAAACCTTGGTGGTTGAATCGACAGCAGTGTGCCCGATTCATTCTTGGCAATTAAAACTTGCAACTCAGATCAGCAGAGTGCGCAATCGTATTTTGACATTTGGATCCTGATGGTTGAATCAATGGCAGAGTGCGAAAGTTATTCTTGGCCTTTAACTCTTGTGTTTCAGATCGGCAGAAAGCGCGATCATTTTTAGTCATTGAAATCTTGATGCACAGTTTTGATATTTAAAGTGTATAATAATTCTTAAGCAATTGAATCTTGAAGATCCAGACAAACTGTGTCCTTGCAGTATCATTCATGAGATTATCACAGTTTATTCCTAAAAACCAATGTGCCCATTGATTACTGTTATAGTGTGCCTTTGCATTAACATTCATGAACCTAACGCATATTATTCCTGAAAACGAATGTGCTTATTGATCACTGTTATTAAGTAGTTTCTATTCAAAGAATAACTTGAGTTAGTTCAAGGTTCAGAGCCCCAGATTATATTCTAAAGAAACGCTCTTATGAAAGGTTGCATAATCCTTATTTATTTTCCAGGTACTCATAAGGTACTAATAAGGTTATGATATTTAAAGGCTCTTGATCATTCATGTTATCAGTCCATAGGTATCCTGAACAAAGTCTATGAAAGTCAAAGTGTATAATCTGATTATTGTATTCTTAACTATTCCTTCCACAGGTCTCCTTCCACGCTGTTCCAAACCTAAACCCCTTCCGCCACTTGGCCATTCTTTAACTCCGTTCTATAACGGCTAGTAGAGTTTGGAGCTGCCAAGAGGTGGACATATTTGGAATAGGCGCATACCCCGCAGATCCTGACTCCCTGACAAACCCATTCATACACCAATGCTTCCAATTGACATTGGAACCTTACACCCAGAAGAATGAGTCAGACATGATAAGTGTGGGAACTGATGAGTCAGCCTTCTGTAATGCAAGTAACAGGGCATGTAATTCTGCATATGTGCAGTACTGTTGTGTAAGTGCACTTGGGATTAACTCACCATCCTTTACCACACCTTGTACTGCTGCACAGTCTGCACAGCATTTACATTTTGTTCCTACTGCAGGTTGAGCAGAGCCATCTGTATACAATATGCTCTGGTAAAACTCAATGGGTAAAGTGGCTGGAGTTGGAGCAACGTCCTGTTCATATTAGAGTAAAGCTTGTGCACGAACAGAGGGATCATACTGAAACTTTACATCCACTGCACTTAAAGAAGAGGCCCACTGTAGCCATCTTGGATATAGGTTGCGAGCATTAGGAATGCCTACCTTTTTGGCGGGCTCTACTGCTGGTACAGGAGAAAAAAAAGGATTTGTTTTCCCTGCACCAAAGAGCTCTCCTTTAAAATAGCTGTTTGCACAGCCATCAGAATGTTTTCAATGGAAGCAAAATGTGCTTCAGTCAGGGAACACAAGTGAGACTTGTAAGTAATTGGGACTGTTTGTCCATCACTGCAAGTTACATAGGTATAACCATAGTGACTGGGTATGACTGTGATAACTAGGTTGATTTTGTTATCCCTGATTTGTACATATTTAGTCTCAAGCATGTCAGCTTGTAGGACACACAAGATATCAGTGTTGCCGTTCAGCCATTGTTTAGATGAAAACGTAGGAGAAATCAGGCCACACAAGGGCTTCATTCTCTCAGTGTAGTGAGGCATATAATACACCCAAAGCTAACAAACCCCAAAAGGAATTGCAATTTTTTCCCTGTAGAAGAAGGGTGTAAGGTAGCGCACTTCTGAAGAACGTCTGGAGCAAAACCCTTGCTGGATAATTTATATCCTGGGAAGGCCAACATCAGGTAGGGAATTGTGGATTTTTTAAAATTGATTTTGTAACCATGCTTTGTTAATATGGTCACTACTTTGTTTACGCTGGTTATTTGTAGATTTAAATCATCATCAGTAAGATAGATATCATCAGTGTTTGACAATACCTTGGGATCTGGTTGTAAGATCTCGAAGATAGGTGCTCAGAATAAGCAACAGCTCTTCTTATAGCCCAAGGGAAAACTGTAGAAACTAAAAGGCGATTAGATACTCACTTTCAGGGCCTATGTTCTGACTAAAAAAACATTGGAAATGTCCGAGGTTGTTTTATATATTTTCCACGTCAAGTTGGCCATTAAATGTGTGCTATGTGTGTTTTGTAGTGCATACATTTGTGTGTGCAAATTCAAATTCCTATAGTCTGAGACTATTCTATAGGATCCGTAGGCTTGGAGAAGGGAAAAAGGGGGATGTTTATTGGTGATAAACAATGCTTTATTATGCCCTGGCACTGCAACTGATCTAATATTTCATTTATGGCACATTTGGTCTCTGGCTTTAAAGGGTATTGAGTTTGTGTTTGTGGTTCATTACATAAGGGAATGGCATGTGAATTAGAGTATTACTTCCACCTCACTTGAGGTCTATAGATGGCTGGTGCTAGTCTTATAGCCCATTCACTAGCATATATTTACCTGATATCCTCAGGACCTATGGGAGAGAAGGCTACCCTTATGTTTTTTTCTCCTCAGGTTGCTTCCCTAGTAAAGACTGGAGGCCAGTCTTCTTTTGCAAAGATGATGTCATAATCATCAGATAATTGTGAACAGAAGACTGCTTTGATAAAAGGTGGTGTGTCTTATTCAATTTGTATGTTTAAACTGTAAACCTAGTTAGTAGGATTCAAATGTTTAACCGGAGTATCAATCTGTACCTAGTGATCAGTTGGATTTGCATCCAGAAACCTCTGAAGCATCTAATACTATTGTGACTTCCGTGGTGCTGTCTTGGAGTGCTGTCACCCGAGTCCTGCTTCACATAAGGACTTACAGCTGGATTGGCATGCTTCTTAGAAAGTCCTGCTACTTTATTCTTCTTTACTGGAATTTTAGAGTCTAATCCTCTTGCTTTGCTCATTACACTGATGTCAGTCTTGAGCCTGGCTTCACTTTTTCTACTGCACTCCCATTTTATTTGGTACTCAGATCAACTCACCCTTTCCTTTGTTTTACTGTCAGTGTCCTTAAAGGAAGATAAAGAGTGGCTATCTGAATACTGATACCGTTCATACTTTTTAATTTATTTGCAGTCTCATTAGTTATAACCACCCCTGCCAGATTGATCCATTTTGTCTTTTATGCCTCTCATTTGATATTGTTTAGTTTGATAGAAGACACTGTGGATAAGTTTCCCATTAACATCATTCCTAAGTCCAGAGCTGGTGCAGATCCATGCTAATTTTGAAACTGTCTTAGTACATCAGGGAAAACTGCATATGAAGGTGTCCCCTGTATATTATTAGTATAAATAGATGCAAAGTTACTTCCCAGGTATTACACTCCTCTACAGAAGGCACCATTCCAAGAGTGAGGCACACGGTCAATATTGAATGTTTGTCTTGGGGGGTAATGTATGGATACCCTGCCTCCAATTGATTGATCTTACGTGCACTCCATAAAGCCATTTAAAAATGCCTCGTGGGTACTTTTCCCATGATAGCATTAATAGTCTGTGGACTAGTAGTCCGTACCTGTATACGAATAACAGGTCCTGCTGTGACAGAGGGTCTGAAGCTCAAAGTACGCTGTATGACCTGTACAAGTCTCCTATATAAGGTAACTGTATAATTTATCACCCCTATCACTACAGCATATGTTACGTTGTTAGAGCGAGGAACAGGAGGGTAGCCAGACAAAACAGGCCACGTAGCCCCTTCATTGCTCAGAGGCCCAAAACTGCCATTTCTGTGTGTATGTGGCAACTGATCACTGAACCAATTCGGGTGTTCCTGGTAAATTAAAGGGATTCTCATATCGTGGTAAGCTTTATAGTGTGGCAACGGCTCTGCCACTGCATATTTTTTTTAACTAACCAGGGGCAGCATCAATAGGCTCGAACTCCACTCAGGAGTAGAATGGCTCTAAGGCATATGCTGGATATGCTGCTGTTACAAAAGTAACTACCCCTGTCTCCCAGTTGGGGACACCTTGAGCTTTGAGATGCTGAGTAACTGCTTCCCTGTAATCTGCTCCTATCACAATAGGTGCTGCCATAGTGAATGGATTAGACTGTATTGCGAAATAGAAGAATAAAAAAATCCACATAATGGGGAATAAACTTTTAAGAGTCAAGCTTGACAAACTTATGGAAATAGGTGTTCCTCACCCCCATTAGGTGGTAACCTTGATTGCTACGGACAACTCTGTATCGATGTAATGATTGTTCAGGTATATGTGAATAGTAAAAAATTACTCAAGGTATGACCATAATATACGTCGCCCCACATTGGGAGCCAACTGTTGCATAAGTTACGACCTTGGTGCAGCTCTACAAGATGTGCTTTCCCACCCATGGGTGACACAAGTGAACTTGGTTCAATGCACCTGCGATGAATGTGAAGGACAGGTTACTGTTGCCCCGCAGAATACTATTCAATGTGTACTTGTAATAAAGGTGTATTTTGGGGTTATTAACAATACCATAAAAGGATCAGGGGCACCTTGGTAACAGGGGACAGAACCTGTTTATGGTGATCGGTTATAGCAAGTTCATGCTTGTGTGATTTATTGGCCCATCTCTTTCTATAACCGGAGGATAGTGATATAAAAATACTCCCAGTGTATGTTTGAAGAGATTCCCCAGGAGCTTTGGGGGCTATATTTGGTGTGTCATTCACATGCAGAAAGATCACAATCGGCTCCCCCAGTTCAGCTCTATTGACAGAGCCTCTCAATAGATACTCATTGAGTTTCTAAAGTAATGAAGAGGGTTTGTGGAAATCCAACAACATCATCAATTGGGCGTGATCTGAGAGGGCAATCTGTCCTTCTCTAAATCCTGAATTGCAGGCATCAGACAGTCATCTGATAGGAAGTGCTTTAATTAAGCATACAAGCTATGTGCTGTGGAGTAAAAAGTATAGTCCCTATGAGAGGCATGGACAGATCTCCAGGATGCTCTAAGTCTAAGTTCCTGCAGCCACTTTTGAAAGTGTGATTAAGCAGTCCCTGTGGTGTCAGAGCTCCTTTTGCATGTTGAATGGCTTCTGATATGGATGTCAGAAAGAAGGGCTCCCGGTGAGAGTTGGGGACATAATGGTTGACACCAATGTTCATTTAGGAATCTGTCCTAAAGGCCTGTCCCAGCGTCCAAGAAGAACTTGGATTTCATTCTACTAGTGTCAAAGAGCTAGGAGATGGATCTCCTGTAGCAGGCAAATATTAGCTCTGGAATCACAAATGAACTTAAATATTGCAACCATTTAGTCAGGGCTTGACACCCTTTGTAGTAAGGTAAGTTATCTTTATTGATGTTAATGAAGATGCACCAAGCTCTGCCGGCTGGGTTACGTCTGTAACTCTCAATATCTATGCTTCCTGTGCATGGGGATACCATGCTGCTTGTAGCACCTGCATGTGTGCTCATCCATGATCAATTATCTCCTTTGCCCCAGAAAACAATGTAAAAGAACATTAACAGTAAGTGAATGATCACATAGCAAGAGCACAAGGTCAGAAAGTCTACCGCAGGGGTATTCAACTTCTAGCGAAAGTATAGTCCTCGCCTCCCCTGACTCGCAGCTATAACAGCCTAAACATCTGCCCTTCATCAGCTAAGTGTTCATCTCTGCTTGTTTAATGAGGGACTGTGAGTCTTCCATCTCATTAGTGGCATCACCCCTTTGAGAAGTCGCTGGCAGGTGTCTTTCAACCTCCCTGAGGGCATTATCCACTCTCACAATATCAACACCCTTCCCTACGCCGATGACAAACAACCCATTCTCTCCCTCATAGGCAAGGTCCAGTAACCAGACTGTTAGAATTGGGGTCTTTGTTTGGCAGTCAGGTTACCCCCTGTCCAAGCAAGAACCCTCACTCTAGTCAGGGTAAGTCAAACACAATCCACATTATCCTGTGCCCACCATTAGGTTAAGGTCAAAACGATCAAGGTTTGAAAAATACAAGTTGAGATATCACTTTTGTAAGGATAGAGGCGGTCATTCTGACCTTGGCGGACGGCGGAGGCCGTCCGCCAAGGTACCGCCGTCAGAACACCGCACCGCGGTCAAAAGACCGCGGCGGTGATTCTGAGATTTGCCCTGGGCTGGCGGGCGGCCGCCAAAAGACCGCCCGCCAGCCCAGGGCAAATCAACCTTCCCACTAGGATGCCGGCTCAGAATTGAGCCGGCGGAGTGGGAAGGTGCGACGGGTGCAGTTGCACCCGTCGCGTATTTCAGTGTCTGCTAGGCAGACACTGAAATACTTTGTGGGGCCCTCTTACGGGGGCCCCTGCCGTGCCCATGCCATTGGCATGGGCACGGCAGGGGCCCCCAGGGGCCCCGCGGCACCCCCTACCGCCATCCTGTTCCTGGCGGGAGAACCGCCATGAACAGGATGGCGGTAGGGGGTGTCAGAATCCCCATGGCGGCGGAGCGCGCTCCGCCGCCATGGAGGATTCTGACGGGCAGCGGAAAGTCGGCGGTACACCGCCGGCTTTCCGCTTCTGGCCGCGGCTGTACCGCCGCGGTCAGAATGCCCGGCGGAGCACCGCCGGCCTGTTGGCGGTGCTACCGCCAACCTCCGCCATGGCGGTAATTACCGCCGGGGTCAGAATGACCCCCAGAGTCTTTTAGATCTTAAAAACAACAATGGTCTCTTGCGAGCGCAAAGTACCTGGTTTGTGTCTAAATTATCTGCACGGGACCGCAGAGGAGGACATGCGTGGAAAATGGGGAGATGTGCGTTGGTTTCTCTGGGTGCACACAGATGCTTTACCATGCAGCAAGGGCTTTGCGTTGATTTCCGGCACTCAGACTTGGATCCTCTTCAGGTTGCGGGGTATTTGGATGCCCCGGGGACGATGCAGAAAAATCCTGGGCATGCAGGACGAAGTCAAAGGTGCTGCCTTAATCCGATGGCCGATGTGGGGCAATTTCTGTCGCACAGCAGGTGCTGCATCGATTCCTCTCACAGGAAGTCAGGCTGCATCATTCTGGCTCGGCGATCCAGTGGGCCGTGCGTCAAAGTTCTGGTCGCAACGCTGGCGCTGTGCTGATTTCCACTCGGGGAGCCAGGCTGTGTCATTCCGGTTCAGCGATGCAGTGATTTTCTCACTGCAGGGCAGGCTGTGCTTTGATTCCAGCAGGCTGTGTATCGATTTTCGCAGCACAAGGAGTTCTTTGCAGAGATCTCCTTGTGTACAGAGACTTTTTGGCCCTGAGACTTCAGGAAACAGGAGGAAAGCTCAATCCAATCCCTTGGAGAGCACTTCTCAGCAGAGCCAGAGGGCAGCAAGGCAGCAGGGCAGTCCTTTACAGCAAAGCAGTCAGGGGAGTCCTTTGAGCAGCCAGGCAGCTTCACTTAGCAGGTTGCAGGTTCTGGTTCAGAGTTTCTTTACAGGGAGGTATGTTATCAAGAAGTATCTGAGTTGGTAGGGTCGGACACCCGGTGTAAATACCCAAATGTGCCTTTGAAGTGGGGGAGACTTCAAAGAGTGGCTTAGAAGTGCACAAGGTCCCCTTTCAGTTCCATCCTGTCTGCCAGAGTCCCAGTAGGGGGTTTGACAGTCCATCGCGTGAGGGCAGGCCACTGTCCTTTGACATGTAAGTGTTAGGCCATCCACCCTCCCAGCACAGGAAGACCCATTCAGTATGCAGATATGTGCAGGTGCGAGTGAGCATCCCAAGTGAGATGCACACGGGAGCTGTCAGCTAACCCAGCCAAACATGGATTGGAAGGCACAAAAGGATTTAAGTGTAGAAAAATGCTCACTTTCTAAAAGTGGCATTTCTAGAATCGTAATATTAAATCCAACTTCACCAATAAGCAGGATTTTCTATTACCATTCTGGCCACACTAAATATGACTTGATTCAATCAATCAATCAGTGTTTATAAAGTGCACCTACTCACCCGTTAGGGTCTCAAGGCACTGGTTACTCCTTTCAAATCAGAATCTACCACTCATACAGTATATGAGGGTAGCCCTAATGCTAGCCTATGAAAGTAGCAGACCTCACAGCAGTTTAAAACGAATTTAGGAGTTTTACACTACCAGGACATATAGAACACGCATGTTCATGTCCTGCCTTTTACCTACATAGCACCCCCTCCCTATGGGCTACCTAGGGCCTACCTTAGGGATGACTGATATGTAGAAAAAGGGGAGTTTAAGGCTTGGCAATTACTTTTAAATGCCAAGTCGAAGTGGCAGTGACACTGTACACACAGGCCCTGCAATGGCAGGCCTGAAACATGGTTAGCGAGCTACATATGTGGGTGGCACAACCAGTGCTGCAGCCCACTAGTAGCATATAATTTACTGGCCCTGGGCAGGCACATGTATTGCACTTGACTAGGGACTTACAAGTAAATTAAATAAGCCAATTGGGTATGAGCCAATGTCACCATGTTTTAGGGAGAGATCATTTGCACGTTAGCACTGGTTAGCAGTGGTAAAGTGTGCAGAGTGCTAAAGCCAGCAAAAATGAGGTCAGAAAAAGAGAAGGTGGAAGGCAGAAGGTTTGAGGGTGACCCTATAGAAAGGTCATTTCCAACACAGGCCAAGTTCATTGCCTGCATGACTGAAATTACCCACGGGATGAAGCCCAACTGTTTAAAGCTGAACACAAACAAGACAAAAATCATTGTCTTCGGGAACAGCACATCACCGTGGAACTCCACCAGGTGGCCAACAGAGCTTGGACCGACACTCAACTCCACCATGCACGACAAGAACCTTGGGATCATTATAAACAGTAAACCCGACAAGCCAGCACAAGTCAATGCCGTCACCACTTCATGCCTCCATTCCCTGAAGATGCTGATCAAGATTTTCAAATGTCTCCCAATCAGCACCCGGAAAACTGTCACGCATGCCCTGGTCACAAGCAAGCTGGACTAACAGGAACACCCTCTATACCAAGATCATGAAATGAAATCATCAGAAAGCTGCAGACCATTCAGAAATTATCAGCCAGAATCAGCCTCAACATCCCACACCACACTCACATCATACCACACCTGAAGGAGCTCCACAGGTTCCCCTTTCACAAACAAGCATAATTCAAACTCCTCAGCCACACTTCCAAGACACTTTATAACAATGGCCCAGCATACCGCAACAATCGCATCTGCTTTCACAAACTTTCCAGACACCTCTGCTTGTTCTGGTTCCTACTTCCACAAACCCCACACATTTGGAAAACGAGATCCAGGGGCCCAGCGGGGATCTCGGCCGCAAATGGAGCCGGCAGACAGTGAAAAGATGCATGGGGCCGTGGCAGGGGGCCCCTGCACTGCCCATGCCAGTGGCATGGGCATTGCTGGGACCCCCAGGGGCCCCATGACTCCCCTTTCCACCAGCCTTTTCATGGCGGTTCATGGGGGATTTAAACCGTCGGGACCAATGTGGCGGGAAACCGCCGGTCCCTGGCGGTGCGGCCGAAGTGCTTCCGCCGCGGTCGTAATTCCCCTGGAAGCACCGCCAGCCTGTTGGGGGTGCTTCCTCCAAAACAGCACTGGCGGTCAGAGACCACCAGGGCTGTAAAGACCCCCAAAGTCCTAACACAAGCAGCACCCTTTTAAAATCTCCTGAGTGCCATTTGTGGTTGCATAATGGAGCTAAGAAAATGCAATTCAAGGTGCAAAAATCAACAAGTGGAGGAAGATAATTCTCCTTCCAGGAGGATTGAAACCACGGCTGACTTTACTACAGAACAAGCATCTATGACACTGCTACAAGTAATGCTAAATGATGCAGTAGCAGCAATTGTTAAGTAGCCAAGTTGACAGCCTGAAGCAATTGCTAATGAACCAGAAGGAGAGCAGGAAAACAGGGGCCACTACATACAATGGACGGGTTTAGAAGAGGAAATACCTGGCTTTTCCTGAGATTGCGCCAGAAGATGAAGAACAAGATTTTTGCCAACAGTATTAGCGGTATGGTAGGAGGTTGAGAAGCTGAACTTTGAAAGGTTTCTCTCTCAAAGGCACCCTTTGCAGGGGTTAAGTGAGGAGTTTCATCCTAATAATAATGCTGATTCCTTAAGGTCTGTTTTTTTACATGGTTCCATCATCTCTGAAGATGCATCCCAGTCAACCCATTGGATAAGAAGTTGGAGGTTGCAATTAAGCGCTCTTAAGGAGCTTCAAATGTCTCTGTATATGCTAACAGATATATAACTTACTTTTAAGCTCTTGGAGCCAGTTTACAGCGGGGAAATGACTATAGTTCTATCTAACCCATGATGGAGCAGCGAGTTGGATTCCTCTTGGACAGCTAGTTTGTCTCCTTCTGTGCTGCTGGTCTTGAATCTTGGACAGCTGTGTGTAAACAGCTAGGGATATGATCAATGGGGTACTGACAGCTTGCAAAGTAAAGTTTGATGCATATTCCATTTTCAGAAACAAATGTTTTCAGCCCACAGCTATAGGAAATTGATAAATAACTGACAGAGGACCATAAATTAATGGCAACAGTTGATTTATTTAAAGAAACAGGCTCTGATTTCAGAGAGATGCTTGCTTTCTTCAACTTCTAAAGAATAAAGCCAGCCTGTTCAAGAAAGGGGCCATGGCTGGGCGTGGGCCCTATCCCTAAAAAAACCTGTTCTGGTGCTCCATTCCTACCCTAGGCCTCTATAACAAGGTCCAGGCAATATGCCAGTGGTATATTTCAAAGATACTTCCATGAGTGGTCATTTAAAAAACATTGAACATTTTTGAGACAATTTGATTTCAGACTCCTGGGCCTTGCAGACAATTCATCATTGATACAAACATAATTTCTAAGATTGTCCTTCAAACACCTTCAGAATTATACCAGCTCCTTGCTTTCCTATCCACCACCAGGCTCTCGTGCAAAGAGTGCAGAAGTTGCTGAAATCCACAACTACTTATTCCCATTTATGGTTCAGAAACACTTAGGGAAGTTCTTTCCTCTCTGATCTGGATCTGAAGGATGTTAACTCTTTCATTCCTCATGTTCCATTCAAAATGGTGACTTTTTAATCAATTCTCCCTATGTTTTTCTCCAGAGACTACTTGGTGTAGTTGGATCTAAAAGATGCTCATCTGCACATACTGAATCTCAAAGGGTTTTTCAATTCTGCACCTGGGAACAACAATATCAGTTCATAGTTCTACCATTCAGCGACTCTTTATCCCTGAAGGCATCCTGGAGAGGGCACTGTTTAGGCGCAAGCAACCAAAATGGGAATGCACAGCAATGTCCTATGGCCTGTTAAAATTCAACAAAATTACAAAAGCCCTAATCGACTGTAGCTGGGGCCTGTGGTGTCATCTGGAGAAATGATCAGTGACTTTATGGTGGAAAATCAGATTCTAAGACTGGAGAATGTCTGATTTCCAGGAAAAAACTATTAGCCCCTTAAGGACGGTCCAAAATAAGATGATAGGTGAGACCACATAACCAGAAACAACAGCGGAGGACACAAGCTGTCAAGAAGTGATGGCATGGGGCAAGCGGGCCGAGCAGAGGCCTAATAGCATGTACTAATCTACCCTACTACCATTGGCAAAGGGCAAAGGTCATTTGGAGTACTTATAGAATAAACAATTATGCCCAAACCCCACGGAAAGGCAAATACTGCAACCCACCCAGTCTGTGAGAATACGGCATGAGAACAGCTTGAGTAGTGGCAGGATTATTGAAGACCAGACTACCCTGTTGCAGTGCAACAGAGGCAGAACTGGAGAATAAGAAACATAGCCAGTCCAAGGAAGTCTTACAATGACAGGCAAGAATGATAAGAATATTTTAACTGTAGGAAGGTACAGATCTTCACCTGCAGGGTCAGTCTGACCCTCAACTCACTCATGCAATCATTGATTGAACTGGCTTGCACTGACTAGTTTGGAGCTGCTCCCTTGCCCACACACTGCAGGTGTTCCCATACTTCCTTCTTAGCATCATTAAGGGTAAAATTGTGGTTCTAAATCTGGCTGTTCCCCCTTCCTCCCATTTACCATGCAGACAAATGTTGGCCCTTTACAGTCACTGTGCAACGTATGTACAAGGTGTTGTGGGACAGCACTTTCAGGCCTCATGATGACCATCTATGCCATGTCACTCAAATCTTCTTGGTCTCCTGTATATAAGGACAAACAACACCTGACAATGTAAATGTTTGTAAACACCTACTTCATGATTCCATGTGAGTTGTATCAGGAAATGGGGTCACTGGATCATCCAACACCCAGTCTATTCCACCCCAGAGACAGAGATTCTTTGTACTGCCATCACCAGCCTTCCTTAATCCACTGCCCCAGCCATAATCCTAGCATGGAGTGGACTCCATATAGAGTGCATTCCAATTTACTTGCATGTACACATCAATACCTTCAATGTTCATAAAGAAAGCAGGCTTACTAGGTTATGTCACAAACACATATTGAAGGGGAGGTCAGACTGAGAGACATTTACTGGCGATCTAATGGAGTTGTTCTGACTTTGTTACCAAAGTTATCTGCGCTTAGTCACCTTTCATCTTCCAATTCCTTCATCTGTGAGAATGACAAGATTCATCTACACTACAGTACCTGTTGATCAAGTCCTGGATAACAGTCATGTTATATCTTTCTTGCTAACATGTAAATTATAATTGAAGGGTGTTTCTTTCATCTTTCTTTGATACTGTTTAATCTGCTTTTGGGATAGGGATGTCTCCTTCATACTATACTGGCATGCTTCCCTGCCTTGTGTGCCCAATTTCATATTTATCTGGTATCTTGACTTCTATTTTGGCCCTGTGTGTGCACAGATGCCTGAAAATGCCCTGACTCTGCGAGGTCCTCCTGGACCTGTCCTGTGACCTAGAAGGACATATTGGGCATGTCCTCATAGTGGACAGAGGACTACTGTTTCTGTCCTTGTAGTGGTGGCAACATACCATGGTTCTGAGAATGAAAGGCCATTTTATGCAAGTCAGTGAGAGACTGGTCTACTGTCCCCTTTGTCTAAAGTTCTGCTGTTGTGTGAATAATGGGAACTTTGAGCAGACATCTTAAATGAATGTTGTATATGTGTAGTGTGCCTGTGGCATGTGTTCAATTGTAGGACATTGTGTATGTATGAGTCTGAGTACTGAAATCAGTGGCTACATTATGGATGTCCCTGGTTTAGCATTACACACAATGGAGGATAGTGACAGCTTCCTGATACAGTGTAAGTGTAGTCCTAGCATTCCTGTCCCTGTGAGTTGTAGATGTTTACAAAGAAGTGAGAGGTGTGGAAACAGCGCTAACTTCAGAAATTCTTTGAAAACTTTGCAGTCAGAGGGCTGTGGCATTGCCCCTTGGTGGATAGGAGAGGAGAAGGGTAGGACTACAGTTTCAGTTGTTCGAGGTAAGGAGGTTTCTAAGTTAGACCTGCCCTTGTCTATGTCTCTGATTACTGATTCAGTGATCCTGATCATAGCCAGGTGCAAAAACCCTGTATGTCATGGTGCCCATATTGTGGGCATTCCAGTTTGGAGAAAGCCTAAGTGCTAGCTAGTGTTGGAAGCCTCACAAAGGGTTCCCCAGTTGTGCAGTTGCTCTGTGGTTGCCTGCCAGGGTCACAGCTATTGATAGCGCAGCAGGTGCAATGGCACTGGGGCCCAGTGGTGTGACGGGCCCACTTCACCCCAATTAGGGCCAGATGTAGCAAGGTTCCAAATTGCGAGTTGCAATTTGCGAGTCCCAGCGACTCGCAAATTGCAACTCGCAATTTGGAATGCAAAAAGGTGTCTCAGACACCTTCTGCGAGTCGCTATGGGGTCGCAAAGACCCACCTCATTAATATTAATGAGGTGGGTCGCAATTTGCGACCCCATAGCGATTCAGGGCACTCACGGAGATGGTGGCCTGCTGGGAACAGCAGACCACCATGTCCGTGACTGCTTTTAAATAAAGCAGTCTTTTTTTTCAAAAGGAAAACGAGCTGCACTTTGAAAAAAAAAACGAAACCTTTAGTTTCGGTATTTTTCAGGGCAGGTAGTGGTCTATTGGACCACTGCCTGCCCTGAAAAATAATTTGTTTTGCCAGACACAAAGGGAAAGGGGTCCCATGGGGACCCCTTCCCGTTTGTGCCTGGGTTACCATCCACTGCAAGTGGATGGTAACTGCGCTTTCATTTGCAACCGCAATCACATACCATTGCGAGTCGCAAATAGGAAGGGAACACCCCTTCCTATTTGCAAGTCGGAAATGCATTTTGCGAGTCGGTTCCGACTCGCAAAATGCATTTCTACATAGCAAAGTGGCTTTAGCAACTCGTAAACGGCAATTTTTTCGCCGTTTGCAACTCGCTAAAGCTTTGCTACATCTGGCCCTTAGTGCTTTATGACTATGAAACCAGGGAATTGCATCGTGGCACTCTGGCTAGGCAACGTTTCTGGCATGAACTGCAGAGGGCCTATGTGTTTCCACAGCCCCAGTAAACGCTTCAACGGCATTAGGGCTTTCATTGTCCCACTTGAGACTTAAATTGCCTTGGTGCTTGCATTGGCCCAGTTGGGCTGCAACTGCTTCATTGACCCAGTCGGAGATGCAACTGCTTTGGTGTTCACTTTGGCCCAGATGAGGCTGAAACTGCTTGACTGAGATAAGCGGAGTAGAACCACAAAAAAAAACATGACCAGTACTACTGTGAGGTTAAAAAGTAATTTATTTTCTAAAATTACAAGTACTGATCTTTATATAGAGGTTAATGTATCTGTTGATTGATTGTTGAAATCTGAGCTTGTGCTTCCAACACCACTTCATTGAGAAACCTGAGGCTGCTCGCTCCAGCTAAGCTGAAAGTCAAGTAAGGAAAGGGATCAAGAGGCATAGTACAATGGATTTCTGAACACTAGTGGCAAACCACCTTAACCACCATGGTTGAGTCTTGGAAGCCCCTGCCTGCCTTGTGGCCCCTCTGAATGGGGTCTGATGTGGAGGTTTACTGTTTGTTTAGAAAGGTGACCCTCCAGTAATCCCGCCAATTAACATTTTTACTCCATAGAGTATGCATATATGTTTCTAAATGAAGACATCCTAGTCATTAGGCCACGTGGTGAATGTGGTGCACAGGCAGGCAAAATGTTAACATTACTCATGGGCAGATTATGACAGAGGCTGGAGGTTTCACCTATTAAAAAAACAAAACTAAGTATTGGGAGCAAATTCTGTAAGGACAAGATTCATGGTACAGCCACAGGTGCATCGTGGGCTCGGAAGCAATTACCCACTTTTGATCATGCTACAGGGGATGCTCAATGTCCCAACTGGCTTGATTGCCAGAAATATGTCTTTATCCTAATCGGTGGTGTAGTGAACCACCCACTCTCACAGCTGAAGTGAGGTGGGTAGTGAGGTGACACTTGGCCCAGTGTGCTGTTAAGCTGGGTCCGATGGAACACTGATTACATGATTCTGGTTCTCTTCAATCTGCTGGTCTGCAGATACATGCTAATAAATAACAATGAAGGTGAATTTGGCATCCTTCAGTATGTTAGTTGGTGGTGACCAAGTGAGTCAAGGTTTACGAATGAGAGAGAGAAAAATTTGAAAAAGGGAAAAACATGAGAGAGTGTATGAGAGAGAGAGAGAGGCAAACAGTACCAGCAAGCAGTAGAGAAAAGGTAGAAAATGGAAGAGACAGAAAAAGCAAGAGGAAATAAGAAAGATGGTAGATAGACTGCATGTAGGGATGTACTTAAAAATGTAAATAAAGAAGGGCAGAAGGAAAGAAAGAAGGCTGAAATGAAGGAACGAGGAAAAGGTAACAGGATGGATCGATGAATAAAAAGGTGAAGGAACAGATGGAAGGGTGGAAGGATGGATTGACATATGGAAAGAAGGCTAGAAGGGTGATACAAACTCTCAGCTTGCTCACTTCGCTCCCTCTGTGCTACTAGAAGTATGGTTCTAAGCGAACAATTAACATTTTCTGGCTTCTCCCTTTGCTTCCCTAGGTGGGCACAGACCAAAAATGTTAGAATAAATCAACAGAACAGTGGACCAGAAGCTGGTCTGATAGCTCAGTGGACTAAAGCATCCTTTAGAAGCAACCTTGGTTTAACTGGGTAATCATGGGGAAACATCTTGGCATGTCTACGCAGTATTTTATTGTTCTGCAGTGGGTAGAATGATCACAGATGAGTTGGGTTGCAGCAAGCTTCAACTTTAAACACCAAGAAACCATTTGTGTGATTCACTAAATAGGCTGTTATTTTGTTTCCTGTTACTCCGTCTAGCAGCAGCTCCAACCAGTAAGTGGGGTGCAGCAGGCAAGGGTTGCATAATTGTGTAATGTTATTGTATGGTATAGTATTTGCTACAAGAAGTGGTCATCATGATTTAAGAAAAAGGATAGGAATGAGCAGTGAATGGTGGTAGGAATAAGGCTTTTTGGCTGGTAGCATACTGTTTGATATTGCTCCAGTACTCCTATGATCAGATGCATAGAAAAAGATCACCCCCAACGATTTCTCTTGTTCATAGGGAGGCTCCGGCAGCAAATAGATGTAGAGTGGAGATAACAAAAATGGATAGATTACAAAATTAACAGATGAAAAGAGAGAGAGGCAAAAAGAGGATGAATAGCAGGGCCATATCCAGCAAGATACTTTTAGAGGGTGTGGCCCTCAACTATGACCAAGCATTAAAGCTGTGCAATATAGGTGCATAGTTTCACAAATATTTGTAGGCAACTATGTACAGTATGCAAATATGCAATGCTTTTGGCACTTTTTTATTATTAGTGTATTTCCATTTGAAGGAATATGTGAATTGTAAGCATACTCAACTTTTCACAAACCAACTTTAAATCCTATAAATAAGATGAGATTTAAAGTAGAGAGGTGTTATTTTGTTAAATTGTCTTACAATGTTGTGCTTTTCCAAAACTTTGTGAAATGCAACGCTTGTGAAGTTCTTTTTTTAAAAACAAAATAAGACGATTTCAGCTGGGAGCCCTCCCTCTCAAACCTCTATCCCTCGATGCTGAATGCCCAGCATAAACACTCAATATTTGTTTGATGTAGGATGTCCTACATGGGACCTTTGGCATCAGGAAGTTATCATACCTAGAAGACCCAAAGGGATAAACCTTAATTCAAGTAAATGTAGGAAGCTTCAGCTGCTTCATACAGTGTGGAGCTTCCTAATTCCACCCAACTTTGTAAGGAAAGTTTTCATCTAACTCGCTACTAAATTAAAATAACTTTACAGAAAGCGAGAAGTATATCTACCAAGAACATTTTGGGAAATTAGCAAAAACAGTGTATTTTAAACATTTAAGGGCTGCAGCAATGTTGAAAACAATAGATAATTTAAATTTAATTTTACAGGGAAAGGTGTCACAACGAATTTCACAATTAGATTGTGCCAAAAGATGAATAGTTCAATTACATTTGATTAAAAAAGCACCAGTCACAACTGCTTGGACTTGAAACAGACTTCGACATTGGCATACACTCCTCATAGCTACTGACAGGTTTGTGAAAGCTGCTGTAACAAAAGAGACCTTCCTCAGATATCAACCTGCAAGATTTGCAGACATGGTAAAGGACAGAGGATTGTGTGTCCCTTGGATGGGTCCATTTGAGGTCTGTGGGCTGCCTGAGGATACTAGCTCCATCCTCAGTAAGAGAAGCTATAGATGGTCATGCAGCAGCACTGCCTTTAAGTCTCTGAGTGGTAGATTCACAGTATGCTTCTAGGATCCTGCTCTGTAATAACTATTGTCTTTGATGCTGCTTGCAGCATGGTACCTCCAATTTGAATGCTACAGAGTTCTCTACTTCTTGGGTCACGGGTGTCCTCCACTCTTTCACATGCAGTAGACTCATTGCACAGAATGCTTAAGGTGGCACCCTCTATGTACCTAACATTAATTGGATGTGCATGCACTTTTCTGAGTGGCAAATATAGAGAGCATGAGAGACTCCACCTGTCTAGAAATTAAAGCTATTTACTTGCACAGGGGTTATTTGTTTTTGCTACAGATGGAGATAAAAGTCAAGCTTCATGTACTGAAACAGTAAAGGGACAGCCATATTTAATTGCACACTAGGAGGCCAAATCACCTCTTTCATAGAACTTGGATTTCTCAGCAAGTACATTGTACTTTCCAGTGACTATATGAGCAGATGTATACATGGCAGATATGCACTAAAAAGAAGGCTACATCAATTGTCATGAAGAGCATATAGTAACAAATAACAAGGGGGTGTCATTGTTAAGCAATTTGGAAAAAGCTATGTGGATTACATAATAACGGTTTGACCTTAATAGGACTTAAAAAACACTATACAAAGTGATTTTTGGATCTTAACCTTAGATCCTTATTAGAACATAAGTGAAAAATTGTGCATTGGAATCACACTGGAGCAGCTGTATTAGCCAAACAAGATAAGCTATAAACTTAAAATCCTCAATCACCTTTTCTCTGTGTGTATCTAGCTCTCATTTTGCTCATTTATGCTCCCTCTTACCTTCTGTCTTTACTACTCATCTCCTAATCGCTACCACCATTTCCTCTTTCATTCTTCTTGCAACTACCCATTTCTGATCGATGGTATTTACTCACCTTTCTTTCTCAGTTTCTCCTCTCCTTTTCTAGAACCTCTTCTCCCTAGTGCCTCTATATTTTTTATTCCATCACTAGCTCTCTTCTTCAAAGACCATGAACATCTGAAACATTCTCTTGGTGGTGCATGGCCATGAGGAGCAGGCATCTGCCTTATTATTTTTCCCCACTGTGCTTTTAGCTGTTCTCCAGTCCTGGAAATCTACCATCCTGGGGGCCATCTGGAACTGGAGGAGTCCCTTAGAATCATAGAACAACGAAGTTAGTGGAATGTGGCCACCATATTTCTGCAGCTTGTCATCCATTCTTGTTGAACAGAACATAAGGATGCATGGATTTGGTGGGTCTTAACCGCTTTAAGGCAGATGATGACCAGTAGACATCCTCAGCGACGCCAAAAGGTCATCCAAAGTACAGGAAAACACCTGAAGCATTTTCTTTTCCAAAACCAAATTTGGGGCATGAGGGAAGTGCTGACCTCAAGTCCGAGTTTGATTTGAAGTTTTTCTGTATTGTACAGCATGCTGTAGGTGCTGATATTACAGCAAAACAAGAGTGAAAGCTGACCACGCTAATGGAATCTATAGGGAGCCAAACATTCCTATCACACAGCCTTCCTACATTCTTCTGATAACATTAGTATCCCACTTGACTGGCTGGACTATCTCAAATTGTGTTTAAACCACATTGGGGCAGGTGCATTGCATTCACAGAAAGCCCTGCAAACACCAAACTTTGGCTAAATGAAAGATTTTCATCATGTTTCTGTGAAGGAAAATTTCAGTGTTCTCACATTTCTCCCAATTAAAATGGTACCCCCCCAGATGTTCTCCAAATATTATTTATCTAGTATTAGTAATAAAATAGGACTTCATAATAGCAATTCATTTGCTGAAACCATACATTAGATAAGGCTGAAGTATAATTTCGAGAGGTCAATAAATACATTTCAAACAGCAGAGTCATAATACACAAGTCTTAGATTACACTATATAAAAATAAGAAAAATATAAGGCAAATGCTGTGTTGAGATGTCTAGAGAGAACTATTTTCTGGCTTAGATGCTCTGATGGTGGTTTCTACAATATTTGATTCAAGGAGATCAGTCGGAAGTGGTTTGACAGTGGAAGGGGTCTCCAGATATTAAACCATTTTTGAAAGATAGTCCATTATAGCAGCCTTTTGAAACATGACAGGACATATTGGGTCATTTCAGATTCACATTACTGCTAGTTAGGGTATTTGCAGCCCTCTGCAGCAGGCCGATTAACCTAACAAACTATCTTACTCCTGCATACTGAATAAAGGTCTCTAGGGCAGCTACAATATCTCACCAGGGTACATTTTGCAACAGGTCAATACCTCTTGAAAGGCTGTAGGCTAGAACGAGTGTGATGACACTGCCCAGCCCAATATGCTAATCAAAGCAATATGCCATATCGAAATCTGGAGAGTTCCTAATTAGAAGTAGGTTATGAATGGTTGGTAGGATTAGGTAGTGACAACCATTTAAGTATCAGAAATAAGAAACTTTATGAAAATTGCTGGCTTAAGAACAAAATGGCTAAAGACCCTGCACAATTGTGTAATCTTTTTAAACAACACTTTTTTTGTTTGTCACACCATATGTGAAAGGTGAGAAGTTTGTTAAGCTAATGCCAATTGAATTATTGGCCTCTCAGCTGTGACTTTGAACTGGTGTTGGTACTATGTGAATAAACAGCATGGCAGCCCTTTTGAGAATTAAAAAGTATAGCAGCTCTTTTGACAATTACTATTAAAGGTATTGGAGCCCTGCAAGAAAGAGGCCTGCTGAAAAACTATATTAATGTCCTTACTGGGAAGTACTAATTCTGAAACATTAAAACCTTATCTGTCCAGCTAAGAAGTATTGGTACTGTACTCAAAATTATACCAGCCCAGCCTGGACATACTGGTAATTGCCCCGTAAAACCTAAGGGCAGCATTGCTGAGATGTGCCTCTATCTTTCTCTCGGGCCATTAGTTTGACCTTATCATCTTCAGAAACCTAAAATGGGGTGGATGAGGAGAGTGATGCAATAATCATATAACCATTGTCCTCTGTGACACTGACTGAAGGTAAATGTTCAATTCTCCATTGAATGCTTCATACCACCTTATTTCTAAGATCTTCCTGGGCCTGATTCTCAAAGCTGTTTGTGCATGTGAGTCAACTTATGTGTATGTATGCATGTATATGATGTCTCTATTGTGCAAGCCTAGCCAATAGGCTGTGGAGAGTTGTACATAAGGGCAATGAGACATAGGAGAGGCAGATTGTTTGTGGACTGTTAATGCATTGTGATGTAGTGTTTTTTAAAGAAGTGCATTTTAAACGTTTTCCTAAATTAGTGACAGTGGAGTGTCAGGGATTTGTTCCAGATCCTGGGTGCTGAGTTGGAAAAGGTCTTTTCACTTCTTACTCTACAGTTTGATGGTGTCCTAGCTGCAAGTATGCCAAGAACCATCAGAGATAGTGAGCTTATCTGCAAGATAGGATGGGGCGTTAGTTGTGATGGCTTTGCAAATGATACTGTTTTATTTGAAGATGATGTGGGCCGGCACGCAGAGCCAGTGCAGTTCCATCAGTATGGGGGGGGGGCTGTGATCATATTACTTTATGCCCTAATGAGACATGCTTTGGTGAGTGGGCTGCCTTAATCCCCAGTGTAGAGTTTGAAAGGCTAGGGAGCAGGTCATTACCATATCCAAATGTATGACTATGAATACTTAAACAGCAGTTCTGAAGTCACGTTTTGGGTAATACCATTTCACTTTCTTTAGAAGAGGAGCTGGTATCTGTTCATCTTTGTTTTTCTTGACATTGTATGCCTTGCTATACAGGGTTAATCCAAGTTACTTGGCATTCAGTTAAACTTGGGGTTTGAAGCCATCAAGGTTCATATCATTCAGTCAGGATTGTATTGTTTTTGTTTGCTGTTCTTGCCAAACAACTGGAACTCTCTCTTGGTTGGGTTGTGCTTCCAGTATGTGCTTGGCATCCAGATTTGGATAACATGCAGGCAGTGTTTGAGGCTTTGTAAGCCTGAAGCAGAGAAGATTTCCAAGTAGAATTGTGCATCATTGGTGTGTTTAAGGCAGCTGAGAGGATCAGCAACATCAGGAGGCAGGGGTCATCTTCATTTGTGGCCAGGAAGGCATTGCTTACAATGTGTAAGGTAGTGGTCTCAATGCTGCAGCATGCTCTAAAGCCAGAATGGTATTAATACATACATAAATGGCTTAATTTACACAGGCAAGGCATTGGCCAAAGGTGAACATGGAGCAGTAATTCCTTTTACTGTTTCATAATATAAATTAAAAAGGTATATCATTGCTTGTGAGTAATGACGGGCAGGAATTGGTGTTTGAAGCTTTGGGTGTCGGGTAATAGTATAAACTCAGACTTTTGTGAATATTTACAAATATGTTTCCAGTACATGGGTCTGTGAATTCATTTCTCTGGACATACATTCCCATGATTTTATTAAACACTGCAGCTTAATATGAGTCTTGTGCAGACTAGGCCCAAAACCTTGCTAACTTAAGGCTTACAGTTAAGAGCAAATACATAACATGTAATCATTAATTTAACACACTACTACAATGTTCTTACTGCAGGCACTTCAATAATATTATTATTCATTTAATAGAAGCATTATGTATTTTAATGATGGCCACTCAAGTGGGCACATTTTCCAAGTCACACATTGTTTTCTATATTAATCAAATTCTATTCAAATTCTTAATCCAAAATACATAAAATGTATTAGTAATTAAATTCAGCATTCACATGAGCAACAAATGGACATGCAGCTGCTCAGACAAATGTCCGCTTCCATGTTGCTTGCTGCATTGCAGGTTCATAACTGCAGGCCACATTAATGTTAACCCCTACAATGCAGGGCAATATCTGCAAGGGTGTCTGACAGCCCCACCAAAAAATTTAAGCAAACAGCTTAAAGTGATGGCTGCACACAATACAATTTTGATGCCCACTGGATTTGGTTTTGAACTCCACGTATTTCTTCTTATAGAGAATAGGGAATTTTCTTTCAGGTCACTTGTATGTTTTGATTTCACATATGTGAAAACCTTTTCTAGCCATATGAGCTATTTTAGCTGATTGTCGAAATACCATCTACCTTTCAGGTGGAAATTGCACCACTTCGTTTCGGCCCATGGTATTTGACATTGTTGTGTAATTTATTTTGATTGTAAATTTCTAAGCAACTTTTACACGTCTCTCAATCTGTTCAATATTTTTATTTTTTTTATCTCATCTCATCTTGCTCATCTTGCTGCACCCTTCTGTCCTTTATACCTGGCACGTGTTAGAAGAGCATAGATGCACAGAGGGCTTAAAGGCACTTTTCTAAAGATTGTGCGGCCATTTGTGGTAATATCACAATTATTTTAATCTCTGTAACCACAGCCAATAATGAAGACATTGCTGCTGATATTTATTTAAGTAGGGAGTGAGGTGGGAAAGCATTGCTTTAGCATGGTTTTCCACATTGAAAAGTGCAGATTTAGCACCAGTTTATTTCAGATGCTAAAAAGCACGGATTTCAATTGTAAATAAGTGGTAATAATGCATTTTGTTTTAGCATAATGCATCTTTTCACTAAATATTAAAATTGTGTTAAATACATGGATATCCAATTACCATACATTAAGTAAATATTTCCATAGTGTGCAATTTTTGTAGATCCAGACAATTCTTGTCCGTGGTGCTTTTCCGTAAAATGTGCCATAGAAAAAATAGAAAAAAGAGTAAACAACTTTCAAACCTCCAAGGTTTAGGCCCCATCTGGAAAACCTCCGAGCGCTTCTGCATCGGAACAAAGTATTAATTCCCTAAGATCCAGTCTCAGAGACCCGAAGGACCCGGGGGAACAGATACACAAATAAGAGGCAGGTTTCCACTGCAGTGTCTACAACTAACGTTTGTTTGTGAGGCCGAAAGGTTTTTATGCCACAAACAGTGGAATAAAGAAGCTAAAATTGCTGTGGTGATGCCATGTGTTCTTTGTTGGCCAGTAGGTCAATATGTGAATTTCTGATGATTTCCTGAAGTTTGTCTCATTTGAGAAAAGCGAAGTTCTCGAAACTAATGAGAATATAGAAGAAATATATGGTCTGGGTGCGTTGGTGTGCCATTTATTGCTGCTCTTGCGAAACACACTCGGAAACATTCTCCCTGCGTCCTGTGGCGCGGGCTGTAGCCTGCAAGGAACAAACGAAGAGATTTATCGCTGGCTCTGATGTATGAGGTCGTTATTGTTTTCTTTCACTAACAGTATACTGTCTTCCAGTGTTATTTAACTGTAGGTAAATCACAGTGTGTCCGGGCTGCAAAGCAGATGTTCTTCGTAGTTAAACATTTCAATTAAATAGAAACCCAAGCTTCCTACCACGCCACTACCCCAGTTTCAAAAGGGACACTGACTCCGGAGGCCCCATTGGCATTTTAAATATGCGCTCCCTCTGCCCCCCTGCCAGTCCACCACAGCCAAATAAAGACCCAAGGGCAGGGTTTAACATACAGAGAGAATGAAGTCAGAAAGGCAAAGGAATCCGTTTTTTTTCCAAAATAAGAAACGGGCTACGTAATTTTACCCCAAAAAGAATTAGTCTCAGATTTTAGGGGTTAAGATATTGTATATTGTACTGAGCCACAAATTAATTAAAACCTACTTAAAGTGGTTTGTTTGTCAAAACAGCTATGAATTTTAGACTGCAACTACATCTAGAAATAAGCATTGGCACAGCCAGGGGTCTCGCTTACACAAGCTTAGCCAATGTACTTTAGCCATGTTGTCCACCAGTGTGGCTGCTGTTCCGCATGGCTAAAAGTGGCAAAGAGAATAGTGGTGTAGTGTGTCATAGAGTGGAGTGAAGTGTTGTAGAGTGGGGTGGCAGAGACTATCGTATATTCGAGTGGCATAGTTTGGAGTTGCCTAGAGTGGCATATACCAGAGAGGCATAGAATAGAGTGAACTGGTGTAGAATGCAGTGGCATAGGGTGTGACAGATTACAGTGACATAGACTGCAAGGGCATTGATTGAATTAGCATTGAATTCAGCAGTGTACAAGGCAGCATTGTACAATACGATATAATACAATGCATTTCTATGGTGCACAGCTACCAAAAAGGTGCCCTAGCACTTTAGGAAAAGAATGTCTTATTGCATATCCTAAAAAAACAAAAAATTACTGTAGAACTGAATTAAACAGAAGCGTATTAGGCCCTTTCTTAAAGTCATTTCTGAAGAGAAACTTCTGAGGGCAATAGGTAGCACATTCCAAATTCTAGCTGTCAAATAAACAATGGCATGACCATCACTTTCAAACCTATGTATCCTAGGAATTTGAAACAGTTTGCGTTGATTCGAGCACAAAGAGCGAGCTTGCACAGAAATCTTAATCCGGTTCCTAAAATAGGCAGGACCTTTTTGGTTGAAAATTCGAAAGGCAAAAATGAGAGCCTTAAATTGGATCCTACTGTTAATGGGAAGCCAAGTGAGTTGTTGAAGATGACTGGAAATTGAAACCCAGAAAGGAATTTTAAGAATCAGGTGGGCTGCCACAATCTGAATGATTTACAGATGATAAATCAAAAAACTTGGAAGACCTAAGTACAGACTGTTGGAATAATCCAGTTTGGAACTAATCAGTGCATGTACAATAGTTTTTTTGATAGTCTGCAGGGATCATGTAGAGCATACGTCGCAAAAATCTCAGAGTCAAAAAACAAGAACTAGACAGAGCTTTAATCTGATGCTCAAAAGTGAGCTCAGAGTCAAATTTGACTCTTAGATTCCTAACTACCGGGGAAGGGCATGGAGGAGGTCCCATTTCTGGAGGTCACCAAAGGCCGGGATCTGTATTGGATTTGGTGTTGAAAACAAGAATCTCAGATTTGTCTGAGTTCAGTTTCAAAAAGCTTGAGTTCGTCCTGCCCATAACGGATTTCAGACAAATCCTAAAAGACCCCAAGATGGACGGGGCATTTTCCTGAAAGGCCAGAAAAAGTTGAATATCATCCGCATATGAAACTAACTTCACTCCCAAAGACTCAACAATTCTGGCCAAAGGTGCCATATCTATTTAAATATTAAAAAGAGTAGGGCTGAGGGCCGACTCCTGCCAAACTTCGCATCCCAGAAGTTTAGCAGCTGAGGTGAAAGGAGGAAAAAAAACTGCCTGAGTTTGATTCGCCATAAAAGATTTATACCATAGCAGGTCACGACCCATAATGCCAATCCTTTCTAGCCTTTCGAGCAGTAGAGGATGCAAGACCATATCAAAGGCCACAGAGAGGTCTAAACGTACCAACATAACCTGGGAATTACCATCAAGATTAACTTTAATAAATTTCAAGACTTCAAGAAGAGCGGTTTTGGTACCAGATCTTCACATATCTCTACTGAAAGAGTGAGAATATTTTACTTGCTGGAGGAGAAATAAAATTACTGACCACCTTAAAAAACTCTCTTGAGGCATTTTCCCCCTTAGAAATAAAATGGGTGAGGAAAACTGTAAGAGTCATATGAATAGCTCTATGGTATTCCTGAAGAGCAGACTGATACAACATTTTAGCATCATTATCATAATTGGCTCTCCAAGACCTTTCAAGCTTCTTACAGCTGGATTTCTTTGATCTTAGACCATGAGAGAACCAAGGGGCAGAAGGTCTCACTCTCTTTGAGGTGTTAAGTTTGCTAGACACAATAGTATCAATAGCCTCTTTCACCCATTCATTAAACAAAACCACATCCTGTTCTAATACTCCAGTCTGATGTAAATAGTAGACTGGAGTGTATCGGCCCCAAGCAAACCATTAACTTTATGCCAGGGTCTGGACAATGTTTTAGTCATACAAGGTGTGGCAGAGGAAGTGGGTATTGCAATCTCAAACAGAATTAAAACATGGGCCGACCAGACCAGATTAACCCCAGGCTGTACTTTGACCAAGAGGGGTTAGCCATGATCAGGTCGAGAGTATGGCCTGCTGTGCGAGTGGGTACTTTAACCAATTATTCAAGTTGAAAACCTTCTAAGGTACTCACAAATTGTTGTGCCAGTTTATTATTAAGAGCATCAACATGGAGATTGAAATCTCCTAAAACTATAAAATTAGCATGAATTAAACAAACTTGGCCTAAAGTGTCCAATGAAGATTGCAAAGAAATAGCTTCTGCATCTGAGGGGCGGTAAGTAAGCACATCTGAAACTGAAAAGGATGGAGACACAGCCATCATGAATAACATGCCCTCAATATTGTCAATATTATTTAGTTTAGAAACTGAACAATGAAACGTCAAGCGATGTATGATGGCAATCCCACCACCATTTTGATTACCTCAATCAAAATGTTTAATGGAAAATTCATGGGGCATAGTCAGAGCAATATCAACAGCTGAAATGGCTTTCGGCCATGTGTCTGTAAGAAATTAGGCTTCCCAGTTTTTGTCAGTCAAAAGGTCGAACATATCTAGGGCATGTTTAGGAAGTGAACGCCAGTTTTAAAGACCAGCCCTAAAAACATGTTAGGCAATGAAGGGGAAGTTATGCTGTTATCATTTGAACACAAGGATCTAGAAGGACTATGAGAAACCAAGTTTACTTGTTCCCTAGGCACTAAAGAGAACCTACACTGCAGACAAATAGAACCCAGTTCCGGGTTAACAGCGTATGGTATCCCCCACGGCACACATTGCTTGGGACATAAAGCGTGCAACTCCTCTGGTGAAGAAGGTTGGGGAGACTCACTGAGAGCATGCCTGGTGCTGGGCGCGATTTGAACACTGCAGGACGCAGATGGGCTTACCTTCAGCACGCTATTGGCACGACCGCTGCATGCTTTTGCTGTGCGCACGGTCCATCGACCATTAAAAATAGCATGTGGAGGTTCAGCAACTAGAGCGCAGCTTGACAAAAATGGTGGCTCTAGAATGAAACAATGGAAATGAGGAAGTGAAAAGAAGGATAGCCTGATCTGAATAAGGTGTCCCCCTCAAAGCAGTACAGCACAGATTGCTACTGCACATGAGTGATCATGTGGCACGTAGAATGCAGAATGCAGTGGTGTGGATAAGAATGGTGCTTAGTGGACTGCAGTGGTGCAGAGTGGGGTGGTGCAAAGTGGACTGGTGCAGAGTGGAGTGGCGCAGAGTACAGTGGCACTAAGTAAAGTGGCACAAAGTAGAGTGGTGCAGAGTAGATTGGTGCAGAGTAGAGTGGCGTTTAGTGCAATGGCATTGCATGGTGTAGAGTGGAGTGGCACAGAGTTGGGTGATGCAGAGGTCAGTGGCACAGAGTAGAGCCGAGTGGCATAGAGTGCAGTTGTGTACAGTGCATTGGCATAGAGTGCAGTGGTTAAGAGTAGAGTGGTGTAGAGTGCAGTGTCATAGAGTGGAGTGGCACAGAGTGGCATAGCATGGTGTATAGTGCAGTGGCATAAAGTAGATAGTTTCAGAGTAGAGTGAAGTGGCATAAAGTGGAGTGCTGCAGGGTAGAGTGTAGTTGCGTAGAGTGGCATAGAGTGTAATGGCATAGAGTAAAGTGGTATTAAGTGCAGTGGCATAGAGTGCAGTGGTGCCAAGTGGAGTAGAATGGCATACAGTGGTTTGCCGTAGAGTGTAGGGTCATAGAGTTGAGTGTTATAGAGTAAGTGCATTGACGTAGAGTGTATTGGCATAAAGTACAATGGTGCAGAGTGGCACAGAGTACAGTAGCATAGAGTGAAGTTTTGTAGAGTAGATTGGTGTGACCTAGACTGTAGTGGTGTAGAGTGAAATAGAGATATGATACAGTCCAACACTGGCATTTCTGGACTGTAGAGTACAGTGGTGAAGAGTGCAGTGGTGTAGAATAGAGTGGCAAAGAGTGCACTAGGTAGAGTAGTATAGAGTAGAGTAGAGAGGCAAAGCGCAAAGTGACATACAGTGCAGTGGCGTAGACTGGAGTGGTGCAGAGTCCAGTGGAATGAAATAATGTAACATGTAGTGGTACTGAATAGATTGCAGTGGTGTGGAGTGGTGCAGAGTAGAGTGCAGTGGCTTAGAGTGGAGTATTCTTAGTGGGGTAGCACCCTGGTGTAACAGATAACACAGTTTGCAAATAAAATGACCATTGCATTTACACAGGCATAAGGCATTATTAATAAAACTATACAGTGCACAGACTGAAATATGTGGAATTTGCATCACCTGGAAGGCTGTGATCAGTGCTTTAAATGGAAAAATAAAAGTGCAGGTACTCTCTATCAGAGTACCTGCTTGATTCTGAGAAGTGCCGGTACTCTCCAATTAAAAGTATTACGTTTTTCTTGAGATGTGCCGGTACTCTCCCTCTCAAAATAAAAAAGTGCCGGTACTCAGTACCGGAGAGTACCGGCCCATTTAAAGCACTGGCTGTGATCCAAAATGCACGTTGTCCCTATGGTGAGAGCTGCTGACCGCACAGTGATTGATTATTTCAAAGTCACTAGAGTTCATTTATGAACACCAGCTGTCTGCAGACTGGGCTGTGTAGAAAAAAGTTAAATATCCTGAAGTGCCTGACCGCCAGAAAAGAAACACAATAAGAAGTGCCTTGCCAGAGTGGCCCTTCTTACAACTCTTAAGTTGTACCATTGCAGATAGAGTAGCTACTGGACTGGTGACATTCCAAAGAAGGCGAGGGGCAGGAAGCTGTAGCACAGCTCCAGGTCACTGGAGACCAGAAATGCCAGTGCTGGACGGCAGCATATCTCTATTTAACTGGGGACTAGGTTTGCCACCGCTGGACTTTCGTTCAACTACCCAATGCACTCTGGGAGTTATAGTTTTGTTTATCCTAATCAGGACTACAGAATCAGAAAATAATGGTTTGCTGTAGTAAAGCTGATCAAGGCAAACAGGAGCTGGCTAGGTGCCCACAAGAGAGCTGCCAGGAGGAAGGCAGAGTCATTGGGAAAAGGGAATGAATTCTGAGAAATACCACAGGCAAGAAAGACATTCTTGAACAAGGCATGGGTGCAAAGCAAGCTGTGGAAGCTGAATGCATCAGTACCTCATAGGATTTCTTTCACTGCGCAATGGAAGCGGCGGATATTAAAGATTGGGGGAAGGGTGGGGGCTAGATATCATAGGCATAATGAGCACTTCCATAGTAGGCACTGTTTCATCAGAGAAAAAGAGCATGCATTAAATCATGGAGACCCAGGGCACATGATGCATGCCAAGCCACGAAGCACTAGCTACTGTTTCACATGGAATGGAAGCTACATAACTACGAAAGACACCAAACATTGAAAAGAAATTGGAAACGTCCTCAAGTCCCACCCTTTCCTAATAATCTAACATGGAATGGGGCACAAACACAGTGTGCACAAACAACGCACACATTGATTTTACAAAAATGAAAATTGGAATGTATGCTGTACTTGACATAAAAATGTTTGTCTAATGAGGCAATTATCTCATTTAACCGTCAATCTGTCCTATTAAAATCAGCTAACGCAGAAGTCATAAGCAGGGTCCCTTGGAGGACACAGACATTAATCAACAGGAACCAATCTGTACTTCGTCCATGTGCCCGATTCATAACAGGAAGTGACACATGGCAGGCACTGATCAATCAGGAGACAGCAAAGTAGAGTGACAATGGAGCCTATGAATGAGAAGCAAAGTCCTTTATTGTAAACAATATCCCTCGCAAGCACAGTGCATATGCTGTGGAGGCGAGACCTAAAAAGGAGCATTTACTAGCTGTTATGGTAGCATGTGCACACATACAGTGCAAAAACATCTTTTGTAAAAATAGAATCCAAGACAAAGGTACAAAACTTTAGACCTTTCATAAATATCCCTCATAAAACATTCGACCTGTACCCTTTACTGTGATCAGGCTCTCATCTCCAAATGTGTAGGACTTTGTGAGAAGTGATATTTAGTTAGTCTGTTTTTGCAAACTATGGCCATCATTATGAACACGGTGGTGAACACCACTCCAGTGGCGGTGGCGGTAACAACCGCCAACAGTCTAGCAGCCTGGACCGCAAATTATGAACCACCTTAAAAACAGGCAGCCTGAAAACCACTCACCGCCAGCAGAGGAGTGCCGACAATGACAGCAGAGCCCGCCCACAGGCTGACGGGAAGGCCCTACCCGCCCATCACATAATGAAGAACTAGACTGCTGTCAGTTCCGGAGCAGGAACCACTGCCACGCAAAGCCAGGCGGAAACGAACCAATTAAAAGGAAACACTCACCGGAGGCACACACAACACACTGAAGCAGAAATGGATAGAGAGTTGCAGATCATGCCAGCCCTGCTCCTTGCCAAATACCTCCACGACCGAGACCGCCGACGAAGATGACGACGGTAAGTACCGCAACCTACTAAACAAGGGAAGAAAGGGCACAGTTACATACCCACCCACTCCACCCAACCGCAACGCACCCACAACCCCTCACAATAGCACAAGCCATACACCCCACAGCAAGAGGTACTTACCGACACAAGGCAAATCCAACCTGCCCAAAGTACACACATGTGCCCAACACCCCCAACCAAAGAAACGATGAACCACAGATCATGAGTGTGCAACACTGGCAACACAAATTTTAATCCAGTTCAATGAGCAACAGAAGTGCAATATAAGGCCAATGGCCAGTCCATAGTTCATAGTCCGATGGGCCAAAATGGCCCCAACTTGACTCCCACAAGTGCAAAAGTACTCCACCTCATAGGGGCAACAATGGGGCATCCAGGCACCTCAGGGAACAGGGGCGGGGTGTGGTGGGGGTGGGGACTTACGACTAGGAGGGGGGGCTTGGCTTTACGTTTTGGAGGTGGAGGGGGCTTGGGTCTGGACTGTGAAGCAGGTGGATCGGACTTGTCCTGGGGTGCGGCTGATGTTTCAGGGCCAGCACAGGGTCTCTTGCTCACAGGGGAGGTAGCACAGGAATGGGAAGGGTGGACGAGAGGGGCTTTGACGTGAGAGGAGTGGACAGGGCAAAGAGGTGAGCACATTTAGGGGTGAGACGGGGTGGGCCAGTGAATTCAAATAGGTCAACACAAGATAGGAAAAGTTTTTTAAGGGCAATTGGGGTGGACCTGGAGGAAGGCGTGGGAGTGGAGGTAGAGGGAGTGGTTGTGACAGGTGCAGGTGTGCGTGACGTGGCTGCAGGTGACTAGGCAGTATGCTTAGGTGTGGTGGATGTGTGTTGGGTGGGTGTTTTGGTGCCTTTGAGTGTTTTGGAGGGGGGGGGTGGACACAGTGGGACAAGACAGGCTGCCAGTGTAAATGTATGTTGTCTGTGTGTCTGCAAGTTCAGTGAGTGTGCTGCACGTGTCAACTAAAGTTGTTGTGGTGAGTGTAGATGTGGTGTCTGGGGGGCATGAATGGATGTCTGATTTTGTGGTGACTGCAAGAATAGGGTCAGCAACATTGAATGAGGGTGCAGTGCCTGTGAGTGTGCATGTAGAGGGGACACACAGGGAGGTGGAAGATGCAAATGCACTGGGGGAATTGGATGTTGGTGCGTGTGCCTGTGTATGTTGGCTGTGTGTATGCCTGTGGTGGGAAGTGTGGTGCTTGTGTTTCGAAGTGTGCTTCTTGTGTGTTAAAGGGTGTGCCTGCGTGTCAGAATGTGTGCTTTGGACTGGTGAAGGGAGTAGGTAGAAGTGGTTGGAGGGGGGACGGAATGACCAGGGACACTGGCTGCCATCAAAGAGGAGGCCAGAGCCTGAAAAGATCTCTGTAGGCCAGACACAGCACTGTGAATGCCATCCAGGAAGGCATTGGTCTGCTGCACCTCTGACGCTAGCCCCTGGATGGCATTGACGATGGTTGTCTGCCCTACAGAGATGGTTCTCAGGAGGTCAATAGTCTCCTCTGTGAGGGCAGCAGGGCTGACTGGGGCAGGGGAGGAGGTGCCTGGGGCGAAGGAGACGCTCACCCTTCTGGATGAACAGGCACGGGCAACTCGGTGGCGAGCAAATGGGAGGGCGGTGATGGTGTAGTGTAGCCATTTTTAATATAGCCTTTGTGCGTTTGCTTAAAGCATTAGGCCTCTGTGCACTTTGTTTAGCCTCGCACTGTTATTTTTCAATAGCCAGTTTCACGGTCTTGTTTTATTTTCTTCTATCACACTGTTTAGCTTACTTCAGCACCGGAGTTCTCAAACAATACATTCTTGCTCGCTCTGTGCTTCAGTCAAGGATACAGTCTGGTACATTGCCGATAGACGTGGTAGAAGTTTAGTCTTTAGGGTTCGTAGAAAGTACACATTCTTACGTAGGGACGTTTCTTAGAACACCGGCGTGTTAGTTATAAAAACACTTCCTAGTCCTGGTACACGTGAGAGGGAGATTCCGACCAGGGAACCACAACTAGATGCTGACTGCCCTGTTGCAGATGCTGATCCAGATCACAGGCCTTTGCTCAGATATGAGGGTTGATGTCCTCCCGGGGGAACCCAAAAGGCAGGCTTAGAGCTTAACATGCTGTGTTCAAAATAGAACTTAGAAGAGAGAACGTAATCTAGTAGCACCATGATAGCGTTATTCTTATGTTTCACTCTCCTCGTTACTATTTCAATCCTACTGTGTTGTATGGTTCTGGTTATTGCGTCTCACGCTTTGTTATCTAAAATGCAGTCATTTTATTAAACCAATCTTTAAAACTCAAACTGCCTTTGTCATTCATATATGAAACCGCACTGTGTATGAGAGAACTGGTTGGGATCTGAGTGACCACGACTTTCCCTGGGAAGCATGAAGATGTCATGTGCTCGGCTGCCCAATTCTCCCTTCCTCATGGGAGAGATGAGGCACTGCTAGTTAGCCGGAGCAAAACCGGATTGAGGGTGACAAGGGTCCTTCCCCGTGGGTTAGACTTAGTCCCCCACACTGTGAACGACCCTGCTACCCAAAAATCCAGTAGTCTCATTTGGATAATGAGAGCCTACGCGACATGGTGCCGCCAACGATTGGTCTGGCTCTAATTTTCGGGTCCACAAGTCTCTCTCGGTCTCATATATTATAATGATCCCTCAGTTCCTTTAACGGAGACGTCCGTGGCACTGAGGACTTCCACCACCGCAATATAGGTAATCCTAGATATAGCGGATGGTTGTTCAAGCTTGAACTTTAAAAGGAAAGACCCCGTTTTTGGTGGGCCTTCTCTGAACCATCGCTGTTTTTCTAATGGCGAATCCCCAGGTAATACAAATAGCTCTTAATATGAGACAACCGCTCACAGCGCATTTGCTTGCACATGGTCTTACGAACCAGGGGGGTCCAGTCATGTTTGTGGTGGCCGCCCATGCAGCCTATAGAACTGAACTTTTTTACTCTTGGGTCACATTTCCAGCAGTTGATGGGAACACAAACACATTTCACACATATACGATTGCGAACGCGCCTGGCCAGTACAGGGCATACGCATATTTAGAGATACCTCTATCTTATCAAGAACATAATAATTGGCTTGATGGCGCCCTACCCCATACAATATTACCAGTAAGGTTAGGTCCACTGAGTAAGGATGGTCCGACCTGGCCTTTATTGGCCACATATACACCACATCCTGCGGTTGCAAATATGCCGGTGGCTGAAGTTCGTCGTTTATATACAGACTTAACGGCTACGTATAGACGCTTAGTACAATTTGTGATGCAGACACTAAATACAAACCCAGCACGTGCTGCTCCAGCACAGCAACATATAGTAGCTCCAGGTATAAACCCGGCGATTGTACACTCTATCATGGGTAAGGTTCCAGCAAAACGGGAGAAGACTCCATTTTGGCTGGCGCAAAAAATTAATACGCTGGCGGTATTTCCCCATACGGGACCTCAGGAGAAACATAGAATATTAACTATGTGTTTACCATTTGGCATGGTTCCCACAGTGGAACATTGTAATACATGGGGCACGGTGTTTGCCGCGCTCTACACAACAGCACACGGTACACCGACATTGGCAAACTTACCGGAAGTGCTTAAACAGATTCAGGATGAATATGGGGCTGCCCCAGCCTTAGATTTGGGAATGCAACTGATGGGCAATTTTGCCACGGTTTCTTCAATAATATTAAGTAATCTGAAAGGGGAGGCGGTAGCACTAGCGGTGCGTATGCGTCTTCGTGACGTCCCGCAACTGGATCAGGAGTGGGAACTGCCAAAAATAATAGCGGAAACATATTCCAGTATCGGTCGAGATAGCCTAGGGGCTAGACCACAGAAACCACAGTTTCAAGGGAAAACTAGTAAAGATAATACTAAACAACAACCTGAGGGTAATAAAAAGTGCTGGGAGAAAAAACAACAGACACCTAAAAAAGAAAGGGGAGAATCTCAGAGAGCGGAGACCCCGCAGACTAGGTACAATCTCAGAAATAGGGATAACTTGAAAACGCCTGATATCAATACACTGATACACGCCAATCTCGTTCCTTTCAGGACTCATCTGAAAAGAGAAATGAGAGAGGTGGGCAGTCAGAGCGGAGAACAGAGTACGTGAAACCAAGACAGGAATCACAATGCTCTTCAGAGGTTTCTGTCAAGAAGGAAGAGAAACCGATACAACAAAAACAACAGTTTAAAAAGAAAAAGGAGCTGGCAGTCTCAGTTAGACATGCCACACAGGAAGAGAGTTCTCTTGAAGAACAAGACCTGGGCACTGGCACTGCTAGACAGCGCGGCAGAGGTCACAATAGTTCGCCGGAATCTTCTAGAGCATCTGTAGGTGAAAGCAACTGATGACTTCATACAGGTTGAAACAGCAGATATGCGTGTCTCTGAACCCGATAGGGTATATACAGTGACCTTACAATTGGAAGGAGACATTGAACGCACCATAAACGCAATCTTTTGGGATCGTGTGGTCAAGATATATGACATTTTACTGGCTGAACAAGATTGGCCGCCTGACTTTGTTCGCACCTGCCCAGTTGGGGAGGAGGTTATTAAACCTTTGTTCTCACCACTTGTTCCAGGAGAGCTCGCAGAGTCCTGTAGCATCAAGTGGGCTCTAGCACCAGCCCCTGCCTTATATAGAAACCACATAGGGTGGGATAGGGATTCTCCATATCATGTAATTCCGATTAAAGGCCTCAGCCACAACCGCAATATCCAATAAAACACGAAGCAAGGGCACCGGTGAGAGAAATACTTACGCAATTAGAATACCAGGGAGTAGTTGAACCCTGTGTCTCGCCGATGAATAATCCCTTGTTCCCTGTAGCTAAACCGGACCATTCATATAGAATAGTCTTAGACTACAGACACTTGAACGGACACACACGTACATACGCTATACAAAATTCACATAGCGCGGCACTAATGAACAACATTGTGCGAAAAAAGTACAAAACGACTTTAGACATCTCAAATGGTTTCTTCTGCCAGAATATAGCACCCGAAAGCAGGGATCTTACAAGCTTTAGTGCGTTAGGCTCCCAGAATTTTTTTTGTCGTTTGCCTCAGGGGTATAAGAATAGCCTGGGACTGTTTGCGGCTCGTGTGACTGAAATTTTACACGGGTTGGACCCTGAAGCATTGTCATATGTGGATGATATATATATCACGGATGACGAGTTACTACAACATTTAAGATGGGTAGCCCGCATTGTTGTTGGGTTTGCCAAAATTGGCTACAAATTTAACTTCAAGAAATCAAAAATTGCCTTCCTCAGCGTCATATTCCTGGGATATGAGCTGTCAAATGAAGGTAAGAGCCTAGCGCCACAATTTTTAGAAAAATGTGCGCAATTGCAACCACCTAATACGATTAAGAGATTACAATCATTGTTGGGCTTTCTAAATTTTGGCAGAACATACATTCCTGACTATGCTACACGCATAAAAACATTATACGAATTAATACGTCCTGATTTTTCAAGCAGATTCTGGACGATTGAGCATACACATACTCTTCGGGAGTTGCAAGCAGATCTCCTAGCTGCAAAACATTTACATACACGGGACAATAAGACACATTTGGTCATCAAGGTAATAGCTGGGGCCATTGGGTTTACGTGTGTCACCTTTAATGAAGGTGAGACAGTCCCGATTGGATGCAAGTCTCACTTGTATTCGGCTGCTGAACAACGATTCGCACCAACGGAAACAATTCTCACTGCTGTCCAGATGGCTGTTATTAAAGAACGACCTCTTGCCCAGGGTAAACGCATTATAGTCATTTCCCCTATGCCGGCCCTAGAGGCTGTTACAAAAGCGAGTGTTCCTAATGCGAAAGCATTGCACCCGCGATGGATACAATGGTCTACGTCTTTAACAGCCACTGCTGATGTAGATTACATTTTTGACCCTAAGTTACAGACTCAGGAATTTTTGCAATATGAAATTGAATATCCAGTTCCCGCTGACAAGTTGCCTATTGATCATTATCAAGTAGTCATGTACACCAATGGCTCTGCGCAACCGGCGGTGGGGACAAAACACCAATATTCAGCTGCATGTGCAGTAGTGAGCGGCCATATGGAGGGGGGAAAATTCTGCCCCCAACATACTTATACACAAACATTAGGGGACTGTACGACACAATTGGCTGAGCTGAAAGCTCTATTGATGGCACTGGAACATACAGATCCGACACAGTTTACACTGATTGTTTGTGATTCATATTATTGTGTCCAGTCTTTTAATGAATACTTACATTACTGGCGATTGAATGGGTTCAGAGTTTCGAAGGGCAACACCATAAAAAACAGACTACTGTGGGGGAAGGTAGCAGACCTGAAGGAGACGCTACCCAAGGTCCATGTTGTACATACTCTTGGACACCAGCGCGTTGGAATACACGTTGCTGGGAATACTTTGGCTGATGAAGCCACAAAGTCAGCAGTGGCAGTTGCCACTGTGGCCGCAGTTACTCGTTCGAGTTCCAAACCAGACACAGAGATTCTGGCTGCCATAAAAGCTACGGTTGATGGCGCGCCTTATCCTAAAGGATTTCTGAATAAATATCAATACTTCATGGGAAGTATGCTGAATGCTGAGGTTAAAATTCCGGGTGTAGGCGTATGCAAGATTCCCAATAAAGTTGTAAGACCTCAATTGATTAGTGAAGCGCATGAGGGGGTGGCATCTGCACATGCTGGCGTGGCCGCCACAATTTCGCTGTTACAGGCCTGTTACTGGTGGCCTGGTCTCTATAAGGAGAAAAAGCAGTATGTCCTTTGTTGCGACATCTGTCAACAAATTAAAGTTTCAACGGCTAAGCGCCCACCGCAGACACCCCTCTTAATATCAAACAGACCATTACAATGTGTGTACTTGGATCATTGTGGTCCACTCACACCAGACAGTGCATACAAATATATCCTGGTGGCTGTAGATTCTTGCTCCAGATTTGTGTGGGTATGGCCACAACGCTCGGCTGACGCTCTAACTGTTATTAAAGATTTGCGTGTCTTTGTCGGTACATATGCAGTTGCGGCGTTCCATTCGGACCAGGGCCCTGCTTTTGCCTCAAGGGCATTCAGGGACACCATGACTTCATTGGGGGTCCAGCTCCAGTTTTCGTCTCCATTTCATCCCGAGGGAAATTCTGTTGTGGAGCGTTTAAATCGCGATTTAAAGCAATCCTTAACGGCAAGAGTCTTAGGTACGGGTCGTAGTTGGCTAACCCACCTGTATGGAGTACAGAGAGCACTGAATAACCTGCCTAGAAGGTCCCTGGGGGATCATACTTCATAAGAGTGCCTGTTCGGAACACGAATGTTTGTTCCGGATCTAGATGGTCCTGGTGTGGAGGCGGCAGAAACGCCTTTTGACATAAATGATCGTGTCACTGTTTTGCAGGAATTACAACAGTTCCGTGAAGATAACTCTTCTAAAAGTGCTGCCTCCACCGGAATTAAGGATGTGCCAGTAATGCCTACTGGTTGGATTCCCCGAGTTGGGGATCTTGTGCGTGAAAAGGTCGCAGTGAAAAAAGAATTTGGCCCTTCTTATCGAGCACCAGTCCCTGTGTTGGGGATACACGGACCAAGAACTGTTATTTTACCACCGTTGCCAGGTGCCAAAGAAAATCGCTTCGTTTCCATTGACAATGTCAAGTTACAACATGTGGATGATTCTGCACAGCAGACCAAGAGGAACGTCCAGTAGTTCCCGAATCCCTCTCACTGCTGGGGAAGATGTTCCGCTCCAAGTTATTTATACCAACACTGTTGCCTCTCCGAGCTTGGGAGGGTGGAAGATGATCTTGCGATAGTTCCACTGACAACAAATAATTTGGAAACATTTGATCGAGTCACCATGACTGCTGATGTTGCGGGTGGTGTGATCTACAGTGTACCACCGCGAGAAACACCAACTCCTCCACTTAACACAGTGGCACCTTTTACAAGAACTGCCTCTGGGTACTTTGCCAACAACAACGATGATCTGTCGGACTCATTTGCCTCTTCAACACCTGACCCAGGTCCACGTAAGCTGATTTATTGGCTTAAAGATACATATTTTGTTTTTCCTTGAAACTATCTGTGGCTCTTATTGACTATGATAGCATTTTTTCTCTGGGTAGGGTTTGTCATTACCTTTTTTCTGTTGATACATGGTCATTTTCTTCCTGAGAGATCAGCGGTTGAACAGGTGGAGGAGGTGTTGAAGCCACATTTTTCGTCACATAAGGTTCGAAGAGACTTGTCCTTTGTGAACATTTCTGCAGTACCAATTCCGGATGGGATTGTGTGGGATAAAGTAATGTTTGATATATACGGTCCCACTGAGATAATTCAAATACCATATGTTCTAAAATTATCTATGAATGATATCGTGATACCAGGCATTGTATCTGATGATTGGGATGTGAAGACATTTGATTCCATGATGACTGAATTACAATACTATACTGTCTATGAGAATGAAGATGTTTACCAGTTTAAAGAGAATTATGGTGACATGTTTTGTTATAATTATTATGGGCACCACTTTATACATAAAGCAAGTAGTCCGAAAACGATATTTGACTATACGCAATGGGAGCATTGCCCGACTCCCCCGAAGGGAAGTTCTAAAACATATTCTGAAAAATGTGCGTATTTTTCTGGGCATCATCCAATGGATGCTAAGTCATATTATTTTAAGTTAACTCCGTCTAAAGATAAGCAAATGTTGTTAACTAATACGAAAATTCATATATTCAGTTTCTTTTATTTCCCGACTGTCGATTGAAGGTTATAAATATTGGTCAAATAATGTTGATTTGAAAAGTGTTTGGGGAACAAAACATTGGCAGACACAGGGTAGAGAAACATTGTTTAGAGCATGTCTCATTCCCGTCCAGATGATTTTTTTAAATGAAACAGTACAGCAGACTAGCTGTTTGGGCTTAGCAACGATTGGAGAATTGAATATGCCTAGTATACCTGTCCCTACAAAAATGAAGAATTGGCAGAAATATATCAACGCCACTTTTAGTGAACTTACAGACTGGGTCCAGAATGGTACATTTAACACTTCATTTGCACGTCCGGGCGGGTGGTTATTGTGGCCTGTAGACACCAATGGGTGTCATCATCGTTTTGTCACCTCCTCGGGGGGTTTTAGGACGAGTCGGGCAGACCTTCGCTATATATCACCTGAACATGCTGAAATTATTACTACATATAGTGTGGGAAAATTGTGTCAACAATGGTTAAAATATTCCTCGCTAGATGCAGTAAAAACACATCTCACTCTCCTGTCTAATAACACTGACTTGCAAGACTTTTTGTCAGGCCCGAAGACACCACGTAGGAAGCGTTTCTTGTATGAAGTGTACAATGAAATATGGAAACTTTCCCAACAAGAGGCTGCGGCCCGGTTAAGGCAGATAGATCAGGACAATTTGAAAAAGGCATTAGCTGTTGTGGATAATGGAATTCACACTCTGTCCGACCGAATATATACCATCAACGACATCGTTTCTTCTGCCATAGACATTATACGATCCAATATGTCTTCTTTATATCATGGACAAAGTCAAACAAGGTCCATTATGCAGTTGGGTTGAACACTCCAGACACTGAAGGCGGGTCGCGTTCCGTGGCAGCACATCAGGACGAGGGAGATATTTTTTTCCTTTAATTTGTCGCGACAACAACAACTGATGGCTAAGAAGGAGGCGACTTATGTTATGCTTAACATCGAAAAATTGGAAAGATTGCCTTTTACCGTGGCCGAGATTCCCTCAGCTGAGTGGTTGATACACGGGGTTATTAATCTGCCTATTTCTACACTACAATTCACTTCTTGTTTAAAACATGTTCCGGTAGGCAGATATGAAAAGCTGGGAGATAGTTATATACATGAGGTGTGGGAACTTCCCTTCTTGTACAAATGTCTCAATGGCTTAAGAGAGGTTTTTCTTAGCGGTAGTGAATGCGAGACTTCAGTTAGCCATTCGATGATTTGTAAGCAGCTGTCCTTGCATGGGGCATGTTATGCCTCAGTTGCGAACCTGGCTTGCTTTCTGAAGGGAGTTCCGGTCCCCTTGATTAAACGCACATTCCAGGTGCTTTCAAACAGCAGCTACGTCCTCCTCAATGGTGAAGATTGTTGTGGCATGCGGGCCGGAATAGTTTACGCTGTTTTGGTCACCAAGGTCGTTACTTGCTGCAGGAATGTGTTGTTTCCCCCCACTAAATTAAGGGAGGTAGCAGATATCTGGCATCACATTGCTACTTCCAAGGTGAATTTCAACAAGTTAAGTAGACTAAAGGCTCTATTGTTTCAAAAGCATGTGGCCCTTACATCTGCGCGCAAGACCTACGCACTTCAGGTGGCAAGGTCATCAGCAGAAATACAGTCCCTGTTAAATACCAACTTTCCAAGCCACTTTGGTGAACTCGTGGAGCGTATATTTAATGCGTCCAGCACAGCTGGATTAGCACATTTTTTCAAAGCCGTAGGTGTTGGTTTTGTTCACACCTTCTCTTCCATATTCGGTTTGATACCTTCGGCTATTCATTCAATTTTCGGAAACATTTTTGGGGGATTTCCGATCACTTTGGCTTTATTAGCCGGCGTTTTGCTGTTGCTGTTTTTTTTCCGCAGTGGCTGTCCCGCCGCAACAAGAACGAATGTGGGCACTCCCATCGGCGCAGCTGTGTCATGAACGCATGATGCAGCACTTCGGAGCAACACTCCTGGGACATTTGGAGTGTGACTGGTCTCTGTCATTCAGGCCGGTTTTGGATTGTGTGCAGCCCGTGTTTCAGTGCCGTTGGTGCTCGTTTGAACATGCACTTGATGTCTGTCTCTCACAGCAACGCCCCCCAGTGGTTGATGCTGATTTGTTGATGTTCCTGATGAGGGCTCATTTCCAGACATGTGCGCTGAGGCTGTGTTTGCTTCGTGAGGCTGATTACGAAATACCCTTCCTGGAGGAAGTTGATATTGACTCGTTTACTGGCCCTGCACGGGATGCCGCCTTGGTTGATTCTGAGGCTTTGGAACACACATGCTCCTTATTAGTCTTTGGCGTGGATTTTCCGGTCTTGTCATCTACTGAAGTGGAGAACCTCCTGCTTTCAATGACCACCGTTTGAATTGGATTTGGTCTAAATTGACTCTGTTCTATGAATTTGGCTTTTAGCCGCATGCTTATTTTTAAATTTAGGATAATTGTACTTTGGTGTCCTCTTGACTTGTTGAAATTATATAAGATTTTAGTTACCTTTAGTTTTAACATAGGGCATTTTTTAGGATTAGATTGAAACCACTTTCTACCGACAAGGGGAGGGTGTAGTGTAGCCATTTTTAATATAGCCTTTGTGCGTTTGCTTAAAGCATTAGGCCTCTGTGCACTTTGTTCTAGATGCATTTTATTTAGCCTCGCACTGTTATTTTTCAATAGCCAGTTTCACGGTCTTGTTTTATTTTCTTTTATCACACTGTTTAGCTTACTTCAGCACCAGAGTTCTCAAACAATACATTCTTGCTCGATCTGTGCTTCAGTCAAGGATACAGTCTGGTACATTGCCGATAGACGTGGTAGAAGTTTAGTCTTTAGGGTTCGTAGAAAGTACACATTCTTACATAGGGACGTTTCTTAGAACACCGGCGTGTTAGTTATAAAAACACTTCCTAGTCCTGGTACACGTGAGAGGGAGATTCCGACCAGGGAACCACAACTAGACGCTGACTGCCCTGTTGCAGATGCTGATCCAGATCACAGGCCTTTGCTTAAAAGGCAGGCTTAGAGCTTAACATGCTGTGCTCAAAATAGAACTTAGAAGAGAGAACGTAATCTAGTAGCACTATGATAGCGTTATTCTTATGTTTCACTCTCCTCGTTACTATTTCAATCCTACTGTGTTGTATGGTTCTGGTTATTGCGGCTCACGCTTTGTTATCTAAAATGCAGTCGTTTTATTAAACCAATCTTCAAAACTCAAACTGCCTTTGTCATTCATATATGAGACCGCACTGTGTATGAGATAACTGGTTGGGATCTGAGTGACCACGACTTCCCTGGGAAGCACGAAGATGTCATGCGCTCGGCTGCCCAATCATCTCTTCCCCATGGGAGAGATGAGGCACTGCTAGTTAGCCGGAGCAAAACCGGATTGAGGGTGACAAGGGTCCTTCGCCGTGGGTTAGACTTAGTCCCCCACACTGGGAACGACCCTGCTACCCAAAAATCCAGTAGTCTCATTAGGATAATGAGAGCCTACGTGACAATGGTAAGGGGGGTGGCAGAAGATGACACAGAATCGGTGGGCCCACTAGGGTCCACCACCGCCAGGGAGCTCCCATCAGAGAAGGTTTCAGAGTCACTACCTCCAGTGGTGGTTGCCTCCCCCGTGGTACTCCTCTCGCCCCCCAACCCACTGGTCCCCTTGGCGTCGGACAACTCTGCCTCCGTGGAACCATGGGCCGCTGCATCCCCACTCGCCGGGGCCTCAGCTCCCTCGTCAGATGATGCTGATGTACACAGACAACACAAGAGAACAGGGATGGGGAGACAAAACAGGAGAGACAATTGTAAATAGCTGAATGGAGGTACATAAGTGGTTCACACATACACCCACCCTGCAAATATTCCACCAGGCAGCAACTACCACTATACACATGGCTATGCCCCTGACTAGTGGCCACAACCCTGCTCTACAGCCATTCCCCACAGCACTGAAGGACCTGAAGTACTGCAGACCTGACCCTTACAACCCTACTCCCCACGGGGGCCATTTTGTAGAAGGACATCAGTTAGAGTCCCTGCCACTAGACAGCATACATACCACAGCAAACTCACACATCCATCAAAGAGCCATACAATGGCTTCTGTACTCACCCCCTTGTGTCTGCTGTGCAGCCTTCAAGTGCCCATCCAGGTCCGGATATGCCACCGCCAGAATGCGTCGTATAAGGGGGGGGGTCAGTGCCCGACGGGCACCCCTTCCTCGTTGAGAGGACTTTCCCAGCTGGGCCTCGCAGATCTTCCTCATCCAGCACCGCAGGTCCTCCCACCGCTTCCTGCAATGGGTGCTCCGCCAGTTGTAAACCTCCAGGGTCCACACCTCCCTGGCGGTGGCCTGCCACAGTCCCCTCTTCTGATGGGCACTGACCTATATGGGACACACAGAAAAAGGAACACAGAGGTCAGACAATGGCCATTACATACAGCTGGCTATACGTCCACTTTGGGACTTCCATTTACAACAGCATAACAGCACACTCAGACGCAGCATGTCAGGAACCCAGGATTGTACAGTGTTAAACATGCATACATGTTTACAGCCATCTACCATCATTACACACATCCATGCCCCCAAATCCACCTACTCACCTGTACCTCTGGTCGACCGTACAGCTTGGCGTACAGGGGCAGGACCCCGCCCACGAGCTTCTCCAATTCCTCAATGGTGAAGGCCGGGGCCCTTTCCCCTGCCATACGTGCCATTTCCATGACCAGAGGCAGGACACAGCAGCACACTCAGTGGAGTACCTACATGCATGAAATACGGGAGTCAAGTCAAGTTGGGGTACGAGTTAGCGTAAGCACCGCGGCTGTGTGCACCGTCACCGCCAGCAGCGATCATGATATGCTAAGTATCCCCATTGACAACCATGTTAACAAATGAATGGTTGCATGGCGGTGAACACCGCCTTTTGCTATTACGTCAACCGCTATCGGTATGAGGTCCCTTCTACTACAACATTTCTGGATTATAGGGGGCAGACATTTTGGCTTTTACTACGCAGTTATGAAATCCTCATATGTCCCATGCAGGCCCCATTGTCCCCAAACCCCATTGGCATTAACAAATATACATTCACTCACCACAACAGTCCTGAAGTATCATTGGGAACATGTTACTCCAGTTTCATGCCTACTATGCATATGTGTCGTCGACTTGTATGTGAGCTGTGCTGAATAGGAAACATTGTGGGCAGATGTATGTGTATTCCTCACATGCGTTCTCAACTCCTCCTAGGCGAGGGAGGGCCCCAACGGTGTACAGACCACTTGTTGATTTGAGGACCATGGTGGAGCGTCACATCATTATTAATTACAGACTCAACAGTGCTACTATTCATGAACTTTGTGCACTACTGGATCCAGCACTGAGACCGGCTCATCGTAATCAGCATGCCACCCTTACTGAAGTGCAGGTGCTCTCTGCACTCCATTTCCTGGCCACGGGCTCATTTCAAGTGACAGTGGGCATGGGTACAGGTTTTTCACAGCCCATGTTTAGCATTATACTGTCCAGATTCCTGAATGCATTTGTACGACACCTACAGTCCTATGTGAGGTTTCCCCAAAGTGCTGACCTCCCTGTGATCAAGTCAGACTTCCATGTCTGTGCCAACATTCCCCATGTGATAGGTGTCATCGATGGCACGCACATTGCTCTCATCCCCCCTAGAGTCAGTGAACAGGTGGACAGAAACAGGAATAACTTTCACGACATGAACATTCAATTGCTGTGTACTGCAGACCAGTACATCTCACATATGAATGCCATGTTCCCTGGATCGGTCCATGATTCATTTGTGCTGAGGAACAGTAGTGTGCCACACAAGATGGAACATCTACAAGGGGACAGAGGATGGATCATAGGTAAGTGTGTCTGACACTTTTTGGCACATAGCAGAAAGTCAGGCTGTCTGCCACTGAGGGTTGTCAGTGGCAGTCCTGTTTTACATACTTTTTCAGGTGATTCTGGCTACCCCAACATGCATTGGTTCCTGACACCAGTGAGGAATCCTAGGACAGATGCAGAGAGGAATTACAATGAGGCCCATGGACGTACTAGGAGGGTGATAGAGCGCACAATAGGTCTTTTGAAGGCTAGACTCCGTTGCCTCCAAATCTCTGGCAGATCCCTGACCTATGAGCCTGAACTGGTGTGTAGAATAGTGGTGGCCTGCTGCATGCGGCACAATGTGGCTGTAAGGAAATATATCCTCCTCTTGGAGGAGGTGGGTGCTGTATATCCAGACCAGCTTCCTCAGGGAGGGGATGAGAGCTATGGTGATGATGAGGAGGGGGAAGATGTACATTCCAGGAACCAACTGATACAACTTTACTTCCAGTAACTATGTGGGACTATTCGATGATGTTGCTGTCTGTGCAGCATACGGTCAGTGTGCCTTCTACTCGATGGGGGTTTTGGGTCTATGGACATTGTCACTGTGACCAGGTTTGCATGGGACATGTAATATTATGGACAAATTATTTGACAATTCTGTTGGCGCAACCACGTCATGCGTGGGGTGCAATTCCTGCAACTCAGATAAGAATAAATGATTTCTAAGACTATTGCATCCACACTTCCATTTGTTTCAACATAATGACAGGGGACATTGACATTGGTGAACAGGTGTATTATTTGGTGCAGGGATGAAATCGTGCAGTTTACAGTGATGGGAGTGGGCTACTGGTGGATGTCCAATATGGCTACATGGTCGCAGCGTTTGTTCGCAGTGGTGGATTGTCCATCTCTCATTTACAGTTTTTAAGGGTTGTTTTTACACGGTGTGGACGTTGGTTCAGTGGCACACTTGGAGGACAGTTCTTGCCTGAGTCACTTCTTTGAGGGGGCCTTGGTTCATGTGCCATATCTGGGCCTAAGGGACCGTTTGGGTGCATGGTGTTGGCCTGTATGGGATGAGATGCAGGTCTCCTGTGTGTCCTGAGATGGTGGCACAAGTCCAGTTACTGCTGCTGAAGTTGTTGGCCGGTCTGTATCTTGGCCTGTAGTAGGGGCTTCCTGGTTTGTGGGGGCCTCAGGCTGGGTTGGGACAAGGTGCAGCAGCACACCTGCTATGGTGGCCATGGTGGCATTGTGCAGTTTCCATTGTTCCATGACCTCTTGGTGGTGTGCTACCTGCATCCTTTGACTCTGCTCCAGGGTAGAAACAATCTGGGCCAATCTGTCCTGGGTATGGTGCCATGCTCCCAGGACCTCAGATATCATGTCCTGGGCTGCAGCATCCATCCTGTGGCCTCCCCCCTGGGCCAGTGATGCCCTCCCACTGGGCCTAACCCCCTGTGCCTGTGTCCCCTGCACAGGTCTGGCTGTACCACTTGTACTGGGGCCGTCCTCTTCCTGCTTGTTGGTAGGGGGTGACTGTGGCCTCTGTCCATGTGTTCCACCAGTCTGTGGATACACAGGTGTGGGGACCATTGCCCTTGGCTGATGTTGTTGGCTGGGTGGTAGGGGTGTCAGTGGTGTCCTGGGTGGGGCTGCTGGATGGTGACAGTCCAGGACAGTGTGAGGGGCCAGGGTGTTCCTCACTGTCCAGGGCTCCCTCTCCAATGTCCTGGGTGGTGCCTCTGTCGCCATGTGGGGCACTGCCACTCCTTGTCCTGTGCGTCAGGGTGTCATGGCTGGTGGTGCCTGTTGGGGGGGAATGGACATGCAAGTTGCATGACTGGATGGGGTGCACAGGGCTGGGCTGTTTTGTGCAGATTTTACACTTTGGGGCCATGCAGGGTGCTTTTGTGAGGTTTGCATTACATTTTGCTTAGGATATAGAGGTGCACTGTGGGTGGTGTAGTGCCTTTGTGATTCCTTGCAGGGGTAGGTGGCTGTGCACAGGGGGAGGGATGTGGGCCTATTAGTGGGTTTGTGGGCATGCATGGTGACTGGATGTAGTGATTGTGACCTGGGTGGTAGTGGTCCTTGTGGATGTTGAAGGGGTGGTGTGGTGCATGCATTACAGGTGTGATGAATAAAGGGTAATTGTAGACAACTTACCTGAGTCCATTCCTCCAGTGAGTCGAGTGAGGCCCTCAGGGTGCAGGATGGCCAGTACCTTTTCCTCCCAGTCAGTGTAGTCGGGTGGTGTTGGTGGAGGTCCTCCTCCAGTCTTCTGGACTGCAATGTTTAGCCGGGATACCATGGACCTCACCATCCTGCGCAGGTCGTTCCATCTCTTGCGGATGTCGTCCCTCGTGCGTGTATGGTGTCCCACTGCATTGACCTTGTTCACTATTGTCTGCCATAGCTCCATCTTCCTGGCGATGGGTGTGTGCTGGACCTGTGCCCCGAATAATTGTGGCTCGACCTTCAGTATCTCATCGACCATGGTCCTTAGCTCCCTTTCTATGAAGCGTGGGTGTTTGGGGGGTGCCATGGTGTGTGTTGTGAGTGGTGTGTTGTGTAGATCTAGGTGAGGGTGCTGTTGTGTGTTGGGTGTATGTATCGTGTATTGTGGCATTCAGTGTCTGCTTCTGGAGTTCTCTGTATCAGTTGTCCGAATGTCGTTACAAAGGATTGTGTGGTGTGTCTGTGAGTGTTTTATACTGTTGTGGATGTGTATCAGGTGTGTAGGTTTCAGACTTGCCAATGTGTGCAGTTCTTACTGTTGGGTTCCATTGCTGGCCGTGGTGGTCTGTACCGCCAATGGTCGTTCGGCTTCCACTGACCCCCGCAGTGATTTTTGCATCATTATTTGGAGGGCGGGGAGTTTGTGTGCTCGGCGGTGACGGGGTGGGACCTGCATTTCCACTGACAAGGTCCTGGCAGTGACTGGTGGCTGAGACTTTTTTGTCAGAATCTGATTTTTGCATCTTTATATGGCGGGTTTCTGTTCACCGCCAATGGCGGTCTTCTGTTCACTGTCGCCACGGCGGCCGACTGTGTTTACCGCCGTGTTCATAATAAGGGCCTATGTCTTTGCATACTCTAAATACACAAAAAAGGTAGCAATTTGTGTTGGCTATTTGAGGAAAGAATCGAACTTTCTTAACCAATCTTTGTACTCATAGATTGGTTTGCAAAATTCCCATTCAGAGTAAGTTACAATCCGACCTACTGCAATACTATTCATGAGATACATCACAATTTTCAAACTCTGACTGGTGGCCATCAAAGGGATGGAGCCCTACTGTGGTCAGCAGACCACCATGTTTGTGATTACTTTTTAGATTACTTATTTAAATGCTGCTTGTTTTCCGTAAAGGAAATGGGGCTAGGTTTAAAAGAAAAAAATATTTTTTTAAAAGTTTGTTTGCGAATAGGCAGTGGTCTCCGGGACAACTTTCTACTCCCCAGCGAACTTTATTTTAAAATTCACAAAGGGGAAACAATTCAAATGGTCCATTCCTTCCCTTTTGTAAATGGGTTACCACCCTCACTCATTAGCTCATTTTCAATGTTTTGAGACCAGACTACAGTGGCAAAATATTGACACATTACATTGCAATTGCAAATAGTATTTTGTTATGCATTTCTAAATTAATTTTCCAATTCGGTAACTATTTAATAGGTATTTGCAGTCACACACCGTGTGATTTTGTGGATTGCTGGCTTTGTGAATGCACAATTGCTTTGTACATCTTGCCCTATATTTTTGTGATGTTTTTGTAAACTGGTGCTGCATTACACTTTGTTATCATGCAGAGTTGAAGGGTGTCCCAAGAATGCTTTTTAATATATTTAAAGAGCACTGACATGCTGGAGCTTCTATAGAAAGTATAGCCAGAAATAACAATTAATAAAGTGCAATCAAGAAGAATGAATAGCCATCATTTTACGTGATTTGTAAATTTAATTGGAAATGTTTCAGACCAAAATCAGAGAGGAAGAGATCTCTAAACCCAGATGGGGACAAAACTCTGCCACCATACCTAACGTAGGGGGCACCAGATGACATTAACATCCAAGAATGCAGGGCAATGTTGGCACATGTCTTTACAAATGATTGTCATAGCTTCAAATAAAGGCTTCTTAATTGTAAGCAATGTGGTCACTTTTCAACATCTCTCAAATTGGCAACTGCATGTTGGCACAGTAGCAAGTGATCCATTAGCTTTTGAGGGGAAGCCAGGTAACTAGTTTTACTTTTGTCAAGGCAAGATAGTACACGGGTATTAAGAAAGATGATGTGAAGGTGGGGCTTTGTAGATGTAGATTCGATCTGGGAAAGTAGGTGCTAGACACCTTGGCTGCTTAAATCCCCAAGATCTGGGTAAATTCAAACTGAACGTCAAGATTAATTACTAATTGAAGAGATGACAGACATTGGTGTCTCTACATGCGCCCTCATTATGACCTTGGCGGTAATCACCACCGACCGATGTGTCAACGGTGAACAGAAGACCGCCGAATAATGATGCCAAAAAGACAAACCTCCAAAAATCCTGCAACCTCCACCCACCGCCAGGGTCAACTAGGCGGAAAGGCAGTACACCCCACCCCACCCCACCCCACCACTGCCATGCAGACAAATTCTCCGCCCACCAATTAATGATGCACAAATCAGCTTGGCGGACAGTGAATGCCGAACGACCATTGGCGGTACGGGCCACCACGGACAGCAATGGGACCCACAAACAAAAAATGCACACATTGGTAAGTTTGAAACCCACTCATTTGACACACATCCACAACACTGTAAAACACTCACATACACCCCCCACAATCCTTTGCAATGCCAATAGCACAACAGGTATTGACAACACAACACAACACAACACGCATACACTGAACTCAACATCACACAAGTCACACACCCAACCACACAACAGCACCCTCACCAATACACCTGCAACACACCACCCATAAACACACACCATGGCACCCCCTAAGCACCCCCGCTTCACCGACTGGGAGTTAAGGACCATGGTGGATGAAATAATCAGGGTCAAGCCACAACTATTTGGGGCACAGGTGCAGCAGACACTCGTGGCCAGAAGGATGGAGCTATGGCAGTGGATAGTGAACAAGGTCAATGCAGTGGGAAACCATCCACGCACAAGGGAGGTCATCCGGAAGGGATGGAATGACCTGCGCGGGAAGGTTCGGTCTATGCCATCCAGGCACAACATCGCAGTACGAAAGACTGGTGGGGGTCCCCCACCTCCTCCCCTGAATACACCGATTGGGAGGAGAAGGTCCTGGCTATCTTGCACCCCAAGGGCCTCACGGGACTCACTGGAGGACCGGACTCAGGTAAGTGAACTACAATATCTTCATTCTCACCACAACTGTAATGCATGTATCAGCCCATCCCCTCACTACCACCAGGACCCCATCCGCTACCCAGTCCACAACACCCTCATCTAAGTTCCCTGCATGCCCAGAATCCCACAAACAAATCTCCATCCAGCCGCCTGTGCACAGTCACCTACCCCTGCATGGAATCCCAGTGTCACTATAGCACCCACAATGCACCTGCATCGCCCACAAAAAATGCAACAAAATGTACACAAAGGGACCTTGCAAGCCACTACAGGGGAATATAAGCAAAAATAGTGCAGACAAGTGCAGCAATTGCCAACAAAGTACAGGACACCCACATGTCTATTCTCCCACACACAGGCACCACCACCCATGCCAACCGGATGGAGACTTCAAGGAGTGCCAGCCCTCCACCTGAAGACTGATGCCCCACTCAGGAGAGTGCAGAGGGATGTCTGGACACAGAGGAAATCCCTGGCCCTTCACACAGTCCTGGACTGTCACCCTCCAGAAGCCCCACCCAGGATACCACTGACACCCCTACCACTCAGCCACCACATCAGCTCTGGCCAAACAACCCCACACCTGTGTCTCCCAGCCACGGACTGGCTGCCCGCATGTACAGAGGCTAGAGTCTTCACTCACCAACAGGCGGGATGATGAAGGGCCAACTCAAGTGAGACTGCCATACCTGTGCAGGGGGACACAGACACAGGGGGCGAGGGCCAGTGGGAGGGCATCAGTTGCCCACGGGGTGGCCAAAGGATGGGTGGTGCAGCCCAGGAGATGATATCTGAGGTCCTGGGAGCATACCACCATACCCAGGACAAGAAGGGACAGATCCTGGCCACCGGGAACAGAATCAGAGGATGCAGATAGCACACAACCAGAAGGCCATGGAGCAATGGAAACAGCTCAATGCCGGTATCACCTCCATTGCAGGGGTGATGCAGCACCGGTATCACAGCCAGCCTGAGTCCTCCACCCACCTGCAAGCCCCTACCACTATCCAGGACACTGCCCTGCCATCTACATCTGCAGCATCCACTTGACTGATTGCACTGCCAGAGGACACACAGGAAACCAGTGCCCCTACCCCTGCAGCCCAACTGAACTTTCGCAAACATGCCCTCAGACCCAGATATGCCACTGAAACACCAGCCAAGACCAAGCCCAGTGACAGGAAGTGACTCTGCCCTGAACTGTCTACCTTGTGTGCCACTGAGCTACCTTGTTGACATGCCACTGCCATCACACCATCTTCCGTTGGCCACATGGACTAAAACCCAGTGCAACCAACAGCTGAGCATATGTACCTGAGTATGTTTTTTCACCATGTGCTCACTCCCTTCACTGTCCCAAGACTTATGTATATATTGCCATTGAATAAATACACCTATGCACTCAAATCGTATGTCCCTCATCAATATAAGATATCAATTGTGATTGTGTAGTCATTAGCCAGTTACTATCATAATCACACTTTTATTGCAGGAGGGGATCCAACGCACTGCAGTGTCTGACGTATGTCACACTGTACCTAATATTGGGTTCCCTGGCACATGCCACTTCAGTCATCATTTAGCACTGTCACTGACAAAAGAGACCACAGTACTTTCTACATGAGACAGACTGTAACTATGCAGTGAAGACAGCAGCATCATTAAACAGTACCTTAGAGTCACTGGAAGTATAGCAGGATTAGCTGGGTCCTGGAGTGGAGATCATCACCCTATTCTTCCTCACCATCACACTCATCCCCTCTGAGGTTGCAGGGCTGGTTGAACTGCACCTTCCTCTTCCAGAAGTGGGTAGCTGTCCTCACAGCCAAGTTGTGCAGCATGCAGCAGGCCACCACTATCTTACACACCTTGTCAGGGACATAGCACACGGAACCCCCAGAGATATGGAGACAACAAAATCTTGCCTTCAGGAGTCCTGTAGTGCACTCTATCACCCTCCTAGTACGTCCATGGGCCTCATTATAATTACTCTCTGCATCTGTCCTGGGATTTCTCACAGGTGTCAGGAGCCATTGCAAGTTGGGGTAACCAGAATCAGCTGCAAAAGTGGGTGAAAGAGGCCTTGAACAAACTGCCTTTACTTGCATACAGACTGGCTGTCAGCTATGTAAAAGATCCAGTGTCATACACACTCACATATGAGCCAACCTCTGTCCCCTTGTAGTTGTCCCATCATGTGTGGCACACTGCTGTTTCTCAGGACAAAAATATCACCTGTTCATTCACTCTTGGGGGTATGAGAGCTATGTGGGATCCATCAATGGCACCTATCACATGGGGGATATTAGCAAAGGCATAGAATCCAGATTTGATGGCTGGGAGTTCAGCCCTTTGGGGAAACTGGACATAAGTTTACAAGTGGTGAACAAAGGTATCCAGGAATTTAGACAGGATGAGGCTAAACATTGGCTGTGAGACCCTTGCAGCCATCCTCACTGTCACCTGAAATGAGCCCGTGGCCGAAAAATGGAGCACAGATAGCACTTGCACAGTTGTAGGGATAGCATGCTGATTCTAATTGACCGGCTTCAGAACAGGATCTATTAATGCACAGAGCTCATGGATTGTAGCTCTATTGAGTCGGTAGGTGATAATGATGTGACGTTCCTCCATAGTGTCCAGATCTACCATGGGCCTGTAAACAGATGGAGCCCTCCCTCGCCACATGGGTCTGTACCTATGGGAGAGGAAAGAACACATTCTGAGTGTCATCATACACTTGCATCACATGATGTCACTGTACTTTTTGAAATGCATCACATAGGTAATGCACACAACCGGAAAGAATGAGGTACACCATCAGGCAAATGTGTGCTGCGGTTTCTCTGTCATAATGGCATCACACTGTGGACACACTTCCAACCATGGGTACATGTGGGAATCATAGAATCATGTCAGCAAGTGACGAAGGGGAGAGAGAATGGGGCCATGGATGAGGCCGAGGCCAGGCTATGGAGATGTGGCGGTAGCAAAATGGCAGCCTCCTGCCATCCAGGTATGAAGGAGTGGAAGTGACTCCTGGTGTTAGTCGTCATACTGCCGTGCACCGTAACATTGGATTACATGGTTGTTAATGGGGAACCTTGGCCAATCATGATCATTGCCGGAGGTGACAGAGCACACCCCTGTGGTACCTATGCCATTTTGTCAGACCCTTGACACTTGACTCCTGAATCAGGTGAAGGGTAGTACTCCACTGCGTGTGCTGCTGTGTCCTGACTGTGGTCCCTGAATTGGCACGTGTCACAGGAGAACGGTCCCAGGCCTTCACTGCGGAGGAGCTTGAGAAGCTGGTGAACGGGGTCCTACCCCTGTATGCGAAGTTGTATGGGCGACCAGAGGCGCAGGTGAGTTGCCATCTGTCATCCGCAGTTTGTGTGATTGTGGCGGATGCCTGTATGCATGTGTATTCGATGTGTGACTGCCCAGCCGTAGTTTGTCTGGCACATTCTGCCTCTAACTTGTTCAATTGCATGTCAACAATGGCCATTAAATATGGAACGGCATGGCATTTGTGTACGGGGCACCCATACTGACGTCTGTTTTTTTGCTCTGTGTGTCCCATGCAGGTCAGCGCCCATCAAAAGTAAGGCCAGTGGCAAGGAAGTGCGGACTCTGGGGGTCTACAACAGCTGGAGCACCCACTGCAGGGAGTGGTGGGAGGACCTGAGGCGCTGGGCCAGGAAGACCGGAGAGGCCAAGCTGGGGAAGGCCTTCCAAAGAAGAAGGGGTGCCTGTCGGACCCTAATGGCCTGCATTCTGGCAGTGGCGTATCCGGATTTCGATGGGCGCTTGAAGGCAGTACAGCAGCCACAAGGAGGTGAATAGCAAAACTGTTGTGATACCACTTTGATGGTTGAATTTGGGTGCTGTGGGATGTATGCATTGTAGTGCCAGGCACATAGACAGGTGTGACCCTGCAGTCCTGCCCCCTCCAGGTCCTTGGGATAGTGTAAGAGCTAGTTTTGGCAGGCTCTGTAGGCCTATGCAGCGTCCCCTTTCTGTGATCGTAATGTATGTTGTTTCTGCTGAGGGTACGTGCCTGACCTGGGTGTGAGTGTGTGTGACCCAAAATGTGCATATATTCAGGTTTTGACATAGTTCTTTTTTGTTTTGGTTCCTCACTCCTGTGCTCGTGTCCTTTGTATACGTTAGCATCATCTGGCGAGGGAGCTGAGGCACTGGCGAGTGGGGATGTAGCAGCCCACGGTTCCAAGGAGGCAGAGTTGACAGACGCCAAGGGGACCAGTGGGTTGGAGGGTGAGGGGAGTACCACCGGGAGCTAACTACCACTGGAGGTAGTAACTCTGATACCTCCTCCAATGGGAGCTCCCTGGCAGTGGTGGACCCTACTGGGCCCACCCATTCTTTGTCATCTTCTGCCACCCCCCATGCCATCACCGCCCTCCCAGTTGCTCCCCAGCGAGTTGCCGTGCCCGCTCACCCAGGAGGGTGGGCGTCTCCTTCGCCCCAGGCACCTCATCCCCTGCCCCAGTCAGCCCTGCTGCCCTCACGGAGGAGGCTATTGACCTCCTGAGAACCATCTCTGTAGACTACACAACCATCGTGAATGCCATCCAGGGGCTAGCATACCAGATGCAGCAATGCAATGCATACCTGAAAGGCATTTGCGGTGCCATGTCTGGCCTACAGAGATCTTTACAGGCTCTGGCCTCCTCTTTGACGGCAGTCAGTGTCCCTGGTCTTTCCATCCCCCTCCCACCACCTCTACACCTTCCAGCACCCCACTCCCTTCACTCATCCCAAGCACACATACAGACAGATCAACATACAAGAAGCACACAGACAAACACAAGCACCACACTTCCCACCACAGGCAGGCACACACCCAACATACCAAAGCACACACAACAACATCCACTTCCCCCAGTGTGTCAACCTCCCCTGCCACCCTGTCTGTCACCTCACCATGCACACTCACATGCACTGCACTCTCAGTCACTGCTGCTGCTCCCATTCATGCAGTCACCACAACATCTGACATCCAGACATGCACCCCTGACACCACATCTGCACTCACCACTACTACATTTACAGACACTTGCAGCACACTCACCAGACATGCAGATACCCAGACAACATCCATCTACACTGGCAGCCTGTCTTCTCCCGCTGTGTTCACCCTCTCCTCCCAAAACACTCAAACATTTGCACACATCCACACCACACACATCAACCACACATCAGCATACTATACAGGCACCTGCATCCACATCGGGCACACCTACATCTGGTACGAGCACTCCCTCAGCCTCCACTCCCAGACCTGCATCCAGATCCCCTCCAACTGCACCTAAGAAGCTTTTCCTATCCCGTGCTGACCTGTTTGAACCCACTGGCCCGCCCGTCTTGTCGCTAAACGTGCCCATGTCCTTGCCCAGTCCACTCTTTCCTCATCTAAGTCTGCCCCAGTCTGCCCTTCCCATTCCCTGGCCCCTTCCCCAGGGAGGAAGAGCCATTGCCACAGGTCCCTCTGCCACCTTCCGGTCCTGGCCCACTCCACCTCTATCTAACGGCAAGCCCAAACCCCCTCCACCTCTCAAACCTAGCCCCAAGACCCACCTTTCCATACCTAAGTCCCCACCCCCACCACCCCCTGCACCTGTTCCCTGAGGTTCCTGGCTGCCCCATTGATGCCCCTTTCCGGTGGAGTACCCTTTGCACACATGGGAGTCAGGTTCGGGCTATATTGGCCCTTCAGGGACTTAAAGATGGACTGGCCAATGGCCTTATTTGGACATTAGTTCTGTCATATAAAATAAATTTTAAGTGCCCAGCAGTGCTGTTGGCACAATATTGTGACGTTGTTCAGCGTTTCACTGTGGGGTGTGGGGTGCACATGTGTGTACATTGGTGGGGGTCTTTGTTGGCTTGTGTCTGGTAAGTACCTCTTGGTATGGTGTGTATGGCTTGGGATGTGGGAGGGATTGGGAGTACGTTGCAGGGTAGGTGGGGTGGGTATGTAACTGTGCCCTTTCTTCCCATGTGTACATCTTGTTATGGTATGTATGGCTTGGGATGTGGGAGGGATCGGGAGTGCGATGCGGGGTAGGTGGGTGTGTAACTGTGCCCTTTCTTCTCATGTGTACTTACTGTGGTCGTCTTTATCGTCGGTCACAGTCCTGGAGGAATCTGGCAAGGAGAAGCAGTGGCATTATTACCACCTCTCGCTCCATGTCTGCGTCGGCGTGTTCTGTGTACGACTAGTGAGTGTTTCCTTTTAAAATGTTAGTTTTCGCTACACTTTCCCTGGCAGTGGTTCCCGCCCCGGAACTGATGGCGGTCTGGTGTTTCATTATTTGGTGGGCAGGTAGGGCCTTTCCGCCGGCCTGCGGGTGGCCTTGTCTGGACTACAAAGATGGCGGTGTGTGGATGGACTGCTACTGGTTTCTCTTGTGCTCAAGTGTTTGGCGGTCCAGACCGCCAGCCTGTTGGCAGTAGTTACCGCCACCGCCAGCGGTGCAGTGTTTACCGCCATGTTCATAATGACTACCATGATGTGAAATTAGATTTTTTCAAACTTGAAGAATGTTGATGTGATCAAAATTTCCGCCTTACTAAGATTTTTTTTTTCTTACGTTTGCTGAAATCCACCATTTGCCAAAGATGGACATTCTTTAAGTGACTGAAAGAATCTGAAAAACAGCTGGGTGTCATCTGGGTACATATAATAACAGGCTTCATCTACAGAAGATGAAGATACAGATATAATTTAAACAGAAAAGAGAAATAATCAACTCCTGAGGAACAACCCTGATTAGTTTCCAGAGTGCTGAAGCTGAAGGGAGGAGGGAAACTGATTAGGATCCGTACACCAGGGACAGTGTCATCCATTTAACTATGTCTTGAAATGAAGGCGGCTTAATCAATGATGTTGAAGGCAGAAGACAACAATAACATCAGAACATCCACACCTCCACCATCTGCCTTCCACTGAAGGTGAATGAGCACTGAAAGGATTATCAATTTGGTGCTCAGATCCATATGAATGTCTCAAGGACATTTTCTGAAAGGTCTGTGAAAAGACCATACTCTCACGTAATTTAGCAAAATATTGTAAGAGGATAAAAGAGGTTTGAATACAGCCCGGCACGTCACCCGTTGTGAAGGAACAATTGAACATAGTGACAAGTCATTTAAATTAAAAAAGGCTTACTGTTTTAAAATCCACTGTTTTAAAATCCTTGCAGGACAGAAGGCTAGTGGAGAGCTAGATGACGACTTTGGAGAGGACAAGAGACTCAGAAATGACCACATCCATTGCATGGTTCCTCTTGACAGAGTCACATGTGGATATGGGGATAGTTTCCAATTCATCATCTAGTTTGATGTTTGCTATATTATCAATAAATGGCTGAATATGTCGTTTCACAGCTTCTTCGGGGGAAAAAGCATAGATTGGACAATAATTGGGCTAATCAGTTCTGGTATAATTTAGAAAAAACACTCCTTTTAAGCATTACGGTTCATAGGGTCCCCACCAGCATAAGAAAGATTATAGATTTGTATTAGCCTGAGATTTTGACAATGTAGACTGTGGTAGACAGTGGAAGGTAGTCTTTCGAGTTGGTTGATTTTTAGTTTGAATTTTATCAGTTTAAAAAAAAAAAACATTCATTGTTTTGGGGTTTCCCTGAAAATTAGTTTCTCATCTTTTGCAGGGAAAGGGCATTATCCGGACCTTTAGTAATGCCGAAACTTGGGGGCGGAGCCAAGTGCCGAGGAAGATGGCGGCTCAATTCTAGAGCCGGACAGAACGGAGAGAAGGAAGGGGACTAAACATGCTTTTTCCCCGTCAAACTACATAAAAAAGCCAAAAATAGATCATCGGAACCCCACAGGAAACTACTGAAGCTGGAAAATTTAAATAATACTCGCCTTATCTTCACTTTGATCAAAGTCTGAATGCACAGCCTTTACTGCTGTGGAGTTTATTGACGCTCCCTTGGAAACAAAGATAAGGAAATCGGAGCACCAAGACAGGAGCACCAAGACAAAACGGTATTTCTTTCTTTGCATTCTTCAATAACAATAATGCTTGCCATCTAGCTATCATCGGTTGTGCACTCCACGCTAACCCCATAATGCAAAAAATCTTAAAATATACAGTGCACAGTATACAATAGGGGGAAATGTGGACTTAAACGACGCTCCCTTCAAATCGAAAGTCACAAAAGGAAATTCAGACATGCAATGTAACTTTCCGAGCCATAACTTTTGGATAATGCAACTACGATGCACCAGATATCGTTAAATAAGTAAGAAGCACACACTCTGATCTTGTTTATTTGTATGACAATGCTACTTCACTTTTTTTTTTTTAAAAAGGAAGGAGAAGAAGGAAGAAAGAAAAAAGAGAAAAACAAGGAGATGAGGATAGAAACGAAGGAACAAGGGGAAAAGATATAATTTAAAGCTTATAAAAACGAAACGAATAACGTGGAATTATATGCCTGAGACTTTCTCTCTCACCCTGGAAGGTTACTAAAATGTTCGGACATTGAATATAAGTGCTCTTCTTAATTTCAGCATCTGCAGTCGACATCTACTTGGGTGATTGTATAAAGGATTCAGTTTTTCCCATTTTTTTTTTTTTTTTTTCCTTCATTGATCTCTTCTCCAGAGAAAAAGTGTACTAAGACTGCATTAAAAATCAACAAAGTTACTTGTTCAGTTTCTACAATTTAAACAATACTACTGTAGTGTAGTAAATCATAAAATCTACATGACGATGAAACTTTGCAAAAATAAAATCCACTCCAGACTCGTTATCAACAAATGATATATCGGTTCTTTATTCAAACGTGACACAAAGCGTTGCCCAAGCAACCTCGTATTTTTTATTTTTTTTTCTCCCTTCCCAACAGTAATGCTCCGTCAAATATATGGGGCTACACATCAAAAGTACAACTCATATTGAACTTACAAACTAAATCTGGAAAAATCTTGCTCTCTTTTCTCATTGAAGACACTACACAGTGGGCTTTACCTTTTCAAGGCAACTTTGATACCAATCATAAATAAGTTTCTGGAACGTAATAGTTATCATACATGTCAGACCCTAAAGTTGTACGTCAACTATCATATGGCGCAGCCTTACAAGCTGTACCAGAGATTGCAAACTCACAGCACATAATGGCTGAACCCGCTGCTGCATCTACAACGAATATGGATGCTAGCCTGAAAGAACTTCTAGCCATAAGATCGTCCATTTCCTCTTTGGAACACACAGTATCCACTAATACCATGGAAGTCCAAGGACTGAGGAATGAAGTTGTAAAATTCCAGATTAATATGCAATCAACGGATGCTCGCCTCTCGGCTGTTGAAAACCTCATCGACAAGATACCTGACAATAGTCAAGATATTGGATACCTGCAACAAAAAGTGATTGAGTTAGAAGACCGAAGCAGAAGGAATAATCTACGTATCATTGGTCTTCCGGAACAAATAGAAAAGGACAATATTTTGGACTTCTTGACCACTTTTCTTCCGACCTTAACGAAAATTACCTTTTCACAGCCACTTGACTTTCAAAGAGCGCACCGTGTACGTTCACGTGGAATCACATCATCTACGAGACCTAGACATGTTTTGGCATGCTGTTTACATTATCAACAGGCTCGTCAAATCATAATGGCCGCCAAAAAACATGGTCCTTATGAATATGACTCATCCCAGATAATAATTACAGCAGATTTTTCTGCACCTACAAATTTCAAAAGGAAACAATTTCTAAATTTACGTACTAGGTTAAAGAAAAGAGAGATCAAATATGGCCTTTTGGAACCTGCCACCATGACTGTGACTTTTCAAGGGAAAACTAAAGAATATTTTGACCCTCACGATCTAGAATCCTTTTTGAATGACCTTGATGATAAAGACACTGAAATGGAACACAAATCTACCTCAAATACAGACATTATAGAACCTACACCTTCTATCTCTGCAGAGGATACAGATCAAGGTGAATGGATACCAGTGCAGCGACAGTGGACACATGGTGGTAAATTTAAGGCATGGAAAAAAAATCACCCAAGAGACAAATCCAGATCTCCCATCAAACCATGAGTAAAGTTCAGTATATTAATCCTAGAGGGGTGATATGCTATATCTATGACGTAGGAAAATATACTCTGTGTCCTAACAATAGTGTTCCCTCTCCTTTTTTCCTCTTCTCTATCTTCCTTTCACAGCTTCCAGGCTTCTATCCCCTGACTAAAGTTCAATCACTCAGTGTACATACTGTCTTATCTATTAAGTTGGACAGTTCAGTAATAAACAACTCTTCTGATAAGTGATACTTTCCTGTTACTACATTTTCAACGAATCCATATTGGGTTAAAGATTCAAATCTCATATAATTACATAACTATAATCCTAATATTCTAAAAAAAAAATTCTTCTCTTCTCATATTCTGTTCTCTCAACTTTTCTACTTCTTTTATTCACTTTCATAGATTGGCATTATATATTTCTATATTTTTTTTTTTTTTTTTTATATCGCTATAATATGTCTTCTAACAAGTTAAAACCTCTGAATGTTGTATCTTTAAATGTTAACGGTTTGACGCACTTTATTAAGAGAAAAAAAATAATTAGTTACCTTGGCCAACAAAAACCAGATATTGCTTTATTACAAGAAACACATCTTACTGAATCAGAAAGTGAGAAACTGCAGAGAGAATGGATAGGTCAAGTAATACACGCCAATATAACTCATAAAAATCCTATGGATACCGCCACACCCATCCGGAAATGTGGAGTGGCTATCCTTTTCAATAAAAACCTACCAGATAAAATCTTACAAACCTGGACAGATGATGAAGGCAGATATGCATTCGTTAAAATACGTGTCAGAAACTGCCATATGATTATAGGGTCAATATATGCACCTACTGATTCCAAAACGATATTTATTTCAAAAATTACTAGATTACTTTCATCTTTTGGACCCACCAAAGTACTGATTGGTGGAGACTGGAATGTTACAATAGACCCATTTATTGACAAATCTGGTAAACCAGATACCCATCATTCCACCGACAGATATATCCTGAAAGATCTTATGGTTGACTTTGCTCTACAAGAACCTTGGCGTTTACTGCATCCGCATGACAGAGACTATACTTTTACATCCAGTGCACACTCCATTCGTTCTAGAATAGATTATTTTTTAACATCACCAACATTAATACAGTCAATTTCACATGCAGGAATTACTCCTTGTAGTATATCTGATCATGATTTAATAGATCTGCACATCAATATTGGACTTACTCAATCACCTAGAACTCATTGGAGATTTAATACTTCAATGTATAAAACACCACAAGCTAATCTAGATCTATGTCAACACGTGGATCAGTTTCTAGATGAGAATAAAGATTCCGTCACAGATGCAAGCGTATTATGGGGTGCAGGCAAGGCTGTCATTAGAGGAATTATTATGAGGGATTCTTATCTACTTAAAAAGAAATTGAACGCAGAGAGGATTTCATTGGAACAAGAAGCTCAATCGCTTACGAAAGATTATAATAAATCAGAATCACCTATCCTTCTAAAAAAATTATTATCAGTTAAGTTTAGACTTAATAATTTATATACCTCTCAAGCTGAAAAATGCTTATTCCTGATACGACAACGTCATTATGAAAGGGGGGAGAAAGCAGGACGTCTTTTAGCTTATCAATTACACCAACAAGAATCGTCTAGAACGATTTCTGCTATTAGGAACTCTTCAAATGACTTACTTACCCTACCTACGGATATAATAACTCAATTTCAACAATACTATGAAACACTCTATACCTCCTTGAACTGTGAAGATACATTAGTGGAAGATGAATTCTTTAAAAAATTAAAAATCCCAAGATTGTCTCAAGAACAGAAGCAAAGATTAGAAGAACATATATCAATAGAAGAGATAGCTAAAGCTATTGAATGTCTAGCTACAAATAAAGCCCCGGGAGAAGATGGCTTCCCCATAGAATTCTATAAAATCACAAAAACTCAAATTATTCCAATTCTACACTCCTTTTTTAATGAATCTCTAATCAAAGGCCACTTCCCACCTGAATTTCTAAGAGCGCGCATTATAGTACTTCTTAAACCCGATAAAGACCCTTTGGAATGCTCCAGCTATAGACCCATATCTTTAATAAATTCTGATATTAAAATCTTGGCCAAAATATTAGCGACAAGATTAAATTCAGTCATCACGTCTCTCATACATCCCTCACAAGTAGGATTTGTTCCATCGCATTCCTCCTCTAACCATCTACGAACCATCCTGCACCTGTTATGGCAACAACGTAATAAACTAGACAAAAATAGACGCTGAAAAGGCATTTGATAGAGTAGAATGGGGATATTTATTCCATACCATGGATAGAATGGGTATAGGTCCAGATTTTATTACGCTTGCTAAAGGAATGTATAACTCCCCTACAGCTGCGATTACTTGCAATGGCTTCACTTCCCCCTATTTTAAAATCTCACGTGGAACCCGTCAAAGATGTCCTCTCTCTCCCTTGTTATTCCTCATAGCATTAGAACCCTTAGCTATTGCAATCAGGCAAAATATCAATATACACAGTATCGCTACTTTATCCGATGAGATAAAAGCTTTTTATTATGCTGATGATATTCTACTCACATTATCCAACCCAAATTCCTCAATTAACGCTCTGATTGATTTATTAACACACTTCTCGGCATTCTCTGGATATAAGATCAACTGGTCTAAATGTGAAGCTTTGCCAATGAACACCTGTACCACTTCAACAACTTTAGGGGATCTACCTTTCAATTGGAAATCATCTCAACTGAAATATCTTGGGATCCTTCTCAATACAGGACTAAAAAATATTGCGATGGATAATTTGAACCCCATTATAGACAAACTTAAAAGAGACTTTGTTAGATGGTCTCAACTGAATCTGTCATTATGGGGAAGAGTGCAGATTATTAAAATGAACACAATTCCGAAATTTAATTATGTTTTTAACATGCTATCACTCCCCCTTACTTCATTTTTTTTAAAGAATACAACCTCTCTAATAAGCCGTTTCATTTGGGGAGGGAAAACCCCCCGTATAAGTGGTGCGAAATTACACTCATCCTCCCTAAAAGGTGGTCTTAGACTCCCACACCTGGAAACTTACTGGATAGCACAACAATTATCTCACTCGACCTCCATGATATCTGAGAAAGATAAGATACCTATATGGGTCAAATTGGAACAACATTTATTGAAAACTACCACTTCTTTGGCGATTTATTATACTAAAAGTCCTAAATTCTCCCCATCCTCCAATCCAATTATATATTCATCCCAATTAGCATGGCAAAAAGCACATAAAATTATAAACTGTAATGTCCATATACATTTAAATGCTCCGTTATGGAATAACTCAGCGATTATACATAAAGGAAAAGAGCTAAATTGGTTTATCTGGAAAAAATGTAAAGTCAACAACATATCAGACTTATATAATCAAAACAATTCTTTGAAATCATTTACACAACTTCAAGAAACACATCGACTCCCGACCTCACAACTTCCTAACTATATACTACTAACATCGATTTTAAACACTATAACATCCTTGAATTCAGACCTTTTGATTCACTCATCCATTGCACGCCATATTTATATATGGAGAAATTTTAAAGGCACGGTATCTGGCCTGTATTCTTTACTAATTGATAAATCTTTTTCAGATAATACATCCAAAGACCTACAATCTTGGTGGTCTACACGACTTAACATTACCTATACAGATAAAGATTGGGCTAAACTTTTAGAGAATTATAATAAAGGGATTCGTGATGCAAGGATGAAACTTAATTACTTCAAAATTTTACACAGATGGCATTGGTCACCTTCGAAACTCTACTCTGCTAAACTTAGTAATGATTCCAATTGCTGGAGATGTGACCAAACCAATTGTGATATCGTTCACATCCTATGGGACTGTACTGCACTCCAACCATTCTGGATACAAATATCACAATATTTAAGGAAAGTATTGCCCAATATCTCCCCACAATCACCTCGCCTATTTTTACTACATGATACCCAAGGTCTAGGTACACTTTCCTCACATCTATATAGATGGCTTTCTACTGCAATTAGTGTAGCCAAAGTTAATATATTGCGTTTTTGGAAATCTAATGTTTCACCATCTGCTCAAATGTGGTTAAAGGATATGTTTGATATTGCACAGTTTGAAAGAATGCTATATAAATTAAACGATAACTTACAACAATTTGACCAAATATGGAATGTATTCTTGACTAGCTAATATTTTCACTTCTCTTGTGTATTTCTTTAAATGTTCAATAATTCACAAACAATATCTCATGCCATTATTATATTTTCAACATTATTGACAATAATTTTTTTCTATTTCTTCTCTAGTTAGGTTGTAGACAAGTGTAACTTTGTAATAATATATTTTATCGTTTTGACATAATATATATTTGCTTATTATTTCTCTGTCAGGAATACCAGATATAATATAATTAACAATGTTTTATTTATGGAAAATATCTAAACATCTCAATGTACACTGGAATCTCTTTAATGTGAATCTAAGTTCTTTCTTTATCTTTTTGTACAATCTATAATTATTTGTTCACTTATAAAAGTTTAATAAAGAATTGAAAAAAAAAAAAAAAAAGTAATGCCGAAACTTAACCTGGCTAGGCAAACATTGGAGTCAGCATTCTCTTTAATATTGAGGCCTAGTAAAGGAACTGGGGCAAACAAAGAGCCAAGACAGAAGGTCAGGCTGTATCAGCTCGTGTGCTGCAGTGTGTAGTAGGAGCAGCGATGACTCATAGGTACCAATACAATGAAGCTATCAGCAATACTTCGGATGTCAGAGCAAACTAGGTGGAATATCGCATTACTAAAAACAGTGCACTCAGATGAATGAACCTGTAATACAAAGGGGCTTAAAATGTAAAACAAACACAAAAAGATTAGAAGCAGCACTGGCAGGGATTCAAACCATATATTAAGATTGCCTAACAAGATAACATTTTTGTTAAGAGCAATATGACTGGCAGAAACAACGAACCTCCATAGTTTGGGGTTTGGGCCGGAGGTGGAGTCAGTAAAAAATAAATGAAGCGAGCATGACAGGGATTCCCAGCAAAGATCTAGTAAGACGGTTTCTCTGGTAAGGGCTACATCTTGGCAGGAAGTGCAGATCGACCTCCACTAGTAAAGTCTGTTGGTCCCTGAAGTAAATTTTAAAGTCCTCGAGTAGTAGCTGAGTGATAACAGAGAAGCAGTCTTCTGGGACATTTGATCAGACCGACAATATCAAGAGAATAGTTCTCAATCATACAGACTTGAGAGACCCATTTTTACTCTTAATCTTACATTAAAGTTGTAATAAGTTTACAACGTTTTAGTTTTAACTGTCATATGCATTTAAGGCATATGCTGGGGTCACTGCGACCCGATCCTGCAATGTCTCAGGAAGTGTGCTGGCACTATTGGGTGCAAATGAGCTTGTTTTTGGTGCACTGCCTTTATAGTTGTGCTGTGGGTGCTCCCAAATATGATGCACCCCTATTGTGGCCGGCGATGTGGTAATAATGCTCTGACAAGATGCCAGCAGTAGTTAACCCCACCCTAAATGGAGAGAAGAATATTTGAGAGGCAGTTCTCTCATTTTCGTTGGCAGTTAAGGGAGAGGTGAAATAATACACGGGCTTTTATTGTACATACAAAACTATTTTTGTTTAAAAGATAGAAGAACGGATAACTGCCATATTGGGCTGAAATGGCCCAATTTTTCAGTGACTATTTTATAGGTTTTTATGACATACCACGTTTTCTTCCGGCTGATGTAGCTTTCCAGCCTTCTGAGCGTGGTCTTCCTCAGTAGTTTTAAACATTCCCAAAGAATAGGAGTTGATGTAACAACCTTGAAATGTATTATTCCTTATCCATTTAATGATTTCAGAGCAATGTCTTGATGAACATATGTCTCTCCAACCTTACAATGTGGCTCTAAAAAGTACACAATATTTTCTAATATTACCACAAAATAATTGTAAGCATATTAAAAACAGAACTTGGGAAAACAAGGTAGGCATGGAGAACACATTCAAATGGTGTTCTACATTGTGTAATGCTAACCTTTGATCTGTCTTAATTAATTTATTGCAGTTATTTGCTGGTTTGAGGCTAGAGTATGTGATACCTCATTACTCATTAGTCCCCGTCCACCCATTTCTACTTCACAACTGAAGATTGTCCAGCATCCTAACTTTTTTCAGTGGTCTTTCTGAAAAAATGTATATCTGTGCAATTCAGTTTTGTTGTCATGTGTTTCTCTTCTCACCAGATATTAGTGACCCATGTTAACGCTGATTTTAGTAATGAATATTCATGTAATTTGAGTGTTGGATTTGCGTAGAAATTGCATTAACTTAGAGGAAAATAATGCACACATTTGAAAGTGTGACCACGTGAGTTGCCGCCAATGTTCACAAAGTGTACTTATTAATGGCTTATTAATATGAAATGTTGAGCTTATGTTTGATTAATGTGGTAATATGTTTTATTAAGGTTTATGTATTATGTATTAGCTTTATTAATTGTAGGCCTTAACTTAGCTGCGGTCTTGGCCTAGTTACACGGCCCCATGTCAAGCTGTATTTCCTAGGCATTTAATAAATGTTTCCTTGGAGAATTAAATTGTGATTTTCCCCTATACTGTCCACGTGCTCGTAGCTAAAAGTCTTTCTCATGAGAACTGCTTGCTAGAAGATGCTGTACTTGCTAATGCAACATTGTTTTATGTAATGTGTGTAAGACTGACTTTCTCAGGATAACACAATGGAGACTCTGACTGTAGTATAAGCTGCAACAATATTGTTACCTGACGAGCTGGATGATGATAACAGGACAAGAGGAGCCAATCATCGACATGTGAACCATGTACTAGTAGAAATGTAGATTTAAAGTTTTAGTTTATTGGACAAAGTGCAAACATGTGATCCCTTGACCAATAAGGACTTGGGAAGTAATTTTAGGAAATCTAATTTAGCCAGACTGCACGGAGAGGAGATACTGCCATGATTTTCTTGACCCTCTTGAGAAGAGACGTACTTAACTTGCTACTTAAAGACTTTGCCTTTTCTGAACTTTGATGCGCCATCCTGAAGCTTTGCTGACCAGACTGATGTCCTGATGACGAAGACTGTCACAGCTTGCTAATCCAAACTGAGGATAGGTATATTGACTATGATACTGTTTGCCATGTCTATTTGCTTTTGTTTCTAGGTACCAACCGCGCTATTTTGATAGAGCCATAGTTAGATGTTTTCTAAAGTTGTGTTGACTAAATTGTTTTTCATGAAGCCCCAACATGCTAATTCTAATCTGGTGTTAGTTAGGGTTCTCACTGATGAGGTCCGCCATATGAAATAACGGCTGATGTATTTTCTTTGCTGAATCTAAGGGGGTCATTCTGACCCCGGCGGTCTTAGACCGCCTGGGCCAGGGTCGGCGGGAGCACCGCCGACAGGCCGGCGGTGCCCCGCAGGGCATTCTGACCGCGGCGGTAGTGTACCGCCGCCCTATTGAATCCTACAAGGCGGCGGAAGCTAGCTGCGCCGCCGAGGGGATTCCGACCCCCCCCTACCGCCATCCAGTTCCCGGCGGTCCGCCCGCCGGGAACCGGATGGCGGTAGGGGGGGTCGCGGGGCCCCTGGGGGCCCCTGCAGTGCCCATGCCACTGGCATGGGCACTGCAGGGGCCCCCGTAAGAGGGCCCCTACGAGTATTTCACTGTCTGCTTGGCAGACAGTGAAATACGCGACGGGTGCAACAGCACCCGTCGCACCTTCCCACTCCGCCGGCTCGATTACGAGCCGGCATCCTCGTGGGAAGGGAGTTTTTCCCTGGGCTGGCGGGCGGTCTTTTGGCGACCGCCCGCCAGCCCAGGGAAAAACCTAGAATACCCTCCGCGGTCTTTCGACCGCGGAGCGGTATTTCGGAGGGGGGAACTCTGGCGGGTGGCCTCCACCGCCCGTCAGGGTCAGAATGACCCCCATAATGTATGTAATATCGTTTGTGCAGTTATTCTTGCTATTTACTTGCACTAATACTTTGGAATGTGTAGTAGCTCAAGCCTTGATTAGATTGGATTTCTTTCACGCTTTGGGCAACCAGTTATGTTTCTGTATGTTTATCAAATAATTTTGAGATTAACCTACATTACCTTAGCATTGTTAATATAGGGAAATAAATATTCTAACTTTTACCTAAAGGTGTTATATTATTCATGACTGCAAGGTCATGGTTTGTGATAATTACTGACTCTTATTGATTACTAATGTTATTAATTGCCCTTGATTATTAATTTGTATGTATGGAATATATGGTGGGAACATCTTGAGTACAGTCAAAAAGTTCATTGACCTATTCCTGTCCCTTTTTAAGTTTACTTATTAAGGTCAGACGCGCTAACAGAGATGGTAGCAGCTTGATGGTTTGTCTCCTTAAGAGCCCATCATAGAGGCCCGGTACATGGTTTTGTATTTCAAGAGCTCCTCATCACTAAGATTTGGATTTATTTTTTCAATGATACAAATAGGAGAGAAAATGTGCCCCTAAGCCCTTAAAATGACTTTACCAGAATCTTGGAGCTTGCCAATGATTGTTTGAGGATGTTCTCGGCGCTCTAGTGATAGTGTGAATGAACTAGGTTTTGCGCTTGCACCGCTTATGCAAATTGCAGGTGAATTATGATGTTTGTGAGGGTTTAGGGAGTTTGCATACTCCAAATGAAGTTGTAGAAGGAGTGTGCATACTCTGAAGTGTAAGAGTAGGGAAGACGTCGAACTTCACTTGTGTGTGGCGCTTTGTGCTCAAAATTGTCCATGTGGTTGTTGATGTACGGACCCTGTGTGATCTAAGACTCCAGAGTATATTGAAAAGTGTATGAGACACTTGGTTTTTGTTGTAATTTGTCTGGTTTAATAGGTCGATCAGCCGTGGTCGACAAGTCAGAGTGTGAGTAGAAGTGAGTGAAAGAATTTTTGCGACTAAGATCTGGAGAGTCGTATGTGCTCCAGGACAGACCCACTGATCAGTTGAGAGTGAAATTTGCGGGTCTAATTTTGCTTGTGAATCAGGGAAGCTGAGAAAGAAGGAGTAGCTGCTAGAGCGAAACGCCGTCAGTCAAAAATCAGTAAAGTTTCTGAAGTGATTGTGTTACCTTACCTGTATTAAACAGACAAATTGGGTTTTGTTCGGTCGATCATAGCAGCGCGCAAGCACTGCTTTTCCCAACGTGTAGTTATCTATTTGGGCTTTTAACCACGCCCACCTCATGCCCATCACATTCACTCGTCGTGGGCTTGCCCTTCAAAAATCTTTTGTTATCATTGGCAAATGCTTTGCGTTTGTCCCTCCTTTGGGCGGTTTGGTTACCGCCTTACGCATCGCCCCTGTTACATGATTAATTGCACTTTTGCTGATACATTTTGCTGCAGGCAAACTTCTTTTTCCTTTTGTGTCTCTCCTTTACACTCATGCTCACGGCGGCCGTTGGCTCATTTTTAAATTTTGTGTTGGCCCGTTTTCCAGTAAAAGTGCTTAGCGGTGCGTTGCCCGCTCTACTATTACTGTAGCAGTTGAATTTTCTATGGACAAGGTAACAAAGTTCTTTGTTCGTAAAAATGCAGCAAGTCTTCTTTTGCCTAAATAGATCTCGGCCTTCATTGTTTAGCTCTATTGCCGATGCCCATTCTCTAATTGTTCAACAGTACGTTTTAAACAAAGGTTGCTGCACACCAGTTAGAGCAGGGACCTCGTCGACATGAGAGGGACTGGTGACCGATTCGCTCACCACGCCACAGGGTCCAATACCATTCCACACAGGGTATTTGACACACCCCTGTCTTTTTCTTGTCCCATGCAACAACCTAAATGTAAATTAGAATGATTTTTGCATACCGTTTCTGGCAGCGGTGTAGTCAGGCAATATGTCACAGTAGTTGGTGTTGAGGAGTCTGATTTACCTCTCTCTCTTAATACTCAATTTGTTTTTTAAGGAGAGTGCTAAATATTTTGCAGGCCGGACCGGAGAACACATACGTGCTTGCTGTTTCTGCCATTCACGCACAACCATATACTAAGGGAAGATGTGCGAGGTGGAAGCAAAACACTCATTTAATAATTTCTCAGAGTAGGGGAGGGCCCCTGGAATTATGTGGCAGAGAAGGCCAATTGTGCAGTAGGACTGAGTAAATTATGCAGCAAGAAAAGGCAAATTGTGTGGTATAACGTGGCACATGCTATGTTCTTACTTCACTGTTTTGTAATTTTTACACTTGTTAACACTGTCTGGGCACTGGTTGCACGCACTGAACAGTTAACTTTTGCAAAGGGCCTTTCATTGCGGGGCAACATACTCAGCTGTGTTTTTAGTAACTTTTAACCATTTGAGCTAGAAACAATTGTTTGTAAAATCTGCAGATTATGTAGCGCTTGATCAATTATAAGGCAAATGCGGCAAATCTATAACTATGCAGACAACGCCGCAGCCGCACAATCGCATAATTCCAGTGACCTTGGGGTATAGGAATAATGGCACCATTGTGGCTGGTGATGATCAGGCAGCTTTTTGACTGTTAATTCACTGAAGGGATTATTTGGAGAGTCATTGTTTACCACAGCGTCTGAAGTGTAGGCAGAGTCCAAAACTGCTGAGTGTGACTTAACATTGCACACAGGCACCATGGACCACTGCCTCTCACTCAAGCGCCCTCTGCCAGCATGGCACCAATAACATGATGCACAAGGCATTCTAAAGGCATTGTTCCGCAGACACTGTTTCAGCCACTGATGTCTCGATCTTCACTCTGACCCCTGGAACAGCGAACCTTCTCCCTAATACATGAGGCAGCATCTGTTAGGGGTACACTCTTCCCCTTTCTCACCCTTACAAAGATCAAGCCAAGACTTCTTTTTCATGACTCTAAGCAGGGCCTTAAGTGGGGCATCGGCTCTCATAGCTGGTTGTAAATAAAAAAACTGACTTTGAAACGAGTCCCTAACGAGCGTTATGTACCATAAAGTTATGTTCATGTCCTTAACGTTAAAGGCAGTAATAACTGCAAAACACTCTAAGGAAATATGTCCGTGATGCCATCCCTGTCTACACCTCACATTTTACTTAATCTCTTTATTCCTTAAGTGTGTTAGCTTTTTCCTGATGTGTTTCTGTATGTTCTTGTGTGACTTAGTACTCTTGTATACAGTTGCCTCTATATAGCTGGATGAGTTCAGGTTGTGGTTGAGTGTTCACGAGAGATGACACAACTGAGAGTCCTGGTAGTGGAGTTGAAATCAGTGCACGTTCTTCACAGTGCCAGTCACTGAGTCATAACGATTTTCAGACAACATGCTCATTCAATCCTTTGCCTCTGGGCTGATCACACAGAGCGATGGTCACATATGTGCCAGTTGTAATTACCTTTTTAAATACAAGGGTATGAAGGAGGTATACACAACAGTTGAAATATTAGGATTGTTGATAGGCCCCAGGAACTTGGTGAGTGCCTCCTGGAGAGTCGGTTCCCTGAGCCTGTCCTCCCACTAGCGCACAGTGGTCCTCCCAGTGTCCCTGTTGCCATGTGTCTGTGTTCCCAGAACAGTGTGCCCACTGTCACTGGGCCCAGATCCCTGATTGTCTTGGGGGTGAGGTGTGGACTGGGGTCCCTGTACGGGTGGGCACACTGCTGATTGACCTGTCCTGGGGGCAGAGGTGTGGGGACACTGGGTGGGTGCTGTGGTGTTGGATACTGATGGGGGAGGCTCTGTGGTTGACTGGGAGTGGGCTGGATTTCCAGACTGAACAGTGGTCCCTGATGGGCCAGGTAGATCACCCAGATCCAGAAGTCCAGAATTACTGTCATCACTGGGGGCCTCTTTTGTTGGGGGACTGGTTTGTCGTGGCACCTCCTCTCCATTGACATTGGCTGGGGCACCTGTGGGGATGTAAATGATGTATTATGCTTCATGCCCATGACATCTTAGACATCCCTAGCTTCCCCTTTATTGTTGCTGTTGCCCTGCCACCTTTGTTTGTGTGTGGTGATGTATTGTGGGATTGTTAGTACCCCTATGTTGTGCATGCTTTTGTGATGGGTGTCCATGCAGGGCTTGGAGGGCTGTCCATGCATTGGTATAACATGCAGGGCTTGGCATTGGGGTTAGTCATATATGTAGGTGCAGTGTGTGGGATGGAGTAGAGTGAAGGGCGTGAGGGGGTGAGATGGCATGCAGGTATGGGGGTGATAAGTAGTAAATGTTGACTCTAAAGTGTCCAGTCCTCCGGCAACTCCAGTGAGTCCCTTAGGATGCAGGATTGCAGAGACTTGCTCCTCTCATGCTGGGAGCTGTGGGAGAGGAGGTAGGGGTCCACTGCCAGTCCTCTGGATGGCGATGTAGTGCCTTGCTGCATGGAACGTACCTTCCCCCGTAGGTCGTTCCATCTCTTCCTGATGTCTCATTCTTGGATGCTGTCCCACGGCGTTCACCCTGTCCATGACTCTCCGCCATAGCTTCATCTTCCTTGCAAGGGATATTTGTTGTACTGTGCTCCAAACATCTGTGGCTCTACCCTGACTATTTCCTCCACCCTGACCCGCATCTGTGAAATGGGGGTGTCTTTGTGGGGACATAGGTGTTGTGTGGTGTGTGTAGGTGTGTGGGTGTTGGATACTGTGGTTGGTTGTGTGAAGTGGGGTGTGTGAGGGATGTATGGGTGTATGTGGTGTGTCTGTCTAGTTGTTGCAGTGGTCTTGGTGTCAGTCTTGTGGCAATAATTTGAATTCGTAAAGGGTTGTGGGTAATGTGGGTGTGTGTTTTATAGTGCTGGGGGTGGGTGGGTGTGGTGTGTGTATTAGTGTCAGGTGTGTGTTTTTGGTATTGGCCAATGTTGTGTAGTTTAGTATTTGGGTGTCCATTCTGAGCGCGCCGTTGTGTGCTGCCAATGGTTTACTGCCATTAAATGTCCCTCATGGGGATTTGTGGGTCATGATGTGGTGGGTGTTGTTTTGATGGCGGAACGGTATGGATGTTTGTACTGCCACTTTAGCACTGACCCTTTGGGCTGGCGGATTTGTGTATGTGGCTGTATTCTGTCAGATTGGTGTGTGTGTGTGTCATAATTTGGCAAATGGATGTTGGCCTCCGTGGCGGTATGTTGGCGGCCGTCACTGCGGTGGTAAGCGGCATTTACCACCAATGTCATGATGAGGGCCTCAGTTTCTCTTTGTGCTTTCTTTGGTCAGGACATGATGCTGAGGATACATGTTTCAGGTCTAAACAAATTGGGTCTGCTAGCTATGGATACTAATATTCCAATCACCACCCCCCAGAAAAGCTCCTGCACTGGACAGGTCCGAACCATGTAATAAAATTTAGCTTTCACTGCTTCACATCTGAGGCATTGACAAGGTACACAATATACATTTTTTTGGAAGTTGCTGCAGTAAGGTACGTTCTATGTACATCCTCAAATTTTAGGTATTAAAATTGAGAATTTCTAGGTACTTATGCTACAAAATATATATGACTGTCATATTTGTCCATTTGCAGAATGCCACTTATAACACAATACACCAATTCCCGTCACACAGTGAGATTGGAATAAACAGTGATTGTGTGAGCGAGAGTTTGGATGAAGAGGAATGTGTGCTTGCAGCTTCTTTAGAAGAAGATCAGAAAGGTCCGTATATGAAGGGAAAGGTCATGGGTCACCGAGTTTCATTCTTGGTTGACACAGGAGCTCCACGCTCTACAGTATGATCTGCAGAAGTTCCAAATTGACCCGTTTCCAGAAAGACAGTCCAGATTGTAGGAGTAGCGAATCAGTATTTGACCAACTCAATTACAGAACCAGTTCAGGTTAAAATTGGCAACTTAAAAGGATTGCAACAATTTGTAGCCTGTGATTCAAGACCAGTATCCCTACTGGTAAGAGACTTGCTGTGTAAAACCAGTTGCTCAATTACTTCCTCAAATGATGGAATCGAGATACAGATTAATAGTCATGTTGAAGATGACCCAGCTCCAGAGACAGAGTGTGGTATAATAAATGAGGAGTACCCTCTTATTAATTTATTTCCAGTGTTCACAGTGAAGGAGCTTCCTCCTGATTTACAGGGAACGGTTAAAGAGAAAGTGTGGGATTTGACAGGGAAAGAGATAGATCTGATAAAGGGAGTTGAGCCAGTTAAAGTCCCTGTAAAGCCAAATGCAATTTTTCCTCAGATTCCCCAGAACCACATGCCACAGGACGCCCTTATAGAGGTTGACCAAATCATTGCAGAATTTGTGAACCAAGGGGTCTTGAAAGAAGTGTTGAACAACCCATGTAATTCTTCGCTAATGGGTTTGAAGAAGCCCCGTGGGAAAGTTCAAATTGTCCAGGATTTGAGAAAAATAAATTACATTGTGATCAAATGTTGCCCTGTGGTGCCAAATCCAGCTGTGATAATGTTTCAGATTCCATGTGATGCTGAATGGTTCACTGTCATAGACTTGTCACAAGCCTTCTTTTCTGTGCCTCTTCATGAAGACAGCCAATTTCTCTTTTGTTTCAAATTTTGGACCGAGTTTACTGTTGGTGTCGAATTCTCAAGGGATTTCGGAGTCACCTTCCATATTCAATCAGTTCCTGAAAACGAATTTGGAGTCGTTGGAATTGCCTTTCCAATCGACCTTGGTACCGTACACTGATGACTTACTGATTGCGTCCAAAACAAGGGACAGGTGCAAGTATGACACGATTGCCTTGCTGAACCATTTGAGTAAGAATGGTCATAAAGGCCCTCATTCTGACCTTGGCGGTCTTTTCGCAAGACCGCCGAGTTACCGCCACGGTGAAGACCGCCGACCGCGGCGGTATGCCGCTGTGCGCATTCTGACCGCTGGGAGCGTTCCGCCGGAAAACCGCCAGCAGCCACACTGGCGGTCGGCGGGAAAGTGGAGACTGGTCAACCTCCACCGCCACGCCAGCAGAACACCGCCCACAGAATTACGACCCACATTTCTGTGTGGCGGTCTTCTGTTGGCGGTCTTCTGTTGGCGGTCACCTCCCCATGGCTCCCGTCGCCTCCCGGAGGACCAACGCACAAGGTAAGTTGACCGTCCGTGAGGGGAGGGGGTGGGGGGGTGTTGTGTGATGTGGGCGTGCATGGGGGTGTGCGTGTGAGTGTGTAGAGGGGGTGTGTGAGTGCGTGTATGCGGGCGGGGGGTGCTGCTGTGTCTATGGGTAATGTGTGCTGTTCGGCAGGTGCGCATGTCTGCATGTATGTGTGCGGGTATGTGTCCCCGTTGTGTATGTGTGTGTAGGGGGTGTGTATATGTGCATGTTGGGGGTGTGTGCATGTCGGGGTGCATGTATGTGCATGTCGGGGTGGGGTTGGGGAGGTGGTTCGTACCACCTCTGGGGGGTGGCAGGGGGGTGGAGGGTGTGGGGGGAGGACTCGGGTGGGTAGTGGGGGGTGGGGGAGACCCCTATCAGTGCCAGGGAAGGAATTCCCTGGCCCCGATAGTGCTTACCGCCATGGTTCGCACGGCGGTTCCCGCCCGCAAGAAACCGCGGCGGTAGGCAGGGTCATAATACCCTTGGCGGTCTTGGGACGACCGCCGGGCCGGAGTGCGCAAACTCCAGCCCCGCGGTCATGACCGCCGTGGCGGTCAGAGTGGAGAAGTGGCGGTCGGTCGCGGCGGGGACCGCCGCGGTCAGAATGCCATTTTTAATACCGACGGTCTGTTCGCGGTCCGACCGCCGTCTCTCCGCCGACCGCCAGGGTCAGAATGAGGGCCAAAGTGTCTCCACTGAAATTGCAGTACTGTCAGAAAGAAGTGAAATACTTGAATCACAAGATTGAGAAAGGGTCAAGGAAAATATCCAGAGAAAGGCTCACGACCATATTGCAGATGAATCCCCTGACCGCACAGAGAGATGTCAGGATGTTTTTAGGGATGGTAGGCTACTGCCGCCAGTGGATCCCCCATTTTTCAGTCATTTTCAAGCCCTTGCAAAAGCTGATCCACAAGGAAGTCACCGATCCCAGAGTGTTAGACCAGGCTTGCATGAAAGTGTTTTCTGAATTGATACAGAGCCTGTGCAAAGCTCCAGCTTTGGGTAAGCCTGATTACACAAAATCTTTCACATTGTTTTGTCATGAGCGTGATGCATGTTCTTTGTCTGTCTTAATGCAGGTCCATGGAGGTGTACACCACCCAGTAGCATATTTTTCAGCTACTTTGGACCCAGTTGCAGCAGCTTTACCAGGCTGTCAGTGTGCAGTTGCAGCATTTGGACAGGGCCTCACACAGTGTGAAGGCATTGTGATTGGACATTCTTTAACTATCAAGGTCCCTCACTCCATTGAAATCCTACTCGCAAAGACGAAAATCCAGTACCTGACAGGTGCAAGATTGACCAGATATGAGACGAGTATTATAGGGTCACCAAATATGTCATTGAAAAGATGTACAGAGCTGAACCCGGCAACTCTACTTCCAAATGAAAATGTTGAAATTGAAAAGAAGACATTGAGCATGATTGTCTTGAAGTAACTGATCTGTGCACAAAACCGAGACCTGATATTAGAGACACCTGAATGGACGAAAATGGCCAAATAATATTTGATGATGGTTCTTGTCTGAGAGACAATACAGGAACACTGAGAGCAGGATATGCTGTGTGCACAATTTCTGGTATCCTGGATGCATCTTGGCTTTCAGGAGTATATTATGCTCAAGTAGATGAACTGGTAGCCCTTACTAGAGCGTGCCGTGTTTCTGCCCAGCTAAAAGTTACCATCTATACGGATAGCCAGTATGGATTTGGAATAGTCCATGATTTTGGCCAGTTGTGGTCACAGAGGGGTTTCATGACCTCTTCTGGTTCGCAACTGAGAAACGGTGAGAGAATTAATGAATTGTTGCATGCTATCCAAATGCCTGAAAAGATTGTTGTGGTGAAATGCAGTGCACATCTGAAATCGCAAGATTTTGTGTCAATGAGAAATGGATATCCGGATCAATTTGCAAGGTTTTGTGCATTGAACTGTATATTGTTCAAAGATAAGTGGGAACTGTTACCTGAAGAGGTTGAAGCTTGTCCAAGTTAGGCACTGAAAGTAAGAGATACATTGGAAGAATTGAAAATGTTGCAGAATAATGTTGACAGGGAGGAAAAACGTTCATGGAGCAAAATGAAATGTGTACAGAGACAGGATGAATTGTGAGTTTCAGAAGAGGGACAGTTGGTTTTGCCAAACAGTCTGTTGTCTCAAATGGCTAGATATTATCATGGTCAATCACATGTTGGGACAGATTCCAAGATTCGTTTGTTCAAGCACAATTGGTTCAATCCAAGGTTTAGACAGGTTGCTTAAGCAGTTTGCCATTGTTGCATCATTTGCCAACAAATGAATGAAAAGGGACAGTGGTTAATTTGAGCCACATTAAAAGAGCAGAAGGTCCATTTCAGCAGAATGGAAATGGATTTTATTAAGATGCCTGTGTGTGGAGGTTTGAGATATGTGTTGGTGATTGTCTGCATTTTCAGTCATTGAATTGAAGCATACCCTACACGAAGAAATGACAGCCTCACAGTAGCGAAACTACTGCGTAGGGAACTGATACCACGTTTTGGGTTTCCGATCTCTTTAGAATCAGATAGGGGAAGTCACTACAAAAATGAAGTAATTAAATTGCTGTGTGCAGCATTGAACATTGAGCAGAAGTTTCATTGTAGTGACCGCTCTGAAGCATCAGGACTAGTGGAACAGATGAATGGTACTTTGAAGTCAAGAGTTGCAAGGATGTGTGCGTCTACGAATCTGAAATGGCCTAACACACTGCCTTTAGTTCTGATGACAATGAGGAACACACCTGACAGAAAGACAGGTTTGTCACCGCATGAAATCCTCATGGGCTTAGCAATGAGGTTGCCAGGTGTGCCTGCGAATGCACTTGTGAGCATTACAGATGTTATGGTGTTGGGCTACTGCAAATGTCTGGCTGATGTGGTTCGCTCTTTCTCTCAGCAGGTGGAAGCCACCACACTGCCACCAATCTATGACCCAGGGCACAACCAGAAAGCCGGTGACTGGGTTGTGGTCCGGTAACTCGTGCTAAAGACGTGTTAGGAGCCTGGTTGGAAAGGACTGTTCCAGGTAGTTCTGACTACTAGCACAGCTGTAAAGTTCGTTGGAGTTCGGAACTGGATCCACGCCAGCCACACAAAGAAAGTGGCATGTCCTTTGCACAATGAAGAAGAGTTGTTGAGAGTGCCAACAACGATCAGACAAGCCTCAGAGCCGGAAAGAGAAGAAAGAGGAACTGAGACCGGATCTGAGCCCATTGAGGACGGTTCAGTCACTCCTGTGAGAGGTGAAGGAGAAGACCTCCATGTGGGTGACAGTGAGCCTATCTCAATTGAGGCAGCAGGAGAGCTTAGTCAGAGGAGGGCTTTCCCAGAAGCAGACAAATTTGAGAGACAAACAGAGCAGTTGCCAGACCCCGAGGGGGAAGGAGTTGAGGCGGATCAAAGTCAATGTGATCTGACTCCTCCTGAACCAGTCGGAGGTCCGACAAGAGAAAATCCTGCAGAGCCAGAAAAAGTTACAAGTTCAACACTGAAAAGAGCATTGGCAAAGGGGCCAGTGAGAGGAGATAAGTGGCTGGAGTCACAAGCAAAGAGAAAGGAAGCAGTTGTTGTGACAATAATTGAGGAAGAAGTAGATACAACAAGGAGAGAAGATTTAAGTGAAGGAGAGTTGAATGGAGACCGAAACTTAAAAAGAAAGAGAATAGCAAGTCGAAGGTACACAGGTCCTGAGTGGGCGTATGCAACAACAAGTGAATGGCAGAAATTATTTTTGTCTTTTTGTTTTGATCAAGACTAATGAACTGAACTGTTGAAACAATCTGAGAAAAGTCGAAGAGAAAGAGCATGTTGAAAGTATCCAGGAAAGATGTTGATAACCTGATGTGACAAAAGATAACTTGATTGACACGCTGCTAAACCGATTTTTGACAAGCTTACAGATTTTGCTGCATAGTTTCTAAAATGTGTTCTCTTCTGCTTTTTGATTCTTTACACATCATGAGTAATATTAGCCAGCAGGGTAGGGAGAATGGGTGCTGTAAATACGTGAGCATTGGTTTGGCAATTGTGTGTGTGATAATGTTTGTTCTTTAGTGGCAACTACTACATGAACAGTGATAAAGAAGTTTAGATTAGATGAGAAGTATCTGCATGTAGATGATGCCCAAGGGGAATTTTTTAATGTGTTCTATCGCTTATTGGGTGAGTATGTTGAGGCGATGGACGCAAAGAATTATGTGTGTACGCAGATTCCTTCATCAGTCAAAGAAAGAGTTACCTATCATAGTTTGCCTCTTACTTATGGGAAGAGCTGTAGTCTGTTAATAACAAGATTCTATAACCAGGAGTACATTCAATACTTCTATTCCAACCATGACGTGGTGTTTTTGTTTGTTTCAATAATTAGGTATCTGAGTAGAATAGCTAAAGATAACGACATAGTATTAGTTAGAGGTCTGTTTGAGCTTACATTAACCTTTGGCACAGCTTAGGTGCTTTTTAGATCACACAGGTGACCGGAGAAAGGCGTTGAAGGAGAAGTTAGAAAAGGGTTTAGACAAAAGGACTTACACTACAGATTATGCTTATAGTGCAATAATAACACAAGGGAAATTAGCTTTAGATGCACAACACATAGGGAAGATTTGTGTACATAGGCCTAAATCCCACACTGACACTTTATTTGGGGAACAAGTGAATGATGACATGTGTTTTTGTTTCAGAGTAAATTGACATTTATGTTGAATGGACAAGATCCAGCTATTCCTGGTATATATTACATCTGTGGACCTAATGCTTATTACCGTCTTCCAAGAGGATGGTATGGGACATGTCATTTGGGGAGAGATTTCCCAAAGATTTTTCAACTTGACGACTTAAAGATATTTCTGAAAATAACTGAACTAAATCACATTGGAGAGAGGAGAGAGCCTCCTTCTAGTATAGTGGGAGATATATTTGGAGCAATGATTCCTTCAGTAGGCGTTGTTCTGAATTGAATAAAGATCCAAAAGTTGTTTACTATTGTGGATAACATGTTGACAAATTTTTCAGGAGCTATACTCCTGATAGATAATGAATTAGCTGCGGAAAGAGCTATGATCCTTCGGAACCGCCTAGACATTCTTTTAGCAAAGGATGCCGGAGTTTGCAAAATGCTTGATTTTAGGCATTGGTGTTAATTTATTCCTGATAATAGTAAAGAAATTAGAAGCTTGCTTACTAATCTAACTAATCTGAGTGCTAATTTGAAAGAATTGAAAGAACCAGGTGTTTGGAATAAAGTTGGAAAAGGATTTGCTTCAGTCAGAAATTGGATCAGCAACATTGGGAAAGGGATATTATTGAAAATAATACAGGGGATTTTGATTATTGTGACTTGCTTAGTTAGAATATGGGGAATATGTAAATTGTGTAAAAAGATCAAAGGAAAATGTGTTCAGGGAAAATTCTAAAAGGGAGCGAAGATTTGAAGTGATTGAAATGACAAAATCTTAGCTGATGCAAAAAAATAATAAATTGTGAGTGAAGGTTTCGTGTGATTGCACATTTAGGCCCTCATTCTGACCCTGGCGGATACAATCCGCCAGGGCCAACGGGCGCGGGAGCACCGCCGACAGGCCGGCGGTGCCCCTAAGGGCATTCTGACCGCGGCGCTAACGCCGCGGTCAGACAGGGAAAACTGGCGGTCTCCCGCCAGTTTCCCGCTGCCCTGGGGAATCATCCATGGCGGCGCAGCATGCTGCGCCGCCATGGGGATTCCGACCCCCTTCCCGCCGGCCTGGCTCTGGCGGTTCTTACCGCCAGAACCTGGCCGGCGGGAACGGGCGTCTTGGGGCCCCTGGGGGCCCCTGCAGTGCCCATGCTCATGGCATGGGCACTGCAGGGGCCCCCTAACAGGGCCCAACTAGGCTTTTCAGTGTCTGCGATGCAGACACTGAAAAGCGCGACGGGTGCTGCTGCACCCGTCGCACGCCTTCCACTCCGCCGGCTCGATTCCGAGCCGGCTTCCTTGTGGAAGGTGCTTTCCCGCTGGGCCGGCGGGCGATCTGAATCAGATCGCCCGCCGGCCCAGCGGGAAAGTCAGAATACCCCTCACGGTCTATTGACCGCGGGGCGGTATTCAGGCGGCTTCCGACGGGCGGGCGGCAACCGCCGCCCGCCTAGGTCGGAATGACCACCTTAGTCATCAGAGGAGGGATTGTTAACGCTGATTTTAATAATGAATATTCATGTAACTTGAGTGTTGGATTTGCGTAGAAATTGTATTTACTTAGAGGAAAATAATGCACACGTTTGAAAGTGTGACCACGTGAGTGGCCGTCGATATTCACGAAGTGTACTTATTAATGGCTTATTAAAATGAAATGTTGAGCTTATATTTGATTAATGTAGTAATATGTCACAGTAAGGGCTATGTATTATGTATTAGCTTTATGAATTGTAGGCCTTAACTTAGCGGAGGTCCTGGCCTAGTTTCACGGCCTCATATCAAGCTGTATTTCTTAAGCGTTTAATAAATGTCTGCTTGGAGAATTAAATTGTGATTTTCCACTGTACTGTCCATGTGCTCATAGCTAAAAGTCTTTCTCATGAGAACTGCTTGCTAGAACATGCTGTACTTGCTAATGTAATATTGTTTTATGTAATGTTTGACAGACTGACTTCCTTAGGAGAATACAATGGAGATTCTGACTGGAGTATAAGCTGCAACAATATTGTTACCCGACGAGCCGGATGATCAGAACAGGACAAGAGGAGCCAATCATCGACATGTGAACCATGTACTAGTAGAAATGTACATTTAAAGTTTAGTTTTATTGGACAAAGTGCGAACATGCGATCCCTTGACCAATAGGGACTTGGGAAGCAGATTTAGGAAATCTAACTTAGCCAGATTGCACAGGGAGAAGATACCGCCATTATTTTCTTGACCCTCTTGAGAAGAGACATGCTTAACTTACTACTTGAAGACTTTGGCCCTCACCATGGCATTGGCGGTAAATCCCGCTTACTGCCACGGTGACGGCCACCAACATACTGCCGTGGTGGTGAATATCCGTTCCCCATATTATGACACACACACACACCAATCCGACAGAATACAGCCACATACACAAATCCGCCAGCCCAAAGGTCAGTGCTAAAGTGGCGGTACAACACCCATACCGTTACACCAACAGAACAACACCTACCACATTATGACCCACGAATCACCACGGCGGACATTCAATGGCGGTAAACCATTTGCGGTATATACCACTGCGCTCAGATTGGACACCTTCATACAAAACAACACTACATTGACCTATCCTAAAAACACACACCTGACACTTATACATACACCACACCCACCCACCCACAGCACCATAAAACACACATCCAAATTACCAACAACCCTTTAAGAACAACAGTTACTGCCAGGAGATTGACACGAACAGCACAGAGACAACTAGACACACACACCACATACACCCATACATCCCTCACTCACCCCACATCACACACCCCACCGCATTACTCAACACACTTTCACCAACACACACCACACAACACCAATGTCCCCACAAAGGCACCCCCGTTTCACTGATGAGGAGTTAGTGTTCTCCTGGTGAAGGTCAGACAGCAAGTGAGGAATCAGATAGATAATGGCAGTCAAGTCTGGGGCGGTGTACACTGTCACTGCCGATGATCCCCATTGGCCACTGTACTCCATAGGGCCCCATATTATCCAATGAGGAATTGCACGGAGGAGTTACCTCACTTCCACCTGTCCCTACATACAGGAAAGGCGGTTTGCCATTTCATGTGGCAGACAACAGTCAAGCCACGGAACGTACCTTCCCTTGTAGGTGGTTCCACATCTTCCTGAAGTCGTCCCTTGTATGTGGATGTTACCCCACGGCATTCACCCTGTCCTCGATTCTCTGCCATAGCTACATCTTCCTGGCAATGGATGTTTGCTGTGCCTGTGCTCCAAACAGCTGTGGCTCTACCCTGCCAATTTCCTTCACCACTGAACACTGTGAGAGCATATAAATAATGATCTGTAGCTGTCTGTACTATTCACATCAGTAGACAGTTATTTCACCAACATCTGTAAAATGACAAGCCATAGGTGACAGTAAGTTGAGATGCAATGGAAGTTAATGCCATCAAGCTACAGCCACACAGAAAACATCAATAGTCAGATGAATGGTCAGTTGCACTGTCTCACCTGTGTGTCATTGGAAGTATTGACGTATAACTGATGTTCAGGGTTCACTGCTGCCAGAGATGAGGGTCATCTCCAGTTTCCTCCTCCTGCAGAAAAAGTACATTCCATCTGAGGGCCAGGTTGTGCAACATGCAGCATGCCACTACTATATGGCAGACCTTCCCGGGTGAGTAGTAAAGGGATCCACCTGTCACCTGTCAGATGGAGGCACCTGAACCTGGCCTTCAGGAGCCTGAAGGTCCTCTCGATGTTCCTTCTGGTTCACCCATGTGCCTCATTATAATGTTCCTCAGCCCCTGTCCTGGCATTCCTCACAGGGCTCAGCAGCCATGATAGGTTTGCGCAGCCAGAGTAACCTGCAAGTATTGAGGGACAACATTTAGCCTCACACAATGATATGGGGATGACACCTGAAGACGTACACTAACATACGGTGGTTGGGGACCATGGCTCACCTATTAGCTACACCCTGTGCCTCTGTAGGTGGGCCATCACATTTGGGATGCTGTTATTCCTCAGAACAAAAGCGTCATGCACCAACCCAGGATACTTAGCATTGACGTGGGAGATGTACTGGTCTGCCAGGCACACCATTTGCACATTCAGTGAGTGGAAACTCTTCTGATTCCTGAACACCTGTTCATCCTGGCGGGGAGACTAACACCGTCAATGGCCCCATCAATATTGGGTATATGTCCCATTACATAGAATCCGGCCTTCACAGTGGCCAGATCGTCCACCTGGGGAAAGCTATGTAGCTGCACATGTGTTTCACCAGGGCTGACAAAACTCTTGCCAGCACGATTGAGAACATTGGCTATGATATTCCTGCTGCCATGCCCACTGTCACTTGGAAAGAACCAGTTGCCAGGAAATGGAGCACTGATAGCACATGCACAAGAGGGGGGAATCCCAGTCGGATGACGTATAGCAGATAGCAGATATTAGGTCAGGCTCCAATTGGGCACACAGCTCTGTGATTGCGGCCCTGTCCAGTCTATAGATGAGTATAATGTTCCTGTCCTCCAGTGTAGCCAAGTCCACAAGGGGGCTGTACACAGGGGTTTGTATCCTCCTCCTATTCATCTGCAGCTGTAGGTATCTAAGAGACACAAGAGTGAGTAGGCTGTCACAATTTGAACAATGGAACCCCAACCTCAGTGTACATAGTGCATATATGTGATGGGACAGTGGGAATGGCGAGGTATGTGCTAATCTAGGCTGTGACGCAGTTAAGGTTGATATGACCGTGGTCCACCACCATGAAATGGTGACCACCTGTCCTGTATGTAGGGACAGGTGGAAGTGAGGTAACTCTGCCGACCTTGGGCGTCGTGGTGAAAGGCGGTCTTGCACTGCTATGTAATTCCTCATTGGATAATATGGGACTCTATGGAGTACAGTGGCCAACGGGGATCAGTGCCGGCGGTGACGGTGTACATCGCCGCCAATGTGACCGCCATTTTCTATCTGATTCCTCACTTGTTTCAGGAGAACACCTACACTGCGTGTGCTGCTGTGACCTGTGTCTGGAACCTACCATGGCCTGTGTGACCGGGGAAAGGGCCTTTGCCTTCACTTCGGAGGAGTTGGAGTGTTTGGTGGATGGGGTCCTACCCCAGTATGGACTGCTATATGGGCCTCCAGACCAACAGGTGAGTACACCTTGGACGCAATGCATGTGAGAAAGACGCATGGAGATGTGTGTGCAAGTATAGTGTCATCGGGGGATGTAATGTGATGGTGTAAATGGTGTGCGTCGACCGATGTGTGTGACAATGGTGACAGAAACGGGATTGGTGGGCCATATGTGTGACAGGCTGGATTGTATGTGTAATGGTGTCCTTCTGTCTGTATTAGCTCTGCAGGTCAGCGCCCATCAAAAGAAGGGATTGTGGAGTGCCATTGCCAAGGACGTGCAGACCCTGGGGTGGCGGTGGTGGTGTCACCCTGACAGCCTCTGCTGGAGTTGAGGGCTTCACTTCTTCAGCTGGCGGTGAGGGCCCCATGACCACCCTGACAGCCTCCGCTGGAGTTGAGGGTTTCTTCCCCTTCGTGGCAGGAGGCGGTGGATCCTTACCTTTCCTGGCAGAGGTTGAGGGCTTCTTCCCCTTCATGGCAGGATGTGCGGGCTCCTTAGCCTTCATGCCCGGAGACAAGGGCTTCTTTCCTTTCATGGCAGGAGGTGGGGGATCCTTCCCCTTCATAGCAGGAGTTGTGGGATCCTTAACCTTCCTGATTGGTGTAGTGGGATCCTTCACTGACTTTTCACCATGACTAAGTGGTGCCACCACTGTCCACTTGGACTGTTTGGCTAAGGTGCTGGGCTGAGTCATTGGGATCCTGTCCTTATGGGCAGGACGGGGGAGAGGGAAGAGGTCAAGTTGGGAAAGGAAAAGCTTCTTAGGTACGGTGGGGTGGGATGAGGGAGGACGGATGGGAGTGGAGGTTGAGGGAGTGGTTGTTGGAGGTGTGTGTCTGCTGGACTTGGGTGCATGGGCAGTGTGCTGATGTGAGGTGGATGGCTGGTGGGTGTGTGAGTGCTTGCATTTGTGTCCTTTAGGAAGGGGGACAGACAGGGTGGGAAAGGACACAGGGGACGCATGCATGGATGTTGTGGAGGTGTCTGCTAGTGAGGTGTGTGATTCTTGATGTGATGATGCTGGTGGTGGATGTTGATTCAGTGCATGCAGGTGTGAGTGTGGATGTGACTGCGATAGAGGTGGAGGAGGAGGAGGGGGAGATAGTGGAGGCAGTGGATGTTGTTTTTCTGTCTGCAACTGTCTGGTGTTTGCGTGAGCGCTTGTGGGATGAAGTGTGGTGCCTGTGTTTCACTGTGCCACTCTTGTGTGTTGTCTTGTGTGCTTGCTCATCTATATGTGTGCATGGGATGGGTTAGGGTTGAGGAGACTGGGACCGGAAAGTGGTAGTTGGAGGGCGGATGGTAGAAACAGGGCCATCAGAGAGGAGGCCAGAGCCTGAATCAATCTCTGTTGGGCTGCCAGTCCACCATGGATGCCCTCCAGGAATGCACTACATTGCTGCATCTGGATGCCAGCCCCTGGATGGCATTCACAATGGTTGACTGTCCTATAGTGATGGGTGTCAGGAGGTCAATAGCCTCCTCACTCAGGGCAGCAGGGCTCACTGGGGCAGGGCCTGCGGTGCCTTAGGCGAACGAGAAGCCCACCCTCCTGGGTGAGCGGGCACGGGCAACTCGCTGAGGGGCTACCGGGAGGGTGGTGCTGGTACGGGGTGGCGGTTGTACCTGCAGCTGTGGTGGTCACAGAGGTGTCCGCATCACCAGGGAGTTTCCATCGGAGGAGGTATCTGAGTCTGTGTTGTCGCCTCTTGTCTCCGCTGTTGTACTCCCCTCGCCCTCCGTCCCACTGGTTCCCTCGGCATTGGTGGACTCTGCCTCTAGAGGGATGCAGCTCCCTCTGTCGCTGGTACCCCTGCTCCTCTGCCAGGTGATGTTAATGCACAAATGGACAAGATGCCAGAGCAACACTGGGTCAATTACTGCACCAACACCAGAGTTGAAATACACAGCACCGTCACACACAGGGATCAGGATTGAGCACTATGCATTACACTGCCAGTGATTTGGCTAGATACCACAGCAAGATGAGGGCCACACACCACCAACTGCACCCATCATGGGACACACAAAACCCTGACTGAGATGGAATGCTAACAAGCTAGGTGACCTGCATTTGCCAAACACCCATTACCCTTGAGCTGGATCATGCTGCAATGTCTGGCCTGGCATTAAGGGGCACCCACTAACACACACCCACCACCCGGATCCCATGCCGCCTGCAAATTATTGTAGTAATACCCACTGTACTCACCCCCTCGTGGCTGCTGTGATGCCCTCAACTGCCCCTCCAGCTCTGGGTAGGCCACCGCCAGTAAGTGGACCATCAGGGGGGCAAGGGGATTGGGTTCCGACGGGAACCCCTTCCTTGTTGGGAGGCCATCCCCAGCTGGGCCTCTGCGGTCTTCCGTGCCCAGCATCTCAGGTCCTCCCACCATTTCCGACAGTGGGTGCTCCGCCTGCCAGCTGAGGAAGTGCAGCCTACTCCTCCTGCAAAAGCTGCCCAGGAGGCACCTTCACCTGCTGACACAGTGCAGCCCCCACATCCAGAGGACTCATTGCAGCCAACACCACCAGCGGAAGTGTTGACTTAATTGTTTAGCATGAAGCCCAAACATGCTAATTCTAATCTGGTGTTAGTTAGGGTTCTCACTGATGAGGTTCGCTATATGAAATAACAGCTGATGTATTTTCTTAGCTGAATCTAATTGTATGTAATATCATTTGCACTGTTATTCTTGCTATTAACTTGCACTATAACTTTGGAATGTGTAGTAGCTCAAGCATTGATTAGATTGCGTTTCTTTCATTGCTTGAGACAGCCAGTGTTGTTTCTGTATGTTTATCAATTGATTTTGAGATTAACCTACATTACCTTAGCATTGCTAATACAGGGAAATAAATATTCTAACTGTTACCTAAAGGTGTGGTTAATTATGACTGCAAGGTCATGGTGTGTGATAATTATTCACTCTTATTGATTACTGATGTTATTATTTGCCCTTGATTATTGATTTGTATGTACAGGATATATGTTGGGAACATCTTAAGCATAGTCAAAATGTTCATCGACCTATTCGCGTCCCCTTGTAAGTTTACTTATTAAGGTCAGACGCGCTAACACCCATCAAGTAATTAAGTGACTTATGTGGAAAATGACAGTCATCACTGTAATACCTCCCATTGGCAAGCTGTTAAACATGTCAGGGAATCAGGGAATGCCTCTATTTATATATATGTATATATGCCAAGATTAAATTTAGAAGCACTAAAATAGAGGTGCATTAAGAATTCAGCAAAATTCGAAATGATTCTTTCAGCACCCCATCGCCTACTTTAGAAACCATGCCTACTTTGCCTCCACCAACGTGTTACGATGTCTAGAATCTATAACGGACATTTAGACATGGGTGGGTGAGTTGCCAAGTGACAGAGGGCTGAAGCTGTTAGCAGAAACCTCTATCTGCTGGCCCAGAGTGGATCAAGCCACCACATTTAGACCTCCCCTCAGTCCTGACAGTAAATGTTCACTGACACTGCTTCTGTCAACACAACAGGATCACTTTTGTCAATAATGCTGAATGCTGGCTGGCCAGCCATTTTGTGGCGCATGACAGATAAACGTGAGATTCTGACTGGATAATGTAAAAACAATTCCACTGACATGATATGAGTCTCCTTCCAGTAAATTGTGACTCTGTTTTTTCCTACCCTGGAAGTCCATGCCATGCATGGTGGCCACAGACAAGAAAAAAACATTGTTATAAATGATGCTTTAAATAGGGTGAGCATTCTGATGCCATGGAGGTATCATTCTCCTTCAGCTGGCCCACCAGTACAGTGAGTTCTCTGGAAGCCAGCTAAGGCTCTGTCATCTAAAACCAAGCAGTTGCTCCAATTTCACATTAAGTAGGGGCAACATTTTACATTTGTTGGTGCAATATATTGACTCAGACATCAACAATCAGTGTTTGGTCTTATTCATTGTGCTATTCTGAGGTGTCCCTTCTACCTGCAATTCTACCATTGAGCTATTAATGCGATTGTGCCATTTCTTCATTGAATATACCAACATCACTGATAAGGACCGTTGTTGTTTTGAAAAATGTTGCATGGCCCTGGTTCTTATTGGATAAGGCTGCCTTTGTTGGTTGGAAAGTGTACATAGCACTCTTTTTTGGCTAGAAGAGTGATTGATTTAAGTGTGTGAAAAGCAGTATTTTAGTGGCTTTAGATTTGATCCTTAATTGCAAAATTGAACAGGATCTGCAGAGTGTGGATTGAGCTTGTCTCCAAGAAGATTTTGACATCAGGAACAGCTCTCTGCCCCCTGCCTACCAGCCTTTGCTTAAGGCCACATGACCCTTATATATGTATTCCACTGGTTGTCAAATCTGCTCTCTGATTGGTTCTTATGTCGGTGGTTTCTACTGGACTTAGAGCTTGGGTATAGAGTTCTGACTGACTGATAGTTCTCGGGTGTTGATTTGTTCCTAGGGCTAGGATATTGTATTGGACTTAAGGCTTAGGGTTAGAGTTCTGAAAGGTTGATAGGTCTGGGGTTTTAATTGGCTCCTAGGGCTAGGGATTCTATTGGATTTAGGGTTTAGCTTTTGATTGGTCGCTAGAGGTAGGGCTGTGATTGGTTGAAAGGGCCTGGCCTCCTATTAGTGTTAGGGCTTACTGCTAGGGCTCTGATTGGTTAGGGTTAGGGATAAGTTTCCATTGGCCAAAGGTCACCTAACCTAGGGCTATTTAAGCTTAGGTGTAAGGCATCTTACTCCGGTGGAGAGGTTAAGGGTGGAGAGGACATGGGCAGTTGTTTGCAACAGTTGTTTGCTTGGGCCTGTTCGGGCTGGGTCTGACATAGAGCCAGAAATGCTGCCCATTATACCATTTACCAACTACCAACTTAGGCCATCAATATCCACAAACATAGTAACACACTTCCAACAAATGTATATTACTCACCTACCACAAACAAACCGTATTCACATTTGAATGTCTTAACAACTACAACAAAACCCAACAAACCACACTTATACACCCTTCTACCCTAAGTATTACACAATGGCACCTTCACATTCATATAAAACATTACTCTGTCCTTTACCATTAACAAATCCACACAACACAAAACCACATTATACATAACTTTATTCCATCCAGACACACTTTCCCTGTTCAAACAAAACACCAGCTCTACCCCATGCTTGCTCCTTACAGACCCCTTTCTGTCACCACCAAACATATTTTCTGCCTTCCATCATATCATCCACCAACACACTCTTCCTCTTTCAACCTAAAACACACACCTAAACAATCTTTACACTCCAGTCCACCACACATATTACTTCTTCCAGCTATCAAATCTAACACAATCAATCATAATTCTTGTCTATCCCCTCTCAGACACCAATGCACTCTTTTCCAAAACACATCACCACCCCTTTACCATTCAACTTCCATTCCCCAACAGTTCTTCACACACAAATCCTTCTCAGAGAACCACTACATCAATATCTCCATTATCTCTTCTCACTACTCCACAAAAAAGAAACATAACACACACCAGCAGACCAAAAATCTATCTCTTACACACACAATTTCATAATCCACCCCACAACAAAATAGAACCATACATCCACCCTCACCCACATGACTACACAAATAATACACATCCTAAACCATCTTAACTCCCAAATTCTCTATCTTCATTAACACCTACTACAAATACTCCAAAGCAACTCTCATTCACCCGCCTCTCATCCTTTTCACAATTTAGAGCCTTAAAACGTGGCCCACCTGCCCCACCACCTACTGTAACCCATATATCTTCCACCCCAAACAGATGCAAACAAAATGAACAACATGCCACTCTTCACATCTCTGTATCTCAATGTCTATTACATAACAAAGCTCCTCTACAAAACCAACACAGTTCCCCAAATCTTTCTCACGTTTCTCCTGTACATAAACAATCAATAATGGTGATTTGTTACTTCAATGTGTGCTGCAGAATGCAGCACGCATAAAAGAGCAAATCATCATTTGCTGCACATAAACAATCATTCATGGTGTTTGCTCTTTTTCTGTGTGCTGCAGAAAGCAAACACAAGGAGAAATGAAAGTATTTTTCCTTGTTGCGCCATTCTAACGCCGCCCATGGGATGACATTAGTTTTTGGCGCTGTCTCAGGTTTACAAATCCTCGTAAATTTGGGGCAGTGTCAAAATGCAATTGGTGTTGCATTGGAACGCCCACAGCAACAACCATTGCATGGCACTCTGCCACAGAAAACTGCTTCGGGCCGCATATTTACAAGGTGGTGCTAAGCATGCAAAATGGCTTAACGTGGCCTTGTAAATATGGAAAATGGCACAGCACCAAGAGAGCATCACTAAAAGTGACTCTCTAGTGGCACTAGGGGCTTGTAAATAACCCCCAAAGTGTGTTCTACGCCTGCTGGACAAGGAATATGATACAGAAAAACTACACTATTCCCATCCTCTTACAGTTAATACCACGACTAATGACACCAAAAAATACTGCTCACTCTTCTAGACAACAAAGTCACACCACCACCAAAGCACAATATCTAAACTGCTTACTAATAAATGCTCCATCACTCTAAAAAAATTGGCTCCACATCTACAATAAACTCACTAACACACAATCTGGCTTACTCTTCATAACTGAATCATGGTTGGTAGATGACATGGCTCCACTGTTGTATGAAGCCACTCCTCCAGGCTATCAAACTATCATACATAATCATTTAGGCAAAAGAATATTTAGACTGTCTGTCATATTCAAGCAAACAATAAATCTCACCAAAGCTGCTGACATTTGCATACAAGGTTGTGAAGCCCTCATCACCAGAACCTTACACCAACTTCCTCCTGTAACTTCCTCCTCCTTTGCAGACCACCAGCTAGCATTGCAACATTCACTGACATGTTTCCAAACAACAGTTTCAAACCTTATAACATTTCACTCCTATCTGTCCATTCTTGGTGACCTAGACATTTGGTTTGACAAATCCAATATGCCCCATCTAAAAACTGTAATCACTGACTTAGTCACAATGAACCTACATAAGATTGTACACAAATCCATATGCATCACTGGATGCATCATTGATGTCATTTTTGCAAATCCGGAACTAGTTACCTTTCAAATGATAATTTCAGTGATATTGTCAGACCACAATTTGGTAGCTTTCCAACATAAAACAACACAAATCAACACACCTAAGACCTTATATGCATGCACTTATTAACCGTGGAAAAAGCTCAATTCTGAATATTTAGACATACAACTTACATCCAACACAGATCTTAACACAATAAATTCTGTTCAAAAACTTTATGAGAGGTTACGGGAAGCTTATCCCTAATACCTAATTCCTAATACCAATAAGAACAACAAAACAGGGCAAAGGAAAACAAGAACATTGGAGAAATACATAGCTAAAAAAGATAAAACAACACATTAAAAAGCTGCAACACACCTGGCTCAAAACAAACACCAATCAAGACAAACTTCACCTATGCAAACTTAACAGAGAAAAAGCAAAAAAAAAAAGGTACTATCCAGACAGAATTCAAAATGCTAAATGTGCAAATAAAGAATTGTATACAATTCTCACCAAATTTCGTAAATCTAAATGCACAGAAATAACTCTTCCCATTTCTCAAGAATTCACTGATAATCTGGCAAATCATTACACAACCAAAGCAGACACATTGGTTTTCTATTTTAAAAAAAGAAAACCATCAGCACAAACCCACTTCCAAAAATCCCCTCCAAAACTAGGCTCACTCGGCCCCTGCATTCTTTCAAACAAATATCATAAAGTGAATTCATGGATCTGGTCAAAGCAAGCAGGCCAGCCAGCTGCCCTTCTAAACCATGCCAACCACAAATCTCCAAAAACATTCTTTTAACTACCTCTGCTGCCATACGAGCAAGAAGAATCGTCAATAATTCTTTAACTACAGAAATCTTTCCAGAAGACCTAAAAAGTCATACATACACCCATTATTAAAGGAAACCATTCTGGACCAATTACAAATGGATCTTTTCTGGAAAAACTGATATAAAGAGCAGCATTCGCCAAGATGTCAAAATTCATTGGAGATAACTCCATACTTTCAGACTACCATACAGGATTCTGCCCAGGAAGAGGCACACAATCTGTCCTCATCGCCATCCGGGATGACCTAAAAACACACTAGACAGGAATAGGGTTGCTGCTCTGCTTTTCTTGGACCTCTCAGCTGCCTTCAGCATAGTTGACCATGGCACTGTCTACAAAGCTGGCATAGAATGGATTACTCTCAACAGGATCACATCCTACCTTTAAAACAGAAAAAATGTCATCCATTCTCCCCAGTTCTCATCCAAACCATACGTCAAGGCTCTATCATCTCACCCATGCTTTACAACATCTATATGAAGTCATTACTGCCAGTGATGAATGAATTTCAGCTCACATGCTATAACTATGCAGATGACACACAAATTGGAAAGCAGTAAAAGGCATTAGAAACTCAAAAAAATTCAGTTGCCTCAGAACTGTTGATCAGTGCATGAGATGAAGCTATCTCAAATTGAATGCTTTCAAAACTTAAATACTCCCATGTGGCGATTGGAAAAATTATGACTCACTCTGCTCCAGCCCTGATGATCTGCAGAAGTAAGATACCTTGGAATTACTATGGACTCCAAGTTATAAATGAATGCCCAAGTGGACAATTTAGCAAGATCAAGCTTCATTAACATGAAAACTCTGCGACGCATCTTTCCCCACCTGGGATTTCCAACCAAGGTCCAGGCTACTATTTCTCTTGTACTGTCTGAACTTGATTATGCCTAAGGCCTCTACCACAGTTCATCTTTATCAACTATGAAAAGACTTCAACAGATTCAGAACTCAGCTGTGAGACTACTCCTACATGTCACACCACAGGCCCACATCTCCCCTCCCTTGAGGGCCCTACATTGGTTACCAGTTGCCAGAAGATCCACCTTAAACCTGCTTTTGTATCACCCACAAAGCAATAAATAGAACAGGACCACTTTTCATTAGGAATAAAATCACCAAATACATTCAACAAAGGGATCTCCTCTTAAGATTGACACCTCGCCTCAAAACCCCACCTTATAAGAAAAAACTATAGGTTGAACATCTTGTTTCTGTTCAAGCAGCCAAACTATGGAATTAATTAGCCACAAACATAAGATCCAAGTATAACTATCTTATCTTCACAAACTACTCAAGATTTGGTTCCTTCCGACATAACTACCATACTCAAACTTATTGAACAGCATATCTCTTTTTTGTAAATATTTGTAATTTGATTATATGTATGTATCTAGATATGTATATTTCTTTGTACGAATATGTCTAATAACTATGGTTTTAAAATATATAGATATTATTTAGGTCTGCTTAAGAAATATATATATTGGTTTCAGTTAAATATATATATATATATATATATATATATCCAAAGTCCGACCCAGAAATGAGGCGCTCACTCAGGATGTCAGTTCTCAGAATGGAGATTTTTTTTTCACATGACGCATTTCGGCTGTCCCGGTGGCCTCAACACAGGAAATTGACAAAAAGTTAAAAGAAATACAGACACTGTGTTAGAAAGGTGTTCCGTAATTTGTAGTGATCCCTGGCATACTTGTTAGTAAAACATAAAAAAAAAAATCAATCAAAAGTGCAAAGGCATCTGTCAGAGTCACCAGATCCTCGGGGTCTGTGCACGTTCCCAACACTTCCACCACAAGACAGCTCCAATACTCTGATTAGATTTATCACAGAGTCTAAGAGAGTCCAAGTGGGGAAAAGGGGATTAGGACGGGAACAGCTGGGAAGGAGACCTGTAGGAAGCAAAAGGTTAAAACACAACATCAAAATTACATCTCATGAAATCAGTACCATGCTACAACTCTAAGCTTCGTCTTTTCCGAAAAACATGAACAACCCTAGAATAATCCTAAAACTGACTAGGCTTTAGATGACCGAATACCTGAGGAGGAAACAGGAAAAGTTAAATAGGACTTTCAGATTCAAGTACTTTCTTTAGCATGAGAATCAGGAAACACTCTGAACAATTTCTAAACAACCATATGAATCTCCTTTTAGGAATACATATCAGGAACACACAGAATTACCTCTAGAACTCTGGTATTGTGTTGTGTTCATCTCAGAAAAAACATTGGGAAGTAAATTGCGCACACTGCAGATTTTTATATGAGTATTAAACACCATAAAGGTTTGTGCACCATGAAATCACACAACGTAGATTCAAGGAATAAATCACACGACGTGTTAACTTGAAATGCTACCAAGAAAATGTCTTAGAATGGTAGCGCACAGTAACTTACATTATTTATACACGAGGAAAGAATTGCGCGTCTTGCCGATTCAAATGCCACCATACAAAAGCCAAGAAATAGTAGCGCACAATGAATAACATGAAAAAACACTCAAGGAAAGAATCGCGCGTGTTGCCGATTCGAATGCCATCATGTAAATGCCAGAAAATGGTAGCACACAATGAACAGCATGAATTACACACGAGAAGTGAATCGCACGTTTCGCCGATTCGAATGCCACCATGTAAATGTCAAGAAAAGGTAGCGCGCAATGAACAACAAAGTTAAATGCTCATGAAACGAGTTGCACGTCTTGCCAACTCGTAAAACATCATGTAAATGTCAAGAAATATCAGCGCGCAATGAACAATAATGTAATAACGAAGTCAAATCTTTATGGAATAAATTGCGCGTCCTCCCTATTTGCAAACCACCATACAAATGTCAAAAAATGGCAGCGCACAAGTAATCTGTTATTCATTTAAGAATTAAAATCAAGAATATGAAGATTCTCAATTACGGTGTTGGGAAATGTCCAAACACCGTCTTACCGCCTGGAAACAGTGATCACCAATGAGAGATGAGTGCAGAAGACTGGAAAATCCAAATAGGCCGCCGGGACAGGAGCTCAGGAAGAAGCTGCTGCTCTGCACCGGGACCTCTGAATAGTGAGCACTGGAAGTTGGGCTGACCCTTTTATAGAGTCTTGGCCCAGCCCAGAACCACGCCCAGGCATGTTGCAGGGAAAGTCTCCAGAAGGCCCTGGAAAGGGACCACACCCTAACACACTCTGAATGTCTGCAGCAACACATTGTAAATGTACAGTATTTATAAACACCTTAAAAATGAATCTTTTGGATGGAATTCTGCAATGCAAAAGGTTAAACAATAACATATCATCACAATGCATAAATTACTTTATCTTGCGAGTGTTGGGTTTTTGCATTCTAGATGCCCGTAGAGCGCGCACTGTCCTGGTGTTGACAGCAAATATCGATAAACATGATCAACGCAAAAAAGTCTGTAAAAGTGTGTGCACTACTCTGTATCATCATATGCCCCTTCTAATATAGCCTCTACCTCCACTCTCTGACTTATCCCAAACCTCATTCCAATACTATGATCTCCAAAATAAACTTTTCTAGACTCTTCCCCCCGCAACGTCATTTTACTACTATGATCTCTCAACCAATCCTTTCTAAATTCTTCCCGTAATTATCCTTCCTTTGACTGATCCCAAACCTCATTTTACTACAATGATTTCCATAATCCCTTTATAGAGACTCTTTCCTCCTCCATCTCTTTCTTTACTTCTCCTAAGCCTCATCTCACTACCATAAGCTCCCAAATAACACTTTCTAGACTCTTCCCTCTTCTATCCCTCCATTATCGTAGTCAATCCAACTAACAGACTTGCATGTCCACTGCTCAAATTAACACATATTTCCATACACTAACCCACCTCTAACGCTTTTTGGGTTCCGGAATAGCATGCTACTCACTAAAAAGCACTTCTTTGCTTCATCAGGGGTAGTAAGTATTATATAAATACAATTACAATTACAGTACAAAAATATGAAACAGGGAAGTATTTTCTCTACTTTCAAAAACTATTCCTTACAGAAAACACACGCTCTAGCACTATGGCACATGGGCGTGTGCATTGGTGCATGGAAGTCTAAAGTGCACCAGTGCAGGAAGAGTGGGAAACAGTGCCATATGTTAGTAGAATGGCAAGGGACTTGGCATAAAGTACTATCAAGTCAGGAAGTAAAATTAACGTGAAAAACGGCACCCAAGTAGAGTCTAAGATGCGCAGGTGACTAGACTGAGTAAATGCAAAAATGCCGGATAAGAAAGCAGACATGTGGCTGGAGAAGTTCAATGTAGCAATGTCTCAGAACTGAAAAGTAGTTTAATTTATATTACGTGGGGCATTCAAATATCAGTAATCTAAAAGGGAGTATCGGACAGACGTCAAATGATGCATCTTGAAAAAGAATGGGTGTCTTGGGAGGGGGGATGAGTATGATAGGAATATTGTCATCGATATCATGGTCTAAATATTGTACAAAAAAATTAAGGTTTAGTTGGAGTTAATAGTACAACCCTTCACTCACAAGAAGAATTATTAGGATACAATATTTATTGCTGCTGGTACTTTTGTATACAATATAACATACAACATATGGTAATACTTCGGTATTGTAATATTCCAGTCTATTGCATGCAACAAATAGTAATACTTCAATATGGTAATATTCCAGTCTATTGCATATTTGCCTTGAACTCAGGAACAGTATTCATCATTCTGAGGTATTTTGGGAACAGAAACTGTTCACCTTCCAACGTTACTGTGGATTTAACTGTACTATTCATTTGTGGTCCGGAGCAACGATCCTAATGGATGGGTTTTTGTATGTGTGAATTAAAGGCACTCATACACAGTGACTGCCCTTGAGGATACACACCACACCTGCATACATCACCCCGATTAAGAGTAGAAAGGAGTTATGGGTGGCATATGCCCTTACAGTAACAGTTCTGTAATAAGAATTTGGTACAGAGGGCAGCACTGTATAGGTAAAGGCCTGTTTTGAAATGGAATACTCCATTACCAGATGCCTAATGGTGGCAGATGGTGCTCTCACAGGTGGTAAACCCCCAAAACGGCACCCAGTACCTGTCGTCACCAGCAGATAACATACCCTATCATCCCATATCATTCAACATTTGTCTCAGCACATATACATCAAGGCATTATTTCCCAGCCTCATATTGACCTCATGGACTTACAGAAACATCTTTTGCCAGTACAATGGCCACGGTATGGGAATATTTATCAGTAAGTATCCAAAACAAGGCTCAACAAAACAATCAAATAATCTAAACTAATTCAACACCAAACTAATATCTGCAAAATAATCAGAATCCAGTACAAATCAAACAATATAGAACACTGACTACACAGAAGAGCAACATGCTTCAACAACCATGGCAAGGTAAGCCAAGCTCTCTCAACTCACATAACTAAATAGATATATCACTTTCAGTTTTACCACAACCACTGATACTATCATATACTGTTCATCTTGCCATGATGGTAAACACCAAAGTTCTAATGTTTAAACTGCTACCTAAACAGGATGCTTACTAAGGCTGCACTGGAAATTAAAGCACAGAGAGAAGCAGAGGTGCCAGTCCTGCACATCATAGAGCCAGGGGTCTCTTTTTTTCCCTAACCCATATATCCCCCAATTCCACAGGAGCCACCCAACCAGGCCAAGGACACCACCAAAAACATCAGAGTAGATGTCAAGGGAAAGATATGCTCCATTCTTTTATTGGTCTTGCAGGACCAATCTATCTATCTTTTCCCATTCACTTGTGATTACCACCACAAAGTACAATGGGGAAAGGAACAGATATCAGCATGGAAAAGGGGAATGGAAGTGACAGAGAGAGAATGTGTCCTAGTTCTGCGTGATTCATAATTGTTGTATTGGTATGCATCCACAGTCTGGACACGTCCTGTACACTGGATGTATTCTTTGTCAAATTGTTATGGTGAAAAAGGGAATATTTTATGCAGAAAACATTATTTCATTAACGATCGGTCTAGATTTATAAAATTCACATAGGAATTCACTTTTTAGTTATATACAGGCAAAGGGGGCTTTTCCTATCCTCTGCAAAGCACAGTCTGCAGTAGTAGTAGTCTCAATTTTCAATTGTGATGTGAATACATTATACGGAAGATTAGCACAAGTCTGTTGACCTAGTGTCTGTGATATGGTCCCATCACCTGTAGAAAGTAGATAACAGGGTTAGAAGAAGAAAACAGACCCGCGGGAAGGGTAAGGCAAGAAAGAAAGATAAAAGGGGGATCCAGATTGGGAGCTGATAGGAAAAGCAGACCTTAAAAGGCTGACTGAGGGCTTTTTATGGCTCCAACAGGAGGACCCATGAGGAAGCATTAAACCCCTACTCTTCAGCTCAGGCCCAGACAAAGAACCAGAACCACCTCACCCCAAGGATCTCACTAGGGATTCAGAGGAGAAATCCAGGCTACAATCAGTTGAGTACGGTAAACCTCCATAGAGGAAGGAAGAGGGCAGAGGACACCATGACATGAAAAGGGAGAAATCACCATTGCTGGCCACCATCAACACAAACATCTGAGAGAAGGCAGGCACTGAAGCTTAAATTCTCCCTCTTCAAGACCCGCCATGGCGGTGTATTGGCTACCTAGCTATGACCAGGGGTAGTCTTGGCTCTGCAGTAACTAAGCGAGTGACATCAAGAAGGTGGAAGGGGGAAGAGGCTTCATTTTGGGGCTGTGCAAACAATGAACAGGAGAGAAGGGAAGTGGGGTAGCAGAAGTCAAAAAGACAAAGGCACTAGAAAAGGAGGAAACAGAGACAAAGATGGGAAATAAATTACCAGGACTTTATACATTAGACAACCAATACCGGTAAGAGTCCATCTGTAAAAACAATAGAGGCAATTCTTTAACCTTCATTAATAATTATACTTTTGCACATTTTGTCTTCAATAAAAGGTTATTTTTTTAAAATGAATACTGTGAGATATGGCAGCCTTAGGGTGATCTTCTCTCAAACCTTTTGCCTGCGTGCCTCACTTCTTTTGCTTATTTTGTTTTGTTGGCCTTAGAACTCTGAGCACATTGCCACTGTTAACCAGTGCTAAAGTGCATGCGCTCTCTCCCTAAAACATGGTCTGATTGGTATTTACCTAAATGGCATATTTAATTTACTATAAATCCCTAGTAAAGTGTACTACAAGGCATGTAAATTAAATGGTAGTAGTGGACCTGCAACATTGCTTATGCCACCCACTTAAGTGGCCCTTTAAAATGAGCCCCAGACTTGCCCTTGTAGCCTGAATGCAGTAATATACTACCATATTGACCTTTAAATTTCCTTGCCAAGCCTTAAACTCCCCTTTTATTGCATATCTCACCTGTAAGGCAAGCCCTAGGCAGCCCACAGGGCAGGGTGCTATGTGAGTAAAAGTAAAACATTTACTTTTAAGTTTTACAGTTCCTTATACTGAAAATGTGTTTTTCACTACTGTGAGGCCTACACCTCTCATAGGGGTCAAATTGGGGATGGATTCCTTATTACAGTTAATAAGTTGTAATTCCTGACTGAGAAGGAGCAAACCTGTCTTTTTCAGTACTGATGGGATTGTAAAGACAAATCCTCTTTAATGGTGAGGTCGGATTTATTACTACAGTTTTGAAAATGTGACTTTTAGAAAGTTGGCATGTTCCTGCTCTTAGACCTGTGTGCCTGCAGCCTGTCTTACATACATATCTGGGGTAGGCTAACAGCTGGACTTGTGCATCCCTCTAGACAGTCACACACAAAGGGAGCTTACGTTTGACTGATGGAGCATCAACATCCTGGCGGGCTGTCCTGGGAATGATGGGAGGGAGGGGCTGACACTTAAACCTGAATAGACAGTTTCCTGTCTCCAAACAAAGGGTTGCATATGCCCTGTAGTGAGTCTGGAGCCAGGGTAGGAAAGGAGGACCTCTTAAGTTAATCCTGCCTGCTCTGTACCAAGCTACCAGAGTGTGAGAAGTAGTTAATTTAAGGTGTGTTTCTGATTTATCCTGACTAGGATGTGGTTCTTGCTTGGACAAGGTGCATACATGTGCCATCCAGAAATCCAATTTCCAACAAATATCTAACTTGTTTGTTCTGCTTCTGGGAGCTTGAGGAAAGCTTCAGCAATGGAAGCAGCACCGGGTCAGCCCCCTGAAAGAAAGAAGGAAGAGACATTAATGTTTGTGACATGTAAAGTGTGGAGAACTCATAGAGACCACATAGTGTGGGAGCCAGTAACTAGTTATAATATGATTTAGCATTTTGGAACTTCATAGACCTGTACCCAAGAAACAGGAAACCCTTTGGGCTCTCTATTAAAAAAAAAAAATTCTGAGAATAATTTAAGAAGAACCTGTTCCCACACCTCACAATACCATACAGAAACATTCCCCTATGCTAGTAAATGCTCATGGTGCAAGACTCTGTGATCTCCTTTGCTTTTATGAACAATGTTAAGCATTAAGAAGAACACTGAGAGTGCAGGAGGGCAGATTTATTAAAATATTGTGCAATGCAGAGCAGCAACCAAAACTGCTGCACTGTGGTGAGCAAAGGGGACTTTCTGCTGTTCTCTTCTGCTGTGACGGTGTGCAAACAGACTGGCTAGGGCCATTCTAGACCTGATTTTGGATGACAGCACATTGGGGTCCATTTGAACTCTGTGAGAAACTGCTTCAAGTTTAAGTTGAAGTTCAAGTTTAAGGCAAAAGAGAATAAGGAAATAGTCAGACCAGTCTAAAGGAGACAGGGTCTTACTTGAGATACTACCTTCTCTAGAAATCAGAAGATGGAGGGTGGAACTTTTCAAATGGGTTGGTTCTGTGTAAGTTTGCTTAAGGTTGTTGATTGTTAAGAAGAAAGTCAGTTGGGTTTTCTCAGTGTCAGTTGAATCATCCAAATGGAGGTGGAAATCCCCTAAAGAGATGTTGTTGGAAGTTGCTATGGGTTGAGCGGTGATGCGGTCCATGCGTTGGTCTCAGAAGATCTTGTTGTCCCCCAGAGGGTAGTATATGATGTATATGTTGGTGGTAATTGAGTGAGGAGATTGACTCCCAGGTATTAAAATGTAGAGTAGGTATCAATGGTGATGCAGTTTATGTTGAGCAAGTTACTGTGAATAACTGTTAGGTCCCTCTCAATCCTCTTGAAGGGCCTCATTGTCAGGAGGCACTAGTATGTCCATTAGAGGGATGGTGGTGTTATTAAGTCAGGTTTCTGTGAGAAATAGGAGGTCTAAGTTATTTGAACAGATGGTCTTGGCTGTCTCTGTGCAGTGTTTTTCTGCAGACCGGCAGTTATGTAAAGTGTATTTTATGTCAATTTGCTAGTTTATCAGGAGAGGAATCGTGAGAGGGTAGTAGTGATGAGGTTAGAGAGGTTTTGTTTGCTATGGTAGTGAGCAGTAGTTTTGTATTGCCTACTATTGCATTGATTTTGACAGGGGTAAATGAAGTTAGGGTGTGGTTGCTAAGGTTGTATCCAGCCAGTATTGAAGTGATGTCTTCTTGTGTCAGGTCACAATCTGACCTTCTTTGGAGGAAAACTTTGTTGTTCCGAGGGAGAGAGGCTAAAAGCTGATTGAGGAGATTTCTTTGTTGGTACATAGTGGTTAGAAAGTTAAGTAACTTACCTGTACTATGCTTTGCACAGAAAACAATACCACATCCAAAACCTAAACAGCACCTCTATTCGGCTGAAGAAAGTGGCCTTCAGTTGTATACAACTGTAGCTCCATCATCTCCAGGAAGGTCAGGAATAGAAAACATTACTTTTTATAAATATTGTGGAGTGAGCAAGACCATAGAACTAACTGAATTTCATACACAAATTTAAGGAAGAAGATGACAGTTTAGGCTCCTCAGTGCATGGGCAGGGAGGGGAAAGATAAGTTATTGTCAAGCACTGAAATCAGATGCATTAAAAATGTGCAGTTCTGAAAACACAAGTAGATCAAGGCTTACCAATGTCATGCTAACAAAACAAACAAAATATATTATATTGAGGACATTTAAAACATTGTTATTGCAACTATTTAGTATTAATTCAATCACAAACTTATTTATTGTGGAATCTTCTTTCACACAGGTGATGGGTGATATGTGGAGGTTCTGTGGCAAGGGGAGAAAATATGGTGATCAGAAGTATAGCACAAGGACATTTTTGCTCTGCTCACTGACAGCCAGGTAGATCAGAAGTATCCAGAGTTCGGAGGTGAGCCCCGTAAAAAGTAAAAGAATAAGGGCCAGGTGTACAACCATTTCATTGTGCGAGTCTCTAATTACGATTCATTGCGAATCGCAACTACAGACTCACAAAATGAAATGTACAAATGTGTCTGAGACACAATTAGCGAATGCCCAATGGGGTTGCAAATGACCTACCTCATTAAAATTCACGAGGTAGGTAACAATTTGTGACCCCATTGGGAATGGCCGCACTCATAGGGATGGTGGCCTGCAGGGGACAGTAGACCACCATGTCTGTGACTGCTTTTTAGATAAAGCAGGTTTCTTTTGTAATTCAGCCCATTTTCCTTAAAGGAGAATGGGATGCATTACAAACAAAAACATGAAAAATGTCCTTTTAATTTTTTCGGAGTAAGCAGTGGTCCGGGGGACCATTGCCTGCTCTGAAAAAATGTCAGGCCCGGGTTCACAAAGGGGGTTACCACCAACTTGAAGTTGGTGGTAACTGTGATTGTTTTGTGACCGCATTTATGGTTGCAAAACAATCATACATGCCATTGTGACTCAGTATTTAGAAGGGACGCCCTCGCCACAGTGCTTCCAAACAGCGACTCGCAGACCTGTATTGCGATTCGGTAAAATAGATACTGAATCACAAAATAGCATTGCTACATGCCAAAATGCAATTTTCTGGTAGCAAATGGCCTGATTTCTGCAAGCAGAAAATAGCTATGTACACTTGGCCCTAAAAGAGCTTGTTTCATGAAGATAATACCAGCTGCCTCCAGTATGCCACAGATGCATTTGGCTACAGTCACCTTTGATACAGCAATAGGGTTACCAATTTTCCCTTACCCTCCTTTTGTTCGCATTTTAAGATTTTTCACAGGCTTAGACATTATACTTAAATAGAACTTTATATCAAATTGTATTAATTGCATTTTAATATAACTTTTCTGTCTTTCTTTACTTTAACCACAATGAAGGGAGCCCTAGAACACACTTTAACATGTTTTATTCTTATAGTTACTTTTTGAAGTGTGAAAAAATATTGGCTTTAGGTGATTTTCCTAATGTACTGCCAGGTCATTTAAATACTAGCCAAACAAAAAACAACTAATGGGTGGCAACCCTATATGTCAAGTATCTCCATATGTTTTTGAATGTTACACTCTGAAGCGAGCCATCAAACCCAAAAAGACGTTGCCCAAAGGATTCAAGGAAGCCTCAAAAGTGAGCAGGCACAAATAAAAACATATCTACTCAAGTTGCATGAACATATACAATTTCTTTCCATTGTCAGTGGGTGTAGTGGTAGTTTGGTCAGGAATACCTTAGCACAAAGGCTTTATTGAGGCATATGGGCTTGTTTCGATTGGCCTTGTTATATTGTTATATTGCGCAGGCCAGGCTTTGTAACTATAGCGGGTAGGTCTTGTTTCATTCCAATTATCTAGTGGAGCCTTGTTTTTAAGGACCTTCTCTTCCTCCTCACAGCTGTTGAGTTTGTTCATGTGTTATAATTCTAAGCACCCTAATATATTGTGTTCCAGTGAGTAACTTCAGAAGATAAAAAAAAATATCTCAATGCAGCTGCTTGCACTGCATTATGGAACATTTCAACCTAGGAGACGTTCTATGGCTGAAGCATAGGTGTTCCCATGCGTCCACCCAAGCATTTTGGTGCATTCGCAGATTTACTAAAGCTAGTAAACCTGGGAATGTATCAAAATTCTACACCTCCACCAGTGAGGAATAACAAGGTGAAATATCATTATTTCTCCTAGTTATTTTCATCCTTCCACTGCATTCTGCAGCACACATAGAAAGATGAAAATGCCCCTAAGGTCTGTTTCTGCGGAGGAAGGAGTACTTTCCTGCACAAAAACAATCATGTCTGTAACACAAGCATCCTTGTCCTATAGGGCAAGGATGCCCGCGTTGGTGCTAGGCAGCATACAGTGCACCGATGCAAGGAGAGAGCAGAAATACTCCTTTTTTTGTAACTATAAAGCATTTCTGCTCTCTCCCATTTATGCTACACAGTGCTTGTTGCCCTTTTTTGCATGAAAGATTAGTAAATATGCTCCTGTTTCATAAGCATCCCCTAAGGGGCCCTAGTCTTAATTTGGCCTCCCACAGAAGAAATCCTGCCTCACTGTGTACAGTGCTAGTGAAATTGGGGTGCTCTTAATGAATGTAGTATGTAAGTTTGTTTGGTAGGACTAGTATAGCAGAGTGGGAGCTTGGGGATAGTCATATGTAACATTGTATTGATCCATCAAGAATTTCCGTACAATACATACAGAGTTTCATGCAGTGCCAAATGAGATGATCAAGAGTGCCACTGTTCCTACAGCCCCATCAACAGTTATCTGTCTTGATGTATCCCACTCATGTAATTTGCAGGGTATGTGATACACAGACATTGTTGTTATAGTCATTGTTTCATTCCCTGGGTTTTTAGCAGTGTTGAATGATTTTACCTAGATATCTTCCCATTCGTCTTCAGTGAGCTTGTGACCAAGGTCAGCTTTCCAATGCCTCTGCCCCGTGGATTTCTCTGCTGTGTCTATGTTTGGGACGAATTTACAGTTTGTTTAATATCTTTCCTTCATGAGCAACCATTTCTCAAATATTGTTAAGGAACGAATATCATGTCGTCTGATAGACAGATGCATCCCTAATGACTTAGCTGGTAATAGTAATATCTGTCAGTCCCTGATAGACTATATTCTGTTTTGGGGCATCAAAAGCTTTAGGACCTGATTACGGCCTTGACGGATGGGATACTCCGTCTCAAACGTGACAGATATCCCGCCCACCGTTTTACAAGTTCTATAGGATATAATGGAACTTGTAATATGGCAGACGGGATATCTGTCACGTTTGTGATGGAGTATCCCATCTGCAAAGGTCATAATCAGGCCCTTGATGTCCATGTCCTCGAAAAGGTCTTCTAAATGGATGCATCCATAAGTCCTCCAAAATCTGAAGGTGTTTTCATCCATGCAAGTCTAACGTAAGGACTAACTGCAATAATTGTCGATGGCAGAAAGAAATGTGACACTGTGGCAAAGGACAAGTACATGCCATCTATCCCCACCATCACTGTGGCTCAGATAATGGGAGAAAAATAGAGTCAGAGGGAGAATACATCTTTTCCTGCCAAAAGATTTTCAAGATGTGTATTTCTGTGACTGTTTGGTCCATAAAGCACCATTGCTTCCCAGACACCAATCTTGCAAACTCAATTCTAGCATATCTGAGTCATTTGGCAATATTCCCTTATGTAGAGGAGCGCCAACCCACCTTTTGGCTGGACCTGATATAATAAGGATGTGGCAATTTTCAGTTTTCTAGCAATTACCAGTTTCTTCCCTTCTCATTTAATTGATTGCACTCTGAAACATTTAATCAGTGAGGTGGAAATTGGGAGCAGTAAAGTTTGAAAAAGGAAAAGGGTAGAAATGATATTTGATGACAGCTAAACTCCCAAACTAGAAAAGGCCTCCCATATGGCCATTCTGCATACACTTTTGAATGTTTCCATTACTACGCATCCTCTTAGCCAATGACACCATAGTGAAATAAAATAATAAGATGAGAAAAGACACGCTTGCATTGTGCCACTTTATATAATGTATGGTATTGAATACACCACCGACTTATTATAATGGAAGCAGTAGGCCTTCAATACCCAGAAATTAACCACTCTCAGAATCTCAGCCCAAACAAATATCTCAAGTGTTTTGCAAAGGAACTGATATTTGACACGGTTCAATGCCTTTACAGTGTCTCCCGAGTTCTTTGTACGTTCTGTACGTTGTGCGGTATTTTTTTTGCCACTGTTTCCATAGTTACACCTGGAAATGATCCCACGCTGATTCAAGTCTATCAAACCTGGCATTAAAGGCACTAGTTTGGTCGCAAGCATGCTTGTGTTAATCTTTGAACCTACATACAGTAATAAAATACGCCTGTATGAGCTACAGATAGCGTAATCTCAATAGCAATCACTGTAACCATGGCCTTCACCAATGAAGCTACCGCTACCTGTGTATTTGCAGTAGAGTTCAACATTATTGTGTCAATAGTGGCGAGAACCGCACAGAATGTCAAATAGAGTCATGGTGTATACCCGTCCGTGCCTGGCTATTAACCTACTTGTATTCATCTTCTTATACTGGTAACCGCCACCATTATTTTTATCTATTTTTTATCAGCTGCTCAGGTGATAGCTACTGTACTGTTCATTCACCAAGTATGACTAACAAACATCTCTACTGGATGGGAAGCTGTGCCATAAAACGCACCAAAGGGCTTAGCTAGGCCACAATAGCCATGTACCAGAATCCATGATCTGACCTTAATGACTGCAACAGTCTTTCCTTATTTTGCTCACAATTTTCAAGTGAGCATAACACAATAACCTTAGTCTGTGTCTAATGCCCTGGCATATGCTCCAACTGCAAACAGTTCACACCAGATGTGACAGAACATGCCTTATGTCCCTTTCAGGGCCCTTAGCTGCGATTCCAATTCCACAGTCATCTCAACTCTTGCTTTATTCAATCTAGATGATGCTGAGAGTAGGGATTCTGTATAAACTGCCTTTGATTTATCACATAGGGTACCCTTGCTTACAACTTCTTTGTAGTTCTCTGTCATGAACAATTTAAATTTAGTATATTTGTCAAAGTATTGTTAGAGGCAATCATATGTTCTCATTTACAACACCTATTGTCATGTGAGTTCTTGGAAGCTAGTCTGATTTCAAGGGAAACCAGGTACATACTCAAGCATGCAATGAACATACTGTCCTTTCAAATGATATGTAAACAAATTGGCAAAGAAACTACTCACACCACACAATGCACTTACAAATATAATAGAAATAGACACACATAACTATATCTATATATCTAATCAGTGCACATGACAACAGTAGATTAAACAGAACACCGTTACTAACATTCCCAATTGAACTTACCCATTTAGAAGAACAAGACATCTCAGAGAAAAGAAAAACACTACATTTAATAGAAAATCAATCTAAAGCCTCAAGAACAGGCTCATTGTCACTGAACTTCATGCAGCTGCATTCTGTGTGTAGTTATGGATCTACCACATCTGCGAAGTATTCACCACTTGCTGCATACTTTGCAAATTTCAAGAAAAACCTTTCTAGTTAAAACAAATCAGTGGCTGGGTGTATCAAAAGATCAGTTGCAAGGGGTAGTTGTAAACTGTACACTGACTTTTTGCGTCCAACATTTAATCTAAGGATATCACCCAATGAGTGTGACAGTTTGCTATATGCTTCGACACTGAAAGGTATATAGTGAGCTATACCCAGAGCAAATTTGCCCCGGACCTCCTGTTTTTGACTGTGTGCTGCAGTTAGTGTTTGCTGGCTTTAGGACTGGCACTTTAACATTGCTGACCACTGCTAAAGTGCAAGTGCTTTCTGTCTAAAGGGTATTGGTGATTGGTTTATCCATGACTGACATATTTGCTTTAACAGTAAGTCCCCAGTATAGTGGACCAGGTGTGCCCAGGGCCTGTAAATGAAATGCTACTAGTGGGCATGCAGCACTGATTATGCCACCCACATGAGGAGCACTGCAAACATCTCAGGCCTGCCATTGTAGTGTCTGTGTGCGCAGTTTTAAACTGCCATTTCGACCTGGTAAGTGCCCCCACTTGCCGGGCCCAAACCTTCCCTTTTACTACATGTAAGTCACCCCTAAGGCAGATCCATAACAGCCCCATGGGCAGGGTGTAGTGTATTTTAAAAGTAGGACATGTCCTGATAGTGAAATACTGCCAAATTAATTTTTCACTTTTACAAGAATTATCTCTCCCATAAGGTAACATGGGATTGCCTTGAAATATCTTTCAAGTGTAATTTCCCATTGGGAGCAGATAGAGATTTGAAGTTTTGGGTCTCTGAACTCACAATTTAAAATCACATCATTTGGTGAAGTTGGTTTTTAAATTGGAAGCTTGAAAATGCCACTTTTAGAAAGTGGGCATTTTCTTGCTTATCAATTCCCTGCCTCTGCCTGTCTAAGGAATACATGTCCGGGTCAGGATGACAGTTGGGCTGTTTGTGAATTCACTCTAGACAGTCACACAAAGAGAGCTGAGGTGTGCCCTGCTTACCCCGATGGGTCTTCCTGAGCTAGAGTGGCGGGGGTGCTGACACTTGCACCTGAATTGGGCTCTGCCTGTTCTTACACAAATCAGTCTCCGTCCCCCTGAAGAGTGTCTGGGGCAAGGGCAGGGAAAGAAGGGTCGTGTGCACTACAAAGACTTTTCTTTGAAGTTTGCTTACTTCAAAGGCAGAAATGGGTATAAGTACTGGACCTCTGACACCACAAAGTTAGAATACTTCTGGACTGAGGATATTCTGGCAGGAAAAAGAGATGGATGTTGTAGGAGGGACTGCCACTCAGCCTGTTGCTTTGTTGTGCTTGCCTGCTGCATGCTGCTTCTGTCCTGGGAGTGAAAGAACTGGACTTTGCTTTCTACATCCTGCTTCCTAAGGTTCTCCAAGGGCTTATGCTGAGCTTGCCTCCGATTAAGAAGTCTCAGGGACATCAAAGACATCATCTGCCAGCACCTAGACTCTTTTGCTGAAAGTCGTGACTTGCCAAGTGGTGCCAAATCCAGTTCCTGGGCCCATGAGAGTGAGTTCTGGTGTATCCAAGAAGAAACAAGCACATTGACCCCAGAGTTACTTCGAAACAGGCACCATTGTCTGACTGCGCTGCTGCCTGAACCGGAGCCGTGGTCCCCACTGAGTGCAATGCCTGTGACCAATGCCGCAGGTCTGATGCCGCTGCAGCACCTCCGAAGTCCCACCACAGCGTTAGTCCCGAGAGCCATGTCACCGACATCGGTGACACCCGACTCCATTGGAGCACCTGTGGCCCCGTGGTGTGATCACGATACTGAAAAATTGAAGCCTCACATCTTGACCTGTCGGATTCATCAACCTCGTTATGTCGTAAGGAACTGATGCCTCACTGCCAACGCTGCATCACCACCCCTGTACCAGTAAGTAACTGATGCCTCACCTCCCCTGCCTAGCAGTAAGGAACTGACACCTCACCTCTTGGGCAATGTCTTTTTTTCCTCATCATTTTCCAAGGTACTGGACCTGGGGGTCTGTGCGACTCCATGACCAGATCACACTCCCTCACAAGTGGCGTTGGACTGTTGGAAGCAACTTTCAATATGCCATGATAGCCCCAATTGAAGCTATTGTGTTTCTAAGCTCTATGCTAAGATTTAATCTTTGAAAATTCATATCTTTACTTGTGCATGTTGGAGTTTTGTCATTTTGGATTTGTTTTACTCAGTTAGATATTGGCTATTTTTCTAAACTGGTGTGGAGCCCTTCTGTGGTACTTTCACTGTGTGACTGTGTGTGTGTGTGTGTGTGTGTGTGTGCTGGTGTGTGTGTGTGTGTGTACAAATACTTTACACATTGCCTCTGAGATGAGCCTGACAGCTTGTGCCAAGCTGCCAAGAGGGTGAGCAGGGTTTATTTTAGCTGTGTGGCTCTCTTAATCTCACTAAAGTGAGGGCCTCTACTTGGACAGGGTGCAAACCACTGCCAACTAGAGACCACATTTTTAACACATGTGTTTATGTAATTTATGCTTACATGATTCTGCACCAATTAGTACTTTTTTACATATTCCAAAGACTGTACTGATTTCCAGAGCAAATTGAGCAGAGGATTATTGGTTGATGTCGACATCAATGATGTCAATTAAGATGTCATTGGTTATATCATCAATGACATTGAACATGTCATGAGTAAGGTATATCATATTACATCACTCATGACACGTTAAGTTACCTCATTGATGACATCACTGATGACATTATAAAGTCATTATGACACCACCCTATAGGGTTTGTATATTTGGAGAAATTCAATACCTAATGGCTGTGGAGAATTTTCTATCCAACCTCCTAAAGACTTCACACGACCAGCAATTTGAAGTCAAGAGATTGACTGGTATACATTTGCCACTATAAAGACATCTTCTGTCATTCCCTATGAACAACACTCCATAATTTAGTCAAATACACTTAGGCTTAATGGTATAAAATCTTAGAGCCATGCTTCCAGCACCACTATGAGGTAAACCACCTCTAATTGCATACTCCTACATTATTCAGTAGTCTGCAATGTGTCAGGGGTTGGTTTTATTCACTCCAGGGTGGCTTGGATGGTATTTTATCAATCCAAAGCTGTAATACTGTCCCTAGGTGGTAAAAGGCTTTTTGTCATTTTCCAGCTCAGTGTGGATGGCATTATGATAATCCTATGGTTGAAGACTTTCCTGTAAAAATAGCAAACTGCTTTGTCCCTTTTTAACTCAGCATGGATGGCACTGTACTAATTCTTTGCTTAAACCATGCTAGAAAAACAGACATTTGGGGTGAGCAGATTTAGAGTATTATTAGAGTTGTTGGGTGCTCCATGTAAAGGAACAGTTCACCTCAACGTGGGAACTACCCAGAGTTGCTTGCTTTCTGTTATGCATAATTTATGCAGCACTCGAAGCCTGAAAGATGTATATATATATATATATATATATATACACACACACACACAGACAGGCACACACACACACACACACAAGCATGTCACTAATCTACAATTAGGAAGCTGTTTAGACCGATATGGAGAGAGAATGCTGTACTTATGCAGATATCTCTCTCTTTAACCATTTTTAGTCCGTCTAAAAATAAATTGTAACCTAAGTCACTAAAAAACCTATATTTTTCCTCATATTTTAAACCCACTGGTTTCATACCCGCAATGATATCTCTTTCTCATTTACTTCAGCCTGCTCCTCAGGAAACGCGTGAGATACAGTGGCTTATTGCAACAAAATGGTGTTCAGTTAAGCCTTACTTTTGTCTTGAATACAGAATGTTAGTGCTCTAGATGTTCTTTAAAACGTTGCACAGCACTGCATTAGAACACATGGAAATCAGCTGACAGGTACGTTTTACTCATATTATAAGACGTTAGTCTCACATTGCTGAGGAAGATACTGTGAACTGATCGAAAATGTGTTTTCATTTTAGCTTCCGGAGCATCTTCCATAACCTCCATGAGAAAACCATTTTCTCTGAAACATGTTTCATCAAATCCCAGCAGAGGCTCAGCATTTTCCACAGAGTAAAATACATTATAATAAACTATAATTCCTAAAATTAGTATGGCACCTCCAACAAATGACTTGCATTGTGACTAAGATCCATTATCAAGCTTTACATAAGCTCCTTTTTATGGTCCTCAAAAACAGTCTTCCTTTAAATGCATTTCATTGGGACCATGTATCTGAGTCCTTTAATGTTTGCCAATGTAATATAATATTTTTTACATTTATTTAATTCATTTTCAGGATGCAAAAATTATAATTTCTCAAAAACTGCCAAACAGATTTTCACAAAATCTCAAAAAGCAAGCTTCTGGGTAAAGTTCTGACTCTCTGCCAAATTTTATTTAATTCCATTCAGATGCATTCTCTTTAGAAGCAACAGATTTTTCTTGTGGTAATTAACATGGGAAATCAACATTTTGGGACCCCCCTCTTTTTCTAAGCCCCTACTTGAAGGATCAGTGCAAAACTGTTCAGGGAGGAGCTGAGGTGGATGAATTTTGTTTTTCGGGAAGGATCAAGTAGATTTCTCAAAATGGCACTAAAGTTATTAGTGAAAAAACAAATGCTCTTCCTATGAAAACTGTGACCTAACTATATCTATATAATGGTAACCACGACTGTGTAATATATATGAGGTGAACAACAGTGACTTTGAAGTTCTGGTTAGGTTTGATGAATCTACAAAAGACATGCCAAAAATGTAAATCTGGATTCGTTTTCTGATGTCAAGATTTGTATGGGGGAAAAGGGTCAAAATAATTGTACTTTCTATTTTAAATTCAATGGGAAATTTTGCTATTCAATACACCAAAAGCGCCAAATGAAATTACAGCACACATCAAATGCAAGTAGAATTTTACTCAGGGGAGTGCCATTGCTTCATTTGGTATAAATCAGTTTAGTAATTGGTGAAGTATTAACTTCTAAAAAAGATATTTGGAGGCCTAACTATATAGGTATCTTGACAGTTGAAAAGGTGATTTTTGATTTACCTATAACTTTAGGATCATTTAACAAATTTGCACAACATTTGGCAGATGCTTAGCATGGTTAGCTAACTCCTCATATTTTTGAATTTGTGCAGACCATCAAGAGAGGCACAGTTATTCAGATCCATCAGAAGGAGGAGGCTAAGTCAAAACAAGGAGGAAAATAATTTTTATGCTCTAACAACTTTGGTGCTTATTAATTAATCTGCATTAAATTTGGCACGGTGGACACAGGATTTGACAGACTCCTAGCATGTTTAACGTACTTCTTACATACTCAGTTCCATTCATATCTCTCAAGTTGGGCAAAGTTGGTCTAATTGGCATGGCGCCCTTTGACAAATTTGCACACAACCTGTCAGGAATTTACATGTTTGGGTTTCTGTTGGTACATCAAGTTAAGTCTATTGCAAGGATCCCATGTTAAATGTGCATCTGCCAGGAATGATAAAGAGAAAGGGGCAATCCCCAAAAATTGGTTTGCTAATAACTTTGGCACCATTTGAAGGATTTTAATGGAAGTTGAGAAATCATAATTGGTTTTAACTTGCAAACTGCATCTGCAGCAAATGGTTGACTGCATGGGAGATTGTAATGTGACCTCAACTACAGAGAGTTAATACCTTATTTACACCAGTTGGCACCTGCAAAATTTATATTGTGTACTGTATTGTAGCTCATTTATATAGTGTTTCAACCCCCTGGGGAGGCTCTAAAGAATATTGGTGGAATAGTATTGCACTACTTTGTAGTGCATCCTTCACCTGCCCTCTGTTAGTGCTTCAAAGTCATGCTTGATGACCAGATCAGCGCTCTTAATTTGTTAGGTCGATCCTGTTAGAAAGCAAACTGGTCTGGCTGCAAAACACACATTATGAGCTTGTTGAAAGTTACCTGGCTTATAGCTCATCCGTTGCTTACCACTGATTGACTTTATTGTCACTCTCAGGCCTAATTTCTTATTTCCTTGTGTCAGCTTGTCAGTTTTGTGTTTGTTCCTCCTCTGGAGCACAGCCTCTTTACCATCTTTCTCACTGGCTGACTTTTATACCTTCCACTGCTGACTTTTAACAAAATGCGTTTTTCTTTTAGCTTAAGAACTTCATATGAGTACATATGATTTGCGGCTGCCTCCCATGTGTGCTTCTTTACTATCACCAGGGCTTGTGTTCCTGTCTGTCGCCTGTGTGCTTCTCTCAACTCATGCTCTCCACATTGCTGTTGCTCATTTGATTCTCTCCCCCGCCAAGCTTGTGTTGCTCTATCTTGCACATGCACTCCTCTCCTCCGACCCACACCTGTGTTTCTTTATCTTGTGTGCTTCCCTCTCTCATCTAGTGTACTGTCTTTTGCCCAAGATCACTGACAGAATATCGCAAACAGAAATATTGTGTGGCCATAATATCATGTCAAAAATATTGAGGAGTAAAATATTGAGATAAATGCAAATAGGTAAGTATAGATTCACTATTCTTAACTCCCGATGTACAATGAAATCATATACATACATGCTACGTTTGTGGAGTTATCTGTAGTTAAACTTTGCTTACCTATAGAAACTTACCTTCATGATATTTGTGTCATCAATATTCTTGGCACGATATTTCGGTTCACAATAATTCTGTTTCCGATATTCTGTCTAAATACCCTTGCCTGTATGCTTCTCTCTCTCCACCTGCACTCTTGTTGCTCACTTTCAACTATGTGTTTCTCTGCATCCTGCACTCTTTGTTGCTCATGTGTTCTCCTTTGCCCCATGTTGTTCTCCCTCATGTGCTGCCCTCATATCCGTTGTATGTAACACACAATTTTCCCCAAGTTCATTGGAATATTACTCGCTTCCATGTGGGACACGTACCTTCTGGAAATATCTCTTCTTCTAGCATAAATACCCCCCTCTAAAGCTTCATCGGCACTTGACCTCATTCCAGTCCTGCACAAGCATTGTACCTGCATTGACCTTCTAAGTCACCAAGAACTTCCAGCGCTCTAATCTTCCAAACCTTTCGGTTGACCCTGTGATCCTGGCTTATGCTACGCTTCCACCCTATCCTCCTGTTGTCTTCAGATTCCAGTTACAGTACTAGACAGTACTAGACAAGGCTGAGTACTTTCCACGCAGGTTAGTGTGCACTAATCCATAGTTTAGTAGATATTTCCAAGACTTATTTACTTATTTTCATGAAGGCGTGCACATGTGTTTGAATATCGGACATTGTTAGAGCATTAGCCCTTTAAGGCCCAGCTCTCCAGACTCGTTTCATTGCAGCACTCTGAACTTTATTTTACCCGAACTGAAAGTTTGCTAATGTGTTTCTTGATAAGTTGTATCTAGTAGTTTTGGAGAAAACCTCTAGAGCTTGATGTTGTGTACAAGTTTGATGAGTTTGAGTGAGTGACAAAAAAACGGAATCTTTTAGAAGCCATTATATGGATGTCAATAAATGATGCATATGAAGTGTGGCCTATGTGGGACGTTCATTGGTGTCATGTGGGTATGGAGGAGCCTGCATGTATGGTATCACTGTAGACCTGTAGCTGTGGTTCTGCATAGAGTGGGTCAAAGGAGAGTGAGAGATAGCTTTGTTTATGATTGTGCGCCCCATCCTTGGGGTGTTTGTGGCTTGTCATGTGACAAGTGGACACCGCTACATATTTTTCATATGAAGGGGCAGGTTTCCATGCGTCTGCCTCTGATAGGCTGCTGCTGCTTCCAGTTTTTGTACATTCTGAACATCACATGACTTGACATTGAATTGTGCAAGTGCTAAAGAAAGTGTGATGTGATGATAAGACTAAGTATGCCATAACCCATGCTCGCATACACATGCAGAAAATCTTTCATCCTTTTATGGATTATGTCACATTTAGAGCTGAAATCAGAGATCACTAAGTGAATACTAATTTGAGCCTGTGTGAATGATGATAGAGTGAATCAAATTTTAACTAGAGTCTATCTGAAAGACCCTCGGGACAACATAATTACAGTTCAACACATACATTAATTATCAGTACACATACATTTCACAGGATTTAGAAGGACTGAAGCATTTTTTTACATTATGCGACTGGTTGTTCTGTATGATGAAAAGGGACCACATATTGCATTATGGCAAAAGGGCAGATCCCTTAGTTTCACTGTGTACGACCCAACTGCATCAGAGAAATAGTTGTGGACGCTATTAATAAAAGTACGATTGTTTTGTAGGTATTTTGTTGATTGAAAACATTACCTTCTGTTTAGACACTTGTAGAATGATACATTACAGCTGTTTACACTATTTGTCACGTACCACATTTGTCAGAAGTGAACATTCAAGCTTTCTCGGTTGTGTGTCGGAACAACGCAGGCATTTATGACGCCTGCCTTAAGAACGTGGCCCAAACCACGAATGCGTCCCTACAAAACATTTCTTTACCACGCAAGTCATTACAACGACTTGCCTTGGGGAAAACGCTGGAGTTTGGAATGGTATAATTTACTATTCCAACTCCAGTCTGTGCCACAGTAGGGAAAGTGTTGGACATAAAGTCCAAAATCAGTCCAACAACACTTTTCCTAAGGCAAGTCGTTGTAATGACTTGCATGGTTAAGAAATGCATTGTAAAGACATATTTGTGGTTTGGGCCTAGCTTTAAAGGCATGGCCGTGTTTGAGCCACGTTGTTAAGACTGTTTCCTAGCTTTCTCAGCTATCTGCGTGGTAGGTCTTTATGAAATCCATAAATCTGATTTCATTTCTTGAGCACCGTCAGCTGCACTATGCGCATACGTTTTAAATTGAATAACTGGAACAAAACCACCCAAACTCTTATGTATTTAACATCTCACAACAACTGGGGATGCGTTGTACAGATTGCACAGGTGAAGGTTTGCATTTTCCCTCATTGTTAGAAATTTATTTTGGTACCAGTCTTTTCAGGCTGTGAAAATTTAGGGTCATGTTTGGCAATTTTTGTAATATTAACAGGTCAGTGCAAAATCTGTGCATGCTAAAACCAGATGTACTCAATGGTTCAATTCTAATCTTTTAATGACTGGTGAATCTGTAACAGTGAGACCACAAAAGAGAAACCTCGACTACTGGACTGCCCATCAGCACTAGGTCTGGCCATTTTTTTTACACAGAAGCTATTTCCAACATGAGAAGATTTTGCAATACGCATTTCGTTAAAAACCTGCAAGATTTTGCAGGGGGGCCTTTTCATGTGACTTTTGCCCACAGGAGACTGTTTTGAGCATAAAATGCCTCTTTGCAACAGGAGAACCATGGCAGAGAGACATTTTCCGTTGAAACTGGTCCGCCAATATCTTGCTTGATTTTTTAGTGTGAGCTATGTCCTTGCATTTAGTCTTGCTGACGCAAATATGCTAATTAGAAATTATTAGTGAATGTTTATATGTTTTGATTAATGAAAATTAATCGTAGAGAAAACTATAGAAATTATGACCACGGGGAGGGGCAGCCATTGATACGAAGTTATGCTAAAATAACTAAAGATGTGTGAAATAATGAAAATTTGAAAGAATAATGTAGTAATATGTTATATTGAGATGTATAACCTATGTTTTGCATTAATTTGTAGAAGTTAACTTTTCTGCAATGTACCGACGGACAGGAGATGATGAAGTCAATTGATATAATTATGAGTAGAGTAGGCTAAATGTACTTTCCCAGGACTTGAACAATGAGAGCACTGACTGAAGAGGAACATGCAACATTTTCGATACCTGAAGAGCCGGATGATGAGGACATCGTACAGTGGACCAATCCGTGTGCTGAGAAAGGACTAATATTAAAATTCATAGATTTGGAAATCTAATATTATAGGTCAAAGTCATATCTGCTGACTGACTGACCAATTAGGAAATAAGGGGATGGGCTGAAAAACTCTAATAAAAAGTCATGGCAAGGGGCTAAAACTTCAAAATTAGGGGAGACGCGAGGGGAGACGTTGATGGCGTCAGGAGACGCTGTTCGAGTTTCTGTTGTTAGGCTCATTGGTCACTACGTGATTAGGATACTCCATGCGATCCAAAAGGTTCATCGGCCTATATGCGTCACCTTGTAAGTTTACTTATTAAGGACCAGGTGGGCAAGCAGTTTTGGTAGCAGCTTGATGGCTAGTTTCCTTGGAGAACTAGTTATGTGGTTACCAATGTTTATGGTGGTAGTTTAAGTTGGGGTTAAGGATCCCGCTAGTAAAGTTAGGTAAGTTCTTGGCATGTTTTGTGATGGTGTGAAAGTGGTAGGTTGCGCTTGCAAAGGCTTAAGCAAATCGCAGGTGAATTATGATGTATGAGAGGTAAAAGTAGTGAGTTTGCGTACTCCATTTGAGGTTAGTAGGAGTGTGCGTACTCCGCAGTATGAGAGTAGGGAAGTCGTTGAACTTCACATGGTTGTTGGTGATGTACGGACCCTGCGTGGTCTAAGACTCCGGAGTATGTTGACAAGTGTAGGAGACACTTGGTTATGTGTTATAATCTGTCTGGTTTAGTAGGTTGATTGGGTGAGGTCAACAAGTCAGGGTATGAGTTAAGTGAGCAAGAGAAATTTCCGACTGAGATTTGGCGAGTCCTATGTGCAACAGGACAGACCCATTGATCAGTTGAGAGTGAAATGTGCGGGTTGAATTTCGCTTGCGAATGCAGGAACCTGAGAACGAGGAGAAGCTACATGAGCGAAAGGGCCATTAGTAAAAATCCATAAGGTCTCTGAAGCGATTGTGTACCTTCCTGGAGTAAACCAGCAGGTTTGTTTTTGGTTATTGTTTTTTTGCTCACAATATTTTGCATTCGTTTTGTGTGAGTTGAAGTTTGGGAAGACAAGCGGCAAGACTTTGTCAACCGCAATGTGTGAGTGTGACATCAGGAGTGTGCCGGGCTGGGATAGGTTGGTTAGTAAGAAGAGTCACGAGCAGATTGGCAGCCCTCCGCAAGAGGTCATTGGCTGAGTAAGCGGGTGAAAGGAATCTTGGGAGTAAAAGTAATTTCCTCATTGAATCGAAATAAATGCAATAGAGAAAATAAAGTTTTTCAAAGTGTTCAGAAGTGCCATGAAGGGTAATTCTTACATTAAGGTGACAGTGGGGGAGCCGACCCCACTGGAAAATTCTCCGGCACATATTGTGATGGGGGAGCATGGGGTCGTGCCATGTCTTTGGTTGAAACAGTGGTGCAAATTGACAGAGAAACAGGGAGCTCTAGCATTTCCGGAGCATGGAACATTTAATCTAAGAATTTTGGATCAGTTGCGAATGACATTATATGAAACAAAGCCATTACCGAGACCAGCACAGTTCGATGCTCTAGCGGTTTGGGAGTTGGTAGCCAGACTGCAACAAGAGATGAAATTTCAGAGGAGAATAACAAAGGTAGAAAAGTCCTTGGCAGAAGCAAGGTGGGATTGGGAACAGAAAAGGTGGTGAACAGAGACATGACAGGGTATGAAATTATTTCCTGCAATCGCAGACGAAGACGAGTCAGACAAAGAAGATGCTGCTAAGAGTGATAAGAGTTCAGGGACTAAGAAGAAGAAAAAGACTTATGTAGAAGAAGAAGATTCTGATGTTGAGGATCTTATTACACAATTGTTGAGGGATTGACCTCCGCCATATGCTACGCATGTTGGTGGTCCAAGTACTAGTCCTGCCCCAACTGTTACAGCACAAGCATCGGGGTCAGTGGGACCAGTGCAGACAGACAATGGACAGGTACAAGGGGTAGTGCAGAGTACTCCTAATGCAGTGACTACTTCGGTGGTCCAAGCTCAGATGCACTCAGCATTGATGCAGATAATTTTTCCAGATGTACCAGTTCTTGAAACGACTTCGAACTTAGTGGTGCCCTCGGAGCAAGCGCTCCCGAGGCCAATACTAGTTCAAACGGAGCCGACTCCAATGTTGTTGCCTCAGGTACAAACACATGGTTTGCCAAAATTTACACCAATGACAGGGACACAGTCAAATGTGACACCAGTGATGAATCAGATGATGGAAGTAGTTCTTCCACAAAATGCGAGTGTCAGAGCAGCTCCAGATGCAATATCGCTACCGATTACCGTTGGTCCAGCAGTAACATTGTTTGCACAGAAAAAAACAGTTACAGGAGAGCAAGGTGAAATGTTACAGAGCCTAGTGAGACGAGGAGTGAGTGATCATGTGCAAGTGGTATCATCTATGGGTCAGTCCTCTGATGGATCTAGACCTTCAATGGATCTTGGTCCAATTGTTGTGCTTCCAGATGCGGTAAGTGGCGTAAGTGCAAGTCAGAGCTTGAAGCTTCTGACACCACCGTCTCCAAGTGCAGTGGTACAACAGGTACCGATGCTGAATGCAAGTAACATCCCGTTACAAGGATTGACAGCACAGAAATTGAGTGAATGGTTGGATAGTTTAAAGACTCCTCAAAATATTTCCAAAGGTGAAGAGCAGATAAATCGTGTAAGACTAGCTACAGAAATAACTGAGCTAGTTGAGGGAATGATGGGAGTGAACAGGTTGGAATCTTACACAGAGGAAGAGTTGAGGTACTTGCTTCCGAGGATTACAAAAGAGGTGAGCAAGATACACCAGAAATTAGCAGAGCTGGCAGACAAACATGATATAGAGATTGAGTAAACAAAACATTTGAAATGGAGTTACAGGTTAGATTTTGAGGCAAAGGATTTTGAGCACATGAGGTCAGCAAGAATGAAGGCTCACTTGAAAGAATTATTGCAGAGGCCTCAAGTTTGGGGAGCACTAGAGAAGTGGGAAGGTAGATGGGCAAAGAAGAAGGATAAGCGGAAACAAGATTCACAGGTAGGATCTGAAAGTGTTCAGAAAGATAGGGATCCAGTAAAGATTTTACCAATGAGGGAAATTCCAGGAGGGCAATTTGTTCATGTCCCATGGCACAGGAGTGACATATTGTCATTCACAACTGATTACCCAAAACTGAGAGAGAAACCAGTTGAGTGGTGCCAGCAGACAGTTAGATTTGTGAAGCTTTCTAAATGCCTGTGGGAAGACTTGAATACTTTGTTGGAAACAGTGGTTCCAGCTGATTTGTGGGTTGAATGCAAAAGGCAGTGGATTGGCTTACGAGTGAAACGGAAAGAGATAGGGTTACAGGTGAGGTGATGAAACATTACTATAAGGTGATTGAATTCCTGAAGATGGGAATCTTGCCCAAAAATATTGACTGGCAGAGAATTTACAGGACAATGCAAGAAACTAAGGAGTTGATACATACCTATTATGAGAGATTGCTGAAAGCATTCAAGGAGTACAGTGGCAAGGAAGCAATTGAATCGAAAGACATGTTACACTTTGTTTTCAGGTTCGTCGAAGGATTGAGACCAGAAATAGGGCAGATGTTTAGAGTCATTTGATTTGTTGGCAAGCGAAGCCGATCGATGAAGTGTTGCAGTACGCAAAATACTATAGTGATGAAATTGAGTTGAAACAGAAAAAGCTGAAGGAGAAAGCAATGGTGATGCAAATAAAGGCAGCTTAGACAGGAGTGCAAGGAGCTTTGCTTTGGTGCAACAGACGCCGCAGCAGGGAACTGTTATGTTTCAACCTCAGATGAGAGGTAGGGGTCATGAAGTCAACATGCCTTGTGGTCCGGATTTGAATTCTGTAGTTGTTCAGAATGACATGCAGGGAATTAAATAGATATTACCATGTCATTTGTGCGGAAACGTAGGGCACTGGAAGCGGGAGTGTCCGTTGATGGTGCAGGATGGTGTTGTTCAGCAAGGTGGTGATGTCAATACATTTCAAACTGTGAAAGTCCCTAGAATGAGAGGAATTAATCTGAATGTCCAAACCAAGTGCAGAATTTCCAACCAATGCAGCAGGTGCAAGTGCTGCGTGCACAATTGACACAGTTGCAACCAATTCAGCAGCAGGTTCCTATGGTACCTAGACAGCAAATGCAGATACCTCAAGCCCCGATGGAACAGCAACAGATGATGCTTACTCAGCAGGTCACAGGTCAGAGACAAGACAGGAGTAATGACACAGTGCACCAATTCTCCTTTCATAGTGAGAATGAAATAAACGATGAATGGATTAGTGACAGTTCAGATGAAGGACTGTGTATGCTTGCAGCATCCTTAGAAGTAGATCAGAGAGGGCCTTTTGTAAAAGGAAAGGTAATGGGTTACAAAGTCTCCTTTTTAGTGGACACAGGAGCTACACGCTCTACAGTGAGGAGTGCAGAAGGTCCGAACCTACCTCTTTCAGGCAGAACAATTCAGGTTATGGGAGTAGAGAATAGACAGTTAACAAATCCAATCACAGATCCGGTACAAGTTGAAATTGGTAACTTCCAGGGACTACATCGATTTGTAGTCTGTGACTCAAGTCCAGTATCCCTACTGGGAAGGGACCTACTGTGTAAGACAAAATGCTCCATTAGTTGTTTGACTACTGGAATAGAAGTCCAGACTAATAGTGATGATGAGGAAGAACAGACATCTGAGATCATTAATAACAATGTGAACGAGGAATACCCATTGATCGAGTTTTTCCCAATGTTTACTGTGAAAGAATTGCATGCAGATCTACAAGGAACAGTACAGGGAAATGTGTGGGAGTTGACAGGAAAGGAAGTGGGTTTGATTAAGGGAGTAGAACCGATTAAGATCACTTTGAAGCCGAATGTGGCATTTCCGCAGCTTTCACAGTATAACATGGCACAAGATGTTCTGATGAGAGTGGCACAGATAATTGGTTATTTTCTGAATAATGGGTTTAAAGAAGCTGTGCGGGAAAGTATGCATCGTGCAGGACTTGCGAAAGGTGAACGACATGGTGGTCAAGTGTTGTCCTGTAGTGTCGAATCCAGCAGTGATACTGTTTCAGATTCCTTGTGATGCTGAGTGGTTCACAATGGTTGACTTGTCACAAGCTTTCAGCTTTCTTTTCTGTGCCTTTTCATAAGGATAGTCAGTTTCTTTTTAGTTTCTAATTCCTAGACAGAGTCTACAGCTGGTGCAGGCTTCCACAAGGGTATACGGAGTAATCGTCTCTATTCAATCAGATCCTGAAAAATAATTTGGAGTCATTGGAACTACCATACCAATCGACTCTAGTGCAGTACATTGATGATTTGCTGATTGCATCCAGGACAAGGGACAAGTGTAAGTATGACTAGATTGCCCTGTTGAATCATTTGGGAAAATTGGACAGAAGGTGTCACCTTTCAAATTGCAGTATTGTCAGAAGGCAGTAAAATACTTGGGACACCGGATTGTGAAAGGGTCAAGGAGAATCTCCAGAGAAAGGATTACAATGATTCGGCAGAGAAGTCCTCCGACTTGACAGAGAGATGTCAGAATGTTTTTAGGAATGGTAGGGTATTGTCGACAGTGGATTCCAAATTTTGCTGAGATTGCTAAACCATTGCAACAGCTGACACATAAGGAAGTTACAGGCCCCATTACATCAGATGAAGATTAGATGAAAGTGTTCACTGAGTTGAGAGAAAGTTTGTGCAGAGCTCCAGCATTGGGAATGCCTGATTGCACAAAACCATTCACATTGTCTTGTCATGAACGTGATGCTTGTTCTTTGTCTGTTTTGACACAGGTCCATGGAGGTGCTTATCGCCCAGTAGCTTATTTTTCAGCTACCTTGGACCCAGTCGCAGCAGCTTTACCAGGTTGTCTGCGTGCAGTAGCCGCAGTCGGTCAAAGTCTTTCTCAATGTGAGGGAGTAGCAATGGGATATCCTTTGACGGTAATGGTACCACACGCTGTTGAGATTTTACTGACAAGGACAAAGACACAGTATTTGACGGGTGCAAGACTGACAAGGTACGAGATGAGCATATTGGGTGCTCCAAGTGTAACATTGAAAAGATGTACAGTGTTGAATCCAGCAACATTACTTCCAGGTGATACTGTTCAAATTGAAAAAGAGGAAGACATCGAGAATGATTGTCTTGAGGTAACTGAACTGTGTACAAAACCAAGGCCTGATATCAGAGACACACGATTAGAAGAAAATGATAAAATTGTCTTTGTCGATGGCTCATGTCTCAGAGATGGTACAGGGACATTGAGAGCAGGATATGCTGTATGCACAATCACAGGTACATTAGAAGCTTCCTGGCTTTGAGGTGTATATTCTGCACAAGTGGCAGAATTGGTAGCTCTTACTAGAGCATGCCATGTTTTTGCGAGACTGAGAGTCAGAATTTATACTGACAGCCAGTATAGATTTGGAATTGTTCATGATTTTGGTCAGCTGTGGTCGCAAAAAGGTTTCCTGACCTCTACTGCTACACCAGTGAGAAATGGCGACAAGATAAAAGAATTGTTGTATGTAATTCAGTTACCTGAAGAAATTACTGTGGTAAAATGCACAGGATTACATCTAATTGGGAAATGGATATGCGGATCAAGTCGCAAGGTTTTGCGCATTGAACTGTATATCGTTTAAAGATAAATGGGAATTAGTGCCCGAAGAAGACAGTACTTGCACAAGTTAAAATGTGTCCAAAGACCTGATGAAATTAGGATTTCTGAGGAGAGTCAGATGGTCCTGCCCAATAGTTTATTGTCGCAAATGGCCCGTTATTACCATGGACAGGCTCATATTGGAAGGAATGCCATGGTTAGGTTGTCCAAGATTGACTGGTTTAATCCTAAATTCAGGCAAGCAGCAGAGGCAGTATGACATCGTTGTATAGTTTGTCAGCAACTAAATGTGGGGAAAGGGACCGTGGTGAATTTAAGCCACATTGGAAGAGCAGGAGGTCCATTCAGCAGAATGCAACTGGATTGCATTGAAATGCCTGTGTGTGGAAGTTTGAAATATGTGTTGATGATTGTGTGTGTCTTTAGTCAGTGGATTGAAGCATACCCCACAAGAAAAAATGACAGTCTCACAGTAGCAAAGTTGTTGCTTAGGGAGTTGTTACCACTTTTCGGGTTCCCCGATCTCACTAGAATCAGATAGGGGAACTCACTTTAATAATCAGGTGATTAAACACTTCTGTGCAGCATTAAACATCTAACAAAAGTTACATTGTAGCTATCACCCTGAAGCATCAGGACTAGTGGAACAGATGAATGGTATCCTGAAATCAAGAACTGCAAAGATGTGTGCAGCTACAAATCTAAAATGGCCAGATGCGTTCCTTTGGTGTTAATGTCGATGAGAAACACACCTGGCAGGAAGACAGGGCTGTCGCCCCATGAAATCCTCATGGGCAGAGCAATGAGTTTACCAGCAGTTCCAGCCAATGCACTTGTAAGTATTACAGATGATATGGTGTTGGACTGCTGCGAAGGTCTGGCTGATGTGGTTCACTCTTTCTCTCAGCAGGTGCAGGCCACCACCCTGCCACCCTGCCACCCATCCACGATCCAGGTCACAATCTAAGAGTTGGAGACTGGGTTGTTGTCAAGAAACACGTTCGCAAGACTTGTTTGGAACCACGTTGGAGGGGTCCTTACCAGGTGGTGTTAACAACTATAACAGCTGTGAAGTATGCAGGACTCTCAAACTGGATACACGCAAGCCATACAAAGAGAGTGGTATGTCCACCGGAACATGAAGAAGTGTTGTTGAGAGCACCAACAACAAAAAAACAGGTCACCGCAACTGAAACATAAAAGGAGCCAACAGGGTCTGAAATTGAACCAGAGCTTGTAGAAGATGGGTCTATGTGATGCTATTAATTGTGTTTGACCAATAACTTTGTGTTTCACCACTGCGCATATTAGTTGCTCAATGTTCACCAGTAGCACATTATGGTGGTCATTCTGACCCTGGCGGTCTTTGACCGCCAGGGCGGAGGACCGCGGGAGCACCGCCGACAGGCCGGCGGTGCTCCAATGGGGATTCCGACCGCGGCGGTAAAGCCGCGGTCGGACCGGCACCACTGGCGGGGTCCCGCCAGTGTACCGCGGCCCCATTGAATCCTCCGCGGCGGCGCAGCTTGCTGCACCGCCGCGGGGATTCCGACCCCCCCTACCGCCATCCAGATCCCGGCGGTCGGACCGCCGAGATCCGGATGGCGGTAGGGGGGGTCGCGGGGCCCCTGGGGGCCCCTGCAGTGCCCATGCCACTGGCATGGGCATTGCAGGGGCCCCCGTAAGAGGGGCCCTACATGTATTTCACTGTCTGCTGTGCAGACAGTGAAATACGCGACGGGTGCAACTGCACCCGTCGCACAGCTTCCACTCCGCCGGCTCGATTCTGAGCCGGCTTCATCGTGGAAGCCTCTTTCCCGCTGGGCTGGCTGGCGGTCTGAAGGCGACCGCCCGCCAGCCCAGCGGGAAAGTCAGAATTACCGCCGCGGTCTTTCGACCGCGGAACGGTAACCTGACGGCGGGACTTTGGCGGGCGGCCTCCGCCGCCCGCCAAGGTCAGAATGAGGGCCTATTTGTTTTGTTCAGTTTAGCTGCCTATTGGCTTTGACATGGCATTAGCCATTACATTTTGTATTCAGTTCAGCTGCCTATTGGCTTTGACATGATATTAGACATTACATTTTGTATTCAGCTCAGCTGCCTATTGGCTTTGACATGGCATTAGACATTACATTCTGTATTCAGTTTAGCTGCCTATTGGCTTTGACATGGCATTAGACATTACATTTGATATTTAGGTTAGCTGCCTATTTGGCTTTAATGTGGAGTTAGACATTGCAGAGATGTCTGGGTTTTTTCCAAGCTGTGTTTTTCCACAAGATGAACCAAGCTGTTTTCTTCACACCAGACCTTAGCTGATAAGAGCACGTAGATTTTGTGTTTACCTCGCAATCCAGTCTGAGAATGAAGAGCTCCGGAGAACTGGCCATTCTCCAAGGTCGTTCAGATCTCACACTGAGTTTGCTTTTAAGGATGACTCTGGGCTACAGTGAGTTGGATTCGAATCTGCTTGACTTCAGGCTGGAGCTAGACGTTAGTTGCCAGTCTCCCGTTTGGGCAGATAATCTCTTTCTCGCAGTTGACCGGAGTCATCGACTTGCAGACCACAGAAAGATGAAGCTGAATATAGGTCCTACTTGCCCATACGGTGATGAATTTTGACTTTTATGCTTTGCTTTGACTATAATCATATATATATTTGCTGTGTACATTGCAACTGAGAAGTACTGTGATATATTGTGCTTTCATCGCTGCGACTACTCTTTTAAACGTGTGCTTGAAATCTACTAATTTTGTCTCTCAAGAACTTGTGGGTGGGGGAGAATTAACAACAATAAAGGTCTTCTTTGAACTCAGAAGTGCATTCCAGAGAGGTTCTGTAAGCTCCGATAGGAGATATGTAGGAAAGCAGAACATTATGCCGTAGTCGTCAGTCTTGAGAGTCAAATTGGAGATTTCTACGTGCACAATTTAAAAGTGTAATTGTTTTTTGTTGTTTAGAGAATTACAGAAGCACGGCAGACCATGTTTGATAATGCATGTGAAGTTAAACTGCCTGATGGTGCTGTGAGAAACATGTTTTCTTGCTGTGATAAAGCATATTTAGAAAATGTACCTTTTGAAAGCAATGATATTCCTTTTGTTCTTGACAGAAGGGTTTGGATACTTTTATCTGCTTACGGAAAAATGCAGGAGAGATGTAGGCAATTAGAACATGAAAATAAGAATTTATGTGAGCAAATTAGCCAGAACACATTAATGCAAGATAATGCTGAAAGCTATAAAACTGCTGTTTTAGAAGAATCTGGCTTTTTCCATTCCAGTAATGAGGGGGTTAAGACAGCTGTGAGCCAGTCTGAGCCTCTGTGAGCCGGGTTTTTTGGCAGCTGAAGTGCATTCCTTAACTGATAACACGGAGAACAGAGCTCAGAATGTGATTTACGAGGTACCCTCGCAAAATGCACAAGTAAAACAAAAGATTTTAGAGTTTCTTACTGTTTGCACTAAGCAAGAGACACCGAGTTTCATTAGCTTGTTTGATTTTTGGAAACAGTATAGCCCTCATCTGAGTGAAATCTTAACACTTTGGTATAAAGTCACTAGGAAAAAATATAAGCAGCTGCACGCTTGTGATTTGGCAAATGAAATAATTCAGACTTCAGGTTTCTGCGCAGTGCGAGAGGGAAACACTGATTTACATGTAATTCAGGAACAGGGGAAGAAAAGAGTGCCCCTGCAAGCCAGGGCTAGAGTCACTGCAGCCCTACATGAACAGGTGCCACAAGCCCCTTTTCACGATGTGGAGAGGGTGCAGAGAGTACCACAGGTAACAGAGTCACCAGTGAAATTGAGTGCACCATTTGAATTCGTGTCCCCTGAGGATAAAAAGCATGTTTGTTTGACTAATGATTCATTGACTGAAAAACTGTTTTCTAACACAGGAGAAGGAACAGTGTTGTACAATGTGTGTCAGACTTTAAAGCAAGAGCTGCGTGAGATGTGTCATTTTTATACTGATTCTTGGTTCGCTGCCAATGGTTTAGCCGTTTGGTTTTCCACATGGCTTGTACCTAACTGGTTCAATTCCCTTGCAGATGTTAAAGAGAAAAATTCAGAGTCTGACGTGTTCGCCCAGAATTCTGACTTAGTGGGGATGGCTAAGTGGGTGCACCATAAATGTGAACAGCTGGGAGAAAAAGCCACTTACAGGTGGGCAGAGATGAGAGAGATGCACATTCTCCTAGATTTGATCAAAACTGTGCAGCACGCACAAGAGCAATCTGTCCCACAAACAGACACAGAGCAGTTGGGGAGAGGAAAGTTACCAGGACAGATATGGCAAATTGATCAGGTTTTAGGGCGAGTGATTGCTGCAGATTACCAACGAGAAATCAAAATTATGTTGATAACTAGAAAATAATATGATTCATTCATACAAATTGGAGACAGAATGGCCCAACTTGTCAAAAGTGCAGTAAATGGAGGTTTGGTAAAGAAGGAGTCTGCCCCAGCCCTTCTGACAGTGCAAGAAAAGGGAAGCTGTGGTGCAGCAGATAAAAACCTCAGTGCTGAGGTGTGGGTTGAATCCCCAGATGACCCTCCAGAACCTGCAGAAATCATAACAAAGGGCCCCAAAAACGTCCTGCTGATTATAAAACAGGGAAAGGAAGAGGAAGGGCACATTTCAGATGACAAATGTTATTTGCAAGAAAAGTCATACTTTTTTCTTTTGCAGATCCTACCACGTTTCGCCACTATCCCTGAGTGTGCTGTGTGGTCTCCCTTCGGGTGTGTGCGTGTGGGGTCGTGGAAGGGACCGAACCCCCAACCTGAACCTGATTGAGTAAAGTACAAGCACCATGGATCCATTTTGCGCAAATGGCGCCTTTAGTTCAAGTTCGACTTGTTTTATTACATTCTTCTACTGGAACTAAGCAACCTTAACAGTTAACTGTCTGTGTTTTTTCGTGTGGAACTCTGACTTTCACTTACATTCCTGCAAACCTTTTCAGGTGGACCGTGCACCTTTACCTGAGTAGAACTCATGCTACATCAAATTGCTATTTTAGAGACACTGTTCAATCATAGTATATAAGTTTCAGTCTTTTCTGTGTAGATGTATCTGATGTGAAAGGTCATGAGATCAATATGTTAATCCACTTCCATTGCTTTACAGTGATTGCTTTTATCATTCAAATCTGATTTGCTGATAATGTTTTTTTGTGTTGATGTTTTAGTTTTTTGTTTGAAATAAGAGGTATGTGAAACAAAAATTCATTGGTCATAGGGTGGAATGTGATGCTATTAATTGTGTTTGACCAATGACTTTGTGTTTCACCACTGCGCATATTAGTTGCTCAATGTTCACCAGTAGCACATTATGGCCCTCATTACAACATTGGCGGTAAAAGCCGCTTACCGCCATGCAGAAGACTGCCAAAACACCGCCGCGGCCGCGGAATTCAGATACAGGTATTATGACCCACATCTCGGGATCCGCCGAAATACAGACACCCACACAACTCCGCCACACCAAAGGTCAGTGTTAAACTGGCGAAAACAAACCCTCCACCGTCACGCCAACAGAAATACGCCCACTCTATCACGACACACGAATCCATGCGGCGGTCTTTCAACCGCGGTATTCCATTGGCGGTACACACCGCTGCGCTCAAAATACACACACATCTCCAAAACACCGCCACATTGGACAATTCGAAATACACACACCTGATACACATACAAACACCACTCCCACACACCCAACACAATATAAAACACACACCCACATCACCCACAAACCCCTACGACCAAAAATACAGAAAGAAGGCCAGATAGACAGAGAGCACAGCAATGGAGAACCCCACCACACAGAGGCACACAACACCATCACCCATAAAACATTACACGCACAAAACACCACAAACCACTACACATCAACACACATATCAACACTTACATCACCCCACAGATCACCCACACCACCCCATGTCACGCCAAAGACATCCCCGGTTTACCGAGGAGGAGCTCAGGGTCATGGTGGAGGAAATCCTACGGGTAGAACCACAGCTATTTGGCTCACAGGTGCAGCACACATCCATAGCCAGGAAGATGGAGCTATGGCAAAGAATAGTCGACAGGGTCAACGCTGTGGGACAGCATCCAAGAAATCAGGAGGACATCAGGAAGAGGTGGAACGACCTACGGGGGAAGGTGCGTTCAGTGTTCTCCAGGCACAACATCGCGGTACAGCAAACTGGCGGCGGACCCCCACCTTCTCCCCCACAACTAACAACATGGGAGGAGCAAGTCTTGACCATCATGCATCCAGAGGGCCTCGGAGGAGTCAGTGGAGGAATGGACACTGGTAAGTCAAATCTCAACTATTATATCCCCCACCCTACCTGCATGCTATCACACCCCCCCACCCTCACCCCCTCCCCTAACACTCACACTCCTCACTAATGTCCTAATAACACAATCCACTCATCCCAACACCAAGCCCTGCATGACACAACTAAGCATGGTCACCCCTCACCAAAGCATGCTCACTGCACATACCCAGAACAATCCCCTAACCATCATCACACAAACCCACACACAGGAATGCTTGCACTGGGGTACACAAACACCCACCCATTGCACACCATTACACACACACGCAATAATCATGCTCTTATATCCCTTCAGGACCACTAAGGAACGTCACCACACCGGAGGGTCCAGACAACTCCACTCCACCCACAGAAGAGGCCCACAGTGAGGACAGCAGCTCTGCCCTACTGGATCCTGATGACCAGCCTGGACCATCGTGGGCCTCAGGACAGTCGGTTCCCCTTGCACAGCTCAACACTGACTTTCCACCCTCTGGTAACACCAGCACAGCACCCACCCAGCGGGCCCATACCTCCGTCCCCAGGACACGTCAATCAGCGGTGTGTCCACCACTACAGGGAACCCAGGATAACCCACCACCCCAACAACAACTGGGACCTCGGGGCAGTGGTAGTGGGCACACGGTCCAGGGGACGGAGGCACAGAAACACAGGGGAACTGGGAGGGCTGCTGTGCGACAGGGGGCGGACAGGCCAAGGGAACCCACTCTCCACGAGGCCCTCGCCTCCATCATGGGAGCATACCACTACTCCCAGGAGATGATGGCGACGGACCTGGACAAGTTTCAGGAGACCCAGTGCCTGCAGGAGGAGCAGTATTTGGGTTTCAGGGAGGAGCTCAGAACCATCAGCTCTGCCCTGGGCACCATCGTAGGGGTGCTGAAGGACATACAAAAGACCATGAGGAACACCGTGGCACTCCAAGGGGCCCCTGACACTAGCCAGGAAGATGAACTGCCCACCACCTCCACCGGCGCTAGTGGACAGGACGCCCCGCCACAGGACCACCACACCAGCACCCCACCCCCTGCAGATGGAAAACCACCACGCAAGCGGTCCCTGAGATCCAGGAACAGGACAGAGCAAGATGGCGAGACCCCGCCAGGAAATGAGACCACCCTGATTGTCCTCCCACTGTCCCACTTTGTTACCCTGTCCATACTGAAACTGCCCCAGCTCCAATTCCTATGCCCATATGGGCAGTGCACCTGTGAGACTAATAGACTGGACTCTGCCATGGACATTCCTCCACCGTCCCCCATCACCATATTACTACCCCCCTCCATATTTGGGCACTTAAATAAACACCCTTGAACCACAAAACAATCTGGAGTCATTCTGTGATTTGGTAAATATGTATAATCAATGACACTGTCAAAATGCGTTTCCAATTGCAAAGCCAACATACCTATGTCACACATCACAAGTCCTTGAAGTATGCAAGCAGATGACACACGTTGGTAACCACACCTGTGAAACCGTAATAGAAAGGTACAACTCAGTGACCAAATACTGCTATGAAATGACAGACAGGATAGTGGTAGAAGTGTGAAAGTGAATGTAATGGTAAAAAGAAAACTGTTCTCACCTGTGTGTCACTGGAAATATTGCTGGATGACTGACTCCCTGTTGTCTATGTCTTCTTCCTCAGCGTCCTCCTCATCACTGTCCACAGGCTCCACAGCTGCCACAACACCATCATCTGGACCATCCTCCTGCAGAAAAGGCACCCGGCGTCGCAAAGCAAGATTGTGAAGCATCGAGCAGGCGATGATGATCTGGCACACCTTCTTCGGTGAGTAGAATAGGGAACCACCTGTCATATGGAGGCACCTGAACCTGGCCTTCAGGAGGCCGAAGGTGCGTTCGATCACCCTCCTAGTCCGCCCATGGGCCTCATTGTAGCATTCCTCTGCCCTGGTCCTGGGATTCCTCACTGGGGTCAATAGCCAGGACAGGTTGGGGTAACCAGAGTCCCCTAATAGCCACACACGGTGCCTCTGGAGTTGACCCATCATATAAGGGATGCTGCTATTCCGCAGGATGTAGGCGTCATGCACTGAGCCAGGGAAGATAGCATTTACCTGCGAGATGTACTGGTCTGCCAAACAGACCATCTGTACATTCATCGAATGATAACTCTTCCTGTTCCTGTACACCTGTTCACTCCTGTGGGGGGGGGGGGGGGGGGCAAAGCTACATGGGTCCCATCAATAGCACCTATGATGTTGGGGATATGTCCAAGGGCATAGAAGTCACCTTTAACAGTAGCCAAATCCTCCACCTGAGGGAAAACGATGTAGCTCCTTACGTGTTTCAGCAGGGCAGACAACACTCTGGACAACACGTTGGAAAACATAGGCTGGGACATCCCTGATGCCATGGCCAATGTAGTCTGAAATGACCCACTTGCAAGGAAATGGAGCACTGACAGCACCTGCACGTCAGGGGGGATTCCTGTGGGATGGCGGATTGCTGACATCAGGTCTGGCTCCAACTGGGTACATAGTTCCTGGATAGTGGCACGGTCAAACCTGTAGGTGATGATCAAATGTCGCTCCTCCATTGTCAACAGGTCCACCAGCGGTCGGTACACTGGAGGATTCCGCCATCTTTTCAAATGTCCCAGCTGACGGTGCCTAGGAAGGACAACAGCGACCACAGACTCAACAAAATTCCAGGTATGTACACACAGATACACAGAACACAACACCAAAGACTAGAATCCACCTGTATGTGTGTCGAGTGTAGGCCTAGGTATGTGTGACGCAGTAGTAAATGAAGCCATGTGGGCCCCTGAAATGGCGGCTGCCTGACCTCTAAACTGGGACAATGGGGTGTGAGGTAACTGCGCTGGCGTTGTACACCGTCGCGGTAGGCGGTCGTAGGTCGCGGTAGGCGGTCGTAGACCGCAGCGCAATGCTGCATTGGTTAACATTGGACCCTATGGGTCCCAGGAGCCAATGATGAATTGCGCCGGCGGTGATGATACGCACCGCCGCGGACGTCACCGCCGTGGACGTGACCGCCATTTTCTATCTGTTCAATCACTCGATACCTGATCTTTGACAGGAGAGGACCTACACTGCAAGTGCTGCTGTGACCTCGGTCTGGAAGAGACAATGGCTGCTGCGTCTGGGGAAAGGGCCCCTGCCTTCACTGCTCAGGAGATGGAGAAGCTAGTAGACGGGGTCCTCCCCCAGTACACGTTACTCTACGGTCCTCCAGACCAACAGGTAAGTACCCAGGGAGTACGTTGTATGGGCTATGCCTGTGTGGAGAGGGCTGGTTGTAAGAGGGAAGGGGGCAGAGTTCAGGGAACATGAATGAGTGTGAATGCATGTGCCACATGGCAAGGGCAGGGATGTGGGCCACTCACTTTGACGGCGCAGTTGGTAATGACTTCTCTTCTTCCCCTGTGCATGTCATGTAGGTCAGCGCCCACCAGAAGAAGGACATTTGGCGTGCCATCGCCAAGGACGTACGGACCCTGGGGGTCCACCAGAGACGGGGCACCCACTGCCGTAAAAGATGGGAGGACATTCGCCGCTGGAGCAAGAAGACGGCGGAGGCTCAGCTGGGGACGGCCTCCCAACGTGGGAGGGGTGCCCGTCGCACCATGACCCCCCTGATGTTCCGGATCCTGGCGGTGGCCTACCCGGAGTTGGATGGGCGCTTGGGGGCATCACAGCAGACACAAGGCGGTGAGTACACCCTCATTCTGGGGACTTTGCGTGCAGTTGAGGGGTCTGGGTGGGCGAGGAGGGCTGTGGGTTCCCCCAGGCCAGGGCGACTTCCGTAGGCTATGCCCCTCTGTAATGCATGCCATGTGCCACTCCACCCCACCTCAGTAGAGTGCCAAGTACAGGTATACATGCCCCTGTGGCATCCATGTGTGCAGATGTCCACCATAGCGATGTAGGCCAGATCCCAGGAATTGCAGCTGTAGAGGCCTAGAGCGCGGCGTAGTGCAGGGGGCTGCTGTGTCTGTATTGTCCGCCAACGGTAGCGGTAAGCCATGCACTCAACCTCTTTTTCTTCTGTCGTCCCCCCCCTTTCTGTGCTCTCCCTGTTCTTTTGTGCATCAGCATCATCAGGCGGAGGTACAGTGGCACCGGAGCACGAGGGAGCTGCATCCCACATGGCCATGGAGGGCCACACCACGGACTCAGAATGCACCAGTGGGACGGAGGGCGAGGGGAGCTTCACGTCGGGCACCGGATCACCAAACAGGGATATGGACTCGTCCGCCGATGGGAGCTCCCTTGTGGTGGTGGCACCATCTGTGCCCACAACTTCTACAGGTACAGCCACCACCTCCCCTACCAGCACCGCCCTCCCAGCAGCACCACAGCGTTCGCCCTGTGCCCGCTCACCCAGGAGGGTGGGCATTACCTTCGCCCCAGGCACCTCAACCCCTGCCCCTGTCACCCCTGCTGCCCTCAGTGAGGAGGCCATTGACCTCCTCAGGTCACTCACTGTTGGGCAGTCTACCATTGTGAATCCCATCCAGGGTATAGAAAGGGAGTTGCAACACGGTAATGCATTCCTGGAGGGCATTCATTCTAGTCAGGCTGCCCTTCATCGAACCCTGCAATCTTTGGCCTCAGCACTGATGGCAGCCATTGTCCCTGTGTCTAGCCTCCCCCCTCCAACGTCCTCCACCCAGACCCAATCCTCTGTACCCCAGCCTATCCCAAGCACACCATCAGACAAGCATGCATACACCTCAACACACAAAAGTAGCTCAGGCAAACATAGGCACCACACGTCCCACAGGCACTCACACAAGCATCACACACATACAGACACAGCAACATCCACTGCCTCCACTGTGTCCCCCTCCTCGTCGTCTCCCTCCTCCCTCCCAGTCTCGTCTACACTCTCACCTGCATGCAGTACATCTACAGGCACTAGGACTCGCACCAGAACACCCAGCACCACACCCCACTCACCTGCACTCACCACCCCCACTACCATTTACACGTCCCCTGTGTCTTCTCCCAGTGTGTCTGTGACGCCCGCTCCGAAAGTATACAAACGCGGGCACCCACACACCCAACATCCATCCACCTCACGACAGCCTCCAGTACCTGCACCTGCACCCAAAACACCTACAACCACCTCCTCCTCCTCCACTCCCAGACCCCATCCAGCTATCCATCCCAGTGTTCGTCAGAAACTCTCCCTCAGCAACGTTGACCTCTTTGCCCCCACCCCCACCCCTCCAATTCATAAGCCACGTAGTAGCGCCTCAGCCAAAAAGACTCCAGTACCAGTGGTGCGTGTTCAAGGTGTGTGGAGTGCACCGGCCACCAGGGCAGGCAGTGTGACACGGAGCCAAAGCACTGCCAGTCCACCCCTGTAAAGCATCTCAAGTTGGAAAGTGGCCGACGGGACAGGGTGAAGACTCCTGGCGGAAAAACTGCTCACAAGGGTCCCAGGGGGATTGCAGAGTCAGCTGTGACTCTTCCAAAGGTTGTGAAGTGCCAGAAGAAGTCTGCGCAGTCTGGTAAGAGCAGCACGGCGGAGGAGGGCGCCATCCTCCCCGGCGGACGGGACGCCACCGCCAGCACCATCGTCACTGGTCAGGAGACCACCGCCGGAGTCAGTGCCCAGGAGGGCAGGAGTATCGTCACTGGTCAGGAGACCACCGCCGGAGTCAGTGCCCAGGAGGGCCCCGGCAGCCACAGCCCCACTGGGCAATGAGGTACCGTCATGCCACACACCAATGCACAGATCAGAGACCGCCATGGCAAAGCACCGCTGAACAGGGCAGAGGACCGCTGAACAGGTCAGAGACCGCCATGGCAAAGCACCGCTGAACAGGGCAGAGGACCGCTGAACAGGTCAGAGTCCGCCATGGCAAAGGACCGCTGAACAGGTCAGAGACCGCCATGGCAAAGCACCGCTGAACAGGGCAGAGGACCACTGAACAGGTCAGAGACCGCCATGGCAAAGCACCGCTGAACAAGGAACTCACCACCAAGGTGATGACCGCTTAACATGGCAAAGCACCGCTGAACAGGGCAGAGCACTGCTGAAGAATGAAAACACCGCCACATCAAGCATCGTTATCCCATGTACAGCTGGGACAGTGACGGAACAGGAAGCGTCACGGGGAGCCTGATGCAGTGTGGGCACCATTCCCCCTCCAGAACCAGTGGAGACATGCATCCACTCCGTCTGTCCTTAACAGGATGAAGCACTCAGGGCACCAGTCCACCTCCAGAACCAGTGGAGACTGTCATCCACTTGAGAGACTGTGGCTTTGCACTCCCCAGGATGGAGCAGTGGGCAAACCAACCACTGTAGAGACTTGAGAGACTGTGGCTTTGCACTCCCCAGGATGCAACAGTGGGCAAACCAACCACTGTAGAGACTTGAGAGACTGTGGCTTTGCACTCCCCAGGATGGACCAGTGGGCAAACCAACCACTGTAGAGACTTGAGAGACTGTGGCTTTGCACTCCCCAGGATGGAACAGTGGGAAAACCAACCACTGTAGAGACTTGAGAGACTGTGGCTTTGTACTCACCAGGATGGAACAGTGGGAATGGAGCCCTGTCGTGGATCTGGCATGGTACTGTCATCCGGCTGAGATGCCCACCCCCTTCCTTTTCCCCTGAGGTGCCTGTTGTATTTCTATCTGATGCCCCAGCAGTGTTCTCTCCGTTTGTGGACAGGTATCTAATGTGGGCCTCGCCCATGCATTTTTGGCCCAGTGGTGCACGGACATTGATATGTGCATACCTGCACTACTTCTCAGAATGTATAAGAGCTGGAATGTGTATATGTATCCGTATATATTTGGTAACTGTATTTTCATACATTACAATTTTTGAACGGATTTCCTTTGGTCTGTGCATTCTTCCGGGGGGGTTGTCAATGTGATTTGGGAAATGCATTGGTGTGTGTGTTGTAATGAGCGAGGGTGAGGGTGGGGGTGGGGGTGTTGCGTGTGTGTCCGTGACTTTTGCCTCCCCCTCCCCTATGTCATAGTTGCAGTACTCACTGTTGTCTTCGCCGCCATTGCTGGTGTTCGTAAATGAGCAGGAAGACAAGGGCAGGTAGGATTTGTAATTCCGGCTCCATGGTGTCCTCCTTCCTCGTGGGATGTGTAGCAGGTGAGCGTTTTCCCATTGCAAAAGCTGTTTCCGCCGTGTTTTTATCCACGGTGAATCTGCCCCGGAAAAGGTGGCGGATTGGCGGGTTGTGATACTGTGGGCGGTACATTGTCTCCCGCCTGTATGTTGGCGGTGACCGCCGCGCTGCTTGTCTGTACCGCCGTGGCGGTCGGAGTGTTAAAGTGGCTGTCTATGTTGGCGGTTTCCGCCACGGTCATGATTCCCTTTTTTGTTCCGCCGGCCTGTTTGCGGTATTACCGCCGCTTTAACACCGTCCGCCACGGTTGTAATGACCACCTATATGTTTTGTTCAGTTTAGCTGCCTATTGGCTTTTACATGGCATTAGCCATTACATTTTGTATTCAGATCAGCTGCCTATTGGCTTTGACATTATATTAGACATTACATTTTGTATTCAGCTCAGCTGCCTATTGGCTTTGACATGGCATTAGACATTACATTCTGTATTCAGTTTAGCTGCCTATTGGCTTTGACATGACATTAGACATTACATTTGATATTCATGTTAGCTGCCTATTGGCTTTGACATGACATTAGCAGCTTAGCTGCCTATTGGCTTTGACATGACATTAGACATTACATTTGATATTTAGGTTAGCTGCCTATTGGCTCTAACGTGGAGTTAGACATTGCAGTTGAGACATTGCAGAGATGTCTGTGTTTTTTCCAAGCTGTGTTTTTCCACAAGATGAACCAAGCTGTTTTCTTCACACCAGACCTTAGCTGATAAGAGCATGTAGATTTTGTGTTTACCTCGCAATCCAGTCTGAGAACGAAGAGCTCCGGAGAACTGGCCATTCTCCAAGGTCGTTCAGATCTCACACTGAGTTTGCTTTTAAGGATGACTCTGGGCTACAGTGAGTTGGATTCAAATCTGCTTGACTTCAGGCTGGAGCTAGACGTCAGTTGCCAGTCTCCCGTCTGGGTAGATAATCTCTTTCTCGCAGTTGACCGGAGTCATCGACTTGCAAACCCCAGAAAGATGAAGCTGAATATAGGCCCTACTTGCCCATACGGTGATGAATTTTGACTTTTATGCTTTGCTTTGACTATAATCATATGTATATTTGCTGTGTACATTGCAACTGAGAAGTACTGTGATATATTGTGCTTTCATTGCTGCGACTACTCTTTTAAACGTGTGCTTGAAATCTACTAATTTTGTCTCTCAAGAACTTGTGGGTGGGGGAGAATTAACAACAATAAAGGTCTTCTTTGAACTCAGAAGTGCATTCCAGAGAGGTTCTGTAAGCTCCGATAGGAGATATGTAGGAAAGCAGAACAGTCTATCAACCTTGTAAGAGGTGAAAGTGAAGAGATACAGGAGGGTGTGCAAGAGCCTATCTCAACAGATACAGCAGGAAAGCCTAGCTCAGCAGACGTTCCCCCAGAAGCAGATGGTGTTGGAAAGCAGACAGAGCAAGTGTCAGACCGAAAGGGTGATAGAGTTGAGACGGATCAAAGCCAAGGTGATTCGACTCCTCCTGAGGCCTTTGCAGGTCCATCAAGAGAAAACTCTATAGACAAAGAGAAAGAGAGGAGTCCAATTTTGAGACGAATATTGACAGATGGAACAAGAAAAGGAGATAATTGGCCTGAATCACAAATTTGAAAGAAGGAGGAGCTGGTAATAAATGAAACAATAGAAGAAGAAGTGGATACTACGAGAAAGGAAGAGCTAAGTGAAGGAGAATTAAGTGGTGAAAGAAGGTTAAAAAAGAAGAGAATAGCAAATCGACGATACGCAGGTCCTGAGTGGGCATATGCAGCTACCAATGAATGGCAACACGAGTTTATGTCTTTTCGTTTTGATAGAGAAGTTCTGAGTCAGTATTTTGATGTAACCTGAAGATGATCAAGAAGCTGAAATTGTTGATCTGATCTGAGAATCTGAAGAAAAAAGACTGTTGAAATAAAACCAAAGGGGACATTGATAACCTGATATGACAATTGAAAACCGGATGTGACAAGCTGCTAATTGACTTTGACAAGGGAAGAGGGTTCCTAGATGTGAAATTGACCTGTGAGAAAAGAATTTCCTTTATTTTCCATTTTTACTGCACTTCATCTAAGAGTTACTTATGCTTTCTGCTTCTTTACAGATCATGGCTGAGTTAAATAATCAAGATAGAAAATTAGGTGCTGTAGATACATGAGTATTGGATTGGCAGTTATGTGTGGAATAATGTTTATAATAATGATTGTGGGAATGTTTGTTCATGATATGAAAAGAGGTACTATTACTCTTGCTTCTGAAACTACTACACTAACAGCCATAGAGAGGTTTAAGTTAGGTGAGAAATACTTGCATGACTATACTAATGCCCAAGGAGAGCTTTCTTCTAATGTTTTCTATCGCTTGTTGAGTGATTATGTTGAGACAATGGATGCGAGGAATTGTCTTGTGTGTACACAAATTCCTTTGTCAGTAGAGGAAGGAGTTACATACCATAGTCTTCCATTAACTTATGGCATAAGCTGTAGTTTGCTACTAACAAGATTCTATACATACAATATTTTTATTTAAATTATGATTTAGTGTTTTTATTTGTTCCTATTATTAGGTACCTGAGTAAGGTTGCTGAAGAGCATGAGATAGTATTAGTTAGGGGATTCTTTGAACCAACACTAACTTTTGCGACCGCATACGTGCACAGAAACAATTTGACATGCATGCTTACACTTTTAGAAAGCTTTATAGGGCATACTGATGATAGGAGAAAAGCATTGAAAGAGAAGTTAGAAAAGGGGTTAGAGAAAAGGACTTGCAAGAATGATTATGCTTTCACTGCTATTAAAACACAAGGGAAATTAGCATTAGATGCATTACATGTAGGTAAGCTTTGTATATATAGGCCAAAGTCACGCACTCACACTTTATTTGTGGGAACGAGTGAATGTAGGCATGTGTTTTTGTTTCAGAGTAAATGGACGATTCCTGGAACCTATTATATTTGTGGACTTAATGCTTACTACTGTCTTCCTAGAGAATGGTATGGAACATGTTATTTGGGGATAGTTTTCCCTAAAATTTATCAGATAGAAGACTTAAAGAATTGACTGAATTACATCATAAGCGACAGAGGAGGGAAACCTCTTCCACACTTGTGGGAGATATTTTTGGTGCAGTGATTCCTTCAGTGGGAGTCATTTTAAATGCAATCAAGATACGAAAGTTGTCTACTATTGTGGATAACATGCCGACAAATTTTACAGAGGCAATACTCCTGTTAGATACTGAATTAGCCGTGGCTAGAGCTATGATGCTTCAAAATAGGCTTGCTTTAGACATTCTTTTAGCGAAAGACGGCGGAGTCTGTAAAATGATTAATGCTAGGCATTGTTGTTCATTTATACCAAATAATGATAAAGAGATAAGAGATTTACTGACTAACTTAACTAATTCTAGTAAGGATTTGAAAGAATTAAAAGAACCAGGTGTTTGGGAAAAGGTAGGAAAAGGATTTGCTTCAGTGGGCAATTGGCTTAGTCAAATTTGGAACAGAGTATTATTAAAAATCGTACAGGGAATATTAATTGTGAATGCTTGCATATTAGGATTATGGGGTATATGTAAATTATGGCAAAAAATAAAATTAAAGAGATCTAAAAATAATCAGATGAGGGAAGAACAAAACAGGGGAAGAACTTATAAGGGAAATTTGAGAAGAAGGCAAAATACAGATGAGACAGAATTGTGAAATGTTGATAAAGAAAGGTGTGATGACATATTTAGTCATCTGAGGGGGGACTGCTGACACAAATATGCTAATTAGAAATTATTAATGAATGTTTATGTGTTTTGATTAATTAAAATTAATTGTAGAGAAAATAAAGTGCACGTTTGAAATTATGACCACGGGGAGTGGCAGCCATTGCCATTGATACAAAGTTATGCTAAAATAACTAAAGATGTGTGAAATAATGAAAATGTGAAAGAATAATGTAGTAATATGTTATATTGAGATGTATGACCTATGTTTTGCATTAATTTGTAGAAGTTAACTTAGCTGGAGTTAAGGCCTAGTCTTTTCCAGGCCTCGCACAAGGAGCTGATATTCTAACGCACTGCAGAGAAGCTGGTGCATGACCTGTCCTTGAGCCACCCGATGTTAAAATTGCTTAGCTAGAATTTTCTGCAATGTACCAATGGACAGGAGATGATGAAGTCAATTGATACAATTATGTGTAGAGTAGGCTAAATGTACTTTCCCATGACTTGAACAATGAGAGCACTGACTGAAAAGGAACATGCAACATTTTCGATACCTGGAGAGCCGGATGATGAGGACATCGTACAGTGGACCAATCCGTGTGCTGAGAAAGGACTAATATTAAAATTCATAGATTTGGAATATTAATATTATAGGTTAAAGTCATATCTGCTGACTGACTGACCAATTAGGAAATAAGGGGATGGACTGAAAAACTCTAATAAAAAGTCAATTTCTGTCGTTGGGCTCATACTCTTGAGAGCCTGATGTGTTGCTGATCAATTGATGACCTGAAGACAAAGACTGACTTTGTTGCTGATCCATTCCATGGATAGATAGATATGACACTGTGACAGATTAACTTGTGCCTTTTCTTCTAGGTACCAACTGTGCTGTTTTATAGTTTTTCTCCTTGTGAGATGTTTTTTTCAAATTCACATTTTCTAAGTTGTTTTAGCATGAAACCCCACATGCTGATGCTAATCTGGGTTAGGTAGGTTTCTATGGGTGACATTGACAGTGACAAATGATTGGCGGACAGATTGCTGAACTCTGCTATGAATGACGTTATATTCATTTTGTTGGCTTACGCTAAGGCTTTGGATCATATGTTTTCTCAAGTTCCAATTAGAATGTGTTATTGGTGGTTGCTAATAAACTAATTCTGAGCTGATTGAATAAAGTTGAGTTAACCAAATGCGTTAGAATTGAAATTAATAGGGAAATAAAAATTGTTAAACGCTTCATTGAGTTGTGGTTATTCGTGAAATGATGGCTATAATTGTTTTTGGTGGCTAATGATTCTCTTAATGGTTACTGATTGATTACATTAAATATTGATGCCATTGGTCGCTACGTGATTAGGATACTCCATGCGATCCAAAAGGTCCATCCGCCTATACGCGTCCCCTTGTAAGTTTACTTATTAAGGACCAGGCGCGCAAGCAGTTTTCTGCATTTTCAGGCAAAACATCCTCAAATACATTGGTGTCATGTGGGTATAATCCTCAACCACATTTAGTGAAAGTACGCATAATCTCACATATTTAACTTTCATGAGATTATGCCCACCATTTCTTCTTCTCCGATTCCAGTTGGGTTGAACTCTAGGGGTTTAAAAGAGATGCTCACCTCTGACTGCTGCAGTAAAGAAGCAACAACTTCTAGATGACTCTTTATCCCACAATACTCTTGTGACCAGAGTTCCAACAATTGAGGTAGGTTGCAGGGAGTACTGGAGGAGGTAGGCTCCACTTGAGTGTAGAAGAGGCTAGGATGTGTCCCTTTTCTTTTATCTTTCTAGCCACAGTAAACGTGAACTAAGTATAATTTTAGCTACTGCTGCATGAATCAGAGAAAAGAAAGATCTGCATGGTAACCTAGGCTTGATGACGAAATAAGCAGGAGATCTCAAAGACAGGCATTCTGCAGCTCAATATTTCTGCAATAAAACAGACAATGAACACATTGTAAGGATTACCATCATCTGATTAAAGCTTATGAGAGGATTATTTGTGTGTGACTCGGTTGAGATGCTCAAGTGGGTGTCAGCCCCACACTATTCTGTTGACCTTCAGTCATTTCTAAGGTGTTTTGAAGAGAGCAGACATCGGCCAGGGACTCTGCCTATCCCACGCAGATAAAACCAGCTCTTGGTTGTACAGGCCCAGGCTGATGTTGTGCTGCCCTTTAGGCTCATGCCTACATTTTTTAATTGACTTCAGGAATGTAACAGAAATCTGTGTAATTGCCTCCTCACCCTTTATAGCAATTTTGTTATAATTGTCTTCTATTAATTTTAATATGATTATTTAAGAATGTTAACGCGTCCGTCTATGTCAATTTATACACATCAGGACTCGTTTTAGGCCAATGAATCTTTGGGCCCAGTGGTGAGACACCGTAGGACGAGATAACTGATCAAAATATCAATCAATATGTCAATAACATTGTCAACGTTTAACACCAAAATATCTCTTACTTTAGACATTAATAAACATTCGGCGCAACCATGACCTTTCAGTCATGAATAACCACACCTTAATGGAGTTAATAAGTTTTATTCCCTATTGATTACAATCTAGTAGCAAAGGCATTAATCTCAAAGTCAATAAACATATAAGCACGATTACAAGATGACAACCACAATAAGCTTTCGATAATGCAAAAATCACTAGCATAGACAATCAGATAGATATAAACGGATTATAACACATCGAACTTTCTAAGATACTAGTTCAGCATAGCACCACGTCAGTCACGTCAGTTTGTCAGTCAGAATGAATACCTCGTCTAACCTCTAATTAGCATTAGCATGTTGGGCGTCATGCAAAACAATTTTGAACACCAATTTGGAAAACTTCTAGCTAAGGTCTCTATCAAAACATACAGCAGTTGGTACCTAGAAAGAAAGGCAAAATGAATTTCCATTAGCAATTTTATAATTACCCTCCTCTGATTAAGTCAGCATTCAGGATCAGTCTTCGTCTTCAGGACATCAGTTAGATCGCCGTCAGTCTATCTAAGTTAGAGGCAAGACACTCTCCTCGTAAGGAGAAAAGTGTAAGGGGCAGCAGTATGGGCAAGGATGGTTTGTCTAAGTCTCAAGTCACAGAATAGTGTGACAGAGTTTCGGGATATAATCAATATCATTCCCTACCTAATGGATGATTATTTCCTGTGTCATGGGTTTTTATCCCTTTCTAGTAATTCATTCCCCCAAAATTCTATTGGTTAGTCAATACACCCCATCATTTTTAACCTATCAAATTATACATTAAGTAATGCATTTGTCATCTCTCGATAATGTTTGGTCTTCTGATAGGTCTTCATAATCGACTTTCCGTAGGTGGCATATCCGGGGTTACTTCATCATCTTGGCACACGTCTCAGGTTAAAAGTTCTCTTTCCCTCGTCTCATTGTCCTTGGAAGTATCTACAAATGTTTTGAAGCACAATCATTTTATACTAAAAGATGCTAGCATGCGGATGGGAAAATGTCCCCATGTTTCTAACTAATACAGAAAGAACAATAGCTGGGTCATGGTCGTTTGCAAGTCCGCACACTGAAGAGACAGGAAAAATACGCTTTTAATATGAGAGCTACACAGCTTCTGCTTGGCTCATGCTAACTTAAGATATACGAGTTTTAATGAATGCAGTTTTATACGTTTTAATGTGCTCAGTTAGGCAAACTATAAACGATTATTCCTTACAGTTGACATTAGTTTATACATATGAACGATTCTCCATTTTTATGAATACGCTTTTTAATGAATGTTTTATTAATACAGCATTGTTAGACATAAGCATTTCACGTCTATAATATGTAATATCAAATACGCTCTCTCAGTCCCTCCTCTGATGACGCTCGTCATCACAAATCTTCCAGGTTTAAATTTTTTACTTTACGCATAATGTGCATTTCAACACCTTTTCCCTTATGTGAGCTTTCCCATATTTCATTAAACATTTTCTCTCTTTCACTTTCTTCGTTTCTTTTGGTTCTGTTAGCCAAATTTCTTTTCACCTTTTCATTAATTTTGCATATTCCCCAAAATCCCAATAAACAAATCAGAACAATTAATAATCCCATCATGATTTTTGCAAGTACCCCATTCCAAATGTTGGTAAACCAGCTTCCCACTCGGGCAATTCCCTTTCCAAATTTCTCCCAAACACCAAGTTCTTTTAGATCCTTCAAATCTGTACTATCTCTAGTCAGGTTAGTAAGCATGCTTCTAATTTTCTTACTATTGTCAGGTATATACGAGCAACAATGTCGCTCATTAAGCATTTTGCACACACCTCCACTCTTTGCTAAAAGAATGTCTAAAGCAAGCCGGTTTTGAAGAGTCATAGCTCTTTCTGCAGCAAGTTCTGTATCCATCAGAAGTATAGCTCCTGTAAAATTTGTCAGCATGTTATCCACAATAGTAGACAACTTTTGAATTTTCATAGAATTTAGGACAACCCCCACTGAAGGGATTATAGCTCCAAATATATCACCAATGACAGCCGCCACTGATTCTCGTTTTTGTCTGGTATGTTGTAATTCAGACGTTTTAGGTAGTTGTTTTAAGTCATCAATCTGGTAAATCTTTGGGAATATTATTCCCAAATAACATGTCCCATACCATCCCTTAGGGAGACGGTAATACGCATTTAACCCACAGATGTAATAGATTCCAGGAATCGCTGGGTCTTGTCCATTTAACATAAAGGTCCATTTGCTCTGAAACAAAAACACATGCCTACATTCACTCGTTCCCACAAACAAATTATCTTGATCAGATTTTGGTCTATATATACAGAGTCTACCTACGTGTAATGCATCTATAGCTAACTTGCCTTGTGTTTTAATTTCAGTATAAGCATAATCATTTGCATAAGTGCGTTTTTCTAAACCTTTTTCTAATCTTTCCTTTAATGCTTTGCGTCTATCATCTGTGTGATCTAAAAAGCTTTTCTCTACAGGAGACAGTAAGCATGTTAAGTTATTGCGATGTGCATAAGCAGTTCCAAATGTAAGTGTTGGCTCAAAGAATCCTCTAACTAATTTTATATCATGTTCTTCAGCTAACTTATTTAAGAATTCAATAACAGGCACAAAAGAAAACACAACATCCAAATTTGAATAAAAATATTGCACATGCTCTTGATCATAAAATCTTGTTAGTAGCAGGCTACAACTAATCCCATACGTAAGAGGGAGGCTATGATAAGTAACTCCCTCCTGCACAGATGAAGGAATTTTAGTACATACATAACAGTCTTTCGCATTCATAGTTTCCACATATTCATTTAGTAGGCGATAGAAAACATTAGTAGAAAGCTCCCCTTTTGGATTAGTTCCCTCATGCAGATGTTTTGTGTCTTGCTCAAATTTCTCCCATGGTGATAGTTTATTAGTTGTAGTAGTAGTCTCAGATTTTGAAGTTGCATTAATAGTTTCACTCTCTTTCCATGGCATTCCTACAATCACTCCCACAATCATTATTGCACATACAGCACCTATCATAAGTCCTAACCAGCCACACACTTTACTTCCTTTGTTACTATAAGCCATGTTTGTATAGAATCAAACAGCAGATTAACAATCAACTCTGAGTAGCAAACTCTTTCTGCGTAATTTACAGCGTCTTCACTCAATCCAGGACCCTTTTTGTCAATTCAGGTTAGCAGCTTGTCGTAATCAGGTTTCTATAAGTCAAATCCAGGTTTAATGTCACTTTCCGGTAGTTTTATTTCTTCTCTAAGATTCTTGTTTATTATTTTTAGCTTTCACAATTTTCAATGTCTTTCTCTTCAATTTTCTTGTTGTATTTTCTTCAGGTACCGTAGTACTGGCCTGGTATTTCTCGATCAAAACAGAACGCTAAGAATTCTTGTTGCCATTCAGAGGTTGTAGCGTATGCCCATTCAGGACCGGTATATCTTCTGTTTGCTATTCTTTTTCTTTTTATTCTTCATTCACCTTGCTGTTCTCCTTCACTCAGATCGTCTGCCCGTGAGGTATCGCTTTCCTCTATTATTGTTTCGTTTGCTATTTCTCTTATTCTAAAGTGTGAATTGTCTGGCCAATTGTCACCTCTGTTCGTCTTACTTCGGCGTTTTCCTTCAGTACCTTGGACAGCACCCTCCTCTGATAATATGGTGTTTTCTCCTGATAGGCTTGGAACTCGTTCGGCAGATCTTGATTCGTTCTGATTTAAATTTGCCACTTCTTCGTCTCTCTCTCCTTGTTCGACACTGTATTCAGATTCTGAATTGTATTCATCTGCTTCTGGGAGAACCTCTCCTTGACTTTGTTCTCCTGCTGCCTCCACTGAGATTGGCACTTCGTCACCTCTCTCGAACTCACTGATAGTTTGAGGGACACGGCTGTTCTCAGCGGGCTCTCCTGTAGTCTCAGATCCTTCTTGACTGATCTCTGATTCTGAGACTTCTCCTCTTGAGGTTGCTGCACCGGAATTTTCAAGTTCCTCTTCAACAGGACACGCTACCCTTTTTGTATGACTGGCATGTATCCAGTTGGGAACCCCAGCACACTTCACAGCAGTAGTGGTCGTCAATATCACTTGATATGGCCCTTTCCAACGTGGCTCAAGACACAATTTTCTTACGTGCTTCTTGACAACCACCCAATCTCCAGCTTGCAGAGAGTGTCCTGGTTCGCCGATTGGTGGTAACGTGTTAGCTTCCAGCTGGTGAGAGAAAGAGCGAATCACGTCAGCCAAACTTTTGCAGTAATCCAACACAATATCATCTGTAATATTCACTAGTGCATTTGCAGGTACCGCTGGTAACCTCATTGCTCTGCCCATGAGGATTTCATGTGGGGACAATCCTGTAGCTTTTGTTCAATGTTGAGTGCGGCACACAGAAGTTTAATCACCTCATTGTCGAAGTGTCTTCCCCTATCTGATTCTATAGAAACCGGAAACCCGAACCTGGGTATTAATTCTCTGAGTAGTAGTTTTGCAACTGTAAGACTGTCATTCCTACGTGTGGGATATGCCTCAATCCAATGGCTAAAAACACACACAATCACCAGCACGTATCTCAGACCTCCACAAACAGGCATTTCAATGAAATCCATTTGTATCTTATTAAATGGACCACCAGCTCTCCCAATGTGGCTCAAAGTTACCACAGTTCCTTTTCCAGCGTTCATCTGTTGACAAATGACGCATCTGTGACAAGTAATCTCTGCGGCATGTCTGAATTTTGGATTGAACCAATCAATCTTAAATGATCTGATCATGGCATCTCTTCCCAAATGGGCCTGCCCATGATACAATCGGGCAAATTGTGACAGAAGACTGTTAGGCAACACTAGTTTTCCCTCTCCTGATACCCAAATATCGTCTGCTCTCTGTACACACTGCATTTTCTGCCAAGAACGTTTTTCTTCCTTACCAACGTGGCTTTGTAGTGTCTTTAATTCGTCTAAAGTATCAACCACTCGTAATGCTAGACTTAAGGTTGTGTCATTCTCAGGTTGTGGTAACAGTTCCCATTGCTCTTTAAAAGATATACAGTTCAATGCACAAAATCTGGCAACCTGGTCTGCATAACCATTCCCCATTGACACAAAATCTTGGGATCTGGTGTGAGCACTGCATTTCACCACAGCAATTTCAAGAGGCAACTGAATCGCATGTAACAAATCTCTTATCTGTTCTCCATTTTTCACTGGTGAACCAGAGGATGTCATAAACCCTCTTTGTGACCAGAGTTGACCAAAATCATGTACAATTCCAAATCCGTATCTGCTGTCTGTATAGATTGTGACCTTTAGATTTACAGCAGCATGGCAGGCTTTTGTGAGAGCTATCAATTCTGCCACCTGTGCAGAAAACACTTTCTCGAGCCAGGAGGCTTCGACTATACCGGATATGGGACATACTGCATAACCAGCTCTCAAGGTTCCTGATGAATCTCTTAGACAGGACCCATCAACGAACATAATGTAATCGTTTTCCTTTAACTGGGTATCTTTTATATCTGAGCGAGGTTTGGTACTGAGCTCAGTTACCTCCAGACAATCATGCTCAAACTCTTCCCCATCTTTTATTTCTGTATTCTCAATGGGAAGTAGAGTTGCCGGGTTCAGTACAGTGCACCTTTTCAATGTGACATTTGGTGACCCCAGAATAATTGTCTCATATTTGGTAAGTCGGGCATTTGTCATGTGTTGTGTCTTAGTTCGTGTCAGCAGAATTTCAACAGAATGTGGAACCAATACTGTCAGGGGATATCCCATGACTATGCCCTCGCATTGTGAAAGGCTTTGACCAACTGCTGCGACTGCTCGCAAACAACCCGGTAAGGCTGCTGCGACAGGGTCCAAAGTAGCCGAAAAATATGCTACAGGGCGATTTGCATCTCCATGGACCTGTGTTAAAACAGACAAAGAACAAGCATCACGTTCATGACAGAACAACAAAAATGGTTTCTCATAATCAGGCATTCCTAATGCTGGGGCCCTGCACATGCATTCTTTCAGCTCTAGAAATGACTCAAGCTCTTCTTTTGTCAATGTGATTGTGTATGGTTCATCCTTAACTTCCTTTCCTGTCAGTTTTGTTAATGGTTTTGAAATGATCGAGAAGTTGGGTATCCACTGGCGACAGTAGCCCACCATTCCCAAGAACATTCTGACATCTCTCTTTGTTGTTGGGGGATTCATTTGTAAAACAACTGTTATTCTCTCTTTTGATATTCTTCGAGACCCTTTCTCAATCAGATGCCCCAAATATTTTACTTCTTTTTGGCAGTACTGCAGCTTTTTAGGTGACACCTTATGTCCGTTTTTTCCCAAATGATTCAATAAGGCAATGGTATCATATTTGCAGCTGTCTTTGGTTTTGGATGCAATCAAGAAATCATCAATGTACTGCACAAGAGTCAAATTGTAAGGTAGCACAAGAGGTTCCAAATCCTTCTTCAATATCTGATTGAAGATGGATGGTGACTCAGAGAACCCCTGAGGAATTCTGCACCAACTGTATACCTTATCCAGGAACTTGAAACTGAACAAAAACTGGCTGTCTTCGTGAAGTGGAATCGAGAAAAACGCTTGTGATAGGTCTACTACGGTAAACCACTCAGCATCACAAGGAACCTGGTACATTATTACTGCTGGGTTGGGAACCACAGGGCAGCATTTTACCACGATTTCGTTTATTTTTCTCAAATCCTGCACAATTCGAACTTTCCCACAGGGCTTTCTCAAACCCATAATTGGAGAGTTACACGGACTACTCAGGACTTCTTTCAAAACTCCCTGTCTGAGAAAATCTGCAATTATCTGTGTCACTTCAATAAGGACATCCTGAGTCATGTGATATTGTGACACTTGTGTGAACACTGCATTCGGCCTTATCTGCACCTTGATTGGTTTTACTCCCTTTATTAATCCAACCTCCTTTCCAGTCAAATCCCACACCTTCTCTATCACCGATCCTTGCAGATCAGCAGGTAGATCGATCAAGGTGAACACTGGAAAAAGGGTAATTAGAGGGTAATCTTCATTCATCTCTCTTCCTTCTTCCATGAGCTGACCCTCATCTGCCTCGTCATCACTGTCTGTCTGAACCTCTATTCCACCATTGGAACAGGTAATTGAACATTTGGTTTTGCACAATAAGTCTCTTCCTAACAAGGATACTGGACTTGAATCGCATACAACAAATCTATGCAGGCCCTGGAAATTTCCAATTTCAACCTGCACTGGGTCAGTGATTGGATTAGTCAGGTACTGGTTAGCCACACCAACCACTAGTATGGTGCGCCCTGAGAGAGGTAATCTTGGTACCTCTGCACTGCGAACAGTAGAGCGTGTAGCTCCTGTATCAACTAAAAATGAGACTTTGTAGCCCATTACTTTTCCCTCCACATATGGGCCTCTCTGGTCTACCTCTAAGGATGCGGCGAGTCTGCACTCTTCACTGTCTGAACTATCATCTGACCAATCCTCATTCATCTCATTTTCACCTCGTAATGGGAATTGTTGTACAGTGTTGTTTTGATTTGTTACTTGACCTGTGACCTGTTGAGGAAGCATCACCTGTTGCTGTCCCATCGGAGCTAGGGGTAACTGCATTTGCTGTCTAGGCACCATAGGGATCTGCTTTTGCATCGGTTGTACTGATACTGTTTGGAAACGCGGCATTTGCATTTGCTGCATAGGTTGCACCCCTGTCATTTGTACCAAATTATTTTGATAGTTCTGATTCGGGTGTCTCATTCTTGAACCTCGTGAATTTTGCAATGTACCGGCATTGATACTCTGCTGAACTGTACCATCCTGCATTATATTTGGACAATCCCGTTACCAATGTCCCACGCCCCCGCACGCATGGCATGGTGACATCTTTTTCACTCCTTGACCATCACCTTGAACAAAAACATTATTCATGTCCGCACCACGGTTCACAAACCCTCGACCTCTACCTCTCGGCTGTGCCTGAAACACACCATTCAATTGCGGTTGTTGCTGTATCATTTGCTGAACACCATTTCCCTGTATTCCAGCCTGTGCAGCTCTTATCTGTATCACCATCACCTTCTCCTTCAATTTTTTCTGCTTTAACTCAATTTCGTCACTACAGTATTTCGCGTACTGTAATACTTCATCAATCGGTTTAGCTTGCCAACAAATCAAATGATTTTTAATCATTTGGCTGACCTCCGGTCTCAGCCCTTCGACAAATCTGAACACAAGATGATTCATGTCCTTCGGCTCAATTGTTTCAGTACCACTGTAATGTTTGAATGCCTTTAACAATCTTTCATAATATGCATGTATTGACTCTTTAACCTCTTGAGAGGTCCGGTCAATTTTCTGCCAATCAGTCACCTTCGGCGACACCTTTTGTTTCAAAAACTCAATTACTTTATGATAATATTTCATCACCTCTTCAGAAGGCGCTCCAGTCACTTTATCCCTTGCCGGTTCCTTTGTGGGCCAATCTACCCCTCTCTTGCATTCAAGCCACAAGTCTGGCGGAACAATAATCTCAAACAAGGTATTTAAGTCTTCCCAGAGACACTTCGCAAGCTTTACGAATCTATCTGTCTGTTGATACCACTCGATCGGTTTTTCTCTTAACCTGGGATAATCATTCGTAAAGGACAAAATGTCTCCCCTGGACCAAGGCACATGCACCAAAACACCACCAGCTGTTTCTCTCATAGGTAGGATTTTCACTGTCTCTAAGTTTGGTGTGACTGTTGTTTCATTAGATACTGGACTATCTCTTTTCCCCTTATCTCTTTTCTTCATCCATCGGCCTTCCCATTTCTCTAGTGCTCCCCAAATTTGTGCGCTTTGCAGCAGCTCTTTCAAATGTGTCTTCATGCCTGCAGATCTCATGTGCTCAAAATCTTTTGAGTCAAAATCTAATCTGTAACTCCGTTTCAAATGTTTTGTGTTCCCAATGTCGATATTGTATTTGTCTGCCAAATTCGTTAATTTCTGGTGTACTTTGCCTACCTCTTTGGTGATTTTAGGGCATAAATACCTTAATTCTGCCTCAGTGTAAGACTCCAACCTATTTACTCCCATTGTTCCATCCACCAATTCAGCAGCTTCTGCTCCTAGTCGTACTAGATTTAGGTATTCATCGTGTTTCTCTTTCTCAGGTTCGATTGCAGCTGCTGTAGCCCTTTGTGATGTGCAGGTTTTCTCTAACCACTCATTTAGCTGTTGTACTGTAAAACCCTGCAGTGAAATGTTCCCTGCATGTATCATTGGAGTGTATGAGGTATTTGTACTCATAGTTTGGGGAGTCAAGACTCCAAATCCTGCTTGTCGCATTGCCTCAAGAGGTGCCCCTATTGGACTAAGGTCCATTAAGGGTCTTGATTGTTCACAAGCCTGTCCTCAATGTGTCATTATTTGTGGAGTTATAATAGGCCCTCCTCTTATCGTTTCATGAGTTAGGACTCCCTGTTCATACATCGTTGTTTTCTCCTGTGCATATAACGGCACCGGGGCACCAACTGTAATGGGTAGTGATATAGCAGTAGGTGTCTGGCCTGCTCCCAAGCTTCTTGGAGCTTCAACACCATAGGTCTGATCTAATAATCCTGGTGCAGGTTCTTTTAAAGGACCCGCTACTGGGTTATACCCAGGTATCAGTTTTGGCGGTTGTGACACTAACTGCGGAGTTGATTCAATCTGCATTAACCTTGGCTTTGTATATATCGGGTCTGGCTGCACCACCAAGTTCGTAGTAGTCTCAAGCACTGGAACATCAGGATAAATTATTTTTATCTGTGGTGGAGGCTGTAACTGTATCGGCGGGTCTGGAGCAGTGGGTACACTGACACCATTCTGTATCAAAGCTGTATCGCTATTCTGCACTGTATCAGTAACACCCTTCTCTTTCGTCTGGTTCCCAGGATCCAAGCTAGTACTTGGAGCACTGTTGTTCACCGCGTAAGGTGGTGGACGATCATGTAACAGCCTATCCATAAACGCCTCATCATCTGATTCGTCCTCTTCTTCCCAAGATCTTTTATTCTCTTTGTGTTTTTCTGGTTCTTTGTCAGTTTTGCAAGAAGCTTTCTTTCCCTGTGTTTCCTCTCCCTGGGTTATTGCCAGAAACAGCTTCAACCCATCCACTATTCCTCGTCTCCACATTTTGTTCTCATTATCCCACCTAGCCTCTGCATAGGATTTTTCAACTCTTGTCAATCTCCTGTGAAATCTTTCTTGTCTATGTTTAAGAGCCATCAGGTCCCAAATTGCCAAAGCCTCATATTGTGCTGGTCGAGGAGGTGGTTGCTGCGTACTTAACATCCACCTCAGATTTTCTAAAACCTTTTGATTAAACGTTCCATGTTCGGGAAACGCTAGACACCCTTCTTTCTCTGTTAGTTTGCGCCATTGTTTTATCCATAAACACGGTGCAACACCCTTTTCCTCCATAACCTTGTAAGCTGGTGTACCCTCAGGTGGTGTAGGTTCCCCATCAGTTGCAACGATATACACATCTCCTTTCAATGCGCTTTTAAATGCCTTAACAAAATTCATTTTATTTTATTTTTACTCAGAAAACGGCTTTGTTCCCAGGACACTCTTCACCTACCCTTTGCTCAACCTATTGCCTCTCACGGACCGCAGCCAATCCGTGCGCGACCCCTCTCGACATCTGACCTTTCCCAGCGCGGCACCACTGACGTCACACTCACACACACTGCAGCTGACAAAGTCTTGCGGCTTGTCCACACCTCACTAACTCCTTACAACTCATACAAACTAATGCAAATTATTGCTAGCACTTGAATGACAACACAAATCTGCCGGTTCACTACAGGAAGGGTAACACATTCGCTTCAGAACTTTACAGAGATTTCACTTGAAGCCTCGGCCGCTACTCTCTCCTTCTCAGTTCCCTCATACGCAAGCAGAATTCATCCTGCAAATCCTACTCTCGACTTGTCAATGACTCCTTCTAGTGCACTTTAGAACTTGTCAAATCTCCTTCGAAGGTTACACACATGCATCATAACTCGAAACTCGATCTGTCAACCACACCCGATTGACCTATTAAACCGCACAAATTACAACATAAACCATTTTAACATCATACTCCGGAGTCTTAGACCTCAATAGGCCCGTATACAACAACCAACCACGTGGATAATTTTGAGCAACAAGCGGTGCATTCACATGAAGTACGCCGACTTCCCTACTCTCATGCTGTGGAGTACGCCCACTCCTTCTAAACAACACTTAATTTGGCCTAATCACACTCAAGTATTCACAATCACCTGCAAAGTGCATAAGATTTAATAAGCGCAAAAGACCCTAACCACACATACTATGGCGCCGAGAACATTCCTAACTCATTTTAGGCAGGCTCCAAGATCCCAGGAAAGCCCATGGCAGATCTAGCAACTCATCATCTTTCCAATTTGCATTATCACAAGAAAACAATTGAACAGTGAAAACTCCGTCATAGGGCCCCCAAGGGCCTAACCGTACTCTGCTACCAGAACTGTTAACGCGTCCGTCTATGTCAATTTATACACATCAGGACTCGTTTTAGGCCAATGAATCTTTGGGCCCAGTGGTGAGACACCGTAGGACGAGATAACTGATCAAAATATCAATCAATATGTCAATAACATTGTCAACGTTTAACACCAAAATATCTCTTACTTTAGACATTAATAAACATTCGGCGCAACCATGACCTTTCCGTCATGAATAACCACACCTTAATGGAGTTAATAAGTTTTATTCCCTATTGATTACAATCTAGTAGCAAAGGCATTAATCTCAAAGTCAATAAACATATAAGCACGATTACAAGATGACAACCACAATAAGCTTTCGATAATGCAAAAATAACTAGCATAGACAATCAGATAGATATAAACGGATTATAACACATCGAACTTTCTAAGATACTAGTTCAGCATAGCACCACGTCAGTCACGTCAGTTTGTCAGTCAGAATGAATACCTCGTCTAACCTCTAATTAGCATTAGCATGTTGGGCGTCATGCAAAACAATTTTGAACACCAATTTGGAAAACTTCTAGCTAAGGTCTCTATCAAAACATACAGCAGTTGGTACCTAGAAAGAAAGGCAAAATGAATTTCCATTAGCAATTTTATAATTACCCTCCTCTGATTAAGTCAGCATTCAGGATCAGTCTTCGTCTTCAGGACATCAGTTAGATCGCCGTCAGTCTATCTAAGTTAGAGGCAAGACACTCTCCTCGTAAGGAGAAAAGTGTAAGGGGCAGCAGTATGGGCAAGGATGGTTTGTCTAAGTCTCAAGTCACAGAATAGTGTGACAGAGTTTCGGGATATAATCAATATCAATCCCTACCTAATGGATGATTATTTTCTGTGTCATGGGTTTTTATCCCTTTCTAGTAATTCATTCCCACAAAATTCTATTGGTTAGTCAATACACCCCATCATTTTTAACCTATCAAATTATACATTAAGTAATGCATTTGTCATCTCTCGATAATGTTTGGTCTTCTGATTGGTCTTCATAATCGACTTTCCGTAGGTGGCATATCCGGGGTTACTTCATCATCTTGGCACACGTCTCAGGTTAAAAGTTCTCTTTCCCTCGTCTCATTGTCCTTGGAAGTATCTACAAATGTTTCGAAGCACAATCATTTTATACTAAAAGATGCTAGCATGCGGATGGGAAAATGTCCCCATGTTTCAAACTAATACAGAAAGAACAATAGCTGGGTCATGGTCGTTTGCAAGTCCGCACATTGAAGAGACAGGAAAAATACGCTTTTAATATGAGAGCTACACAGCTTCTGCTTTGCTCATGCTAACTTAAGATATACGAGTTTTAATGAATGCAGTTTTATACGTTTTAATGTGCTCAGTTAGGCAAACTATAAACGATTATTCCTTACAGTTGACATTAGTTTATACATATGAACGATTCTCCATTTTTATGAATACGCTTTTAATGAATGTTTTATTAATACAGCATTGTTAGACATAAGTATTTCACGTCTATAATATGTAATATCAAATACGCTCTCTCAAGAATTATACTTTAAAGACAGATGGATGCTAATAATACGCTTTTAGGACAACTGACATAATATGAGCAGTCATAAATCACTAGGTGCTGAAAGTTCAAAACCAAACAAAAATAAAACAAATCCTTTGTAGGATGAACTGGCTTTTAAAAGAAAAGACAAAGGGACCTATGAAATAATGTTGACAGAACGATAAACAATAAATCAAGTTCAGCAAGCACAAACAGAAGTATGTGGCTCAAAGGGGCCTGTCTCCACTGAGCTTAAGTTGTTTTTACAAGACAGATACAGGTAAAATCCAAGTGACGGACGATTCAATGTATTGTATTGTATTGCAAAATGTATATAGCGCTTACTACCCTATGTAGGGCACTGAAACTGTAGTAGAAACAGTGCTCAATTTGTGCTTGTTGTTTTCGGTGCAGAGCAGCGGCTCTTATTTTTGAGGGCCGGGGCTTATTCTTCTGTCTCAAGCATTTGCTGCGAGCAAAAGACACACATGGGAAAGACGGAAGAAGGGAAAAACGAAAAAGCGTCACGAAGGGAGAAAGTAGAAAGCTGCAAGAGTGAGCTAAAGGGGAAGGAAGTGGCTTTCAGATGGATTGAAGAGGCCCGAGATGGCTTCTGGATTACGCTGCCTCAGTGTTCCGTGCTCGCACATAGTTTAAGGGGAGGGCATTGGGCACCAGCACGTTTTTATTTACAAATTAAGCAACATAATGATCCTACCATGTAAATAGTGAATTACATGTATCTACTATTGAAAAGGGTTCCCTTTATTTGTTGTTTATTGGATTATTTTAGGCACACCTCCAAGGTGTGTAATGCTCTAGCAGAATGTATAAAACAGTGTTAAAGCACAGCAGATAGAAATGGTTCTGCTCGTTGATTCTATTGCTCTGTGCAGAAGTCACAGATAGTAAGGTGGAATCCCTGTGAGTCAGTGCTGTGATTGTGTTGTATCCTTAAAGCAGAAATGACAGGAAGAGAGTTACAGCATTTTAGAGATTGCAAGAAACAAGGTGGAGAGAACTAGGCTATGTTCCCTAGTTTGCTATACATATTAACTTCTGCCAATCAGTATTTTGTCTCAAAAGAATGGAGTGATTGACAATTATACAGAATAAGATGATGTCTGGGGGAGAGGTCTAAGCAGATGTGAAACAATGAGAGTCTAAATTTCATCACCAGTAACAGTGTACGGATTTGGCTTTCTATTTATTTAGGAATTTTATATAGCTTCAAATGTCCCTTTGCAACCATTAGAGTTAAATAGAGAGTTTTCCTGCTGAGAAATAAAGCTCAGAGTCCAGCAATTATAACTACTTGTGAGTTATAGCAATCATCAGGTATTCTTCATTCACTCTGATATTGGATCCCAAGCCATTAACGCTTTGTTGAACAGTTCAGTTTTCAAGACTTTTTTACAAAGGTGGTGATTCTGCTTTCAGATTGGAATTAAAAAGGTTCAAAGTACAGAGCCGTAGATTCTCAGTGCCTCCTTGTTTATGTCATCTGAATGTCTGAAGGAAACTTGGGGCCACATGTATCAAGCGTTTTTGTATTCGCAAACGGTGCGAATGGCCGTTTGCAAATGCAAAAATGCCTTTCAATATGTATGAAAGGCTTTCGCTATGCAATTTTAAGGAATCACTATAATAGCGATTCCTTAAAATTGCGGGCCCGCTTAGAGAATCGCAAATTATGATTCTCTTAATAAGAAATCGCAAATAAGGAATCCTTATTTGCGATTTCTTAAGCACATGTATCAAGCTTTTCCTTAATGCGAATTAGGCATTAATGTGTGCGCCTTACATGTCCTAAAATATTTTTTGGGGGTGCAGCAGAGGGGGCCTTAGGCCCTGAGCACCCTGGGGTTTTGCATTTCCTAAATTGCAAATTCCAGTTAAGAATTCGCAATTTGGGAAATGCAAATAATTCGCAAATATGGGCCTACTGACCGATAGGTGCAAATGGGCTCAGAATCGCTATTTGCGATTCGGTAATAGCATTTGCTATTTTTAAGAAATCGCTATTACCGAATCGCAAATATGATACATACCATTTTGCGAATCAGAAATAGCGATTTCTTAATAGAGAATCGCAAAGTGGTTTCTTCATACATCTGGCCCTTGGTCCTTAGTTCCAATAAACCTTGGAAAGTTCAGATGATTTTCCATTTTTCATTTGAATCCATCAGAATACTGCTTTGGTGTGGTTGTTTTTCACATATTAAGGGCCTCATTATGACTTTGACGGTCCCACCATGGGACCGCCAAAGCCGCAGGGAGGATGCCACCGCAACGGCAGTAACACCCCCCCAGAGTGTATTACAGCATTCCTGCCAGGCTGACTTGTAGGAAGATTGCAATGCACGTTCCTTTAATAGAGCTGAGGCCAATATCCTAGCACTCCAGCACCCTCGAAATGCGCACTGTTGCAAAGTGCTGGGCAGGGGTGCCCCTGCACTGCCCATGCCATTCACATGGCATGGGCAGTGCAGGGGACCCCCTCTGGCCCCCGGCACTGCCTTTCTACCAGCCTTTTCAAGGCAGGGTCCCCGCCATGAAGAGGCTGACAATAAGTGTGGTTGTTATCAGCCAGGCAGCCCCATGTTCATGGCTGGTTACAAGCCTGACTGCCGTCACCTCATTGGGATCTATGATCCTGGTGGGGGCAGTGGTCTTCAGGTGTGTACACCAAAGTTGTAAGTGGGTGGTCGGACCGTCCGTAGTGCGGCAGACCGACCGTCAACACAAGTGTGGTGATCCTAGGACCGCCCCATTAGTAATGAGGCCCTAAGTCATCATTTGGTTGCCTGGCTCTAAATATTTGAAGTCTGTCAGTTCTCTGAAGTTTATGCAGGTTATATTGCAATAATCCAAACAGTTCATCACAACAGATGAGGTCATCTCTACCAGTGTTTGGATTTTAGTAGTAGGATTATTTTATTGAGCAAGATGTTTTATCGTTTTGTACCTCTGACAATGATATTACTTTGAGAGCTATAGGTTTGTACCTTTGACTACTATATTAATTTGTGATGGAAATGACATATCTTTTTCAAATATAGTCACAAGATTTCCTGCTTTTTGTCATGTTACTGGTGAAAAGTCAAGAATTGTGGGCCATTCTAAAGGAAGCTGTCTAGGGGCAGTTCCTTCAATGGAATATTATTACAGTGGAAGCAAAAATGGGAGAAGAATGGAGCCAGTTACATTGATTTGTTTTCTTTACACTGGTTGGCAATAGAACTATTCTACCAGAATCAAGCAACACTCTTCAAGCAAAGGATGGAGTAAGTGGAAGGAATAGAGATGGATTCTTGATGTGGTAGATGGTTTGATGTTAGAGTAATCTTGGTTGGATCGAAAATTGGGTCATGCAAATGATTACCCTTTGAACAAGAGAAACGTTTCATTGAGATAGAGTTTGTTGAAGGAGTATGTAACCATAGCCACATATTTCAATGCTAAAATAGATGACAGATTAAGGCATAAAGAGTTTTAAAGATTACACTATAACAGCTGGTATTCCCCAAAAATGGAGGCATCGGAAACTAGAAAAGAGGTGAGAGGACATATGTTTATTAAGGGTCCTGTTGACTTAAGCCTACAGATATATAACAGGAGAATTAGATCAGACAAACTATTTCAAAAACTAATAACAGTGCAATGAGGTCAAGTGTTCCGGATTATATCGCTACCAATATTGGCAAGGTGGAGAATTAGTGGCCAAAAAATAAGCACTTCGCAAGCAATTGTGATTTCATTTCCTTTAAGGTTTCATCACAACGAGGTTAATGTGCTAAGAACAAACAAAAGGCAAATAGTATAAATGTAATTGTTAGGAATATAACATAAGAAATAGCAATCCTGATAGAAATGCAGACTCATATCATTTCGTTGGCCCTCAATTGTTTAAGTAAACAATCCATCTTAAATACTACAAGCTTTTGAAATTATAACAAAGCACGCTTAGAACGGAAACTCCATGTCATATACTGCATGCTTTGGAGAAAATAACACAGCACACTCCATACTGTTTGCAAACTCCCGGTAAAATAAGAACTCGGATATAAGCTCACATGGTATGGTAAATCTAGCTCAAACGCAATTGGAGACCTGCTGCATACTTTAAAAAACAATTACCTAAACAGAGAATTTTTTGGGAAAATATGGGTTTTATAATTGCTTTGTGAGGGTTTGAAATATTTTAGTTCACAAACAAGCAGTAGAGTAATTAAAGCAGTTAATGGGCAGAAGAATCTGCCTACTTTCTGGTAAATAATGACAAAGCTTGGATCACACAACAGTGTGAGCCAGTGAGACATGGGACTACCATACTCTTCAAGAAACCTCGGTCAACATCTTTAAAAAGCTAAATAATTGCACAAGCTGGAATAGCACAGATGACAGATGATGTCACATACTCTTAGGAACAATTAATAGACACTGCCAAGTCAAAATAGATTATTGTAACCTTCCTACATTGGCCTACCTCTCGTCTTAACCAATTATTTCAGTGATATTTCTTCTATTCATTTAATAAGGCGAGGCAAGAAGAGAGGACATGATTTGGGATTCACTGATGTCGCCCCGTAGCCAACACTCCTTCTTACTCTTCATTGCCAGATCCTCAGGGCGTCATTTACTACATGCTGGTGCATCGTTCACGATGCGCCGGTTTGCTTGCGCCACCCTGCGCTCCCTAACAGCACCACAATAGCTCTGTATATTGTATTTGTACAATACAACGCACCATGGCGCTCTTAAGCACAGCTGCATCAGAATTTCTGAAGCAATTGTGGCACTTTGCTGGACTAGCGTCAAAAATGTTGACGCTAGTCCAGAAAAGCACAGGAAGGCCCATAGAACAAAGCACAGCATCACTTTAATGCATTTCCTGAGCAGGCATTAAAAAATGACACTAGAAAAACCTAGTGAAATCTTGCAGATTTCACTGGGCCATTCCTAAGTGCCTTCTTGCGGGAAACATCTCCCTTGCATACATTATACCTGGTGCAGGTATAATGTGGCGCCAGGATTTACAAACTGGCACAATGGTACCATTGTGCCAGTTTGTAAATATGGCTTGGGGTGGGGGACTGTTCTGTGCCTTCCTAGTGTCAGAATAAATGATGCTACAGAGGTGCAAGGTTCTTGTAAATTAGCCCCTCAGTGCCTCCACTTCCCAAAAACTGTAACTGTAGAGAGTAGAGCTCAATACATGTGTGCCTCAAACTTTGATGAATAGCTCTATTTAAATACTCTGGAGTCGTCTCTAATTCATACAGGGAGTCCTGTTATGTGCTGACTTTCCTGTCGTCCAAATCTTCCAGGTCTGTTTTGAAACTATATTGTGTTACCAGACTTTTCAAGACTTGCTTGAAGCGTTCCAATGAGCCTCTGTTCTCCCAAGTATGGATAATCCCTTAAATTCTGGTGCTGCTTGAAATTTCTTGCCTTATTTTCCACCCATGTTATCCCTTTGGCAGAAAGTGGCTCAGTTCCTCGGGCAGATAAGCAATGTAGGAAATATTGGTCCTTCATAGCCAATTATTGTCTAAGTAAGACAAAGTGAAGTCTTAGCTCCTGTGATGTTTCTTAGAGCACATACAAAAGATGCAGTAGATTATTGTGTTTTATATCTAATACTCTACCTGTAGAGTCCATCAATAGACTCACCATAGTGTAACAAATGTAAAGATTTGAAATCTGAATACTTGGTTTTTCGGTATGGCTGGACAGATCTTGGGATACATTTCTAAGGACATAAGATAGTCCAGCTGCTTTACTTTTTACGAGCGAGATTTGCTATCTGCAATGACCTCTTTCCCCAAATAGAACTTGCTTGATTCTCTTGCAATCCATTTCTGTCATATAAACATTTATAAATGTCATGTGTTCCTTTTCCTTTTTCTCAAAACCACCATGTGTGTTTTTGACAGGTTTACCACAAAATCATTGGACTCATTATAACCCTCTACTTCATTTAAATATAGGATCTCAAAATGTGAGTACTCACTAAAACCCTCTGCTAGATTTTATGCCCATCCTAAATGTAGGCGGTATTGCATTTTACTTGCCAATTGACAATAACAGCAGCACTTTGGGCTCCGCCGCCCGCCAAAGTACCGCTGTCAGAATACCGCTGCGCGGTCAAAAGACCGCCGCGGTAATTCTGAGTTTCCCGCTGGGCTGGCGGGCGACCGCCAGAAGGCCGCCCGCCAGCCCAGCGGGAAACCCCCTTCCATGAGGATGCCGGCTCCGAATGGAGCCGGCGGAGTGGAAGGGGTGCGACGGGTGCAGTTGCACCCGTCGCGATTTTCAGTGTCTGCTTGGCAGACACTGAAAATCTTGGTGGGGCCCTGTTAGGGGGCCCCTGCAGTGCCCATGCCAGTTGCATGGGCACTGCAGAGGCCCCCAGGGGCCCCGCGACACCCGTTACCGCCAGCCAGGTTCTGACGGTCAAAACCGCCAGAGCCAGGCTGGCGGTAAGGGGGTCGGAATCCCCATGGCCATGGAGGATTCCCCAGGGCAGCGGGAAACCGGCGGGACACCGCCGGTTTTCCGTTTCTGACCGCGGCGGTACCGCCGCAGTCAGAATGCCCATGGATGCACCGCCAGCCTGTTGGCGGTGCATCCGCGGTCGTTGGCCTGGCGGTAGTCTACCGCCAGGGTCAGAATGACCCCCTTTATCAGTTAACTTGTTTACATCTTCAGAAAACCAATTCATTTAGCTGAAAACAAGATACGTTGTTACAGTAAAGAACAAAAAAATGCATCTGTCAATGTTATAATCTATATATTCAAAACACAGTGCATTATATGTATTGTTGTTCATTCCAGACAGAATTAAGAAAAATACATTGTATTTTTTCGAAAATAATAACTTTTAAACAATGTAGACTTGCCTTTTGTATGCTTTTAAATAGTGATTATTATAGAGTATGCTGGCACTGGAACACCTTTCTCAATTGACTGCATTTGTGAGGGAAAAATTAAATAGATTAAGACACTGATGGTGCAGGGATTTTTATATCCTAACCTTCAGGTGCAGTTGCAGTTATAAAGCAACTCCTGCCATTGGTCACATGGACCTTTGTTCGTCGTAGAGGAGAGTTTAAAAAAGAGCAATCATTTACAGTAATACTTCAGTATTAACAATTGTTTTGAGATTTGTAAAGCCAATAAAGATAATTTGTGTGAGTCAAAGGGTTTTATTAATAATGCTAAGAAGTTCAAATTAACTTATTCAGAAGGTAATAGCCTTCAGTCACTGTTATTACAAATTAAAATAATCCATTAGTCAATATTTCAAAACAAGGTAAAACACAATATTAGTAAAAATTATATTCAAAATAGGGATAATGCAAGTGTTTTCCTTAAGGAATCTAAATTAAATTAAGGATGGAATAATGTGTCAATTCAGAAACCCAATAACGTGTTCTGATGAGAGAACAACTTCATAAGTATAAAGCCTCTTCAAATGATAAAGAAATTATGAACCAGGAAAACATTGTCACCTATAAATTTGCAGACATCTTTTGCAAAGGAATAGAGTTCAAAGGAACGTTTCTCATGAAGAGAGATATTGTCTCAAGAACCCCAAGGAAGGATCTCCAGATTCTGAAAACCTACTCAAGGGACACAGTGTAATATACATTTACAAAAACACACAATGAAACATCTGTGCATTCCCCATTCAGGATTTTAGAAAACCTTGAGAGTGAGCAAACTCCCTGGTTTCTTAAATCTTTACACTAAACCACAGAAATAACTCCCTGAAAAGATACTTCCTCTACATGTTGTGGTTCATACAGTTATTCCTATGAGTCATGCTTCCTGTCTTCTCCTCTCCTTCTGGTGAGAAAATCACTATCAGTTGTCTAATACAAAAATAATACCTATTCACTAATAGGTGACTTCTGGAAAGTTACAGCATCTGCAAAAAAAAAAAAAAACCACCTTGTGCAAAACAACAGTTCAACACGAAAAACAGGCATTTCAGTGCCAATGTATAAACTGCTGTTAATATGGCAGCAGTAGTCAAGCTAACCTAAAAACAAATGTTGTGTTATTCCACTTATTTGCTCACAATGACTAAGTATGACTACCCACTACAAATTTGCATTTATTATGTGCTCATTTCTTTTCATAAACATTTGCACCTTTCAGTTAAATGCATTTTGAGGAAATTTGCTTCAGCAACACTTATGTTAGTACGGATGAATTGTATTAGAAAATAAATGTACTTATGGGTATATGTGTTCATTCATGGGTAATAATAATCAATCAATCAATCTGTCATCCCGGGGGGTATCTGGGTGCTAGGTTGCGATGTCTTGGTCAAAGAAGCAGGTCTTAAGTCTCGTTCTGAAGTCCGCGAGTGATGGTGTTGTTTAGAAGGGGAGGGGCAGGTCATTCCATGCCTTGGTGGCAAAGTAGGAGAAGGAACAGTCACCCCTTGATGAATCCTCGGTGTGTGTGCTAGGGTCAGCGAGCCCAGGTGTCTGGTGGGCTGGTGGAAGCTGAGTCGGTGGTTGATATAGGCCGGTCCTTGATAGTGGAGGGCTCTGTAGGTGTGTGTGAGGAGTCTGAACTGGAACCTTTTCTGGACAGGGAGCCAGTGGAGGTTTCTGAGTTGGGAGGTGGTTTGTGTGTACATGGGGAGGTCCGGAATGAGTCTGGCTGCTGCATTCTGTATGGTCTGGAGTCTTTTGAGTAGCTGGGAGGAGAAGTCAGTGTAGAGTGCATTGCCATAGTCGAGGTGGCTGGTGATGAGGGCCTGGGTGAGAGCTTTCCTGGTGTTGACTGGGACCCATCTGAAGATTCTGTGGAGCATGCAGAGAGTTTGGAAGCAGGAGGAGGTGACTGTGTTGATTTGGTGCTTCATGGTCAGTTCCCTGTTGAGGCTAATGCTGAGGTTGTGTGAGCGGTCTGTAGGCGTGAGAGTGGGTCTGAGTTCAGCTGGCCATCAGCGATGGGCACAAATGGATGTGTTTCTCTTGAAGTTTAGTGCTTTCATTTAGTCGGAGTTGAGTTTGAGGCAGTTAGTTTTCGTCCAGTCATCTACATTAGTCATGGCATTGTGGAAATTGGTTCTGGTGGTGGAGGGGTCTTCTGTCAGTGAGAGAATAAGTATTGTCTGCATAGTATATGATGTTGAGTCCGTGGGATCTGACAATGTTGGATATAGGGGTCATGTAGTTGTTAAACAAAGTGAAGCTGAGGGATGATCCCTGGGGTACGCCGCATATGATGTTCTTGGGTGCTGAAGTGAAGGGGGCAGCTGGACATTTGGACTGTGTCTTGTAAGGAAGGAGGCGATTCATTTGAGGTGCACTGATATTCTTTTATTTATTTCATCAAAACAAAAGAAAATCAAAAAATCCTGTGACAATTGTTGGTGTCGAATTGGAAGAAGGACTGTTAGGATGTGTTTGTCTCCCTTCATGATCAACAGTGGGGACCTCATTTATGAGGTTTTGGTGCAGGGCAGCACCACAAGGATTCTAGCTGTGCTGTCCTGCATCAAAAGAAAAGGGCAGAAATGTGCCATATCTATGAGATACAGCACATTCCTGTCCTTTCCCCCTGCTGAGGTGCACAATGGGGTGCCATGCACCAATGCAGGCATCCTTGTACCATGGTGCAAGGATGTGTGCGTTGTAGGCAGGATTGTGTTTGTGCAGGAAGGGGCACCTTCCTGCGCACAAGAATCAATGGAGGTGTTTTCCTCCTCCTATGTATGATGCAGAATTCAGCACATATAGAAAGAGGAAAAAACAAGGAGGAATAAAGCCTCCCTCATGCGTCCCCTAGGGAGGCGTAGGCTTTTGACACATTCCCAGGTTTACAAAATCTTGTAAATCTGGGCATGCGTGAAAATCTATGGATGTTGTCTGCAGACACCCACCCTGACACCCATGGAACACCTATTTGGTGTAAAGTAAGGCAATGCAGTGACTTGCGCCACATTGTTTTATTCATATCTACAAGGCCATGAAAAGCCATGCAAGGTGGCTTTACGTGGCCTTGTAGATATGGACCTGGAGTCCACGCTTCTGGTGCATCACAAAAAATGATTCACAGTGAGTGCAATCATCCTGTAAATAAGCCCCTTAACTCCTCCCACTACACACTCCTATGAGGATCTATCCCACTACCGTGTAGAAAGGCAAGGAAGGATGCCATGATATAACTATCTACCATCATGACCAACCCTTGACTACATTAGTATCTCTCTATAAGCTAAAACTGTCCACTTAGTCTTCTTCATTCAGTTCCATTTGTTTGTTTGGGATAGGGTACAAAGCCTGTCAAGCATCCATTGGATCAATGCTCAAACTGGAACATCTGATGGAAAAGTCAAGCTTCCATCTCTTGAATGAAGCCTCTGGGGTGGATTTCACCTCTTTCCTTTGAGTCACTGTTTTTCCATTCCCTACTACCCAGTGGCTCCTCCCTGAGATTTTGCCTCAGGGGAATGAATTAGTGAGTCATCAAAATATGACTGTTTGCTACCTAGCCATACTAATGGTCAAGCAACACCAGGGTTCTTAATAAACCAGCACAGACAGTGATAACACCCACTCAACACCAAACACGGTATACGGCCTCTGTAACTTGGCTCTAGGCAGTAACTGAACCCACAGAGAAACTAAAACGAACCATTCAGTTACATACTTATCATGCCATCTCTATATTGTGGCTCCAGGCTTTCTGACATGGCTAACTTACCCTATAATTTGGACTGCAGAACCCTGTGTTACCTCGGTTCATGGACCACGTGGTGAGTCTGCCCTAGCAAAAAGTATATTTTTAATGTTTTTAACTACCATTAAAAGTGAAATAAATAGTTATGTTTGTATAAATGTATGTCTTTTTGCAAAATAAATCAAATTTAGTTTCACTAGATTTGAGTCAAAGATGCAACTCATACCTTTTTAGAATGTTTAATAAGGAATCATATGTCAACATGGCAAGAAACATATTTTATATATTCAATCCTTTCTCAGCCATTAAAAAGCAACTATGGTCCAGGACATTATCTTTACCAAAGTTAACTACCATAGCATACTACATCAAAGTGTCATAAGGTCAATGATCTTCAGATTTGAGAATATATAGAACCTACTAGCCAGAGCAATAGTAGTAGCTCTCAGATTTCCTCAAAGGTTACTTTCAAACTACTACCTTAATCTACAAATTCATGTACTTAGAATAGCCCAATATCAACCAATCACTGTAGGGGCCTGATTCTGTGATTCAGAAATAGCGATGTTTTAATGAATTGAAATATCTGAATTGCAGGATGCAGTAAGCATTGACACAACCAAATAGTGATTTTATAATATTCGCTATTCCTTAATACCATTTTCTAATTTGCAATTCAGTTATGTAGGAAGCTAGGCTATTAGTTGTCCTGATTGGGAGCCAAACACCCTACAGTAGCGCTTCAGTCTCCCAGAGTAGGGAAACAGAGCTGTCCATGGACTACTGAAGGGAGGTGGTGTGGGCTAGTAATCACCAGACACTGGCACGTAACAACACTCATAAATCAGTCAGTATTTTTTCTTTAGATAAAAAAGAGTAGTACTTTTATGACACATAGTCAGTACTAAGTACTGTGCAATAATGTATTAGTATGTACATTGAAAGTTGGTACATACCATGGATGATATTTGTGTAACCATTGGTGACCCCCAAGAGTGGCCATCCAAACTTATCAAATGAGTTCAATAATTTTGTTTTGTAATAAATCACATTTAGATATCTTTTGTTGAGGTCATGATTGTAGTGTTGTGTCAGCTGTTAATGATGTGACACTTTTGTTTCAACATGGACTCCATAGAACTGCGTTAGGGCATGGTAAAGTGTAACCCAAAGATTGACATTGGTCTCCCAGAGAGGGTGCTGTCGTCCACGCAAACTGCTTGTGCATGCCACCTGTGCCTGCGTCGAAGTGTGGAATCAATGCTTGGCATATGTGGAGTGAAAGCACAACTCCAGCCAATGTGAAGCACTTGCAAATTATAAAAGCTTCACTAAGAAGTTTACACATTGTTGGCCAAAAACCTGCTGGCAGGACCAAAAAGAGAGGTATTGTGCTACTACTCAACATGAAGCTATACATCATGCGGAGTGATAATGCTGAAGACAGAGACAGCAAGGTTTTGAAAGTGCAGCAAATAGCGACAGCAAACTGCAAGATAATGCTGAGATCAAATGCGCTAGCTGACAGAATAATTGATAGTAAAGTATACTGTAGTTGCACTTACCAGAGCTTCAATAGGAAACTCTCTAAGACCTCAGCAGTGAGAGAAGAGATCCAATAAAAAGCACAGGGTTGTGCTTACTGAGCTGTCCAATACCTGAAGTGGCACACCATCAAAATCTCTGGGTGGTGGCTCAGAACAACTCCAGAGGTCTCCAGAAAAGTGAATGGCACCAGTGGAGACAAACTAAGAGGTCACAGTTCCACAGACTGTTCAAGATGACCCAGTGGCCAGCACATCACAGGGCCTTAGAGGTGGCATGGAAGAAGAGGGCCCAAGTGGACAGCAGACAATCCCAGAAACTGTTATGATGCTGCTGCCTTTCTGAAACCACCACCACCATCTGATACCACAAAAAAGCAGAATATTGGTGATAGATGGACTGCTTGGTTAGAGACATTTGCTGATTTCATTGGTACACTAGAAGAAACAGATAACTAGAAGATTATCAAATACCTTAAGAATCTTGCTGGTGAGAGTGTAAAGGAAGTCAGAAAGAAAATGCTGCAAACTGATGAAGTTACATGCCATCAAATTAAAGAAGTCTTGAATCTCATGATCAATCCAATGCTGAATAAAGTTTACAAAAGGTATATTTTCAGTCAAGAACTACAGAGAGCTGGTGAAACCATTGACAAATTTGTTGAGAAACTGCATACGCTCATTAAAAACTAAGTTAAGTGAATCTAATGATGAGGAAGCAATACTTTCAGAGTTATTGACGGGTGGCTGTCAGATTAATTTAGATGATAAATGCTGAGAGAAACTCTTAGTCTGGAGCTAGTCCTCCTCGTTGCCAGAGTTTAAGAGCATGCCAATTGACAAGCTGCTGACATTGAGGCCATAGGTGCCCAAAGTAAGCCAGTCATGAACACGAAAAGCACACAGAAGTACAAGGCTGAAGGACACAAAGTGATGTCTCAACGGAAAAAGAAGTTGTGTTTCAAGTGTGGATGTTCATTTCCACACAAAGGTAAATGTCCTGCAATTGGACAGCTATGCAAAGGCTGTTGATAGGAGAACTATTTTGTAATGGTTTGCAAGGTGAAGGAAAAAGTAAGTGTGTCACAGCAAGAAGACAAAATGGCCACCCGAGCATTCCAGAAGTGACGTTGGACACACGCCCACAAGGCCAAGCGACATCAGTTGAGACAAATCAACACCAAATGAAGTCGATCTTCATCTAAATCACTGTCAAAAAGTTTCTCAGACTCAATATCAGATTAAAGTGAAGATGGTTGTGCAATGTCGAGATTTACCTCAGAAAAATGTGCTCATGTGCATGTGAAGAAAAATACAAGTCAAAGAAAAGTCTACATGAAAAAACAAATTCTTTCAAGCGCTGTCTGAAGATTGCACTGAAAGTAAACAGTTGTTCAATACCTTTCATTATCAACAGTGGTGAATTGATAAACATTATGCCTGAGGAGAACTATAAAGACCTATCTCCATTGCCACAACTGATGCCATAAAAAAATAAACCATATACATGGGCTACATCAACGCCATTGAAAAGTCCAGGTTAATTAGTAGTGATGATGAAACACAAGAAAACAAAAGCACAAGCGCCCAGTCATGTGCTTCAACTTACGGAGTCAAGTGCTGATTTGGGACTGATCTCAGTGAGCTAAAACAGGAATGTTCATTACAAAATAGTAAGTAAGTTCCGTTTGTTGTTTCATGGGTTAGGAAAACTTAAGACTATGAAAGTACAATTACATTTTAATAAGGACATTTGTCTTGTTACTCCAAGACACAGACGAATTGTATTTTGTTTACAAGAAGCTGTTGAAAAGTAACTCAAATTATTATTTAAACATGATGTCACAGAGCGCTCTACATGTCCAACACTATGCGTTTCTTCCATAGTGGTAGTAACCAAAAAAGACAGGCAATTAAAAGAGAATGATATCCTGGTCCGTACATTGCTGCAAAGGCCTTCTTTCACATTGATTTAAATAAAATCGAGGTCCAACTATCATCAGTTGGAACTTGAGGAGTATTGTAGGTACATTACAAACTTTTCTACACATTGTGGTCTATTTTGATACAAAAGAGTAAGGGACTGATTTAGAGTTTTGCAGAGGAGGTCACTCTGTCACAAACATGACGGATGTCCTGTCTGCCATATTACAATTCCAGTATAGCCTAGGGAAATTGTAATAAGGCGGACGGTATATCTGTAACATTTATTATGGAGTAAGCCCTCCACCACACTCTAAATCAGGCCCCTAAGTTTTGGTGTGACATCAGCTGCGGAGCTTTTTATGTTCATAACTTTTGCATGCCAGTTACTGTTCCAGATACATTCAAGACTTTGCTACTGTGAGTGCTCCATTGAGAAACCTAACAAAAAACAATGTTTCATTTAATTGATCACATGAATGAGAGCAAAGCTTTAAGAGAATCAAACAAGCTATTGCAAACACTACTGAAATGGCATGATTTAATCCAAACTTTCATACAGAAGTTGTTCTTGACACATGTTCAGTCACATTAGGTGCAATCCCTGCACAGCACAGTAGATACCCAAATGCTCAATGGTATATTGTGCCATACGCCAGCAAAAGTTTGCCCCAACTGAATGTGCTTATTCACAACCTGAGAAAGAAAGTTTAGTAGTGGTTGGGCTTGTGAACATTTACACATGTTCTTATACAGAAAGTCTTTTACGCTTGTGACATATCATCAAGCATTGTTTACCATCTTTGGCAAACAAAAAACCGAGATGTGTTTTCATATTGAATGCTGGGGTCTATGATTACATGAACACAGCTACACAATCATGCACCATCCAGGGAAAGATAAAAATCCTGCAGACTACTTCTCAAGATTACCTGTACAGGGTTATGGTACCCCTTCCAAGACAGCTGAAGCCTACATAAATTTTATTGTAACATCAAACACACCAGCTGACATTTCATTGGAGCAAATCGTCACTGCCACAAGTCAAGATAGCGACATGTTTAAACTCAAAGATATTATTACACATCAGTCTTAGCAAAAGCACACCTGACCTCCTGCCAGTGACAGTGAATAGCAGAGCTCAAGAATGTACTTTCCTTAGGGGTTTAAGAATTGGTATTCTGGAGAGTCTTTGACAACAGATAGTTGAAGTAGCCCATAAAGGACATCATGGAATCACTAACACAAAATACGCTCTCCGAGACCGAATCCGGTTTTCTCATCTCGATGAGAGAGTTGAAAGAGAGTTTAAGGCCAGTCATCTATGCAACTCCCTACCATCAAAAAACACTCAACACACCTTCAGCATGTCAGAGTTGCCAAAGCATGTATGGTACAGAATTGCAGTTGACTTTTTCATTCTTCTGGACAATGGACATCACCTGCTGGTGATTGTTGATGAATGATCCCATTTCCAATGAGAGACTTTCTCTCATCTGTCATTCAAGAGAGAGTCATCAAGGGATTAATCGGCACCTTTGCAACATGGGGTATTCCTGTGATCTTAGGGGCTTAGCCTTGAATCACTGCCCTGCATCAAAAGAAAAGGACAGGAATGCACCGTATCTATAAGATACGGTGCATTCCTGTCCTTATTCATTGCGCTGGTGCACAAGTGGCTGGTTTGCGCCAACGCAGTGACCCTTGCAGCATGGCTCAAGGTTGTCTGCATTGTAGGAATGATTGTTTTTGTGCAGGAAGGAACACCTTTCTGCACACAAAAAAAATCAATGGAGGTGTTTTCCTATTTCTATGTGTGCTGTAGAATGCAGCACACATAAAAAGAGGAATACATGAGGAGAAATAAAGTTATTTCTGCTTGTTACGCCTCCTCTGGGGAGGCGTAGGCTTTTGCCATATTCCCAGGTCTACCAATCTTTGTAAACCTGGGAAAGCATCTAAACCTGTGGGTGTTGCATGGGAACACATATTGAACCACCCATGGAGCACCTCTTTGATGCAGAGTAAGGCAACGCAGTGACTTGAGCTGCATTGCCTTACTCCATATCTACAAGGCCATGAAAAGCCCCTCAAAATGGCTTTGTGTGGCCTCGTAGATAAGAGTCTGCAGCCTGTTCTGTTGGTGCATCACAAAAAGTGAAGCACCAGGGCATAGGCTGCTTGTAAATATGCCTCTTAAAATTTGACAATGGCCCACCTTTCAACAGTTGAGACTTTCTCAGTCATCTTAATGTGAAACATCAGAAGAACACGCCTCTTTGGCCACAGGCCATTGGTCTTGTTGAACGTTTCATGGGTATATTGAAGAAAGCCGTTCAGCGTCCTGTACTGGAAAAGCTCAACATTAAAACACTCTTGAATTCTACCCGGCGAGCTTACTGTTCGATCCATAACTCAAACACAGGTGAAAGCCCTGCAACTTTGATGTTTGGAAGAGCCATGACGACCAAGTTACCTCAATGGATCAACAGAAGATCAAGTACTGATGAAGAAACATGTACCAAAGACTTTGTTCATAAAAGAAAAATGATGGCATATGTAGATAAGCAACGGCATGCAAAAGACATTGTTTTCACTAGAGGACATTGAGTGCTTGTCATCAGTCAAGAAAACGTAAGTTTGATGCTCCATTCGATGCTGAGCCATTCCATGTGTAACCAGCAAAGGACACATGGTGACTGCCCAATGTCCTGAGAAATCCTGGGAAGTATGTTACACTAGATTCCTTGCATTTCCAACATAGCTCACCACTCATCACATTCTGATGTCAACGGAGAGACTAGGTCTGAAAGGACAATTGAAAACCCCTGACTGCTGTTGATGCTGCATCACCAGTGTAGATCATGTACACTTCTATTTCTGGTTCCTAGTTTTCAAAGACACGAATAGGATAAGCAATCAGAGCACCATGAAGGCTCATCGAAGAACTATGATTGAATATATTTGTCAAAAATGTTACTTGTTTATTTAATAGAGGGGGGCATGAAGTGTTGTATGAGTTGTTAATGACAGAACCCTTCTTGCACCTGATGGATTGCATAGAACATTGATGTAAGTGTTAGAGCATTGTGAAGTGGCTCCGTGTGTGGCGTATTTATTGGTGGATACCCAGGCTGGGGAAGATGCTACAGTTATCATTACTGCAATAATTAATAAAACATTTTAAATCATTGTGGTGAACTAATTAAGCATTTATCAGGAGTAAACCCTGTGTTTGCGTATTTTTCATGCATTTGACACCAAACTGCATTTATGAACACAGCCTCTAGAGGAGCATCACATGTAGATCAGTGCTCCCAGTGCGCCCCTAGAGGACATAACAATACCAACATTACAAGCAAACACTTTTAGGACTTCCAGGCCCTCGTGAATGTTACCACTAACATGGCCCCAAGAAGGCATAACCCTCTTGCCAGCAGAAGAAAAGCTCCAACCTTGGGAGTGCTTGGAAATGCAATGAAATCCAGAGGAGGTGATGATTTTGGAGTCACCCCACACTTAGGGTGAGCACTCGGGGAATTTATGGAGAGTAATGGTGGCCTTCTGCTGAGTTTGTTGGTAGTGGCCCTGTCCTCCTGGGGCCAAAATGACACTGCCCGCAAGGCATTATGGGGCTATTTGTATGGGGGCATGAATAGCATAGCAGCAGCTCTTCTGCAGTGCCAGGGAGAGCCGTGTTAGGTTTTCTTTGCATTTCATTGTTTTTTTACAACTTTGTGGTGGCTTCCTACCGCGTCCTGCTTTCTGCCCAGGTGCTTGGTCCCGCCTGGGCACCCAACAAACAAACCCCTAGTTGGAGGGCAGCTCAGAGAGTCTACCCACTGCTGCCCTTGCCAGCTAACTGGGCTGGCTGCACTCCTGTGTATGACCATGAGACCTGGCAGCTTCTTTCATGTCTGCCCGCAGGCAGATGTACATTGTGTGGTTGGCCTTACTTCTCCCCCAGTCATGGGGAGCTGGGAAAGCAGGTCACATTGGGGGCTTTGGCCCCCCCCATTCTGTATTGTGACTCAGGGCCAAGGAATTGGGTCCTGGGACCCACCTGCTTCAGCAGGGAAGCACAACAGTGCATTCACACATTTCCTCCTTCCTTGGGGTGCTGAGGGTTCAGGGACTGTGCCCTGGCCCCCTAGAATGTTTGGCATGCCCAGGGGATGGTGTCTCCCAGTGGAGATAAAATGCAGGACAGAGGGCCCCACACATGCCCCCTCCCTGCAGTTTGGTCATGGGTACTTCCCCGTGCCCCAGCCCACCCCAGGGAAATTCAATTCGCTCTGTTGCAGATCCCCTTATGCTCGGAGGCAGGAGGGAAGTCAAAGGTCACCAAACTTTAAAATGCCATAACTCAGGCCCTGTTAGGCTGATTTGGATGATCCTAGACTCATCTTACTCCTAGCGGTTAGCTCTAGCCACCAGGGACAGACACAGTAACCCTTCTCACCTCCAAAGCGGTACAGTCCTCAAAGAACTTGTCTTCCTGCTTCCCCATGCCAGCTCTCATCTTGATCTTTGTTTCTGGGTGCAAATAAATCCATATCGTTCCCCCAGCTGGTCCTCAGGGGGTGTTATGGGCCATCCTGACTGGCCCTTGGGGTGACCCACTGGTCCTGGGGTCAACTGGGCAGAGTCCTTGGTCCTGAGTGGGGTCAGATGGTTCCTCCTTTCAGTTTTCCATGGCAGTGCCAGGATCCAGCAGCAAACTGTAGAGAAATCCACAGGCAATAGAGGTCTCCCCATTGTGCAAGACCTTTTAAAGGGGAGATGAAAATTCCAGAAGTCAGGCACCCCTAGCCAATCCTGGGGTGCACCATTACCTCTCCACCCCTGTCCCAACCCTCCTGCACAGCATGCTGGGGCACTCCAAAATGGCATCATCCAGGAGCCATGGTCACATCAGCTCCTGGGGTCTCAGCTTCATCCCTTGCTGACATCATTGCCAGGGACATGGAGACTAGAAATTCAAAGGTAGCTCCCCTGGTGGGTTGGCTTCATTTGCCTTGCCACTCTCCTTTGTACAGTGGGCTTGGGCAGGCCCATCCCTGGTACAGTGTGACAGCTGGGTTCTTGCTGCTGGAGACAATGGAATGAACTGAGCATAACACGGTTACACAAGGCCTAGGCTCTATTCCTGAGCTGAGCCAGGGAAATATAAAACCTCTGGATGACCCATAAGGTGTACAGTTACATATTTGGCTTTTTGGCATAGGTTGCACACCAATTCAAGGTGTCAATAGTCTCTGTAGGTCAAGGGGGAGTGAAACTCCATTCTAAGGTAGTTCTCACCCTATGTGTATAATGGGGTGTCACTAAATACAAAAACAGTAAATCACTGCACCAGGCTACTTTGCACTGTTACTGGACTGTGCATGACAGTAGTCTCCCACGTGCAGCCTACACATATGTAAACAGCCAAGTGCCCCCTTACCCTTGCTGCATTACAGTGGACTTATCTTAAAAGACGCACACTGGTAGTAAACTTGCAGTGTGTTTGCCATGTGATTAGCGTGGGTGAGACACCAGTAGTCATACACAGTAAAAAGTCCAAAACCGCATGATCAGAAAAAGCAAAAAAATCTCGGCATATTGAAGGGGCAGAACCCAATTGCAACAGGTTTGTACTGCAAATTGCAAACCGTTTTGTCACAAATTATGAATGTTGCAGCACCAATGAATGAAGACATCAAAGATAAACAAAGTCTGTCAGAAAAACTAATTTAGAACCTGGGAGACGAGCACACATTTCTATTTCTTCTATAGATCATTGGAAAGCAAAATAATGCGAAGTCAGGAGCCACAGGATGAGGACAGGAGAAAAAGGAAGAGAACGTTCAGAGATCAAGAACTTGAAATTCTAGTGAGGATGTTGTGGCTGGTAAAGACTCATTCACTGTGCTCGAAGCTACAAAGCAAGCATGGAGCTGGATGCAGCAGAGAGTTAATGCTAAGAGATTAGCAGCAGGTCTGTGGAATAACATGCTCGTGGACCAGGACACACCTGCCACAAGGAGCTAGGAGGCTGCAGAAACAGGTGCCAAAACTAGCCGTGACCTAGCAGCCACAACCTAATTCCATGGAAGAAATTATTAAACCCATCTTCCAGACATAGGCCATCACTAGTCTTCCACTGACAGATCTGCTCCTGATTCTGCATGAAAAGATAAGCTCTTTCTTTAAAACAAAACAAATACAAATATTTAGCCTTAAGTTTTCTACTTCCATGATTTAGTAGTGGGTTTAATTTATGATGCAATATGAATTTTTACATTAGTGACCTTAAAAATAAATGCAATTTTTGCACAGGGCATGGAATTTGGAAATAGCATTTAAATTTCAAAGGTTTTTGGAGTTTTATTTGAATAGTTCATGAGATCCATGTTTTGTTTTCCATAAATCTGAAACAGTGCTTTCTGTGTAATATAGTCTATGTGTCAAATCTCCTAGCAGAAATACCTAGGCCCATATTTATACTTTTTGACGCTAAACTGCGCTAACGCAGTTTAGCGTCAAAAAATTTAGCGCCGTCTAACGCCATTCTGAAGCGCCATGCGGGCGCCGTATTTATGGAATGGCGTTAGCCGGCGCTAGCAGACCGGCGCTGCCTGGTGTGCGTGGAAAAAAAACACGTAGACCAGGCAGCGCCGGCGTAGGGGGAAAATGGCGTTAGGGCGTCTTAAAATGGGGCAAGTCAGGTTGAGGCAAAAAAATCGCCACAACCCGATTTGCGCCATTATTTTCGACGCCCAGACGCTATTTAAATGACTCCTGTCTTAGTAAAGACAGGAGTCATGCCCCCTTGCCCAATGGCCATGCCCAGGGGACTTATGTCCCCTGGGCATGGCCATTGGGCATAGTGGCATATAGGGGGGCACAAATAAGGCCCCCCTATGCCACCCAAAAAAAATTAAAAAATATAAAAAATTATACTTACCTGAACTTACCTGAATGTCCCTGGGGTGGGTCCCTCCATCCTTGGGTGCCCTCTTGGGGTGGGCAGGGGTGGCAGGGGGGGTCCCTGGGGGCAGGGGAGGGCACCTGTGGGCTCATTTTGAGCCCACAGGCCCCTTAACGCCTACCCTGACCCAGGCGTTAAATAGTGGCGCAAATGCGGGGTTTTTTGACCCGCCACCTCCCGGGCGTGATTTTTGCCCGGGAGTATAAATACGATGCATTTGCGTCGCCGTCATTTTTTTAGACGGGAACGCCTTCCTTGCATCTCATTAACGCAAGGAAGGCGTTCACGCAAAAAAATGACGCTATTTGCCCATACTTTGGCGCTAGACGCGTCTAACGCCAAAGTATAAATATGGCGTTCGTTTTGCGCCGAATTTGCGTCGAAAAAAACGACGCTAATTCGGCGCAAATGTAGTATAAATACGGGCCCTAATGACCTGCACTCCTAAGTGACCTTCTTGGCCCAATATATGCTGTATAATCTATATAACATCATGTTTTGTATGGGTTTAATATGTTTATTTGTTGTATTTGATGAGATAATTTTTATCATGTAGATGCACATTATTCTGGCTTTAAAGCAACTGATATTTTTCACACTCAAAGATCAAACAACCTATGGGACCCAGACAGACACAGCACAGAGGTTGAGGGACATTGCTCGGGTCATCGAGAAACGATGCCAGCACAGAGCAATGTTGCATATGTGCAAACAGACTGCAGAGGATTCCGCAACACACATATGCCACCATTGTCGTTATGGCAATCAACCCCATGATTTTGGCAATTCTGTAGATTAACTACCTTAATATGCAGATGCACTACTAATGTGCAGATTGGGCTGTTTCACCACAGCGGTGATGTTGCATGGAGTCTTGCACAAACTACCAGCAGACTGTGGGAGGTGCAGACATCTAACACAGCCAGTTGGGACCAGTGGCGGCTGGCAATTTTAGGTGGGAGGGGGGCAGGCTGGCCGGAAGCACACTCAAGGCAGCAGTCACAACTTCGTCACGGAGTGGGATGGGGTCAGTGAGACTTCTGACCCCACCCCACTCTGTGACGAGGTGTCACTGATTGACACTCACCCTGGGCGCTTCAGGGCTTCAATCTGAAGTGCCCAGGTCGGAGCCAATGGGTGATGCTTCCCCTCATCACTGAGGGGGGGGCCTCGGGCACCTTTACTGAGCTGAGGAGGTCACACCCAGAGGAGCTGTGATCTCTTCAGCTCAGCAAAGTTCAGCTCAGGCAGCCAGGAGTCTGCGCAAATCACGCATGTCTCGCTCCTGGCTGCCTGAGCTGAACGTGAAGAATGTCTTCCAGGCTGACGTTTGCTCAGCCTACAAGCACTCTTCATGAGGGCCAAAAGGTGGGGGGGCAAGTCCCCTCTGCCCTAAAGGACGGGCCCCGCCTGGTGGAGACGGAAGGGTAGCAAGTGACAATGAGAAGGCATCCAGGGTAAGCGGTGTATCTGTATGGTGTGCAGTCTCTCTCAGCCACATAAAAAGTCACAGAGGTGAAGGATAAGAAGTGGCCCACTGCGTACTGCAGCGAACCAAACCACAGTAAGAGACTGGGACAAATTATTTTTCTTAAATGTTTGTTAACATGAAATGTATGTTTTATAATAATTTTCAATTATCAATAATGTGTCATATCATAACAAAGATCGTAGGTCATTTTCCATTATTATATAGTGGTCTTTATCATTTCATCCTGTCAATAAAAGAAAAATGTTGTTAAAACTGCATTGTCCTTGGTAATTAATAGACATTCTTCAGATGATATTTACATTAAAGGAAGTTGTTCCCTTCAGCACTTGTGGCCTCTTGCCCTGGAAGTAGGAGACAAGGAGACGCTTCATTATCGTCATCATCACAGTCATCACTTAGAGGATCCATTGGAAGACACTTTCTGATGGAAATATTGTCCAACATGTCACAGTTGGCAGTAATTTTGAACTTAAACCAGGATCATGTTCAGGAGTACAACCTAGGTGTCCACTCTATGATGTAACCATTTATTCAAACTATCTTTATTGAGTTTCAAACTTGCAAAACAGTACACTGGGTCCATTTTCCATCTCAGTTTAAATATTTGCTTAAATCAACAGTGCCATATTCAAGTTGGTTATCTATTTTGAATTGCAGCTTTAGCACTATTTTGTCTTTGTGGATCTGCATGGTCCAGTGACATTCCACTTGAACGCTTTCTCTCCCCTTACCAATCCTGTGTGTCCCCTTACCCTCATTCACAATGGTCGGTCAGCTTGTCCCTTGTGCCCCTCTTTCCAGTTCCCTCAATCAATCAATCAGGGGATTTGTATAGCACAACTAATCGCCTGTGAGGGTCTCAAGGTGCTGGGGGAAGGAGGAGGGGGAGGAAGGATCAGTCGAAGAGCCAGGTCTTGAGTTCCCTCGTGTGCTATCCCTCCTCACATGCATTGCCCTAATTAAGTTGTGACATTAGTCTGTCAGTCTCGGTCAGTTTCAGAGTCAGTCTCTGTGTGTTGGGAGCCTCCGGGAGTATCTAAGTCGGGTTCTCTGAGGCAGTCTACCAAAAGTGCCCAGGGTTCGGTCCCATCAAGTGAGCCCTGTACCCTACTTGCTTCCTGAAAGAGCACTGCAGTCTTGTATTCTGCACATTTGAGACGTTCTCATTTTCATTTAGCTAGGTTAGGTTCCCTGTGATCTTTCCAGTGCGTGGTTATTTTTCTTTTCCCCAAAACCAGGGCAAGGTCTGCAAATTTGTTGATACCTTTGCGATTGTGTGGACAAGGGTAACTTCCCAATTGGCATTCCAAGGGCATGTTCGGGATGAGCCTATGGGTGACTTCAATAATGGTCCTTGTTACTCCTTCCCAATCCCCGGCTAAGACTGGGCAGTCCCAGGTCATGTATAACAGTTTGGTTTCCTGTGTTTCCCATCTAGGACAAATTGCAGAAGCTGCGCAGAAATGCCTCACAAACTTCCTTGGGGTAAAGGAATTGCAATTGTGTGGACAAGGGTAACTTCCCAATAGGCATTCCAAGGGCATTCCCGGATGACTCTATTGGTGACTTCATTAAAGGTCATTCTCTAGGGCTTCTGCTTCCTGCCTTGTAATCGTCTGAAGGGTAGTATTTTGGATGAAAGCCTCTATCTGTTGAGGGGGCAATGTTGGAGAGGGGTGTATAGTGCGGCATAGTATTCAGCGAACCTGACATTCATGTTGGCCTGGGTGAATAGCTTGGTTCAGGTGTCTGCATCTATTTCAGGTCTGGGGGAGACTCTGGTAGTGGTATTTGCAAGCCATGCCATCAGCGTGCCAGCACTGTCTCTCTCCGCGTGGGCTCAAGTCATGTGTATTCGGTAGTCAAAGCAGTGTAATTTTTCTGTGTGTACTGCCAGTTGTTCCTTGCCTTCTAATATTTGTTGTGTAATGTCCGGGTTTCTAGGCCTTTACCTTTCTAAGAATCTTACTACAGTTTCTGGTGTCTCAATGTCTTTCACAAGAGTTTGTTGCACTCCTACTACTTCTGCTACCTACCATACCCTAATGAAGGTCCTAAAGGCATCCCACTCCACTAGGAGAAAGGAGGCTGTGTCAGAGTTCAGTTCAAAGTATTCACTTATGGCATTTGCTATTGTTTGATGAAATACTGGGTCCTCCAGTGTTTCCACTCTGAGGCGTCAGTCCAGGATCTTCGGTAGTCCCTGTGCCAGTCTAGTGAGAGCAGCACTGGTTTGTGGTCTGTCATTCAACATAGATTTTCCACAGTCTGTACCCAATCTTGAACCTCAAGACAACACCGTAATGTGTCTAAGTGCACATGAAGATCACACATGCCCGAGCAATAGGAGTAATCTCTTATCCCAGGGTGTAGCTGTCTCCAGGTACCAGCCACCCCCAATTATGCTGCCATGTCTTAAAAGCTCGGCCGTGCAATGTAGTCTCTCAAGGCTGGATGGGATCTATCTAGGCACGGGTCCACTACACAGCTACAGCCGCCTCCCAGCAAAATGGGACCAGATGTATAGGACATTATGGTGCTGGTAAACCATCAAGGAAAGTTGTTTGATCAGTGTTGGGTGCCTACGCCCCCACCAATGTTAGATTCTGGCCCTTCAGTCTGCCTGACACCACTACGGGATCAAGCAGTGTTCTGGTCATCTGAAATGGGACCCCTTGTCTAACTCAAATGAGGACTCCCTTGGCGAAAGCAGAGTATGTTGTCCCATAAACCTTGCCCCACCATCTCTTCCGTATGGCCTCTCGTTCCATCAGGCCGAGGTGGGTTTCCTGCTGTATTACAATGTAGACCCCACGTCTCTTGAGATAAGCATATACCTTGTATCTTTTAGTCATGTTAATCAGCTCCTGACAATCCAACTAATAGACTGTAGTTTAGGGTGAGTGCCACGTTAGGCAGTTGCTGTCATGTTCCATTTCTCTCTTTAATGGCTTCTGGGCTAGCAGGCCATCAGGGGGCTCGGGCCCAGGAGGACCGGGGAAATTATCTGGCAGAGGGGCAGGGGCACACCCTTTTACAACACATAAGCTAAGAATACCCAACTCCCCAACCCCAGGACAAGAAGAAAACATCTCCCCATTCAAACATTCATTGCAACTAGCAACTTGTGTGCATACATCTATAGCACATGGCAGCTCTGGAGGGTAGGAGCACATGTAGCAGTGCCTCCCAGCTTCACATAATGCTATCCAGGTATTGTGGGTCTGTCCTGCCCATACCAGTTATTGCAGTGTCGAATAGGAGAATGTCTGATAAATTTGTCCCATTCTTCAGGCATAATTAAGCTGATGATTTTCAAATTATGTTGTCCAATGTTCCAGGAGTTATAATCAGCATCATGTCTCCTTAGCTGCTGGATGAAACTGATAATTGGTCTGATTCAGCATGTCCTACATCCTCCTCTCCCACTTCCGAAGAGTGGCCAGAACGCGTCCGCTGATTGCCACTACCACTTCTACTGCTTTCCGCTATTCATGCAGTGCCTGTAATCTCATTGGAGCCGTCTTAATCTTCCTTTTCTGCTTCTTTTTTGATGGGCCACGTGTCAATCTGGTACCAGCTGCTGAGGATTCTCCTTCTTGACCCATAAGAGTGTCAATCCAGTCCCAAAGTTGAGTGGGAAAATTAAAAACAAGGTTGCTCCCTCATTAACTATTCAGAAATTAGCCGAGAAGAGCATTGCGTATTGTATTCCTCATGCTCACAAGCACTTTTTGGAATCTAAAAAGGAAGCCCTCTGATGATGCAAAAGTCTGGGAAGATCATACAGTTCTCTACAGTTATTTATCCTTTCTGGTGGGAATGTTGCAATATATAGTCTGTGTCCCTGAAATGAATTAACCTGGCCACTACAGGTCTAGGGGGAGCCCCCAGCAGTGGCGTGTGTCCAGAAAGTTGACCATATTGTTGGTGGGGCCCTCTACGTGCTCCAGTAGTCCCACTATGCATAAGTTGTTCCTCCTGGCCCTGTTTTCTGCATCTCCTGCTCTGATCTCCAGAGTTTGTACTATGCCCTCTATTTGTGTCAGTCATTATCTCATAGAGTGCAATACTGGCATGTTTTCCTCAAGTGTTCTCCCTGTGGCCATCACATGTACAGTTAGCTGCCTGTGGTCCTCTCATATGAGTCTGTCATCAGCTGCCACCGTGTCTAACTTGAGTTCCAGGGCTTCACGGGAGGTGGCTATGGCTCTAGTACTGTGTCTAGGGTAGGGTCCTTGTGTCTCTCAGTAGAGTGTTCCACCCTCTTCTCCAATGTTGTTCCATCGATGTGTGTTGAACTCAGGGTTCGGAAGGCACAGTGATCAGTGGGGTCTTTCTTTTTATGCATTTTGCTCATGGTTCTGGTCAGGGGGGTTCCCCCCTAAGATTCTAAACATGAAGTGTTCAGGTCCACCCTCCCACTGGCGGTGGTCAAGTATCTAGCACCGTTCTGGGTTCAGGAGGATTTCCAGACTCTCCCATGCAATGGTCTTAGTTTTAGATGTAGCAAACAGTTGGGCTGTTTGAGGTTACAAAAATGCATTTTGGTATGAATCAAGTCCAATTTAAGATTCGATAACTTGTTACCGAATTGCAAATTGGATTTACGACTACATACCGATTCGGTATTAGGAAGGGCCGTCACTTGTATGTATGATTGTTTTGTGACTGTGAATGCGGTCGCAAAACAATCGCAGTTATCACCAATTTCAAGGGACCCCTTCTTCTTTGTGAATGCATGCAAAAACATTTTTTAAGAGCAGGCAGTGCTCCCACGGACCACTGTCTACTCTTAAAAAATGAAAAGAAAAGCATCCCATTTTCCTTTAAGGAAGACGGGCTGCATTTGAAAAAAAAAAAAGATTGCTTTATTTAAAAGCAATCACAGACATGGTAGTCCGCTGAGCCCAGCAGGCCACCATCCCTGTGGTTGTAGCTATTCACAATGGCTCACAAATTGCAACCTGCGTCATGAACATTAATATGGTAGGTTCATTTGCAAGCCCTTGCAAATTGTTATATGAAACTCCTGGAGTTTCATGCATTCCAATAGCGATTACTTAATTGCGATTTGTAAAACATTGCAATTTGGTTATCACTATTGGAAATCATGATACATCTGGCCCTTAGTGCCTACAATTACTTTTCCATTTTTCTAAGTTGTTGGCACTATAAGGGGGAGAAGAAGTGCTTGGAGTGGTAGCAAACTTGTACTAGTGAGAACCGCAGGCAGTGTCCAATGTTTTTCCCTATGTTGTAACCAGCAGGGAGTCCTTGCGCTCAGCCCCCCAAAGGGTGCTCTCTCTGTGCTCTGTGTGCTCTGGTCTCTTGAATATGAAGTGGCCCTTCATAGGCCAGGCCTCCTGTCAAAGCTCTTTTTTGTTATTTATTTATTATAATTTTTGGTTTTGTTGTTTCTCTTTTTTAATTTGTATTTCCTTTTATGTAGGTGTGGTGTCTCCTGAGGCCTTGTCGCTAGTGCCAAAGGTGAAAGGGTTGGCGTCAGCCACTCTCTCTTGCGGTTTCCCCTATCTGTTTTGCAGGCCTCGCTGGGCTGGAAGGATATACTCAAGTCCAGGGCGCCCGAGCCTCTCCAGTCGGACCTCGCTATTCCAGGCCAATTTCAATAAGGTGAGTGCGTGTGGCTGTTCATTGATCAGGGACCTCAGGGCGGAGGACAAGCTTTTTTCACTTGTCCCGGAGATCTCTGTTATCTTCGGGGTGGCTTCCACTTCTCCAAGGACCCACTGCCAATACCAGGTCCTGCTGCTCGTTCTCCTGTTTAGTGCCGCCATCACTGCAGCTTCGTTCACGCAATCCTGCAGTCACCAAGGAATGAATTTCGGACTCCCTGGCCTCATCCATCTTCCTCAGTATAGTTCTCCAGGTCTTGCCAGGGCTCCGTCACTGGTTGGGGAGGCTAATCTGCACCCTCCAGGTTGCCGCCAGTGCTGCTCTGGGCCACCATTTTGGTGAGTGGCCCTGTCTGTTTGGTGGGAGAGAAAACCTTACAAGGAGCCTCTGTTTGGGCAATTTCATGGTGTCACATTATCTCTGGGGTGAGCTCTGTCTGTACACTGGCTGGGATGGGCAGGATCTGTGCTCGGTATCCCCAGATGGCAGAGTTCGGCCAGGAGTGCTGAGTTCTGCGTCCTAATCCATTGGCGTCTAACCACGCCCCCCACTCTATGATGTATCTTACTTATTTGTGAGAAGCATTGTACCTCATTTGTCAAGGTGTACGTGGGTTGAAGTATGGTGGTTTTATGAACAGATGTAGGTTGTGCATGCTGTCACAGTGATTGTGATAATTATAATTTATGATAGTGATATATAGACAAATACATTTAGGGTATACAGTCTTAATTCATGTATATATATTTGGTACCAACTGTCGCCCAGCTGTCCTCTCAATTTCCGACCATGAATTGCAACATAACAAAAGATATAGGAGTCATGTGTGCTCCCTTGGTATCTCGCAACGAGGAGCCTGATTTAGATCTTGGCAGGACAACCGTCATCCCACCGCTGTAATGGTCTCAAGTACCCCATCAAGCTGACGGAGTTCCGACTGCCGTATTTAGATCTATGGCAGTTCAAACTCTGTCTGCGTCGACGGAGTGCACTCCATCATGCAACCAGTATCCCACAGCCGATACAGTGTGCTCCAGAGCTGCCATATAGTACTCCAACGCCGGCGGGACAGCAGGATTGCACAGACCATATTTAGATATCACAGTTCTGCTGGTGGTATACCAGAAGCGGTCCCCCTAAAGGCCGGAGTCCATCGCTGGATCCGTCCAGCATTGTACTATGATGGTGGCTATTGAATGGATGCTAGCAGCACACTCCTGATGTATATTGGCCAATTGTGAACAACTGCAAACCACACTATAAAAAAAAACAATTTCAGACCATGATCCTTTGCCATTTCAGTGCAGAACACCATTCTGATGCCCAGTCTGCCACTCAGGTGTCAGGTTCGTTCTCTGTTTTTTTTCATTCCTTTCATGTTTGATATTTCTGTAACTTTTGGGGCACTATATAATTTTTTTAGTTACTCACTATGGCAGGGAGGATGAATCCACATTTTACAGAGGGAGCATTGTTAGTCATGGTGGTGACATTATTACAGTAGAGCCACAGTTGTTTGGAGTCCAAGGACAAAATAGAACCATATCTCAGAAAAGGCAAAGTGGACCAGAATAGTTGACAGAGTGAATCTTGTAGCAAACAATCTGCACACACAGGATGAAATTAGGAAGAGGTGGAACAACCTGTGGGAGATAGAGCATTCACTGGTCTCCAAGCATTACCTGGAGGCCTAGAGTATTGGCGTGGTTCTACCAGACCCCCCCATGCAACATTTTCCCTGGGAGGAGAAGGCCTTGAAGTCCCTACATCCTGAAGGCTTGCCAGGGATCTCTGTTAGAGTGGAGACTTCTAAATTGAATTTAGTAACATTTCACTAATCACAAATTGAGTTTTTGCCCTTACGGCAGCTGTTTAGAATGTTTCAAGACCAATATCAAAACATATAAATCTAAACTTAATTAATCAAATATATCATTTATCCAAATTACTAGCAACATCATTTTATCATTCTTTTTAACAATGCTCAATATCTGTTCTCAGAATGTATGTTGTTCTTCATGGATTATCCCTTGCATTTGCCTAGTTTCTTGCTTTATTTAATAAACAAAAAAATGTTCCAATCTCCTTCTATTTGTACATGAAGGAATATTATTTGTAAATGTTCTTTTCACTTATTTACATCATTCAAATATGTGTGTACGTACTGTAAACGTGTTTATTGACACAGTAGATATGTTTAACTCACATTTTAATAAGTATTGTCAATGGTGATAACAAATGGCTACAACTACCATTTCTTTTGAAAACAATAGTGCAATGTGATCTTGTTCAATCTCTTTTTTTGTCCATTTATGTACATATGTCAAAATGTTATGCATTTGTCAATCACCATTTCCTGCTGTGTATGTTGTGTTGATCTAGTATGTTGTCACCTTCTTTTTCCTCCATTGAATTAATGTAATTACTTGCATAATTCATAGTCTGTTGAATCAAAGATTTCCAATCATGTTCTGTGGCATGCTGAATATAAGTTTTATTGATACACAATGTACTTTGCAGTGTTCACATGATGACCAATGCCATTAATTCTGCTAAGCTATATAATTGCTTTTTAGGCTGCTAGGCCTTGGAATGGTTTAGTTCTCAATTCTCCCCTCTACTGTGTTGGGCTGATTGTCTGGTACATGTAAAGACCACTTTCTAAATTACATTTTTCATTTCAGAAGATCTCTTCAACATTAGCACTGAAGTTTGCATCTGTGTTAATTAACCTGCATGTGTAATTTCAAACAAATCACTCAAAGGCCTAATCATTCTATTAATTATAATTTTTACTTTTAGATTGCTTCATTTATAGCCAAAAACACATTTTCAGTACAACTGATGCTTTTAATTTTATATTGTTTGGGCCAGTAGATGACCTTCAGCAACTGAAGATACCCCCAGGCCAGGATCAAACCTTGAGTGAGGACACCACTCCTGCAAGTCTGGGTGATGTGGAGCTGCGTGGTCCATCTGGTCTCTCTTGGCAGGCAGCTCCAGTGAGTCTCACTTTGCCCACACACACACACCTCCCAGCCCAGCTGCAACAAAACTTTAGCCAATGGATACCTCCACTTCCTGTGTCCAGAGGAATACTACAACCATCTTGTGCCCCCCCAGTTTTGGCTGCTGTTGAGCAAACAAGGGCACAGGGATGTTGGGAGAGGGGTAGTGGGAGGGAACCTGTAGACAAGCAATGTGAGGCCACTGGGTGCACTTTCACCCAGACCATCATCGACTGAGTCTTGGATGCACTACAGCAGTCCCATGACATAATGGGCCAGGCCCATACAGAGCTCCGGGACATGAAGCAGGTGCAGAGGGAGCACAATGTGGAGATGCAGAATCACAACTCAAATATGTGCTCCCTGACTGGAGTGGTGTTTGACTTTTACCATCACATGTGGAGGGCTTTTCTTGTACCATCTACCCCTGTCTGTGGCCTTCAACATCAGGACAAAATACACCTGACTCTGCAACAGACAAGCAGGCCCTGCCACAACAAGAAACTGCTTCCCCACCACAGTCCCTGCAAATGTGCCCCTTCCACCCCCAGGAGTAGACATTCATCCGGACCACCAGGAGAGGATGGCAAGACCTCCACCACCACCTCCAAGTAGACCCCAAACCTAATTTCATCCAGGGTGTGTCTACCCTTCATGCTGTGGACTATTTCATAGACACATTTACCTTTTTCTGTGGACAATTGCATTTTGTACATTGGACTTCAAACAATTTTAGTTCAACAAAAATAGTTTCATCCGTCATAATGGACTTTATTTATTTTTCCTTTGGTTTTATGTTTCAAATTATTTTTAGTTAATTTGTGTTTTTAAAATAAATTCAAATCTCACAAAGTGGTGTTGTATCTATTGTGGCGTTTCCTTTTTTATGTCTTCCTTCCAACATCATTTAAAAAACATATTAATCAATAAGATTCAAACAAAAATAAGATGTAACAATTAGGTTATGTGTTTCCCTATTCAAAAAAACGTAAAAAGAACAATAAAGCAGGAATCTCAATGGATTGGTGTCATACCTTTGTAAGTAACAACTCTTGGTCAAAATTGCAGATACTTTGTACAACCAATGCATAACCCAAATAATCTGTGTCATTTAGAATTTGACACTTCAAGATCTTGACACAATGGAAGAACGGGAAACTGGAGCCAGACATCCTGCCTCACAATAGGAATTCCACATCAATTACACCAATAGTCAAAATGATGGCAGTACTATATTTTGTAGCCACAGGGTCATTTCAATACACGGTGGCAGTATCTTGTGGAATGTCATAACCACCTTTCTGGGCTGTGCTACAAAACATTATTTCTATTTTGATGAGACATCAGCAGCTTCATACACATTAACACAAAATGAAGATTTAGCCAATGTGAAGGGAGATTAGTATGCTATGACTTAACATATACATGTGGTAAGAACAAGAAAAATATATATTGAGCAATACATTCTCATCCCATTGAAGATTCCTAAACTATAAAAATCAAATGATCCTATTGTCATGTTGTACTTACCAACAAGCCAGGCCCTCTCAGGTTCAAGTTGTAACATTTGCAGAGGTATGCCGCTGTTCCATAGTCCTAAGGAATCATGTGTTGATCCTGGGAAATGGGCACACATGCTTGAGATGTACAAATCTGGTAAGCAGACAACTTGCACATTGATTTCTTCTGATTGCGGTAGACCTGTTCACTGGCATTTGGTGGCACCAAGGCAATATATGTGCCATCAATTGTTCCAATCATAAGTGGTATGCCACCCAAAGCATAAACATCTCTCTTCACATTTGCAAAATCCTCTTGATGAATCTTTTGATGTGTTTCATCATTGAAGAAAGGACTTCTTGTAGCACACCACTGAAAGTTGGTTGTGATATGACTCCAGATACTGCCACAGTGTATTGGAAGGATCCTGTGGCCACAAAATGAAGTATCTCCATTAGGTTGACAATTGGTGTAATAGATGTGGTATTTCTATTTTGAGGTAGAAGATCTGGTTCCAGCTGCTGATATAAATCCAGTATAGTGTGCCTATTCAATCTGTTTTTTTTAATAAAAGTCTGTTCTTTTATGGTGGCAAGGTCTGGAAATTGTCGAAACACCCGAGGCTGTAGTCTCCTCACACTCTCTGGGCTCATATGCCTGCATAAAAAAATTCACAACATTTTAAAACATGTACAAATTTGTTTTTAGATAAATGACACAAATGTATTTTTCCAAAGATATGTATGGTTTCTTAACACATGTAAAATTGTTTTTTTATTTTTTACAATTATCTTGTTTTACATGTCTATTATTTAAAAAAATAAATATGTGTAAATAATACATTTGAAATGTATTATTTGGACATCATATATTTTAATTGTTTAAAAGAAATACCATAAATGGAAGTGTAAACAACATCACGTAACAATCACAATAACTCACTACATATAAATGTATTTTTTAAATTATTCAGTAACATTTGCATTTTGTATGTAGCCACCATTTTCAGTGATAGTGATGGACTAAACATTCACATACATACTATTTACCATCTAAAAAGGTGACTGCCTGACCTTGCCATCAGGACATTTGAAATCAGACGTTCACGGTGGAAGTTGACTGGGAAGTGGGTGGGAAACCCCGCAACTGACACCATTGGCTAACGTGTGTGAAAGCAAAGTAGGGAAGCCAATGGCTGTGTTCTTCGCCATTGACAATCACACACATCATGTACATGTACGACATGTACGCAGTGTTTCGAAAAATACTCACTTGACTTTTAACACTGCTGCCAACAAGACCTCCTCACCTTTTGCTGCTGTTTCTTACCACTGGGAGCCAGGATGCCCAGGAATATAGATGAAAGGGCCCCTGCCCTCTCACCAGAGGAGCTGGAGTTGCTGGCAACAGAGGTCCTCTCCCTCTACAGGCAGCTGTGTGGCCCAGGTATATGTTTAAAATGTACTTGTAAATCCGTCTAACTGTTTAGTTTTTTCAAACACAGCCTACAATGTCCCTTTGAGTTCCTTAGAGAAGTGTAGTCAGTGCAGTGAAGAGTCATTTATTTTTTACATTACATAAAGAAATTATGCTGTAAATTTGTATGCACCTTATGATTATAGACAACAACAAAATTAGCATGTGGTATGTGTTTTAAGCCCCACATTTTATTTGGTGTTTATATTGAGATATATATGCATATGTATGTATTTCATGTGAAAATGTAGAAATTTCACCTCATATAAAAATAGAGAACATATTATGGCCCTCATTACAACCCTGGCGGTCGGTGATAAAGTGGTGGTAATACCGCCAACAGGCTGGCGGGAAATACTGCCAAATTATGACCATGGCGGAAAGAGCTCAGACAGACAGACACTTTACCACACCGACCGCCAGGGCGGAATCAACAGCCACCATGGCGGTAGCCACCTACAGCCAGGTGGAAGCCGATGTACCGCCCACTGTATTATGACAGCCCAATCCGCCACCTTTACCGGGGCGGTACCAACAACATCAAAAGCCTGGCAGGAGCATTGCACAGAAGGGAAACTACTCATCATTGGAGACGCAGAAAACAAATACGCCGCCATGGAGCCTGATTTGCAGATCTTCCCAATGCTTTTCTATGTCCTGCTCCACCACAAACACCAACGACGAGGGGGAAGAGGACCACAGTGAGTACAGCCGCCTAGCACACAGGGAAGGGGGAGAGGAAAACGACAGTGACACACACATGCATAATACAACACCACTCACCCCCACCACTATACACACAATCAGATGCAGTAAGAAAATGTATTTACCCTGTACCCCTCAGGAATAATGCAAGGATAACACGAATAGATGAAAGTGAGTGTAATAATATAAATACATCAAAAATACGTACATCTAATCTGAAAGTATATACATATGTACAAATCAAGGGACACTGCCCAGTCCTCAATGTGCTTGGGCCACAGGGCCACATTACAGAATCCAATGCCCCACTTGTCTCCTGCAACAACACAGAGAGAACACTGCAGGGGCATCAGTTCGAAAATAGGCAGGCACCTCAGACGGAAGATGGTACAACACCACTGGTGCTGGAGGGGGCAACATGCCCTGTGCCCTTTGTCCTGGGGAGTGCAAGGCCACAGTCTCTCGGGTGGGTGACTTGCCCACTGGTCCTGGAGGGGGCCCTGTGATCTTCATCCTGGGGAGGATACGGTGAGTGGGTGCCATACCCACTGGTTCTGGAGGGGGTATCAAGCCCCGTGATGCAGATCTTGGGGAGTGCAATGTCACAGTCTCTCAGGTGGGTGTCATACCCACAGGATTTGCAGGGGGCAGGCTGCACAGCAGCCCATGGACACAGGACTATAGACTGTCTGGCGGCGGTGACAGCTGCTCAGTAGTGGTGGTGCTGCTGATGCTCCTGCTGGTGGTGGTGGAGGGAAGCTCCAGCCCATCCCCCTGCAGCCTCGGGTGGCTGCCCACTGCTGGTGGTGGTGCTGCTGTTGGTGGTGGGGGGAGGCTCCAGCCCATCCCCTGCAGCCTCGGACGGCTGCCCACTGGAGGTGGTGGTGCTTCTGATGCTGCTGTTGGTGGTGGTGGGGGGGAAGCTCCAGCCCATCCCCTGCAGCCTCAGATGGCTGCCCACTGTTGGTGGTGGTGCTGGTGCTGGTGGTGGTGCTGCTGGTGGTGCTGATGGTGGTGGGGGAAGCTCCAGCCCATCCACTGCAGCCTCAGACAGCTGCCCACTGCTGGTGGTGGTGCTGCTGCTGGTGGTGGGGGAGGCTCCAGCCCAGGACGGGGGGGGTAGGAAAGAGGTCAATGGTGGAGAGGCAAAGCTCCTTAGGGACATTGGCGTGGGAAGAGGGAGAAGGTTTGGGAATGGGAGTGGTTGTAGGAGGTGTCAGTCTGCTGTGTTTGGGTGTAGGTGCATGGGCTGGATGCTGTTGTGAGGTGGATGGCTGTTGGGGTCTGAGTGCTTGCGTTTGTGTTCTTTGGGAGGGGGACACAGACACAGTGGGAGAGGACACAGGGGACGCTTGCATGGCTGTGGGGTGGTGTCTGCCAGTGAGGTGTGTTCTGATAGGTGTGCTGGTGATGGCGGTAGTGGAGGAGGATGTAGTGCATGCAGGTGTGAGTGTAGACGGAACTGGGAGGGAGGTGAGAGAAGGAGGAGGAGAGGGACTGAGTGGAAATTGTGGATGTTGGACTGTCTGCATCTGGATGGTGTTTGTGTGAGTGCCTGTGGGATGAAGTGTGGTGCTTGTGTTTGCCTGTGCCACTCTTGTGTGTTGTCCTGTGTGCATGCTCATCTGCCTGTGTAATGGGGATAGGTTGAGGTTGAGGGGAATGGGATTGGGTAGAGGAAGTTGGAGGGGGGAGGATGGAAACAGGAACAATGGCTGCCATCAGTGAGGAGGCCAGAGCCTGGATTGATCTCTGTTGGGCCACCAAGCCAGTGTGAATGCCCTCCAGAAATGCATTGGTCTGTTGCATTTGGGCTACCAGCCCCTGGATGGCATTCACAATGGTTGACTGCCCAACAGAGATGGATCTCAGGAGGTCAATAGCCTCCTCACACTCAGAGCAGCAGGGCTAATTGGGGCAGGGCGCTGAGGTGCCTGGGGTGTAGGAGATTCCCACCCTCCTGGGTGAGCGGGCACAGGCAACTCGCTGAGGGGCTGCCGGGAGTGCGGTGCTGGTACGGGGGTGGCGGCTGTACCTGTAGCTGGGGTAGGCACAGAGGTGTCCGCCACCACCAGGGAGCTTCCAGCGGAGGATGTATCTGTGCCAAAACCGTCCCCTCCAGTCCCCACCGTGGTGCTCCCCTCGCCCTCCGTCCCACTGGTGCCCTCACCGTCGGTGGACTCCTGGGTCCTGTGGGATGCAGCTCCCTCCGTTGCCGGTGCTTCTGCTCCTCTGCCAGATGATGCTAATGCACATAAGGACAGGATGACAAAACAAAAAGGGGGGAGAGACAAAGGATACACTTGGTCAATGGCTGGTCAATGGCTGCACCTACACCACTGTTGGCATACACAGCACACTTACACACAAGGAAAACCCCCTACTCACTATGCAATGCACTACCAGTAACAATGCTAGTCACCAGGGCATGGGGAGGGACACATACCGCCAACTGCAGCATACCTGGGACCCACACAGCCCTGCCCAGTGGTATATGCCTATTAGCTAGGTTGGAGGAATATTTCATCAGAACCCTGGCCAACATGGGACCTACTCTGCAATGTCAGGCCTGGCTTGGGGGCACCCACAGACACACATCCCCCATCCGGATACCACCCCACCATGCATAAGTAGCAATGATGGGCACAGTACTCACCCCCTTGTGGCTGCTGTGATGCCCTCAAGCGCCCATCCAACTCTGGAGAGGCCACTGCCAGTATGCGGGCCATCACAGGGTCAGGGCTTGATGGGCACTCCTTCCTCATTGGGAGGCCATCCCCAGCTGTGCCTCTGCCATCTTCCGTGCCCAGCGTCTCAGGTCCTCCTACCGTTTCCTACAGTGGGTGCTCTGCCTGCCGTAGACCCCCAGGGTCTGCATGTCCTTGGCAATGGCACGCCATATCCCCTTCATTTGATGGGCGCTGACCTGCAGAGGAAATACACACAGGGAAAGGTATTAGTCAGACCGTCCTGGCTGTTACACTCATGGCCCACCATACCCCTTCCCATCCCCATTTGCACATACATGGCCCAGCACACAAGCTGCACGCCGCCCAGGGCCCATCCACTAACCCCCCCTACATGAGGCCTTCACACACACCACTCCATGCATTCATGCCCATGTATCGTGCTCACAGTGACTTCACCTGCTGGTCTGGAGGCCCATACAGCAGTCCGTACTGGGGTAGGACCCCATCCACTAGTCTCTCCAACTCCGTCGAGGTGAAGGCAGGGGCCCTTTCCCCAGTCACGGGCCATGGTGGGTTCCAGACACAGATCACAGCAGCACATGCAGTGTAGGTCCTCTCCTGTTAAAGGTAATCAGGTAGCAAGTGAGTGAACAGAAAGAAAAGGGCTGTGACGTCCACGGCGGTTGATACCGTCACCGCCGGTGTACATCACCATTTGCCACTGTACCCCATAGGGCCCAATATTATCCAATGAGACGTTGCACGGCTGTTCCCGACTGCCTTCCGCAACAGCGCACGTCAGCTGAATTACCTCACTTTCACCTGTCCCTCCATACAGGACAGGCGGACACCATTTCAGGGGGGGGGGTTCTGGCCATGGATCATAACTGTGTCACAGATCACAATTGTGCATGCAGGACAAATGCCACTAATACATTTAAAATTCACATTATGCATTGAACAGTAGAGGCTACAATGTACAGTTTATGACCAGCTCCTCACTCTTTTGCCCCATAGATTGCAACCGCTCAGGATGATTAGGTGATAGAGACATCCCCCGTGTACAGACCCCTGGTAGACTTGGCAACAATGGAGGACAAGCACATTATCCTCACCTATAGACTTGACTGGGCCACAATCACGGAGCTGTGTGCCCAACTGGAGCCTGACCTGAGATCTGCTATCGTTCACCCCACTGGGATCCCCCCTCTTGTGCAAGTCCTATCTGTGCTCCATTTCTTGGCAACTGGTTCTTTCCAAGTGACAGTGGGCTTGGCAGCAGGAATGTCACAGCCAATGTTTTCAAACGTGCTGACCAGAGTGTTGGCTGCCCTGATTAAACACATGTGCAGCTACATTGTTTTCTCCCAGGTAGAGGATTTGGCCACAATGCAGTCTGACTTCTATGCAATGGGACATATCCCCAACATCATTGGGGCGATTGATGGAACACATATTGCATTTGCCCCGCCCCGTCAAAATGAACAGGTCTTTAGAAATCAAAAAAGTTTTCACTCGATGAATGTCCAGATGGTGTGCCTGGCGGACCAGTTCATCTCCCACGTCAATGCTTAGTATCCTGGGTCTGTGCATGATGCCTTTATCCTGAGAAATAGCAGCATGCCAAATGTGATGGCCCAACTGCAGAGGCACAGGGTGTGGCTAATAGGTGAGCCCTGGTTCCTACCCAGTGGATGTGGGTATGGTGTGGGGCATAAGGGATAGTGTGTGGCTAACTGTTGTCCCTCAGTATTTGCCTGGTGACTCTGGTTACCCAACCTATCATGGCTACTGACCCCTGTGAGGAATCCCAGGACAAGGGCTGAGGAACGTTACAAATAGGCACATGGGTGAACAAGAAGGATCATTGAACGTACCTTTGGCCTCCTGAAGGTAAGGTTTCGGTGCCTCCATCTAACAGGTGGATCCCTGTGCTACTCACCGACGAAGGTCTGTCAGATAATCATGCCATGCTGCATGCTGCATGTAGCATAACCTTGCCTTGAGACGCCATATGCCGTTTCTGCAGGAGGAGGAGGCTGGAGAGGGCTGTGTGACAGCAGTGGACCCTGTGACAGTGAAGATGAGGAGGCAGAGGATGAGGACAACAGAACTGCAGCAATTAGACAATACTTCCAATGACACACAGGTAAGACAGTGTAACTTCACAATCCATTGTCATTTTTTTGTTTCACACTGTCACTGGCATGCTGTGAATTTCCACTTCTATGCCCATTCACCGTACCCTTTGACAACTCTTTTTGCAGATGTTGGTGCCCCACTATCACTCCTGGGGTGTTCTCTGCAGCCGTCTACAGGTCTTTTCTATGTAAACATTACCGTACAGTTGAATTGCAATGTGTAAACCTTGTTAAACAATTACCTACTTCAATTATTTGACATACTCCACACGTTTATTTTTTCAAAGTGTGTTTACTGCAGTGCTAAGAAGAATAAAGAGAAGTACAATGGGCTGGGGTGATGATGGGGGAAAGTTCAGGGTATAGTTCCAGTCTATTTGTAGCACAGATGCATTGTCCAAGGGGGCATAGGAAGGGGAGCAATGACAGTTCAAGGTGGACAGGGTGACAGAGTGGGACCCAAGGGTGACAATCAGGAGAGTCTTATTTCCTGGCTGGGGTCTTGGCAATAGTCTCTGCCTTCTGCCTGGATCGCAGGGAATGTTTGCGGGGTGGTTATCCTTCTGCGGGGGGTGCTGGTGGCCTGTTGGTCCTGTGGCGGGGCATCCTGTCCACTAACGACAGTGGAGGTGGAGGGCCGTTCAGTAGCCTTGCTAGTGGCAGGGGCCCACTGTTGTATGACTACCTCCCTCATAATGTTGGCCATGTCTGCCAGCACCCCTGTTGCCAGCACCCCTGCAATGGAGACCAGGGTAGTGTTAATGGCCTTCAAGCCCTCCCTGATCCCGTGGTACTGTCCCTCCTGCAGCCGCCTGTTCTCCGGCACGTTGTCCAGGATCTGGCCCAGCATATCCTGGGAATGTTGGTATGCTCCCAGGATCTCAGTGAGTGCCTCCTGGAGAGTCGGTTCCCTAGGCCTGTCCTCCCCCTGGTGCACAGCAGTCCTCCCAGCTTCCCTGTTGTCCTGTGCCTCTGTCCCCTGAACCCTGTGCCCACTGCCACCTACCCCAGATCCCTGATTGTCTTGGGTATGAGGTGTACCCTGGGGTCCCCGTAGTGGTGGACACACTGCTGATTGGCGTGTCCTGAGGACAGAGGTATGGGTCTGCTGGGTGGGTACTGTGGTGGTGTTTCCTGAGGGAGGAGGCTCTGTGGTAGTGTGTGACTGTGCCTGGGTTACCGACTGTCCGGAGGTCCCTGATGGGCCAGGTTGGTCATCCAGATCCAAGCGAGCAGAGTCCCTATCATCACTGTGGGGGGACTGGATAGTGCTGACTCCTCTTCTCCGGTGACATTGGCTGGGATACCCGTGGGGATGTAAATGGAGTATTATTTGTTCTGTGTGTGACATATTGTGCATGGCTAGGTTGCTCTCTATGGTTGTAATTGCCCTGGCAGCTTTACCTTGTGTGAGTTGTTATGTGGTGGGCTAGCTGATTGTCTCTAGTGTGCATGCTTTAGTGATAGGTGTTCATGCAGGTCTGTGAGTGGTGTCCATGCATTGGTATGGCATGCAGGGCTTGGCATTGGGATGTGTGGGTTGTGCTGGTGCGGTGAGTGGGTAGTGGTGGAGTGATGGGTGTGAGGGTGGGGGTATGTGATGGCATGCAGGTAGGGGGGTGAAAGTAGTGAAGAGTTGACTTACAGAGTCCAGTCCTCCTGCTACTCCTGCCAGGCCCTCAGGATGCATGATTGGCAAGACTTGCTCCTCCCATGCTGTTAGTTGTGGGGGAGGAGATGGGGGTCCACCGCCAGTCCTCTGTACTGCGAGCTGGTGTCTTGCAGCAATGGAACATACCTTCCCCCGTAGGCCGTTCCACCTCTTCTTGATGTCATCCCTTGTTCTGGGGTGCTGTCCTACGGTGTTGACCCTGTCCAAGATCCTCCACCATAGCTCCATCTTCCTTGCAATGGATGTCGGCTGCACCTGTGATCCAAATAGCTGTGGCTCTACCCTGATGATTTCCTCCACCATGACCCTTAGCTCCTCCTCAGAGAATATGGTGTGTTGTTGTGGTGCCATCATAGGTGTTGTGTGAGTAGTGTGGGTGAGGGTGTGTAGGGTGATGTGTTGGGGTGTGTGTTGTGAGGTGCGTGGTTGGTGTATAGGTGGTGGTGGTGTGCGTCTCCGGTCTTGTTGTGGTGTTTGTCTTGTGCCAATGGTTTGTATTCGTAAGGGTTGTGGGTAATGTGGGTGTGCGTTTTATAGTGGTGTAGGTGTAAAGGTGTGGTGTGTGTATGTGTGTCAGGTGTGTGTTGTTTGAATTGTCCAATGTGGTGTTGTTTTGTTTGAGTGTGTGTATTTTGAGCGCAGCGGTATGTACAGCCAATGGTTTACCGCCATTGAATGTCCGAATGATTCGTGGGGCATAATGTGGTGGGCGTAGTTCTGTTGACATAATGGTGTGGGTTTGGATACCACCAGTTTATCACTGACTGTTGGTGTGGCGAACTTGTGTTTGTGGCTGAATAGTGACTGATTGGTGTGTGTGTCATAATATGGTGAACGGATATCTGCGGCCGCCGCGGTATGCTGGCGGCAGTCAGCATGGTGGTAAGTGGGATTTACCGCCAATGTCATAATGAGGGCCTATATCTCATTTACAACTGTCTATATATATCCTCTTTTACATACCACCTTCAGAGTAGCTCACAGCCTTGAAGCTTTTTCTCAAATGAGTACAAGTTCATATTTTCATTTCAAAGTTAAGGAAAGGCTGTGTTCATGTGACACCATGATCATCAGGCTGCACATAGCAGGGCCTGACAATGAGCAGCGCTCAGTCAGTTTTGTGGCCAGGATGGGGCTGAGTCAAAGAGGTGAACAACTGATGCACAGAGGTATTGTGCTCTTAGAAAGAATTCCTTGTCAACTCTAAATTGGAGTTGTGAACAAAACAACGCTTCTCAATGCTTTTAAATGGAAGAAAAATGAAGTGGAGTGTTACTAATTACTTAAGCAATCAAAATTGTACAGACTTTCAGTCACACGTACAAAAATATCCCCTTCATATGCACACATGTGCGGTAGAGACTCTCATTATAGTAACAGGACTGCTGGATATGGGTGGTAGCACTACCAAGCATGGGGGTCTGAGTTTGATCCTGCGCTGTGTGACAGCTGTTGGCCTAACACTTCCGGCCAGCAGAGTAAAAAGTGATTTGTGGCAGCCCTTAGCATGACATCTGGATTTCTGAGGGAAATCGTGGTGGATCAGATCTTACCCCTTTCTCTCAGTCACATAAGTCTCACATATACAAAGGCAAAACACAAGCAGTACTAGGTTCAATAATAATTGAATTAACTGCATTCTATGTAAAAAGGCATGTATTGGGTTTATAAGGATGATAAAGCATTATAAAAGCATGGCAGTGACAAGCAAAGTGGATCATAGAAAAAGTCTCACCATACTGTCAATGTTTCTAGAATCCCTACCTGCACTACTAAGATTCTATACAAGAGCATGACAGTGTGAGCCCTAATCCATCCATCAGGCCCCCGAAAGGAACCCATCCCCCATACATATGATTGTAGGTAAAGAAGAGGACTGTGGGTCAACTGAGAACCCTCCCACATGGATGGAGAGAAGGCGTCAAGTCTCAGCAGAAACTGCAAAGGCGACATGCAGCATACGTTCGCAACCGGTCGGAATTCCTCTCTATTGTGTAGGGGGCAGTGCGGTGTTTTATAATAACACATCTGGTGTTCTTAGAAAACTACCCTGAAGTGACAACATGTATGTTTCTGTGTATGAGAGCTGGGGATATGATGAACACTTTGTGCTGGCAATAACTTGTAACTTATCATGTTCAGCCTTAAATGAAGCACAGAATGGAAATGTTGTGCAGAGAAAAGAATAACAGAATTCTGTGCAAAATGACAAGCTGATAAAATAATAACAACATCTTGACTAAAATAAAGCTTTTGCTAAAATAATAATAAGAATAAAATTGCATGTATCGGAGTGAAAGGGCACAAGCTTCAGGCCTAGGCTAAAATAAAGTGTCTGTGTAAAGCTAAAGTAAACTCATGACATGTTCATACATCACAAAAGACCACACTCTCACTGACAATCATGGCAGCCCTTTCTTATTGCCCTTAGTCATGGAGTTCAGTTCAAACCATAGCATCTGGCTCTATGGACATAAGCGTTCAAGTCACTGTAGCTGGGCATAGGCGTGGCTGGTTACAATGCATAAGTTGTTTAGTCTTCAGTATTTTACAATGCTATTCACTGATGCAAAGTAGCTCTCATTACAGAAAATGTAGGAAAATGGCCTAGATGATAACATTGGCCTGGTTTATTGTATTTAGGGAATTACTAGGGATAAGGGTTGTCAACAGGTTACGACAAAAGTATAATTTGTTGTCATATTGTGGCAAAATGAAAGATAAAAATATATTGTGTAGTAACTCTTGGCTAACACTTGGCATTGATGTAGTAGAATTGTTTTACATCAATATTGACAAACAAGAAGTCACAAAACAATTCTTTCTTCCTTCATTTCTTGTTTCCATACAGGTCAACACCCATCAGAAAAAGTAGATCTGGAAGGCCATCGCCAAGAAGGTGCCAAGAATGTGCGATCCCTGGGGTCTACAACCAATGCACTATCCACTGCTGGAAGAGGTGGAAGAACCTACAATGCTGGACCAAGAAGTCATCAGAAGTCCAGCTCAGCAAGTCCTCCCAACGTGGGAAGCTTGTGAACAGCACCTTGACCCCCATAATGGCCAGCATACTTGTGGTGGCTTATTTGGACCTTGATGGGCAGTTGAGAGCCCAACAGTAGCATCAAGGGGGTAAGTTCTAGTGTGCATTTAACATGTAAAATAACTAATGTTTCTTACAGCAACTCATTTTGCCACCAACATTAAGGTTGAAGTATGTCCAATGTAGAAAAGAGTTCTTGAAGGTGTAAGCTTTGCACAACATGTATGATGATGTGTTTTGTAGATTACATTTTGTGAAAAGATACAACCTGATTTGTGTTAACTACCAAAGGACTGGTTTGAGCAGACATATGCCTGCCTAAACAACAAATATACATCAGGTGGTGTGATGTTTGACAGATAGTTGTACAAAACAGGACACAAGTCTTTTTTGTGTCAGGTGTGATGCTCCTTCACTGTTGTGAATGATGGTACTTCAGCCCTATTACAGGTGACATAAGTTGGTTTTATACACAAACAAGTGTGAGCATGCGAGCCAAAATGACTAGTAACTTCAGATTAAATGGCTATTTTTTTGATTCAAAACAAATCCCAAATGTATTTTAAATCAAAATACTATTTCATTCACGTTAAAAGTGCCTGATTTGCATGATTTATTTCTCCTTTACAAAAATGCATGTAAGCTAGTCTGTCTTGTGAAAAATGATTGTGATAGGCATGCAAGTTTTGGAAAAACACAGGCAGGAATATGTACATATTGGTGACAGAGTATCACATACCATTAAACATTTTACAGTGTTGTTTGTTATGTCCAGATGATCATTCAATTATGATGGAAAATGGGATACTTCAAGGGACTTTTGTAGATGGAAGGTTCCATCATATATATGTTGGAATAACCCATATGAGAAACTCAATATCAGGCCCAGATCATGACTCGTTTTGAAAATGTAGAAATGTACCAACGTGTAATCTGTAGCATATTGTAAAATGCATGTAAATCTTTGATGAAAAAATTATATATGGATCATTGTATGTCATGTTTACTGTGATGATGTACCATGTTTTGCCTAAAGTGAAAGCCAGTATATTTTGTAAAATTACAGAATGGTAAAATACTTCAAATAACTAGAAGTATTTAGGAGTCAAATGGGAAATGTGTTTGCTCTGTACTGAAATGAACTAGAAATGTATCAAAGTATATGTACTTACTGATGCTATAGAATAAATATGTCAATCCACCATAATATGCTTTTCTTAAAATCATCAACAGCATAGGCCTCTTCTTAGTGTGTGATACATTGATAAGCGTCTTCAGTACAGTCACCATATAATCTTTTCACATTATAAATATACTTTATTCACTTGTAGTAAGTGTTGCCATTGTGAAATGCACAAATGCACAAGGAAACGTTTGTTTATACAAATATTGGTACAACATTGCAGTATTTGTTGACACTCATTGATTCATATGTTTCTTTTTCTGAATGAAAATAATGCAGATTTGTGGGCCTTGTAAAGACACTGTACAAATGTTCTTTTGGGTTTATATAATTTTTGGTGACATAAGTTCATAATTCTAAACAACAAAACAACAAAGCCCAACTATTCAGAGGTGTTAAGCAGTTCCTGCAGAGAAATTAATATGGATATAAGACAAGGTCATGCATGATATAGAAGCAATCATGGCGAATTACAAAACCAAATGGTTTCTTAAAATGTTAATAAAGAACCAAATGATAAATGATAAATGATAAATGATAATAAAGAACCAAAGTTTGACAGCTTTGAAGCAGGTGAAATATGAAAACTTAAAAAGTGTTTTGTGATCTGTTCTATTTCCACAGATACAATAAAACTATTGTGTATGTCATTTCAGCATTATGAGGAGCTGGGGAAGCAGCGTTTTGGGTGTTGAGACCACAGACACCAAGGGACCCAGTGGCATGAAGGGTGAGGGGGCTGGACTGGAGGCCACCAGCTCACCTTCAACATCTTTTGAGGCCTTCACAAGCGACCAGTCCCTAGTGGTGGCACACCCTACAGCAAGTGTTTCACCTACATACTTGTCCGCCACCCAGAGAACCATCTCCTCCCTCCATCTTCCTTCCCTCAGTTGGTCAAACCTGCCCCCCTAAAAGGGGTGGCGTCTCCTTCGCTACAGGCTCCTCACCTCCTGCCCCATCCCCCTGACTGGGCTGAGTGAGGAGGCTAATGACCTCTTACAGAACATCTCTGTAGGCCAAAATCAAAGAATACCAGGGCACACCATAAGAAGTACGAGAATTAGTTCCAAAGTGGAAAGAAGAGTCCAAAGTCCAAACAGTGTCTAGAGGTTGATGAGGATTTTATTCCTTGTAGATAAAGTATAGTCTGCAAACAGCGGGCACGTGTTTCGTCACATGGACTTTCTCAAGGCTGTAGGTCAAAAATCATGGACACAGAACAATACAATCAACATATGGTAATGAATGATAACAGGAGATTAACAACCTCAAACGAGAGTTGAAAAAGAAATATGAATATAGAGATAGGGAAAGATAGGTGAACCAGAAGAAACGAGTAGAGGAAATACTATGAGAAGACAAAAATGTTGTCCTAGAAGTAAGGTTTCTCAAAATGGAGGGAGAGATGAATGAGCGAGCAAGGGTAAGAGATGAGTCAATTGCCGTGAGTCATCGATACCAGTGTGGAAAACAGTACAACATTATGAAACGTGAAAGGGGAGAGGAAATAAAGGTATCACCCACACTCACCCAAAGAACACACACCTAGGAAGAAACACCCCCCCAAATGTACACAACATACACCAGACCAATAGGCAACTGCAACCTCAAAAGACACACACACACATCATCCACTGCCACTCCCTCTATCTCCCAAACCCAACTCCCTGCTGACTATCCTACCTGTTTTCCCCAAAAAGATTTTTTTCAACCTTGCCTTGACCCCTTCCAAATCCCAATCCACCCCTCCCAAATGCAAAAGCCACTCCTTCCAATCCCATACCCAAAACCACCTCCCCCAAAGTCAAAACTATCCCTCCTAAACCAGAAACCAGCCGCCGAAAACCAAGACCACCACTCCCAAACCCAACCCCCCTCCAAAGAGTGTGTGCCCACTAGATGCCCCTTCCTGAGGAGGTTTCCTTTGTCAGTTGTTAAGAAGGCAAGTTTAATGCTACAGCGCAACAGTGCACTGGACATTATTGACTATTGGAGTGCCATTTATTGTTATTTTCAATTTGAGAGATGTATCTCATTGGGTTTTGATTTCACCAAATATATACTGACATTAATTTTCCTTGGTAATCGTTTGATTCCTAGCAATGTTTCTGACTAAAATGTGAAGTACATATTTTTATTTATCATTATGGCAGAAAAACAACATTTTTTAATGTTTACTTTGTTAAGTGCATACACTGGTTGAATAGTATGTGTTGGTCATTTGGATTTAGGTGCAGCTATTCATCATGGTAATGGACACATGTAGCAAGAAATAGATGTTTGAAATTATTTTTGGAAGTGTTACTACAGTTGTGTTTATTTCACCTTGATTACTGCATCCATTACACCTTAAACTAGTATGAGACTATTGAATTTGGATACAATATAGGACTTGCACCGGACAAGGAGAAAATGTTTCATGGATGAATATGTGGAATGATTCAAATTTAGGACTGACATTTATTTAACAGGTAATTGATAAGGTAAAGTTTACACCTTGTCTAGTGCAATGTCTACATCATGTTACTTTGCACTTATCCCAATGAAGTGCAATGCATGTTTTTAATGTGACAATTTCCAAAACTTATTTAAACACACCTTTTGATTTTTTATTGATATCCTTTTTTGAGTAAGTGAACATTTTTTTGAAGGCAGCTTACACTAAATCTAAAAATGCAATTTGATTATACAAGTGTGTTTCCTTAAATTACTCAAACGACAACTGGTACACATATGCATTGCGCATTGTTATGCTAGTGATTGTAAGAGAGATTTAAAAATGCAGGAGTCCAGTGCAAATATTAATAGGAAAGTCAAAACGTAACAAGTAGATTCCGGCCACATCAGTGTTGATTCTGTTCATCATCAAGCAGCAGCAGCAAAGGCAGTACTTGGATGATCGGGTCCATGGCAGAAAAGGAAGTGGGAAAGCGAGAAATGGTGAGTTTCTGTCTTATATCCCTTTAAAACTGCCAACTCAGGTGTGGAGGTTTCCCGCTAGTTTCCCGCTACAGTCACATTGTCAGCAGGAAGGCACATCATGAGTGGCTGGCGGACCAGCGGCACTCCAACTGACTTTTGTCTGTCAAACCACCAGCATGTAAATAGAGTGGTTGGACTGCCTAGTAGGCGGACAGGGAATCCGTGGAAAAAATGTCAGCTGCACCATTACCGCCAATATCTGAATCAGGCCCTAGGTCAGCAATTAGGCAGGTGGCACTGCACACCATCTGTATATTCATGGAGTGCTTGCACTTCTGATTTTGGTACATGTATCCATAATCCTCATTAGGTTTAGAATTACTTGCTTACTAAACCTATATATAGTGTACACCTCCTCATGTTTTGTGGGCAAATAGGGTCCCCATCTCTCTGAAAATTCTCTGTTTCCTCCTCTTTTGCTGGACTTCTATGATATACATCTTTCTCAATGTAGCATATAGTGCGGACATTAGAGAACTTTGCAGTGCAGTTGCTGCCATTATGAATGTTTACAACGCAGTGTGGTTGAGCTTATTATACCTTGCATCTGCTTACCACCTCCTTTCGTTTGATGGCCATGTACACCAGCAATTTGCTGTGTTTGCAGTTTGCAAATGATTGGTCCATCAGATTTGCGAATCCTTATTTGGTAATCTCAAATTACTATTTGCCAAACGTAGTTCCATTTAAAGAAATCGCCTGTCAATCGTTATGCTGTGCTATTTTTATGAAACATTGATTTCCAATGAAACATCGATTTCCAATGATTTCCATTGATTTCCAATGTTCAGAGATGGCCTATTTTACAGTTGCAAACTAGTTTACAATTTACAATTATTTTGCAGGTCACAAATTGATCGTACATCAATCCCCTAGTCTCTATTACTCTTTTGTCAATCTGTGACTTATCTTCTGCTTAAGGTACTCTCCTACAGAGAACTGTAAACTAGTAGACAGACTACATTGCAAACTGGACCCGTATTGACAAATCAGTTGGTCTGAAAATTGCACATCCATGGTTTGTGAATTGGAATTGTGCATCAGACGCTTAAATTCTACCTGAATAGCAAAATGGTCCCTGTAATGAAGTCTTAGGAGTTATCTCAAACTATTAGCACATGCCCCAATTATGGTGAACTTTTGATATGTTCAGGTAGCTTCTAAAATATCTCAGATAAAATAGCTTCTAAAATAGTCCGTTATCTACCTGGCCACTGTTCTTTTGATGGTAATAAACTAAATGGTCATTTGTCAGCTTTTCAACACATCGCTGGAATGCTCAACAAAGTACTGCCAAAATAAGGCTGTAATTGGATTATTAATATTAATTAACTGTTTTTAATATGTTATTGCATAAAAGGTGCTGGTATTAACATAAATAACATTTATTGTTTCATAATTTACATCTTTTTGAGTACTGCATGGAAATTAGGATACATTTATTAACTAGTACATTATAAGAATGAAATGGACACAGAAGTGAGAAATGGTGAGAAAAAATGAGTCCTAGGCATGGCCTTACACAGGGTTATGGCTTTGCTTGCTACAGCAATGTTATTCTGCCATTGTTCTGTATGTTTTCTAGAACTCACATCTCCAACCCAGTTTAATAGACTTTGCACGAGAGAAAGTGCTCTGGTCCTTTATTCACTGACGTTGACAAAACCCAGTACAGCAATCAAGTCTGTCACCCAAAGACAATGTAGTAAGACAGAACTCAATATTATTTTGTCTGCAACATACATAATATATCACAATTGCTATGCCAGTCAAATTCATTGCCACTTCCTCATTTGACAACTACTGATCCTTTATTTATTTTAGGAGACTTCTTGCCACATTCCATTATTCTTCCAGGACCCTTTCTCTGAGACGTCCTCTTTGAGGGCCTGATAGATATAACAATCTCTTCAGAGCCCAACAGCGAGGTCCTGTCTTGTTTTAGGACTTCAACAACACCTTTCAGCTTAATTGGAGTCTGCTCACTCTGGTTCCTTCAGGAACTAACAACAGAGACAGGCCAAATGAGGGCCTTACTGCTCTATCAACCTCCTCAGAACCCAACACTGAATTTGAGACCTCTTTCGGGACTTCACAACACTTATTGGTGTACAGCAGACATCCACACCAAACATATGTCTTGCTCTGTGAAAGCTATGACCTCCACTCTGTGGTGCAGCCAAAATACCACCAACAGCAAAGAGCACATAGACACCAGGAGAAGAACTGGAGATACTTGCATCTGTCAGACAAAGATATCTCCATGAAACAACTGCCCTCCCAAAGCAGGCAACATGCAAAAAAGATCAAATTTAGCCGCTAGACAAACACCATAAACAAGGCTTTCAAATAAAGCAAAACATTCTCTGAGGTCGCTAAAGACTGTGTTAGTCCCTTAGCACCTGCACACTCCCAGGATATAGAGGAGTCTTAATTCATTTAAGGAAATGATAGGACTAGACTGCACATTGAAAGCATAGGCCTGTCTTCAACACATCCTTATTGCCAGGAAAATGCACCAACATGTGTAGACTACAAATGCCTTCCAGAGGAAGCCTTACAAATATCCCCCTGTCTACAAAACCCATCTCATACATAGAAACCAATATCTATTCATCAGCTACACATAAGACCCTCCTCCTTGCTTCTTAAATTCTGCAAGAAGCCCGAAGAACTGGCATTTCGAGTAGTCCCACTGGGCCAAAGGTTTGGCTGAACTCACACATGCTCACTGCTCTACTAATCTGCATAACATAACTTTAATCATGAAATAACTATCATGGAGAGGATTGTCATCCACTACTAAACATCATTAACACATCTTTTCTTAAAGGCACGTTCCTTGATATGATATGAACTAGTCAGATGCCCCACCCCTTAAGAAACCATCCTATCCTGGGAATGATCAGGCTGTTGCAAACTATCATCTAGATAAAATGAAGCTAAACACCACCTACAGAACTACCTTCTCACCTTCAAGCAAATCTGTAGTGCAGAGAAAGCAAATATCCAAGTGGTCGGTAAAGGTCAGACACAGAGTGACTCCTGCCTACTTATCCTACTCAGGCTATCTGCAGCCTTTGCAATGTCCACTACAGGAGAATGCTTAACACTACAAAATAGTAATGGGTTTCAATGGGAACCGCAGTACAATGGTTCACAATTTACATGTTGAATAGGATCCTTTGAGTGAAAATGGGCTCTTCCATATACAAACCCATTTTCATAATTATGTGTTGCATCCTACACAGAGCCCCTGGGAAACCAGTTGGTTGACATGGATGTCAGCATTTGTCAATATGCAGCTTGTGCACAGTTCTAGGAGATGACCACCTTTAAGCATGGCATCTCAAAGTTGAAGAAGTGTGCTGCCCCTATCCAATCATAGAGGCCCTCAACCTCTCTCAAGGTGAATTTCACCAAAACGGAATTTGTTCATATTATCAATCAAACAAGCAGTTTCAAAAAATGGTGCATAAATGGCTCAGTCAGATAAACTTAACTGACATCACATCTAGGATAACTGGCAGCGCCAACCATCTGGACTTACAAGTTGACACTAACTTTTCCTTTGAAACATACATCCTGTGTCAGACTAAGACTGCCTGGCATCACTTACCCCTGTATTACTGAGTGAAGTTGTAACTCACAGAAGTTACCTTCAGAATGGCCATGTAGAAACGAATCCTATCTCACCTTGATGGTGACAGTGATCTGCTTCCCAGAGCCGTAGAAAGTCAACTGACTCCAATGAAGAGTATTCTTCTTTCTGCAGACCATCTCATCAGGGTCTTTAGACATTTTACAGTCATCACTGTTTCCAATGACTTTCTCATCATGGCCACATAACCTTCAAGACCTGCTGAATAACCTACAAACCAGTTAATTACCAACTATGGCATCCATTATCATGATCTCTTGAGAACAATACATGGTTCACAACAGCAACATTAGTAGTCCAACAACTATTTTAAAATGCAGGGAAGTACACACCAAATGGCAGGCCTTCCAAGCCTTTTTCCCCAGGATATGGAAGTCAACAGCTATCAAATCTTCAAACAACACTTTAGCACTGCAAAATCTCTCCACCATCCTGACAGCTCCAGCACACCCTTTGTGCAACTCCAGCTACCGCACACACCTTTGCCGTATTTACACTTTTTTCCCCTGTCATCCCTATTTTCCTGGATTTCCACTTTTGGCCATGTTTATAAGGCCCTGTGGCGCAGGTGCCTTGCAGCATCACTGGGAAGGGCCTGAAATGTGCTGTATTTACAAGATATGGTGCAATTCTGTCCTCTCTCCCTGTGCTGGCACAGAAATTACTGCTATGCACCAGGTGCAAGAGTGCCTGCGTTGTGGGGATGATAGTTTGTGTGCAGAAAGGGACACCTTCCTACACAAAAACAATCAATGGAGGTGCATTTTGCAGCACACATAGAAAGAGGAAACACTGGGGAGAAATAAAGATACTTCTCTCGGTTGCGTCACTCTTGCACCACCCCTGGGATGGCGTAGGCTTTTGAAGCATTCCCAGATTTACAAAACCTTGTAAATCTGCTGATGCATCAAAATCCATGGATGTTACATGGGTACACCCACGCAACACCAATAGAAACGCCTCCCTGATGCTAAGTAAGGCAACGCAGAGACTTGCGCTGCGTTGCCTTTCTCCATATCTACAAGGCCATGAAGAGCCACAGAGGGTGGCTTTGCGTGGCCCTGTACAAATGGGTCAGCAGCCTGCATCACTTTTAGTGATGCATGAGCAGCGCAGGCTGCTTCTAAATATGGGCCTTTATTTCTTTGTAGCTGGGCTTGTGCTATATAATACCAGCTGTATACATGCATACAAACATCATTCTGGTGACTGGCTCAGCACAATCTTTGACTCTTGGTTGCATTAGAATGTTCCTTTGTTTTGTCTCTGCCATGGCTTTTTGTCAAATTTCCTTGTCAAAGATTATGTTAATGCCATGTTTTTTGTCAGTTTGTTAAGTTTTTCAGATCAGACGTTTGTCTCCCAGCTCCATTAACAAATCTCACCCTTATTTTAGTATTGTACTTTAGTACAACCTTAACAATTCATGTGTGTATTGGAGGTATGTGCCAAGCAGTTCCAATGTTCTTGGCATACCCAGTACCCTTGAAAATCTGACTAGTTTTTTTAACTGAGAGGTTCCTCGATTTTACTCCTTGGAGTGAGCTTGGAGACTATTGAACGAATGTTTTTATACTATATGTGTGCTTATTGCGGAGTTATCTCATCCTTGATTGCGTTTACTGACCTCAGCTTAGTTCATGAATCCTAAAAGGTTCAGTGAAAGATTTCCATTTACCAGTCAGTACTAAGTAGTGATATTTGCTTAGACCTTCATCTCAATATTCAGTTATTTTTTCCATTCTGCATATAGGAAAGAAATTATCTGAAGGGACCTTTTGGTTTTGGAGTTGCAGCAATCATAGCTACATTTATACAATCGACTGTAACTTATTTTTCAAAATTGCTACTATCACCTGCACCAGCCAGGATTACCTGCTTGTCGTCACCACTCTGATTACATAGTTAGAAGCCTGAAAATGTTTATCAATACAGATGTTTATATCTGTTTCTTCGTTTAATGTTCTTGAATCGGAATGGTATTCTGGTATTCTGCTGCATGTGAGTTTAAATGAGCCTCTAAATTCCACAGGAATATCGATGGAAAGGAGTACCGGAATTTGGAATTTCCTGAGTGAAAAAAACGACAATTACATGAAAATGTATCGGGTTTCTGGGAGCTAGGTGGACCTGGCTGGAGGGGCATCCTGAATGCGGCCTCATTCATCCTTCGTTTTGACAACTGCTGTTAATCAAATGGAAACTGCCAACTCTGTCAGCTTTGGATATACAAAGCTGGAGTAAGGCATTATTCTGGTTCCTTTTTAGCTCTGTTTTTATATTGCCTGTTTCAAACTCACAACTCCAATACAACAACTTTAGAACATTATGCAATTTACATTCCTGAACAAATTCTAATTAGAACTTGTTGAAAGCTAAACAATCATGAGATTTTGAAGAACAACAATTTACAAGTATTCATTGTAATAGATTACATATAGATCAATTCCCACTTTACTTTAATAAAGACGAATAAGTAACGCCAATAAATCCAGTGTATAACTGAAGGTGCCTGAATGCTTCTGCTCATGCAGTCACTAGTTCATCCATCCATGTACTCATCACTCATGTCGAAACACATGCATCTAGTCATATCACATTGACTCATTCTTTCGTTCAGCAGTTGCCCTTCCACAATAACACACACACAAACTCACCAATCACTGCAGATTACCAGTCAGAATTATTGGTTTGGTTCGTGTTTGTAAGGTGGGTGACATCTCTTCTTGTACTGTGCGCCTGCTAGCCTGTGAGTATGCCAGACGATGATGTCAGGGTGTGTGACTGCTAATCGATTAGAGGTGTGAGTCTGCTCTTGGTAGTGCCAGACTGCAGGTACGTGAGGTGTTTAATAATGCTTCCCGTAGTATGTGATTGGTACTTTGGGAGCGTGTGAGAGTGCTTCTGGTAAAGTGCCACTGCTAATATGTCATGAGTGTGAGTATTGTTGGTATTTCAGGTGTTTTGCTTTAGCACCATATGTAGTTTAACATTGTGGTCATGGCTGAGGACACGTTGCATACATACTTAAAGGAGGACAAGTCTTACTCCTACGTTGCTGCAACAATCTTCCTTTGCTTGCGAGTCTTTCCAGTCTGCTTCGCGTGATAAAGCTGCCCAAAGTCTTGGTGAAACATTAATGACCCAGGCTGCCCATTTATTTAATTTTGAGAACTCTTGTCAAGTGGCTGCTTGCAGGCCACCCTCACTCACCAACCCCTTGCACTTATCGCTAATCCCCGTATTAAGTACACTCTCAATTGTGTGTCATTCATCACCAACCACCGGTTACACCAGTGTCTCGGCCCCCACGCCTTTAGTGATCACAGACATTGCCAGCTGTCAGAGTGAGTGGTGCCACAGTAGTGGCACTGTGGAAGACAAGCAGTAACAGGGCTGATTTCCTAGGAACTGGGAATAACAATGCAGCTGCATTCCAGTTCATGAGTGATTGGAGGAACTGGGTCAGGGGTACTGGGCTCGATTTGTGACAATTGGAGTCTTACCTTTGTCCAAAAGCCACTTTACTATTGGACACAAACTGAGCACCAACTATGCTCCTTTAGCAGTTGACCCTCAGCCCAGAACACACTGTGTGACGTTATGTGGGATAAAAAGTCAAAATTATGCAAAACATATATGAAATCGGTGCCCCATGAGAACATTTACTTTCATAAAGAGATCTGTGTAGGACGTTTTTCAGTTTTAAACAATATAAAGACCCTTCCTTTGGTGTTTGTCACAGGGTCGCATTAACAATGTCTCTATCAGTTATTACCAATTGACTACTCAAAAGGAAGTTGACACAACTGCTGCACAATCAAATGTTCATAAAAAAGATCAATAAAGGGATGGGATAAAAGCCCTGCGAAGCCGGAAGGAGGTGGTGTGGGGTACAAACACCTTACTCCACAAAGCACACAATAACATTAAATGAATGTCACGTATGGGACACTGTAAGTATAGTCAAGCAACAGACTGAAGACCATGTATCCTTTTTATGGATTCCCTTTTTATTTTGCTCTAGCGTATAGGTTTCTAATGGTAATTGTCTTCTTTTCTTCCTTCCAGGGTCAGGAGAACAGGACCACCATGGATGAATCGCCGCTCAGAGGGAAGAGAAAAGAGCCACAGTTAAGTATTTTATGTCCTGTCTTTCTAGTGTTTGTCATGGGGGGAAAACGCATGAGGGATGTCACTACTTCTTCGTATTCCACCACCATGTGCCGGATCCTCAGTTGTTTGACTTCTAACCATGCTTTGCTAGGCATCAGAAGACTGGCGGTCTTACACGGGTAATCCCTCTATGGATCAATCGCTCCCAACTCCGCCACCACCCATTTCCCAAATCCCAGTCATCCCCAGTATACATTCATGTAACAGGGTTAGCCACGCTCCTCCTGGAGTGTGGCGAGGTGGCTCGAGGTGACGGTGACCTCCAGGCGTCTGCTTTACTTCTCCGTCCATCTTCCTGACCTCGTTGTCAGTGGGGACTCGCAGTGGTAGGTCCTCCCTGGAAACACATCGAGCTTCAGCACCAGGTTTCCGCATCTGGTTCATCTTCGTAAGGGGAGAGCGAATCTCAATCCCCACAGAGAGTTCTTCTTCCTTCTTGTTCGCGCCTCCCTCCTCAAATAGCCAATCAGAATAAAGCTGAGAAACCACAGGGTCGAGTTCACGCCCGCCTTCTTCCTGTGTGAACGTCAGAGCCTTAAAGGGAAACGCATCCAAGGTAGACTGAAAAGAAACTAAAGGCGCATCTTGTGATGCAGATAACCTGGGGAAGGGCCAGGGTATTGACCCACCAATGCCCTCGTCCCCATCACAAGGAAGTAATCTCCAGTCCATGCCTTTGTGCTTTTACCTTTTACTTTTACTTTAGCTCACATGCAACTAAATGTACAATTACCAATGCACACAATGAAAACTAGACTTGCCAGGCCCCTCCTGAGCAAGAGATTTATATAAGGTCTCTCAGAATTGAATGATATTTGTCACACACTTCACAGTTCAAAAAACGTTCTATTTAATTTTCAGAGTTCATAATGCAAACTCCCTTCCCATTGCATTTGTCAGTGAGTTAGCAATGCAAAATCTTTATGGTTTTTGTCACAGTGTTCATAGTGTAAAATCCCTTCCTGCAATTAACTGTCCTTGTATATTACTATACAGACAGCCTTACCGTATTTCACACAAGTGTATGATAACAATGAAACAGTTATATACAATGACACAATGTCATAGGCATATTAACAGAATGACTAACCAAGAAAGAGCCCATAGAGAAAATGATCAACAAAGGACTGGAGCCAAAGCACAACACTCTGTTCTACTTCTGAGAATTTTATTGTGTTTAGACAAGCTCAGGCACAGTTAAGGTGATCTTTAGCAGGTCTAAAATGTTTGCACACATTTCCTAATGGCTGCATAAATATTCAGAACATATTTCTTATTTTGTTTTTGCAATTTGGGCTACACATTAGATTTTTCAGATTACTATATTTTGTGAAACCAAAAACATAAAAACATTCATCTATTACAGTGCAGAACTTCAAATAAATCAGTACAATAGCATGCAGTACAAAAGATTACATAAAGAATGTCAAATACACCAAAGGTAATGGGAGGAAAGCTTGAAATAAGTCTAACCACTGGTAAATTGCTCGAGGTATCATTCAAATCCATTGTTCTTTTGGGCAACATACCACCTCAGATTAGATCCACACACATGCAAAAGAGCAGGGCCACCTTTAGGGCAGTGTGACTGGTGCAGCCAGACCTGGCACTGAGCTCAGGGTGGGGGAGGGTGCTGTGTTTAGAAATACCTTATGAGTTTAAAAGCTCCTTCTGCAGTTCCTTGAGTGTTCATCAGTTTTAAGGCAACAATAACAATTTCTAAATAACACTAATGATTTATTTCCCTAAGGAGGGACATATGAGTTTTGGCTAGTAGCAGTTATGACTCTTCATAAAGTAGTGCAGATGGTTAACATGCTTGCTTCAAAGACTGTGTACCATACAGATCACAGAATTGTATTTTATGATAGTGCAGTGTGTTACTGCTTTTGTCACACAGATCCTTTCATTACTTGCAGTTCATAAATTACAATGTTACTATAGTACAGTGTACAGTGTACAGTACAGTATAGTACAGTGACCTATGAAATGCCATCAAAGACCTGCATGCAAACTATATGGTATAGGTTAGAATGTTATGTTTTTTTGCAGTCTTTCATTAGCCTAAGGTTGCTAAAAATGGTTTGTTTGGATGAAAATACATTCTTATTAGTAAAGCCAACTGCAACCACTCTGGTCTGTTTTAAATCTTGAGTTTGTGGTTCTCCAGACCAAACACTCTCAAAATATACTGCCTGCTCTGGATGAAATGTGATTACTACACCTCACCTCCTCATTGTTTTATGTAACATTTTCTATAGACGGATTTACACATGTATGATTCATTGTCCCTAACAATGTGTTTGTGATGTAAAGTGCTCTGGCACCCTACACTGGTATGAGTAATAGTATAAAATAAATACAATTCATGTGAGAAAGGGGCGATGGAGACATGAGGTGCACTGTTGAAGGGTGCTAGTGAGGGAATCTGTGGAGAAGGTTGTCTGACAGAATACTGAAGGAACAAATATTGTGTCAAAAATATTGAGGACCGAATACCGGGAAGGTAACTGCAATAAGGTAAGTATAGATTTACCATTCTTACCTTTATGTAACTTAAAAGTCTATATATCATCAAGGCACATATATCTGGAGTTAAGTATAGTTACATTTTGCTTACCCATAGAAACCTACCATTACATTATATTTGTCCCCAATATTCTTTCTCCAATATTTTGTCCAAACAATTTCTTTCTCCAATATTTTATGCAAACACCATGGAGAAGGAGGTCTTTGAGGGGGTGCCAACAAAGATTGTTGCACCAGACTCCACCAGTGCCAAACCAACCTGCAAAAGAGTATTGGTCTGACTCCAAGGGGAAATGTCCAGCTCAAACTGCTAAGCCAAGTCCTCTCTGAACTGGAACACAAGCACCCCAATACAAGATTCAGCATCATTGGACCTCTTCAGTTAGTTGTAGCTTGGCTTCACTGGGACAGTGAGCAAGAAAATTACATCTGGGCATACCAATGGCCGCTTATAGCATTACATCAAACACATAAAAGGTGACAGGAGGAAGCGTTGCAATACATTTAACCACTGACAATTGCTCAGTGTGAGAAATTAGGTTGTTGGTTAATTGGGGTGTAAACCCTGCTCAAGGAGCAGCCTCAGTCTCTACAGATAAAAACATGTTACCCCTTTGAGACTCACATACTCTGTACTTTGTTCTTTCATCAATCCCTTTAGCCCTTGTTCTGGCTAAACCACCGATAACACATTGAAGATGCTCTACTTTCTGATCGGTTGTTAGAGGTGGAAGAGGGGTAGCCATTGATCTTCTTAGTGGATAGGCCTTGGGTTTGGCTGTTGTCACTTTCTTAGAAGGCTCAAATTCTTGTTGTGGTTTCTGCTTTTTTTTTTACAACATTTATTTAAGGCTTTTTTCCATTGTATATGACTTCTAACACTTGCTGGTACAATGATACAATATTTGATCCTTTTCACTCATCAGTTTCAGTCTTTTGTGAACTTTGTCTTGGCATATTTCTACAGCATCACAAACTCTATTCCATCCAGCTACAGTTAATGTTAGTTTTTCTTATGGATTAGTTTGGCATGTGACACATTTTTCTTTGTTGACTTAGTCACTCTGTCAGGAGGTAAAGATAGTCTGCTCCCACCTGTTTCGATCATGTTTATGAATTTGAATCGATGGAAGATCTGAGACAAAAACAAAATCAAAATAAATTACCAATATGATGGCTACAATTCATCATTATAGAGACGCCATTTTGGAAAATGGTGGAAGGGTTGCTCTGAGGAGTTATTTTCTATTTCTATATGACTACTTGACCCTACAAAGCTATGTTTTGACACCAAAATGAAGTCTCATGGTTCCTGAAATATCATCTCTACAAGACATCCACCATGTTTTAAAAATGTTGTCCAGAGAAAATCAGCCCAGATTATCAATGTCTACCAAAGCTAAATTACTTCCCTAATGATAGAAAAACACAAATCAAAACTAAAAATCTCTGGGCAATAATTTTTTTAAGGAGGTATATCAAGGGCCCAGGACTAATAATAGCCCAGTTAACCCCTTGTTAACCCCTTGGTTAACTTGGTCTATGCTCGCTAGAAAGACCTATGCATCATTCAAAAATATTTTTACTATTCTCGACTCACCACCCTACTTTAAAATAAAAATAGGCATATTCAGGAGAACACCTTGATCTCAATTAATCTAGATCCAAAACCTAATTCCTATTTTCTTAGAACTGAAAACACTGGGTTAGGAACATGGCTGAGATGATATAGTTTTGAAGATCTATGTCTCTCCTGATTAAACTCCTGTCAAGCTTCTGTAAGCCCTTATTTTTGTAGTTTGTGGAGGACAGGTTGGTAGCTCATTTTCTTAAAATTCCAGCAAACCGTTACCATTCAATTTAGGTGCACAACATCTGGGCCAAACTACAGAGCCATCCACATTATGTTCATTTGATTTATGAAAGCTGTAACATTCTCTCTTTCAAAGGAGACCAGTAAACTTCAAATTCTAAGCAAAATATTGTCAGGCTACCAGAAGGTCTTGCTGGTAAATTCACCTGTTGTGTATTACCCGCCTCACAAAAAAAGAAACTAATGCAAGCAATAATATAATTAGAGCACCTCCTTTGCCACTTACTAAGTGTGTGAAGCTTTGGGCATACTGCTTTTCAAACATTGACATTTACTGTTCGATCTTTTAAAAAAAGGGAGTTCTTTTTTGTTTCCTGACTCAGGTTTTTCACACAACTGAAAAAAGATTAAAGTTTTGAGCCATAGAAAAAATACCCCAATTAAAGAATTTGTGAAAATATTTCTCAAAAGTACACTTGGACCTAGGTGTGTACCAGCAGTGGCGTAATATAGGCCCCACAGCCCCTGCAGTGCGGTTGGGCCCGATCCCCAGGGTGCCTGCTCAGCACAGAACCAAGGCCTGAGAGCTCCTGAATGAGTTCAGAGCGGGGACCCCTCAATGTACTTTGTAGGGGGGACCACTCAAGTTTTTTTATGCCATTATGTACCTAGCATGATCAGGGTAGCTTTTGTGTGGGTGGCCATACGGTAGGCAGAGGGAAGAAGTTATGGGTCATTCCCTAATTTGTGTTTCCCATTCAAATTATCAGTGGGGATGTTTGCCAGATGATAACTCAAAACCTTGTGGAAATGTTGGTGCAGGCATTGGTCTCAGCAATCTGTCTTATTTTTTATGTTTTAGTATGCATCTGACTTGAGATATTTGAAATATTCACAGAAGAATATTGACTTACTATGTTGACAGTTTCGTAAAGTGGTTCATAAACCAAAAATGTTATCTCAATTTGGTACCTGTGTAGGTGAGTATGGATTATCCTTTTAGCTGTGGTAGCCATTTCCCAGTTTTTGACCTGGGCTGAGGTTTGTAAGACTTTTTGTAAAACATTTTTTGCTTGTACCAACTCGAAGGATAGTGGTCATACCAAACTCCCAGGAGGATGAGGCAATTACCGAAAGGTCTAGGAATTGAAAATTCAACTTTATCAGAAGTAAAAATAGGTTTGGCTACATGGTCACAGCCTCCACTTTAAACCCAAACCAATAGGCACACTTGTACTTGTATGTATGACATGCAAGGCATGATCTGTCCCCAGTACCAATTTGTACTAGTACATAAGTAGTGTCAGTCATTGAACATATGTGGACCCATTCACAAACTGCATTTTATAGTATGTTTTGTAGTATTACAAAATGCTATTCACAACTCACAACTCACAAACTCAGGTGTGAAGTTTCCACCTCTGACTCTCCTATCTTTCCCAGGTCGCCCTAAATGTAAATGTATGATATTGTTTTAAATGTAAGAGGGACAGGGGAGTGGCTGAAAATAGGAAATACTATACTAAAGGGGAGGGCATGAGGGAGGAGTAAGAAATACTTAGTGGAGAGTCAGGGAGGGGTTTAAGGAGTGACGTCTTCCCAGCCACAAAAGAGTAAGTCCAATGCTATACATAAACTCTAATTCTAATGGTACAACAGGCAAAAAGAGAGCCAAAGCTGTAGTGTAGTACTTTAGTTCAGAGCTGAAATAAGTTGAGCATGACCCAAGGCTAACCACTGGTACTGTAAGACCCTCCCACACAAATCAATGGAGTTAGGGACTTAAAATAAAACCCCAAAGGAAATAATGTTAAATTAAATTAGATTAATTTAAATAGTTAGCAGCATAAATACATATAATTTAATGTTTAAAAAATATAAAAGTAGGACATATTTGTTAATTAATGTAAGCAGAAATGTGATCAAATATACTTAAATTACCTTTAATTATTGTGCACATTACTTTTAATAATTACTAATGTATAATACATTATTGAAAACAAATGTGTTTGTTTTATTTAACATTTACATGCATTTCATATTTAATAATAAAATAATTTAATATTGCTGTAGTTTATCGCAGTAGTGTATTTAAAATATTTACATAAAAATATTTTTATTGCTGTATATCCTAAAATATCTCTACAAATTTTTACAAGTTTAATTATCGTATTTACTTTTCCCTACGCTTTACCACAGGAAAACTGTAGTCGGTGTGGAGAGCTCCTTATGGTAAAGTGTGGAGAAAAGTAAAAATGTTTATGACACTTGTATAAATAAGTGGTACAATAAACGTTTAATTAAAGTAAGTGTTGTCATGCACTGCATTTACCACAATGCATCTGAGGTATGTGAGTGCTGGATGGAGATTGAACAATACTCCTATGGTAAATAATGTTGTAGAAATATTTATATATTAATTTCAAATGTAGAAATAAAGCAACTGATGTACAACATAGGATGAATCTGCAACTAACAGGTTATTTAATGTTTGAACGTGTTGAAACGTGGGCTTCTACAGCTTAGCTAATGATCCTTGCAACCAAATAATTGGAATGTACATTACAATGCGTACAACACTTGCAACACCCCTGGTGGTGAAATGTGTGGTTGTTCTGAACTCTACCCATCTCCAGATGAAATTCATTTCAACAGCAACCAATCATAGCCAGACTGACCACATGAAAGGAACCCACACACTAAACCTCTTTTCCTGCCTTCACTATGTTAGTGAACATCTTTGTAGGTTTGTTCCTTCCTACAGACATCCAGTCACAGTATCTCAGCAGAGGTACAATAGGGCACACACATACACAAGAGATTATTGAATACGCTTTTAAGGTTTCTAGTCACAATTCAGTTGTCCTGATCGTGCTGGGGGAAGGGTGTTGGTGGGGGCTTCTGTTCTCCTCAGATGTTGTCTGCAAAATGTCTTTAGCCTGTAGTCTGTTACTTTCATTACCACACAACGGGACTTGCATATAGATATTGACACTGACCTATGATCACATCTAGGAATGTGAGGTGGGGCCCAGAATATAGTTCAGGATATGCAGATGCTGGATTGGTTGGTCAACTCTTTTTTCTCTTGAGCTGCTAGTATGGTTATTTAATTTATGTGGTTTGACAGTGTTGTCAATGGTGAATGGGGGACATTGAATACCGTGACCGTACACACCATCCTGAGACAACTTTGTTTACTTCGCGCAGTGCTTCCAACTAACATGCTGTGCTCAATTTAAAAAAAGAGATCATCATCTGTTCCTAAAAAATGTAACACTTAAACAGACCAACATCCAAACTCAATATTTCATATGCAATGTTTAGGGTTTAGAGCAAACGTTATAAAATCAAAAACAAGCACACAAGTATTAGGTCCAGAAACCATCTCTGCTCACTTTTTATTACTCTTTTACATTTTTGGGTCTTGGACTACATGTGCAGTGTCTCCTTCCCACATGTGGAGATTCCGCCCAGTATATAGACGTTCTCCTCTGCACCCAGTGCTAAAAGTTTACACTCAGGGCAAATACTCTGCACTCAGGGTGGAAATCTTGACCGACTGATAATTAACAGGAAATTACATAACCGAACAGGATGTTGGCCATTTTATTTTCATTCTGAGCCATCCTCTCCTCCAAGAAGCATCCTCCTCCGTTCTGCTGCTTCTTCTAACAATTGCAACAATCTTACCCCAAAACCAATGTGGCTCAGGGACTTGAGGAGAAGGCCCCTTCTTTTTCTGAAACAGAATTGGGTATAATCGCAGAGGGGGGGTCATAGTCAGGAAGCTTCCTGGTGGACCTATCTTGTACAGCTGGAAGACTTTGAGCAGCAGAAAGGCAGTAAGTAGATGTATATTAGTATTTGGCACATAGGTGTGATAACGCGCCCCTTTATGACCAATTTATTCACTTTGGGACTCGTTTTAGGCCAATGAATCTTTTGACCCTGATAGAAGACACCTTAGGACGAGATAGCTAATCAACATGTCAATCAGTATATCAATAATGTCATCAATATTTACTACAACAATGCATTTCACCTTAGTTATTGACATTTAACAAGACTCAGAAACCACCATGACCTTTCAGTCATGAATAACCACCCAGTTTAGTATGAATTTTGTGATATTTATTCCCTATTGATTACAATTCTACTAGTAAGTTTATTAACCCCAAAACCTAGAAGCACATTAGCATAGTCACAATATGGCAACTCTGATAAGATTTCATCAAAGCAAGAATCACAAACATTAGAATATAGCAAGGCGTGAACATAGGTTATCCTTAGCAGAGTATCATTAGCACTTTATTCAACAAAGCATAGATTCAGTCATTTGTCTATTTGTGTCAGTTTAGTGAACCCTTAATTAACCTCGAATTAGCATTGGCATGTTGGGCTTCATGCAAAACAATTTAGTAACACCAATTTAGAAAACATCTAGCTATGTTCTCTGTTAAAGAAAAGCGGTTGGTACCTAGAAAGGAAAAGCAAACAGACAATCACAATTTCATTGTCATATAGTTACCCTCCAAGTTTGGGTCAGCACTCAGGTTCGGACTTCGTCTTCAGGACATCAGTTGGTTCGCCATCTGTCAGGAACACAGCTCAGGCAGAAGGGCACTTCCCTCATAAGGAGGTAAAGTGTAAACAGGCAATCTAAGGACAAGGATGGTTCTAATCTAAAATTATCAAGTCACTAAGCAAAGTGACGAAGTGTCTGGATCATAGCAAATCGCATCAATCTCTCCCCCAGTCTCTCTCCTAGTCTCCTATTCTCCATTCTCCTTCACTTCCTGGTGTCAAGGGTTTTTATCCCCTTTTTGTTGTACATTCCCCTAAAATTTGATTGGACAAGGGGTTGCACCCCACTATCTCCCTCCAATTAACTTTACATTAGCTCATCGAATTTGTCACCCCATGACAGTTCTCATGCATTTTATTGGTCCTTATGATCGACGTCTTTAGAGGTAGAATGCCCGGTGTAATTCCATCCTCTTGTAATTCTTTGCACATCTTCGGTCAGTGGCTCTATTGTCTGTACCGGTTTAGGCGACCTTGTACCTAACATTAATCTACACTGTTGCATTCAGCTAAAATATTTCTACAAGCAAGACGAACTACATGAGAACAGATCTACTATAGTTACATTCAGCTTCTAGTTTGAAGATAAAAACAAGAGTTCATGTCCTTTAGCAAGTCAGCACACTGCACGTTTAGAAAAACACATTTAATATGAGAGTCAGGCATCTAGGCCTCGACTCATGCTAACTAAGGCCTAAAAGATTTATTAGCAACACTTTAATAACATAACCATTAATAATTAGTGTAAAACCATCTTTAAATGTAATAATTAATCAACATTAGACATTTTTATTAGTCCCCGTATACATTGGTGGCCTCTCCCCGTGGGCACATTTCAAGTGCACGTTTTAGCAAACCATATTAATACAGTTTCTATGTAGCATTATTGTACATTAGTTCATAAACATTTCATGTTAATATAGATTATATAAACTACGCTCTCTCAGGTGCAAGGTGAGCTTTGAGAGTGCTATTCTGTCATGTGTTCACTGTGAGGTTCTTCATAAACATATTTATTCTATTTAACATGTTTTGATGTTGTATGAACATTTTGAAAGTTCACTTTTAATAACATTGTTTTTTTTCTTTGCCTTGATTACTAATCTGTTTTTGACATTATTGAAATGATGACATTGTGTACCTACACCTTACTTCTTAACAACTATACTTTTGTAATGTTTTACTTTCTAAGTTCACACAAATACTGAATAATGCATTACATGTCAAATAATACAGAGCAGTTAAGCCTCCTTTTCCCTGGCTTTGTTGGCAGGTTGGAAAAAGTATCCTTGAAGATATACAATGCATGAACATGTTGTCAACGTACATTTTCAATAGTTAAAAAATTATTTTGGGCATAACTCAACTGTTATCAGCCCTTTCTCCAACTTTGAATAGCTGACTCCACCGATATATTGTGAATTAGCAATTTCAAGGTTTGAAATTTTCCAAACATTTGCTTTCTGTATCTCTGTGTAATTTAAAATAAATTACACTTTGAAAATGAACAAAGAAGAAAACATACATATCACTATCCATTGTGGTAAATTCAACAGAAAACATTCATAAGAAGTGAAAGGTTAACACAGGTTTGTGGTGTGAAATGTGCACCATTTGATTTTTCAACAATTATGAGAATAATAAGTAAATACACTTATTGCTGGGGATTTCTCCTGATACTCTGCCTACTCAATGCCAGTTGTGAGAGTCTTTGAGACTGTGCTCATCTTCTGGACGTTAGTGCAGATGGTGGAGCAAGTGTCTGTGTAAAATCTTCTGCATGAGTTAGCTTTTAAGATTGACGGTGGCATTTGCAGAGCCATGGTGACTTACCCTTTCTTCCTTAAACATTCTCAGATGGTCTTTTTTTTCATCTTTGGTATGTCTTGGTAACATTTGACAACATTACCTAATATGAAAATCTGCCTGTCAATCATCTGAGGAAGTCCTTGAAGTGAGTTTTCACCCTCAAGCAGGGTAAACCCCCATTGCATGAATATCCTGCTGCACATCATCTTGTTCCTGGTAAAAGTGATCCTCCCAGCAGCTGGCATTATCCTATGTCAACACCCCCTACCACTGCATGCATGGCCATCTCAAGTGGCCAGCAGGTTCACCAGCACAGAAAGGGACGGCATGTGAAAGGCAATGGGTTGGAGACTGGTAAATGGGGAATACCTGCTGCTCAGCAGGGTGTGGTCACTTGCAGATGATTGAGGGAAGATCAAAGATGTATCTTTGTGGTAGGAGTGTGTAGGTTATTGTACATAGGGACCTGTAATGTTAGGGCTGTTTGAGGTGAGTGCTGTGAAGGCAGATGCAGCTTCTGTGACTGCTTGGCTAATGTCTGAGGACTGGCAATCCTCATGATTTAGAGGAGCACTCATTGCCAGACATGACGTGGTCTTTTTTAAGGTGTTATGTGTGGGTGCAACAATGCACTCTTCTTCCTCCAGTTCATCTTCCTCCTGGAGCAGCTCCTGCTCCTCCACTTTCTGCTCTTCTTGGTGAGCAGTGCTTAGTGCAGATAGTGTTGCTTGGAGAAGGATTGGAGTCTCTCCTCAGATTACTTGCCATCCTCTGCTTGTAGATTTCCCCAGTACCTGGAAAAGTACATTTTAACTGATTAAGTACATCACTTCCAGTTTTCCTTCAAATTCTCTGCCTACTACTATAATAAACATTGTTCTGCGAATAACAAATTAAGTTGGCATTATATGAGCCTAAGACAACATATACTGTTTGGAGCTCAGGGATGGGTGAGCTTATTGTACATCAACAATGTAAACTCACCAGCTCCAGCCACAGTGATTACTGTTTTGTAGAGTCTCTATGAGGTATGCTGCTGATCTTAGGTCCTAGTAAGTGATGTTCCCAATGTATGTCCAGATCCAGTGGCTGTAAAGATAAAATGAAGGTTCAATTGACATTGTCAAGCTATATAATTCAACATGACCACAAATGCAGATTCATTAGAGAAACATACATGATCTTATCCGCCACCATGAATTTATTCAACAATCATTTAATATGCTAACCAAAAAGAGGGGAACAATAAAAGTACAAATGATGAGTTGTAGCCATTAAGATCATAAGTTCCCAGACTTACCTGACAGACAGGTGATAGAGTTCCTGATTGTTGCAGCCAGGATGCCATTTAGTACCCAAGTTAATGATGATTTTAAGTGTGACAGTAGGGGCTGCAATATGGCAGAAGCTGAGTGAGACACATACATAGAGGAGTAAGTCAGTCATGGTAAATCAAACAAGATGAAGCTAGGTACTCACTACTCATTTTGAGAGGCACACAAAATGGTTTTGTTACAGTTCAAATACAGTGGTAAATTTCCGGCCTATTTGGACAACATAAAGAATATGAAAGCAAATATTCTGACATATTGAGCATGGTACCAATAGGGATGAGTGAGAAACGACATACAGCTAACCAGTCTGTCCTAAATAAAGATATTAGCTCCCTAGGAAAAAGAGCAGATATTGAACTTACCAAGATGTACCATCCATCTGCTATGTGGTGTGAGTCCAGAATTGTAGCACTGCTGGAAACCAAAGTCGATGATGTGGTAGGTGGTGGAGGGGATAACAAGACAGGGCCGTAAAATTAAAAGGAAAAACATTAATACATTTTAGTGCACCTGTATGCGAAGGTGACATTGGAATACAAATAAAAAACATGGCAGAAGACATATTGAAATGCCTGATTAAAAAACAAAACAAGTGAGAACCATCCTCTATAGACTGTTGTTAAAAGACTTGGCAAAGCACCTACTGACATTTCTGTTTTGGATAGCAAGCACAAGTGAAAACAATCATCTGTAGTGTGTTAGTCAACTTGTTTGCAGAGAGACATACCTGTTTGAGTAAGTGGTTTGTGTTGTAATACCTGCCTGTCTGTTTGCCCTGACTTGAAGCAATCATTTCAGCTATACAAAGAATAGTAAAATAAACATTACCATAGCATGAATAGGTTTGTAGTGCTAGTATAACAGCATACTTAAAAGAGGTATATATGTGATGTTCCAGTAACAATGCAGGTGTCATGACTCACCTGTACCAGGGTTTAAATCATAGCAAGTAACACAGTGTGTGGGAAATACTAGATGAGAGATGGTGTAGTCAATAATTAAATAAAGGCCCTCTGTGTAAAGCCTGTTAAAAATACTGTTGGCTATTAAGATAGAAGGAATCCATGTGAATGAATCATGTTCCAAGGCTAAGTATGCAAACAACAAGAACACAGGAATTAGTTAAGTGAATGAGATGTTTAGTGAACAGAGTTGAATTTGGCTTTTAGTCCGTCTTCTATGTTGTTGCCTGCATGCCCCACAGTGTTTGACTTGGTTCTTCTTCAGTTTTAGCAGGCAGCCAATGTCATCAGCACTGCGGGGTGCAGATTATTCGTTCCGATGAGAGAGAGCTGGAGTATCAGGTATTGAGATCAAAGGATCGTGTTCGATTCATGCATGCTGCTCGGAGCAGGTAAGAAACTTCACTTTTGCTTAAAGTTGTGAAGGAGTTAAAGGCATAGGAGTCGTGAGTGTGCTCTCCCATACTCGAATAACTCGGGATTGTTATTGAGTTAAAGACACACGAGTGTCCAGTGTGCTCTCCAATGCTCGCATGACTTGGAATAGTTATTAAAGATTGAATTGCCACCAGTGTTGACATTCAGAGGAGCGAGCGTGGAAATCCACACTAATTAGTCTTGACCTGCACTCATTTATCAGAATTCCAGCATTCAGCGAGCGCATAGACTTGCTATTGTACTTAGTGAATCCAAAGTAGATAAACAGAATCAAAGATTCAAGGATTGTAACGTGCATTATGTGATATTGAATACAGTGTTTTGAGAGAGCATTAACAGAACTGATGTGATTGCATATGTAGAGATTAACATGACTACAAACATAAGGAGAGAATCCAAGGTGAGAATTACAGTATTCAGTACTTTCTTTTGAAATGTGAGATAAATGAGACAATACTGAAAATAGAGTTGCTTTATTAACAAAACCTATGGAAGGTATACCCAAGGTGAAAGTATGCTCTCTAAAAGTATTTTCAAGCACCATTGTCAGAAATCAACCAGAATTCAGTCAAGCTAAAAGCAGTTGACAGGTTCTTTCAACTCATTGTCTTCTGAACTACAAAGGCTACACTTCCTCCCACAGGTAAATATTCTAACTACTTGGAAAATATTGGTAATGTGAAGAGAATTAACAATCAATGTTAACAAATTGCAATTGTATGTTCCAGATCTCCCTCCCCTCACTACCCTCCATAATTCCCTTACCCTCATCTGGCCACTCCAATTATATGTTATCTAACGATCATAGTCAGAGTTGCTGGAAGGGGGGCTTCTCTGAGGCACTGTTCCTGAGGAGCTAGGTGCTCTCGGGACAGAGTAATGCACCCACAGATTCAGTTCTTCCTGAGCAGTGCTGACAAGATAACCACTTTGGAAGACCTCTGTGCCATGTTGGGAAACATGCAGAAGAAGCTCACAGCTAGTAGGCTGGAGATGACTGCTTTGATCAGTAGAGTCGCACTTTTACCATGCCAATTGCCAACCACACAATCTTTACTGTGCTCCAACCACTTCTTGGCCCACAGTAGCTGTTACAGTTCTGCCTTGGGTTCCTCTAGCTCCTCCAGAGCTCTTTCCAGGAGACCTACCCAAGTTTCAGACCTTCATAACCCAAATCCAACTACACTTTTGGTCAAACCAACCTCTTTTCCAGATGCCCAGTCTCGTATAGCATTTTTGATTTCTCACCTTAGCGGAGATAGCACTATGTTGGCAATTCTATTAGTTAACTCAGATGATCATTTACTGTACAATTGGAGACATTTTAAAAATAAATTTGAAAGGGTATCTGACTGACGCACTATTACTGGTTCAGCAGATCGAGAACTACTGGAACTCCATCAAGGCAGCAAAGATCTTGTATATTATTGAACTCAGTTTATTCGGCTTGTTGCTGAAACCTATTAGCCAGAAGACAAGAAAGTGGTCTTGGTTTATCGAGGTTTATGTGAAGAACTCAAATATCTTATAGCTTCTATTGATCCTCAACCACAGGGTTGTGAGGAACTTATCACTTTAACATTAAGACTCAACCATCATTTGGAAAGAAAAGGAGATTTAAAAAAACTGGGATTTCGCACATATGTGCATTTAAAAGAAAGGAATTGAACTACAACCAAAGACACCAGTGAGCCAATGGAAATTGAGGGGCTTGCGCAAAACTCTCTCTCAGGAAGAAAATGATTCTAGATAAAAGAACGGCCTCTTCCTTTATTGTGGGAAGAAAGGTCATTTTGTTAAAGACTGCTCAGTGCAACTGAAAGGACCTCCGTCAGGTGAGATTGTGAAAAAACAGGTAAATGAATTAACTTGAGGTACAAACAGGAGAATTCCCTGAGTCCCTTGTCAAATCCTCCTGGCCAATCTATTGCAAATACACTCCAGAGCTGTGCTCCTCAACTAGTTCTAAATGTGCAGTTCCTTGTGACTTATGTCCTAGATGAAAAGGTATTAATAATGGTTGATTTTGGAGCCACTGAAAGTTTAATTGACACAGCCTTCTGTTCTAAGCTACAAATTCCCAACATCAATAAGGAACGACCACAAATGGTTTGTGCTGTGGATGGCACTCACATTATACCAGGTTTATTTACACGAGTCACCCCCTGGGTTACTATGATATGCCAAGCACAAGATTTCATTCATAAGGAAATCATTTCCTTTGATGTTATCAATGCTTCACAATTTGGCATTATAGTGGGTATTGTTTGGTTGACAGAGCACAACCCAGCCATCGACTGGGCCAAAGGAAGGATTGAGTTTGCTTCTGAATGGTGTCACCAATACCAGGGGCAAAGATTCCATGAAGTAATTGTATCTACGCTTTTATCGGACCAGAGAATCAACATCTACATGACTATCTGGATAAATACTTGAAGAATGCTTTTATCTGACCATCCAAGTCCCCAGCAGCCTCCCCTCTATCTTTAGTGCCTAAAAGCAATGGTGAGTTACATGCTTTTATTGATTATAGGGCACTAAATAAAATCACAGTAAAAAATAGGTATCCCCTGCCCTTGATCCCAGTACTCCTTGACCAAGTACGAACAGCTACCTTATACACAAAATTGGATTTCATAGGGGCCTATCATCTTGTACACATTCGTGATGGAGATGAATGGAAGACAGCCTTTTGAACACAATATAGTTTGTTTGAATACTGTCTTTTTCCGTTTGGGCTGGGCAATGCCCCAGCAACATTTCAATTCTTTGTCAACAATGTCTTACAAGAGTTTCTGGATTGATTTGTAATTGTCTATATCAACGATATCCTCATCTCCTCTACTTCCTTGAAAGAGCATGAAGAACACGTAAAAATAATTCTAAAGACCCTGTGCCAACACGGATTATTTTGCTAATTATCAAAGTGCAAATTCCATACTAACAAGGTAGAATTACTAGGTTTTATTATCTTGTGTTAAGGCATAACAATGGCTGAACGATGGTACAAGCCATTTTGGACTGGCCCGAAACCAAATCTTTCAAAGATATTCAGCGCTTCTTAGGTTTCGTGAACGTTTTCAGATGCTTCATTAATTATTTCTCTAGTAAAGTGTCTCTGTTAACTCAATTGATAAAAGGGGGTGAAATTCAACATTGTACGTGGCAGAAAAGAGAATTACTGGCTTTTCGACTAATGTTCAAGGAGTGGTGCCATTATTTGCTAGGAGCCAAACATCCAATCACCGTATACACTAACAATCACAATTTGCAGTTCCTTCCGTGTGCCAGAGAACTAACCACACAACAGTAAAGACGGACACTGTTTTTTGCAAAATTTGGTTTCATCATTACCCTTCAACATGGGAGTACAAACACAAAGCAGATTTACTATCTCAATATGATGATACCCCACACATCATGGAGCAGGAGAAACAACTATTGATGATTCCTGGAGATCAAATTGTAGGAGCTATCATGTTTGACTAGTTCTTAGACACCTTAAAAGACACATGCCATTGCAAAAACCAATTGCCTGGCAGCAGAGAGATAAAAGATGTTCTTTGTTAGCAGAATTACCCTTTTGAGACAAGTTGCTATATTTACCTACTAAACACTTACTACAACAAGTCCTCGATTGTTCTCATAACCAGCCCCTAGCAGGTTACCCTGGACATACAAAAACTTTAGAACTTTTCAGTAGACATTTTTGGTGGCCCGGTTAGAAAAAAGATGTAACTACATATGTACAGAATTGTGACATCTGTGCACAAGCAAAATCATATCAATCACCAAAGCAAGGTTTGTTACATCCCTCTCCTACACCGCCCATGTGTGGGAAGATATCTCTATGGATTTCATTACAAACTTACCAAAAGATCAAAATAAGAACACCATCTTGGTAATTGTAGATAGATTGACTAAAATGGCCCATTTTGTGGCATGTGAAGTAATACCTTTAGCAACTCAACTTGTAAATCTAAGCATCCATCATGTGGTACGATTACATGGTTTGTCTTTCACCATCACAGCAGACCGAGGTCCTCAATTTACATCAAAAGCATGGAAAGCCCTATATGTTGAGAAAAGTGTTTCTCCCAGTTTCCATTCCGAATCTGATGGTCAGACAGTAAGGGTAAACCAGACTCTAAAACAATACTTTTGTTGCTATTTATCTATTACTCAAGGTTCCTGGGCAAATCTCCTTTGGGAAGCTGAATTTGCCTATCACAAACTCAGCCAGGCGTCCACAGAAAGGTCTCCCTTTTTTTGCCAACCATGGATTTCATCCACAATTTCTTCCCTTGTTAAATTCACAAACTGAGATTCCCATGTCCCACTTAAACTCAAAATTACAAGAAATGACCAAGGTGTTGCAACAATTATGACAAAATGTACTTAAGGCTACAACCATTTACAAACAATGTGGCAGATTGGAAAAGAAAAGGAAACCCAGACTACCACCCAGGAGACTAGGTCTGGCTGTCCACAACAAATCTGAAGTTTAAGCAACGATACAGATTGCATCCGCTATTGATAGGCTCATTCTCCATCTTGAAACAAGTAAATCCAGTCACATTTGACCTGGACCTCCTAAAAACCATGAAAATGTATCCTGTATTTCACACATTCCAATTGAAAAGAGCTCGTAAAGCAACCCAATCACGCCCACCACCAATGATCATAGGAGATGAAACTGAATATAGAGGGCCCCCCAAAGCTGCAGCACAACTTATGATACTCTGAGGGTCCTAGCACCAAACTTATGCAGACTGCCAATGGGGACTGCATGACAAGGTTCTCCCAAAATTGAAAACATGACATGGAACACACTTGTGTGCCATGTCCCCTAAAAAACTGCATGTAATATTTGCAAGTCATTCCTACAGCAGGCCTTCAAGCCCTAAGGCGGGGTGCATTTTATTACAAGTAAGGGCATATATGCATGAGCAAATATGCCCCTACTATTTCTTTGGTGATTCTTAGCCATGGTAAGTGTGCTGGGAAGCCATTCTAAATCCATGTGCTGGGCACGGGTCAGCACGAGTTCCTCAGCTACATGATGGCTTCTATGACCATAGGGATTATTTGGTATCAAACATCTTGCATTAATAAACCCTCACTGATTCCAGTGAATGATTTATTAATACATGCATACAGAGTGAACCTTGGAGGTGCCCCCTGGGAAACCTACTGACTACTAGTGTGTTGACTGCCTGGTCTCAACCAGTCCAGCCACCACAGACACGTTTCTGACCTCCTGATGTGAGAGCTTGTGCTCTCAGAGGCTGGGAACAAAGTCTGCTCTGGGCAGAGGAGTTGACACCTCCTCCATGCCGGACAGCATTCCACGGCAGGAAAATTCAAAGGCATAGTCACCTTTGCTATGTGACTGGGGTCCCTCCAGATGGTGGAGATGACCACCTCTCTGTACTGACCCCACTTCTTGATGGCAAGACAGTCAGGAAAATTAGTAAGATTAGGAGGTGTACCCATATCAAGCCAGACCCACCCCTAAGGTGGACTAGCTGATGTGGACACCACTTTTCAGATTCCTCCATCTTGTTTTGGATTGAATTAACATTCTATGTTCGGGATTTGCCCACTTCCCAAAGGAAGTGGTCATGTAGAGTGTGTAGAAACCCTAAAGGTAGGCAACACATTGGCTGCTACGTGTCATTCCACTTAATGCCCCTAAATAGAGTATTTAGGCGGCAGTCCTGAACCCAAGAACAAAGATTTGATGGATCAAGAGAGGAAGGACAAAGAAGAGTCATTGCCTGGTAAGAACAGCAGAAGAGCTGAGAACTTTTGGTGCGAAATCCTGCCTGCTCATAACTCTTTCAACAATCACAACACTGTGATGCGCCCTGCAAGCTGGAGTACTACCAAAGCCTTGGGTAGCCTGCCAGCACCTTGAAATCACCACCAGGCCCTTACAAGCAAAGTCCGGTCCACAGCCTTGCAACTCCCTGGCCTGACCGATGCTGCACACGACCAGAGAAGAGGCCTGTGTTGTGGAGGACGAGATCTGTCTCCCCACCAAGTATGAAGACATGAGGACTCACCGGAGCCATGCAGCACCAACCCCTTGGGTACTGGATGCCCTGCACCAAGCACCAACAATGAGAGTCCAGTCTGGATTCCCACTCCACCATGACTGAACAGCTGTTGAGGGACATCAGCATCACTTAGACCTACTTCATGAGTGATACAACTGTCCTGATTTTGCCCCTGCCAGCTGTTTGTCCCTAACCATGAGGAGCATCTTTACGCACCAAGCCCAGCCGCCCTAGCCACTCTGCATCTGAGCCACCCGGGTACTGAAGAATCAGCTGTGTCCCCATGCTCCAACTCCCCTTGCAACCCAAACCCCCGTTTGGCAGCTCTCTGACTTGTCCCTCTGTGCAGCCTGTTTCCAGGTGGCCCCCCTTCACCATGACACGCCAAGCTAACACCTCACCAGCATCCTGCTGCTGGTGAAATCTGGGCTACTCCAGATGAACTTCTGGAAGTACTCTGGACCCTAGCCCACTACAACTTCGAACTGTGAAGGTGAACCACTGAAATGGATTGTACCTATGTTTTTAGCATCTCTGACTTTTCCTTCCATACAATTCCATTGTGTTTAAAAGTGCAGAGGTTTGAACATTTTACTTACCTGTGAAAATTGATAATAAAAACAGTATTTACTCTTTAACAAAGTTCTTGGTTTCAAAACATATATAAAAAGAAGTGTCATTTTTCTAATTTGGTCTCAGATAAGTTCTTTGAGTCTGTGTCTCATGTATTGCCTCTGTGAGTATAAAAGATACTTAGCATTGTCATCTGATAAGCCTGACTGCTCATCCACACTACCACAAAACAGAACATTAGTATTATTTACTTTAGCCTCTGTAAACCATTTGGGGATACTCGGTGTACTTCTCTTTAGTGCACCATGTAGAGACCCAGCTTCCTACACCTCTAGTCACCACCTTGAAGGCATCCCATTCAAGGGTTCTTGTGGAGGTGGTGCCATAGTTTCCAGCGAAGTAACGCTGAATATGTGTTTCTTGTGTCTTGTGAAAGACCCAATGTTCCTGGCAGTCCTGCAGTTGCTGAAGGTGGCGCTGGGGCTGCCAATGCAAGTCTATGATTGGGTGTTATGATCAGAAACTATTTGTCCTAAATAGTCTGAGTGTTTGATAAGGGGAACTAGGGAAGTAGAACAGAGGGACCAGTCTAGGTACACATACAGGCACTGTGGGCTGAGTAAAAGGAGTAAAGTTTGGTCTTGGGGTGAAGGCATCTCTAAGCATCAGAGGAGGATCAATGGTGCACCCAACCTCTTAACTGGCCTGCCAGCGTTTAAAGGGGAGAGAGCGGTGAGGGGGATGTGATCTGTCCAAATCTAGATCTAATGTGCAGTTCTAGTTGCCCTCCAGTATCTGGGCATCTGTGTCTTGTGCCCTGGCATAGTGTTCTTGGTCGACATTGGGGGAATAAATGCTACCTATGAGAAGGGATCTGCCATCTAAATGGCCTTCAAGAAGTGCATACCTGCCTTCCATGTCAATGGTTGTATCTGTCACTTGAAATGGAGTACCAGTCTTAGCCCAGATCATGGCCCCTCATGCATATGCAGAATAAGTGGTAGCATGATTAGTGCCCCTCCAGCACTTGTGCAAACGTGCCTTTGCCTCTGTGGTCTTGTGTGACCCATATATAAGGACTATGTGTGTCTGCTGGCATTTAGCATTGGAGTAAACTGCTTATATTTTCCTGACCTTCTGCATACCACGAACAATGAGTGTAAGGAGGCAGATTTCAGGTACAGAAGCCATGGGTAATGTTACGGTGTGCTGTCAGCATGTGGTGGGAAGTTATGTGGGAGATATTCTGCCCTGTGGATCTCCCAACCTATGTTGTGCGAAAGCTGAGAGGTCTGTCTGCTGAGGTTTGCAGTGAATGTAGAGGAATTCAGAACCTCCCTGTCTGCATTGCAGGAGTTGTGAGAAGGTCATCTGCCATTGCCTGCCATGGAGAAGGGAGGAAAGGGGTTATGTTGACTCATGTGTGAACTACGGGAACAACTAGTGGGACCTACTGCAACCAGCAGAATGCTCAAACTGAGCATAGTCAAGTAAACTCTGGAAGAGCGTGGAGGTTTGGTCAAACTTTGGAGTGATGAATAGACCCTGTGTGCCCTGTAGTGCATGGGCTGAGTTGTGTTGGACTTTGGGAGGAGGGTGCGTGTGTCCCAGACCACAGCCCCAAAGGGACTTGGGGTGCACCTGTAGGCCTGGTGGGGGGACCCAGTGAGTCGGGTAATTGAGTTATGTGCAAGGTGGGGTTCCCCTCCAGGATGTCAAAGTAGTAAGCAATGTATTAAACGCAAGAATTATGTTTGGGTGGAAGGTTGCTGCCGAGTGTCATCTTCTGCAGAGAAGCTGTGAGACCCTTTTTTGTCATATGTGGCTCTGCCATTGGTGCCCAAGGTAGCAGCTGTCTGTAATGCCCACCTGCTGTCATAAACCCCTCTTGTGTCCTCAGTAAAGTGGGACTGACGCACAGGGCTCATGTTTTATTTCCCCTGTGGCACTTCATGGACTCCTGCAATACCATGATAAATATGCCTCAGGTCCCATGATCCCACTACACTTAACCCGTTGGCAGGGCCCCTTCCCAGACCATTAGAACATTATGTTACCACTGTGCAATTAGTTTTAGTTTAGTAGAGGAATAGACATGTGTTCCCTGTTTATTGGTTCCAACTGTCTTGACCTATTGACTCCATCTGCTAATGTTAATTGATTAGCTGCTTCTGTTTATTGGTTCCAACTGCAATGTCCTATGGACTCCACCTACTACTGTTAATTGATTACACCTGCTTCTGTTTATTGGTTCCAATTGCCATGACCCATTGACTTCACCTGCTAATGTTAATTGATTGCATCTGCTTGCATTAAAGGTCAAAACCATTAGGCTGACAGGTGTTCTCCCCCAGGGCCCGTTTGAACCTTCCTTTCTCCATGTGAGCTATGTGCCTTTCAGGAGTCAGCCACATCCACAGAGTATTTAAACCACCCCGAAACTCAAATCGGTGCTTGGCCTTGTTCCTGTCCTGAGCAAGCATCATCCCTGCACTCACCTCCTGAGTCACCCGGATTCCTCCTGTGCTCTAGTGTTTCTCAGCGCAAGCCTCTTAGCAGCTCCTGTGATCCTGACACCACTGATGATTCTGCAGCTACAAAGGCTTCCTCCAGATTCCAGCTTTAAGTAGGAGAGACAAGGCTAAGTACCTGATCACAGGTTAGTACGCACTAATCCTTAGATTAAGCCTAAGACTATCTGTAACACTGAGTTCTGAATAGAGTAAGTTCACTTTCCAGACACTACCTTTGTTTCAATAACGTTAGCGCTCTGAACTCCTTTACAGAGTGGGCACCCCGGACTTGAATTATATCAGAACTAGAATCTGCCCACCAGTAACTCTTGACAGATTGTTGTAATATAAATGAGAGAGGATTTATTATAGCGCACTATATATGTATACAAACTTGTACAGAGAACTGAATGTAAAATTATTTTTGGGAGTGCCTGAAACTCCAGTCTTAAATTTTGATTTGTATCTGCTTTCATGCAGCACTTGTGGTGAAGCCTGTACGTGTACAATATTGTGAATAACTATGTTATCTCTGTATGCTGAGAACTGTTGGTAAACTATTCTTCTTGTTATTTCCAGTGCACAACATCCACAGCAACACAAAAGGTCCAGGGAGTGTAGAACCTCTTACGGAGTGTTGCATGGCAGCAGAGCAAGACTGGTGCCACATGTTTGTCTTTTCTTATTTTGTCCCAACCCCTCTCCCTCTCAATAGCAGTGTATCATATAAAGGTTTAGGGTTCCTTGATCATGGGCTGGCCTCCAGGGGGAATAATGGGTCCAGCATTGCTTCTGGGGTCAGAGCCAGGTCAGTGTGTGACATCTGCAGTCCTCAATGATCTGTTCTAGGCCTGGGAGCTTTACTGGGGTGGGTCAAGGGGAAGCCTCTTCTCGTTGCCAGTACCTATGTCGCTTCTCAGACTTGGGTGGGTCTCAGGGGTTCTGATTGCTCTGGCAAGTGACCCCCCTTGAACAGTTCCACCCAGTAGCTGGCGTCTTAGGGTGCATAAAAAATGAGGTTCCATAGTTCATGAATTTGAGGCGGGCTGGAAACAAAAGTGAGTACTGATTCTCCAGCTGGCAAAGGCAATGCTTGACCTCCATGAAGTAGAAGCACTGGGGCTGCATCGTGCGGACATAGTCCAGAATAACATTACAACTTTGTTTTCCACTCAGAGAGGATAAGCTTGTTGGGCAGCCTGCAAAAACGCATCACGGTCTCTGTAGTGGTGGAAATTTGCCAGCATGGGATGTGGCGGAGTTTCCAGTGGGGGAGCAACAAGCAGAGTCTCAATGGGCCCTCTCTAAGAAGAAGAAGGAGATGAGATCAAATGATGAGGTAAATGTCTTAAATTAGGTCTCCAGGTGTAAGATGGGATCTTGCTCCTCTATGCCCTCCTGCAAACCCAGGATCTGTACGTTACTTATTTGTGAACAGCCCGCTGCATCCTCTGCTCTGTCCTCTAGATACCGCGCATGTTCATGCAGGTCACGGATCACCGCCCAGTTATCATCAGCCAGTGGGTGTAGGGCAGAGAGAGTTTTCTCTCCATATGTAACCTCGTCTGCAAGCTTGTGGTGATCAATACACATGAAGCTTATTTCCTCGGCTAGCGATCCTAGCCATGTTTCCATAGAAATTCCAAAGTGTTCTGTCGTCACCAGTGCTTTGTCCAGTTTGTCAGACATGGAGAGCTGTGGGGTGGTATCTGAGGATAGTGTTTCTGGATCTATGGAGGGGGATCTGCAGAGGCTAAAGGTAGTGTGAGAGTGGCAAAGCATAGTCTGCCCACTGTGAAGAGGGTGCTAGAGCCAAAGTGCATGCCCAAAGGAAGATCCGGCAGGGAGGGGAATCAAACATCTGTGGAATGTGCTTTTTCCCTGTGATTTGTGTAGTAGGTGCCAGGGATGAGATTGAAGGGCTCCAGTGTGTTCTGTGCAGCACTGTCCAGGGTCTGCCACTACAAGAGTGAAAAAGTGTTTATTGCAGGTCCCCTCTGCCACTCCAGTGGGCAGGAGCGCTGACGGCAGTTGGTCTGTACCAGTCTAGATAGGGATTAAAGTTTCCATGGGTGATTTAGACAAGGTAGAAATCTGAGTAGACCCCAACACAGGAGTAGCTAAGGGGCCAGGGCATAAGACCACCTGTGCCCTCCCCCAGACTAGTGCTGTGTCCAAGGTGCAGGACCACGACATGTGGACCCAAGCAGCAGAAGGCCTACCTTGCGCATACCCCATTTCGAATGTCGAGGCAGAGGGCAGTCCACTTCCAAAGGCAGTAGGGTGCTCGTAGTGGCAGGTGTCCAAAGGGAGTGATGAAGGAGGCTCTCAGGGATGTCCCAGATGTCTGGAGCCACACAGCATAGACTACCCGGGTGCAAAATTGGGGCAAGCCAAGAGGAAGAGGCGTTTCTCATCACCAGTGGAAGAGAGGCATCACAGTCACTCACCTCTAGTAATCATTAGGTTGAGTAGTGTTCAGTGAAATGGAGGCATAGATCCTACAGAGGCTGGTGTGGAGGACCCAGTGAGTCAGTATGGTCCGCTGTGCAGTCTCTTCACTCCAATGTGAGCAAGTTGTACACTGAAGCAGTTGCAGGGGTCTGGGCTCCACCGAACCCCCTTTTAAATCAACTGGGCCTACCAGACCATGGTAGGCAGTGGGGAACCATTTTGGGGAAGACAGTATGTGCTAATGGAAAGATGTCACTTGCCAGGCCTTTTCTATTTCCTGCAGCATATGCCCTGATCTGAGTGCTAACTCCGGTGGCAGGGCAGGTACGGCATGTGCCCAGCTGCTCCGGTCAGATGCTTCCCAAGTCTGGCTCCTCTGGGTGTAGGCTGAGAGATCACAATGGTTGTGGTTAGTTCATGTGGCCACTGCTGGGCTTCACTTCAGTGCCCGGGAGGCACTTCCCAGAGCCAGCCATCAGCAGGAGGATCCTAAGGTGGGGTGTAGGCACGTGGCTTGGCTGGTCAGGGCCTGCAGTAGCTGCATCACTGGCGATGGGTGTGTGACTCTGTGTCGCAATGGTGGCATTCTCCAGGGTCGTGAGAGAGTACGGGGGGTCTTACTTGCAGTCCACTGGAATATTGCAGAGTGGTTTCACAGGGCTGTCTGGATGATTTTGCAGCCTGTGGTCCCTCAGCCCTACCACAGTCAAGAGGTGGGCCCATCAGGATGGGCCCCAGCGGAGCGTAAAAGCATGACAGCCAAAAGTGAGGTAGGTGGGGATGTAAGGGGGGCTCTAGGTGCCCCCAATGACCCCCACAGCGGGTCTCCGACCAGAATGATTACTGATGGATGGCCTGGTGGACAGAGTGCTAGGTTGAAGCATAAACCATCTTGACTGGCTCTGCACATTGCCAGATTTCAAGTATCTATTATAGCTAGATCAGGATCATACCACTGAAAGAATACTCAACTTTCTCCTGAGAATATACTCTATTGGAACTTAAAGGTTTTCTAGATCAAATGTGAGCATGGTTCGATGGGCATGTTGGTAGTAAAGAGCAGATTCAAGGATACTGTAAATAGCTACTAATAATCAAAACCTTACTTTACCTGTATTGCACATCTGTAGCCTTTCCACAGCCTAGGACATCCTACAAAGAACCTGATAATGGTAGAGACATTCACAGTATATTTAGGGTTTATTAAATCAATGACTGCACCATCATATCCTAAAGGTTCCTTCTACGTAATAACTTCTGTATTTAAGATTGCATTCTTAAACACTTACAGATGCGACTGTTGCTTAAACTTATGAGAGATTTAGCATTTAAACCATGTTTCTAATATTCCTCGGTGAATAACTCAAATCTAATCCAGAAATTCCATGGTATTGAGAGGCCAAAATGAAAATTGTGTTTACCACGATTTACACAGTCAAAAAATGACAGACATTGAAATGTAATGGAAGGCACTCTAACCCTCAATGTAATGTTGAATTTTCAGACTTCTTTCAGAAAGCGTATGTTTGTTTATTTCATTTCATTGATCGATTATTAAGTTTTACATGCTATTTGGAGGTCAACATGTGAAGGGGAAATGAGGCCAACAAGAAAAGGTGTTATGCATAATGACATTGAATGGGCAATACATAGCAGGAAGCAGCCTTTCTTTCTCTAAACATTCAACTCATATTTCAAAACGCTGTGTATTGATAGCTATGTAGCATGTTTTGTCCTGGGCAAAAGCCAGGCTTTCAGCTGTTTTCTGTTGCTTTGGTGTACTTTGAGCTACAGAATGGGACCCGTTTGTGGAATGCCTCTAGCGCTCGGGCTGGATAGATGTTTACGAACTTTGTCTGTGTGTTCTTTCCACCCTCTTAGGGTCATCAAAACCCAAATACACGTTCTAATCGCAATGATGAAAATATCTGTAGTAAAAAATCCGAGCGAAACGCACCCTCGTCAGCGTAAACCGAATTATATCAGAAATTGGTGAAGTCCGTTATCTTTTGATGACTGATTCAAAAAGGTCAAGCTGTCGCCTTGCTTGCGCGTAAACTCGAAATGGAGACGAAAATGACAAGTGCCCCTAAATATTATGTTTCATTATCCGCGAGCCTACGACATTGTATTGACAAATCCAGAGGCATCGTCCCCACTTAAGCATGTTTTACACTAAATGTTTTGATAGAGCCATCATCTTGCAAAGCACTGCGCAATGTACGTGCATATCAAACAACCAGCTGTCAAGCAGTCTCGCAACGTAGTTTTTAATTATTCATTCACTAGGAAGCGTATATTTAGCATGTGCCTGTCACCTCACGTGCCTCCTTCCCCTCCCTCTTCTTTCCTGTACCCTCATGAAAACTAGACACAAACACACCCCCCTGTGGCATGTCCAGCCTCCAGTGACCCGTAAAATGGTCAACACAAGGTCAATGCTGCCAAGTCTCCCTCCGTTGACCTTTGTCCTCTGCAGGATGTCCCGGGGGACCTTTAAAGAGAAGATAAATTTCCCAACCTAACAACATACAGATCAATGCATTAAACAGGAGGAAGGCTTCGGCTAACAGTGTTGAATGTTAAGTAAGGTATGCCAATAAGTTAAAACGTACTTCATCAAATCCTATAAATAAAGGTGGCGACTTTCAGTGGCTGGGGCAGGAAATTCGCTGGATGGCCAGAAGAGAATCCCCTGTCTGTAAGCATATTTTTTTTTCTTTTTCCGCACACAATGAATTCCATTCATCTGCAAGGGCAATTGCTTCAGCAGAAAGCAGTCCGGGGGCTCCCCGTCTCACTCTCCCCCTCTCTCATCCAGCACAATAGCCCTCAAAACAAAAGGCAGATTATTAGGTTAAAAAAGGCAGTCCATTCTTCCGTGCTCGGCTCCCGCCCGCTCCCCCTTCTCCACACATCTGGTGTGCATGTGTGGCAAGTGCTAATGAAGACTTTCCTGAGTGAGCCACAATTAGTTCCGACGGCCGGCTGGGCCCTCTCCGCCAGCCGAGGGGAAACAAGCACTCCTTTCACTGCCTCAGCCCCGCACCGGGGGACTCGCACCCCACTGCCCCAACTCACACAAAAGCGTAAGCGATACTGTCTGACTTTACCCTCTTTTTTAATCATCGTTTTATTCCTTTCAATTGAAAATGACAGACAGGCAGCAGTATTTCCATGATCTCCCTGAAACAATAAGGAATTGTTAAACAGATGTCGGCTCGGCAATATCATTCACAAAGTGTTATCTGCTTAAGAGATCACATTGTGTTCTCTGCCATTTGGTGCGATTACAATCGGGCTAACAGTACAGAAGCAAGTCTCCATTAAGGCTGCTTCCATATTTCGTATTTACTTTGCCGCCTTCCTGAAATAAATCAACACCGTGGTGAACGAGATAACGTGCATTTGGAGGGTAAGCAAAAAACCTACTTTGGTTGCAATTGTTTCTTTCTCTTCACAGATGGTTGGAGGTTAGGGCAGCATATTGCTCTGGAAAATGTAATTCAGCAGATTATTCTATTCATAGCTCACTGTGCTTGGGCTTACAAAAGTTCACAATTTCCGCAGGACTATTGTCTGATCAACTATTCATGTTTCCATCACTATTCCCTTGTTTCTTTTCCTGCCCCTCCCTCCCTGCTCCCATTTATCGGCAATATGATTTAGATTTCTCTTTACACTCTTTCCTGCAATGTAATGTTGTGCTATGCTGTTCTGTTACTTTATGTCACGTTATGCTATGTTTGTTCCTTGTATAATGCTTGATGCAGCCCTAAAACAAATTCAAAGTGCATAGAAAGGAAAGAAGAGACCAGGAGAGAGGGGAACCGGGAAGAGGACGGAGCCTTGTGAATAGAGAGACCTGCCTTAAGATACTTCCACCAACCCAGTGGCGCCAGGGTACCTAGATCGGAAAGTGGTAGCAAAAAACAGGCAAAGTATGGACAGGAGCAGGAATGAGAAAGAGAGAGACAGCATGAAGCAGGCAATAGAATAGGGGGGAAATGCTTGGGAAAGGAATTGTCTAGCACAGGGAGTACAGAGATGAGGTACTGAAAAAGAAAAGAAAATCTCTCTCTATATATATATATATACTTTTTTCACCTCCACGGACAGTTCAATCACAGCATGCTGATTACCTGTGCCGATTCCCAGAGCCCATCCATGCTCTGTTTTAATCGCTGTATCACAAACTTTTACGAAATCGCACTCCAGGAAGCGATTAATTTTCTATATTTTTATTTTTACCAGACAAATACATGCCAATGTGTTTTGGACTACAAGAGTCTTGATCACGGCATGTTAGTCCTTTTGTTTCTATATGTTATATCCCATTTCCCACCCAGCCATAATCAGGCTTTATGGGAGTTGAAGTTCCATTTTCTCCCTTAACCCCTCGGGTGCATTGGACGGGGTGGTCTCGTTCCAGCACACGGTTCCTGTGTGCCTGGGACGAGACCACCTCGTCCTGCACCGGGCTCACAGGGGAAGCGCTAGCGCTCCCCCATCGGCCCCCAACCCACACCCCCAAGTTGAGGATGGAAGGGGAATCCCTTCCCCTTCCACCCCGACCCCCCTCGGCAATCTGATGACGATGGCGCGCTCACAGCACGCAGACGTCATTAGAAGCTGCCGAGGACGCGCTGGAAGCCATTTGCTTCCAGCGCATCGGCAAGAGAGAACTTATATCGTAAGTCTCTCTTTTTTGTTTTTTTTTGGGGGGGGGGAACAGACACAGGAAGAAAGGAAAGTGTTTTTCCTTTCCCCCTGGGCCTGTTTTCAGTGGGTTCCTGGTCACCGATTGCCGGCGGGGCCCGCGATCGCGGACCAGGAATCCCCACTAGACACCAGGGATTTTTTTTTACATTTATTTTTGGGAGCGATTCCTTGGGTAAGGGTCGCTCCCTTGGGGGGCTATTTTTTTATCATATTTCGGCCCCCCTGGGGGCAGATCGGCCGTTTTTTTGGCCGATCTGCCCCCCGGGGGGGGGGGTTCGAAAACCACTAGACCACCAGGGATTATGTGTTGCGCCGCGTGGTGCGGCGCGAGCCGAGCATTCGGCTCGCGCCGCGCAGCGCGTTCTCAGGACGCGGCGCGCCCCGAGTCTTCTTTGTACAGCGCGAGGCCCCAGATATTATTTTGGGCCTCGCTCTGCCTTCTGTGGTGTCCCTGTTCTCCCCTGACCCCTCCTTACCTGTTTCTTTTTCTTTCTTCTTCTACTTTTTCTTCTTTACCTTTTCGAGGCATTTTTTGTCCTTTCTTTATGTCTTTCCCCCTTCCCATGTTACCTTTTTCTTCCCAGCATTCCTTGGTCCTTATTTTCTATGGTTCCTGTTCTATTCTATCCTATGTACTTTTTCCCTATCTAAAATGGTGTCTTTTTACTTCCTGTTGGTCACTTCCTGTTTCTTGGTATATAAGGGCTCTGTTTTCTCCCTTTCCTTGCGCTGCATCACTTTCTGCTCAGATTGTGTCTTCGCTCCTGATTCTTAGCCTTCGGTTCTGAATCTTTTCAATTTTGCATTTACCTGCATTTTGTTCCTGTTGATTCCTGGTTTTGTTTTCGTTTCAGGAATCCATTTTTGGAGGTTTTTTCCCCTTTATTGGGTTTTTTTCCCTCTGGCACTAATTCTAAAGGGCACGGTCTGTTCTTGGCGTTTCCACTGCCTGCAGCACCGTGGCTACTAGAAAGAGTCGCCCCTTTCTGGGCCAAAGCCGAACCCTCAAGACCTACGCCACTAGATCTGCGGTTTCCAGGCGCCAGCAGCACGTGAGTCGTGACAGAATGCAGCGCCAAACCATTCCGACATCTTCTGATACTATGGATGACACAGTGGCGGCGGCTGCAGATCCTGATTCATCTTTTTTGACTACTATTCAACAACAAGCTCAGGAATTGCAACAATTGCGCAACGAGAATGCGGTCTTACGACAGGCTTTGGCCCTCCGCAGTGGCGATGTTCCGACTATCTCCTCCTCAACGCCTCGCTTCTCTGGTGAACCAACTAAACTGCGTGAATTCCTGGATGCATTAACGGTTTACTTCGCCTTCAGACCTAGCCAATTCTCTCATGACAGGACAAAGGTGGGATATCTTATTAGTGCATTATCCGGTCCTGCCTTGGCCTGGGCAACCCCGATGGTGTCATCCAACGATCCAGTATTGTCGGACTATTCTGCCTTCGTGACCTGCTTCAAACAAATGTTTAGTCGCCCAGGATTGGAAGCCACGGCAGAGGAAGCATTATGTGATATCCAGCAAGGTTCCCAGGATGTCCTCCGATATATTACACGTTTCCGTCAATTAGCGGCAGAGACCACTTGGGTGGAGCGTACCCTGGTAACTTTGTTTCGCAGAGGACTTAAAGAAGAAATTAAGGATGAATTAGTACATTCCACCAGAGTTGAAGATCTTCGTGGCCTCATGGATCAAGCACTTTCCATCGAGTATCGTCTTCAAGAACGACGAATGGAGAAGAGAAGGAGTAGAGGAGCGTCTCAGCCAAGCTCTTCACGGATGTATCCACCTCATCCTGAGGAATCTCATCCTCCTGCTAAAGATATAGAAGGGGAACCCATGCAAGTGGATACAGCTCGAGGGCCACTCTCTGCTAGTGAGAAGGAAGACAGACGGAAGAAGGGATTGTGCCTCTACTGTGGTTCTGCTGGTCACCTGCTTCGTACATGTCCTGTACGTCCACCTAGACCCTTGGGAAACGCCACCTCCCGTCCTCTGTAAGAAGGGAGGGGACGGGATCATCGGCTATACCTTCTATCAGCTCATTCAACGACAATACAACTTACTTGTTCGTGTTACCAGTCATATTACAACTACCTGATGGCCGCCAAGAAAGAACTATGGCATTATTGGATTGTGGTGCTAGTGGTATATACATGGATAAGACATGGGCCACTCATCTGCAAATTCCCACTCAACCCAAAGACATTCCTGAACAAGTACACACCGTGGATGGATCTTTAATATCCTCAGGTCCAGTCGATACTACGACCTTGATGTTAAATTTACAGTTTGGTAATCATCAAGAACACCTCTCTTTTGATCTCATTTCATCTTCCAACCATACCATTATTCTCGGAATTCCATGGTTTACTAGACATAACCCATATGTGAACTGGGTAACCCGGACAATTTCTTTATCCTCACAGTTTTGTCAAGAAAATTGCTTTGCTTCCGATAAATATTGGTCACCAAACAGATTAACACCTATGAAGAGTACTACGGAGTATTCCATCAACACTGTCCAAGGGGTTCCTGAACATTATTTAGAGTTCCAAGACGTGTTTCAAAAACCATCCAGACCTGTATTACCTCCACATCGAGAGTACGATTGTGCTATTCCTTTGGAACCTGGAACAGTCGTTCCCTTTGGGAGGATGTATTCTCTCACGGAACCTGAAAAGGAAGTTCTTAAGGAGTATCTGGAGGAAAATGTACAGGGTGGTCTCATTGTTCCATCATCTTCTCCAGCAGGGGCTCCTCTCTTTTTTGTACCCAAGAAGACCAAAGATCTTCGTCCTTGCATAGACTTTCGAGGCCTAAACAAGATAACTATAAAGGATCGTTATCCTTTGCCCCTCATTAAGGATATTTTAGAGGCAGTCAGAGGGGCTCAACGTTTTACCAAGTTGGATCTTCGGGGAGCTTACCACCTTTTACGTATAAAAGAAGGAGACGAGTGGAAAACAGCATTCAGGACACCGTTCGGTCATTTTGAATATAAAGTCATGCCCTTTGGTCTTACGAAAGCTCCTGCTATATTTCAAAGGTTTATGGACTCAATATTTTCCGATCTCTTGAACCAGACACTCGTAATCTACTTGGACGACATCCTTATTTTTTCCAGACACCCCGAACTCCATTCTTCTCATGTGAAACAAGTCCTTCACAGACTCCGAGCACATCAACTATTCTGTAAACCCGAAAAGTGTGAGTTCGATAAGACAGAAGTCAAATATCTGGGTTATCATTTAAGTTCCACCGGCATAGCTATGGACCTAGAAAAGGTACAAGCAATTCTAGAGTGGCCTTCTCCCTCTTCTATCAAAGAAACACAATGTTTCCTAGGATTAGCAAATTTTTACCGACAGTTCATTCAAGACTTTGCTAAACAGACCAGCCATATAACCCATACCTTAAAGAAGGAAAATCTAAAACAGGGGTTTGTCTGGACCAAGGCGGCTGAAACAGCTTTTCAAGAATTAAAGAAGGCATTCACTCAAGCTCCCATCTTGAGACATCCAGATACCAATAAACAGTTTATCGTAGTTACCGATGCTTCCGAAAAAGCTATTGGAGCAGTCTTGCTTCAACTTCAAGAAGATGATGGTCTTGAACATCCTGTTTTCTATTTGTCCCATATTCTCTCTTCAGCTGAACAACATTACTCTGTACTAGAAAGAGAGTTGTTAGCTCTGAAGACAGCCTGCATCGAATGGAGACAGTTTCTGATGGGATCCAAGGAGCCTTTCGAGGCGAGAACAGATCACCGTAATCTGCAATGTCTACGTAATTTTGTATGCCAAAATAGTCGCCAGGCGCGTTGGGCCTTTTTCTTTAGTCAGTATGACTTTTACATCACCTATATTCCTGGATCTCAAAACATTCTGGCTGATGCTCTGTCTCGACGCTATCCAGATTGTACTCCTTCCCCATCTCAGTTTCTACTGGAGCCTAGTAAGATCATTGGAGTTGCTCAATCTTTTCTGGATGAGGTACAACTGGAGTATTCCAGCCTGTCTAATAGCGAAATAGAGAAATTAAGAACCTTTTTATGCAAGAAAGAAGGATTCTTTTTTCATCAGAAGCTGTTATTCCTCCCTACTAACAGAGTGCGAGACAAAGCATTACAGATGTGCCATGATTCACCGGTTGCTGGACATAGAGGTATTAAGGCCACACAAGAACTTCTTTCGCGATCTTTCTGGTGGCCTACCTGGAAATCAGATGTCGAAAGATATGTTCAGGCTTGTCCCATATGTGCCCAAGTCAAGATTCCCCGTAGCAGACCTGCAGGATTACTACAGCCTTTGCCAGTTCCACCAACGCCATGGCATACTATTTCCACTGACTTTATGTGTTCACTTCCGCCATCAGCTGGAAACCAGGTTATCATGGTCACTGTTGATTCTTTCACTAAGATGGCCCACTTTACTGCTCTAAAGAAATTACCAACATCCCAAGAATTGAGCCAGATATTTATCGACCATATTTTCCGTCTCCATGGACTTCCACATACCATTGTGTCTGACAGGGGTCCCCAGTATATTTCCCGGTTTTGGAAACATTTTTGCAAGACACTGAATATCAATATAGCACTATCATCCGGTTTCCATCCTCAGACCAATGGACAAACTGAGCGTTTGAATCAAGGACTAGAACAATACCTTCGTTGTTTTTGTAATTCCACCCAAAGCAACTGGAACACTTATCTTCCTATTGCTGAATATTCCTACAACAATTCTGTCCATAGTGCCTCCAAGGTCACTCCCTTTTTCTGTTCCTATGGCTATCATCCGACCTCTTTTCCTACTGCTCCTCAATCTACCTCTCCTCTGCCTGCCATTACATCTTTTTCCAAACGTCTCCTGCAACTCCATAAGCTCATTAGATCTAATTTATTGCACACTAAGAGGTATATGAAGAAGATCGCTGATAAGAAACGTGGACCCACTCCCGATTATCACCCTCAGGATAAAGTCTGGCTTTCTTCCAAATTCTTGCCCTCTCGTCTTTCTCTGAATAAGTTCACGCCTCGCTATTATGGGCCTTTTCGTATTCTTCAGTTGCTCAATCCTGTCACTGTTCGTCTTCGCTTGCCTCATACTTGGAAAATTCATCCGGTCTTTCATGTATCCCAACTCAAACCTTATGTCCCTGATCCTTTCTCTCGTCAGTTTCCTTGTCCTCCTCCTGTGTTGGTGAATGATGTCCCTGAATATGAGGTTCACGAAATTTGTGACTCTCGCCTTTTTCACCGGCGTCTTCAGTATTTGATTCACTGGAAGGGTTATCATCTTAGTGAATGCTCTTGGGAAGATGCTTCTTCTGTTCACGCCCCTCTTTTGATTTCTCGTTTTCATCGTTTGTTTCCCTTCAAACCTGGACCTTCGGGGGGGGGACCTACTGTTGCGCCGCGTGGTGCGGCGCGAGCCGAGCATTCGGCTCGCGCCGCGCAGCGCGTTCTCAGGACGCGGCGCGCCCCGAGTCTTCTTTGTACAGCGCGAGGCCCCAGATATTATTTTGGGCCTCGCTCTGCCTTCTGTGGTGTCCCTGTTCTCCCCTGACCCCTCCTTACCTGTTTCTTTTTCTTTCTTCTTCTACTTTTTCTTCTTTACCTTTTCGAGGCATTTTTTGTCCTTTCTTTATGTCTTTCCCCCTTCCCATGTTACCTTTTTCTTCCCAGCATTCCTTGGTCCTTATTTTCTATGGTTCCTGTTCTATTCTATCCTATGTACTTTTTCCCTATCTAAAATGGTGTCTTTTTACTTCCTGTTGGTCACTTCCTGTTTCTTGGTATATAAGGGCTCTGTTTTCTCCCTTTCCTTGCGCTGCATCACTTTCTGCTCAGATTGTGTCTTCGCTCCTGATTCTTAGCCTTCGGTTCTGAATCTTTTCAATTTTGCATTTACCTGCATTTTGTTCCTGTTGATTCCTGGTTTTGTTTTCGTTTCAGGAATCCATTTTTGGAGGTTTTTTCCCCTTTATTGGGGTTTTTTCCCTCTGGCACTAATTCTAAAGGGCACGGTCTGTTCTTGGCGTTTCCACTGCCTGCAGCACCGTGGCTACTAGAAAGAGTCGCCCCTTTCTGGGCCAAAGCCGAACCCTCAAGACCTACGCCACTAGATCTGCGGTTTCCAGGCGCCAGCAGCACGTGAGTCGTGACATTATGTTTACCTCATGTTTTTGGTTAGCGACCCCCTTAGGCAAGGGTCGCTGCCCCGGGAGCAATAATGTTTTATATGTTTCAGCCCCCCCCTGGGGCTAGATCGGCCATGTTTTTGTCCGATCTCACCACCAGGGGGGTCGAAACCCACCAATTGCCAGGGATTGTGTGGTGTCTATGTGTGTTTTGTGTGTTTGGGGGCACTTCTTGGACAAGGGTCGCCCCCCCAAAGGGGGGAAAATTAGTATTGGCTATTTCTGCCCCCCTTGGGGGCAGATGGGCCTATTTTTTTTAGGCCCATCTGCCCCCGAGGAGGGCAGAAACCACCAATACGCCAGGGATTTATTTTTTGTTCCCCTTTTTTTTGTTTTGTGCTGGGGGTGCCCCCTTTGGCAAGGGTTGCCTCCTAAAGGGGGCACAGAGCTGTTGGCCATTTCTGCCCCCCCTGGGGGCAGATTGGCCTATTTTTTTAGGCCCATCTGCCCCCAAGGGGGGCAGAATCCACTTAGGCACCAGGGATCTTGTGTGTGTGTGTTTTGTGTTGGTGGGGGGGTGGCCCCTTTTGCAAGCGTAGCTCCCCAAAGTGGGGCACATTACTGATGACCATTTCTGCTCCCCTTGGGGGCAGATCGGGCTATTTTTTTAGGCCTATCTGCTCCCAAGAGGGCAGAAGCCACCAAGACATGAGGGGAATCTTTGTTATTTTTTTGCTCCCCTTAGTTTTTTTTGTGCTGGGGGCACCCCTATTCGCCCCCTTTAGCAAGGGTTGCCCCCCCCCAAACAGGGTACAGAGCTGTTGGCCATTGCTGTCCCCTTGGGGCAGATCATCCTATTTTATTTAGGCCCATCTGCCCCCAAGTGGGGCAGAAGCCACTTAGGCACCAGGGACAATTTCTAAGTTCTTGTTGGCTGGGTGTTTGTCGACTGGCGAAGTATTTTTATTTGTGATGATAACAGTTTGTTTCTTCTTTTTGTTCTAGTGCCAAACTTTTGCTTCCTTTGCGGTGGATCCTTGTGGTTTAGGCAATAGTTGTCCTGCGGTTTACATAGTTGCATGTTTTAGGTAAGTGAAAGCAATTTACTCCGAAGGAGTATTGTTGACATGCATGAATGACATGTTTGTAGGTGGTGTACTAAATGTAGTATTGTGTGTGGAATTGTCCTTAGATTTCGACACAATGATATTTGTGTTGTCATATGTCTAATTTTCTTTTTTCTTTTTAGTGGGATATCATTGGTGATTGCTGTGTCTGTGCAGAATAGTTGGTGGTGAGTAGCTTTTTCAGGCAAGTGAGTTTTATAGTTTTTTAGTACATAGCTCTTTGTGATAAAGCTACACTTTGTTTATTATTTAATTTAGTGCTGGTGGTTGTTGGCAATCCATTTGTTGTTAGTGAGGATCATGGTTAGCCACAGAGTGACCGCTCAGCAGGTTGTTGGCATGCTTTTTGAGTTGTCTTCAGACCATGATTACGAGACTGACTCTGCATCTGAGGCAGAGGAGGAAGAGAGAGATTCTGGTAGTGAGTTTTCAGTACGAGAGGAGTCTTCTGATGAGGAAGCCACTCTTAGTGCAGATGAAGGGCCTGTTTTAGAGGAGGACATTGATGTGCCAAGAGTGCAGCAGCCTGGGGCTGAAGGGTTTTCCATTAGAAGACCTGACACCTGGATTGCCCCAAACATGGAGCAGCCACAGTTACCTGCATTTACTGGTCTCCCAGGGTGTAGAGTCAATACGGAAAACTTTTTGCCTGTCAATTTCTTTCACTTGTTTATGGACAATGTATTTTTGGAAGAGACTGTGGAGCAGACTAATGTGTATGCAGAGCAATATTTGAGGGACAACGCTTCCAGACTTAGGCATCAGTCTAGACCTACTCAGTAGGTTCCCACATATCTTAAAGAGATGAAAAAGTTTTTAGGTTTGACTTTTTTGATGGGGTTGATAAGGGAGCCGTCACTGGCTTCTTATTAGTCTACTAGTCCCTTGATGGCAACGGCTATATTTCCTGCAACTATGACTCATAATTGCTATTTGCTTCTTCTTCGTATGCTGCATTTTGTAGACAATGCTTTAGCCTTGCCACAAGATCACCCTGATAGTGACCGTCTTTTTAAGATTAGGCCTGTTCTTGATCATTTTGTAGATCGTTTTTCAGAGGTCTATGTTCCAGACAAAGAGATAAGTGTGGACGAGTCTTTGGTCCTTTTCAAGGGGCGTTTAGTTTTTAAGCAGAACATTCCTAGTAAGAAGGCACTGTATGGGATTAAATTGTATATGCTGTCAAAAAGCAGTACAGGATACATGTATAATTTCCGGGTCTACACTGGTAGGGATTCCAGTATTGACCCTCCTGGTTGTCCGGCCACTTTTGGAGTTAGAGAAAAAATTGTGTGGGAACTTGGTAGACAACTGTTTAACAAAGGTCACCATTTGTAAGTAGATCATTTCTACACTGGAGTGCTGTTGTTGAAGGAGTTGTTTAGAGTGGACACTGTTGCTTGTGTCACAATCCGTTCTAACCAGAAAGGCTATCCAAGGGAGCTTGTCTGAAAAAAACTTGAGAGGAGACAGTGCAGTGCCTTGCGGAATAATGAGCTACTAGCTCTGAAATTTTCAGACAGAAGGGATGTGTACATGCTATCTACCATCCATGATGAGAATACTTCCCCTGTGACTGTTCGGGGCCAGGTTGCCGAAGCGCGCAAACCTGCGTGCATTTTGGATTACAATAGGCACATGGGTGGTGTTGATAGAGTAGATCAGAGGTTGGAACCTTACACTGCTCTGAGTAAGTCTTACGTGTGCTATAAAAAGTTGGCCCTACACTTATTTCATCTGGCAACTTTTAATGCCTTTATTGTGTTCAAGGATTGTTCACCTGAGTCAGGGATGACATTTGTTAAATTTCAGGAGTCAGTGATAGAGAGCCTTATTATGGTGGAACAGGCAAGAGTTCCTAGAGCAGCAGTGGTGGAGGAAGTGGCTAGATTGAAAGATCGCCACTTTCCAGATCACATTCCTCCCACTGCCAAGAAAGACTTACCCACTAAGAAATGTAGAGTATGTGCCCGAAGAGGTGTCCGGAGGGAGAGCTGGATGTACTGCCCCGATTGCCCTTCAAAGCCTGGGCTGTGTGTGCCCGGCTGTTTCAGAAATTACCACACACAGAAACATTTTGAGGAAATACCGTGAGCGTAAACTGCCTATTTTATATTTTCATATGTTCAGTTTCACAGTTGGCATTACTGTCATGTATTTAGTTAGAGCTTTTGTGTTTGTAGTCTTGTACTTATTTTATAATTAGTGGTTTCTTTGTTGTTTATAAACAGAAAAAAAGTGATGGCGGTGTGTGTGGGGTGGCGCTTGGCTGACAGTGTGTGTGGGGTGGCACATGGCTGGCAGTGTGCTTGGGGTGGCGCTTGGCTGGCGGTGTGTGTGGGGTGGCACTTGGCTGGCGGTGTGCTTGGGGTGGCGCTTGGCTGGCAGTGTGCGTGGGGTGGCACTTGGCTGGCAGTGTGCTTGGGGTGGCGCTTGGCTGGCGGTGTGTGTGGGGTGGCACTTGGCTGGCGGTGTGCTTGGGGTGGCGCTTGGCTGGCAGTGTGCGTGGGGTGGCACTTGGCTGGCAGTGTGCGTGGGGTGGTGCTTGGCTGGCGGTGCCAGCCAAACGTCAGTCCCCACACTCCCATCAGCTAGTGTGACTGCCGTATCAGGTATGTGGGCATATGTAAGTGATGGGCCCTTGAGTGGCGCTGTCTGTCGATGTGAGTGTTGTTATGTGCTGGGCCCGTGGCTGGCGGCGTGAATGGTCTTGTGCATGTCATGTATGAAAGGTGTGTGAATGGACTGTAAAGCGGTTGGTGCCTTGACGTGGCGTTACAGCTCACGAGCTGTGAGTCATTGGTTCAGTTTTTTGGCCTTTCAGTTATTAACAATGCATTCACTTTTGTGAAATCTCTTGTTAATAAAATTTGATCTACTGAACCGTCACTCACCCTCGTGCCAAATCCAACCAGTATGTGTGGTACAAATGAAAAAACCTGCTCCGCTGTAATCAGGCATCGCAGCACACTTGTGACACACTAGGGGGGTCATTCTAACATTGGCGGGCGGCGGAGGCCGCCCGCCAATGTTCCCCCTCCAAAATACCGCTCCGCGGTCGCAAGACCGCTGAGGGTATTTTGGGATTTGCCCTGGGCTGGCGGGCGGCCGCCAAAAGGCCGCCCGCCAGCCCAGGGCAAATCAACCTTCCCACTAGGACGCCGGCTCAGAATTGAGCCGGCGGAGTGGGAAGGTGCGACGGGTGCTGTTGCACCCGTCGCGTATTTCAGTGTCTGCAAAGCAGACACTGAAATACTAAGTGGGGCCCTCTTACGGGGGCCCCTGCAGTGCCCATGCCATTGGCATGGGCACTGCAGGGGCCCCCAGGGGCCCCACTGCACCCCCTACCGCCATCCTGTTCCTGGCGGGAGACCCGCCAGGAACAGGATGGCGGTAGGGGGTGTCAGAATCCCCATGGCGGCGGAGCACGCTCCGCCGCCATGGAGGATTCTCCCGAGCAGCGGAAAGTCGGCGGGAGACCGCCGACTTTCCGTTTCTGACCGCGGCTGAACCGCCGCGGTCAGAATGCTCGAGGGAGCACCGCCAGCCTGTTGGCGGTGCTCCCGTGGTCGGTGACCCTGGCGGTCACCGGCCGCCAGGGTCAGAATGACCCCCTAGGTGTCTCAGGTGGGACCCCGATGATGAAGCATGCCACAAACATGGTTCGTGGGTGAGGGGTCTTTTTCACATAACCTAAGTGCATTTCTTTTAACAATTTTAGTGTTTGGCACATCACGGATGTACGTGGACACATCAAAATTGTATATTGCAAAACTACCTGTGTTTGGGGGGAGGGGGGTACCTATGTTTTTGGTCGTGGGTGCTGCCTTCATCTAGGGAAACGTACCAAACCCAGACGTTTTTTAAATCTAGACACCCCAAGGAGTCCAGGGAGGAGTGGCTTGCGTGGATCCCCCAAAATTTTCTTACCCAGACTCCTCTGCAAACCTCAAAATTTGCTTTGAAAGCATATTTTCCTGCCTTTTCTTAGTAGGATCACCGCTCCAGCACAAAATTCCTACTCCCCAGCATTCCCCTCAGTCTCCCAAGTAAAATGACACCTCACTTGTGTGGGTCCCCAAAGCAAAGTCAGCCTAAAGATGTATAAAAGAAGAATATGGTGGTCATTACAACCCTGGTGGACGGTGTTAAAGGTGCGGTAATACCGTAAACAGGCCGGCGGACAAAAAAAGGGAATTATGACCCTGGCGGAAACCGCCAACAAAGACAGCCACTTTAACACACCGCCCGCCACGGCGGTACAGACAAGCAGCGCGGCGGTTACCGCCAACAGATAGGCGGCAGACAATGTACCGCCCACACTATTACAACCCGCCAATCCGCCACCTTTTCCGGGGCAGATTCACCGTGGATAAAAACACAGCGGAAACAGCTTTTGCTATGGGAAAACGCTCACCTAAGCACATCCCACGAGGAAGGAGGACACCATGGAGCCGGAATTACAAATCCTACCTGCCCTTGTTTTTCTTCTCCTTTACGACCAACAGCTCCGTAGGCGCAGAAGATACCGGTGAGTACTGCATCTACGACACGGAGAGGCAAAAGTCAGGGGGACACCCACCAAACACCCCCACCCTTGCATTATACAACATACACACCAATGCAGTCACAAAAATCACAGTAACAACCCACAATCCCCCCGGAAGAATGCAAAGACAGTGCAAAATTCGTGGAAACATTGTAATGTGCCAATATACATGTCATACAAAAATATACAGATCAATATCTCAAAATCACTGTTATTTACACATACAATCCGAGAAGTAGTGCAGATATGTACACAACAATGTCCGTGCACCAAAAGTCCAAAAAAGCATGGGCGAGGCCCACAATAGATACCTGACCAAGATCGGAGTGAACACTGCCGGGGCATCAGATAGAAACACTACAGGCACCTCAGGGGGAAGATAAGGGGGGGCACCTCAGCCAGATGAATGCGAAGCCAGATCTACGACGGGGCTCCATGCCCATTGATGTATCCTGGGGAGTGCAAAGCCACAGTCTCTCAAGTCTCTACAGTGGGTGGCTTGCCCACTGTTCAATCCTGGGGAGTGCAAAGCCACAGTCTCTCAAGTCTCTACAGTGGGTGGGTTGCCCACTGTTCAATCCTGGGGAGTGCAAAGCCACAGTCTCTCAAGTCTCTACAATGGGTGGCTTGCCCACTGTGCCATCCTGGGGAGTGCAAAGCCACAGTCTCTCAAGTATCTACAGTGGGTGGCTTGCCCACTGTTCAATCCTGGGGAGTGCAAAGCCACAGTCTCTCAAGTCTCTACAGTGGGTGGGTTGCCCACTGTTCAATCCTGGGGAGTGCAAAGCCACAGTCTCTCAAGTCTCTACAGTGGGTGGCTTGCCCACTGTGCGATCCTGGGGAGTGCAAAGCCACAGTCTCTCAAGTAGATGCAGGTCTCCACTGGTTCTGGAGGGGGACTGGTGCCCAGACTGGATGAGCCTCCCCGTGAGAGTACCTGTCCTGTGACTGTCCCAGCTGCACATGGGATAAGGATGCCTGATGTGGCGGTCCATTCAGTCCTACTCGGTGCATGCCCTGTTCAGCAGTGCTTGCCTTTGCTCTGTCTGACCTGTTCAACGGTGCTTTGCCATGGCGGTCTTTGGCCTGTTCAGCGGTGCTTGCCTTTGCTCTGTCTGACCTGTTCAGCGGTGCTTTGCCATGGCGGTCTTTGCCCTGTTCAGCGGTGCTTGCCTTTGCTCTGTCTGACCTGTTCAGCGGTGCTTTGCCATGTTGGTCTTTGGCCTGTTCAGCGGTGCTTGCCTTTGCTCTGTCTGACCTGTTCAGCGGTGCTTTGCCATGGCGGTCTTTGGCCAGTTCAGCGGTGCTTGCCTTTGCTCTGTCTGACATGTTCAGTGGTGCTTTGCCATGGCGGTTCTGATACGAACATTGGTGTGTGGCATGACGAACTCTACACTGGGGATTGGTGTGTGGCATGACGATCTCTACACTGGGCATTGGTGTGTGGCATGACGTTCCATCATTGCCCAGCGGGGCTGTGGCATCCTGGCCCCTCATAGGCTGTGACTCCGGCGCTGGTCTCCGGACCAGTGACGATACTTGTGCCCTCCTGGGCTGTGACTCCGGCGGTGGTCTCCGGACCAGTGACAATACTTGTGCCCTCCTGGGCTGTGACTCCGGCGGTGGTCTCCGGACCAGTGACCATACTTGTGCCCTCCTGGGCTGTGACTCCCGCGGTGGTCTCCGGACCAGTGACGATACTTGTGCTCTCCTGGGCTGTGACTCAGGCGGTGGTTTCTGGACCAGTGACAATACTTGTGACCTCCTGGGCTGTGACTCTGGCGGCGGTCTCTGGACCAGTGACGACGGTGCTGGCGGTTGTGTCTGGACCGCCGTAATGATGGCGCACTGCTCCGCCGTGACACTCACAACAGGCTGGGCAGACTTCCTCTGGACCTTCCCCACCTTTGTTGGAGTTACAGCTGACTCACCAATCCCCTTCGATCCCATGTCACTTGTTGTCCCACCAGGAGTCTTAAGACGGTCCCGTCGTCCACTCTCCAATCTTAGAGCCTTTACAGGGGGTGGGCTGCCAGTGCCTTGGCTCCAGGTCCTACTGCCTGCCCTGGTGGCCGGTGCACTCCAAAAATCTGGAACACGCACCACTGGTACTGGAGGCTTTTTGGCTGAGGCGCTATGACGGGACTGATGAATTGGAGGGAGGGTGGGGGCAAAAAGGTCAATTTGACATAGGGACAGTTTCTGACGGACACTGGGATAGGTAGCTGGAGGGGGTCTGGGAGTGGAGGAAGAGGAGGTGGTTGTAGGAGGTGTCACTTTAGGTGTTTTGGGTGCAGGTGCAGGTACTGGAGGCTGTCGTGAGGTGGATGGATGTTGGGTGAGTGATTGCCGGCGTTTGTGTACTTTGGGAGGGGGCGTCACAGACACACTGGGAGAGGACACAGGGGACGTGTAAATGGCAGTGGAGGTGGTGAGTGCAGGTGAGCGGCTTGAGGTGCTGGGTGTCCTGGTGCGAGTCCTAGTGCCTGTAGATGTGGTGCATGCAGGTGTGTGTGTAGACGACATTGGGAGGGAGGAGGGAGAAGAGGAGCAGGGGGACACAGTGGAGACAGTGGATGTTGCTGTGTCTGTATGTGGGTGAGGCTTGCGTGAGTGCCTGTGATGTGTGTGGTGCCTATGTTTGCTTGAGCTACTTGTGTGTGCTGACTTGTGTGCATGCTGGTCTGTAGGTGTGCTTGGGATGGGCTGGGGTACAGGAGATTGGTTCTGGGTGGAGGAAGTTGGAGGGGGGAGGCTAGACACAGGGACAATGGCTGCCATCAGTGCTGAGGCCAGAGATTGCAGGGTTCGCTGAAGGACAGCCTGACCAGAATGAATGCCCTCCAGGAATGCATTACTGTGTTGCAGCTCCCTTTCTACACCCTGGATGGCATTCACAATGGTAGACTGCCCAACAGTGAGTGACCTGAGGAGGCCAATGGCCTCCTCACTGAGGGCAGCAGAGGTGACTGGGGCAGGGCCTGAGGTGCCTGGGGCGAAGGTGATGCCCACCCTCCTGGGTGAGCGGGCACGGGGCGAACGCTGAGGGGCTGTTGGGAGGGCAGTGCTGGTAGGGGAGGTGGCAGCTGTACCTGTAGAAGTGGGGCGCACAGATGGTGCCGCCACCACAGGGGAGCTCCCATCGGCGAACGAGTCCGTGTCGCTGGTTGGTGATCCAGTGGCCGACGTGAAGCTCCCCTCGCCCTCCGCAAAGTCCGCAGAATGAGGTTGTACTCACCCCCTTGTGTCTGCTGTGATGTCCTCAAGCGCCCATCCAACTCCGGGTAGGCCACCGCCAGGATCCGGAACATCAGGGGGGTCATGGTGCGACGGGTACCCCTCCCACGTTGGGAGGCCATCCCGAGCTGAGCCTCCGCCGTCTTCTTGCTGCAGCGGCGAATGTCCTCCCATCTCTTATGGCAGTGGGTGCCCCGTCTCTGGTGGGCCCCCAGGGTCCGGACCTCCTTGGCGATGGCACGCCAAATGTCCCTCTTCTGGTGGGCGCTGACCTACATGGCATGCACAAGGGAAGAGGAACAGTCATTACCAACTGCATCGTCAATGTGAGTGGCCCCCTCCCTAATCTGGCCATGTGGCCCATTCATTCCCATGCATTAATGTTCTATGAACTCTGGCCCCTTCCCTCTTCCACCCACACCTCTCCACCCAGGCCTACCCCATACAACTGTTGGTCTGGAGGACCGTAGAGTACCATGTACTGGGGAGGACCCCATCCACAAGTTTCTCCAACTCCTGTGCAGTGAAGGCAGGGGCCCTTTCCCCAGACGCAGCAGCCATCGTCGCTTCCAGACCGAGGTCACAGCAGCACTAGCAGTGTAGGTCCTCTCCTGTCGAAGGTCAGGTATCTAGTGATTGAACAGATAGAAAATGGCGGTGACGTCCGCGGCGGTGACGTCCGCGGCGGGGCGCATCATCACCGCCGGCGCACCTGTTCAGTGGCTCCTGGGACCCATAGGGTCCAATGTTAACCAATGCAGCATTGCGCCGCGGCCTACGACCGCCTACCGCGACGGTGTGCAACGCCAACGCAGTTACCCCACAATCCCATTGTCCCAGTTTAGAGGTCAGGCAGCCGCCATTTCAGGGGCCCACATGGCTTCATTTACTACTGCGTCACACATACCTAGGCCTATACTCAACACACATACAGGAAGGGTTTATTGACTGGTGTAGTCTTGTGTGTAACTGTGGGTACATACCTGGAGGAATAGTGACTGGTTCTTCGCTGTTGTCCTTCTTAGGCACCGTCAGCTGGGACATATGAGAAGATGGCAGAATCCTCTGGTGTACCAACCGCTGGTGGACCTGTTGACAATGGAAGAAAGACATGTCATCGTCACCTACAGGTTTGACCGTGCTACAATCCAGGAACTATGTACCCAGTTGGAGCCAGACCTGATGTCACCAACCCACCATCCGACTGGAATCCCCCCTGACGTGCAGGTGCTGTCAGTGCTCCATTTCCTTGCAAGTGGGTCTTTTCAGGGTCTTTTCATGTCCCAGCCTATGTTTTCCAACGTGCTGTCCAGAGTGTTGGCTGCCCTGCTGAAACACGTAAGGAGATACATCATAGTCCCTCAGGTGGAGGATTTGCCTACAGTGAAAGGTGACTTCTATGCCCTTGGACATATCCCCAACGTCATAGGTGCCATTGATGGGACCCATGTAGCTCTGGTCCCCCCCCACAGAAGTGAACAGGTGTACAGGAACAGGAAGAGTTATCATTCGATGAATGTCCAGATGGTATGTTTGGCAGACCAGTACATCTCCCAGGTAAATGCTATGTTCCCTGGCTCAGTGCATGACGCCTACATCCTGCGGAATAGCAGCATCCCTGATATGATGGGTCAACTCCTGAGGCACCGTGTATGGCTATTGGGGGACTCTGGTTACCCCAACCTGTCCTGGCTATTGACCCCAGTGAGGAATCCCAGGACCAGGGCAGAGGAACGGTACAATGAGGCCCATGGGCGGACTAGGAGGGTTATCGAACGCACCTTCGGCCTTCTTAAGGCCAGGTTCAGGTGCCTCCATATGACAGGTGGATCCCTATTCTACTCACCGAAGAATGTGTGCAACATCATCGTCGCCTGCTCCATGCTCCATAATTTGGCATTGCGATGCCAGGTGCCTTTTCTGCAGGAGGATGATCCAGATGACGGTGTTGTGGCAGCTGTGGAGCCTGTGGAGCCTGTGGACAGTGATGAGGATGAAGCTGAGGAAGAAGAAAACGACAACAGGGATTCAGTCATACAGCAATATTTCCAGTGACACACAGGTGAGAACATTTTCAGGTTTAACATTACATTAACTTTCACACGTCTACCTCTCTCCTGTACCTCCATTTCACTCACTATTTGTTAATTGAGTTGTACCCTTCCATTTCAGTTTCACAAGTGTGGTAACCTACGTGTCAACTGCTTGCATCCTTGAAGGGCTTGTGATGTGTGACATTGGTATGTTAGCCTTACAATGGGTAACCCATTATGACACTGTAATTGATAATACAAAGTTCCAAATAATAGACTGATAGCTGAATTTTTTGTGTTTCAAGGGTGTTTATTTAAGTGCTCATAAAAGTGAAGGGGGGTTGTAAACTGGGGGTGGGTGATGGTGGAGGAATGTCCATTGCAGAGTTCAGTCTATTAGTCTCACAGGTGCACTGCCCATCTGGGCATTGGAAGTGGAGCTGGAGCAGTTCAAGTATGGACAGGGTGACAAAGTGGGACAGTGGGGGGACAATCAGGGTGGTCTCATTTCTTGCTCTGTCCTGTTCCTGGATCTCAGGGCCCCCTTGCGTGGTGGTTGTCCGTCTGCAGGGGGTTGGGTGCTGGTGTGGTGGTCCTGTGGCGGGGCGTCCTGTCCACTAGCGCCGGCGGAGGTGGTGGGCAGTTCGTCGTCCTGGCTAGTGTCAGGGGCCCCTTGGAGTGCCACGGTGTACCTCAAGGTCTTTTGAATGTCCATCAGCACCCCTACGATGGTGCCCAGGGCAGAGCCGATGGTCCTGAGCTCCTCCCTGAACCCCAAATACTGCTCATCCTGCAGACGCAGGGTCTCCTGCAACTTGTCCAGTACCATCGCCATCGTCTCCTGGGAGTGGTGGTATGCTCCCATGATGGAGGAGAGGGCCTCGTGGAGAGTTGGTTCCCTTGGCCTGTCCTCCCTCTGTCGCACAGCAGCCCTCCGGGTCCCCGGTGTTCCTGTGCCTCCGTCCCCTGGACCGTGTGCCCACTACCACTGCCCCCAGGTCCCTGTTGTTGTTGGGGTGGTGGGTTACCCTGGGTGCCCTGTAGTGGTGGACACACTGCTGATTGACCTGTCCTGGGTAGGGAGGTTCGGGCCCGCTGGGTGGGTGCTGTGCTGGTGTTACCAGAGGGTGGCAGCTCGGTGTTGGGCTGTGGCTGGGCAAGGGGAACCGACTGTCCTGAGGCCCACGATGGTCCGGCTGGTCATCAAGATCCAGTGGGGCAGAGCTGCTGTCGTCACTGTGGGCCTCTTCTGGGGGTGGAGTGGTGTTGTCTGGACCCTCAGGTGTGGTGACGTTCCTTCGGGTTCCTGCAGGGGTATAGGAACATGATTATTGCATGTGTGTGTTTCATGGTGTGCAATGGTTGGGTGTGCGTGAACCCCAGTGCAGGCATTCCTGTGTGGGGGCTTGTGTGATGATGGTTTGGGGGGTGTTCTGGGTATGTGCAGTGAGCATGCTTTGGTGAGGGGTGACCATGCTTAGTTGTGTCATGCAGGGCTTGGTGTTGGGATGGGTGGTTGGTGTCATGGGTAGATTAGTGAGGATTTGGGGTGATAGGGGAGGGTGTGAGGGTGGGGTGTGTGATAGCATGCAGGTAGGGTGGGGGATGTGATAGTTGAGATTTGACTTACCAGTGTCCCATCCTCCACCGACTCCTCCGAGGCCCTCAGGATGCATAATGGTCAAGACTTGCTCCTCCCATGTTGTTAGTTGTGGGGGAGGAGGTGGGGGTCTGCCGCCAGTCCGCTGCACCGCGATGTTGTGCCTGGAGACCATGGAACGCACCTTCCCCCGTAGGTCGTTCCACCTCTTCCTGATGTCCTCCCTATTTCTTGGGTGCTGTCCCACGACGTTCACCCTGTCGACTATTCTGCGCCATAACTCCATCTTCCTGGCTATTGATGTGTGCTGTACCTGTGAGCCAAATAGCTGTGGCTCTACCCATACGATTTCCTCCACCATGACCCTGAGCTCCTCCTCGGAGAAGCGGGGGTGTCTTTGGCGTGACATGGGGTTGTGTGTGTGATGTGTGGGGTGGTGTATGTGTTGATGACTGTGGTGAGTGTAGTGGTGTGTGGTGTTTTGTGCGTGGATGTTGTGTGGGTGATAGTGTTGTGTGACTCTGTGTGATGGGGTTGTCAATAGCTGTGCTCTCTCTCTCGCCTTCTCTCAGAATTTGTGGTTGTAGGGGTTTGTGGGTGCTGTGGGTGTATATTTTATATTGTGTTGGGTGTGTGTGAGTGGTGTTTGTATGTATATCAGGTGTGTGTATTTTGAATTGTCCAATGTGGCGGTGTTTTGGAGATGTGTGTGTATTTTGAGCGCGGCGATGTGTACCGCCAATGGAATACCGCGGTTGAAAGACCGCCGCGTGGATTCGTGGGTCGTAATAGCATGGGCTTGTTTCTGTTGACGTGGAGGTGGAGGATTTGTTTCCGCATGTTTATCGCTGACCTTTGTTGTGGCGGAGTTGTGTGGGTGTCTGAATTTCGGCGGATTCTGTGATGTGTGTCATAATAGCTGTGGCGTCTACCGCCGCCGCCGCGGTGTATTGGCGGTCTTCTGCACGGCCGTAACCGCCTTATACCGCCAATGTTGTAATGACTCCCCATGTCCTTAGCAACTCGCTGTGCTATCCCCTCTATCTCTACAAGTTTGTGGCCATATTCTGTTGCAGGCACCTGGTCCACCCACACAAGTGAGGTATCCTTTTTATCGGGAGACTTGGGGAAATGCTGGGAGGAAGGAAATTTGTGGCTCCTCTTAGATTCCAGAACTTTCTGTCACCAAAATGTGAGGAAAAAGTGTTTTTTTTTTGCCAAATTTTGAGGTTTGCAAAGGATTCTGGGTAACAGAACCTGGTGAGAGCCCCAAAAGTCACACTGTCTTGGATTCCCCTAGGTCTCTAGTTTTCAAAAATGTTCAGGTCTGGTAGGTTTCCCTAGATGCCGGCTGAGCTAGAGGCCAAAATCCACAGGTAGGCACTTTGCAAAAAACACCTCTGTTTTCTTTGAGAAAATGTGACGTGTCCACTTTGTGTTTTGGGGCATTTCCTGTCGTGGGCACTAGGCCTACCCACACAAGTGAGGAACCAATTTTATCGGGAGACTTGGGGGGAAAGAAATTTGTTGCTCCCCTCAGATTCCAGAACTCTCTGTCACCAAAATGTGAGGAAAAAGTGTTTTTTTAGCCAAATTTTGAGGTTTGCAAAGGATTCTGGGTAACAGAACCTGGTGAGAGCCTCACAAGTTACCCTGTCTTGGATTACCCTAGGTCTCTATTTTTAAAAAATGCACAAGTTTGGTAGGTTTCCCTAGGTGCCGGCTGAGCTAGAGGCCAAAATCCACAGGTAGGCACTTTGCAAAAAAACACCTCTGCTTTCTGTAGAAAAATGTGATGTGTCCACGTTGTGGTTTGGAGCATTTCCGGTCGCGGGCACTATGCCTACCCACACAAGTGAGGTCCCATTTTTATCGGGAGACTTGGGGAAACGCTGGGTGGAAGGACATTTGTGGCTCCTCTCATATTCCAGAACTCTCTGTCACCGAAATGTGAGGATTTTTTTTTTTTTTAGCCAAATTTTGAGGTTTGCAAAGGATTTTGGGTAACAGAACCTGGTGAGAGCCCCACAAGTCACCCCGTCCTGGATTCCCCTAGGTCTCTAGTTTTCAAAAATGCACAGGTTTGGTAGGTTTACCTAGGTGCCGGCTGAGCTAGAGGCCAAAATCCACAGGTAGGCACTTTGCAAAAAACACCTTTGTTTTCTTTGAGAAAATGTGATGTGTCCACTTTGTGTTTTGGGGCATTTCCTGTCACGGGCACTAGGCCTATCCACACAACTAAGGTACCATTATTATCGGGAGACTTAGGGGAACGCTTGGTGGAAGGAAATTTGTGGCTCCTCTCAGATTCCAGAACTCTCTGTCACTCAAATGTGAGGAAAAAATGTTTTTTAGCCAAATGTTGAGGTTTGCAAAGGATGCTGGGTAACAGAACCTGATGAGAGCCCCACAAGTCACCCCGTCTTGGATTCCCCTAGGTCTCTAGTTTTAAAAAATGCGCAGGTTCGGTAGGTTTCCTTAGGTGCCGGCTGAGCTAGAGGCCAAAATCCACAGGTAGGCACTTTGCAAAAAACACCTCTGCTTTCTTTAGAAAAATGTGATGTGTCCACGTTGTGGTTTGGAGCATTTCTGGTCGCGGGCACTATGCCTACCCACACAAGTGAGGTACCATTTTTATTGGGAGACTTGGGGAAACGCTGGTTGGAAGAAAATTTGTGGCTCCTCTCAGATTCCAGATCTCTCTGTCACCGATATGTGAGGAAAAGGTGTTTTTTTAGCCAAATTATGAGGTTTGCAAAGGATTCTGGGTAACAGAACCTGGTGAGAGCCCCACAAGTCAACCTGTCTTGAATTCCCCTAGGTCCCTAGTTTAAAAAAATGCACAGGTTTGGTAGGTTTCCCTAGGTGCCGGCTGAGCTAGAGGCCAAAATCCACAGGTAGGCATCTTGCAAAAAACACCTCTGTTTTCATTGAGAAAATGTGATGTGTTCACTTTGTGTTTTGGGGCATTTCCTGTCACGGGCACTAGGCCTACCCACACAAGTGAGGTACCATTTTTATTGGGAAACTTGATGGAACGCTGAGTGGAAGGAAATTAGTGGCTTCTCTCAGATTCCAGAGCGTTCTGTCACGAAAATGTGAGGAAAAAGTGTTTTTTTAGACACATTTTGAGGTTTGCAAAGGATTCTGGGTAACAGAACCTGATGAGCACCCCACAGGTCAACCCGTCTTGGGTTCCCCTGGGTCTCTAGTTTTAAAAAATGCACAGGTTTCATAGGTTTCCCTAGGTGCCGGCTGAGCTAGAAGCCAAAATCCACAGGAAGGCACTTTGCAAAAAACACCTCTGTTTTCTGTGGAAAAATGTGATGTGTCCACGTTGTGTTTTGGGGCATTTCCTGTCGCGGGCACTAGGCCTACCCACACAAGTGAGGTACCATTTTTATCGGAGTCTTGGGGGAACATAGAATAGCAAAACAAGTGTTTTTGCCCCTTGTCTTTCTCTACATTTTTTCCTTCCAAATATGAGACAGTGTGTAAAAAGGACGTCTATTTGAGAAATGCCCTGTAATTCACATGCTAGTATGGGCACCCCAGAATTCAGAGATGTGCAACTAACCACTGCTCCTCAACATCTTATCTTGTGCCCATTTTGGAAATACAAAGGTTTCCTTGATACCTATCTTTGACTCTTTATATTTCAGCAAATGAATTGCTGTATACCCGGTATAGAATGAAAATCCACTGCAAGGTGCAGCTCATTTATTGGCTCTGAGTACCTAGGGTTTTTGATGAACCTACAAGCCCTATATATCCCCGCACCCAGAAGAGTCCAGCAGACCTAACAGTATATTGCTTTCAAAAATCTGACATTGCAGGAAAAAGTTACAGAGTAAAACGTAGAGAAGAATTGCTGTTTTTTTACCTCAATTTCAATACTTTTTTAATTCAGTTGTTATTTTCTGCAGGAAACCCTTGTAGGATCTACAGAAATTACCCATTGTAGAATTCAGAATTTTGTCTACTTTTCAGAAATGTTTAGGTTTCTGGGATCCAGCATTAGTTTCACACCCATTTCTGTCACTGACTGGAAGGAGGCTGAAAGCACAAAAAATCATTAAAATGGGGTATGTCCCAGTAAAATGCCAAAATTGTGTTGAAAAATTGGGTTTTCTGATTCAAGTCTACCTTTTCCTGAAAGCTGGGAAGCTGGTGATTTTAGCACCGCAAACCCTTTGTTGATGCTGTTTTCAGGGGAAAAAACACAAGCCTTCTTCTGCTGCCCTTTTTCCCATTTTGTAAAAAAACCTAAATTTTCACTGTATTTTGGCTAATTTCTTGGCCTCCTTCAGTGGAACCCACAAAGTCTGGGTACCTCTAGAATCCCTAGGATGTTGGAAAAAAAGGACGTGAATTTGGCATAGGTAGCTATGTGGACAAAAAGTTATGAGGGCCTAAGCGCGCCCTGCCCTAAACAGCCAAAAAAAGGCCTGGCACCTGAGGGGGAAAAGGCATGGCAGCGAAGGGGTTAAAACAAACAATGTATGTTTTTATCATTATTGTTACATAGTATTACTGTAACATCTTGGTTACTTTTGACTGTCCTTTCTTTTATCTTGTTTTTTCTATATTTTGTATATTCATTTTAGTATATTCATTAAAATTCATTATTAAGGCTTATTTGTATCGTTGTTGTTCTCAGAGAGCATAAGCTGTATAGTCACACATTATATTGAGTCGTGCTCTTAGTGGCTGCTTGGGCAGTCTTCCTTCATTATTTGTTGCATGGCATCCCTTCATTATTGTTCCCAGTGAACATAAGTCATAAAGTCACATATTATTTAAATTGTGCTCTCAGTGGCTATTTGGGCTATATTCCCCCATTATTTGTGGCATGATATTGTAATTCAGTTGGACACATTTCACTCTGGATTCCTTCCATTTTTGGATGTTCCTATGTGAATTCACCTTTCTTTTTGGTTGATCATTTTAGTCTAAAGATAGGATATATTTCTGTGCATTATTGACCTTGCTTCCTTCCTGAATCTTTCCTTTATTCTTTCTTATGTCTCCATTACAGATGTACATGGAGTTCTTTGTCCGCATTGAGCCCAAACAGTGACCTTGTTCGGACCCTTATGATGGGCCTTGAGTCCCATCGCCGGAATATTTGTTCTCTGTTTCCCCCTCTTTTTCTTTTTTCTACATGTGCTGTGCCATAGTGCTTCGTACTTGTCCGGTTTTCATCTGGATGTTGTAAGTAATGTTTCGCAAATGAGTAGCTACTATCTTTGTTTTGTAACACTCTTATGTGTTCTAAAATTTGTTTTTTAGGCAGCTTATTGTACTTCCAACGTACTTTTTTTCCACATGTACATATGTCACTTATTCTGTTTCGCAAGTGATCCTTTGATTTTTTTGTGCTTGTTTTCCGGTGTATTCTTCAAAAAGTACTTTATTGACTCCAATGTTACAAGCTTTATATTTTTTACACTTCAGAAGACCATTGTTTATAACTAAGACATATTTCTTTTGAGGGTGTAGAGAAGTGGCTTTTCACAAGCATGTCTTTCAGTGAGAGTGCTTTCCAATGTTAATTCCCATAGGAAAAATGTAACAGCGATAGAACAAAAACCACTGGATGGAATTACTCAAAATTTGACAGAATGGTTGCTCTTGGTCCAGAAAGAGCCCTTTTTGTTATTTGATGTAATCCATTTAATAGCTTTTGAGAAATTTAAGAAAATTCTAATTTGTCTATATAAGGAGGGAAAGGAATTGCGACTCCTCCCAATCTTGTGCAGAGATCTAATTGGCTATTAACACTTCCACAACACAGAGCCCCTGGGTGGGGCAGGTCCCAGGGGCATTTTTTAGAAATGCCCCCGGGGACCACCACCTCCCCAGGGCTTATACTGGTTATGCAGGGGAGCCGCGCACCCCCTGCTGCCTTGGAGACTTCCACATCCCCAGGGCTGTTATGATATGTGGGGGGGCTCCAGGCCCCCTCACGCTGCCCGACGACCACCACCTCCCCGGGACATTTAAGAAATAATACGCAGGGGTGCCTCTGATCCCCCAAGGCCCCAGGGACCACCACCCCCAGGACTTCTACATAGATATATGCAGGGGGCCCGTGTCCTCCCCGCGCCCCAGAGACCATCACCTCCGGGGCAAATCTTTAAAAATAAGAGGGGGGTCTGCATGGGAACCTCAAGCCCCGTGTACCACCACCCTCTGGGGCTTCTATATATATGAATGCAGGGGGGTCTTGGTCCCCAGCACCCTGGGGATCACCACGCTTGAGGCAAACAGAAAACAATGGAAAGGGGGTCCTTATCAGACCACCATTAGTCCTGGGGACAACCACACTCCCGGGGCTATCTTCACATTGGAGGTGGAGCCTCTGATGGCCCTGGAAACCGCCACCCTGCAGGGCTGGCTCCTACTATCTCCCGTGGTGCCCACCCCAGACATAGCTTTTTGCTGTGCCTTGGCTGTAGTTCTGCAGCTGCAGCCAAGCCACAGCAAACACTTCAGGTTTTGACAGCAGATTTTATAAAGCAGGTTCCACTTTCAAAATTCGAAGTTTCATTTCAGCCCTCTGCACTACAGAGATGAAATGCTTTAGCAAGCAGGGAGCTGCTGCTTAAAGCAGCTCTGTGCTTGCTGAAGCATTGACACTACAAGGGAAGGCTTAACGCTTCCCCCGCAGTGCCAGATAGTTTGTAAAGGGCTTTTTATGAATAAAAATAAATAAATAAAAAAGTAGGGTCTGTGGGGGAGCCCTTGACGGCTGCCTGCGGTCCCAGATAGTCTGTAAAGGGCTTGTTTTGAAATAATATATTAAAAAAAAAAATACATATAGGGAGTTTGGGGGAGCCCTTGAGGTCTCCCCCATGGTCCAGATAGCCCTTAAAGGGCAGAAAAAAGAGGCCTGAAAAATAAAAAAAAGATAGTTCAGCATGAAAGTCAAGCACTTTCACACTGAGCGCTGATGGTTCGAGTCCAGCTTGTCTCGTTTCCCTCTTTTTTTTTTCTTTTAAATTGCAAATGTTTAAATAAAAACTTAAAGATGGTTTTATTTCTTTAAAATTCTCTCTCTTTCAATCTCTTTTTGCCACTCATACACCCACTGAGACACTCACACACCTACTCACAGACCCACTGAGATCCTCTTGCACCCACTCACAGACCCAGTCAGACACTCATGCACCTACTTACAGACACACTCATGAACCCACTCACAGACCCACTCACACCCTCATGCACCCCCTCACAGACCCGCACACACACTGATGCACCCACTAAAACACTGATGTACGCACTCTCACACCTAGACAGACAATCTGACAGCCACTCTAACCCTCTAGACACACCCTCTCATATCTATTCTCACTCCCAGAAAGGCCACGGACAGCTCCCACCACGCACCGCCAAAGGCCCATGTACAGCATGGGGTGGAGTGGTTAGGGGTAGTTGGCTGCAGGGTCTAGCCTCCCTGGGCATGGTTGAAGGATGTGCATGGTGCAAGTTTGGGTGCTTATAGTGGTTGACTTTAGGTGGTTGGATTACCATATGGTAATGGAAACGACTAAACATTAAAAAAAACATAGAAATTCACTGAAAAAAACAAAGGTTACAGGGACGTTATAGTTAGGAAACATAATTAAATAAAACTATAGAAATTCACTGAAAAAACCCAGAGGTTAGAGGGACGTTATAGTTAGGCTCACATTTCAAGCGTACGAAAACCATAGAAATTCAGCAGTTATAGTTACTATAACCCGTGCCCTGAGGTAATTATAACTCATGCCCTTGCGTGGAGTGTCAGAGTAGAGTGGCATGTTGTAGAGTAGTGAGGCATGTGGTAAAGTAGAGTGGAGTGGCATGTCAAAGAGTAGATTGACGTGTCAAGGAGTCACGTGGCTTGTCATACGGGGAAGTGGAGTGGGCTGGCATGTCATGTGGTAGAGTATTATTTAAACGGACCCAGCGGGAAAAAGGCTGAAGGGATTTGGATGAAATTTTGCAGAAATATAGGTTATGGGAGGGAAAGGGTAAAGTAATAGAACTGCGTTTTCCTATCTTTATTGACTTACCCAAACTGACTTATTCCTTCCTATGCACTTCTAAAACAGTAGTACACTATATTTCCTCTAAAAACCGAGAATGAGGACTAGGGGCTGATTATGAGTTTGGCGGACTGTTTGGTTACACCGTCCGCCAAACTTCCGACAGAGAGGTGCCTGCCATACTGGCTACCTCCTAATCAGCCCCTTTAATAGTTTCCCGCTAGGTCAGCGGGCAGAAACCTCAGTTTCCACCTGCTGACTTAGCGGGAAACAGCCTACAACATTGTCTCTGGCTCGTAGTCAAGCCAGTGGCAATGCTGTAGAGCGCAGGGTGCACTAGGACCCTTACAATGTTCTCTGTCTTCAGAGCAGACAGTGAACATTGCAATGGTGCTGGCCAGGGGGGCCCCTGTCATGTCAAGTGCATGGGCAGTGCAGACCCCCCCTGCACCTGTTCTCCACCAGCATTTTCATGGCATTGGTACTGCCATGACACCGCTGGTTGAAAAGGGGGTCATAATCCCCAGGCCAGCTGCCCTTGTGGATTATCACTGCCGCAACCTCCAGACCGCCAAGATCTCTGATCCTGGTGGAGGTGGCTGTTCCCTGGTAGCCCGACCACCAGGGTTATATGCGGCAGTCCATCTATCATCCGCGATTCTGATGGTCTAGTGACCGCCAGACTCGTAATGAGGCCCTAAGTATGGTCTAAACAATGTGGCTGCCTTTTAATTTTGTGAGGGGGTTCATTACTCAATTAAATACTGTTGCTTCATCGTCATGTACAGCAGGACACAGTGAAACTACCACACTATATTGTGGCCCAATATATCACTATGTTTTTGTGCCTTATTTTAAAACTACTGACCCTCTTTAGATCTACTAACAAAGATGGCCCTTTCCACAGCATAATATACGTTCATAGGAAAATCAGTCTGTCCATTTTGGTGCTACATCTGTATAAAAAGTGCATAGAAAACACATTGGTGGAAATACATGTTTGGGACCCCCCTTTTTTCTTTGCATCTCTGCACCACCTTAGCGAACAAATCACCACATTGCAGCATCAGCCACTGTAGAAAAAAATTATCACAAATGTGTTACCAATTAAATATCCAAGGGAATCCCATGTCTCCAGTAGCTGCCACTCTGTTCTGTATACTGATATATATATATTTTTTTTTGTGTGTATATATATATATATATATATATAAATATACATACACACACACACACACACATACATACATCTATGCTACTTGTGGTCCCCTAGTTTCTATAGCAAAAGCATTTTTTTGGCTTGCCTATATTTGTGGTGCCATTTGATGAATCTTCATGCAAATTTTCAAAAAAATGTCAAGTTGGGTAGTTTTGGGGTGATCCGTGAAGCAGGGCTGAGAAAAAAGGGGGGGTCAAAATAAGGTTTTCCCCATGTTAATTCCCATAGGGACTTTAGACTTGACCACAGCCTGGCTGGACAGAATTAGACCAAATTTGGCAAAAAAGTAGCTCCTGGTCCCGAAAGCGCCTCTTTTTGTTTGGTGAAAATCCATTCAGTAGTTTTGGACATATTAAAGGAAAGCCAAATTTGAATATCTAGAGCCAAGAACCCTTCAGGATGCCTCCCAGTCTCATTCAGAGATCTGATTGGCTGCCAGCACTTCAACCAGGAAATGTTGGCAGCCAATTTGAGGCTGACACCCCTTCAGGGCCAAAAAGCATTTTGTTTTTTTTTATTCACAGCAAAATCCATGAATATTTGTGAATTTCACAGTGAGCTGAAAAAACAAACAAGCACAAACTCCTGCACTTTTTATCATTGTAGCCCCCTGGTGGGCCAGGTCCTGGGGACACTCAGGCTTATGTTTAAATAAATGGAGGGGTGCGCACAGGGCCCCTCTCCAAGGGCTAAATATAGCCTGGGGACCACCACCTCTCAGGACTAACTCTAATATTATGGGGGGGCCGCACAGTCCACCACCACCCCAAGGCTATAAAAAAAATCAACTGGGGGACGGGCGGACCTCTCACAGGGGGCCACCACCTCCCCGGGGAAACAAAAATTGCAAAGATGTGTGAAGGCCTCATGGACTCCCCCCGCCCCCTAGGCCCTGGGGACACCACCTCCCTAGGGCTACATGAAAAAAATAGTTGGGGGGCGCACCCAGGGCTACAATGAAATTTAATGAGGTGGTCCTCATGGACCCCCGTACCAGGGACCACCACCTCCCTGGGGTCAATTTGCTTTTCACAAACATGGAGGTGGGATGCTCGCCCCCCCCTCCTGGATCCATATATGGCCCTGGGGACTGCCCACCCGAGGGCTACAATTACATTCAACAAGGGGGTTTGCGCAGACTCCCCTTGTCCCAGGGACCACCACCTCCCTGGGGCCAATTTGCTTTTTACAAACAGGGGCGGGGTGCTTGTCACCCCTCCTGGAGCCAAATATGGCTCTGAGGACTACACACCCCGGGGTCAGCTCCTGCTTCCTTCTGAAGTGCCCACCCATGGGAAGTAGCTGTTTGCTTTCAAGTGGCGGGGGCTTATGACAGCTCCCACCAATTAAAAGCAGACGTTACATTTTCAGAAAGCGGGAGCTGTGAAAATGTTCCTGGTTGCTGGAAGCAAAGTTCTGATCTCTGCCTGCAGGGACAGAGGTGAAGCTATTGTTCCTGCATGCAGGGAGCTGCATTTTCATCAGCTCCTTGTGTGTAGGAGCAATGCCAGCTCCCACTGGAGGTGGGGAGTCAGCTAGGTCTTCAGAGGCCTTGACTCTCCCCCTCTGGTCCACTAATCTTCCTAACATTGTGTGCATGGCCAATGCAAAGCAAGTGTATTTTCTGTGTATTTCCACTATGCACAGTTATCTGTAATCCTTAATGGAGGTGTATGCATCCTTGCTTCTTTCTAGTGCAATTTCTCAAATAGTGCCTGTGAGGAGTGGGTTATTTCATGTTATCCGCTGCTGAGACTAGAGATAGTGTTCTAAACTTTTAAAAACCTCAAGCATGTAAACTTGCCCACAAGACCATTCGGCCTGGCCCCACTCTCTGTATATATTAGTGATATGCAATGTCTTCCCCCTCATGTTCTCCAAAAGCTTGCATGTTTTCCGCTGATTTTGGAGACGCTTTTTTGATGCAGAGGCATCTGATCACATCACCACCAAACAATCACTTCATGAGTGCTGTGGGGTAGGTTGCAGGCCCTGTGACCAAACCCTGCCACACTCAGGCAAAGGTCATGTGTGGTGAGTTGTTGGATGGTTATGTGGGGTTGCCAGCAGGTCAGACCCTGTGGCAAATCCTCACCATACAGGGGCGAAGGCTGTGCAAGGCAAGGGGTTGGGTGGTTATAAGGGGTTGGCTGCAGGGTCTGGCCAGGCCCTGTGGCCAACCATGTCACTCACGGCGAAAGCCCATACACGGCGGTGGTTGGATTAACGTAAAGTAATTAAAATTACTCTATGTTAAAAAAACTATAGAAACTATAACTTGTGTCCTCGCCATGCACTGCTAATTACCCCACTTATTACAGCACTCATAACATCTTTGATAACATAATTGATACATTTATATTTATATATATATTACATCACACAGTGGTGGTTGAATCTGTGTAGCTATATACTAGGTAACACTTTGCATAGGAAGAATTTTTTTTTGCTAATAACTTATGAATCTTCACAAAACCTTCCAGAAAAAATGTTCATCCACCTCAGCTTCTTCCTGAGAAGGGCTGTGAAAAACGGGGGTGAGTGGAATCCCAGAATACCTTTTTTCATTCAATTTCTCTTAGGAATTTTGGTGAGCAATATTGAAAAAATGGCTGAACGGAATTACACCAAATTTGACAGAAAGCTAGATATTTCCTCAGAAAGCCTTTTTTTTGTGAAGTTGTTTAAATTTGTTTGCCCATTTTTGAGAAATGAAGGTTCAAAATGTAGAGAGATTTGGATGCTTGGTAACACACTACTCCTGCAAAAAGGCACATTTATGAAATAAAGCATTCTGATTGGCCAAGTGGGTCTTTTTTCTTGTCTGTGCTTTTGTACCACAGGACCGGTACTGGTTCTGCTGAACTAAGTGATGTGATTGGCTGGCCACAACATAAGGAGAAATCTTCCTGCCACCGCTACAGGACACAGGGGCTCGGTCCTTGTGTCCTGAAATTACAAATAAATGCACAAATAAGGGAGCAGAATAGTTGTACCCTCACTCCATGTTACTTGTGGGGGAGAACCCCTCTCAAAGTCCAAAATGTAAAAATAATAAATAAATAATGCAGTACCTTAGTCATTCCATGGAACTCCGCGGGCCACCATGTACCCTGTGAGGTACAGCAGGATTCTTGCGGAAGACTGCTGTTAGACCTGGCAGCTTTTGGCATGTCTCCCCTGTCTTTTTGCCTTCTGACCTCCTGTTTTTATGGTATACTGGACTCTGTTTTTGCTGGTTTATTGTCTCGGCGCATTTTACCACTGCTGATCTGTGCTAAAGTGAAAGTGTTCCCTATGTAAGTTGTATTGGTGATGGGTTTATCCATGATTGGCATTGTTGATTTACTGGTAAGTCCCTAGTACAGTGCAATAGAGGTACCAAGGGCCTGTAAATCAAATGCTACTAGTGGGCCTTCAGCACTGTTAGTGCCACCCACATTAGTAGCCCTGTAAACATGGCTCAGACCTGCCACTGCAGTGTCTGTGTGTGCAGTTGTAAACTGCCAATTTGACTTGGAAAGTGTACCCACTTGCCAGGCCTAAACCTTCCCTTTTTATACATGTAAGGCACCCCTAAGGTAGGCCCTAGGTAGCACCATGGACAGTGTGCAGTGTATTTAGAAGGTAGGACAAGTACTGGTGTGTTTTACACACCAGTACAGTGAAATACTACGGTTTCAAGGCCTATCTCTCTCATAGGTTAACTTAGGTTTAAATAACTTCAAAGTGCAGATTCCCTTTGAGAGCAGATGGAAATGTGGAGTTTAGGGTCTCTGAACTCACAATTTAAAAATACATCTTTATGTGAAGTTGGTTTTTGGATTGCGAGTTTGAATATGGAACTTTAGAAAGTAGACATTTTCTTGCTTAAAACATTCTGTGATCCTGCCTGTTTGTGGATTCCCCATCTGGGTCAGTTTGACAGTTGGGCTTTTTACACCTCTCCTCTAGACAGTGACACAAAGGGAGCTGGGGTATAGCCTGCATATCCTGATGAGCCATCTGAGCTACAGTGAGGGAGGAGTGGTTACTTACACCTGAAAGGACTGTGCCTCCCCTCACACGATGCAGTCTCCAACCCCCTGGTGTGTGTCTGGGGCCTGGCCTGGACAAGGAAGGATCTTGCAAACACATGAGACTTTGCTTTGAAGTTTGCCAACTTCAAAGGCAGAAAGGGGTATAAGAATTGGACCCAATACCCCAGACTTTTAGAATCTTTCTGGAATCAAGAGGAACCTCTGCCAAGGAGAAGAGCTGAAGAGCTGGAGCAGGGGTACTGTCCCTTTGCTGTGTTGCTTTGCTGGACTGGCCTGCGGTTGCTGCTTCTGCCTGAAAAGAATGCAAAGGGTGAACTATGCTGTGTGTCCTGCTTGAGAAAGTTCTCCAAGGGCTTGGAGTAGAGCTTGCCTCCTGTTGGAAGTCTCAGGGACACCAAAGACTTCAGTTTCCTCGACCTGCAGCACTGGGAACTGTGTGTTTTGTGCTGTCCAAGAGGAGAAACCACTGCGATGCCCCCAGCGATGCCACTGGCCTGCACTGTGACATGCAGACGCCGCACGGAGCTGCACTGCCCCACTTCTCACCGCGACCTTGGTCTCACTAATGCTGTCATTGGATGACTTCACCGAGCCGATACTCGCACCGCGACATGTGGGTCCTGCACTCCGGTATCGCCTTGCTCACACCGCAGCATGGGCATCCCCGACGATGCCACTCCTGCTGACACCTGTGCCACTGCCTGCACCGTGGCCTGTGGACACTGGTCATGAGGTACACAAAGCACTGTCCCATCCCACACTGCAGCCCCGGTCCACTGGCACCAGCACCATTGACTCCAGTGTTGGCATCAGTCATCCCTGTATGCACCGTGGCCTGTGGACACCGCTCATGAGGGTCACGAAGCACTGTCCTGTCCCGTACCTCCGGCTTAGGACTACTGACAACAGCGATTCAGCAGCAACGATGCCGCTGCCTACACTGTGACATGGTGACACTGCACGTCGCACCGCCCTACTTCACACCACGGCCCTGCTCTCACCGACGCCACTGGACGCCATCACCGAACCGCTGCCTGCACCTTGACCTGTGGGCACTGCACGTCGCATTGTCCCGCTTCGCACCACAGCCCCAAAGCCATCCATGCCAGAGCTCCTGATTTCATCACCCCAGAGTTCGATCTGTGTTGTGTGTCACTTCAAGGGCCTGATGACTCCCGCACCGACTCCAGAGCCAACACTGCGACGCCCGCAAAGCCGCTCTCTGTAGCTCACAGCGAGGATCACAATGCCCTGCAATTTCAAAGGTACTGTTTGCGGGTCTTACCAACACCGTAGCTGGCCCTCGATACCGGGTCTGGCCTGAACTGTTGGTTTTGTTGATCATGACGCCGTGATAGGCCCAGATGGAGCTATCGACTTCAAGGAACTATATTTTTGAGTAAATCTTGCCGAATTCATATATCTATTACTGTATGTTGGATTCTTATCATATTTGGTCTTGTTTTATATAGATGAATATTGGCTAAAACCGGTGTGGTGTCCTTTTGTAGTGTTTTCACTGTGTTACTGTGTGTTATGTGCAAATGCTTTACACATTGCTTTTAAGATAACCCTGACTGTACGTGCCAACTTACCAAAGAGGTGAGCAGGGGTTATCTGAGTGGGCACATCCCTTATCCTGACTAGAGTGAGGGTCCCTTCTAGGACAGGGTGCCAACTGACTGCCAACTAGTGACCCCATTTCTAACAACTGGTATCACAAGACTAGTGCAATATTCACAAACTGAAGCTTGCATGGTCTCCTAGGTCTGGGGTTTGATGCTTGTTGGGGGTATAACAATACTAAAAGCTATTTTAGAATAATATATGAAATATATGGGGTAGTTTGTTATGAAGGGCTGGACGCCATTGGGGATTTGGATGCAGTCTAGGCTCTATGTGCAGCCCCCTCTGTGCACAGTGCCAAAGGCAGTGCATCTTCAGAGCAGACAGTGAACATTGCAATGGTGCTGGCCAGGGGGGCCCCTGTCATGTCAAGTGCATGGGCAGTGCAGACCCCCCCTGCACCTGTTCTCCACCAGCATTTTCATGGCATTGGTACTGCCATGACACCGCTGGTTGAAAAGGGGGTCATAATCCCCAGGCCAGCTGCCCTTGTGGATTATCACTGCCGCAACCTCCAGACCGCCAAGATCTCTGATCCTGGTGGAGGTGGCTGTTCCCTGGTAGCCCGACCACCAGGGTTATATGCGGCAGTCCATCTATCATCCGCGATTCTGATGGTCTAGTGACCGCCAGACTCGTAATGAGGCCCTAAGTATGGTCTAAACAATGTGGCTGCCTTTTAATTTTGTGAGGGGGTTCATTACTCAATTAAATACTGTTGCTTCATCGTCATGTTCACTGACGTACTGACAACAGCGATTCAGCAGCAACGATGCCGCTGCCTACACTGTGACATGGTGACACTGCACGTCGCACCGCCCTACTTCACACCACGGCCCTGCTCTCACCGACGCCACTGGACGCCATCACCGAACCACTGCCTGCACCTTGACCTGTGGGCACTGCACGTCGCATTGTCCCGCTTCGCACCACAGCCCCAAAGCCATCCATGCCAGAGCTCCTGATTTCATCACCCCAGAGTTCGATCTGTGTTGTGTGTCACTTCAAGGGCCTGATGACTCCCGCACCGACTCCAGAGCCAACACTGCGACGCCCGCAAAGCCGCTCTCTGTAGCTCACAGCGAGGATCACAATGCCCTGCAATTTCAAAGGTACTGTTTGCGGGTCTTACCAACACCGTAGCTGGCCCTCGATACCGGGTCTGGCCTGAACTGTTGGTTTTGTTGATCATGACGCCGTGATAGGCCCAGATGGAGCTATCGACTTCAAGGAACTATATTTTTGAGTAAATCTTGCCGAATTCATATATCTATTACTGTATGTTGGATTCTTATCATATTTGGTCTTGTTTTATATAGATGAATATTGGCTAAAACCGGTGTGGTGTCCTTTTGTAGTGTTTTCACTGTGTTACTGTGTGTTATGTGCAAATGCTTTACACATTGCTTTTAAGATAACCCTGACTGTACGTGCCAACTTACCAAAGAGGTGAGCAGGGGTTATCTGAGTGGGTACATCCCTTATCCTGACTAGAGTGAGGGTCCCTTCTTGGACAGGGTGCCAACTGACTGCCAACTAGTGACCCCATTTCTAACAACTGGTATCACAAGACTAGTGCAATATTCACAAACTGAAGCTTGCATGGTCTCCTAGGTCTGGGGTTTGATGCTTGTTGGGGGTATAACAATACTAAAAGCTATTTTAGAATAATATATGAAATATATGGGGTAGTTTGTTATGAAGGGCTGGACGCCATTGGGGATTTGGATGCAGTCTAGGCTCTATGTGCAGCCCCCTCTGTGCACAGTGCCAAAGGCAGTGCATGGCAGCGAGTTGGCTGCTCTCAGAGTGCTGGATCCTTCTGTCTATACATGAAACTAATGCTATTAGCAATGGGATGCTGTTTATCTGCATTTCAGAGGTACTGTGGTACTGGTTTTAGGTACTGTGGTACTGCAACACCTAAACACTGTAGAATTACACCAAGACATGCAATACACAATTGTGTTTGTACATGTGAGGAAACCTCTGTTAAAAATATAAATACAACTGCACTATCATACTGAACAAAACTTTTTTTTTAAATAATTGCAATGTCCTGTCAAACTCTTTCAAGAACCAAAACAGGAAGTATAATGCATGGAGGGTTTCTGCAGGACTCCCTCATTGGTTCTAGTGGTCTCACTGGAGTACCATGGTACCTTTGGGATGTAAAAAATTAAAATAAAAGTGAAACCAGCCTTCAGGAGGCACTACCCAAAACAAAAGCCCATGCCCTTTAGAATAAAACAGAGACAGTTACATTGTAAACAATCCAAAGCCATCATGGCGTCAGACAGAACTGTTATGTTATGTTATGTTAGGCTTTGTAAGGTTATATTATGTTAGGTTATTTTATGTTATTTTATCTTATGTTATATCAGGTTATGTTACCTTATGTTCCATTACCTTATCTGGATTTGAAGTGCAAGACTTATCACCCAAAGGGGTATCCAGACCCTGATTGCTAAATGTGAAAGACATACCAACCAACCAATGGATGAAGAAGGTTTACTGAAAGCCGCACTAACTTGGATCCTCCGCTAGGATGTGCGCAGCATTGGGTTTGTCCTTTCTGGGTTGGGGGGAGGTGTTGGGTGGAGGGCCAGGCTGCAGGCTAAGCCCTGCAACCATAAACCTAGCCACACGCTTCTGAAGGTCATGGGCTTTAGAGGGTTGTCCATCTGCTGGAGGTGAGTGTAAGGTCTAGCTGCAGGCCAGGCCCTGTGGTTAACCCCCTGCTGCACAAAAAAGCCTGAGAAATTCACTGACAAAACCAAAGGTTAAGGTGACGTTATAGCTAAGCAAGGTAGATGTTAACTTATGTTTAAAAAACAGGGAGTTTTCCCTGAAATTTCGAAATAAAAATCTGCACTTTATGAATCTCAATTTTATTTTTAGAGGAATGGTGTGTAGCATTACATTACAATTCTTGACATGACAATTCTTTAACGTCAAAATAAAACAGACTTTCACTGGAGAATAATGTATTGTAAGCAGAAGATTTAGTTTTTCTCACATTTTTTTTAGTAATAGCCTTTTGAAAAAAGGAACAATCTATGTATAAGGTATGGCTGCACCTCACACTAGTCATGCTCAGTCCATATCTTGCTTAAATGAAGCACGTTTTGCATTTAAATCTTCACTGAAAGCTGAAGTGTGTACCGCATAATTTATAACGTACAGAATGAGACTTGTTTCTAGTACTACCCTGTTTCACCTTCCAGAGCAGTACACTGGATGATGTCATCAGTGATGGCACGAATGATATCATAATTGATGTCATTAGTGATGTCATTTAACATGTCATCAGTGATGTAAGTAGGGCATTGCATGGGAAGCAAGTTATAGTTACTTCAGTAAACTTTAACTGGGGAATTTCAGTGTATTTGTAAACATTAATGGTTATATTAGAGCACCCATCTTTAACGTCACCTTAACTTTTGTTTTTTAGCTCTCTTAGACAAAGAGAAGAGGGGAGGTTGATGCGGTCCATCACATGTCCTCCCTAATCATGATCCTATTACTAAAAGTTTGATATTCCAAGTAGTTCCACCCCTACATCGAGAGAAGACTTTGACAATTGATATGTGCCAGTTACTTTTGATATATGGTAAAGGTTGTTTTTTAGAATTTTTAGTAGCCAGACACCTTGAAAAGTAGAGTCTCAAATTTAAGGTTGTTGCTCAAATAGATGCGCATATTACTTACAGTTGTAGCAGAAGATGGAGAGGTGCATGATTTCAGACCAGTTGGATAACAACCATGAATGAGGCATTTGTTGTAAGCAGTCCTGCAGACGTGAATGCATTAAACTATAGAACATTCTAAGACATCCAGCAATGTGGCATAATGATAAATTGGAACAGTGCCTTTCTGGCTAATGCTAAGCAATTGCCACCCTTTGGTTTTGACAGAGAAAACTTGGATGTCATTCACATGCATGTAGAATTGACCCCAAAATTGCTGTAGGAGAGAAGCCAAGGGATGTATATAAAAGCAAAAAAGTTGTAGCGATAACGTAGAACCCTGCAGTAAGCCACAGTCACAATTGCTTGGGTGAGAAGCAAAATGTTGGTCATGTAGTAATTTGCTGTTGATCTGATAAAAAGGAAGTCCTCATATTGATGACGCATACACCAAAGCCTGAATCAGCTCAGTATCTTTTCAGAATGGAATGGTCTGTTTTTTCAGCAGTTACTGATACATCTAGGAGCACCCTCCTCCTCTGGCACCTCTGCAGTCTACCAGATGGTGAAAAGCATCCATAACTGAGAGATTCTGCAAATTTGTACGAAACTGGGGACTGCCACCTCTCGGGGACATTTCTGTTATTATATACTGATAGTTATGCACTCCTCCCTCAGGCATGGGGATCGCCATCTCACTGGGGCATTCATGTAATAGAATGCAGGGGGCGCACGGACCTTCCACAGGGCCAGGGTCCACCACCTCCCTGGGGCCAACATCTAATTGTATGCAGGAGGGCTGTGCAACCCCCCCACAGCCCTGGGGACCACCACCACCTGTAATGGTATTTGGGGGGGCTGTACTGCCCTCTTGCAGCCTCAGGGACCTCCATGTCCCTGGGGCAAACATGTAATTGTATGTGGGGGGGCTGCGTGCCCCCCGCAACCTCAGGGGCCACCACCTCCCTGGGGCACTCATGTAATGGTATGCAATGGGCCACTGGCCCCCCCTCCCCCGCAGCTCTGGGGACCACCACCTTCCCGGGGCAACATTTAAAAAAAAAAGGAAGCCCTTTCAGACCCCTGCTGCCCAGAGACCACCACCTGCATGGGACTATTTACATTGGAGGGGGGCTGCAGGGCCCCACTTAAGGAGCAACAGATGGCATTGCGGACCACCACCTCCGCCCCCACCCCCAGGGTAGGCTCCTATGTCCCAGGGTGCCCACGCCAACACATAGCTGTTTGCTGTGGCTTAGTGCCAGCTTTGACAGCTGCCGTCAAGTCACAGCAAACACTCTTTTTGCAATGAGGGAGTGCTGTCAAACAGCTCTCCCTTGCTGTGAGCAGAGGTTTCCTCTGTTTCCCTACCCATGGAGATGCAGGCAGGGAGACAGAGGAAACAATTGAAAGCAACATGAGAAAAATGTTGCTGGCAGCCATTACAAAACTTGGGGACTTAACCCCCTGTCCTGAAGTTAGAAAAATAAACCCTAGGCTCTTGGGGGAGCCCAGAGGGACCCCCCAGGGCCAAAAAGAAAAAACAAATCTGTAAAAATGCAGTGATCCTGCAAAGCTCTTGTGGCATCGAAAAAAGAAAAAAAAATAGCAGCCATGCCACTTTTATTATGTATTTGCTCCTGAGTGCCCACCCCCGGGGCTGTATTCATGAAGGGGAGAGAGGCTGCATGCCCCCTTCCCGAGCCTCCAGAAGCACCAGAGAGCCCAGCCTGGTGTTGAAATTTGTTTATGTAGAGAGGAGGGCCACACAGCCCTCCTCCCTGAGCTTCCACAGATCCTGGGGAGTCCACACCCAGAGTCAAAATTACTTTTTATGAGGAGAGGGACCGCATGGCACCACTCCCTGAGCCTCAAGTGGCCCTGAGACTCACACCCCTGGTTAAAAAAAAATCATTAAATGGGGGGTAGCTGCACAGCCCCTTCCTTGAGCCTCAAAATTCCCCAGGGAGCCCGCCCCTGGGACTAAAATGTAACAAAAAGGTGGAGGGACGTAGTGCGGCCCCCTCCCTAAGCCCTTATGGGCCTGTGGGAGCCCCACCCAGGGGCCAATTACTTTAAGGGGGGGCATGCAGCCACCTTCCCTGAGCCATTCATGGCTCCAGGGCCCTATCCCTCAGGCTGGCTCACTAGCTATGTCTGAGGGAGCCTACCCCTGGGACGTATGATTTCCCTACCCACAATGGCGCAGGCAGGGAAAACTGTATTTGCTCACGCTTGGTGCAGCCTTTTTTAATTTCCCACCAAGCGTGAGCAAATACGTAGCTGCTCCCAGGAGCTCCGCAGGAGCTTCAAAAATGCTCTCACCTACTGGGAGGGAACTTTTGATCTATTTCTCTGCCAGCAATGAAGCAGGCAGGGAAACAGATCAAATATAGCTCCCGCCCAGAGGGAGCAGCATTAGGAGTTGCTCCAGGTGGGCAAGAGCATTCCCTACTCCTGTGAAGACCAACTGGGGCAGCGGGGGCTTAGGGCTCTCCCACAGCCCCCAACAAAAGTATGGTGCAGGGCACCCATCTTTAAGTGTAAGAGCCCCGTGGCATGGAGTCTCCAGGGCTGAAAGTGGCCCAGGGAGGTGGGTCACATGCCCCCTCCCCCTAGGAGTCACACCGGGCCCTGGGGAGGGGATCACCAGGTCCAAAATCAGCCCAGGGAGGGGGAGATGCATACTCCTTCCCCCTCAAAATGACACCAGGCCCCAAGGAATAGGTTCCCCGGGTGTGTGGGGGGGCCGCATTTGCACCCCCTCCCTTTTATGCGAGAGTGGCCCTGGGGGATATGGTCTCCAGGGCCTAATAAGGCTTGAGGAAGGGGCCACACACCCTCTCCTCATTATTTAAATGAGTTACTCCAGGGTATAGGATCCCCGGTTACAATAACAGCTCAGGGAGGAAGGGCGCACAGCCCCCTCCCTTAAAAAAGTACATGGATCTGGGGATTGGGTCCCCATGGCCTAAAGAGGCTTGGGGAGGGGGGCACGTGCCCCCTCACCTTTTTCAGGTGGGAAAAGGGCCCTGGGAGATGAGGTCCCCAGGGCCTAAAGAGGCTCAGGAAGGGAGGCTGTATGGCCTCCCTCCCCTCTATTAAAAAAACAAATGGCCCTGAGAGATGGGGTTCCCAAGGCCTTACAAAGTTCGGGGAGAAGGGCCACATGTACAGCCCTGGGGGATGCAGTGTCATGGGTTTAAAGAGCCTTACTTTTAACCTAAAGAGACTTAGGGCCATATTTATAGGCCCCTAACTCGACAGGAGCGTCACTGTTAGTGATGCTCCTGTGGCGCTAAACACAGCGCCGTATTTACAAGGTGGTTTTAAGCCACTTTTTTGTTGCTTAACGCCACCTTGTAAATATAGCCCCTTCCCACGCAGCACTGTGTGTGGAAGGGGCACGCAATGGATGTTGCTGTGGGTGTGCCACAGAAACACCCATTGCATTTTGACGCCGCCTCAGATTTATGACATTTTGTAAACCTGAGGCAGCGCCAAAATCTAACGCCACTCCCAGGGGTGGCGTTAGCAGGGCGTAACGAGGAGGAATACCTTTATTTCTCCAAGTTTTTTTGCTTTTTCTATGCGTGCTGCATTCTGCCGCACGCTTACAAAAAGCAAAATGCCAGAAATGATCATTTATGTACGGGAAGGTGTCCCTTCCTGCACATTAATAATCATTTGAAAATTGCCAAAGCGCCATTAGTGATTGTTTATGTGCAGGAAGGGACACCTTCCTGCACATAAACAATCACACCCCTCAACACAGACATTATTGCACGATGGTGCAAGGATGTCTGCGTTGGCTCTGGTAACTAAACTCAGCGCCAGCGCAGGGGGAAACGCAGGGGTGCACCGTATTCCCTTTAATGTAGTGCATCCCTGCATTTCTAAAGTGACGCCCTGGGATGCTGCCACTTTTCTTGAAATCTGGCCCTTAGTGAGAGAGGCCATGTTGGCCCCATCCCGTTTAAATAAAAAAAGGCCCTGAGAGATGGAATTCCCAGTGCCAGGCTCTATGGCCAAAGCCCCACTAGGCATGTCCAAAGACTGTGCGTAGCATGGGATTTGCTGTATGGGGCGGGGGCTGGCTGTATGGGGAGAGTTGGCTACAGGGCCCAGCAGTGTGCAACTTATATGTGGTAATTAAGTATTGCTTTATGTTAAAACCCTAGAAATTCACCAAAAAAAACTAAGGTTAATGTAGCGCTACAGTAAGGTGTGGTAAAAAGTTATGTGTTTTTGTTAAACAAAACTTTAGAAATTCGCTAAAAAAACAAAGCTTAAAGTAACATTATGAATATGTCAATGACAACATTAGCATTTTGAACGAAAAAATCATAGAAATTCACCAGTTTTTGTAGCATCACTAGCTATAACTTTTGCTCTGGCCATGCAGGGCTTATGACCTCACTTATCAAATTACTCATGACATGTTCTATGACATTATTTATGACATCTCTGATGACATCATTTATGACATCATCCAAGCTTCTTTTATACACATCACTCGACTGGCATTAGAGGTCTGAAAGTAAGTACAAAATAGCTCAGCATATTATGAAGGATCACTAATGCATCACAGGTACAACCCCCTTGTGCAACAGATGCAGCAAGCATGTGTTATGTGCAATATTGACTCCATACCATAGACCTCACGGGCAGCGCAGCTCAGCTCACATTAACAATCAACCACAGATATGAGATATTCACTTAACTATAAAGCTACTTTAGTTAGGAAATAGAATTAAAAAAACATAGAAATTCCCTTACAAAACCAAAGGATACAGAGAAGGTATATCGAGGCTCACAATTAAATTGACCAAATCATAGAGATGCAGCTGTTATAGTTAGGAATATTTCAAGAAAATACTACTTGTGCCCTAAGTAACCCTAACCCGAACCCTGCCATATACAGTTGTCTCATCAATAATGTTACTGTACATTTTACAGTGACATAATCAATGTTATCAAAGATGTCATGAGTGCTGTAATAGTTGGGGTAATTAGCAGTGCATGGCAAGGGCGTGAGTTATAGTTACCTTAGGGCACAAGTTATAGTTACTTGAAACAACTCTAACTATAACAGCTGAATTTCTATAGTTTTGTACCTTTGAAATGTGAGCCTCACTATAACGTCCCTCTAACCTTTGGCTTTTTAAGTGAACTTCTATTTTTTTCCATTCTATTTCCTAACTATAACGTCCCTGTGACCTTTGGGTTTTTCATGTGAATGTCTATTTTTTTAACGTAAAGTAATTTTAATTACTTTACATTAATACAACCACAGCCGCACTTGGCTTTTGGCCGTGTGTGTCCTACCCCTTTAACCAACGAACTCCACGCCATGCATAACCTTTTGCCATGCATGGAAGGGATTGGCTGCAGGGCCTGGGCTTCTGCCAGCCCTATATAACAACCCAACCCTTCGTCACGCACAGCCTATGGCTGTGCGCAGCAGGGGTTGGCCGCAGAGCATTCATGAAGCGCTTCTTTGTTTGGGGGAGATGTGATAATATTCCTGTGCATAAAGAATGTGTCTCCAAAATCGGCAGGACACGCACTCGGGGGGTCCTATTAGTAAGCTGTCCATCTTCCTAGGAAAATCGGGGAAGATGTTTCATATCACCAATGTATATGGGGCAGGGCCAAAAGGGCCAGGCTTAGAGGCCATCTTCCATATTGTAGTTTTTATTAGGTGATAACACGGCCTCTGGTCTCAGCAGCACATTACAAGAAAGAACCCAATTGTCACAGTCACTACATGAGATATTACACTCGAAAAAAGAAGGAATGCAAACACCTCCAACAAGGATTACAGATAACTTTTCACAGTAGAAATGCAGACAATAAACATTTGCTTTTTCTTCACCATGCCCATGAAATTAGGATAATTGGTACCTGACAGAAGAGAAGCTTCAATTTGGGTACCTGCTTTGTTTATGTCTGTAATTACTTTCCATTGAGGTTTCATTTCTTTGACATGAGCATCATGCCAGAATGAATCCGTCCCTTTCAGATTTATCTAAAATAAATACGCAGGGCAGCATTAATAATGTTGTTTTTTTTTAAGTTGGGGACTGCGCGTGGAACCACACTCCGAGGTACAAGCTGGCTGCTCGCCTCCTGTGGGAGCTGGCATTGCTGCTGCATGCAGGCAACTACTGTAAATGCAGGTCCCTACATGTGGGAGCAATAGTTTAATCTCTTTCCCTGCCTGCATGTCTGCATGTCTGAGGGCAGGGAAACAGTTGAAAACTCCTCTTCCAGCAAGTGGAAGCAATTTGACAGCTTGTTGGAACCGGAGTGTTTGATTTTGCAGCTCCTGCCTGGCAAAAGCAAACAGCTACCTCCTGAAGGTGGGCACCTTGGGAGGTACCAGGAGCTGGCCCTGGGGGTGGCGGTCCCCAGGGCCATATATTGCTCCAGGAGGGGGCCGCATAGCATCCCTTCTCTCTTCTGCACAATGCCATCCCCAGGGAGGTGGTTGTCCCCAGGCAGTATATTTTCCGGGAAGGGGTCCGCGTGGCCCCGTTGTTTTAAAAAGTGAGAAGTGGTGGTCTCCAGGGCCTGGGGATGCCTGCACAGTCCCCTACATCATTTTCTATTATAGCCCCGGGGAGATGGTGGTGCCCGGGGCCTGAGAAGTGTGTGCACGGCCCTCTGCATAAATGTATTATTGTATCCCTGGGACGGTGGCAGGCTGGGGAGGGTCCGCGTTGCCCCCGCATCACCTACATTTTTGTTGCCCTGGGTAGATTGTGGTGGTTCCGGGGCAGTCTGAGCAGCCCCCCCTGCATTTCTGTCTTTGGTCTTGCCCTGGAGAGGCAGCAGTTCCCAGGGCCCAGGGGGGTATGCATGGCCTGCTGCATTTTTATTACATGTCACTCTGGGGAGGTGGTGATCCCCGGGGCAATTGAATGCCCTAGGACGAGAGCCCCTGTGTGCCCCCTCCCTTAGTAATTTAAATAGGTATGCCCCAAGACCCGCCCACCCAGGAGCAAAATTAAGGGCAGGAGACAGTGGTGAAATTATATATATATCTTACAAATAGACAGCAGTTAGGATTCCTAGAGATAGGTGTTCCTTAGATTTTTGATTGGTAATATCTTTATGTCCACTGATGAATTTCCATGGATTTTTCCAGACCTATTCCTGTTTCTAAATTGGCTGATGGTGCTAACTTTGTAGTGATTCATTAAGGGGGTGCAAAGAAAAAAGGGGGTTCCAAAACACATTCCCCCAATCCATTTTCTATAGATCTCTCAAACAGACATAGGCCCTCATTACAACCCTGGCAGTCGGTGTTAAAGTGGCGGTAATAATGCTAACAGGCCGGGTGTTAAAAAAATTGAATCACGACCATGGTGGAAACTGCCAACAGAGATAGCCACTTTAACACTCCGACTGCCAAAGCGGTAGCAACAAACACCGCAGTGGTAACCGCCAACAGACAGGCAGAAGACAATGTACCACCCACACTATTACAAGGCACCAATCCGCCAGCTTTTCCGGGGCAGTACCAACGCCATCAAAAGCACGGCGGAAACAGTACACAGAAGGGAAACCACTCACCTCTCGACAATCAAGGAAGAACTAGGATGCCATGAAGCCCGAATTGCAGATCCTACCCATGTTTCTGTATCTATTAATACACCACAAAGTGGAAAGAAGGCGGCGCCGAGGACGGTGAGCACTGCACCGAGCACACAGGGGAGGGGAGGAGGGAAAAGAGAGTGACACACACGCAAAACGCAACACCCCCCACCCCCACCCACAACAACACACACATATCCAATAACATCACAGATACACCCCGTCACCCCCTGGAAGAACGCAAGGACAAAATGAAATGAGTTTACCTAGTGTAATATTCGAACAATCAGATAGCCCAAGAGAACAGCAATTAATCAGTATACACAAATATTTACAGCAAGTACACAAGTCCGTACAGTGTCCTATGAAATGTCCATGGACAAAAAGCATGGGCGAAGCCCACACATGACACCTGCCTCAAAACGGAGAGAGCACAGCAGGGGCATCAGGTGGAAAAAAATACAGGCACCTCAGGGGAAAGGGGAGTGGGGGCACCTCAGCCGGATCATGGTACGATGCCACTGCTCCTCGAGGGGGCTCCATGCCCACTGCTTGGTCCTGGGGAGTGCAAAGCCACAGTCTCTCAAGTCTCTCAAGTGGGTGGTTTGCCCAGTGCTTGCTCCTGGGGAGTGCAAAGCCACAGTCTCTCAAGTCTCCCAAGTGGGTGGTTTGCCCACTGCCTGGTCCTAGGGAGTGCAAAGCCACAGTCTCTCAAGTCTCTCTAGTGGGTGGTTTGCCCACTGCTTGCTCCTTGGGAGTGCAAAGCCACAGTCTCTCAAGTCTCTCTGTTGGGTGGCTAGCCCACTGCTTGGTCCTGGGGAGTGCAAAGCCACAGTCTCTCTAGTGGATGGCTTCTCCACTGGTTTTGGAGGGGGCTTTGTGCCCAGAGTGCTTCAACCTGCCAAGGACTGGGTTAGTGGATGCTTTTCTCCACTGGTTCTGGAGGGGGCTTTGTGCCCAGTGATGCTGCACCTGGGGTGTGGCAGTTGACTTTGTCTCACCTGGGTGTCTCAGCCATGCGATGTACCTGGAACAGGTAGCATAATACTCCATGGATGCAGACCCACACTCCATCCTGCAGTGACTTAGGCTGCTAATTGCTGGTTCGTGTCAGTGCTGGAGGTGGTGTCTCAAGTGGCGTGTCCAGGGTCCAGGACATCACCTGCAGGCTCTGACGGCTGCACACTGGGAATGGGGCTGACATCTGACAGAGTGGCATTGGCTGTGCACGTGGCGGTGCTGATGGAGGTGCAGGTGGCGGTGGCTGCTGAGGAGATGCTGCCAGTGCTGGCTGTGGTGCAAGTGACTGTTGCGGTGGATGGAGACACCATACCATCTCCGGCAGCCTCGGATGGCTGATCCTTGGGGAGGATGCTGCAGACTGATGTTGTGGCAGTGGCGGTTCAGGTGGCGGTGCAGGTGGCGGTCGGAGCGGCGGTGGTGACTGTGGTGCATGTGGCTTCCATCCCTGATGATATGGTGGTCACCAGCCTCTCACCAGGAGACATAGGCCCTCATTACAACATTGGCAGTAAAAGCCGCTTACTGCCATGCAGAAGACCACCAACACACCGCCGCGGCCGCGGAATTCTGCCACAGCTATTACGACCCACTGCTCGGAATCCGCCAAAATTTAGACGCCCACACAAGTCCGCCACACCACAGGTCAGTGATAAACTGGGGAAAACAAAACCTCCACCGTCACGCCAACAGAAATACGCCTACACTATCACGACCCACAAATCCACGGGGCGGTCTTTCAACCGCGGTATTCCATTGGCGGTACACACCACTGTGCTCAAAATACACCCACATTGACAAAACACTGCCACATTGGACAGTTCAAAATACACACACCTGATACACATACACACACCACTCCCACACACCCATTACAATATAAAACTCACACCCACATCACCCACAAACCCCTACGACAAAAATACCGAAAGAAGGCCAGAGACAGACACTACAAACTACTACCAAGCATCCACAGGCTCACAATACCATCACACACATAACTTCCACGCACCTCACATAACACTCCACTAAATATCAACCCACTTATCTCTACACACACCACCCCACACATCACCCACACCACCGCATGGCACGGCAAAGACACTCCAGGTTCTCTGAGGAGGAGCTCAGGGTCATGGTGGAGGAAATTGTCCTGGTAGAGCCACAGCTATTCGGATCACAGGTGCAGCACACCTCAATAGCTAGGAAGATGGAGCTATGGCAAAGAATAGTGTACAGGGTTAACGCAGTGGGACAGCACCCAAGAAATAGGGATGACATCAGGAAGAGGTGGAACGACCTACGGGGAAAGGTGCGTTCCGTGGTCTAAAGACACCACCTTGCGGTTCAGCAGACTGGCGGCAGACCCCAACCTCCTCCTCCACAACTAACAACATGGGAGGAGCAAGTCTTGGCAATTCTGCATTCTGAAGGCCTCGCAGGAGTAGATGGAGGAATGGACTCTGGTAAGGCAATGTGTTACTACTATATCCCCCACCCTACCTGCATGCCAACACATACCCCCACCCTTGCCCTTACCCCATCACTCCAACGCCTCACAAATGTCCCAATATCACAAACCACTCATCCCAACACCAAGCCCTGCATGCAACAACAAAGCATGGACACCCATCACCAAAGCATGGCCACTGCACTTACCCATACACCCACCTAAACCACCATCACACAAGGTCCCACACAGGAATGCAAGCACTGGGGTACACGGTCACCCACCCATTGCACACCATGGCACACACAGCTGCAATAAACATCCTTTTATACCCCTGCAGGACCCCTACTCAACTTCACCAGACAGGAGGGTCTACACATGTCCACACCACCAACAGAAGAGGCCCACAGTGATGACAGCAGCTCTGTCCAACTGGATCTAGATGACCAGCCCGGCCCATCTCGGACCTCAGGACAGTCGGTTCCCCTCACACAGTCACAGGCCACCACAGAGCTTCCCCCCTCTGGAAACACGAGCACAGCACCCACCCAGCGGGCCCATAACTCTGTCCCCAGGACACGTCAATCAGCAGTGTGTCCACCACTACAGGGAACCCAGGCTAACCCACCACTCCAACAACAACAGGGACCTGGGGGCAGTGGCAGTGGCAGTGGGCACACGGTCCAGGGGACAGAGGCCCAGGAACACAGGGGAACTGGGAGGGCTGCTGAGCAACAGGGGGAGGACAGGCCCAGGGAACCCACTCTCCACGAGGCCCTCTCCAACATCATGGGAGCCTACCACCATTCCCAGGAGGCAATGGCAACGGTACTGGCCAAGTTTCAGGTGACCCAGTGGCTGCAGGAGGAACAGTATTTGGGCTTCAGGGAGGAACTCAGATCCATCAATTCCACCCTGGGCACCATCGTAGGGGTGCTGAAGGAAGTCCTCAACACCAGGAGGGACACTGTGGCACAACAAGGGGCCCCTGACACTAGCTTGGACGATGAACTGCCCACCACCTCTGCCGGCGCTAGTGGACAGGAGGCACCGCCACAGGACCACCACACCAGCACCCCACCCCCTGCAGAGGGAGAACCACCCCGCAAACGGTCACTGAAATCCAGGACAAAGACAGAGAACGATGCCAAGACCCCGCCAAGAAATGAGACCACCCTGATTGTCATCCTTCTGTCCCACCTTGTCACCCTGTCCATCCTCAAACTGCCCCAGCTCCACTTCCTATGCCCATTTGGGCAATGCACCTGTGAGACTAATCGACTGGACTCTGCCATGGACATTCCTCCACCATCACCCCTCACCATTTTACAGCACCCGCCAATATTGAGCACTTAAATAAACACCCTTAAATCACAAAACAATCTGGAGTCTGTCTGTGATTTCAAAATAGTGTATTAGCAATTACAGTGTCAAAATGCTCTTTCAATTGTAATGTCAACATACCTATGTCCCACAGCTCTAGTCCATGAGGAAACAAAGCAGATGTCACACAGTGGGACCACCATCTGTGAAATCGTAAGGGAAAGTGACAACTCAGTGACCATACACTGGGTGAAAACGACAGACAGTAGAAAGGTAGTAGTGTTAAAGTACATGTAGTAGGCAGGTTTGTATTCTTACCTGTGTCTCACTGGAAGTATTGCAGGATCACAGAGTTCCTGTTGTCGAAGTCCTCTTCTTCTGCTTCCTCGTCTTCACTGTCCGCAGGCTCCACAGCTGCCACAACACCTCCATCTGGACCATCCTCCTGCAGAAAAGGCACCTGTTGTCGCAAAGCTAAGTTGTGAAGCATACAGCACGATGATCTGGCACACCTTCTTTGGTGAGTAGAATAGGGATCCACCTGTCATATGGAGGCACCTGAACCTCACCTTCAAGAGGCCGAAGGTCCGCTCTATAATCCTCCAAGTTCACCCATGGGCCTCATTGTAGTGTTCCTCTGCCCTTGTCCTGGGATTCCTCACTGGGGTCAGTAGCCATGACAGGTTGGGGTAACCAGAGTCACCTGCAAATGGCGAGGGACAACTGTTAGACACACACTAACCTGTAGGGATATCCCCAGACCCAGACAACCATTCCCACTGACTTGCTTCCATGTGCTCACCTAATAGCCACACACGGTGCCTCTGGAGTTGCCCCATCACATAAGGGATGTTGCTATTCCGCAGGATGTAAGCATCATGCACTGAGCCAGGGAATTTGGTATTAACATGGGAGATGTACTGGCCGGCCAAACACACCATCTGCACATTCATCGAATGATAACTCTTCCGGTTTCTGTACACCTGTTCACTCCTCCAGGGGGTACCAAAGCCACATGTGTCCCATCAATGGCACCTATGATGTTGGGGATATGTCCCAGGGCATAGAAATCACCTTTCACTGTAGGGAAATCCTCCACCTGAGGGAAAACGATGTAGCTCCGCATGTGTTTCAGCAGGGCAGACAACACTCTGGACAACACGTTGGAAAACATAGGCTGGGACATCCCTGATGCTATGGCCACTGTTGTTTGAAATGACCCACTTGCAAGGAAACAGAGTACTGACAGCACCTGCACCAGAGGGGGGATTCCTGTGGGATGGCAGATAGCTGACATCAGGTCTGGCTCCAACTGGGCACACAGTTCCAGGATTGTGGCACGATCAAGCCTGTAGGTGATGATCACATGTCTTTCCTCCATTGTCGACAGGTCCACCAGCGGTCTGTACACCGGAGGATGCCGCCATCTCCTCACATGTCCCAGCGTACGGTGCCTATGAAGGACAACAGCGAGCACAGAGTCAACCAACTCAGAGGTACGTACCCACAGCTTACACAGAACGCGATTCATAATCCGAAATTTGCATGTATGAGTGTTGAGGCAAGGCCTAGGCATGTGTGACGCAGTTAAAAATTAAGCCATGTGGGCCCCTGAAATGGCGGCTGCCTGACCTTTAAAGTGGGACAATGGTATGTGAGGTAATTGCGCTAGCATTGTACACTGTCGCAGTAGGCGGTCGAAGACCGCAGCGCAACACTGCATTGGTTAACATTGGACCCTATGGGTCCCAGGAGCCAATTACGATGTACGCCGGCGGTGACGTTACACACCGCCACGGACGTGACCACCATTTTCTATCTGTTCAATCACTCAATACATGATCTTCGACAGGAGAGGACCTACACTGCAAGTGCTGCTGTGACCTCAGTCTGGAAGAGACAATGGCTCGTGCGTCTGGGGAAAGGGCCCCTGCCTTCACATCGGAGGAGTTGGATAAACTTGTGGATGGGGTCCTCCCCAGTACACGCTACCCTACGGTCCTCCAGACAAATAGGTAAGTACACTATGAGCATGCTGTATGGGACATGCCTGTGTGGAGTGGGGTGGATGAAAGACGGGGGGGGATTGAGGCGTGCATGAAACGACGGTGAGTGCATGTGCCACATGACAAGGGTAGGGATGGGGGCCACTGACTGTCATGGTGCAGTTGGTAATAACTTCTCTTTTTCCCCTGTACAATTCCTGTAGGTCAGCGCCCACCAGAAGAAGGATGTTTGGCGTGCCATCGCCAAGGACATCTGTATCCTGTGGGTCTATCACAGACGGAGCACCCACTGCCGTAAGAGAGGGGAGGACATTTGCCGCTGGAGCAAGAAGACGGCGGAGGCCCAGCTGGGGATGGCCTCCCAACGTGGGAGGGATGCCCGTCGCACCATGACCCCCTGAGGTTCAGGATCCTGGCGGTGGCGTACCCGGAGTTGGATGGGTGCTTGAGGGCATCACAGCAGCCACAAGGGGGTGAGTACGCTTTCATTCAGCTGATTCACCGCGCAGTGGAGGTGTCTGGGTGGGGGAGGCGGGCTGTGGGTTTCCATAGGCCAGGGCGAGTGTGCTAGTTAGGTACCCTTCTTCTGGCAGACCCTGTGCCACCCCACCCCCCTGTGTACAGTGCCAACTACACCTAGTCAGGCTCCTGTGTCATCCATGTGTGCAGATGTCGGCCATAGCCTTGTAGGCCATGTCCCAGGGATTGAACAGTGGACCCCAAGTGCGCGGCGTAGTACAGGGGGCTTCTGTGTCTGTCATGTCCGCCAACGGTAGCGGTAATGCATGCACGCAACATGTCTTTCTTCTGTCGTCCCCCCCTTTTTGTGGTCTCCCTGTTCTTGTGTGCATTAGCATCATCAGGCAGAGGAGCAGTGGCACCGCAGCAGGAAGGAGCTGCATCCCACATGGCCCTGGAGGGCGAGACTATGGACTCGGAATTCACCAGTGGGACGGAGGGCGAGGGGAGCTCCATGGCGGGGACAGGAGCTGAGACCAGTGATACGGACTCGTCCTCTGATGGGAGCTCCCTTGTGGTGGCGGCCACAACAGTGCCCCCGCATCTATAGGTACAGCCGCCACCCCCCCACCAGCACCGCCCTCACAGCAGCCCCTCAGCCTTTCCCCTGTGCCCGCTCACCCAGGAGGGTGGGCCTCACCTTCGCCCCAGGCACCTCAGGCCCTGCCCCAGTCACCCCTGCTGCCCTAAGTGAGGAGGCCATTGACCTCCTCAGGTCCCTCACTGTTGGGCAGTCTACCATTTTGAATGCCATCCAGCGTGTAGAGAGGCAGTTGCAACAAACAAATGCATTCCTGGAGGGCATTCATTCTGGTCAGGCAGCCCTTCAGCAAGCTTTTCAGACTCTGGCCTCAGCACTGATGGCAGCTATTGTCCCTGTCTCTAGCCTCCCCCCTCCAACTTCCTCCACCCAGACCCACACCCCTGTACCTCAGCCTACCCCAAGCACACCATCAGACCAGCATGCACACACGTCAACACACAAGGGAAGCTCTGGCAAACATAAGCACCACACATCCCACAGGCACTCACGCAAGCATCACACACATGCAGACACACCAGCATCCACTGCCTCCACTATGTCCCCCTCCTCCTCGTCTCCTTCCTCCCTCCCAGTCTCGTCTCCACTCACACCTGCATGCACTACATCTACCGCCACTACTTCTATAACCAGCACACACACCACCAAACCCCGCTCATGTGCAGTCACCACCCCCACTACCAGTCACACGTCCCCTGTGTCCTCTCCCAGTGTGTCTATGACGCCACCTCCCAAGATACACAAACGCAGACACACACCCACCCAACAGCCATCCACCTCACGACAGCCTGCAACGCAAGCACCTTCACCCAAAGTCACCAAACGAACACCTCCTACAACCACAACCTCTTCCTCCACTCCCAAACCCCCTCCAGCTACCCGTCCCAGTGTTCCCAAGAAACTTTTCCTGTCCACCCTTGACCTCTTTCCCTCACCTCCCCCACCCCGTCAGTCTCCTAGGGCCCGACTCTCCAGGTCCCAACCTAGCACCTCAGCCACAACATCTCCTGGACCAGTGGTGCCAGTAGTCACCGGATTCTGGAGTTCACCAGGCAGCAGGGCAGCCAATGTGGCAAGGAGCCACAGCACGGACAGTCCCCCACCTGTCAAGCATCAAAAGTTGGCCAGTGCCCGGCGGGAGAGGGGGAAGACTCCAGCCACCAAAGCCGCTCCCAGGGGTACAGGTGGGAGTGTGGAGTCAGGTGCGACACCTTCCAAGGTGGGGAAGGGGCACAAGAAACTCAGCAAGTCTGGGAAGAGCAGCACGGCGGAGAAGACCGCCATCAGCCCTGCTGCCCAGGAGGCAACCACCATCATCCCCGCTGCCCAGGAGGCCACTGCCATCATCCCCGCTGCCCAGGAGGCCACCGCCATCAGCCCTGCTGCCCAGGAGGCCACCGTCATCATCCCTGCTGCCCAGGAGGCCACCGCTATCAGTCCCGCTGGGCCAGAAAGGACCACCAGCACCAGCCCCGTTGGGCAAGAAAGGACCACCAGCACCAGCCCCGCTAGGCCAGAAAGGACCACCAGCACCAGCCCCGCTGGGCAAGAAAGGACCGCAGCACCAGCCCCGCTAGGCCAGAAAGGACCACCAGCACCAGCCCCGCTGGGCAAGAAAGGACCGCAGCACCAGCTCCGCTAGGCCAGAAAGGACCACCAGCACCAGCCCAGCTGGTCCAGACAGACCGCCAACACCAGCCCGGCTGGGCCAGAAAGGACCGCCAACACCGCCGCCACAAACACGGCTGAACAGGACACTGCCGCCACAAGCACCGCTGCCAAGGACACCGCCGCCACACGTACCGCTGTCCCATGAGCGCCAAGGGCACTGATGCTACTGTGTCCGCCATGAGCAGGATGAAGCACTCTGGGCACAAAGCCCCCTCCAGAACCAGTGGAGAAAGGCATCCACTACCTCAGTCCTTGGCAGGATAAAGCACTCTTGGCACAAAGCCCCCTCCAGAACCAGTGGAGAAAGGCATCCACTACCTCAGTCCTTGGCAGGATGAAGCACTCTGGGCACAAAGCCCACTCCAGAACCAGTGGAGTAAGGCATCCACTACCTCTGTCCTTGGCAGGATGAAGCACTCTGGGCACAAAGCCCCTTCCAGAAGCAGTGGAGACTGTTATCCACTTGAGAGACTGTGACTTTGCACTCCCCAGGGTTGAACAGTGGGCAACCCACCCACTGTAGAGACTTGAGAGATCGTGGCTTTGCACTCCCCAGGATTGAACAGTGGGCCAACCACCCACTGTAGAGACTTGAGAGACTGTGACTTTGCACTCCCCAGGATTGAACAGTGGGCAACCCACCCACTGTAGAGACTTGGGAGACTGTGGCTTTGCACTCCCCAGGATTGAACAGTGGGCAACCCACTCACTGTGTAGACTTGAGGGACTGTGGCTTTGCACTCCCCAGGATTGAACAGTGGGCAACCCACCCACTGTAGAGACTTGAGAAACTGTGGCTTTGCACTCCCCAGGATTGAACAGTGGGCAAACCACCCACTGTAGAGACTTGAGAGACTGTGGCTTTGCACTCCCCAGGATTGAACAGTAGGCATGAGGCCCCCTCGTGGATTTGGCGTCGTGCACTAAACCGGCTGAGGTGCCCCCCTTTCCCTTCCCCTGAGGTGCCTGTTTTATTGCTATCTGATGCCCCTGCAGTGTTCTCTCCGTCATGTTCGGGTATTGAGTGTGGGCCTCGCCCATGCCGTGTGGGCCCAGTGTTCCACGGACTTCAATGGAGCAATACCTGGACTACTATTCTTGGTGTATATATTTGTTAATAGTGTATATATATTTTTGCGTACTGGATTTTAATATATTACAATGGTTACACTCATTTCCTTTTGTCTTTGCATTCTTCCGGGGGGTGTTGGGGGGTGTAACTGTAATGTATCATGCTGTATTAGTATGTGTGTTGTAGTGGGTGAGGGTGGGGGTGGGGGTGTTGCGTGTGTGTGTCCCTGTTTTTTCCCTCCCCCCTCCCCTGTGTCATAGGTGCAGTACTCACCATGGTCTTCGCTGCCGGCGTTCGTGCTCCTGGTAGAGGAGCAAGAAGATAAGGGCAGGGAAAATGTGCAGCTCTGGTTCCATGGTGTCCTGGTTCCTCGTGGGGTGTGTAGAGGTGAGCGTTTTCCCTTCGAAGTCCTGTTTCTGCCGTGTTTTTGTTCGCGGTGAATCCGCCCCGGAAAAGGTGGCAGATTGGTAGGTTGTGATACTGTGGGCGGTACATTGCCCTCCGCCGGTCTGTTGGCGGTGACTGCCATGCTGTTTGTTTGTACCGCCGTGGTAGTCGGAGTGTTAAAGTGGCTGTCTTTGTTGGCGGTTTCCGCCAAGGTCGTAATTCCTTTTTTTTATCCGCCGGCCTGTTGTCGGTCTTACTGCCGCTTTAACACCGTCCGCCGGGATTGTAATGACCACCATAGTGCCCAGAGGTGATGTGCCCTTTGGCTTGTGGCCCTTCCCCATCTTGACAGTCACTGCAGGGACCTTGGCACTGTCCACACTGTGTTTGGGCGAGGCCTTGCTGGGGAGGTGGTGTGACTGTTCCCTGCTGGAAGCTGGACCCTTTTTGATCTTTGCAGGTGGTGGTCCTTCTTTTCTGTCGGTGGCACACTGGCAGCTCTGACAGATGCAGATTTTGTGGCTGAGGTGCTGGGCTGGGATCTACACATCCTGGCCCTAGGGGAAGGACGGGGGATGTGGTGTAGGAAAGAGGTCAAAGTTAGCTAGGAAAAGTTTTGGGAAGATGGAGGGGGTGTGGGAGTGGAGGAAGAGATAGTGGTTGCAGGAGGTGTATGTCTGCTGAGTTTAGGTGAAGGTGCATGGGTTGGAGGCTGATGTGAGGTGGATGGCTGTTGAGTGGGTGTGTGCCTGCGTTTGTGTACTTTGGGAGGAGGGATCACAGGCACACTGGGAGAGGACACAGGGGACGTGTGAATGGTAGTGGGAGTGGTGATTGCATGTGAGTGGTGTGTAGTGATAGGCGTGTTGGTGATGGAGGTAGTGGCTGAGGATGTAGTGCATGCAGGTGTGAGTGGAGACGAGACTGGGAGGGAGGTGGAGGACTTGGAGGAGGGGGACACAGTGGCAGCAGTGGATGTTAGTGTGTCTGCATGGGTATGGTACTTGTGTGAGTGCCTGTGGGATGTGTGGTGCTTATGCTTGCCTGAGCCACTTTTGTGTGTTGACGTGTGTGCATGCTGGTCTGATGGTGTGCTTGGTATATGCTGAGGTAGAGGGGATTGGGTCTGGGTAGTGGAAGTTAGAGGGGGGAGGCTGGACACAGGCACAATGGCTGCCATCAGTGCTGAGGCCAGAGCCTAAAATGCTCTTTGTTTGGCCGCCACTCCAGAATGAATGACCTTTAGGTATGCATTTGTTTGCTGCAAATGCCTCTCAACACCCTGGATGCCATTCAGAATGGTTGACTTCCCAACAGTGAGGGATCTCAGGAGGTCAAAAGCCTCCTCACTGAGGGCAGCAGGGCTGACTGGGGCAGGGCCTGAGGTGCCTGGGGCGAAGGAGATGCCCACCCTCCTGGGTGAGCGGACACTGGAAACACGCTGAGGGGTTGCTGGGGGGGGCGGTGGTGGTAGGGGGAGTGGCGTCTGTACCTGTTGTTGCAGTGGGCACTGTTGTGGCCGCCACCTCCAGGGAGCTTCCATCAGAGGAGTAGTCGCTGTCGCCGTCCCCGTCGTGGAGCTCCTCTTGCCCTTCGTCCCACTGGTGCCTTCAGACTCCATAGATTCACCCTCCAGGGCCATGTGGGATGCAGCTCCCTCTGTCGCCTTTGCCTCTGCTCCTCTAGCAGATGATGCTAATGCACACAAGGACAGGGTGACAAAACAAGAAGGGGGGCAAAGACAGAGGACACACATGGTCAACACCACTATGGTTGGCGGACACAACACACAGGGAGCAGCCCTATGCAGTAGGTCATGCACTAGCAGTTAGTAGGAAAATCAGAAGCCCATGGGGTACTATGCCTTACACCATTTGCTGCACACCTGGAACCCACAGGATCCTGCCTAGTAGTAGATGCCCACTAACACTATTGGGGTTGGAGTGCCTCAGAGCCTGCCCAACAAGGGACCTACCCTACCAAGTTCGCCCTGGCCTAGGGGAACTCACAGCCCACATCCCCATCCAGACACTTCGTAAAGCACACAGAGTCAGCTCAATGACACTGTACTCACCCCCTTGTGGTTGCTGTGATGGCCTCAAGCTCCCATCCAACTAAGGATATGCCACCGCCAGGATCCGGAACATCAGGGGGGTCATGGTGCGACGGGCACCCCTTCCACGTTGGGAGGCCAGCCCCAGCGGGGCCTTCGCCGTCTTCTTGCTCCTGCGGCACAGGTCCTCCCATCTCTTGCATCAGTGGGTTCTCTGTCTATGATAGACCTTAACCTCTGTCTATAGACACTGACAGTTCACTTTGGCTTTCCATTTCACAGATCTGGGTACCTCATTCTGCCTTCTGCTATATTTACTGCTGCCCTACAACTGTCATACATTGGTATGAGTAAATGAACGTTTACATTGATATTTATGGATGATGTTGTTATTATACATTTGTGAAAGAACAGACTGACTCCAGATTGGTTTGTGATTCAAGGGTGTTTATTTATGGGCTAATGTGTATGGGGGTATGTGGAAGGGCTGGGGTGATGGTAGAGGAATGTCCATAGTAGAGTCCAATCTCTTGGTATCACAGGTGCATTGTCCAAGGGGGCATAGGAAGGGGATCAATGGCAGTTCAAGGTGGACAGAGTGACAGAGTGGGACACAAGGGTGACATTCAGGAGAGTCTTATTTCCTGGTGGGGTTCTTGGCAATGTTCTCTGGCTTCTGCCTGGATCGCAGGGACTGTTTGCGGGGTGGTTCTCCTTCTGCAGAGGGCGGGATACTGGTTGGCTGTTGTTCCTGTGGCAGGGCCTCCTGTTCACTAGCGCCAGAGGAGGTGGAAGGCTGTTCATCGGTTGGGCTAGTGTCAGGGGGCTGGTGGTATGTCACTGTCTCCCTCATGGTGTTGGCCATGTCTGCCAGCACCCCTGCAATGGTGACCAGGGTGGTGTTAATGGACTTCAAGTCCTCCCTTCTCCTTAGGTACTGTCCCTCCTGCAGCCGCTGGGTCTCCTGAAACTTGGCCAGTACTGTGCCCATGTTCTCCTGGGAATGGTGGTATGCTCCCATGATGTTTGAGAGTGCCTTGTGGAGACTGGGTTCCTTTGGCCTGTCCTCCCCTGTTGCACAGCAGTCCTCCCAGCTTCCCTGTTGTCCTGTGCCTCTGTTCCCTGAACCGTGTGCCCACTGCCACTGACTCCAGGTCCCTGATTTTCTTGGGTTAGTGGGTTTGCCTGTAGTGGTGAACACACTGCTGATTGACGTGTCCTCTGGACAGTGGTATGGGACCGCTAGGTGGGTGCTGCAATGGTGTTTCCTGAGGGGGGAGGTTCTGTGGTGAGTTGGGACTGTGGGAAGGAAACTGAGTGTCCAGAGGTCCCTGGTGGGCCAGGCTGGTCATCTTGATCCAGGCGTGCAGAGCTGCTATCATCACTATGAGCCTCTACTGTGGGGGGACTGGATATGGCTGGCACCTTCTGTCCGGTGACGTTGGGTAGGGGTCCTGTTGGGGTGTAAATATATTGTTATTTTATCTGTGTGTGCATTCCTTTGCAATGGGTGTGTTTCCCTCTATTACTGTGCTTGCAATATCGCCTTGGCCCTTGTGTGAGTGGTGATTGTGTGCTCTGGTTGAGTCTCTCTCTTGGACATGCTTTGGTGATGGGTGTCCATGCATGTCTGTGATGGGTGCCCATACATTGTTGTTGCATGCAGGGCTTGGTTGTGGGAGTGGTGGGGCGTGATGGTGGCGTGTGTGGGAGATGGTGGAGTGATGGGAGTGAGGGTGAGGGTGAGGGTATGTGATGGCATGCAGGTAGGGTGGGGGGATATAGTCATAAAGATTTGACTTACCAGAGTCCAGTCCTCCTGCTACTCCTGTGAGGCCCTCAGGATGCATAATTGCCAAGACTTGCTCCTCCCATGTTGTTAGTTGTGGGGGAGGAGGTGGGGGTCCACCGCCAGTCCTCTGTACGGCTACCTGATGTCTGGATACCACGGAACATACCTTCCCCCGTAGGTCGTTCCACCTCTTCCTGATGTCATCCCTTGTTCTTGGATGCTGTCCCATTGCATTGACCCTGTTGACAATTCTCCACCATAGCTCCATCTTCCTAGCAATGAAGGTCTGCTGCACCTGTGATCCGAATAGCTGTGGCTCTACCCGAATGATTTCCTCCACCATGACCCTGAGCTCCTCCTCAGAAAACCTGGGGTGTCTTTGAGGTGCCATGATGTGGTGTGAGTGATGTGTGAGGTGATGTTAGATATGATGTGTGGAGTGATGTGTTGGGGTGTGTGGTGTTTTGTGCGTGGATGGTGTATGAGTGATGGTGTTCTGTGCCTCTGGATGCTGGTGTGGTCTTTGCTTTTCTCTCTCTCTGCTTCTTCAAACAATTTCGTTGTAAGGGGTTGTGGGTAATGTGGGTGTGTTTTATATTGGATTGAGTGTGTGGGTGTGGGGTGTGTATGTGTGTCAGGTGTGTGTATTTTGAATTTTCCAATGTGGTTCTGTTTTGTAAGTGTGTGTGTATTTTGAGCGCGGTGGTGTGTACCGCCAATGGTTTACCACGGTTGAAAGACCACTGCATTGATTCGTGTGGATGTATTCCTGTTGACGTGACAGTGTAGGTTTTGCTATCGCCAGTTTATCACTGACCTTTGTTGTGGTGGACTTGTGTGGGTGTCTGGATAGTGGCGGAATTCTCAGTGTGGGTCATAATACCCGTTGCGGATTTCCGACACGGTATGTTGGCGGCCGTCGGCACGGAGGTCAGCGGGATTTACCACCAGGGTTGTAATGAGGGTCATAGTGCCAAAACGGGCTGATGCATCTTTAAAAAATTCGCAAGAACATAGATTATGGTGTGGTAAAGGGTCCTATTTGATATTTTTTTATAGTAATAGGTTCAGTATTATTAAATTGATAAGGCTCAAAAACGTAGTGATTTATTGGGTGTTAGTATACTGCGGTAATTTCTCTGTATACTGCAGTACATGGCGATGAAAAAACTGTACATAGTTGGATAATGAAAGCCCTTGCAAAATTAAAAGGCAGCCACATTGTAAAGACCACACTAAGGGCCTGATTACGACCTTGGCGGATGGGATATTCTGTCACAAACAGGACAGATATCCTGCCCGCCGTTTTCCATAGGAAATAAAGGAACTTGTAATACGGCAGACAGAATATCGGTCAAGTTTGTGTTGGAGTATTCCATCCGCTAAGGTCGTAATTAGGTCCTTAGTCTGTGTCCTGGGTTTTAAGGGGGAATATAGTGAATTACTGTTTTAGAAGTGCATAGGAAGGAATGAGTCAGTGTAGGTAAGTCTGTAAAAGTTGAGAAAAATAGATTTATTGCTACATATATTTAAAAAAAATGTTTATGAAGTAACACAGTGCTATCTACAAAGTACTGCTGCACTTATTGAAATAAAACATAAATAAATATGTAAAAAAGTAATAAATACACTGTACTTCACTTTATTTCCCATTAAAACCCAGAGTGCAGTCTAAGCGTGGTCTAAACAATAGGGCTGCCTTTTAATTTTGTAAAGGTGAAATATTGTGTGGCTAGTGAGTTCACAACACTATGTACAGAGGTGCATGAGTTACAGGTCATTTCGGAAGCGGCACTGTAAGTTATAACTATAACTTTAGTGTGGTTCGTGTAGCTAAATTGATTTTTGTATAGAAAGAATAAATAATGTTTTTCTAAGTATAACTTAGCACTAACTTGTCTATTTATCGATATATCTATAAGTATCTATATTCACTGAAAAAAACAAAGGTTACTGGGATGTCATAGTAAGGAAATAGCATTAAAGAACCTTAGAAATTCACTAAAAGACCAAAGGTTACAGGGCACATTATAGTTAGGCGATAGGAGATAGAAATTTAAAAAACTTAACAAATTCACTAAAAAAACAAAGATTACAGGGACCTTATAGTTAGGTTCAGAATTTACACACACAAAACCAGAGAAATTCAGCAGTTATAGTTATCTCAAGTAATTCTAATCCATGCCCTGCGGCAACAATAATTTGCACCCCATTATGCACAGTTTGCTCATCAATAATTTTACACCAATGTTTCAATGATATTATCAATGATGACATAGAAGATGTCATGAGTGATGTAATATGTAGGGTAATTAGCAGTGCCTGGTGAAGGAACTTGCAGGCCTCCTGCCCGGTCTGCGTTTGGCCTCAGGGACCCTATCCACTGGAGCCTCCACATTTTTTAAGGGGAGGGGGGCACAGGCCTAATTCCCTTCCTGTGCCACCTTTGGCCTTGGGGACCCTATCCCCTGGGACCCAGCAACATATTTAAGGGGGGCATGCAGCTAGGTCTCCAGGCTGATTTTGGTCTGGGGAACCCATCCCCCGGGGCCTGGCACATTGTTTTAGATGAGGGGGCACATGGGCCACCTCCCTGAGCCATTTCCGGTCAAGGGGACCCCATTGCTTGGGGCCCTCCACTATATTTATGGGGGGGACATACAACCTCTCTCTCATGGCTGATTGTAGCCCCAGGGACCCCATCTCCCAGGGCCCAGTTATATTCAGAAGGGGAAAGGTGCATGTACCCCCATCCCTGGCCTGATTTTGGCCATAGGGACTCCATCTCCTAGACCTGGCCAATATCCAAAGGAGGAAGTAGGCCACGCGGCCTGGGCATCAAAGGATGAGTGCCCTGGTGCCCACCCAAGACACCCACCACACTATGGTTAGGGGCCACAAGGGGATCCCTAATGCCCATGCAGAACCAGCCAGCTCCCCCACATCCAGCGGGAAGCAGCATTGCTCTCATCTACAGGAGGTAGCTAAAAATGCTGCTCCCTGCAAGTGGGAGCAATCTTTTCATCTATTTCACGGCCCACTTCACTGCTGGCAGGGAAACAGAAGAAAAATCTACTCCTATCGGGCAAAAACATTTTTCATGCTCATGCCCACTGGGAGCAGACTTAGGGCCTCATTACGACTTTGGTGTTCTTTTTGGAAGACAAAAGACCACCATGTTGGCGGTCATCCAAAGACCGCACTAAACAGCCACAAAACGGACACTGCCAGGACACAGGTGGGTGGGAAAGAGGTGGTTCCACCACCAGCACCACCGGCCCAACAACTTACCACCCACCAGATTAAGACCCACAAATGAGCATAGAGGTTCTACCATGGCAGAAAACCATTGGCGATGTGAATCGCCATGCATAAAAACTCACTTCAGACAGAATACAACACCAAATTGGCCAGTTCGAAAACCCCACACCTGACACCTGTGTGTATGACACAGCAGGTACCCCTACTCACTGCACTATATAAGACACCCCAACACAACCCACAATCCTTTGCAACTCAAACAGCAATCACATACACGAGAACAGGCACAAATCGACAGGCACCACATTTACATTTTAGGCACACATATACATCTCCCTCAGCACACACCATACAACTGCACGAACAACACAATACACACATAACGAATACACACAAACACCACAATCGACCATCACATAAAGCTAAACACCCCTACCCCACAAAGAACCCTACACTGCATCCTTGCACACACAACAGCCATTCTCATCCACAATACAACCACCACAATGTCCCGACAAAAGCACCCACGCTTCACAGATGATGAGTTGAGGGTCATGGTCGAAATTGTCAGGGTAGAACTACAACTGTGTGGAGCACAATTCCAGCAAACATCCATTGCCAGGAAAATTGAGTTATGGCAGAGAATTGTCGACAAGGTCAACTCAGTAGGCAACCATCCATGCAGAAGGGAGGACATCAGGGAGAGGTGGAACGACCTATGGGGGAAGGTGTGTTCCATGACATCATGCCACCAGATTGCCGTGCAGAAGACTAGCGGTGGGCCCGCACCTCCTCCCCCAGAGTTCACATCATAGGAGGAGATGGACATCCTGCACCCAAAGGGCTTGACTGGAAAACCTGGAGGACTGGACTCTGGTAAGTAACTATCACTCCCCTGGCACACATTTGTCCTGTTTCGCACCAAAAAACACTCCCCAGTTCTCTCAATGTCCCTCTATAACTCTCACCTAATCACCTAATGCCCCTCTCCTGCATGTCACTCCACCACCCAGCCCAATGCCCTCACAGTCCCTGGCAAGTGGACGGTTAGCAGTGCCAGTAACAATTACTATGACTCCCACAGTGCACTAGCCCATCTACATCAAAACCTGCTATGTCCACTCCACCGCACATCTCTTGCATGTATGACTATTACACTAGCTACACCAACTGGATGCTTTGACTGTGGACTACTGCAATCCTATGACAGCAATGCAATGGCACTACACAATGTCAAACAAGGCAAAACACAGCTACATCACTGTCACCAAAACTAATGGCCACTTATCCAGATCTACAACCCTGTAATGGGCTGAGCATGGGCGAGAAAGTAACAAGCATTTGCAATGCAATGGGTCTCGCATTTGCTCGAGTTAGAGCTATTAGCTTTGTAAACTCCTAACCGGATTTTTCTTGCCACATAAATTGAAAATGAAACGTTAAACAGTTTCACATATGCGATCCGATTCACAGAGCCACGGCCGCCATGAGCACCAGCGTGAAGAGACACACAAAAGGAAAGAGAAGTTTGTTCTCAGTGAAACCTATTGGCAAAAGTGCAATTATCCATGTAACAGGGTCGATGTCATGCAAAGCGCTCGACTACTGCCCAGCGAGATTGCGCTGCATAGGAAATTAACAGAAAAGGTAGTCCAGAAGCCATGTGGGAAACATGGAGTCTCGTATGTTTTGAGTGGTTGGCCGGAGCGCTCGAGGCGGCCTAAACACCGGAAAAGGCATGACGTATGCATGCCTTTCACTAATGAGATTAAGGGAATTTTAAAAGACAATCCCACGAACCAATGAAAGTAATGGGCATGATGTTAGTGTGGTTAAAAGCCCACAGAGAGATTACACCAGGGACAGAGCGCTTTGCACTCGACCCTAAAAAAAATGATGGATTAAACCCAGATCTGTTACTGGGGTGAATGTTTGAATTGTTCTGCATTCTGTCCATCATCTGTTCTTTTTGGTATATGGGTACTCACATAAACTTCTCTATGAATAGGTGAAAGCATGTAAGCATTAATATAGAAATGTGCATCCATGTTAGTCACAAAACTTTCAATCAAGCCATGTGATTAATTCCATGTATCAGTAACAGCATGGAAGAAAAAACGTGGCAATGTGTACTCTGCTAGTCTAGTGCACACATCACATTGGTTTCCGGCAGCAGAAACTCCTGCTGTTTGATCCGGCCCTGTCCTGGTGTTGTAAGAGTTTCTCTGCTCACTTGGTGCACCAGAAGCAAATAAACACGCCCAGGGCCACTCCGGCTGCCGCGGGTACAGACACGCACTGAAACACACTGAAACACCATGGTGCAGACACGCACCGACTACAAGAAAACTGCCAAAGTGCCCGGGCTCCCCACCCCACTCACTGAACTCCGTGTGTGTAAACTGCCTCTTAACAAGGAGGCCCAACAAGGAAATGTAGTTTTACAAAAAAAAAAAAAGAGAGCAGAGTAAAAAAGAACAAGCATTTGGAATGCAATAGTCTTGTGTTTGCTCGGGTTAGAGCTCAGAGCGTTGTAAATTACTGACTGGAATTTTATTGCCACACAGACGGAAAATAACAAAAGGAAGAGAGCGAGAGCGTGCTGGCCCTGGAAAAGCCCCCCTCTGATGATGGTTTATGTTTACAGAGGGAGCTGGTGGGGAGGAGGGATGGAACAAGCACCCACACTGTTGAGGTGAAACAGGCAAATGCCAACAAAAAGTCCCTTACAGAAGAGATAAACAGGACATAGTGTAATTACACAGTACTTTGTGTTGCTCCCAAAGTGAAGAAAGGCAGGACAAAGAGGCAAACTGACCACTAGCAAGCAAGGATTTTTGAAGGACACTGCAACTAACAAATCAGAACGCTGGAACTCACTCTATTGCATACTTTAGTATACAGTAGGCCGAGCGGTAACCCTCGACCTAAAAAGTTAAACCCCATGCACCAAATGCACAGACAGGACAAGTTACCATGCATACACACATACCCTCCTCCCACTTGGACACCATGCTGCAATGTATAGCCATCCCCACTTACATCTAGCAAGCATGATTTGCCACAAACAAACAGGGCACACCTGTCATGTGAACCATCACACAGGACCTGAAATGTTACCTAGCCTGATTGACACCAATCCTCAATGGAGCATGGTACACATGTCACAATCCACTATCCACAAACAATGTTTGCAGTGCTACATCTGAAATTGCCATTGCTGGGAATCACATCAAGCCACTTTATGCATCAGACAAAAGATAACCAATCACACATCCACCATTTAACTCTCTCTCACTCCATCCACAAGTACCCCTGCCAGTGCCTCCATGGAGAGGATATCAGAGACAGCCAGCCCTCCTCAGGATGAAGGCCCCAGTGAGGACAATGTCTCTGGATGTTTGGACATTGATGACTTACCTGGACCATCTAGGACACCTGGTCAGTTCACCTCTCCCTGCCTCATCCTGCCTACATCACCCCCACCCTGTGGCATCAACAACACAGCCAACCCTTCATCTCCAAACCTTTGTCCCAAGGACAGTTCAATCCCCACAGTACAGGCACCTGAGTCGACCTCTCACCCCAGACAATGAAGGTCCTGGTGACGCTGGGCATGGGCCCACTGTGCCAGGGGCACAGGCACATGGGGCAGGGGGCATGGGAGGGTACCTGTGGGCCAGAAGACAGGGCCCACAAGGGAGTCAACTGACCAGCAAACCATCTCCCAAGCCCTGGGAGCATACCAAAAATCCCAGGACAGGATTGGCCAGATCATTACCATGATGGGAAATAAATTAAAGGTTGCAGAGGGAATACCACCAGGAGGTCCTGCAGCAGTGGCAGGCCCACAGTGTCACCATGGCCTCCATTGCAGGGGTGTTCAGGGAACAACACCACCCTGCATGCTTCCACCACCCACCAGCAGGCCCCTTCCACTAGCCACATCACATCTGCGCCTTCCACATCTGCTGCAGCTAGTGGAATGGAGGCCCTTCCAGGGGAACCACAGGCCTCTGGCAACCCTCGCTCTGTAGCTGATGAACTCCCATGCAAACATTGACATCCATCCAGATATCCAGCTGGAGCAGATGCCAAGACCTAACCCACTGTCAGGAAATGAAACTCTCCTGATTTCTCTCCCTTGTGTGCCACTGAGACAGCCTGTTGACTGTTCAATGGTATTACTCCATTTTCGCATGGCCCTTGAACACTGGACCAGTGCTACCTACAGTTGAGCCCCCTACCCTGATGATTACAACTACCATGACCCCACTCATCACCTATTTGTCACTGTATACATCATAGATTGTTTGTTCACATTTCCACTGTATGTCCAATAAACACTATTGATCACAGCAATGGCATATGTGTGTACAGTATATTTGAAAATGTACAAATGTTTTGTCTGCAAAATGTTCTGTGGGTATGCCCCTAAACCAACAGGCAGAGTAATGGACAGCAGAGGGAGACATCCTCTGCAGGAAACACAGTACAACAAATATGTCCCAAGGCAGATGTAAGATAGTCACTATTCCAGGCACACACTATAGTAACTTCACTCATCCAACCTGCAAAAGAGACTATGTCACAAAGTTACATCAGGTTAGAAGGCATTGTGCCACACAAAGCACAAATGCAGTAAATAGTAGACCAGCTTAGTGTAGATTGCCACTGAAGCAGGGCAAAAGAGATGACATTTCTACATCCCCAGTCACAGGAAATACTTAACAAATCACTGTAACTGCCATCTGTCATGTGCAAAACTCTATTCTGTAAACAGTTACCAATGGCAAATAAGCATGACTGTCTCAAGCCACAGGTAGCAGAGGCACTGATTGACATAACACCGTCAGTGGGTGGAATAACATGAGAACAGGAGATTGCAGGACATAAAGCTTAACACAGGTCTGTCCAAAGGAGATGTGAATCTAGCAACCTGCAGTGAGTACACATGTAAGATAAGATAAATGTAAACCCTGCATCATACATTCAAACACTCACCTTCCCTAACACACACATAGGGATAGGAGCACATTACAACACCACTCATTAAACTAATCAGGAGGGCCATTGTCACCAATCAGTATGAATACACATCACTTGCAAATACACAGTCAGCATACCTGTATGTCACTGGAAGTACTAATGGATGAGCTCTGTCCTAGAGTCAGCTGCACCATCCTCATCTGCCTCCTCATCACTTTCCTTGTCTGCATCACCAGCCACTTGTCCAGCTGCCTCGTCATCATCAGCTAGCAATAGTGTCTGACGTCTAAGAGCAAGATTGTCGAGCATGCAGCAGGCAACTATGATCTGGCATACCTTTTGGGGAGTGTGGAGGCGGGTACCTCCAGAGATGTCCAGGGACCTGAACCTGGCAGAAGGCCAAAAGTCCTTTTGATTACATACCTCGTCCTGCTGTGGGCCTCCTTGAAAGGGAGTTCCCTTTCCGTGGCAGGGTACCTCACTGTTTTCATCAGCCAGGGAAGGTTCAGAAAAGCAGTCACCTGTGTGCATAGAGGTAGAAACTGTTGCAGTACAGGGACAGACACAGGGAAGAATGTGATGAGAGGTGCCATAACAGAGGCACACATCCAAATGTATACATACGAATGAGCCAAGCCCTCTCTGTGTGTACTCGTGCCATCATGTTTGGGACATAGCTGTTCCTCAGAATGTTGGAGTCATGCACAGATCCTGGAAACTTGTGCGATGTACTGGTCTGCCACACACACCACCTGAACATTGATCGAGTGGTAGTTCTTCCTGATCCTATACACCTGTTCATTGGCACTGGGAGGGACCTAGGCTATATGGGTGTGTTGGAGCGTAGCTCTTATAATCAAAATTAACATGAAAATGTTTATGAACTAATGCATAATAATGCTGCATAGAAACTGTATTAATGTGTTTTACTAACGTGAGTCTGAAACGTGCCCACGGGGAGTGGCCACCAATATATACGGGGACTAATAAAATTGACTAATAATGAGTTATTAATGCATTAATGTATCATTTTGTATTAGTATTAAGAGCTATACATTAAGGTTTTGCTAATTAATTCACAAGGCCTTAGTTAGCATGAGTCGGGCCTAGCTGCCCGGTTTCATATTAAATGTGTTTTTCTAATGTACAGTGTGCTGACTTGCTGAAGGACATGTAATCGTATTTTTCCAGAAGCTAGAAGATGAGTGTAGCTGTAGTAGATCCGTTCTCATGAAACCCGACTTGCTCAAGGAAACATTCTTGCTGAATGCAACAGTGTAGACTCGCAACAGGTACAAGGTCGCCGAAACTGGTATAGACAATGGAACCACTAACTGGGGATGCGAGAGGACCACGAGAATATGAAATCATACTGGACATTCTACCCAGTGGAGACATCAATCACAAGAACCAATAAGCTACGTGAGAACTGTTATGAGGTGACAATTTTGATGGTACGACTGGAAAACCATTGGATGGAGATAGTGGTGTGCCAAACCTGCCCAATTAGAAATTAGGGGACTGTACAACAGAAAAGGGATAAAAACCTTTGACACGAGGAGCCATTAGGAGATGCCATTGCAAACTATTCTTGCTATTACCCAGACACTTTGTCACTCTGCCTAGAGACCTTGCTGTTTGACTCTTCAAACCATCCTCACCCTTACCTTGCCCGTTCTATACTTCTCCTCCTTATGAAGGAAGTGTCCCTACTTACCTTGTCTTGCTGAACTTTGCTGTGTTTCCTGGCTGATGGCGAATCAACTCATGTCCTGAGGACGAAGATTGACTCTGTATGCTGAGCCATTACGGAGGGTAACTATATGATGATAAAATTGTAATTGTCTGTTTGCCTTTCCTTTCTAGGTACAAACTGCTTCTTTTGACAGAGACCATAGTTAGATGTTTTCTAAATTTGTGTTACCAAAATTGTTTTGCATGAAGCCCAACATGCCAATGCTAATTTGAGGTTAGTTAAGGAGTTCACTAGACGGACGCAAATAGACAAATGACTGAATCAATGCTTTGTTGAATAATGCGCTAATGATTCTCTGCTAAGGTTAACCTATGTTGACGTCGTGTTATTTTCTAATGTTCGTGATCTTTACTTTGATGAAATCTTATTTGAGTTGCCATATTATGACAATGCTGATGTGTTTCATGATTTTGAGACTAATAAACTTACTAGTAGAATTGTAATCAATAGGGAATAAACATCATAAAATCGTACTAAACTGGTGTGGTTATTCTTGACTGAAAGGTCATGGTAGTTTCCGAGTCTTATTAATGGTGTTGATTAATCTAAGTGATTTGTTATGGTGAATATTGATGACGTTATTGACTTATTGATAGACATGTGGATTAGATGTCTCGTCTTAAGGTGTCTTCAATCAGGGTCAAAAGATTCATCAGCCTAAAACGAGTCCCAGAGTGAATAAATTATCTTGTAAGGGATGCGTTAGCAGTTCTGGTAGCAGAGGACGATTTGGCACTTTGGGGGCCCTAGGACGAGGGATCATTGTTTAAAAAGTGTTTTCGAAATAATGCAAATTGGAGGTATGATGTGTCTCTAAGCCCCAAATGGCTTTCCCGGAATCTCTGAGCTTGCCTAAGTGAGTTGGGTATGTTCTCGGCATTCTAGCATGTGTTAAATAGAATTTGCGCTTGCTCAGCTTATGCATATCGCAGGTGATTTGTGAAGTTTGTGTGAATTTAGGCCAGGTAATGTTTTAGTAGGAGTGGGCGTACTCCGCAGTATGAGAGTAGGGAAGATGGCGAACTTCATGTGAGTGTGACGCTTTTGTGCTAAAAAATTGTCCACTTGGTTGTTGGTAATGTACAGACCTGTTGTGGTCTGAGACTCCGGAGTATATTGAGAAGTGTATGAGACACTTGGTTTATGTTGTAATTTGTGTGGTTTAATAGGTCAGTCTGGCGTGGTTGACGAGTCGAGTTTGAGTCAAATGTGTGAATGCAACCTTCGATGGAGATTTGGCAAGTTCTAAAGTGCACTAGAACGAACCATTGTCAAGTCGAGAGTAGGATTTGCGGGTCGAATTCTGCTTGCGAGTGCGGGTGCTGAGAAGGAGAGAGTAGCGGCTGAGGCTTCAAGTGAAATCTCTGTAAAGTTCTGAAGCGATTGTGTTACCCTTCCTGTAGTAAACCGGCAAATTTGGGTTTTGTTGTGCTCGCAATATATCGCATTAGTTTCTGTGTGAGGAAGACAAGCCGCAAGACTTTGTCAGCCGCAGTGTGTGTGAGTGTGATGTCATTGGAGCCGCGCTTGTATAGGTCAGTTGCCGAGAGGGGTCGCACACAGATTGGCAGCCGTCCGTGAGAGGCAATTGGTTGAGAAGGTAGGCGAAGAGTGTTCTGGGAATTAAAGTTACTTCCTGATTAGATTCTAATCAAAATAAAAGATGCAAAAATGAAGTTTTTCAAGGCTCTAAAGAGTGCTTTGAGGGGAGATACATACATTACAGCGAGTGTTAGGGAGCCTACACCGCCAGAGGATACTCTGGCTTATACCGTAATGGAGGAGAAGGGAGTCGCAACATGTCTTCGGCTAAAGCAGTGGTGCAAAATGACAGAAAAGGAGGGATGTTTGGCGTTTCTGGAGTACGGAACGTTTAATATAAGGATTTTGGAATATTTGCAGAGGGTGTTAAGTGAGCAAAAACCACCTCCCAGACCAGCTCAGTTTGAGGCATTAGCGATTTGGGATTTAATGGCCATACAACAGAGGCAGCAGAAATTTGTGAGGAGAATAAGAAGAGCAGAAAAGACTCTAGCAGAGGCTAGATGGGATAGCAAGACTAAGATGTGGAGAAGGGGAATAGTTGATGGAGTTAGGATGTTTCCGGCAATAACACAAGAAGCCAAGACACAGGGAAAGAAGGTCACTTGTAAGACAGACAAGGGCTTTAGTAAGCCAAAGGAGACTCAGAAGTCTTGGGCAGATGCAGATGATTCAGACGATGAGGAGTTTCTCAATCATTTGTTACATGATCGCCCGCCACCATATGCCATGAATAATAATGGACGGAGTACTAGTGCGGGTCCTGAAGATCCGACACAAGATAAGGGAATCACGAATACAGTGCAGACAAGCAATAAAAGTTCCGATACAGAATGGTGTTAGTGTATCCACTGCACCAGACATTCAGATACAGTTGCAGCCACCGTCAATTCAGAGGCTCTATGCTGATGTCCCAGTATTAGAGACAACTACGAGTTTGATGGTGCTGCCTGATCCAGTATACACAAGATCAAGGTTAGTGCAGATTGAGCCAACTCCACAATTGCTGCCCCAGCCGCAGCAACAGGTGGTTCTGAATTACACTTCGGTCACAGGACCGAAGTCGGTAGCCACAGCACCCATGATGAATCAAGCTATGGGAATTAATGCTCCACAGGGTTTGGGAATTTGTCAGACACCAGCTGCTATATCATTGCCAATCACTGTTGGTCCGCCAGTACCGCTGTATGCTCAAGCTAAGCCTAGCGTATGTGACCAAGAAGTAATGACCCAAGAGGTGATAAGAGGAGGGTTCACAGGAAAATTGCAGGGAATAACATAGGGGGGACAGACAGCCGAAAGGTCTAGATCCTTGTTGGACTTCAGTCCGATTGGGGTTCCTTTAGAGACAATGAGGCAAGCAGGGCTGGGTACCCTGCCCCCACAGGTGATGAGTGCAAATACGTCACAGACATCAATGATGCAGTCTGGAAATCTCTTGTTGCAAGGCTTAACAGCGCAACAATTGAATGAGTGGTTAGACAAGCTCAACACTCTGCAGACTACTTCAGTGACTGCAGAGAGATCAGAAAGAGGAATACCTGAATTTTGTGAGGCTGGGTGTGGAAGCTACAGAATTAGTAGAAGGAACAATGGGGGTGAACAGATTAGAGTCATACACGGAAGCAGAATTGAGGTTTCTGTGCCCCAAAATAACCAAAGAAGTGAGCAGGGTACATCAGAGGTTGGCAAACCTAGCGGACAAATACGGCATAGACTTAGACAATACTAAACATTTGAAGAGGAGTTATAGGTTAGACTTTGAACCTAAAGATTTCGATCACATGAGATCCACCGGAATGAAGGCACATCTTAAAGAGATATTGCAGAGTGCTCAAATGTGGGGAGCATTAGAGAAGTGGGAAGGCAGATGGGCAAAGAAGAGAGACAAAGAGAAAAGTGACTGCCCGGAACTGAAACAGGAGAAAGCTGCACCAGACGCGGGGACAATAAAAATTTTACCAATGAGAGAAACAGCTGGAGGGGTTCTAGTCCATGGACCGTGGTCTAGGGGTGACATTCTGTCATTCACAAATGACTATCCCAGGTTGAGGGAGAAGCCAATAGAGTGGTACCAGCAGACAGACAGGGTTGTAAAGCTTGCAAAATGTCTTTGGGAAGACTTGAATACATTGTTTGAGATTATAGTTCCAGCAGATTTGTGGCTTGAATGTAAGAGGGGTGTGGATTGGCCGACAGAGGAACCTGCAAGGGACAAGATTACTGGAGCACCGTCTTCAGAAGTGAGGAGGTATTATCATAAGGTGATTGAGTTTTTGAAACAGAAAGTGTCGCCGAAAGTTAATGATTGGCAGAAAATTGATCGAACATCACAGGAAGGCAAAGAGCCGATACATGCTTACTATGAGAGGTTGTTGAAGGCATTCAAACACTAGAGTGGCACTGAGACTTTAGAACTGAAAGACATGAATCACCTTGTGTTCAGGTTTGTTGAAGGGTTGAGACCAGAGATTAGCCAGATGATTAAGAATCATTTGATCTTTTGGCAAGCGAAGCCAATTGATGAGGTGTTGCAGTATGCAAAATACTGTAGCGATGAGATTGAATTGAAACAGAAAAAGTTGAAAGAGAAGGTGATGGCGATGCAAATTAGAGCAGCTCAAGCAGGGATGCAGGGAAATGGAGTACAGCATATGGTACAACAGCAACCGCAAGGAAACAGAATGTTTCAGTCACAACCGAGAGGACGAGGTAGAGGAGGTTTTGTGAACCGTGGTCCAGATTTGAATACCGTTGTGGTTCAAGATGATGTGCAAGGGATGAAAAAGGTGTTACTATGTCACACGTGCGGGGGCGTGGGACACTGGAAGCGGAAGTGCCCAATGATGGTGCAGGATGGTGCTGTTCAACAAAGCAATGATGTCGGTACATTTCAAAATGTGAGGGGTCCAAGAGTGAGGGGTCAAAATCCGAACTTCCAGAATAACATGGTGCAGATGCAGGGCCTCCAGCCTATGCAACAAATGCAAATGCCACGTTTTCAACCAGCACAGATGCAGCAGGTACAACAGTAGATTCCTATGGTACCTAGACAGCAAATGCAGTTACCACTAGCTCCAATGGGACAGCAACAGGTGATGCTTCCTCAACAGGTCACAGGACAAACAATGAGTCAAAATGATACAGTACAACAGTTCCCATTGCGTGGTGAGGATGGAAAAAACGATGAATGGTCAGATGATTGTTCAGATAGTGAGGAGTGCAGGCTTGCAGCGTCCCTTGAAGTAGATCAGAGGGGACCTTCTGTTCAGGGAAAGGTGATGGGTCATAATGTTTCGTTCCTAGTTGATACAGGAGCTACACACTCTACAGTCAGAAGTGCAGAGGTTCCAAAATTGCCACTTTCGGGGCATACCGTAAGGGTGGTAGGAGTAGCAAATCAGCTCCTGACAAATCCGATTACAGATCCGGTCCAAGTTGAGATTGGTACCTTCCAGCGATTACATAGATTTGTAGTCTGTGACTCGTGTCCCGTATCCCTACTGGGAAGAGACTTGGGGCCAGATGTAGCAAAGTTTTGTGAGTCGCAAATGGCCCGATTCGCAATTTGCGACACCGCAAAATCGGAAATGGGATGCAAAAATCCCATTTCCGAAGTGCAAATTGCGATGCGAGCCATTACCGACTCTCACAAATAGCGACCTGATTTTGCAACCCACAAATAGGAAGTTGCAATTTGTGAGTCGCAAACCATATGAAAAAGCCACTCGCAAATTGCGACAAGTCGCAAAAAGCCCATTTTGCACACCCAAATTACCACTAAGTCAGAGCAGGTGGTAACCAGAACCAAAGTATAAAAGGAGACCCAGAAGGCATCTGGGTTACTCAAAATGGCTGAAATCTATGTGATAGCAAGGAGGAGGAGAGTCCACGCCGCCCAGCAGAGGAGGAGGAGGAGCCAGAGACAGGAGAGGATATACAGAACCAGGCAGACACTTTTCCAGCAAACTGAGGAGGATATTTATGACAAATACAGACTGAGCAGTGCAGCAATATTAGAATTAATTGAACTACTCAATCCGCAGCTTCAACGCCAGACTATGCGCGGCAGCGCCATCCCCACATATGTGCAAGTGCTATGCTCACTGCACCTCTTGGCCTCGGGTAGCTATCAGGGGGTGATTGCTGTGGCAGGTGGGGTATCCCAAAGTGCACTCTCACGATTCCTCAGGTGTTTCCTAGATGCCATACTCACACACATGTCCAGATACATATACCTACCCAGGAATGAGGCAGAAATTTGCAGCACCAAGTTGGACTTCTACAGAATTGCCAACTTCCCTCATGTAATAGGGTGTGTGGACGGGACACATATACAAATCTGTCCTCCTGCAAATCTGGAATATGTGTTCCGCAATAGGAAATGTACCCACTCACTGAACATCCAGGTGTTATGCGACATCCACAATGTCATCACTGACATTGTAGCAAAAGTTCTAGGGAGTACACATGACTCATACATTTTCAGGCACAGTGGGATACACCAACGCCTAGAACTTGGGGAGTTTGGAGACAGATATCTATTAGGTATTGCTGACTACACCCTGAAGCCATACACACAGGTCACTATAGAAACCATCCATGCCCTGCTAACATTGCTTATTTTTGCCAAACAGGTGACAGTGCATATGCGCTGAGACCATGGATACTTCCCCCGTACCTAACACCTGGCAAATAGAAAGAGAGGCGATATAACAGTGCCCATCGGCGGACCAGAACTGTCATTGAGAGGACCTTTGGACTGTTAAAGACAAGATGCCCCAGTAACAGCATTCAAGATCGTTGGCGCATGTGCAATCCTACACAACATCGCCACCAGGCGTGGGCTACATCTCACCCCTGAAGACACAGATTCGGAGGATGAGGAGCAAGAGCTACCACATCGCCAGCCTGAGGATAGAAGCATTGCAAATCAAGGCAGACAGAGACAGGACCACATTGCAACCCAATACTTTGGCAGGTACGTGGCAACTGTCACCACACTCACTGATGTCACACAAACAGAGCCCAGGTGTGTAGTGGAACAAACAAAACCTTTTTATTAGTGAACTAAATGTTGAAAGAAAAATCTGTCCGTAAGGGGCTGCACATGTCCAATTTTTATGAGGACACATTGACTTTATGTGCCTCATGAGTCATGCTGTCTTATGGCCTACACCCGCCTCCTTGTTCGCCCAGCATGGCTCATCCCAGGTGGGTCTGCTGACCCCTGACATGCACTTCCACTCCTCAGCACACGTGAGTCACTTGCAGACACACTGCTGATAGTGGGCCCCTCCTCACTGTCCTGAGAGGTCTCACCTGTGCCCTTGCCACCTGCCTGGCTTCCAACATGTCAACTGCGTGGCTGATGCGGCCTAGTCCCTGTGCCACACCCCCAGCAAAGTGGCCAAGTTTGACCTGCAGACTCACGGTCCGTCTTGACAGGCCATTAGTGTTTGTGGCAAGACGCCCAATGGACGCTGCCATGCGGTCAAAACATGTGACTAGGTGGCGCTCCCTGTGCCTTGCGCTGCGTCTATCAGCCACTAGTTCCATCACTAGTTGGCGGATGGACTGGTTGAGTTCATTGTCATTGAGTCTTGTGAACTGCGAGTTCACATCAGCCAGGCCATGGGTCATGTTATTTTCTAGTCTGTGCAAAGCACCTGATATCAACTGCAATTATCTTGTTTGCAGGCGCTAACCGGTAAGGAGGGATGCCTCGACTACAGACATTGCTGCCTCCCCTATCTCCTCCTGGGGCACCGCCTGAACTTGGCATCTGCGTCTGCGACGTGGTTGTGCTTCTGGCTCTGGACGTCTTACTGTGGGGCTGGGGCCAGGGGTCATGTGTTCTTCCTCCATGTCCTGCACTTGTTCTGGAGGGGACTGTGGTGGTGTTGTGCTGGGCCCTGGAATATCTGCTGCAGCCTCCTGCACTGCCTGTGGCCTGTTGTCTCCTCCCTGGATGGTGTGGCTGCTGGGGGTGTCATGTGGGAGACCTGTGGGATATAGGGAACACACTGTCAATCTCTCACATCTGTTGTATGCCTCATAATAAACATTTGCCTATATGCTGACTACTGTACTACATTGCCCATAATGCACCGTTCTAGTAGTTGCTAGTCTGGAATGGAGCTAGTCTGGTTGTGCCTGCTGCTGTGTACTGGGAGAGTGTGGATACTGCATTTGTAAGTGTGAATGCATATTTCATGGTACTCACTTTTGGATGTCCCTTGCGCAGAAGTGTCCAATGCTCCAATTACTGACACGGCCTCAGGCTCCAGGGTCTGCTCCACCAATTCTTCCATGGCTGTGGGTGGTGGGATGGTGGATGGGCCTCCTCCTGTGCCCCTCATTTCCCTGAGGCGCTCTGCCACCCTCTCCTTTGTTCTGGAGCGCAGGTCGTGCCACCTTTTTTTAATTTCATCCAGGGTTCGGTGGCTCACCCCAATGGCATTGATCCGGTCCTGGATTTGAAGGCAGATCTTCTTCTTCTCAGTGTCTGGGACACTCAGGGCTGCCTTGCCAAAAAGTTGGTCATGGTGCTGGCAGCATTCTTCTGTTAGCACCTCAAGTTCTTTCTCAGAAAAGTTTTCTTTTCCTCCCTGCAATGCCTGTGTCCTCCATGGTAGCAGCAGCTCCTCTCTCCTGGTTGTTGCACAGCAGTTTGAAAAGGGTGTGGTCCTCCCTCATCCCAGGTGTATTTGATGACTTCCTGGTTCTGATGTCATCAGCAAGAGCCAGGAAGTGTTTTTCCAACTGTTATGCTGCACCTGCATGCAATTTGCGGGCCAGTCGCAATTTGCGACACCCGACTCGCGAATTGCGAGTTCGCTTTTAGCGAGGTCGCAAAAAGCGACCTCGCTAAAAGCGAACTCGCAAACTGCGGTGCGACATCATTTGCGAGTCGCAAATTGGTGTAGTTTTTTTTTCTTGGATACCATTTTGCGAGTTGGAAATTGCGATTCGCATTGAATCGCAATTTCCGACTCGCAAATTTTTTCCTACCTACATCTGGCCCTTACTGTGTAAGACGAGGTGTTCGATTACCTGTTCCAATGAAGGGATTGAGGTGCAGACAAACAGTGATGATGAAGGGGACGATGGTCAGATCTCAGAACCGGAGACGGAGACCGCAAATGAGAAGTACCCTTTGATAACTTTCTTCCCGATGTTCACAGTGACTGATTTACCAGCCGAATTACAGGGAACAGTGACAGAGAAAGTGTGGGACTTAACAGGAAAGGAAGTGGGATTAATAAGAGGAGTAGAGCCAGTCAAGGTAGAAGTGAAGCCAAATGCCATGTTTCCCCAGGTACCGCAGTATCACATGGCACAAGATGTTCTTATATAGGTGACGCAGATAATTGCAGACTTTGTAAAGCAAGGGTGTTCTAAAAGAAGTGATGAGCAGCCCATGTAATTCACCAATAATGGGTCTGAAAAAGCCTTGTGGGAAAGTTCTAATTGTTCAAGACCTGAGAAAAGTTAATGAGATTGTGGTAAAATGTTGCCCTATAGTGCCAAATCCAGCCGTGATTATGTTTCAGGTTCCGTGTGATGCAGAATGGTTCACAGTTGTGGACCTGTCTCAAGCATTCTTTTCGGTGCCTCTTCATAAGGACAGCCAATTTCTTTTCAGTTTCAAATTCCTGGACAAGGTTTACAGTTGGTGTCGAATTCCTTAAGGGTTTTCTGAATCACCTTCCATCTTGAATCAGATATTGAAGAAGGACTTGGAATCATTAGAATTGCCTTTTAGTTCGACTCTAGTACAGTACATTGATGAATTGTTAATTGCGTCCAAAACGAGAGATGACTGCAGGCGCAATACTATTGCCTTACTGAATCATTTGGGAAAGAACGGACATAAATTGTCCCCAAAGAAGCTACAGTACTGTCAGAAAGAGGTGAAGTACTTGGGTCACCTGATTGAAAAAGGGTCGAGGAAAATATCAAAAGAAAGGGTGACAGCCATATTGCAGATGAACCCCCCGACAACCAAGAGGGACGTTAGGATGTTTTTGGGAATGGTGGGCTTCTGTCGTCAGTGGATTCCCAACTTCTCGATTATCTCTAAACCATTGGTGAGGTTGACGGTCAAAGAAATTCAAGACGGCCCTGGTACCCTAACCATGTCCGAGAAAGAGATGAGGGCACTCATTGAACTGAGGGAAAGCATGTGCAGGGCACCAGCTTTAGGTATGCCTGATTACACAAAGCCTTTTCTACTGTTTTGTTATGAATGTGATGCTTGTTCTTTGTCTGTCCTGACACAGGTCCAAGGAGGTGCAAACCGCCCAGTAGCATATTTTTCAGCTACTTTGGACCCAGTCGCAGCAGCCTTACCGGGTTGTTTGCATGCAGTTGCAGCAGTTGGTCAAAGCCTCACTCAGTGTGAAGGTATAGTGATGGGACATCCCTTATCAGTAATGGTCCCACATTCACTTGAAATTCTGTTGACCCGAACAAAGACTCAACATATGACGAATGCTTGCCTGACTAAGTATGAAACAATTATACTGGGGTCACCAAATGTATCCTTAAAAGGATGTACTGTGTTGACATTGATGAGGCTGAGGAGGTAGAACATGATTGTCTTGAGGTAACTGATCTGTGCACCAAACTGAGACCCGACATTAAAGATACCCAATTGGAAGAAAATGATTACAGTATCTTTGTTTATGGTTCATGCCTGAGAGACTCAGTAGGAGTACTGAGAGATGGATATACCGTGTATACAATCTCTGGTATCCTAGAAGCATCCTGGCTCAAAAGAGTATACTCTGCTCAAGTGGCTGAATTAATTGCTCTTACTAGAGCATGCCACGCTGCTGAGAACCTGAAAGTCACTATTTATACTGATAGCAGATACGGATTTGGAATTGTCCATGATTTTGGCCAGTTGTAGTCACAGAGGGGTTTCCTGACCTCTTCTGGTTCTCCAGTGAAAAATGGTGAAAGAATTAAGGAATTGTTGCACACGATTCAATTGCCTCTTGAAATTGCCGTGGTGAAATGCAATGCTCATGTTAAATCACAAGACTTTGTGTCAATGGGAAATGGATATGCAGATTAAGTCGCAAGGTTTTGTGCATTGAACTGTATATTGTTTCAAGACCAATGGAATTTGTTACCTGAAACAGATAATGAAACATGCTCAGGGTATGCATTAAGGATGGTTGACACACTGGATGAGTTGAGATCGTTACAGGGACGTGCCAGGAAAGAGGAGAAACGCCCTTGGCTCAAAATGCAATGCATACAGAGACCTGATGATTTATGGGTTTCAGAGGAGGGGACAATGGTTTTGCCAAACAGCCTTTTGTCACAGTTTGCGAGCTTTTACCATGGTCAAGCACATGTTGGGAGAGACGCAATGATCAGGTTGTTCAAAGTCGATTGGTTCAATCTAAAATTCAGACAACTGCAGAAGTTATCTGTCACAGGTGCATTATCTTTCAGCAGATGAATGCGGGTAAAGGGACCGTGGTGAATTTGAGCCACATTGGGAGAGCTGGAGGTCCATTTAGCAGAATGCAGATGGATTTTAGTAAGATGCTTGCATGTGGAGGTCTGAGGTACGTGTTGGTGATTGTGTGCATTTTCAGTCACTGGATTGAAGCTTACCCTACATGTGGAAATGACAGTCTCACAGTAGCGAAGCTGCTGCTTAGGGAGTTGATACCATGTTTCGGGTTTCTGATCTCTTTAGAATCAGATAGGGGAAGTCACTTCAAAAATGAGGTGATTAAGCTCTTGTGTGCTGCCCCGAACATGCAACAGAAAGTGCACTGTAGCTACCGCCCTGAAGCATTAGGACTAGTGGAGCAGATGAATGGTACCTTGAAGTCGAGAATGGCAAAGATGTGTGCAGCCACAAATTTGAAATGGCCAGATGCTTTGCCCTTAGTGCTGATGTCAATGAGAAACACACCCGACAAGAAAACAGGACTGTCTCCTCATGAAATTCTTATGGGCCGAGCTATGAGATTGCCCGCAGTGCCTGCAAATGCTCTTGTGAATATCACAGATGATATGATGTTGGACTACTGCAAGGGTCAGGCTGATGTGGTCCACTGTTTCTCTCACCAGGTGGAAGCTACCACATGGCCACTGATAACTGATCCAGGTCACACCCTGAAAGCCGGTGACTGGGTTGTTGTCAAGAAACACGTGAGGAAGTCGTGTTTGGAGCCACGTTGGAAGGGGCCGTATCAAGTAATACTGACAACTACTACTGCTGTGAAATGTGCAGGACTTCCAAACTGGATCCATGCCAGTCACACAAAGAAGGTGACGTGCCCAACTGATGAGGAACTCAAATTGTCAAAAACAACAGCTGCAGAGAAGGAAGTCTCAGGGCCGGAGAGTAATCAAAGGGGAACTGAGTCTGAAGGAGAGCCTTTGAGGACGGCTTGGTCACTCAAACAGCAAACGAAATCCAGAGGGGTGACGGTGAGCCTATCTCAACTGAGGCGCCAGGAGGACCGACCCAAAGAGAGGTTCTCCCAGAAGCAGACAGATAAGGGTTCGAAGTTGAGCCCTTGCCAGACCCTGAAGGTGAAGGAGGTGAGGTAGAAGGAGGTCAAAGTGTTCCGACTCCTGAGCCGCTTGCAGATCCATCAAGAGAAAACACCATAGCACAAGAGGAGGGAACTGTTCAACATCCTGAAAGGCTGAGCGGTAGGAAAACACTTAAAGGAGATAATTGGCCGGAACCACAAGCTGCAAAGGAGAAAGTGGTCCTTAATGAAACAATAGAAGAAGAAATTGACACAACAAGGAAAGAAGATCTCAGTGAAGGAGAGTTGCAGGGTGATCGCAAACTGAAAAGGAAGAGAGTTGCAAACAGGAGGTAGGCAGGCCCTGAATTAACTTATGCGACATCAGCTGAGTGGCAACAAGAATTCTTGGCATTCTGTTTTGATTGAGAAATTCCAGGTCAATACTACGGCACCTGAATTCAACCATAGAAAGAGATTGTGTTAAATTGAAATTAAATAGAGAGAAACCTGAGAAAAGAGACTGATAAATTACTGGATGTGACACTGTTAACCTGAATTGACTCTGAAAAACCGATTATGACAAGCTGCTAACCTGATTTGACAAATGGTCCTGGGAGTGAGTGAAACGCTGTAAATACTTGCCAAGAGAGAGACTTTGCACAAAAAAAAAAAAAGAGCTCTTGATCTTACTCAGGTTGATTGCTTTATATTATTCTGCTCTCTGATTCTTTACAGATCATGAGTAACATTAGAGATAATGATAAGAGGGGTAGGATTCGTAGATGGTTAAGTGTTATTTTGGGTGCTGTGTGTGCATTAGTAATTATAGGTGTGATTGTGGGAATGCCATTGGTGGATAAGAGTGCGATTAACAGTGCTTCAATTCCTGAGGCTGCTACACTAACACCATGGGAAAGGTTTGAGCAGGATACGAAGTATTTGCAAGAGGGAACTAATACGAAAAAGGAACTATCTACTAATGTCTTTTATCACTTGCTGAATGAATATGTTGAAACAATGGATGCGAAGAATTGCTATGTGTGCACGAAGATTCCTTCGTCAGTACAAGAAGGGGTTACTTATCATAGTTTGCCGCTTACCTATGGAATAAGCTGTAGTTTGCTATTAACAAGATTCTATGATCAAGAACATATTCAATACTTCTATTCTAATCTAGATGTAGTGTTTTCTTTTGTGCCTATAATTGAGTTTTTAAATAAAATAGCTAAGGAACATAACATAAAAATAGTTAGGGGTTTCTTTGAGCCGACACTGACATTTGGGACAGCTTATGCACACCGCAATAATCTAACCTGCTTACTAACGCCTGTAGAGAAGAGCTTCTTAGATCACACTGATGATAGAAGAAAAGCGTTAAAGGAAAAGCTAGAAAAGGGATTAGCAAAACGAACATTTGCAATTGATTATGCTTATGGTGCAATAAAGGCGCAAGGCAAGCTAGCTGTAGATGCATTAAACGTAGGAAAGTTTTGTGTATATATAGGCCAAAATCTGATCTTGACACTTTATTTGTGGGAACGAGTGAATGCAGACGTGTTTTTGTGTAAGAGTAAGTGGACATTCATGTTAAATGGTGGACAGGATCCAGCGATCCCTGGGATCGATTACATATGTGGACTTAATGCTTATTACTGTCTTCTAAAGGGATGGTATGGGACATGTTATTTGGGGATAGTTTTCCCGAAGATCTACCAATTTGACGACTTAAAGCAACTTCCTAAAATGTCTGAATTACATCATACTAGACAAAAGAGAGAGACAGCGGCTGCTGTCATAGGTGATATATTTGGAGCCATAATTCCTTCAGTGGGGGTTATCTTAAACTCAATAAAGATTTGAAAGTTGTCTACTATAGTGGATAACATGCTGACAAACTTCCCAGGGGCTATACTCCTGATGGATATTGAACTTGCTGCATAGAGGGCTATGACTCTTCAAAACCGGCTTGCTTTAGACATTCTTTTAGCGAAGAGTGGCGGAGTCTGTAAGATGCTTAATGAGCGCCACTGTTGTGCATTCATAACTGACATTAGTAATAAGATTAGGAGTATGCTTACTAACCTAACAAGAGATAGTACAGATTTGAAGGAGCTGAAGGAACCTGGAGTTTGAGAAAAGGTTAGAAAGGGAATTGCTAAAGTAAGGAGTTGGTTTAGTAGTATTTGGAATGGGATACTTGCAAAAATAATTTGGGGTATATTGATTGTTCTAGCTTGTTTATTCGGACTATGGTTATCGTGCAAAATTAGTAAAAGAATTAGAGAAAAATTGGCAAAACGCAATAAAAGGAAAGAGGAAAAGAAGAAGGAGAAAATATTCAAAGAAACACATGCAAAATTAAGGAGGGGAGAAGAAATTGAAATGCCTAATTTAAGAAAGTAAAAGGTTGTGAAGGGAAAGGTTTTTGTGTGATGATCAGAGGAGGGATTGTTGGAGCGTAGCGCTTATAATAAAAATTAACATGAAAATGTTTATGAACTAATGCATAATAATGGCACATAGAAAATGTATTAATGTGTTTTACTAATGTGTGTCCGAAATGTGCCAAACAGGGAGTGGCCCTCAATATATACGGGGACTAATAAAATTGACTAATAATGAGTTATTAATGCACTAATGTATGATTTTGTATTAGTATTAAGAGCTATACATTAAGGTTTTGTTAATTAATTCACTAGGCCTTAGTTAGCATGAGTCGGGCCTAGCTGCCCGGTTTCATATTAAATGTGTTTTTCTAACGTACAGTGTGCTGACTTGCTGAAGGACATGTAATCGTATTTTTCCAGAAGCTAGAAGATGAGTGTAGCTGTAGTAGATCCGTTCTCATGAAACCAGACTTGCTCAAGGAACATTCTTGCTGAATGCAACAGTGTAGACTCGCAACAGGTACAAGGTCGCCTAAACCGGTATAGACAATGGAACCACTGACTGGGGATGTGAGAGGACCATGAGAATATGAAATCATACTGGACATTCTACCCAGTGGAGACGTCAATCACAAGAACCAATAAACTACGTGAGAACTGTTATGAGGTGACAATTTTGGTGGTACGACTGGAAAACCATTGGATGGAGATAGTGGTGTGCCAAACCTGCCCAATTAGAAATTAGGGGACTGTACAACAGAAAAGGGATAAAAACCTTTGACACGAGGAGCCATTAGGAGATGCCATTGCGAACTATACTTGCTATTACCCAGACACTTTGTCACTCTGCCTAGAGACCTTGCTGTTTGACTCTTCAAACCATCCTCACCCTTACCTTGCCCGTTCTATACTTCTCCTCCTTATGAGGGAAGTGTCCCTACTTACCCTGTCTTGCTGAACTTTGCTGTGTTTCCTGGCTGATGGCGAATCAACTGATGTCCTGAGGACGAAGATTGACTCTATATGCTGAGCCATTACGGAGGGTAACTATATGATGATAAAATTGTAATTGTCTGTTTGCCTTTCCTTTCTAGGTACCAACTGTTTCTTTTGACAGAGACCATAGTTAGATGTTTTCTAAATTTGTGTTACCAAAATTGTTTTGCATGAAGCCCAACATGCCAATGCTAATTTGAGGTTAGTTAAGGAGTTCACTAGACGGACGCAAATAGACAAATGACTGAATCAATGCTTTGCTGAATCATGTGCTAATGATACTCTGGTAAGGTTAACCTATGTTGACGTCGTGTTATGTTCTAATGTTTGTGATCTTTGCTTTGATGAAATCTTATTCGAGTTGCCATATTATGACAATGCTGATGTGTTTTATGGTTTTGAGACTAATAAACTTACTAGTAGAATTGTAATCAATAGGGAATAAACATCATAAAATCGTACTAAACTGGTGTGGTTATTCATGACTGAAAGGTCATGGTGGTTTCCGAGTCTTATTAATGGTGTTGATTAATATAATTGATTTGTTATGGTGAATATTGATGACGTTATTGACTTATTGATTGACATGTGGATTAGATATCTCGTCTTAAGTTGTCTTCAATCAGGGTCAAAAGATTCAGTGGCCTAAAACGAGTCCCAGAGTGAATAAATTATCTAGTAAGGGACGCGTTAGCAGGTGCCATCTATGGCCCCTAACACATGAGGGATGTGTCCCATATCATAGAAGTCTGCCTTCACATAGGCCAAATCTCCACCTGGTGGAGCCTGATGTGGCTGTCCAGGTGTTTCAATAAAGCACCCAGTACATTCTTCAACACAAGACTGAACATGGGCTGTGACATCCCTGCTGTCAAGCCCACTGCATTCTGAAATGACTCAGTGGCAATAAAGTGTAGCACTGACAGGACTTGTACTGTGGGAGGAATGGCATAGGGAATGCGTATTTCAGGCAATAGATCAGGTTCCAATTGGGCACATAGATCCATGATGGTCTGACGATTCAGAGGATAGGTCTGGATGATATGCCTGTCCTCCATGGTTGCAAGGTCAACTAGTGGTCAGTACATTGGTGCATGTCTCAATCTCCTCATGACAGGGTATCTAGGATAGAGAGTAGAAAATTTACTAAGTGATAAGTACTTCACACAAGCAGAACATATCGTCATCGCACACACCTAACACTGTAGAAATGCATCACACTGCTGACACATACCATTATGTGCAAGCTAAAGTGCACTGTTACATGCATGTCACATGTATTAGTTAGACTATGTGGTACAACATAGGCCTACTCCGCAGTGTGGACATAAATGTGTATGACACACTTATTTGGGGACTGCAATGCATGATCTGTGCACATAATGGCAGCCTCCTGGCCTGCTGCACTAGACAGTTGGAAGTGACCTAAGTCCACTGGCATATGTCGACCACCGCCGGCGGTGACAGTCCTGTACGCGGCAGTCGTGACTGCCTTTTTCTGCAGCCTTGCTCACTTGACTCCTGACACTCTTGCAAGCAAGATCTCCACAAGCTGAGCTGCTGTGTCCTGTCTCTGGGAGCCATCATGCCACATCCTGCAGGTGATAGGGCCATGGTCTTCATCCCAGAAGAGCTGGTGAAGCTTGTGGACAGGGTCCTCTCCCTGTATAGACACCTCTATGGATTACCAGAGGAACAGGTAGGCCCAATAACATAGTCATGTGTGATAGCGGTGTATGTCATGGTGTAAGGGGTAAGTGTACTGGGGAAGGGGTACATGCATGGGGGCATGGAGTTGAGGCGAGTGAGCTCAGAGGATGGGCATGTGTGGCCACTTGGTGAGTCAAATGTGTATTGTCCACTGATGTTGGTATGGGGCGTATGTACCTGACTTTCTCCTCTGTCCGTGTCATCCATGCAGGTGATGCCCGTCAGATGAAAGGGATCAGGCCTGCCATCGCCAAGCAAATGCGGACCCTGGGGGTCCACAGCCAGAGGAGCACCCACTGCAGGAAACAGTGGGAGGACCTGAGATGCTGGACCCGGAATACCATGGAGGCTCAGCTGGGGATATCCTCCCAATGAGTGAGGGGTGCCCGTCGGACCCTGACCCCCCTAATGGCCCACAGTTTGGGTGTGGCCTAACCTGAGGTGGATTGGATTGGTGTTTGAAGACAGCACAGCAGCCACAAGGGGGTGAGTACTGACTGTATCCTGGCACTTGGCAGGACTTAATAAGGATCATGTGCCTCACTGCAGACAAAGTGACATTGTTGTAATGACATTCTGTGTATCGTCTATTGGAAATGGGTATTTTGCACCCTGGCTGAGTCCATATAGTAGATGTGTTGGCATGCTTTACTATGAGTGGATGTACATCTCCTATTTCTAGACCTTTCCATGTCTGGAATGTGGAGATGGTCAAATGACATAGCCACATGTGTGAGACCTTCCTGCCTATGCAATGCACATGCGTGTTAGTATCACTCTAAGCATTTCGTATGACCAGTTCCATCCATCGGTATTTGTGGCTCTGAGGTGTCAGTCCACTCCCATCTGTGTGGCATACCTGTATATGTTACTGTGTAACTCTAGTTTGATTACTGGGACTAGATACATCATGAACTGGTAATGACATAGACTGAATGTTGGGCTGCCATTACAGTTCCACAACAGATATGGCCTTCATGGGACTGGATTAATGATTTGATAGCTGTAACACCATATATAGGTGATTTGCTGACTGGAGGGTATGTGAAGTTTGACAAACAGGGATACTGATACATGTACAATTGATGATGTCTGGTTGCGGACATCAAGCATTCCCAGGTGCAATACTTTTGGGGATTAAACCAATGGTATGGTACTAGAGATGTGAAAGTGCCTTGACTGGTCACATATATGTCACCATGGTATGTATATGGGATGTATGACAATGGCCTAGCAATTGATATGCTACATTGCAGAGATACTGCCTATATCATGTCCTCATGGTAAGTTAGGGGCACATCTGATGCACTGGGGCTTTTCTGCTTGCCTTGACCAAGCTGAAGTGGCAGATTAGGAGAAGTTGGCCTATTTCATGTAACATGGCATATAGATGTGAATCTAATGTTGCATTTATTCTCCCCTGGTTGGCTCATGAAGTAGTGGAATGTGTAAGTGGTGTACAGGCAGTGGTGTTGTTCCATGTGTGCCTAATGCATCATGACATTTACCATCTGAGATGTATGTTGTCTGGGCTCTGTGACAGGTATTGTCATTTCTGGAATGGTGTTTGAGGGTGGAGTTGTCATGTTGCACAGTCTGACAGGTGTGACTGCATGTGCTGTGGCAGTGTAATTGGACCATGATGTAATATGTTTGTTCCTGAAGTACATCTGATGTGACACTGCACTCAGACTATGGATGTGTCATATGTGATCTATGGGCCTTTGTAGATTCACTTGACAGTACGATCAGTTGTGATATATATGTGTTTGGTGTCTGCTGATCTGGGCCTAAGATTGGATTAGACTATTCAAATACTATACCATAGACTCTTATTTTACACATCAGATGTCAACTGTTTGGGTGTCTGACTTGTACTGGCCAATTTAGTGTTGATTTCCATATTGGCATAACTGTACAGAATGTTTGGTCTGGCATGTAATGTGACTGGCAGGTGCTGTGTGGTATGTGAGTGGAGTAGTCTTCAAAGTAATGGATATGTTAAAGAGGGCATGGTCTGATCATGTGTTGTAACTGTAGTGGCCAGAAGTGTTTTGTTCAGTGATCTGGACATCGAATCGGTGATAGGGGCATGGAGAAGTTTGATGTGTCTACAGCCATACAATTGATACTGCATCCAGGACATGCTGTGCAGGCAGAAATGGGTTACGTAGTCATCATGTGGCTGTCTTCAATTGTGCTGTCCTAATTAGATATTGATGTAGGTGTGAGGGTTGCAATAAAGGTGTGGGTAGTAGTGACATGTTGTGACATGATGTAGGTAATATATATTGCCACATGCGATGGCCTAGCCAGGATACATATTGTCACAGATGTGCTTGTTGACCAGTGTGTATGAGAGCTATATGTTAACACTTTTTTGTCCCACCCCTCTCTCTGTCTCCCTCCCACAGGTGAGCAGGGAAGCAGCATCCCAGAGGACCCAGGAAGCTGCCACCAGCGAGAGTAAGGGACCCAGTGGGATGGAGGGTGAGGGGAGTGCCATGGGGGAGACCGGATCTACCACCGCTTCTTTGGAATCCTCCTCCAGTGGACACTCCCTGCTTGTGGCGGACCCATCTGGGACCACCCCAGCACCATCTTTACTAGCGCCGCCCTTCCTGCAGCTCCCCACCCATTTGCCTGTGCCCACTCACCCAGGAAGGTGGGCATCTTCTTCACCACAGGCTCCTCTGCCCCTGCCCCAGACAGCCATGCTGCCCTGAGTGAGGAGGCTATTGACCTCCTGAGGTCCATCTCTGTAGGTCAGTCCACCATCGTGAATGCCATCCAGTGACTGGCAGCTCAAGTCCAACAGAGCAATACGTTCCTAGAGGGAATTCACAGTGCCCTGGCTGGCCTCCAGAGATCCTTTCTTGCTGTGGATCCTCACTGACGGTAGCCATTCTCCCTTTGTCTACCCTTCCCCGTCCACCTACCTCTTCTCAGACCCAAACCCATCCAAAGCACACAGGCCTGCATCCAGATATGGATATGTAGATATTTGGAAATGTGTCAAATTCCTATCCAACCTCAGGGATGGCATTGCAGTGGTGTAACAGAGAAATTAGACATTTTGGTGTACATATTTTCATGTTTCAATGTTTATCGCATTCAGCAGCACACATAGGGGGTGATTCTAACCCTGGCGGTCGGTGATAAAGCGGCGGCCAACCCGCCACAGCCCGCCACATTAACACTCCGCCCGCCGCGGTGGTACAGACAAACAGCGCGGCGGTCACCGCCAACAGGCAGGCGGCAGACAATGTACCGCCCACCCTATCACAACTCACCAATCCGTCACCTTTTCCGGGGCGGGAGCCCCGCCGATAAAAACACGGCGGAAACAGACTACGAACGGGAAAACGCTCACCTCTACGCACTCCACGAGGAAGGAGGACAGCATGGAACCCGAATTAAACATACTACCTGCTCTCGTCTACCTGCTCATCTACCACGAGTACGAACGCCGGCGCAGACGACAACGGTGAGTACTGCACCTACGACACACGGGAGGGGGGAGGAGGAAAGCTTACGGGCACACACATATGCGACCCCCACCCCCCCAAACTATGTACACACCAATGCAGAGCAACAAGTCACAGTGACACCACCCAAACCCCCCTGATAAATGCAAAGACATAATTAAATTGTGAATAAAAATTTATGTACAAAATAGGCTCTGAAAAGTTATGGTCAACTAGCCAAAAAATCAATATCAAAATAAGTCTATATACAGTGCAATGGATAACCGAGGCAATTAGTCCTGCACATCAAAAGAAAATCGAAGTGTCCGTGGGCCAAAGTGTAACAACACAAGGGCAATGCCCACACAGGAGACGTGAGTCCTCTGGAGAGAACACTGCAGGGGCATCTGATGAAAAAACTACAGGCACCTCAGGGGGAAAGGAAGGGGGGGGCACCACAGCCACATGAGTCCACGACGCCAGAACCACGAAGGGGCCACCATGCCTACTGTGCCATCCTGGGGAGTGCAAAGCCACAGTCTCTCAAGTCTCTACAGTGGGTGGATTGCCCACTGTGCCATCCTGGGGAGTGCAAAGCCACAGTCTCTCAAGTCTCACAAGTGGGTGGGTTGCCCACTGTGCCATCCTGGGGAGTGCAAAGCCACAGTCTCTCAAGTCTCTACAGTAGGTGGGTTGCCCACTGTGCTATCCTGGGGAGTGCAAAGCCACAGTCTCTCAAGTGAAGTGGATTACAGTCTCCACTGGTCAAGGAGGAGGCATGGCGGGCACAGTGAACCGTTAACAGTGCATGCAGGAAGGGCCCAGCGGAGCGGTGCTTGAGACGGCGAGGCCCAGCGGAGCGGTGCTTGAGACGGCGGGGCCCAGCGGAGCGGTGCTTGACAGGAAGGGCCAGCGGAGCGGTGCTTGAGACGGCGGGGCCCAGCGGAGCGGTGCTTGACAGGAAGGGCCCAGCGGAGCGGTACTTGAGACGGCGGGGCCCAGCGGAGCGGTGCTTGAGACTGCCGGGCCCAGCAGAGCGGTGCTTGAGACGGCGGGGCCCAGCGGAGCGGTGCTTGACAGGAAGGGCCCAGCGGAGCGGTGCTTGACAGGAAGGGCCCAGCGGAGCGGTGCTTGAGACGGCGGGGCCCAGCGGAGCAGTGCTTGAGACGGCGGGGCCCAGCGGAGCGGTGCTTGAGACGGCGGGGCCCAGCGGAGCGGTGCTTGACAGGAAGGGCCCAGCGGAGCGGTGCTTGACAGGAAGGGCCCAGCGGAGCGGTGCTTGAGACGGTGGGGCCCAGCGGAGCGGTGCTTGAGACGGCGGGGCCCAGCGGAGCAGTGCTTGACAGGAAGGGCCAGCGGAGCGGTGCTTGAGACGGCGGGGCCCAGCGTAGCGGTGCTTGAGACGGCGGGGCCCAGCGGAGCGGTGCTTGACATGAAGGGCCCAGCGGAGCGGTACTTGAGACTGCAGGGCCCAGCGGAGCGGTGCTTGAGACTGCGGGGCCCAGCGGAGCGGTGCTTGAGACGGCGGGGCCCAGCGGAGTGGTGCTTGACAGGAAGGGCCCAGCGGAGCGGTGCTTGACAGGAAGGGCCCAGCGGAGCGGTGCTTGAGATGGCGGGGCCCAGCGGAGCGGTGCTTGAGACGGCGGGGCCCAGGGGAGCGGTGCTTGAGACAGCGGGGTCCAGCGGAGCGGTGCTTGACAGGAAGGGCCCAGCGGAGTGGTGCTTGACAGGAAGGGCCCAGCGGAGCGGTGCTTGAGACGGCGGGGCCCAGCGGAGCAGTGCTTGAGACGGCGGGGCCCAGCGGAGCGGTGCTTGACAGGAAGGGCCCAGCGGAGCGGTGCTTGAGACGGCGGGGCCCAGCGGAGCGGTGCTTGAGACGGCGGGGCCCAGCGGAGCGGTGCTTGACAGGAAGGGCCCAGCGGAGCGGTACTTGAGACGGCGGGGCCCAGCGGAGCGGTGCTTGAGACTGCGGGGCCCAGCGGAGCGGTGCTTGACAGGAAGGGCCCAGCGGAGCGGTGCTTGAGACGGCGGGGCCCAGCGGAGCGGTGCTTGAGACGGCGGGGCCCAGCGGAGCAGTGCTTGACAGGAAGGGCCCAGTGGAGCGGTACTTGAGACAGTGGGGCCCAGCGGAGCGGTGCTTGAGACTGCGGGGCGCAGCGGAGCGGTGCTTGAGACGGCGGGGCCCAGCGGAGCGGTGCTTGAGACGGCGGGCCCAGCGGAGCGGTGCTTGACAGGAAGGGCCCAGCGGAGCGGTGCTTGACAGGAAGGGCCCAGCGGAGCGGTGCTTGAGACGGCGGGGCCCAGCGGAGCGGTGCTTGACAGGAAGGGCCCAGCGGAGTGGTGCTTGACAGGAAGGGCCCAGCGGAGCGGTGCTTGAGATGGCGGGGCCCAGCGGAGCGGTGCTTGAGACGGCGGGGCCCAGCGGAGCGGTGCTTGACAGGAAGGGCCCAGCGGAGCGGTGCTTGAGACGGCGGGGCCCAGCGGAGCGGTGCTTGACAGGAAGGGCCCAGCGGAGCGGTGCTTGAGACGGCGGGGCCCAGCGGAGCGGTGCTTGAGACGGCGGGGCCCTGTTCAGCGGTGCTCGTCCAGTAAGTCAAGGGAGCCAGACCTGGCCTGGACTCCCTGCTCAGTCGCCCTCCGACCGTGCTGTTGCTGGACCCTTCGGTGACGGAGTCCTGGGCCCTTTGGTGTTCTCCCTAACACCCGGGATGGGGCTTGTGGGCCCCTCCTGCTCCGCGCTCCTGCTGGCTGACTTCTCCGCCCTGTTGCCCTTTCGCTCCTTAGATGGGGCTCTCGGCCCTTGCCTCCCCTAGCTGTTGTGGCTGGTGAAGTGGGCGAACTTGGCTTCTTGGGGGCAGCCATGTCAGTCCTCTCACGGCGGCCCTTTAGTTTCCGGGTCCTCTTGCCTGGGGGGGGGCTGGCTGTCCCCTTGCTGCTGATTGAAGTGTCACTGCTGGCAAAGGGTGGACTCCAGAACCCATGCACCACAGTGACACTCGAAGCTGGGCTGGTGGTGGCTGAGGTGCTCTTGGGACTCTTTGCAGATGGAGGGGGTGGGTCAGTGGAGAGAAAGAGGTCAAGATTAGCGAGGAAAACTTTCTTAGGACCAAGGTAAAAGGTGGGAGAAGTGGTGATGGGAGTGGAGGAAGAGGATGTGGTTGTAGGAGAGTCAGGTGTGCTGTCTTTCGGTGCAGGTGCTTGTGCTGGAGGCTGTCGTGAGGTGGATGGCTGTTGGGTGGGTGTCTGCCTGCGTTGGTGTGTCTTGGAAGAGGGGGTGACAGACACAGTGGGAGAGGACACAGGGGACGTGTAAATGGTAGTGGGGGTGGTGACTGCACGTGTGCGGACTGGACTGGAGGGTGTGCTGGTGATGGAAGCACTGGCTGATGGTTGTGTGCATGCAGGTGTGAGTGTAGACGTCACAGGGATGGAGGAGGGAGACGAGGAGGAGGGGGACACAGAGGTGGTAGTGACTGTTGGAATGTCTGCATCTGGGTGTTGCTTGCGTGAATGCTTGTGGGTTCTGTGGTGCTTGTGTCTGGATGAGCTGCCCTTGGGTGTTGAGGTGTGTGCAGGCTGGTCTGATGGTGTGGATGGGATAGGCTGAGGAACAGGAGACAGAGACAGGCTGGAGGCAGTCAGAAGAGGGAGGCTGGAAACAGGGACAATGGCTGCCGTCAGTGCTGAGGACAGAGCATTGAACGATCGTTGATGGGCAGCCTGACCCGAATGAATGCCCTCCAGGTAGGCTGAGGGGCTGCTGGGAGGGCGGGGCTGGTGCGCTGGGTGGCGGCTGTACCTGTAGAGGCAGGGGGCCCGGATGTTGCCGCCACCGCTAGGGAGCTCCCATCCGAGGACGTGTCACTGTCGCTGGTGTCACCACCGGTCCCCGTTGTGGTGCTCCCCTCGCCCTCCGGATCACTGGTGCCCTCGGTGTCTGTTCCTGGTCCCACCGGGGCCTTGTGACTTGCAGCTCCCTTGTGCTCCGGTGCCAATTCTCCTCCACCTGATGATGCTAATGCACACATGCACAAGAAGATGAAGAAGAAGGGTGGGGGGCGAAAAACGAAGACCAGGTTGAGTGCATGCAATGTCAACACCGTTGGCGGAGAGGACAGACACAGGAGCCTCATGCACTAAGCCGCGCATTCGGGGTACACTACTCAGTACTTCTGACTAGGACAACAGGTCTAGAGACGACAAAGGCGCACATGTGTGATGCTGGACCATCGATAGCTGTACTTGTCACCCTACAGAGGTGGGGGCCGGGAGCACAGGGCCATGCCTAAAGGAGAGGACTACACTACAGAAAGCGCCCTGGCCTAATGTCACCCACAACCCTCCTCCCCCACCCAGACACCTCCACTGTGCAGAAAGATAGCAGAATGTGCTGATACTCACCCCCTTGTGTCTGCTGTGATGTCCTCAAGCGCCCATCCAAATCAGGGTAGGCCACCGCCAGGATCCGGGACATCAGGGGTGTCAGGGTACGACTGGCACCCCTCCTAGGTTGGGAGGCCATCCCCAGCAGTGACTCGGCGGTCTTCCTGGTCCCGCGGCGGATGTCCTCCCACCTCTTGTGGCAGTGGGTGCCCTGTCTGACGTGGACCCCCAGGGCCCGGACTTCCTTGGCGATGGCACGCCAAATGTCCACTTTCTGATGGGCGCTGACCTATTTGACATGTACAGGGTGGGAAGGAGAAATCATCAATTTTCTGCATGTTAGATGCGATTGGCCCCCCTCCCCAACCTTGCCATATGGCACATGCTCTCATCTGTCGTGCGTTGCATTCCTCATTCGCCCCCCACCCCACCAACTCACATCCACCCCACTCCACACAGGCATAGCCCATTCAATGTGCACCCAGTGTACTTACCTGTTGGTCTGGAGGACCGTAGAGTAACGCATACTGGGGGAGGACCCCATCCACAAGTTTCTCCAACTCCTCAGACGTGAAGGCAGGGGCCCTTTCCCCAGTCGCAGCAGCCATTGTCACTTCCAGACCGAGGTCACAGCAGCACTTGCAGTATAGGTCCTCTCCTGTGGATGATCAGGTCTCGAGTGATTAAGCAGATAGAAAATGGCGGTCACGCCCGCGGCGGTGCGTACCGCGGCGGTGCGTACCGCGACCGCCGGCGCACCTCGTCATTGGCTCCTGAAACCCATAGGCCTCAATGTTAGCCAATGCGGCTTCGTATAGCGGTCTTCGACCGCCTACCGCCACAGTGTGCCACGCCAGCGCTTTGACCTCACATCCCATTGTCCCACTTCACAGGTCAGGCAGCCGCCATTTCAAGGGCCCACATGGCATAATTTGTACTGCGTCACACAGGCCTAGGCCTTGCATTGCCACACATACACGCCTTTCAATACATAGATAATCGTGTGCTATGCATGCAGTGGTGAACGTACCTGTGATTTGCTTGACTCTGTGCTCCATGTTGTCCTTCCTAGGCACCGTCCGCTGGGACTTGCGAGGAGAAGGATGAATCCTCGCGTGTACCGACCGCTGGTGGACCTGTCGACAATGGAAGAACGCCATATCATACTACGATACCGACTTGACCGAGCCACTATACATGAACTGTGTGCCCAGCTGGAGCCAGCCCTGATGTCCCCCATCCGCCAACCCACAGGAATTCCCCCTCTAGTGCAGGTTCTGTCAGTCCTCCATTTTTTGGCAAGTGGCTCATTCCAGACAACAGTGGCCATGTCATCTGGAATGTCTCAGCCTATGTTTTCAAAAATCTTGGCTAGAGTGTTGTGTGCCCTGACGAAACACATGCGGCGCTACATTGTATTCCCTGAGGAGGTTGATTTGGCCACTGTGAAGGGTGATTTTTATGCCCTTGGACATATCCCCAACATAATTGGTGCCATTGATGGGACCCATGTGGCTTTAGTACCCCCAAAAGACGATGAGCAGGTGAACAGAAACAGGAAAAGTTACCATTCGATGAACGTCCAGGTGGTCTGTTTGGCTGACCAGTACATCTCCCATGTGAATGCCAAGTTCCCTGGGTCAGTGCATTACGCGTATGTGATGCGAAATAGCAGCATCCCTTATGTGATGGAACAGCTACAGAGACAACGTGTGTGGCTAATTGGTGACTCTGGTTACCCCAGCCTGCCTTGGCTATTGACCCCAGTGAGGAATCCCCGGACCAGGGCAGAGGAACGGTACAATGAGGCCCATGGGCGAACTAGGAGGATCATTGAAAGAACCTTTGGCCTCCAGAAGGCCAGGTTTAGGTGCCTGCATATGACAGGGGGATCCCTGATGTACTCACCAAAGAAGGTGTGCCAGATCATCGTGGCCTGCTGTATGCTTCACAATCTGGCATTGCGACGTCAGGTGCCTTTCCTGCAGGAGGATGGTCCAGATGGTGGTGTTGAAGCAGCTGTGGAGCCTGCGGAGAGTGAAGAGGAGGAAGACGAAGAGGACGACCCAGACAACAGGGACAGAGTTATCCAACAGTATTTTCAGTAGCACACAGGTAGGAATCACCCACGCCATTTAACATTTACTGAAAGCCCCCTGCATCTTTACTTTGTGTATTTCCCCCCAGTTCTTTTAAACTGATGTTTGATTTTCCCTTCCCTTTTCAGTGCTGTATGACCCACTGCGTGACTTCTGCTTGGTTAGCCCATGGACTAATGCTTATTGACATCGGTATGTTGTCATCACATAAATAACAGAACATTATTGATAAGTAATGTGTTATACATTTGTAAATAATACAGGCTGACTCCAGAATGATTTCAGTGCAATGAGTGATTTATTTTTAGTGCTAGATATTGGTACATGATATTAAAACGGTGATGGGTGAGGGTGGAGTTATGTCCATGGCAGAGTCCAGTTCTCGGTTGCACAGGTGCATTGTCCATATGCCTGTGGAAGGATGGAGCAGGGGCAGTTCAAGGTTGGACAGGGTGACACTGTGGGACAGTGGAATGACATCCGGGGGGATATTAGGCTGGCGGGGGTCTTGGCATCCTAATCTGTCTTCCTTTGAGATCTCAGGTTCCTCTTGCGGGGTGGTTGTTCTTCAGCAGGAGGTGGGGTTCTGGTGGCCCGTCGTTCTGTGGGGGCCTCCTGACCACTAGCGCCGGCGGAGGTGGTAGGCTGTTCCTGGCTAGTGACAGGGGCCCTTTGTGGTGCCACATGGTCCCGCAATGTGGTTTCTATACGGTTGAGGGCCTGGACTATGGTCCCCATAGCGGTAGCGATGTTCCGGAGTTCATTGCTGAACCCCATGTACCGTTCCTCCTGCTGTGCCTGGATCTCGGTGAACCTGGCCAGTACCGTCGCCATCGTCTCCTGGGAGTGATGGTATGCTCCCATGATGGTGGTGAGGGCCTCTTGGAGAGTCGGTTCCCTGGGCCTGTCCTCCCCCCCTGTTGCACAGCAGCCCTCCCAGTTGCCCTGTTTCCCCGGGCCTCTGTCCCCTGGACGGTGTGCCCACTACCACTGCCCCCAGGTCCCTGTTGTTGTTGGGGTGTTGGGTCAGCCTGGGTGCCCTGTAGTGGCGGACACACCGCTGATTGACACGTCCGCGAGACAGAGGCATGGGCCCGCTGGGTGGGAGCTGTGCTTGTGTTCCCAGAGGGGGTTGGGTCTGCTGTGACCTGTGTCTGTGTGTGGGGAACCGACTGTCCAGAGGTCCCCGATGGTCCGGGCTGGTCATTAGGTTCTAGGTCGACAGAGCTGCTGTCCTCGCTGGGGGCCTGTTCTGGGGGTGGGATGGACAAATCTGGACCCTCCGTGGCGGTGTGTTGGCGTTCGGGCCCTGCAGGGGTAAAGGAGTATGGTTATTGTTTCGGTGTGTGCCATGGCGTGCATTTTGAGTGCCCTTGTCCCCCAGTGCTGGCATTCCCTTGTGGGAGGTGTTGTGAGGATGGTGGGGGGGGGGTGTATGGGTATGTGCAATGGTCATGCTTTGGTGGTGGCTGTCTATGGTTTGTGTTGGCATTCAGGGGTTGGTGTTGTTTAGGGTGGGTTGTGCTGGTGAGACATTGGCAGGGAGGTTGTGTGCTGGGGGTTGAGATTGGGGGTGGGGGGGGGTTGGCATGCTGGTGGTTCGGGGGGGGTGAAGTAGTTGAGATTCGACTTACCAGAGTCCATTCCTCCGTGTACTCCAGCGAGGCCATCAGGATGCAGGATGTTTATCACCTCTTGCTCCCATGCTGTGAATTGGGGTGGAGTGGGTGGGGGTCCGCCGCCAGTCTTCTGCACAGCGATGTTGTGTCGCGACACCATCGAGCGCACCTTCCCCCGTAGGTCGTTCCATCGCTTTCTGATATCTTCCCGATTTCTGGGATGCTGTCCCACAGCGTTGACCCTGTCTACGATCCTTTGCCATAGCTCAGCCTTCCTTGCTATAGTGGTGTGCTGCACCTGTGTGCCGAAGAGCTGGGGCTCAACCCTTATAATTTCCTCCACCATGACCCAGAGTTCTTGGTCCGAGAACCTGGGGTGTCTTTGGGGTGCCATGGGGTGGTGTGGATGAGGTGTGGGGTGGTGTTTGTGGTGATGTGCGTGTTGATATGTGATGATGTGTGCGTAGATGTGGTGTGGGTGATGCAGTTGGGTTCCTGTGTGTGTTGGGGTTTTCTATTGCTGTGCTCGCTCTCTCTATCTGTATCTCTCTCGCCTTATCTCCGTTTTCCAACTAGTGGGGGTTTGTGGGTGATGTGGGTGTGTGTTTTATAGTTGATTGGATGTGTGGGAGTGTTGTTTGTATGTGTCTCAGGTGTGTGTATTTCAAATTGTCCAATGTGGCTGTGTTTTGGAGCTGTGTGTGTATTTTGAGCGCGGCGGTGTGTAACGCCAATGGAATACCGCGGTTGGAAGACCGCCGCGTGTATTGGTGGGTCAGAATGGCATGGGCGTGTTTGTGTTGGCGTGACGGTGGAGGTTTGGTCATCTCCAGTTTTCCGCGGCCCGCTGATGAGGCGGCCTTCCTTGGATGTCGGATTGTTGGCGGTTTCACAGTTGGTGGTCAGAATGACCGTGGCGGTTTACCACGGCTGCGGCGGTAGACTGGCGGACTTCTGACCGGCGGTAAGGGCCTTTAACCGCCGAGGTCAGAATGACCCCCATAGTAAGTAAGTGGAAGTTGACGTTCATGATGTTTCAAGATCAGGAACATATCCCTTTCAGCACATGGGCACTCATCCCTGCAACACAGGTACCCCTACACCATGGTGCAAGGGTGCCTGTGTTGGCACTGGAAACAGGCAGTATACCATCATGGAGAAAAGTACAGGTATGTGTTGCATTTTAATAACTACCACATATACATGCACTTTTTAAATGATGCAACATAGTGAGCTGTTTTACAGCACCACGTTGCAGCATTTCCTCACACATGGGGCCCTGAGTTGAGCAGTGATATGTCATACACACATTGGCTGTGGATAGTGATGAATGGTTCTCCTAGATTTGCATTGCTAAGGGATTGTTCTTACAAGCACTGTGTGCCAGCTCTGACACTATTGCTGTTCGGAAGCAATATATTGATGATGTGTTTCTGATTTGGCATGGCTCGGAAGAAATTCTTTTGGAATTTAACTGGTGGATTAATGGCAATTGTAAAGGTCTAAGATTTACACTTAGCGGATCAGAAATTGTCTTACTGGATTTGAAAATAAAATGTGTTGGGGTGAACTGGTCACATCTTTACATCGTAAACCTACTGAAATCATAATTTGGCTCACTTACATTCCTTGCATAACATCCTGATGTGAATTGTTGATCTGCAGAGTGTCACACATCATATGACTCAGGCCCAAGCCATTGTATGTGTTCAGACCTACTCAGATTACCCACTTTTGTGTCCTGGTACACAAGTGAGTGGCACACATTGATCCTGCTCAAATCATACATTCATTCTCACATGGCAACAACATGTCAATCATGCGTGTCCATATCCAGTGGAGCTACATGTTGTTTTGTTACAGACAGCAATTGTTGGGGGCTTACTCCACATTGTAGTGGTGTAGTGATTAGTAGCAGGTCCCTACATCTGAATCCCACATGAGTAAGCACACCTACACCACTGGTTATTTGGTAGTTATTTGTATCCCTTAGTCAAATCCCCGTTTGCCCTCCAAATTGTACATGTGGCACATGTGGCATCATTTTTGCTTCATTCTCCTTTCTGCCATGTACCACATGCTCCCCCGGTCCACATGACATGGTTGTGATCCCCCAATGTGTTTTCTCTGTCATCCCTTCCAGGATGTGCCACAATCGTTGCCCAGTCAGACCCAGTGGTGCATGTGTATTTGTGTAGGTATCATGCAGTACAGGTGTCCATTTCTGCGTCACCAGTATGTACAGACCCTCTATTCAGACCAAATATAGTGTTGCCATGAGGAATCAGCACCTACCATACGGAGCAGTAGTGGTGTCCCACCATGTCAGACATAATCATTAGTTTGTACACACATGATTCAGTGTTGTACCTTTTTTTACATCACCCACCCTCCAATTGCTAATTTGTGATGAGTTCCTGTGGTCCTTTCCATGGCAGATGATACCTGTGTACACTCCCCTACCCACCATGTCAGCTGGGTTCAATTTAGTTTCATGCAGGGTACAATAGACATGTCTCTTGCCACGTTCCTATGTGTGTATGTATGCCTCCCATCGCCCACATCTGACCCCTTGCAGATGAGTTATTTGTCCTGTGACACAACCATTCTTTTCCGAGGATTTCCATTCTAGATTAGTGTGCATAGGCCCAATTGAGACCAAGTAGCTACATGGTGCAAGGAAGCATGCATTGGAGGTAGGCAGCAGTTTTTGCACCATCGCTGAGGAACTTACAGGGATGCCTTGAATTTCAGTCAATACCATGCATACCTGCACTTTCTACATGACACAGCGCTGCACAGCAAGCTGGCTGACTGTGCTGCACTGCGTCTTTTCCTCATACATGATGCACAAGGGCATCATGTACGTGGTAGGTGGCACAGGCCAGTGCAAGTACTTTGCTGCACCGGCCTGCACCACCAGGAAGGGACAGAAATGCATCTTATCTACAAGCTAAGGTACATTTCTTTCCTCTCCCCTGAGCAGGTGCACAAATTGCTGCCTAGTGCCAATTCAATCATCCTTGCACCAAGGTGCATAATGGTTGCCTTGTGGAGATGAATGTTTTTGTTGCAGTAAGGGGCACCTTCCTGCGCAAGATACAATCAAAAGAGGTGTTTTACTCTTTCTATGTGTGCTGCATACTGCCGCACATATAGAAAGCAGTAACAAAATGAATGACATGAAGTGTTTCTCCTTGTTGCATCATTCTTACATCACCCCTGGGGTGACGTAGGAATGTGACACATTCCCAGAATTGTAAATCTGTGACTGCATGAAATTCCTGTGGGGTTTCATGGTTGTTCCATGTGAACACCCCAAGTAACACCCATGCATGAAAGCTGTCCATATTTACAAGGCCACAAAAAGCAATGCAAGGTGGCTTTGTATTGCCTTCTACATATGGGCTGGCACACTGCGCCTCCAGAGTGTCAGTAAAAAAATGACACTCTGGCAGTGCAGCATTCCGCAAGTGCCTCGTAAATGAGGATGAAAGTGAGGTATACATGGAATGATGCTGCCCTTCTCAAAATGAAGAAAGTGATGTCATGGTTTTGGCCTGCGATGTGCTATTTATGTGAGGTCAGTGCACATTACATCTCTTTCCTGTTTAACCATAAGTGCGCCACCATAAGACACTATAACCTGCATTCAGGTCCAGGGACATGACCGCCACCCCCTTTTGACATTACATAGTGACCACATTGCCCCCACTGCGACTCGCTCTGTGGTTGTTGAAGTTTGTCATGTCCTGCACTGTCGTGTCCTTGGACTCTGGTCACCAACCCCTCTGGGATGACAACTGCCACCATCTCCTCCAGGTCATCTAGCTCCTCCTGGGATGCTGGACTTCCACCTCCGGTCTGCAATGCTGCCTTGTGGTTGATGGCCAGTTTCTCCTTTGTTCTGCGCTTGCAATCATGCCAGCGATTCTTACAGTCGATTACAGTCGATTAATGTCTTCTTCGTCTCTACCACACTATTGACTTTGTCTACTGTGGATTGCCATATGGACTCTTTCTTCCCTAACAGCTGTTTTGAGGTGACGGATAGCTGATGTTGATCCTGTGTCACCTCACCGATCAAGATGTTGTTTTCCTCCTCACTGAACCTGCACTTACTCTTCCTCTTCCCCTCCTCATGGGAGTCTCTCTGGACATTCTGGCTGGTACTGGGGTTGTTAAGGTTGTCCTGGGGTGTTTTTTTGTGTAGTTGTTTGTTTGCATGTGATTTTCCGATGCTTTTAGGCACAAAAGTGACGCTAGGCTAGCATCACTTTTGAAGCATAAGCATCAGTTTGGTTTATGATATGGTGCACATGCTAGCATCTTTTTTTTTAAGCTGCCCAGATCCTAACGCAATGTAGCACCGTTTTGTAGATACGACACAAGCATAGTGTAAGCATTCTCCTTCAAAAATTGGTCTTAATTTCCTTTTATTTTCTTAAAAGTAATATAACGAATATAGACACCTTCAGCATAGGAGATAAACCAGCCTCTTCACCACTCGTACTCCACGACCGTTTCTCCCTCACCATTCCATCCTTCATCCCTTCATTACCTCATCACATTCCACATTGGAATATTGAAATATGACATCACTACACACCTCCCCCCTTTCAATATAACAACAATTTTGAACTTTGTTCTAAATAATTAAACAATCCTACGCAATGGCATTCAACAACATGAACATCTTAACGATTAACTTTACAAACGTGTCCCATGCTCCATGTAGACCCATTCTCTAAGATCACAACATTTTTTTTAACATCCTTCACAAGTTGCGGAGGAAAATACTTGGTTTCCCCCTTCACAACAATCCCACTTTTCTTTACTACCACCCAATCTCCCTTTTGTATATGACAATTTTTAGTACACATCCTTTTGTTGAATTGTGCAGCACTTTTGTCCTGGAATTTCTCTACCCTGGTTTTTATAGCCTCCCTGTCCACTATCACTTTCCGACTACCTCTTAACCACACTGGACATTCCAAAACTCCAGGCTCCCTCCCCTTCAATGATACAAATGGTGACACTCCAGTCGTAGAATGGGGAGTGGTACGATACGTCCACATCATTTTGTTTAATTCTTTTTTCCAAGGAAGTTGGTTGGCCAAGGACAATTGAATATTATCCAAGATCAATCGATTTATTCTTTCCACTAAACCATTGGCTTGAGGATGGAAAAAAGCTACTCTCTCATGCCTGATTCCCATTTTCCGTAAGTAACCAACCATTTCAGATGATATAAACTGTACACCATTATCAGACACTATGGACTTAGGAACACCCTCCTCCAAAAATACTTCTTCAAAAAACTCAATAACCTCCCTGGTTCTCACATGGTCAACCATTTTGGTGACAAACCACTTTGAATGGTAATCAATTAGTACAAGTATATATCTGCACTTCGTACCTAACTTAAACACTGGCCCAATAAAATCCACTGCCACTTTCTCCCAAGGATCACTTGGAAACTTTACAGGTGCTAAGGGAGCTTGTCTTATTATCTTGGTCTTATCACTATTGGCACACGCAAAACAGTTTTTCACTACCTCTTGAACTTGTTTATCCATCTCTGGCCACCAAAACGACTGTCTTACCTTTCTCTTCATCATTCCCTTGCCAAGATGTCCCTGATGAGTGATCTCTATAATGTGTCTCCTTATGCCAGCAGGAGGAACAAGTTGATCCTTCCTCTGTAACCTACCATTAACTATACTTAACTGGTCTTTGACTTTAAGATACCCCACCAAGTCTCCATAATTGTTACCACAGTCCTCGTTCCAACCATTTACTACTTTCTTCTTCACAATTTCTAACACTGGATCATTGGTCACAGCAGCTTCCCATTCTTGAGCTGTTATAGCCAACTCACCCAAAACAGTACCTATAACATTCTCCACACCATCCTCTACAAGTTCCCCACTATTCTCAGGCACTCTAGAAAGATAATCTGCAACAACATTCCTACTCCCTTTCACAAATTCCACCACAAAATTATAACTTAACACAGAAAGTAACCACTTAGAAATTCGTGGCGTAACGCTACCTTCAAGTCCACGGCCACCTTTGAAAATATACGTTAGTGGTTTGTGATCTGTCCTCAATTTAAAGGGTAACCCCCATAAGAAAAATCTATAATGGTTAATTCCCCAACAACATGCCAGAGCCTCCCTTTCAATCACAGAGTATGAAATCTCAGCACCCTGTAGTCTTCTAGATGCAAACCCAATTATACGTTCCTCACCCTCCTTAATTTGCGTCAATACAGCTCCAATGCCCACATCGCTAGCATCAGTAGTTACACAAGTTTTGGCATTTACATCGAATATACCCAGAGTGGGAACCTCCAAGATACAATCTTTCAATTTTTCAAAGGAATCTTTACAACTCTCATCCCACTTGTATGTTACCCCTTTTTTCATGAGCCTTCTCAATGGTTCCACAATCTCAGTAAAGTTTTTCACATATTTCGAACAATATTCAGCGAGTCCCAGAAATGATCTCAACTCATCCTTCGAACTGGGTTCAGGGGAACGTTCAATTGCAGATACTATGCTCTTTTTGGGCCTGATTCCGTCTTTACTTATGACATGTCCCAAGTATGTCACCTCCTGTTTCCGAACTTGACATTTTCCTTTCTTAATTGTTAGTCCATTCTTCTTTAATCTGTGCATCACTTCCAGAAATAAAAGATCATGCTGGGATTCATTCTCACCCACAATCAGTATGTCATCCTGAAAACATAATATTTGTGACAAATCACCAAAGATTCGCTCCATCATCCTTTGAAATACCGCAGAAGCAGAGGCAAGTCCAAATGGCATTCTCTTATACCGAAAAGCCCCCAACGGAGTCACAAAGGATGTCAAGTGTCGCGAATCAGGATGTAGATCTATTTGGTGATACGCGGAAGACATATCTAAAACCGTAAACACATTCCCCTTTGCTCTCACTGACAACATTTCTGCAATGTTAGGCAATGGTTGCCGATCCACCCATATGCACCTGTTGAGATCCCTAAGATCTATACATAAACAAATTTTCTCGCCCTCCTTCGGTGCTACAACCACCGGAGCTAACCACTCCGAAGATTCTATGGGTTCAATGATGTCTTCCCTCAACAGCTTTTCTAGTTCTTGTTTTAAAGGCTCCCTCATCAAATTCGGAATGTTCCTCATTTTGTGCACTACAGGTGTAACATTCTTCTTCAATATGATCTTATGGGAAAATCCCTTTAGGAAGCCTAATTTTTCAGAAAAAACCTCAGGAAACCTATCAATCAAGCTACATTGTGGTGATTCAGACACCACTCCAATGTCCAAATCTTTGGTCAGCAATACTGGCTCCTTCGCATTGGGATTTAAAATGATGCCAAGGTCTTTTTGGTGGCGCCAACCCAGGAGATTCGTTCCATAGTCTGTGACATACACTTTACCACTAATGATCCTTCCCTTGAAAGAGATTGACATCCAGCGCATTCCGACAATCTCTATTCTCTTTCCTGCATATCCCACAGCTTTTATATCAGGAACCAATAGATTTTTATGTGCTGAGTCCATCCATTTGGAATCATATACTTCTCTAGATATAAGGGTAAACAAACTTCCCGAATCCACTAGAAGTTTGACCCATACATTGTCCAACAATATTTTAGCATGAGGTTTTTCTAGTACACCTGTACTTTCTTTTTTTATCATTTTAACTGACATTTCGTTATGGTCATCAAGACACACTTCCTCATTTATAGTCAAAATTATGTCTTCCATCGCCTCACACACATCTTGAACTTCCTGTATGATTTTATTTCCTACATTACTCCTTAATTTACAAACCTTAGCAAAATGTCTCCTCTTACCACAGGAACGACAAATAGCATTTCTGGCCGCACATGTTTTACTTGATGCTATGTGCCCAGGTGCATCACAACGGTAACACTTTATCACCCTCCATTCTTGTGCTTTACGCTTTTCTTCTGCATCTACTTTTGTTGCCTCAAAATTCTTGGTTGTCTTGCCCCACTCTACTTTGATATGTGGATCATGCTTCTTTCTGACTTCTGTTATAATTCCTGGTTCTCCTTCATTAGGAACTTTCTCCATTTCTCTTAACCACACAGCCGCATGTCCCATCCCTTTAGCAATTCGTATAGCCTCCTCCAAGTTCGGGTCTTTTACTAATAATTTCTCTTGTATTCTCCTATCATGTGTGCACCTTACAATTTGATCCCATATAAGAGAATCTAACAACTGATGAAACTCACAAGATAATGCCAAACCTCTCAAACTTGCTACATATGATGCTATATCTTCATCTTCTTGTTGTACCCTAGAAAAGAACTTATGTCGTTGTAACACAAGATTAGTTTTTGGTATGAATTGTTCATCAAGCATTTGCATAGACATATCAAAAATGTTGGTTGGTTGTCCATCACCCATTCCTAGAGATACCTCTGGTAGGGTTTCGTATATCCTTCTTCCCTCAATGCCAAGATGATGTAGCAAAATAGCTTGTCGCCTTGGAGGAGCATACCGGTCACTACCTATGGCCAACATATAGGTATTAAAAATCTTTTTCCAATGTTTCCAAGGAATTGGCGGGTCCCCAGGAGTTGCCAAGAATGGTGGAGGCGCAGATATCCCTTGGTCACTCATCACTTTACTAATATATATATATATTATTACTATAATATATATATATATATATTTTTTATTTTTTATTTTTTTTTATTTATACTTCAATACTATTATTTATTTCGTTCTACCAATTTTCTTTTTACTGTAGCTTCATAACCTTTCTATTGTTCCTTGATCTAAAGTCCTTTCTTAGTTTCCTATGTTTTCAATGTAGTCCTTCTTCAGTGTTTTCAATTCGGCTAGATCCGGTTTTCACTGGAGTTCTCATTTCAGGAACATCGAGATATACGTGGTGTTAAGGTAACTCGTTTATTTGTTTTAAGTTCAGAATTTGTAAAGTTATATACGCACTGCTCTAACCACAATGCAGCACGCGATCAGGACCGTTTATTCAATTTAGGATACACGCGTATCTTCCACTCGTTTTTACTTGTTCAGCCTTGGATTAATATCCAAGGCTGGATTCAGTCGACTCCATAAAGTTCCGAAGGTCAGTACGCCTGCTTTAACCACACATGCAGCGCGCGCGAACAGTGCACGCGATTAATGACCGTTGGTTTAGTCAAAGTTACACGCAATTAAAATCAATGTTGTTCACTCGATTTTCTCTCGCGTATAACTTATTCTTTATCCACTTCTTACACTTCATACACCGCGGTTGTTTACACAAGAAAATATCAAGCTTGGTGCGATTGCAGTGTATGCGATTAAGCGCTGTTTAAAACGATTATGTTTCCATGCTGCACATATTCCGTTCGAAGATTTCCATTAAATAACAACTTGCTTTGAATTCAGTACCGTATCACTTGAAATGAATTGTTACCTTCAAATATCCATACTCCGACAATAAATCCAGGAGTGAAGGTGTCCTTTACCCGTCTCCTGCACAGGTTGCCCCTCGTCGCCAATGTAAGAATTCTCCTTCAAAAATTGGTCTTAATTTCCTTTTATTTTCTTAAAAGTAATATAACGAATATAGACACCTTCAGCATAGGAGATAAACCAGCCTCTTCACCACTCGTACTCCACGACCGTTTCTCCCTCACCATTCCATCCTTCATCCCTTCATTACCTCATCACATTCCACATTGGAATATTGAAATATGACATCACTACACATAGCATTAGGATACGTTGCAGCTGCATTGTGTCATTTCTTGTAAATGAGGCCCTTTGTCTCCTTTACAAATGGGTGAAACAGGAGAGTTCATAAACCCTCTCTGGGACCACAACTGGCCAAAGTTGTGAATGACACTAAAGCCATATTGACTATCTGTGAAAATAGTTACCATCAGCTATTCAGAAACACAGCATGCTCTTGTAAGAGCAACTAGTACATCTACTTAGGCATGAAAGACTCCTTGAAGCTAGGAGGCTTCAACTACACCTAAGACTGTGCAGACTGCATAACCAGCTGTTAGGGTACCATCATTGACACGTAAGCAGGAGCCATCAACAAAAATTACAAAACCTAATTTGAGTAGTGGAATATCGTGCATATTAGGTTGTGGCTTGGTGCATTCTTCATTGACATCTAGACAGTTATGCTGAATTTCATCAACAACATCATTTTTATCATGCACAGGCAACAGCAGTAGATTTGCTGGATTCTAAGTATTACAGTATTTAAGAGAAATGTTCTGTGCAGCCAATATGACCTGCTCATAGCGTGTTAGAGGTGCACTGGTCAAATGCTGTGATTTGGTGCTGGTTACCAAAATTTCCATGGAGTGGAGGGAAAAAACATTCAAAGGATTACCCATAACAATGCTTTTGCACTGTTCAGTGCTGATGCTTAATTTACCAGTGGCTTAAAGGCAACAGTATCAAGAATGGCAGAAAAATATGCCACAGGTCTGTTTGCATTTCCATGCGTTTGAGTCAAAACTGGGAGAGTGCATCCCTCCCTCTCACAACAGTAGAAAGTAAAACATTTCTTGAAATCAGGCAAACCCAGAGCAGGGTCACAACATTGATTTTCTCTCAGCTCTGTGAAGGCAAATGTGCAGTTGTCATCCAATGGTCCCGGATCAGACACATGTTTGTGTGTCAGCCTCTGTAAAGGGTTGGCCAAAAGGCAAAAGTTTGGAATCCATTGGTGACAGTAGCCAACCATTCCCAAGAACATCCTTACTTCTTTCTGCATCTTTGTAGAATTAATTTTCAGAATTATTGAGATTTTTCTTTTGACACCTTCCTTGCATCTTTCTCAATGTGGTGCCCTAAGTACAAAACGTCTCTCATACGGTACTGTTATTTAGTCGGGGAAACTTGATGTCCATTCTCAGCTAAGTGGTTCAACAGTGCAATTATATCCCTTCTACATGCTTCCTGAGTATTTGATGTCATTAAGAGATCATCAATATACTGATTCAACAAATGAGGGTAGTACTGTTCCGATCAGAGAAAAAAGAAGAGAACAGAACAGAATAAAATCAAGGGCAGGGAACCCTAAAGGTTATTACTTTTTCAGATATGCCCCTTAGGTCAGAGTCAGAGGTTAGCACACAACTGCTAAGTGTTTACTGCATGGAGAGCGTGACTGACCTACGCTCCTCTACTCACCTGGATTGAGGCACAGCTGTGCGCTAACCTCTGACTCTGAACTATGGGGCATATCTGATTGATCCAAAGGTTTGGACGATTATCTACTCATTACACCAGGTATCATTTTCATGAGACTTTAGGTATGGGGTAGGTTGGCACCCCTACAATGTTTAGGTCCTGAAAAAGCGCTGTGGATCTGTTGTGGGGCCTCAGGGTATGAAACATGTGAACCTGATCACATTAATATATTTCAGGCTACTTGGATGCAGTCCTTGCATACCACCAGTATTTCCTGCAAACTGTTGATTTTCATTAGCTTTTTGTGCAGCTTGCATCACCATCAACTTTTTCTACTCTAACTCAAATTCATCGCTGCAGTATTTTGCATAATTCAGGATTCCATAACTCAATTTGTTCTGTTAACAAATCAGATGCTGCTGAATCATGTTATTTATGCCTGGCTTCAATCCCTGTACAATTCTGAACATGATATGATCCATGTCTTTAGCCTATAATGTCTCAGTACCACTGAAATCCCTGGAAACCTGTAACAAGCTCTCATAATACACATTTATTGACTCCTTATATTCCTGAGTCATCCTGTCAATCCTCAGCCAATCAATATCTTTAGGGGTGCTGTGTTTTTAAAAAAACAATCACTTTTTGATTCTTTTTTTATTACCTCTTCAGACACTGCATTTGTTACTGGATCTCTTAGAGGTTGAGTGTTAGGCCCGTCAACAGCAACCTTACACTCAGTCCCTAAATCACTTGGAACCACAATGTCAAACAATGTATTCAAATCTCTCCACAGGCATTTTGGAAGTTTCACAAATCATTCTTTCTGCTTATACTACTCCACTGGTTTCTCTCTCAATTTCGAGTAGTCATTTGTGAATGACAGAATATTGTGGTTCTAAAAATTCTGGACCCATGTAATTTACTTTGCCACAGCAGTACGATTTTAGTATCAAAAGACCGATAATGACTAGTACACTAAGCATGAGCATTTTCGCTCAATTTCAGCAGCGTTTTCACCTCGAAATCGCCATTTTCGTCCTGCACTCGTGGCTCCCATTTTATACACGGCAGCCATTTTTAAAAGTTGCCCTCACATAGGCTTATAATACAGTCAGATTTGATTCCAAGGACACGTACACCTTGATTGACTTTTCTCTGACCTGGGCAAGCTGGAACCATTGCCTCAGGCCATACCTGTTTGGTCAGTCCCTCTCCCAGTGGCCGAATCAGATAGCATCAAGGCACACCATGCCATAAAACCCTTATTATCGCTCACACACCCTGCCTAATCTTGCTCACACCTGCACCTGCTCTTTTCTTCTTCTTACTTTACGAGGGGGAGGTGCCCGTTTTTATTGGGGGTCCACACTTATCTGATGTAAAATACTAGGCCTTGCCGGGTAATTTATTATGGGTTGGATGACATGAAATATGAGGTTTCATCATGACACTGTTTTTTCCTTTGTAGTGAAAACATGTGAATGACCAACCAAAATGTCAAGAATGTTTGCCTGAAGCTTAAAAAACTGTATATAAGGAAACCTGACTTTGCATTGAAACACAGTCTCCTGAGAACATACAAACCGTGCTGTTGTACTTCTAGGACGCTTGTTACTTGGTTGCAGCCAATAAATTCGATCTTTGACTTCACCTAGAAGACTCTGAGTTTCTGTGGTCTGAATCAGGAAAGTACCCGCGGTCTTTGGGTGTACCCTGGCACCGCTGGGTTACCGGATCAGTACCGGTTCTGAAAAACCCAGTACCTCAGTATCACTCCTATTCCAAGTTACATGAATTTATTCTCCACCAGGAATTTCTCTCATGGGAAGCATCTTCACATTTCCCTCAGCTTGACTTGCTCCTGCTAGATGCAAATTTGTTTTTGCTTTCTTCTGATCTCTTTACATTCTTCATCTTCCTTCCCACTTTTCTAAAGCTCTCAATTTCTGAATGTAACAAATTAATTCTCTAATTTGCAATCTCATTCCAGGAGGTCTCATGTTCAATATATCCTGGCCACTAAAGTCTAATCTGTATCTTCTATGCAATGGTTCTGTGCAATGGTTTTTCCCAAATCCACATCATATCTCTTGGCTAATTCAGCTAGTCTGTCGTAAGCATGTCCTGCGCATTTGGTAATGTCTTGCACACAAACCGCAGTTTGTCTTCAGTGTAAACATCTAATTGAACTGTATCTATATTTCCCAATATCATTTAATTTAATTCTAATTTTAATCTGGGTATATCCAATTGTCTCACTCATTTTGGAGTGTGTTCTGCTCTTGCCCCGCAACACTTTCCTCCTGTTTCACCTGCAGGACGTAAATTATTCAGCCAATCATTTAATTGCTGAGCTGTAAAACCTTGCAAAGTTATTGGAGCATTTGGCATTGCCTATGCTCTTGCAGGACCTGCAACTGCTTGATCTGGGGAAGTTGTAAAAGATATATCTTCTGGAGTGTTAAAGGGCAACCTCCTGTATGGGGAACTACATCCAATATTCAGAATCTGTTCTGGTCTGGGCATAAAATACAGCCAGGATCTCTGATGAAACTTTGCATCAATGGTAAATCCTGTCTGGCTGTCGTTGAAGTTGAATCTGAAACACGTGTAGGGGTCAATGGTCTCGGAAGAGAATGAATTCTCTCTATTTCTAAACCACTTGCTCTCACAAATCCCAGTGCACTGTTTGATGTAAACCCATTTGGAAAAACTGGAGTATGAGGGTCATTCTGAACATTTTGAACATTTGGGATATTTAAATGTGCATGGATTATTCACAACCATGCTTCTAGCATACAAAGGTATTACTGGACCTTTTTTCACTGGAACTGTCAATGAACCTGGATTCATGTAACTCACAGGATTCCTACACTCTGTCCTGTCAAAGTAGTATTTAAAACTTGTCCTTTTGATTCAGGGAAAAAGGCACAGGCTGATTTGGACTGAGGTTTTGTACTGACTGATTCACAAATTAAAACTCTGTGCTGGCTGATTCATGTTAGAACGAACTCTTCGCTACCTGATTTGTGGTAAAACCCTGGACTGACTGATTTGTATAGGAAGTCTGTCCTACGGAACTCATGTTTGGATATTGAACTTTCTGATTAAGGGCCTGTTCAATTGGTGCAGTTGGCCCACCAAAAGCCACATTTTCCGCTGCTTCATCTGTTACTCCTATCTGCTCAGAATTGTATGTCAGAAGTACTATCAGTTGTAACTGAGATTACATCCAAAAATTCATCTCCCTTCATTATGGCTGATTTACATACAATACCAGTGTGAACCTCTCCTCTCATAAACATTCCTTGGCTGAAACCTCACTGTTGACTAAGGGCCTTTCATTTGTCTCCACGACTTGCCCTGATTTTCTTGAACTTCAGACTAAGGTCCTACGCTTCTTTAGGAAAATTCAAATACATGCTTTTTTTCGACAGAATCCCTGCATTCCCTATACTGGACATAGTGGCCTTCGTATTGCATCTACCTTTTCACCTCTACATAGTTTTTTACCTTCTAAAATACACAACTTCTAGAGATTGTTTCTCAATTAACTCAACACTTTAGAAAATAAATGGAACTTCATTACCTACAACCTCTCTTACAAGAGAAGAATGCTCATATGACATTAAAATCCAAACATGCACTTGTCATAAAATCAGCAGATAAGTGAGGGGGTATTTTGATCCAGGACATTGAACCTTATAAAAATGAAATTGGCAGGCAACATACCAATACAGATCATTACAAGAAACTTGGTGGTGATCCTACTACTACTATTCAGAAAGTAATTCTTGATATTACTGGGAAAGGAAAGACGGCTTTCTGTCTCAGTATGAGTTTCAGTATTTGAATACTAGTATTCTCTGCACCATGGAAGAGGAATCCGTATAGACAAACATTCCACAGGGTCAGGGTATCAAGATCATTCAGGACTTACTTAAACACAGAACCCACCCACATACCATCCCCATATGGTTCACAATTCAATTTCTTGAAGTGTGCTTCAAACTTATTTATTTTTTTATGGCCACTTCTATCAACAAATCAAGGGGACATCTATGGGAGCAGTTTTTGCCCTCAATTTTGTGATTCTGTTCATGGACAATTTGGAGACACATCAAATTCTCATTCATAACAACCCATACCGGGACAGTACTGCTGTTTAGAAACAGTATATTGATGACGTCTTTCTGATTTGGCATGGCTTTGAAGAAACGCTTTTGGAATTTAACTAGTGGATTAATGACAATTGTAAAGGGCTAAGAGTTACACTTAGCAGATCAGACATTGTCTTCCTGGATTTGAAAATAAAATGTGCTGGGGGTGAACTGATCACATCTTTACATCATAAACCTACTTAAAGGAATACCCTATTGTCATATAAAAGCATTCACCCTCGGGCTCTGAGAGATTCCTTACCATACTCACAATTCCTTTCAAGCTGGATTTTTATTAGAGGATAATTTTCTGGTGAATAAATTGCATCCCCTGAAATTAGTAAAACAGGCCCTAAAGAGGACATGGTATTGTCCAAGAGATATACTTTTGACCCCTAAGGATGGGGCAAGGATTGACTATTTAACATGTGACACTACCTTCTCTACTATATCCAATCAAATGAAGAAATATATCCTCAAATACTTGTCGGTGCTTAATGCAGGTGAATTGAATTTAGAACCTCCCTTGTGTGCATTCCATAGGAATAGAAACATTAAATATCAATTGGTTAGAGACAGTTTGCCACCTAAAACCCCAAACTCCACTCTTACTGATTGTTGGGGTTTACCTCCCTTGTTGGGACACTTCAAGTGTGGAAATTGTGCAGTGTGCCAATTTACGATAGAGTCTAAAGAATTTGCATATGGTAATATTAAGTTGAAGCAGTTCTCTAATTGTAATTCTATAAATGTTGTATACAGTACTTTTTGTACATGCAATAAAATCTACATTGTCCAAACAACGCAAAAAGTGTACATCCGCATTTGTCAACACCTTAGTCTCCTACGATGTCAGGTTGCTAATACTCCATTGGGGGAACACTTTATGGAGAAAGTACACACCTTCGCTGGCAGGTAATCACTGTTGTCAAACAACCAGAGAAGGGCGCTGCTTTGGGTGTGCTTCTCAACAAGGAGGAACTAAAATGGATACTATGCACCAATAGTTTACATTCTGGTTTGAATTAAATGGAGGACTGGACTGCACTCATTTGAGGCTTATGTACTTCCTAGACATAGGGGGTTATTCTAACTTTGGAGGAGGTGTTAATCCGTCCCAAAAGTGACGGAAAAGTGACGGATTTACCACCAGCCGTATTACGAGTCCATTATATCCTATGGAACTCGTAATACGGCTGGTGGTATATCCATCACTTTACCATCACTTTTGGGACGGATTAACACTCCTCCAAAGTTAGAATAACCCCCATAGTGACTCTGTATCTGTGGGACTTACCATCTCTTTTGGTTGTGACTTACCTTGCTATGGTGTACCACCTTAATGGTTGGTACCTTCTAAATTGTTCATTGTAAGCATGTTATAGGTCTCTGTATACATATACTATTGGGACTTGTTTTTAGGTTATAGCTGCCTGTGGTGGTATTAGATCTATAAGATGTCAAACATGCTATTCACTGTTTTTCTTACTAATCACTTATGCTATTTCCATTTAATATGGTCGGCCTTCCTTGGTATTTTTAGCATTTCTTGATTTGAAATGTTCTGTATGGGCTATGTCATCCTACTCTATTACTGGGGCTCTAATGAATTGTAATTTGATATTTACTAATGTGTATGCTATTTCCAGACAAGAAGAAATACTCCCTTCTAACATGGCCATTATGCTTCTCCAACTTTTTATTCTATGTTCTTCAAAATGGCTACCACTCAAAATTAAATGCACCCCCTGGTTTATAATCTCAAGGCACGCTATTCGTTTCTCCTTTGGGTAGCAGGCATTCTTTTCCCTTGCATGCTAGCACATGTGTACACTTGTATATTTCTTAGGTGAGAGGTATCGTTGGAATTATTTGGCTATGTGACGCCGATTCCATAAAAATTAGTAACTGGTTTGACCCAGTATAGAGGAAACTTCCTTTCCAAGATGCCGCCACATTTTAAAAACTTTTTAATCACTTTCTCCTTTGTATGGCCGCCATACTTACTTAAAGGCAGTGCCTGTCCTACAAACATTGGGAACACGACGCATGACTGCTTTTGGCTCCCGGCATTCTTGGCCAATAATTTGCTTGCATGCTGGCACATGTGTACACCTTATGTTGTTGAGGTGAGTGATATAACTGGTAGCATGGGTTATAAAATTCCAAATTTATTACATGTAATAATTGGTTTGCCCAGCTATTTCCTAGACTCTGTTGGCTCTGATGGGGACATCCAGTAACTTGTTTTGCCCTAAGGTCAGTTGGTAACTCGCATGCTGAACAATTAATTCTACTACTGATAATTTGGTAGTAATTTGTTTTTTTTGGGTTCCAGTAATTATAGCTAATTACCCATTGAAGGCCTTGATTGAGGATCATAACTACGGTCAATTTATTGAGGACTTCTTAAATGGCTGAAGTCCTCACTTATTCTGGTAGGTTGTACCATTAGAACCCTTTTGGTGCACTACTCACTGAGTGATTAGTTTGCATAAGCATGGAATGACTTCACAGCTTCATGGCACATAACCTTGCATTGGTGTATTCACAGAACGAAAAGTGATTGAGTTGTGTAAGCCCTGATTGGGCTCACTATTTTTGTGCCACCGGTGACTATTTACATTGATCATGATTCTCTACTGTTATAGGACACATTCAGCAGTTTACTAGCTTCAATTATCATCCTGATCCATATGTTGGTACAGCAGGAGACCCTCTATGGTGAATCTTTCCTGCATGTGATGCATGGTATGGCAGCGCATTATTATTATATTTTTGACATATAGCACTATCTAATCTATTTCTTTTTTTCTTTTGTCTCTCTCTTAACCTTTTTTCTTTTTTCCTTTTCTCCTTTTTCTTCCCTTGCTTTTAACAGTTCCTTGTTATGTAGTCACTGACTACTTATGTGCATCTCAAGCATCATTTTTATGTCCTGGTGATGATGGATCGAAACGTCATCGACATTTAGTACCTGGACACAGAACAATAATATGTGTTTTGACATGAGCAAGAGTACTGCAAAATTGTGACTTTAATTGTGTTTTCTGTCACATGGGGTATGCCTGAGCAATTATGATTTATGGTTCCAAGATGTTTTTGATTTCCCACTACACTGTTTTCTGACCCGACCTAAACCAGCGTGACACACAGTGACGTCAGTTTTAGTCCTCGCAGCAGCTCACCCTCCTTTATAATTTCTTGCACAATCACTCTTCACGCAAACCTAATGCAAAATGCTTTGAACAAAAACCGACAAACTGTCTGCTCACTATAGGATAGGGCAACCAAACACTTTGAAAGCAGTATAAATCTATACTTTCAAACTATGCTTCCACAATTACACAATGAATGAGACTCGAACAGCAGATTTCACTCCGGGTTAATACAGTTCCTCCATGTGCAGTCAAGATTCACTAATTCCAACCACTCACACAAAGAAAACTACTGGTGTTGTCAGCGACAGCTCACGACAAGCACCTTACACTGCAGACAATAAATTAACAAAGTGTCTTCTACACTTGTGTGTTATCCCGGGATCTTAGGCCACAATGGGCCCTCTAACCAACACAACTTCTTAACATAATGCAGCACATTCACACTTCATCGCAATCTTTAGCCAAATCAGCACAAGTGCAAACCCTATTAATTCTCACACACCTACTGCAAAAGAAGGATGCAGGAACTCCATCAATCTTCAGGGTGAATCATGGGACAAACTTCGAGGTGGCATGTTCCTATGATATAAAATAGGAATTCTTAACACTATGCCTAATTAATTTACCCCCTCATGGGAGAAACCACTAGTCAGCTACTAGATTAGGTAAAGAATTTTCCAATTATGCTTTCATCAAGGTTAATGGGTCTTTTCAACCTGCATAAGGGGTAGGAAGGTGAGGAATAAAAACTCAAACAGTAATTCAAAATGACAGTATGACCCATTTGGCCATGCAAAGAAAACTTTGGTCAGGAATATAATTAAGGATTTTATTTCAGACTCAGGCTCAAATTTATGTAAAATATTCTCAAAACAAGACTGTAAAGATACAGAATCACCATGAGTTAATCAAACTGACATCAAAAGGACTAAACGCTCAACAATAGTGATACAAAACATGAAATAATTATTTGATGAGTGAAAACAAGTGCTGTTCAGTTCCTTTAAGCATGAAGGTAATGTAAGAGTCAACTAAGTTTAGCTAGCTAGAACAAAGGAAAAGCCCTACAGATTGGTAAGTTTCAGTTAGCATGTGTTGAGCTGCAACACATAAGGGAAAATAGTAAATAAAATATAAAGGGCAAAAAGAATTATTCAAAACCACATCTGTGGCAAAACATGGCTAACCAAAGTGGGCAAAAAGTAAGTAAGAATGGAAGGTGTGTTCAGCATTTCAGAAACTTGGTCAAAAGTATTCTCCTTGGGTCAGGAAAAGATTTCGAAATGTCAGCAAAGCATTGATAATGAAGGGCAAATGTAGGGAGGTCTGTACCTCTCAGAGTCCAAGCAAAGCCAAGTGGAGAGTGCTGCTTATCCAACTGGGGAACGGAATGTTAAAGTCCAAAGTGACTGATGATTCATCCATCAGCTGCATGACATCAGCCAGAAGACGTCACTGTCCAATCAAAGTCCATCTCATAACTTGAAACTGCAAAATTGGGACATATTGGGACATATTTCCAAGCCCGTCATGAGAAAGGCATCCATCTTAGCTCATCTGTACGGATCGCAAAAATTGTATGTAATCCATTTCTACAGTTCCTTAATGTACTCCGTTCAAGGTTACTTTCTCAGGGGTCACTATGGGTAAAAAAATAGGACATCTATTTGCAAGCTAGGATTTCATGGAAACGAAGTCTGAAAAGAATGTCACCTTAGCAAGGATGGCTAAACATTTTTCTACACGTTATGAAAAGGGTCTTGCAGGCCTCACATAGGCTAACTAAGGCGAATTAAAATGGCACATTCAATTATATCAAGGAAGGCACATTTAACATCACAAGATAAATTAATCATTAATAAACACTCAGTGTTCATGTTACACTAGATTTAAAACAAAATAACCCTGTTAACACATTTCAATAGGAATAACATAGAACTGCATTTTCAACATTTGCATGTAACATTAAATACATTTCTTTCTAGAAATGTATTATCGTTTAGTGCAAACAATCTACATGATAAAAAAACACATGAGATCAAAAACAAATGATCATACTCAGGGGGTCATTTTGACCTCGGCGGTCTTTTGTCAAGACCGCCGAGGGACCGCCGTGCTGGAAACCACCAGTGGTGGCGGTTTTCCGCTCAGCGTATTATGACTGTTGGCAGCCCTCTGTCCTTTTTCGGACGGAGAGCCGCCAACAGCCATACTGGCGGTCCGCGGGGAAGTGGAGGTTGTTCCACCTCCACCGCCACGTCAACAGAACACCGCCCACCGAATCACATCCTGTGATTCGGCGTGGCGGTGTTCTGTTGACGGTGTGGTGTCGGCGGAGCAGCCCCCATGGATCCCGTCCCCTCCCGGAGTATCAACGGACCAGGTAAGTTGATCGTCCATTAGGGGAGAGGGGTGTTGTGTGTTGTGTGCGTGCATGGGGGTGTGCGTGTGTTTATGTAGAGGGGGTGTGTGAGTGCGTGTATGATTGCGGGGGTGTTGTGAGTTTGGGAATGAGTGCGTGTATGTCTGTAGGTATGTCTGTATGGATGTGTGCGTGTATGTTTGAATGTGGATGTGCGTGTCTGACTGTGTGTGTGGCTGTTGGCATGTATGTCGGTGTATGTGTGTGTGTATGTGTGTTGGTGGTGCCTGCGTGCGTGTCAGGTGTGAATGAGTGATGTGATGTTGGGGGTAGGGGTGGGGAGGGGGGTCCTGCCACCTTTGGGGGGTGGCAGGGGTGGTGGGGGTGTAGGGGAGGGAGTCGGGGTGGGGGTAGGGGAGACCCCTATCAGTGCCAGGGAAGGAATTCCCTGGCACTGATAGTGCTTACCGCCATGGATTTCATGGCGGTTCCAAAGCGCATGAAATCCATGGCGGTCAGCCGGGTCCAAATACCGCCGGCGGTATAGTGACGACCACCGGGCTGGAGACCCAGGTCTCCAGGCCAGCGGTCATCTCCGCCCTGGCGGGCGGAACGGAGAAGAGGCGGATGACCATGGCGGTAACCGCCATGGTCATAATTGCAAAAATGTGACCGCCAGCCTGTTGGTGGTCTTACTGCCGCTTCTCCGCCGTCCGCCAGGGTCGTAATGACCCCCTTAATGTTTTAGGGCTATATCGCACCACTTAAAATCACTATTCTACAGCGAATGCACTTTAATATAATCTTTCAGTGCACCACTTTACAGTTAATTTGTTAGGATTTGAGATAACAAAATGCAAACTCTGTCACGTATAGATGATTACTGTTACGTCAGAGTAGCAATAACATTTTCTGTAACATCAAATGACAGTTATGCCCCCAGCATGGTCCACCAAGGGTTGATAGTTTTTGGGACCCAGGGCGCATTGCTTGTGACTCCTGTGTCACCAGACTGGGAGGCCCGAGAGAAGGTTAGTGGGACTGGTCTTCAGTCTGGCCTTCTGGGAACAGTTTCCCTGTGATCCCCCTTTAGAATAAGTGCCCAATGAAGGTATGGGCATTCGAGTATGTGGATGGATTTCTCAATCTTAGAAAAGCCTTGGCAATAGTCATGTAAGAGGGTTAGAGGCACTATGGCCCTCATTATGATATTGGCGGTAAATCCCACTTACCGCCATGCTGACTGCCGCCAACATACCGCCGCCATGGCGGATATCCGTTCACCATATTATGACACACACACACCAATCCATCAGTATTCAGCCACATACACAAGCCCGCCACAACAAAGGTCAGTGATAAACTGGCGGTATCAAAACCCACACCGTTCTGCCAACAGAACAACGCCCACAACATTATGACCCACGAATCACCACGGCGGACATTCAATGGCGGTAAACCATTGGCGGTACATACCGTTGCGCTCAAAATGGACACACACAAACAAAACAACACCACATTGGTCAATATAAACTACACACACCTGACACCCATACATACATCACGCCCACACACCCACACCACTATAAAACACACACACATATTACCAACAACCCCTTGCAAATACAAACAATTGGCACAAGACAGACACCATGACCACAGACAAGACCAGAGACACACACCAACATCACCTATACACCACCCACACACCTCACAAGACACACCCCAACACATCATCCTACACACCCTCCCCTACACAAATCACACAGCACCCATGGCACCACAATGACACCCCAGATTCTCTGAGGAGGAGCTAAGGGTCATGGTGTAGGAAATCATCAGGGTAGAGCCACAGCTATTTGAAGCACAGGTGCAGCAGATATCCATTGCTAGGAAAATGGAGCTATGGCAGAGGATCGTGGACAGGGTCAACGATGTGGGACAGCACCCCAGAACACGGGATGACATCAGGAAGAGATGGAACGACCTACGGGGGAAGGTACGTTCCATTGCAGCAAGACACCAGCAGTACAGAGGACTGGCGGTGGACCTCCACCTCCTCCCCCACAACTAGAAACATGGGAGGAGCAAGTCTTGGCAATCATGCATCCTGATGGCCTGGCAAGAGTAGGAGGAGGACTGGACTCTGGTAAGTCAACTCTTTACTACTTTCACCCCCCTACCTGCATGCCATCACATACCCCCACCCTTACCCTCACTCCCATCACTCCACCACCTCCCACACACTCCACCATCACAACCCACTCATTCCAATGCCAAGCCCTGGATGCACCACCAATGCATGGACACCACTCACAGACCTGCATAGACACCTATCACTAAAGCATGCACACTAGAGAGAATAAGCTAGCCCACCACATAACAACTCACACAAGGTAAAGCTGCCAGGGCAATAACAACCATAGAGGGCAACCCACCCATGCACAATATGTCACACACAGAAACAATAACACTGCATTTACATCCCCACAGTTATCCCACCCAATGTCACCTGAGAAGAGATGCCAGCAACATCCAGTCTTCCCACAGAAGAGGCCCAGAGTAATGACAGTGACTCTGCTCTCCTGGATCTGGATGTCCAACCTGGCTCATCAGGGACCTCTGGACAGTCGGTTACCCAGGCACAGTCACACACCACCGCAGAGCCTCCCCCCTCAGGAAACATCACCACAGCACCCACCCAGCGTGCCCATACCTCTGTCCCCAGGACACGTCAATCAGCAGTGTGTCCACCACTAAAGGGACCCCAGGGCACACCACAAACCAAAGACAATTAGGGACCTGGGGTCAGTGGGCACATGATTCAGGGGACAGAGGCACAGGACAACAGGGAAGCTGGGAGGACTGCTGTGTACCAGGGGGAGGACAGCCCCAGGGAACCGACTCTCTAAGAGGCACTCACTGAGATCCTGGGAGCATACCAACATTCCCAGGATACGCTGGGCCAGATCCTGGACAACGTGTAGGAGAACAGGTGGCTACAGGAGGGACAGTACCAGGGGATCAGGGAGGACTTGAAGGCCATTAACACCACCCTGGTCGCCATTGCAAGGGTGCTGGCAGACATGGCCAACATTATGAGGGAGGCTGTGTCACACCAGCGGCCCTGGCACTAGCCAGACTACTGAACAGCCCTCCACCTCTGCTGCCGCTAGCGGACAGGAGGCCCCGCCACAGGGCCAACAGGCCACCAGCACCCCTCCCCCTGCAGAAGAAGAACCACCCGCAAACTTTCCCTGCGATCCAGGCAGAAGCCAGAGACTATTGCCTTGACCCCCGCCAGGAAATGAGATTCTCCTGATTGTCACCCTTGTGTCCCACACTCTGTCCACCTTGAACTGCCGTTGCGTCCCTTCCTATACCCCCTTGGACATTGCACCTGTGCTACAAATAGACTGGAACTATACCCTGGTCTTTCCTCCATCATCACCCTATCCCATTGCACTTCTCCCTTTTCTTCATAGCACTGCAATAAACACACTTTGAAAACAGTATGGAGTATGTCAAATGATTTAAGTATGTATTCATTTTACAAGGTTTGTCCTCATCCTCATCCTCTGTCTCCTCATCTTTACTGTATACAGGGTCCACTGCTGCCACACAACCATTTCCAGCCTCCTCCTCCTGCAGAAAAGGCACATGGCATCTTAAGGCAAGGTTATGCAACATGCAGCATGCCACGATTATCTGGCAGACCTTCTTGGGTGAGTAGCACAGTGATCCACCAGTCAGATGGAGCCACCGAAACCTAGCCTTCAGGAGGCCAAATGTATGTTCAATGATCCTCTTGTTTGCCCCTGTGCCTCAATGTAATGTTCCTCAGCCCTTGTCCTGGGATTCTTCACAGGGGTCAGTATCCATGATAGGTTGGGGTAACCTGAGTCACCTGCAAATATCGTTGGACAACTGTTAGCCACACACTATCCATTATGGCCCACACCATACCCATACACCAAAATCCACTGGGAGGGAACCAGGGATCACCTATTAGCCACACCCTGTGCCTCTGTAGTTGGCCCATCACATTTGGGTGCTGCTATTCTTCAGGATAAAGGCATCATGCACAAACCCAGGATACTTAGCATTGACATGGGAGATGTACTGTTCTGCCAAACACACCATCTGCACATTCATCGAGTGAAAACTTTTTTGATTTCTGAAGACCTGTTCATTTTGCCGGGGCGGGGGGGGGGGACAAATGCAATGTCTACCATAAATCGCCCCAATTAGCCTTCACCGTGGGCAAATCCTCTACCTGGGGGAAAACAATGTGTTTAATCAGGACAGCCAACACTCTTGTCAGCACTATTGAGAACATTGGCTGTGACATTCCTACTGCCAAGCCCACTGTCACTTGGAAAGAACCAGTTGCCAAGAAATGGAACACAGATAGGACTTGCACAAGAGGGGGGATCCCAGTGGGCTGACGGATAGCAGATATGAGATCAGGCTCCAATTGGGCACACAGCTCTGTGATTGTGGCCCTGTCAAGTCTGTAGGTAAGGATAATGTGCCTGTCCTCCATTGTTGCCTCATTGGATAATATTGGGCCCTATGGGTTGCAGCGGCCAATGGAGATGTACACCGGCAGTGACGGTGCCACAGCCGCGGAAGTCACTGTAATTTTCTATCTGTTCACTCACTTGCTACCTGACCTTCAACAGGAGAGGACCTACACTGCATATGCTACTGTGACCTGTGTCTGGAACCTACCATGGCCTGTGTGACTGGGGAAAGGGCCCCTGCCATCACCTCAGCAGAGTTGGAGAGACTAGTGGATGGGGTCCTACCCCAGTACAGACTGCTGTATAGCCCGCCAGAGCAACTGGTGAGTACACTGTGAGCACGATGCATGGGACATGAATGCATGGAGTGCTGCGTGTGAAGGTCTAGTGTGGGGGGGGGGGTGGATGGGCCCTGGGCAGCGTGCAGCATGTATGCTGGGCCATGTCTGTGCAAAAGAATACCTTTCCCTGTGTATATTTCCTTTGCAGGTCAGCGCCCATCAAAAGAAGGGTATATGGCGTTCCATCGTCAAAGACGTGCGGACCCTGGGGGTCTACGGCAGGCAGAGCACCCACTGTCGGAAATGGTGGGAGGAGCTGAGACACTGGCATGGAAGATGGTGGAGGCCCAGCTGGGGATGGCCTCCCAATGAGGAAGGGGTTCTCATCGATCCCTGACCCCCCTGATGGCATGCATACTGGCGGTGGCCTATCCGGAGCTGGATGGGCGCTTGAGGGCATCACAGCAGCCACAAGGGGGTGAGTGCAGTGCCCATCATTACAACATACTCCTAGTGGGGTGGTATCCGGGTGGGGGATGTGTGTCTGTGGGTGCCCCTAGGCCAGCCCTGACATTGCAGAGTAGGTCCCATGTCGGGCAGGGATCTGATGTGAAATTCCTCCAACCTAGCTAGTAGGCATCCACTACTGGCCAGGACTGTGTGGGTCCCAGGTATGCTGCAGTTGGCAGTATGTGTCCCTCTCCATGCCCTGGTGACTAGCATTGTTACAGGTAGTGCATTGCATAGTGCGTAGGGCTGTTCCCTGTGTGTGAGGGTGCTGTGTATGCCAACGGTGGTATTGGTGCAGCCAATGACCCAGTGTATCCTTTGTCTCTCCCCCCTCCTTTTTTGTTTTGTCATCTTATCCTTATGTGTTTTAGCATCATCTGGCGGAGAAGCAGAGGCACCAGTGTCGGAGAGTGCTGCATCCCACAGGACCCAGGAGGCTGAGTCCACCGACGGTGAGGGCACCAGTGGGATGGAGGGTGAGGGGAGCACCACGGCAGAGACAGGAGGGCACAGTTCAGACACGGATACCTCCTCCGCTGGAAGCTCCCTGGTGGTGGCGGACACCTCTGTGCCACCCCAGCTACAGGTATAGCCGCCACCCCCGTACCAGCACTGCCCTCTCAGCAGCCCCTCATCGAGTTGCCTGTGCGCGCTCTCCCAGGAGGGTGGGCATCTCCTTCACCCCAGGCACCTCAGGTCCTGCCCCAGATAGCCCTGCTGCCCTGAGTGAGGAGGCTATTGACCTCCTGAGATCCACCTCTTTTGGCCAGTCCACCATTGTGGATGCCATACAGGGGCTTGCAGCCCAAATGCAACAGACCAATGCATTTCCGGAGGGCATTCACACTGGCTTGGCGGCCCAACAGAGATCAATGCAGGCTCTGGCCTCCTCTCTGATGGCAGCCATTGTCCCTGTTTCCGACCTCCCCCCTCCAACTTCCTCTACCCAATCCCATTCCCCTCAATCCCAACACATCCCAAGCACACAGGCAGACGAGGATGTACACAGGACAACACACAAGAGTGGCACAGGCAAATACAGGTACCACACTTCATCCCACAGGCACTCACACGAACACCATCCAGATGCAGACAGACCAACTTCCACTTCCTCCACTGTGGCCCCCTCCTCCTCATCCTCCACTTCTCTCCCAGTTGCGTCTACACTCACACATGCATGCACTACATCCTCATCCACTACCTCCATCACCAGCAGACCTATCAGAACACACACTTCACTGGCATTCACCACCCCAACGTCCATGCACACGTCCCCTGTGTCCTCTCCCTCTGTGTCTGTGCCCCTCCTCCCAAAGTACACAAACCCAAGCACTCAGGCACCCAACAGGCATCCACCTCACAACAGTATCCAGCCCATGCACCTGCACCCAAACACAGCAGATAGACACCTTCTCCAACCACTCCCTCTTCCTCCACTCCCAGACCTTCTCCCTCTTTCCCTCAATGTCCCTAAGAAGCTTTTCCTCTCCACCATTTACCTCTTCCCTACCCTTTCCCCCTGTTCTTCACGTCTGGCCAGGGTGGCTAAAACCCAGGCAAGCACCTCAGCCACCCAGTCCACAGGCCCAGTAGTGTCCACAGCAACTTATGGTGTGAAAGGATCCCGGGCACCAGGCAGCCACACAGAAAGGGTGCCTGCCCAAAGTGCTGCCAGGAAGGGCAAGGAGCCCTCCCCAGCGGCTGCCATGAACGTCAAGTTGTCACCCCCAGCTGCTGCAGCAAGGTCAAGGTGCCACCCCCAGCTGCTGCCAGGAAGGGCAAGGAGCAATCCCCAGCTGCTGCCAGGAAGGGCAAGGAGCAATCCCCAGCTGCTGCCAGGAAGGGCAAGGGGCCTGCACCAGCAGGCAGAGAGGACAAGGGGCCTGGTGCTGGGACTCAGTCGGAGCCCCCATCACCAAACATGGTGGTGCAGCCGTCCGAGGCTGCAGGGGATGGGCAGGAGCCTCCCCCCACCACCACCAGCAGCAGCACCACCACCACCAGTACCACTACCAGCAGTGGGCAGCCACCTGAGGCAGCAGGGGATGGGCAGGAGCCTTCCCCCACCACCACCACTGGCAGCAGCACCACTGAGCAGGCATCACTACCAGTGGACAGTCTGTAGTCCTGCGACCATGGGCTGTTGTGCGGCCTGCCCCCTGCAAATCCTGTGGGTATGACACCCACCTAAGGGACTGTGACCTTGCACTTCCCAAGATCTGCATCACGGGGCTCGTTGCACCCTCCAGAACCAGTAGGTATGACACCCCCTCACCCCATCCTTTCCAGGATGAAGATCACAGGGCACGATGCCCTCTCCAGAACCAGTGGGCAAGTCACTCACTTGAGAGACTGTGGCCTTGCACTCCCCAGGACCAAACAGGGCATGTTGCCCCCTCCAGAGCATGTGGGCAAGTCACCCAATGAGAGACTGTGGCCCATCTCCAGAGGATCAAGCACAGGGAATGTTGCCCCCTCCAGAACCAGTGGGTAAGACACCCACATGAGAGACTGTGGTCTTACACTCCCCAGGATCAAGCACAGGGCATGTTGCCCCCTCCAGAGCCAGTGGGCAAGTCACCCACTTGAGAGACTGTGACCTTGCACACCCCAGGACCAAGCACAGGGCATGTTGCCTCCTCCAGGACCAGTGGTGTTGTCCATCTGCCGGCTGAGGTGCCCCCCGTTCACCATCCCCCTGAGGTTCCTGCCTATTTTTGAACCGATGCCCCTGCAGTGTTTTCTCCATGTTGTTGCAGGAGTCAAGTGGGGCCTTGAACTTTGGCCTGTGGCCGTGTGGCCCACGCACATTGAGGACTGGGCAGTGTCCCTTGTTTGTACATATGTATATACTTTTAGATTGGATGTACGTATTTCTACGGGGTAAATATGTTATGTTACTGCATCTGCTTGTGTGTATGGTGTTGGGGGTGGGGGGTGTGTTGTGTGTGTCACTCTCTTTTTCCTCCCCCTTCCCCTGTGTGCTAGGCGGCTGTACTCACTGTGGTCGTCTTCGCCGTCGTTGGTGTTCGTGGTGAAGCAGGACGTAGAAAATCATGAGGAAGATCTGCAGTTCAGGCTCCATGGCGGCGTAGTTCTTCCTTGAGTCTCAAATGGTGAGTCATTTCCCTTTTGTGCAGTGTTTCCACCAAGCATTTGATGTTGTTGGTACCACCCCGGAAAAAGGTGGTGGATTGGCCTGTCATAATACAGAGGGCGGAACATTGGCTTCCATCTGGCTGTTGGCGGCTACCGACATGGTGCCTGTTGAATCTGCCCTGGCGGTCAGTGTGATACAGTGACTGTCTGTCTGAGCTCTTTCCGCCATGGTCATAATTTGGTGGTATTTACCACCAGCCTGTTGGCGGTATTACTGCCGCTTTATCACCGACTGCCAGGGTTGTGATGAGGGCCTATGTGTTCTTTGGCTTGGGCAATCAAAATTGCAAGACGGGTTCTGTGTTGGAGCAATGCTACCCTTGAGAACAATTTGTCATAAGTGTATCTGATGTCAATATTATTGTTGAAAATTAATTCTACTCCTACTTTGTAGACTGAGTAAATTACATTGATGAGTCTATTGGCAACTTTAAAAATGTTAAATTTGAAACTAGCATTTTTTCCTTTTCATTTAATGCAACGCACACTTTCGAAAGATGCTAGGATCCGGGTCTCTGTGTTTTCTAGGGGGTGAATGTTGGACATGTTTTGCCACTCCTCTGCATACATTAGTGCTGTCCCAAAACCATAAGGCCAGGGTGCCATTAAGTTGGGCAGGCAGAGAGAACTCTCCTTGTCACTCGGGTAAGTCCTACACTGAGCTCACATTCAGGCATCCCCCACTCTTGCATGGTGACTAGTTTCCACAGCACAGTAATTAGGTGTGCACAGCTGGGAAAACTTAATTGGACACATTGTTAGGGAGTGTTCATGGTGTCCTAAGGGGGTATAGAGCTATGGGGACTGGAGTGGTTTGTCCTTTATGCCTGTCTCCAAGTTTTTTTCTTCTTTGGTCAAACGGAGGGAGCGGGGTTAGTATCAATCCAGTTGGTTATAAAGCTCTTGGGGAACTTTAAATCAGATAGTTTTTTTATGTATAGTTTGTAGAATAACAGAACAAACATGACATAACGACAGAAGTTAGCCCCAGCTAGGGAATATCATACAAGGTACAGCATTCAGGTCATTGGTAACTCACCAGTGTGATATAAAGCAAATACAGATTAAATCATGGGGCAGCTCCAGAATAGGGGGGATGACTAACCGGGGACTGAAAGGGGAGAGAACAATGCACTCACACATTTGTGCCAGGAGCAGATCAATAGTTTCAAACGGATGTCACCATTAACTGTAGTCACATTCTGCATATACCACATTGTGAAAATATTGCTTCAAGTCGTTGTCTGTACTGGTATACCAGACGCATGCACCTGAAGGAAGCCCAGCAGTGGGGCTCAGATATCAGGGGGGCACGATTTCACCAGCATTCTGTCCCTAAACAGATGTAGCTGTTCCTGACAGTATGGAGCATCCTTTAACCAGTCTGACTTGCATGGGACTCACTTCCTACCCTATCAGATCGCAATTCTGCACTTGGCTAGCAGCATGCCCACCAGTTTCCTCACCTAACCCTTCACATTTTTAACATATCCCAGAAGGGTGATAATAGGGGCAAGTGGGGGCGCCTGACCCATCACTGCATCTATTATATTGAACACCTCCCACCAGTACTTTTGAAGCTCAGGCACTCCCAGGTGGAGTGCAGAAAGTCTGCATCAACAGCATGACACCTTCAGGCAACACAAGTCAGTGTAAAGTCCTGTACAATGAAGACACATCAGGGTATAATAAACCTGATGTAAGAACTTGAAGGGGATCAGATGCAAATGATGTTTAGGAGATAGGGCTCGAATTTTAGCACACCAGTACTTTCACTTGTCATCAGAGAGAGATGTGTTAAGATTGTGTTCCAACTGCTCTCTGGTGCCGGAAGAAGCTGACAGGGCAGTGTTCTGCATAGTGAGGTATAAACAAGTAATCTGCTGGGTTGGAGATTGGGTGCAGTATAGCAATTCTAGAGCCTGGAACACTGGCGGCGAGGTAGGAAAATCTACATTTTGGCATTGACGGTGCATAAAGGATGTGTGTGCAAGTTCTGCGATGTAGCTCCCGCCACGCCCAAGCTGTGCAAGCCACAGTGTCTGTGTCAGACCACGGACATCCGGGAGGGAGATATAGTGCTGTTGACAGCTTACAAGGCCATATCGAATCATTCCCCTGGCCAGTGTGGGGCAGGTATTGTATAGGGTGAACCAAGAAGTGAGCAAACTGTCCCTGGGCACAGAAGTAATAAAGGTCCATATGAGGTGCTGCTCGTCCACCTAACTTGAAGGGCTGTGTGGGGAGGTTCCATGATATCCCAGGCTGCTAGCCTGCCCATACTAGGGAGGTCAACAGTGAGCGAGGTTTTGTCCTAGAATGGCATGTTAGCAGTATGGGGAGGTTAATAAATAATGAAAGAGATATGGGGGGAAATCACCATCTTACCTATGGCAATACTGCTTGTGAGCAACAATATATCAAATAGTTTAACACAATAAGGCCTTGCACGCATGAAAATATGTTCCCTAGAGTAGGCTACAGAGGGATGAACAATTGTTTAGTAGCTAGAAAGAGGGGCCCATGCTTCTGCCCCTGGGTTCGCTGAGAATCGAACCAGGGGTATGAGTGTTCAAGAGGTGTATGGGGTCTTGAGAATGTGGATGGTTTTCTCAGTCCAATATGGCAACACCTGTTTTCCTTGGTAAGGGCCATGCAAGTGGGTTATAGCTGTCAAATATTTTTTGCCTTGGCTAATCGAATCTGTGAGATGATTTCTGGCCTGGAGCAATGCTATCCCTGAGGAACTAATTGTCATACATTTTGGTGATGTAAATATAATTGTTGCTCAAGAGCTCTGTTCCTAGTTCTTAGATTTTTGCCAGGTTGACATTTTTGTTTAGTTTAATGACAGTTGTAAAGCTTTCAAACATCTTACTTTTTGTAATAAATACAACAACCACTTGTCAAAGACACTAATAGTTAGGTCTTTGTGGTGTCCGTGGGTGAACAGTGGCCCGCGGCTTGCAAAGTCCTCAGCCTAATGTTGAAGTGTCAAGGTCAAAAGGCTAAGGCCCTAATTATGTACATGGCGGTCAAGACCGCCACGCAGGCGGTAATTACCACCACCGGCATGGCGGTCTTGACCACTGTATAAATAACAAGGGAAGACCACCACAGGCGGTCCTCCACCACAGCCAGGGTGATGCCGACAGGCAGCCTGATGATGGCGGATTACATTATCCGACAGGGCAGCGCTGCCCTCCGGATAATGTACCCTGTTTCCCCCAGCCTTTCCCTGGTGGGTTCCCCCACCAGAGAAAGGCTGGTGGAAGTGGTGCTCCGGGGCCCCGATGCAGTGCCCCGTCACGCAGGTCACTGTCCGTTTTACGGGCAGTGATCTGTGCGACGGGTTCCGCTGCACACCAACACTGTTTTTGCCCGCCGGCCCAGCAGGGAAAACATTATACAGCCAGCGGGGAGGGTTGTCGCGCTGGCAGTCTTCTGTTGAAAGCCAGCGCTTATCTCGGCTGTCTTTACCGCGGAGATCATAATGAGGGCCTATGTCTTGTTGTACATGGCATAAATGGGAAATGGTTTTAACTTAGTCTTGTCCCAGGCATTCATGCTGACTCTTGCAGTGAAAGATAGGTTTATTCGGACATAACATCTTTAAAGAAGCATTACACCTTCCAGAATGAAAGATGTAGGATTATGACAAAGGTGTCATCCTCATCGAATATTTATTAATAGTTGTATCTCAGATAAACTGGTGTGGATTCTCTACTCAGTCTTGAGCTGGAGCATTATTGCATTTGAAGGTGATTGATATCACGATGACCTTTCAGTTAGCAGGAATATATTTTAGAACAGTAGAGCTACAAACTGGATGTTGAAGAAGCGGCAAAAGTTTGATAACTGAGGAAGGCCGTGAGTGAATAACTTTAAAAATATATTACCTCGTTTTGTCGGATCTCCAAGACTACCCCAAAAGGCTTCAAAGGCTTAGCAATTTTTCTTGAAAAAAGATGTAGTGGAAGGCCTCTAGTTGGCGAGGCCAATATTAGAGTTGCGTGCAGTATATATCAAGCATTTTTGAGGTAGTTAGTGATGAAAATTGAAAGACTTGAACACATGCTTTAAATTAAACGAGTATCAGAGTCTATACATGTTGATCAGCTATTGATGTTGTCCCACACTTCTTAAGATCATACTGGCTACTTGAGCAATTCTGCTTTGTTCAATGCTTTTTAATATCCTTTCAAGGTTTCTCAAATATGTGCCTGTAATTGTTGTTCTGCTGGGAACTCGAAGTTACTCTATTGCCACTTCTGTTGCGAGCACAGTCTTCAAAAGGTGGGCTTGTGCAAGTGGTATGATTTTTAAAATGATAGAAATGTGAAGTTATGCACCAGGCAAGCATAAACCTTTACTCTGGTACACATAGAAAAGGCTGGTTTAAAATTCCCCAATACACGATAGGAAAACGACTGATTTGCAATTAAAGAGGCAGAATCATTAGAAATACAGAAGTAAGCAGTCTACTTAATAATAGAGATTGTCGATAAGAAATTTAGTACAACCGGATCAGCTTGGACTCCAAATAAAAAAGGCTGAAAATCACTAACGATCATGAAAAGGTTGTCAAGTCTGCAACGGCTTGTAGACTTTAAATGTTACAACCAAATAACTTTAGAGATTATGGTCACGCAGCACAGAGTAACTTACTTGAGATAAATGATCAAAGTAAGAGATCGTAAAAAAGAACATTTAAGAAGTGATGTGTGGTTTTATTACAGGCTCGAGAAAAACATCAAACGTAAGTAACAAAAACGTAGCTTGTTCAATAGTTTAGTTGTTAATTCTTCATGTGTCTTCACTTGCTTGGTCGGTAATTCCTCATGGAGTCTTTAGAGTCTTCCTATTGCCCAACATAATAATTTTGGTTCCCAGCATAATAATTTAGTTTTTAGTAATATTGACTTTCTTTTCTTGACAAAATTCCTCAAATATTCATCACAGAGAAATGACAGTGTGTGCAATTATTATTGTGTCATCAGCAGAAAGCATAAGTAGCCAAGGAAATGACTGGGCCACAAGAATATTAGATTTCACTCTACAGAAGGCATCAACGAATGAATTAAAAATGTATTAAACAGAGTGGGAGTCAGGACATAATCTCCATGAATATCTTTTACAATGAAAACAATAATTGTCAAAGCCAATAGGGCTCTCTTTTTGGACCTATAGCCTTTGAAAGTGATATTTACTGATGATGTTCAACGTCAGGAAAAAAGAAAACAATTAAGAAAAAAATGTTGATGACTTGTTCCCAACCATTTATCAAGACACATTTGTTCATATGCGTCATGACACTGCAGCTGCTCAACAGTATGGCGTATACTCATTCATGCTTTACCATACAAGTGCACCAATATGGAGTGAGACAACTTCCAATATATTTGCTATTTTATTTGCTGTTCCAAGGTGGTGGATGCTAATCTTGGAGTGGTAAATAAGAAAAGTATTTTAAACATATGCAAAAGAGCATTCATACAGGAGTGGCCTGGATCCAAATAGCAGCTGCTTGGGTTTTCAGCAAGCATAGGAGAAAGCAAAGAAGTGTCGTACCCTGGTGTCCTGCCCAACGTGGCTTCCCAAGGTCACCTTGGGCAGACAGACTGTGCAGCTATGCAAGAACGAGTCAGGGCAGGGGAGAGCTTGTGGGCCACCATGTTCTCTATTCAGACTTGCCTGTAAGTGGCCGGCTCATCGTTATAATGTGTTCACCATTGTTCTCCCTGGGTGGTCCTTTCAGGGAACAGCCATTGGCTTCACTTCATTTCTGGGGAATTCCCTCTACAAGAACATATCCTGCCCAAACTAAAATGGCCATCTTCCTTTTCTTACTTGCCTGAATCTCCGAATCCAATATGGCGCCACTTGTTTTCCTGAAATAAGGGAAGTGGCCCTTTCTTCCTTGTGTCGCAATGCATCTAAGTGTGTTAGGTGTGTTTCCTTCCTTCTGATTCCTGTCCAGGGATTTTACCAGTTTCTGAAGTACCTGTTTTCCTTAGGCACTTCTAATCGATCTTCCAGGTCTTCCTGCCTCCCATACTGTTCTGTCCTACCCTAGTCTTCCTGCTACTGGAGTCTTGCTGTCACCAGGAGCATTTTTTCTTGGGCTTTTTCCTCCATTTGGAGTTCCTTTCGTGAGGCACTATTTGCTAGGCGCTACATAGTGTCTGCAGCATCATGGCTACTAGAATGGGTTACCATTATCTCAGGCAGACAAGGATAGTCAAAACCAGGACTCTCCAGCCTACCTATAGTCGAACACTTCCAGATCGGCATTAGTATCCTGACAGTTTGTGGTGCCATCAATCCGGTCTGACTCTGAAAACATGGCACAAGCTCTCCCCTGTCAGTTCAAATAGATCAAGCCCAGGCCCTAGTCTAGACCATACAGCAACAGACACAGAAGTTACAATAAGTTAGAGATGTGAATCTGGTTCTTCTGCAAGCCTTGGCGGCTCTGTTTCCCAGATGCCTTAACGAGGCGATTAAGGATAAGTTGCTCCATTCTGCCCTAACGGACAATCTCTCTACACTGATGGGCCAGGCACTACATATTGAGCATCGACGGTGGGAACATCGATCTGAAAGACATAGAGTCGATTCCATTTGAGCCTCTGGGCATTACTAGGCCATCAGTATGTGAGGTAGAAGCTTCCTCTGAAGAATCAGCCATCCTTTCTAATTACGAACCAGTGCAAATTACTACAGCCCCTGGGCCTCCTACAAAGTCTAAAAGAGATTTCTGGCGTAAACATGTGCTCTGTATGTACTGCAGAGCACCTAGTTTGAGTCTGTTCAGTGAATTCCCAGAAAACATCAGGTCCCATCCGTTATGAAGGGGACAAGGGCGGAAAGAACTCAAAGTCCTTTTGTTGGACTTTCTGAGAAACATGAAGACTCACGTTTTCTCTTGCCTGTGTCCATAGAACTCCTGAATGTGGGTAGGGGATGCATTTTGGCCCTATTAGACAGTGGAATCAATACAGTGTATTTGGATAAAAGCTGGACCAAAGATCCAAATGTTCTACCTATCACTTAGGAGATATTTGAACAGCTGCACACTGTTCATGGCCCACCCCTGGTTTCTGGGCACACCAAAGAAATGATACCACCACTGACACTGACGTTTGGAAGTCTTCACAGCACTATTTCCTTTGATCTCATCACCTCTCCTAACTACATAATTATTCTAGGAATCCCCTGGCTGTCATGACACAATCTATATATTAACTGGGGAACCTGGACTTTTTTCTTTTTCCTCACAGCTCTGTCATAAAATCTTTTTATTCCATGGAGGATTAATGGACTCCTAAAGAGCTAGTCAAACCTCCTAGAACTGACTCAAGTATGATAAGTTCCATAAAGAGAGTGCCCGACTAATATCAGGAGGTTTCAGATCTTTTTTGAGAAGCCAAGGGAACTGAATTTGCCTCCTTAACTGGATTTTGATTGTGCCATTACCATTGAAGCCACCATTCCATGAATCTGAGAAGAAAACTATTAGGTTATATCTAGAGGAGAACTTGTGGAATGGCCTTATTACACAGTCCTTTTTCGCTGCTGGTGCTTCCTTGTTCTCCAGTCCTGAAAAAATGTAATGATTTAAGACTTTATATTGACTATAGAGCATTAAACAAGATTACAGTGAAGGATCTGTATCCATTGTCTCTAATCAAATACATTTTTGGAAGCCATCAGAGGTACTAAGGTGTTCATGAAATTAGATGTACACAGACCATACCACCTGTTGCACACTACGGAGGGAGACAAGTGGAAAAAGCCTTTAGAACTCCACTTGCACATTTTGAATACTGTGTCATGCCTTTCAGTTCGAGCAATGTTCCAGCAGTCTTCCAAAGTTTCATCATCCATACATTTGCTGACCTTCTTAATCAATGCATGGGGATCTATCTTGATGACATCTTAGTGTTCTCCTGAGAGCCACTCCTGCCTCACAGTCATGTCAGCCAGTTTTTACTTAAGCTCGGTCAGAATTGGCTGTTTTGTAAGCTGGAGAAATCTGAATTAGAGTACCAACACTACTGGATCAATAGTACTGAAGTCCCTATTTATCAGAGCAAGGTTTGTGCCATTCTGGATTGGCCAACAGTGTCTGAAGTGAAAGAAACTCATTGAGTTTGCTAACCTCTACCAACAGTTTATTAAAAACTGTGCAAAGTTAACCAGTGGAAATAACTGAACCCAAAAGTAAGACATGCTTTGTCATGGTTTTCACTGGGATGATCCAGCTGCGAAAGCCTTTCTAGGCTTAAAGAACACCTTTACGCGAGCACCGATCTTGCGTCATTTGGATCCCACTAAACCTTCATTGTAGAAATAGATGCCTTAGTCTGGGCATTTGGAGCTGTGCTTCTTCATCGTCCAGAAGATGAGGGTCTTGAACACCCAGGCTTTTATTTGTCCTGATACAGAAAGAAATTATTCCATCCTAGAAAGAGAGCTCTTGACCATAAACAAAGCCTGTACTTAATGGAGACACTTGAGTGTTCCTTCAATTAATCCACCCTTTGTACATTGTTGGTTGGCTACTGGTGAGTCTAAAATGGGTCAGCATATGCTCTGGTGGCTACTTCACTACCATCTTCTTCAGGGCCAAGCTTCAGTGGTATTGAACATCATATTTGTGGGGATTGAGGCATTTTTCCATTTTGTATGTTCTTCATAACTTTTTAAATGTTTCAACCATATCGGAGTCTCAAATGTACCCTTTCCTTACAGGAATGTTCACAAAGCCTATCAGGGTTTCTATTTTATTTAGATTATATTTGTGTATTACTCTTCATTAACAGGAGGAGCCCACTAAGAGGAGGCAAGAGGAATTTGCAGATACAAAGCAGATATTGGTGAGATATTGCTGCTTCGGACTCAGGAGAGGCCTCTTCATCATAGCATTAATATGACGCATGGAAGATTGTTATGATCATATGAAATAAAAAAAGAAGTAAAAGGAAAATGTAATTCAAAAAAGATAGAAGACTTGGTAGGCCTTGTGAAAATTCCAGAAGGAAATTGGTAAATTGCAGAATCCAGTATGGGTGAATCATTTAAAAAAAGTTGAGAAGCAAAGGGAAAAATACCTAGAGCTCCACATGTCTGATACGTAAGAAGATGGTAGCTTTGTCCTGAAGAAGATGGCTTTATAAGTTAAGAAGCCACTGATAGGTGCATCAGACACTTTTTAGCCTCACTGGATGCCAATCAGTATACAAAGGGTTGATCAATTGAAGAAACACTGTATTAAGCAAATGTGTGTGAAGTCCAGGAACCATTGTTTTTAACTACTGTTATGTATGAGTATGAGCAATTAAATGAGTGGTTTAAGGGGTGAAGACGATAAAGGTATTCCATGCCATTATGTTTCAACAATAATTTTTTGTCAATAATTGTATATTTTGATGCTGGATTAGTTATTAACTGTGAAAAGGAATGCTAATATACCTATGGATTGTTATTATTTAATTATTTTTTGCCAAACCTAGGGTTGATGATATACAAGTTTAGAAGCAATACAAGTTAAGCTGGAGTATTTAATACATTTATTATTCTTCATGTACTCTTTCTCCTGAACCTTAAAGTAAAAGGAAATTACGTGTTACTATATCTTATGATATCTCAGGGTTTGGGCGTGTTAATGAAACACTGCCATCAGATCTGTTAAGGTCTTAATCAAATGATTAAGTCAGGCAGATATATTTTGAGATAAATACATTAAAAAAAATACTGATCACACATTCGCTCTCCACATTTGAGCTTAGCCAGTCCAATTACTGGAGATCCTTATCTGAAATGTAATGTTACATGTTACCAAACTGATACATCTAATATTGAAATCGAGAGATAGATTGTTGAAAAATTATGATTTCTCTTCTTAAAAGTAGAAATCACCACTGGCATACATCACAAATGAGACCCAGCACCCAAAATTCCCTGGCTTCACTATATCAGACTACTATTTTGTATCTGGGAAGACCATCTTTTACTTGCACCAGGGGGATCTTAAAGATGGGTCTCTGATAGTTTTGTGGCGAACATTGTCACCACGAGGGAATTGATTGAGTCAGTAAAGCCTTTTTAAGAAGTATTTCATGGTTATGTTTTCTGTAATTCAAATGGTGTTAGCATGCCTCTCACAAAAAATGCCACATGAGCCCTACTTTACCTCTCATGGGAATCGAAGGCACCACTATTTCAAAGGTTGGAAACATGGGAAAGACATTAATAGGCTGTAATATAGTTACAAGAGGTAATTTAACATGCACAAATTCATACTTAACAAATTGCCAAAACCCTTAAACGTCCTTGTAAGCCACCAGCTTTTGCAGCTAATACCATCTGACAAGAAGGAAGAATAATTTCTTCTTTACAACTAGTTGTTTGTAAAAATTCAGCATAGCACTCACGAGTGAGGATGAAATTATTACAATTTTCGCTAGCATTTTTTGGATTCTTAGCATTCGTATTGTCAATATCTGATCAGGCCTCTTTACAAACTGGGTCAATTAATATTTATGATTAGTACTAAAGTAAATGTTGCAGCTGAAAACCAGAAAAGACAACTAAAAACTGGTCGATGTTTGCTTTTGGATTGAAGGTACAGTCAAGCACCAGAAAGAATGTCACAAGATGAGGCCAGTCAGTAAATGTCATCAGTTAATGGTGCCAAGTGATGCTTAAAGAGAGGTAAAGGAACAGTGTCAGATCTGAAGTCTTTGTGGATTACTTAGACCTTGATGGGTGGTGGGTCAGCCCACCAGGTTGGTGGAGTCGCTGGCCTCTGCCACCGTTGTGGAAGACCATCTGCCTTTTGGAGATAGCTCCATATCCATGGCAGTGATCCCTGTTCTGTAAATAGACCTGCTGCTGTAGTGGCTATTTGTCAACACTGAAGGTTTACCTAGGGATCAGATTGTTTAAAAGACCCACTCTACAAACGATGTGGTTTTAACAATATAAACTACCAAAGTGGGAGCTTTCCCTCTGTGCATCAGGGCTATACAGTTCATGATGGACATGAGCAGGGAAAATGAGTGATGGTTGCCCTGTCTTAAACAGGGCGGGGCAACCATCACTGTGACCTGGCTGCCCTTTGGTAGTCGCTGTCATATCAGAGAGTTACACTGAAAAATCCAGTAAAGGCTCCCCCAACTCAAAAACTGAGCATAAGAACTGCAAGTTTAATTTACTGCAGTCATCCTGCTCCACCAAATTGTAAATGAGGACTTTAGTAATAAGAGGTAGTGAGGGCTTTTACTTAAGGAAGCAACAATGGTATCCTGCAAGCCTAATCTCTGTAGCTGATATGATTAATGAACAGGGGTGTCAGAAATGGTTCAGCCCTTGGATGGCACAGGATGCTAGTTGCCGGCAACAGTTGTAGTAAACAATGGCATTACTTCAACAAATAGCTAGTTTAATATGTAGGCAGTGCTCACACATCAGGTCTATCTTAGATTCAAAAGAATAGAGGGGCAGAGAGGAAGGGGCACAGGCATTAATATCACCAACTAACCTTAACCCATTTACACATTTTCTGGTAACTATGCAATCATGTGTCACCAGACCATCAAGAGCTGTTAGTAAATGTAATCTGCCTTGGAGTGTATCGTGTTACAAACGTTGACAGGTTGACAATAAAGACTCTTTTCTCTCTAAAGTAAGCCATTGGATATTAGGGTTTAAAGTGGTGCTTAATATTCAGTGTTCATCTCTTACACCTGTATATTGGTAGTCTGCGAATTACAATCCTCACATGTTTTACCTGTGATGCAATCTCCTTTTATTGTATAACATTCAAGAATAGTGCAACAAACGTTTGCAAAGATATTACTTTAAAACTTTGAAAGCAAAATTATTAGTTCTAAAAAGAAATAATTCAAAAAAGGGAAATCTTCTCAAAGTGTTTCTTCACAGCATATAATAAAGTAAAGACAGCGTGAAAGGGGTTAAGGTTTGGGGTTAAGGGCAGAGGGGTTAGGTATGGTTATAGGCTTAAGAATTTGGGCTATTGAGGTAAAGGTTTAAGTAAAGGAGTTAGGAGTGTAGGCCTAAGGTTACAGTCCATAGATTAAATGGGTTAAGGGTATGAACTAAGGGTCTGCGATTTAGGGTATAGGGTTAAGAGTTTGGGTTATAGGATTAAGGGTTGGGGTACTTGGATACGGGTTTGTTGAATAGCATTAAGAGTATGTGTACTGGATGATAGTCTGAGGGTTTCAGATGTGGGGTGACGAGTATAGGGGTTAAGAGCTATGGTTATAGGGATAAAGGTATAAGGGGCCTATAGGTTTAAGGAAATATGGACAAAGAGCTAATGGTTACGGGTTTAGGGTTAATTGTTTAAGGGTGTAGGGTTAAGGATACATGGTAAAGGGTTTAAGTTAAAGGGTTAAGTTGAGTGTAGGTTATAAAGATCAGAGGTTAAGGGTTGGGGTTAAGGGTATATGTGAGTCAGAATGTAAAGGTTAAGAGAACTGTGTATAGGGTTAAAGGTATATGATTAAGAGTTTGAGGTATAGGGTTAACGAGTTGGGATATCTAAGTTAATAAGTTAGGGTTTAAGGGTATATGGTTACATTTGCTTAGTGTCACAGTTAGAGATATGTTTATTTAAATGTATGTTGAAGACTGTTGAAGATATTTTAGCCAACCTACAAAAAAAACTCAGGAGGAGCATTTCACAGTGACGGTGCAGATAACTAATTTCAGTGCAGCACACTTCAATTTCAAACTGATGCAACTAGCTGTGTTGAAACAAGCTGGTTCAATTTCTCAATAAACATTTCAAATTAATAAGGCGCAACGTTTGCACATTCTTGCTGGTATATGACTGCTACCCAACAACTACCGTGGCAATCTCTTTTCTGACTATTGTACGCAAGGGATACAGGGCCAGATGTACGAAAGGATTTTACCCATTCTGTGTCTATGGGAAAAAGCTTTCGTACATATGGCCCATATATACCTAGATCCCGTTAGCTGTTCCTTTGCCTCACACATCCCACTTGGTACATGCAGTATCTCTCCATCTGAGTGCCCAACTCCTGTGACTCTCACTTCTCACTAATCTGTTTCACTCAGAACCATTAAAACGCCACTCAATTCCTCTCCTCCTAATATGGTGTCTATAATACTCTCCTCTGTCCTCCTTAATTGCCTTAATGGAGCCTTTACTCATCTGGTCTTCTGGACTCCATGACAGCCTCGTTCTTCCCTCTGTAGTGTCTGCTAGAGATGTGAATGCAACTGCAGGTGAAGAGATTGTAATGCAGCGGTGAAGAACATTCACATCTACAGCAGACTGCATACAGAAGAACCTTGTTTGTATATCACCACCCATCACAACAGCCATCCCCTGTCCATTGTCTCTCAACTCCCTTATTTACCAAAATTAGCAAATATTAAAAACAAGCTCAGTAAAAGTATTCTATTCACTCGCTCATAGCATGTTTACACATAGACGCGGGTTAAAACTTACTCCTGTTAAAACTGCCTTGTATTTTTAAAATCCGTACGTAAAAACTAGAACAGATCATTAGAGCACACAGGGAAGAAGGTGTTTCTAGAGAATGGGACCGCTGCTGATTCTGCCCTGCGCTAAAGGTCCTGCAGGTCACCAGACCAACTCTCTTCTCACTCACTGGTCTCTTCTATCGTTTTACTTCCACTTGAAGCACTGATGCAATTAGGTAGCCCTGCACAGAAATTTACCCACCTCACACTAAAAGCATATTCCGAAAACGTAGGTGCACTTGCTTTGAAAAGTGCATTTACACGTATTAAAAATTACATTTAACTATAGAAGTTACGTGTCAGTTATGTGTCTTAACACATTTACCATTCTTAACAGGTGCATTTTTGTAGAATGCGTGTTCATCCCTGTGGAGCCTCATCACACTATTAACAGATAACAGGTGTTATTGTTACCCAATTCAGTGGTATGTTATGGACCTTAGAAGCATTAGTGGCGAAGAGGACCTGCCTTGAATGGAACATGTCACCCAGGGCCGTATTTATACTCCGTTTGCGCCGAATTTGCGTCGTTTTTTTCGACGCAAATTCGACGCTAAACTAGCGCCAACTAACGCCATATTTATACTATGGCGTTAGAGGCGAATAGCGCCAAAGTTCCCGGAATGTGCGTCATTTTTTAGCGTGAACCCCTTCCTTGCGTTAATGATATGCAAGGGAGGCGTTCCCGTCTAAAAAATGACTCCCAGGCCTTTACGTGGTATTTATACTCCCGGGCAAAAGAGACGCCCGGGAGTGGGCGTGGCTAAAAACGGCGCATTTGCGCCGCTTTTTAACGCCTGGGTCAGGCATGGCGTTAAGGGACAAGTGGGCTCAAAATTAGCCCAGAGTGCCCTCCCCTACCCCCAGGGACCCCCCCTGCCACCCTTGCCCACCCCAGGAGGACACCCAAGGATGGAGGGACCCACCCCAGGGACATTCAGGTAAGTATTTTTTTATTTTTTTTTAATAATTTTTTTTGGCATAGGGGGGCCTGATTTGTGCCCCCCTACATGCCACTATGCCCAATGACCATGCCCAGGGGACAGAAGTCCCCTGGGCATGGCCATTGGGCAAGGGGGCATGACTCCTATCTTTACAATGATAGGAGTCATGTTGATGGGGGATGGGCGTCGAAAATAAATGGCGCAAGTCGGGTTACGACGATTTTTTCGACGTAACCTGACTTGCCCCATTTTAAGACGCCCATGCGCCATTTTCCCCCTACGCCGGCGCTGCCTGGTGTACGTGGTTTTTCTCGCGCACACCAGGCAGCGCCGGTCTGCTTGCGCCGGCTAACGCCATTCAATAAATACGGCGCCCGCATGGCGCTTCAGAATGGCGTTAGCCGGCGCAAAACTTTTTGACGCTAAACTGCGTTAGCGCAGTTTAGCGTCAAAAAGTATAAATATGGGCCCCAGTGCTTAACTTGTGCTTGTTGTTTCCGGTGCAGGGCACCAGCACTTATTTTTGAGGGCTGGCACTTATTTTTCTGCCTCAAGCATTTACTGCGAGCAAAAGACACATATGGTATGGACGGAGGAAGAGAAGAACGCAAAAGCGCCAAAATAGGAGAAAGCAGAAAGCTGCAACAGTAAACAGAAGGGGCAGGGGATGACTTTAAATGGATTGAAGAGGCCCGAGATGGCTTCAGGATTATACTGCCTCAGTATTCCCTGTTGGCACATTCAGTTGCAGAAGCCGCGTGTTTAAGAGGAGGGATTTGGGCACCGGCACGTTTTTATTTGCAAATTAAGCACTGATCTCACCATGAGGTAAAATACATACCGGAGGTCCTTCTAATTGACACTATCGCCGTATTTCTCTAAACTACAATCATGCCTCTACAAATTCTAGCCTTCTAATGCATGCAAAAATGTGGCTGTCAGTTTGTCATATAGTAAGTGTCCTTTTGGTGGAAATACAATATTATTAAAAAAATAAATGAATTTATGATGTGGATAAAGAATTACCTATTTAACTCTATAGCAAAGAAAATCTAAGGCACTTCTCGTGGTTTCATGCACTGTGTGTGAAATTCAAAAAATTGAAATTCATTGTAATATATCTCCAAAATACAATATTGTTCGTTATTTTAAGAAATTGTTATATTCTTGGCAAAGGGGCAATGTAAAGTTTCCATCTGTCTTTGTTCTTCAAAACCGTTACTCCCTGGGCTTGCCCAGTGCAGATATCAGAGCAACAGCAGATTAGCAGCCATAATGTTAGAATAAATGATTTAACAGTGAACAAAACAGAAGTTATTTGCCATCATAACTCAAACGTGTTTTTATTTATTCAGCAAGTACATGTGAGCTGCTGGATAGTCCAAAAAAGAGTGAAAACTGTTTTTATTAAAGGATCCTGATGGGAGGTGTGGGAGGAGGACATGGAGGAGCAGAGGGGTGTTGGAGGAAACAATGTGGAGTGCGAGACCAATAGAGAATGGGCGGGGGAGGGGGGAACAGACATGCTTGAAGCCGGGAGAATGGGAAATAAAAAGCAAAACTATAATGACAAGCATTGGCAAAGTCACAAGGTCTCGCCTTTAGAATGCTAGTGCCAACCTATTGGCTTTGCCAGTGCTTATTTGTAAAGCACAGTTTAGAAAAAATAAAAAGATTTAGAAAAATCAAAATACGAGAGGAAACCCAAACACATATTTTTAAGTATTTTCGCACTATATATCATATTCAAAATTTTCAATAAATGACAAGGTTTATTTTCCAAATATGTTTCACTCAGTAAACTCTGAACAGAATTGATAAAGAATAAGGATAAGGAGGTTTCAGAATTTAACCCCTTCGCTACCAGGCCTTTTCCCCCTCCTGTGCCAGGCCTTTTTTTGCCTATTTGGGGCAGTTCGCGCTTAGGCCCGCATAACTTTTTGACCACATAAGCTAACCAAGCCAAATTTGCGTCCTTTTTTTCCAACATCCTAGGGATTCTGGAGGTACCCAGACTTTGTGGGTTCCCCTGAAAGAGGCCAAGAAATTGGCCAAAATACAGGGAAAATTTTGTTTTTTTCAAAAAAATTGGAAAAAGTGGCTGCAGAAGAAGGCTTGTGGTTTTTCCCCTGAAAATGGCATCAACAAAGGGTTTGCGGTGCTAAACTCAGCAGCTTCCCAGCTTTCAGGAACAGGCAGACTTGAATCAGAAAACCCAATTTTTCAACACAATTTTGGCATTTTTCTGGGACATACCCCATTTTTGCAATTTTTTGTGCTTTCAGCCTCCTTCCAGTCAATGACAGAAATGGGCATGAAACCAATGCTGGATCCCAGAAACCTAAACATTTCTGAAACGTAGATAAAATTCTGAATTCAGCAAGGGGTAATTTGTGTAGATCCTACAAGGGTTTCCTACAGAAAATAACAACTGAAAAAGAAAAATATTGAAATTTAGGTGAAAAAAACATAAATGTTTCTCTACGTTTTACTCTGTAACTTTTCCCTGCAATGTCAGATTATCGAAAGCAATATACCGTTACGTCTGCTGGACTCCTCTGGTTGCGGGGATATATAGGGCTTGTAGGTTCATCAAGAACCCGAGGAACCCAGAGCCAATAAATGAGCTGCACCCTGACGTGCGTTTTCATTCTATACCGGGTATACAGCAATTCATTTGCTGAAATATAAAGAGTAAAAAATTGCTATCAAGAAAACCTTTGTATTTCCAAAAAGGGCACAAGATAAGGTGTTGAGGAGCAGTGGTTATTTGCACATCTCTGAATTCCGGGGTGACCATACTAGCATGTGAATTACAGGGCTTTTCTCAAATAGATGTCTTTTTTACACACTCTCCTTTATTTGGAAGGAAAAAATGTAGAGAAAGACAAGGGGCAATAACACTTGTTTTGCTAATCTATGTTCCCCCAAGTCTCCCGATAAAAATGATACCTCACTTGTGTGGGTAGGCCTAGCGCCCGCGACAGGAAACGCCCCAAAGCGCAACGTGGACACATCCAAATTTTTGGAAGACAACAGAGGTGTTTTTTGCGAAGTGCCTACCTGTAGATTTTGGCCTCTAGCTCAGCCGGCACCTAGGGAAACCTACCAAACCTGTGCATTTCTGAAAACTAGAGACCTAGGGGAATCCAAGGAGGGGTGACTTGCGGGGCTCGGACCAGGTTCTGTTACCCAGAATCCTTTGCAAACCTCCAAATTTGGCTAAAAAAACACATGTTCCTCACATTTCTGTGGCAGAAAGATCTGGAATCTGAGAGGAGCCAAAAATTTCCTTTTACCCAGCGTTCCCCCAAGTCTCCCGATAAAAATGATACCTCACTTGTGTGGGTAGGCCTAGCGCCCGCGACAGGAAACGCCCCAAAGCGCAACGTGGACACATCCAAATTTTTGGAAGACAACAGAGGTGATTTTTGCGAAGTGCCTACCTGTAGATTTTGGCCTCTAGCTCAGCCAGCACCTAGGGAAACCTACCAAACCTGTGCATTTCTGAAAACTAGAGACCTAGGGGAATCCAAGGAGGGGTGACTTGCGGGGCTCGGACCAGGTTCTGTTACCCAGAATCCTTTGCAAACCTCAAAATTTGGCTAAAAAAACACATGTTCCTCACATTTCTGTGGCAGAAAGTTCTGGAATCTGAGAGGAGCTACAAATTTCCTTCCACCCAGCGTTCCCCCAAGTCTCCCGATAAAAATGATACCTCACTTGCGTGGGTAGGCCTAGCGCCGGCGACAGGAAACACCCCAAAGCGCAACCTGGACACATCCTAAATTTTGGAAAAAAACAGAGGTGTTTTTTGTGAAGTGCCTAACTGTAGATTTTGGCCTCTAGCTCAGCCGGCACCTAGGGAAACCTACCAAACCTGTGCATTTCTGAAAACTAGAGACCTAGGGGAATCCAAGGAGGGGTGACTTGTGGGGCTCGGACCAGGTTCTGTTACCCAGAATCCTTTGCAAACCTCAAAATTTGGCTAAAAAAACACATGTTCCTCACATTTCTGTGGCAGAAAGTTCTGGAATCTGAGAGGAGCTACAAATTTCCTTCCACCCAGCGTTCCCCCAAGTCTCCCGATAAAAATGATACCTCACTTGCGTGGGTAGGCCTAGCGCCCGCGACAGGAAACGCCCCAAAGCGCAACGTGAACACATCCAAATTTTTGGAAGACAACAGAGGTGATTTTTGCGAAGTGCCTACCTGTAGATTTTGGCCTCTAGCTCAGCCGGCACCTAGGGAAACCTACCAAACCTGTGCATTTCTGAAAACTAGAGACCTAGGGGAATCCAAGGAGGGGTGACTTGCGGGGCTCGGACCAGGTTCTGTTACCCAGAATCCTTTGCAAACCTCAAAATTTGGCTAAAAAAACACATGTTCCTCACATTTCTGTGCCCGAAAGTTCTGGAATCTGAGAGGAGCCACAAATTTCCTTCACTTGTGTGGGTAGGCCTAGTGCCGGCGACAGGAAACACCCCAAAGCGCAACATGGACACATCCTAAATTTTGGAAAAAAACAGAGGTGTTTTTTGCGAAGTGCCTACCTGTAGATTTTGGCCTCTAGCTCAGCCGGCACCTAGGGAAACCTACCAAACCTGTGCATTTCTGAAAACTAGAGACCTAGGGGAATCCAAGGAGGGGTGACTTGCGGGGCTCGGACCAGGTTCTGTTACCCAGAATCCTTTGCAAACCTCAAAATTTGGCTAAAAAAACACATGTTCCTCACATTTCGGGGACAGAAAGTTCTGGAATCTAAAAGGAGCCACAAATTTCCTTCCACCCAGCGTTCCCCCAAGTCTCCCGATAAAAATGATACCTCACTTGTGTGGGTAGGCCTAGCGCCCGCGACAGGAAATGGCCCAAAACACAACCTGGACACATCACATTTTTTCATAGAAAACAGGGCCTACCTATGGATTTTGGCCTCTAGCTCAGCCGGCACCTGGGGAAACCTAGCAAACCAGTGCATTTTTGAAAACTAGAAACCCAGGGGAATCCAAGATGGGGTGAATTGTGGGGCTCTGACCAGGTTCTGTTACCCAGAATCCTTTGCAAACCTCAAATTTTGGCTAAAAAAACATGTTTTCCTCACATTTCAGTGACAGAAAGTTCTGGAATCTGAGAGGAGCCACAAATTTCCTTCCACCTAGCGTTCCCCCAAGTCTCCCGATAAAAATGATACCTCACTGGTGTGGGTAGGCCTAGCGCCCGCGACAGGAAATGGCCCAAAACACAACGTGGACACATCACATTTTTTCATAGAAAACAGTGCCTACCTGTGGATTTTGGCCTCTAGCTCAGCCGGGCCCAGGGGGGGCAGAAATGGCCTAAAATAAATTTTTCCCCCAACCCCCCTGCCCCCCTGGGAGCGACCCTTGCCTATGGGGTCGCCCCCCCCCCCTTGCGTGACATTGGTGCCAAAAAAAAAATCCCCGGTGCCTAGTGGTTTCTGCCCCCCTTGGGGGCAGATTGACCTACAATCGGCCAATCTGCCCCCAAGGGGGGCAGAAATAGTCTAAATACAATTTGCCCCCCAGGGGAGCGACCCTTGCCTAATGGGTCGCTCCCCATCTCTACAAAAACAAACAAACAAACAAAAAAAAACACAAAAAAAACAATTTGCCCTGGCGCCTAGAGGTTTCTGCCCCCCCGGGGGCAGATCGGCCTAATACCAATAGGACGATCTCCCCCGGGGGGGCAGAAATGGCCTAAAATTTTTTTGCCCCCCCAACCCCCCCGGGGAGCGACCCTTGCCTGCAAGGTCGCTCCCCTTGCGTGACGGCGCAAAAAAAAGATCCCTGGTGCCTAGTGGTTTCTGCCCCCCTTGGGGGCAGATTGACCTACAATCGGCCAATCTGCCTCCAAGGGGGGCAGAAATGGTCTAAATACAATTTGCCACCCAGGGGAGCGACTCTTGCCTAATGCGTCGCTCCCCATCTCTAAAAAAACAAACAAACAAAAAAAAAACCACACAAAAAAAAATTTGCCCTGGCGCCTAAAGGTTTCTGTCCCCCCCGGGGGCAGATCGGCCTAATACAAATAGGCCGATCTGCCCCCAGGGGGGCAGAAATGGCCTAAAATAAATTTGCGCCCCCACCCCCCCCGGGGAGCGACCCTTGCCTGCAAGGTCGCTCCCCTTGCGTGACGGCGCAAAAAAAAGATCCCTGGTGCCTAGTGGTTTCTGCCCCCCTTGGGGGCAGATTGACCTACAATCGGCCAATCTGCCCCCAAGGGGGGCAGAAATGGTCTAAATACAATTTGCCCCCCAGGGGAGCGACCCTTGCCTAATGCGTCGCTCCCCATCTCTAAAAAAACAAACAAACAAAAAAAAAACACAAAAAAACTATTTGCCCAGGCGCCTAGAGGTTTCTGCCCCCCCTGTGGGCAGATCGGCCTAATACCAATAGGCCGATCTGCCCCCAGGGGGGGCATAAATGGCCTAAAATAAATTTGCCCCCCTCACCCCCCCCCCCGGGGAGCGACCCTTGCCTACAAGGTCGCTCCCCTTGCGTGACGGCGCAAAAAAAAGATCCCTGGTGCCTAGTGGTTTCTGCCCCCCTTGGGGGCAGATTGACCTACAATCGGCCAATCTGCCCCCAAGGGGGGCAGAAATGGTCTAAATACAATTTGCCCCCCAGGGGAGCGACCCTTGCCTAATGCGTCGCTCCCCATCTCTAAAAAAACAAACAAACAAAAAAAAACCACAAAAATACTATTTGCCCAGGCGCCTAGAGGTTTCTGCCCCCCCTGTGGGCAGATCGGCCTAATACTAATAGGCCGATCTGCCCCCAGGGGGGGCAGAAATGGCCTAAAATAAATTTGCCCCCACACCCCCCCCGGGGAGCGACCCTTGCCTACAAGGTCGCTCCCCTTGCGTGACGGCGCAAAAAAAAGATCCCTGGTGCCTAGTGGTTTCTGCCCCCCTTGGGGGCAGATTGACCTAAAATCGGCCGATCTGCCCCCAAAGCGGGCAGAAATGGCCTAAATACAATTTGCCCCTCCAGGGGAGCGACCCTTGCCTAAAGGGACGCTCCCCATCTGTAAAAAAACAAACAAACAAAAAAAAAACACAAAAAAACTATTTGCCCAGGCGCCTAGAGGTTTCTGCCCCCCCTGTGGGCAGATCGGCCTAATACTAATAGGCCGATCTGCCCCCAGGGGGGGCAGAAATGGCCTAAAATAAATTTGCCCCCCTCACTCCCCCCCCGGGGAGCGACCCTTGCCTACAAGGTCGCTCCCCTTGAGTGACGGCGCAAAAAAAAGATCCCTGGTGCCTAGTGGTTTCTGCCCCCCTTGGGGGCAGATTGACCTAAAATCGGCCGATCTGCCCCCAAAGCGGGCAGAAATGGCCTAAATACAATTTGCTCCTCCAGGGGAGCGACCCTTGCCTAAGGGGACGCTCCCCATCTGTAAAACACAACAACAACAAAAATCCCTGGTGCCTAGTGGTTTCTGCCCCCCGTGGGGGCAGATCGGCCTAATAAAAATAGGCTGATCTGCCCCCACGGGGGGCAGAAATGGCCTAAAATAAATTTGCCCCCCAAGGGAACGACCCTTGCCTAAGGGGTCGCTCCCCTTACGTGAAAAACAAACAAATAAAACTCCCTGGTGTCTAGTGGTTTCTTCCCCCCTTGGGGGCAGATTGGCCTCATAAAAATAAGCCAATCTGCCCCCAAAGGGGGCAGAAATGGCCTAAATATAATTTCCCCCTATGGGAGCGACCCTTGCCTAAGGGGTCGCATCCCACACCTAAAAAACAAAAGAAAACAAATAAAAAAACAAAAAAATAAAAAGTATCCCTGGTGTCTAGAGGTTTCTGCCCCCACTGGGGGCAGATCGGCCTAATAATAGGCCGATCTGCCCCCAGGGGGGGCAGAAAAGGCCTTAAAAAAAAATGACCCCCTGGGAGCGACCCTTGCCCAAGGGGTCGCTCCCTTCTGTCAATTTCATATAAAAAAAAAAAAATCCCTGGTGTCTAGTGGGGTTTCAAAAGCCGGATTGCAAGCAATCCGGCTTTTGAAACCCTCGGAGAGACTTCAAAGGGAAGGAAATACATTTCCTTCCCTTTGAAGCCCCTCCGGGCCTCCCCCACGTGATCGAAAGAGAAATGCTGAGCATTTCTCTTTCGATTGCGCTGGAAGCTCTGCTTCCAGCGCGATGGGGGAGGTTGTGTGATTGTCAGCGCGCGCTCGCGCGCTGACGTCACAGGGGGGTGGGGGGGGGGGTCGGGGGTTGAAGGGGAAGGGATTCCCCTGTCAGCCCTGACCTAGAGGGGTGGGGGTGCGGCCCTCGGGAGGAGCGCTAGCGCTTCTCCCGAGGGCAGCATTCAGGACGTAATGGTTACGTCCATGGCGCCACACGGGCGCTGCCATGGACGTAACCATTACGTCCGTGGCGGGGAAGGGAGGAAAACACTTGCATACCTTATTTACTTTTCCCAGAACTCATAACTGAAACTAATGCAAGAGCAATTTGGTTCTCTGCAGTAGTCCAGGGAACAGATTTGTTGGTTTCTATGAGAAGAAGCATCTCCTTTTCAGTCATGCTTAAGTACACCTTCGTCCTTGGACTCCAGCAGAGAGAGTGCAGCATCCAGCCTCTTCCTCAGTGCCATAAAAGCTTTTGCCTACTAATGTCTGTGATTTCATACAATATGTGGAATATGGGAGATAACATGAAAAAGATAAAATCAGCTTCTAGTCATAACCTGGCAGAAATATACCTGCTGCTGTGCTTTTATAGATGACCCCATAGGGGTGGGATCAAGGCTGAAGGGGGGAGGTAGTTAAGGGGGAAATAACACATGAAGGAGAAAGCTGGAAAACACATGCTGTATGGTGCAGTGCTGAAAGAAAAAAGTTGTTCCTTTACTGTGGGCAGTAGAAGAATACAAGTCTTCCAATCAAAAGGATGGTAAAGAGGCTAAGGTCCAGGGGCGGAACAAACACAAGATGGGAAAGGAGGACAGCAAATGAGAGAGCCAATAAAGCCAACTAATGGTGAGCAATGGGCAGACTCTAATCCCACTGTATGTTTTTGGTATGATCCACAAGAGGTCTTTTGCAAACAGTCAGCGAAAAGCTGTCTGGTAGGCATGACCTAAAAAGCCAGTGTGGGAGAAGCAACAGATGAGCCAAGGTGGTGGGAGGAAGGAGCAACACTGACTTCAAGAGGTTTGGATATTAAGGGGGTGGCAACATACAAGGGAGAGATCAAGAAAAAACATGAATTCCCATGGAGTGCTGAAGGAGAAAGAAAAAGGTCCCCTGAATGTGAGCTGTGGAAGAATACAAGTCACCCAATCAAAAGGTTGGTAACAAAGCTGTGCTCTCTTTGCTAAATCTTTAGTGCCCCTCTAGAGGTGAGGTGTTGGTAACTTTTCAGTGGTTTGAAACCACAAGTAATTGGTGAGTATTACTGCAAATTGCAGTTAAAAAGAATGCCTCCTCTTAATTACAATAATAATGTTTCACAAACGTTTTTGTAGGTTTAAAATGATATTCCAACTTACCAAATGCTTTTTATTTGGTTGGGTAGAAAAAGACGGCCATAATAGGTTTCCAGTTTCCCCCTACCTCTACCACACACACACACACACACACACAGATCTGACTTACCTAATGCTCTAATGAGAGCTTCTCTGCTGTTTTAGCACATTAAAAACCTGATATATCATAGAAAATATATTTCACAACGATATCTATCAGGAGACTGCAAGGAGACAGTGCACAGCAAACAATTAGGCACTAAACGTAAACATAACTAAGAGAAGACGAAAGAGAAATTAGTTTTAGCTAGGCCTTCCAAGTATCACTTCACAACTCGACAACTACCAACATAGACAGATACAGCTGTTGTGAACAATCTTTTACATAACTTCTGCTTATGTATCTTAGTATGAGTCTGCCCCAGAACTCCCTCATTTGGCAGACATGACTGGTCATTTGATTTTATTGTATTTAGCACTAACAAAATGGCACTGCGAATTAGCTAAATCAGCATCTTAAATGTATTTTGTTTTTTTGGGCACATAGAGAACACCTAAGAAATATATATGTGTGCCTCTACAACTTGAGACCCATTCCGTCAGTTTAGGACTGTTACCTCACCTGAATTTCATAAAAAAACTCACTTTTCAAGTTTTTGTTAAAAATTGTAATTCTACTTTTCGTTCTTGTTCATTTCAGAATGATGTCAGCTATTCTAGTAACCCAATTGTTTTGTAAATAGTTAGCGAGCCTATATTAGATAAGGAAGAGACATTAGACCATTTTTCATTGCTTTATGTTGCTTAATGACAACCACAAACGTCAAGAAAACCCCAGCAAATAACATGAAAATAGCGAGTTTCCCAGCAGTCATGAGTCACTAATTTCACCAGATGTAATATGTAGTACTTCCCAGAAAATGCAAACTTTAGCAGCATATGCTTCCTCCTTATTGTTTCTTCTTGCTTCTTGAAAATTCATAGGAGCACACGCACAAATCACATACAGACTCAAAGGGGGTTGTATGACAGAACCACCCGTGCAACTACCACACATGCCTTCACAATGCGCTCACTACAATGCATGCGTCGTTACCACACATGCATCTACAACAACAGTTTTTACCACGCACATGCCTCTGCCATGCATGTCTTCACCATGAAAAGTTTGTTGTAAAGGCATGGTTGGTAAAGGCATATGCGTGGTAAAAAGTAAAGTGGTAAGTATAACCCCTATAAACACACATACACACACACACACACACATATATATATATATATATATATATATATATATATATATATATATATATATATATATATACACATACATATATGTGTGTGTACACCTTGTCACCCAAAAACCCTACCCATCCTAAACTCTAAAAATTCTCTTATAACCATAAAACCCACACCCACCCTAAACCCAAAACACCCCTTACCACCCAAAAGCCCATACTCACCCTAAAACCTAAAAATGCCCTTATCTCCCAAAAACCCATACCCAACGTAAAACCTAAAAATACCCTTACAACCTAAAAACCCTTACCCACCCTAAACCCTAAAAATGCAGTTACAACCCTAAAACCCATACCCACCCTATACCCTACACACCCATCACCACCCAAAGAACCATACCCAACCTAAAAACACCCATACCACCTAATAATCCATACCCACATTAACACCTAAAAGCCATATACATATATATTGACTGAAAAAAACAAAAGTTACAGGGGCGTTATAGTTATGTTCTGAATTTACTCATTTACTCATACAAAACCATATAAATTTAGCAGTTATAGTTAGCTTAGGGTATAAGTTATAGTTACTTGAAAGAACTAACTATAACTGCAGAATGTCTTTGGTTTTGTACGAGTAAATTCAGAACCTAACTATAAAGTCCCTGTAATCTTTGTTTTTTTCAGTGAATTTCTAAGGTTTTTTTTAATTCTATTTCCTAACCATAATGTCCCTGTAACCTTTTTTTTTTTTAGTGAATCTGTATCTTTTTAACATAAAGTACTTTTCATTACTATACATTCATCCAACCACCACTGCACACGGTCTTTGACCATGCACGGTGGTGTTTGATCGCAGAGCCTGCAACCAATCCCTATAACCACCTAACCCTGCTGTGCGCACGGTCTTTTGCAGTGCGCAGTGCACAGCAGGGATTTGGCAGTCCCTGCGGCCAGCCCCTTTACCAACCCAACCCCGCATGGCCCCGCTTCCCCAGGCCTATCTCGGCCCTGGGTACCCCTTCCCCTATGGCCCAGCCTAGATATAATATGTTTTTGTGTAGGGCTTGCCGTGAGTCCCCTCCGCTCCATCTCAGCCCTGGGGACCCCATTCCCCAGCCTAAATATTTAATTTATTTGGGGAGAAGGGGGCCACGCAGCCCCCTGCTGCAGGCCAAACTCAGCCCAGGGGATCACATCCCCTGGGGCCCAGCCCAAACATTTACTTTTTTCGGGGGAGCCCCCCCTTCCCAGGCTGGTCCCGGCCCCAGGGACCCAGTCCCTGAGGCCTGGCCTAATTTCTTTTTTTGGGGGAGGGGGACAACGTGGGCCCATCTTCCTAGGCCAATCTCGGCCCAAGGGACCCCATCTCTGGTCCTGGCTATGTGACCTGGGTGCCTCCAAGGCACCTAGGGCCAGATGTAACACGCCGTTTGCATGGCGCAAACTGCGAAAAACGCAGTTTGCGCCATGCAAACGGCCTCACGCGATGCTCATTCCCAAATTGCGAGTCGATACCGGCTCGCAATTTGGGAATGCGACTCGCAAATAGGAAGGGGTGTTCCCTTCCTATTTGCGACTCGCATCGCAATTCAGAGTTGCTTTCTGACTGCGAATGCGGTCGCAAACCAACTCGCAGTTACCACCAATGTCACACTGGTGGTAACACATTCGTAAAAGGGAAGGGGTCACCATGGGACCCCTTCCCCTTTGTGAATGTCAACATAAATATTTTTTCAGAGCAGGCAGTGGTTCTATGGACCACTGCCTACTCTGAAAAAAACGAAACCAAATGGTGGATTTTTTTTCATTTTGCAACTCGTTTTCCTTTAAGGAAAACGGGCTGCAAAATGAAAAAAAAAACCTGCTTTATTTAAAAAGCAGTCACAGACATGGAGGTCTTCTGACTACAGCAGGCCACCATCCCTGTGAGTGCAGGGACTCGCTATGGGGTCGCAAAATGCGACCCACCTCATGAATATTGATGAGGTGGGTCTTTGCGACCCCATAGCGAGTCGCAGAAGGTGTCTGAGACACAATTCTGCATCTGTTTTTGCGACTTGCAAATTGCGAGTCACTCAGACTCGCAATCTGCAAGTCGCAAAGACGGATTCTGCTACATCTGGACCCTAGTCTCAATGTTGGGGACCATGGTGGAAGCTTGAAGGCCCCCACAGTCCCAGCTGGCTCCCCATCTCCTGTGGGAGCCAGCATTGCTGTCACAGAGAGGTAGCTGCTAAAGCATTTCCCTTCTCTGAGAGCACTTTCCTCTGTCTGCCTACCTGCATCTCCGCGCGCAGACAGACAGAGAAAAGCCTGCTCCGATGAAGGTAGAGTGGTTTGACAGCTCTCCCTTCATCGGACAAGAGTGTTTGCTGTGACTTAGTGGCAGCTGTCAAAGTTGCCACTAAACCACAGCAAACAGCTATGTCCCGGGGGAGTGTCAGTACCCATGCCCATCATTGGGTCCTTGAGGGGGGCCGCTCAGCTCCCCTCCAACATACATACCCCCGGGGAGGTGGTGGTCCGTGGGGCTGCGGAGGAGGCCATGCAGCCCCCCCCACACAAGATATAATCAACGCCCGGTGAGGTGGAGGTCCCAGGAGCTGTGGGGGTCTGCTTTGTCACATATAAGTCAATGGCCCTGGGACCTGGCCCATCCGGGGTGCTTGTTTTTCTGATTTACAGACTGAAGCCGAGGCCCCAAATGGCAGCCAACACTTCCTGGTTTGAAGTGTTGGCAGCCAATCAGAGCTGTGCATTTCTCTGCACAAGCTTGTCATCATTTGCAAAGTCATCGCAGCCATAGATTTCCATAAATATCTCAAAAACTACTGAATGGATTTACACCAAATAAGCAAAATCATAATCTGAGTACCAAAAGCTAGCTTTCTGCTGAGTCTGGTGTAATTCAGTCCAGTGGTTCGGGCTGTAGCCTTGTTCAAAGGCCCTTTGAGAATTAATATGGGAAACACAACTTTTTGGACCCCTCATTTTTCTCAGCCCCCGATTGACAGTTCATCCCAAGACTTTCTGTGTGCAACAAGAATCACTGGGGCACTTTAAAAAAAAAAATAGTGAAGATTTGTCAAACAGTGGCAAAGATATAGGCAAGTCAAAAATGGCTTTTCTATGGAAACATGGTCCAAACTATAACTCCCTAGTGGTGAATATATATATATGTAAAATTAAACAAAATGTCCTTAAGGGCTACCTGGCACAGCAGGGGAAGCCATAAGGCAGTGCCATTGCTTCAGCAAGCACAGAGCTGCTTTAACAGCAGCTCCATGCTTGCTGAAGCATTCATCTCTGTTCCCTGCATGCGTGCAGGGGACAGAGATTGAAAACCCTGCTGCTTGACAGCAGGACCTTCTTTAAAGATCCCACTGTCAAACAGCAGAGTGTTTGCTGTGTCTTGGCTTGGCTGCAATGCTGCACCCAAATTACAGCAAACAGCTATTTCCAGACGGTTGGCACCCCCAGGACATAGCAGGAGGAGGGATGTGATCCCCAGGGCTATCAGTGGCTCCCCCACCCCCTCCAACGAGAATAGCCCAGGGGGTGGTGGTGCCCAGGGCTTGGGGGTCTCATAGAGACCCCCTTCATTTTTTTAAAGATTTGCCCCGGGGGGTTATTGTCCCCGGGAAAACAGGGGGCCTGCTCCAAACAGTGCTGCCCCGGGGTGGTGGTCCGCGGGGCAGCGGGAAGGTGCACATCCCACTCCAAATAAAGTTTTGCCCTGGAGTGTGGTGGCCCCTGGAGAGGCCATCGGACCTCCCCCATTTACTTTAAACATTTTTTCCTGGGGGTGGTGGTTCCTGGGGCACGCAGAACCACAGCCCCCTGCTCTTATTTGCACAGTTGTCCCAGGGAGGTGGCAGTCCCAAGGACTTATTAGAGCCCAGGGAGGGGGGCACGTGCGCCCCCTTCCTCTATGATGCCCCCGGAGCCTGGCCCACCCCCAGCTATATAAAAACAAAGCACGGGAGACCATGTTTTTTTTTGTTTAAATCTCAGAAAAATCCACTGATCCAACTGTGGATTTTCCTCAAGTTTTTTTTTTTTAATGGTTTTTAACCCTGGTGGGGTCCCTCAGGGACCCCAGCACGACGGCTATGCGGTCAGGGTGACTCTACCCTAGCTGATTTTCCTTTTTTTTGTATTTATTTACTGGGACTCCGCCGAAGCCGGATCCTACGATGGCTGCCAACTCTTCCTTGCTGAAGTGTTGCCAGCCAATCAGATATCAGCATGGGACAGTTGGATATGCGTCCCTATATATCTATATTTTTTGTCCTTAAATTTCTTCAAAACTACTGGACAGATTAGTACCAAATTACAAAAAGCGTGATCTGTGTAACAGAATCTAGCTTCGTGCCGAATTTGGTGTAATTCCGTTCAGTGGCTCAGGCTGTAGGTGTGTCTAAAAGTCCTATGGAAAAATGAATGGGAAAATGCATTTTGGGACCCCCAGTTTTTCTCGGAACCCACTTGACAGATCACCCAGAAACTTTTAAGACATAAGCTGAATTTAGCAAAGTTTACGTTTTGAAAATTTCGTGAAGATTTGTCAAGTGGTGCCAAAGTTATAGACAAAACAAAAAACGTTCTTTGTGTAGAAACAAGGTACTAAGTATAACTACCTAGTGGTGACCGCCACTAGGTTATTTATATATATATATATATATATGAGAAAACAAACTGGTCCTGCTTCTGGCGCGCTCTTTCATGTTGGTGCAGGTGTGAGGAATGGACCATTTGCTCTCATGAATCGAAAAACAAACAGTTGCAAGCAACTTCACCACCGCACTCCAGGAGGAAATTATTTCTTTTTATTGCAGTCAGGATTAAATCACCATCCTTCACCACTGACGCGTTTCGACCTACTGGTCTTGATCACAGTGACTTAGTCCTATCTCCATGTCCCCTATTTATAGTGTCTCTCCTATGACCCCTATTGGTGCATTGTGGGACATGTAGTCTATTAAAAATAAATTAAATGTTGTGCATTATAAACCAAGCTCCCCACCACCACAGAACGTGCCCTACGCTACACAAATTGTCTAAATGAATATGTGCAAAGAATATCACTATTCACAACAAACATTATGTCCATTTCTATTTTGTTGGTACTATTAACCTTGCTTAATACAATATATATATATATATATATATATATATATATTTAAAACACGTAATACCTACTTTTACCTGTACTTACCTGTTAAACCTTTACCACACATTTATTTTTACCACTCATGCCTTTAGAAAATTACAAAAATACTACTTACCTTTAAAACCTTTACCGTTCATGCCTTTAGAACGAAATATGTTGTAAAGGCATGTGTGGTGAAGGTAAATTCATGGTAAAGCATATGTATGGTAATGCCTTTGTGATAACGATCATGAGTGGTAATGACTGCATTGTAATTACTGTTTTCTGCTTTAAATAGAGAAAACACAGGGGTGGAGTCAGGGGCCTGGGGCAGGTGGATCATTTCATCTTGTGAAATGATCAACTCTCTTCAAAGGCAATGAAACTAAGGGCGAGATTTAAGAAGCCCCTTTGGGCATCTTGCGCCACTTATGCATCATTTTTCTGATTCTAATATGGAACTAGGTTGGCAAAAAAGCAACACCATATTTACAAAGTGGTGCACTGAAGCAATATGGAGCACAAGAAAGTGGGGGTAGATATTTGAGGCAGATAGCAGTACCCAAGGATGAAAGCATGAAAACACATGCATGATGAGCTTGAAAATAAAGAAGTAGTACCCTGAATGTGAGCTTTAGAAGGATATACGTCATCCAATCAAAGGGATAGTAAAGAAGCTATCCTTCAGGGGAGGGGCAAATTAATGTAAAGAAAGGAAAGCCTTTGAGTAGGAACCAAGCAAATGAGAGGACAAGAAAGACAGGAAACGGTAAGTAGTGGACTGGCTCTAAATTCACTTTAAGATTTTGGAATCATCCGCAAGATTTCTCTTGGCAACAGGTAGCTAAAAGCTGTGTATAGTGAGTGAGCATAACCTGGATGTGCCATTACATCTCTTACAACATGAAATGAGTGGGTGGTTGTTTCCTGCTTAATGTAAAAAACAATTTCATTTAAACGTGGTGCACTGTAAAGCATACAAGTAAGGTGCACAGATCAATGCAATGTTTCATGTATGGCATATTTTATCATTGTTTTGAAAGAATGTGTATGCTATTGTATTTCAGAAATTGTATTCTTTGTACTCATTGTATATTTTACATAAGAGACATATAGAATTTATTTAACCTGAAAGTGTGTTTGTGCTTAATTAGTTTGGCCACAGTGAAGGCCCATATATTTTTTCTGTGTTCTAACCTTCAATGTAAAGTTTGCTTTTTTGAATGTTTTTCTAGAGCTGCAGGTGTCAGGATCTTAGACCAAGCTAATAGGGAGCTCATTGTTTGGAAAGATAAGAAGAGCCAGGAGGAACCCTTATCGAAGACCAGAAGAATATCCTGGGTTGGCAGCTGTGAACTTTTGTTGAATTCCAAAGCACAGGTGTACCAAGGTAGACGCTGAAAACTTCAGAAGACTGAAACTTCAATTAGCAACTTGTGATTTGTGAGTATGTTTTTAAACTGGGAAAGGTATTTGCCTATGAGTTCACTCTTGGAAGAATCAAGATTTAAGTGTGGTCTAGTTAGCTGTAAGATTCAGATTTCCTCTGCCTTTAGCTGAGAGCAGACCTTACTTAGATACATCCCTTGAACTTTAACTTTTATGTGGCTTCATGCCGCCATACCTCTCTTGATGTAACCTTCTACAGATGTTCTGTTGTGCTGACTACTTTCCTGAACAGATAGATATTATCATAGTTAGAATTAAGATCAATTGATTAGGGAGGAAAACGTGGATTCAAACTCAATTCATCAATTGATTTTCCTAATTTTCTGCAGTATCACTTTTGAATTAGTGGTCTTTCACATGTTTGTTAAATTTCAGATTGTGCGACGTTTTGATTCTATTTTGATTTTTCTGTGCATTTATAATATAATTTTGAGGCTTATATATGTAAGTTTGACTTTGAGTCTGAAATAAAGCCCTTTAAACTATAAGTTGATCTCTGGAATTGATTGTGTGATGATCGAGTTATGCTGTAATTAATTTGAATAATTTGATGCATTGTCTCCTCACCATTCGGAATAGAGAAGAAAAATTCATCTAACCCCAGATTCAGAAATAGGGCCCAGTGCTGGATCAATAGCAATACCTAAAAATTAGAAGTTATGCTCTGGAACGTACAAGGTGAGATAGAGGAACAAGTTGAAGAAGGTAAGGTAATCTAAGATATGACTAATTACTTAAGCCCTCATAATAAATGGATTTTTAATTCTTATGGGAGTGGTAAAAGTGCTTACTAGCCCCTCTGGAATTTTATGTTTTGCACTACTACATGGAGTATTGACTGAAGAAAACAGTTAAAATCTCACAGGCTGGTGGCTGACAGGAGGGAGCAGTCCATGTTCCCCTGTGCTGCAGAAGGGGATCTTGAGTTTTATGCCTGTCTCTCTGTCACTAATAAACAAGTGATCAGAATAGCAAAAAAAAGCAAGGTCATTTATTATCGAAAAATCTCAGCGTATTCATATCTGTGGCTTTTTCACAAAAATACTTTCTCAGTATTTTGTCCTTACTCTGTAAAAGGGACATTCATCATGGTTTACTAGAACCTGATCCAGTGTTGCTTACTACAGATGAAAAGAACCAAGAATGCCACAAACCTGAAGACTTAAAGAAATTCTTGACATGGTTGCAATGGATGTCTCCCCACCTGAGGATGAGATGAAGGTGAGAGGTATGATGAAAGAAGGTAGAACCTGGAGCAAGCTGACTGATGTCAATATGTGAGTGCAATGAGAATGAGCAGTCAGTCAAAAGGTGACAGAAAGCTAAAGACAGACCAGAGGAAGGGGCATGGCATAGGTACAAAGTCCAGAAACCACAGAAACCAGAAACCTAACAAAAGAAGCTCAGTACTAGATCTTCTTTGACTCCACCCTGGATCCTGAGGACACTAGCCTATCATAATCATGCCAGACACATTAAAAGGCTCTCACTGGCAGCTCTTCTGTTACACCATCATTGTAGTTCATTACATGCTTGGAGCTTGTATAGTGTGCCACCTGTATAATATTTACATACTGGATCCATAAAGATGCAGATCTGGTGTGACCAGTAACCTTACTGCCTCATTCACAATCTTTTGGTGCATGGCAGTGATGCAAGCTTTCTTGCTGTGCTGCTCTGCATTGAAGGAAAAGGGCAGGAATGTGTTGTATTTGTAAGATACAGAACATTCCTGTCCTTTTCCATGTACTGACTCACAATGGACTGCCATGCACCAATGCAGGCACCCTTGCACCGTGATGCAAGGGTGTCTGCATTGAAGGGATGATTGTTTTTATGCAGGAAGGGACACCTTCCTGCACAAAAACATTCACGAGAGGTGTTTTCCTCAGAATGTAGCACCTCTCTTATCCCTCCACTGGGGAGGTGTAGGCTTTTGATGCATTCACAGGTTTACAAAACTTTGAAAATCGGGGAATGCGTCAAAAGCCATGGGTGTTGCTTGGGAACACGCACTGCAACACCCATGAAACACCTCTTTCACGCAAAGTAAGGCAACACAGCGACTTGAGCTGCGTTGCCTTATTCCATATCTACAAAGCCATGAAACGCAATGCAAAGTGGTTTGCCTGGCCTTGTAGATATGGACCTGCAGCCTGCGCTTCCGGTGCATCACAAAAAAGTATGCACCAGTGGCACAAGCTGCTTGTAAATGAGGCCCATAGTTTCCCTTTTTCCACCCTATCTCCCCAGGGCCAGTTCTTTTTACCTATATTGCCCTTTTCATTCTCCACAACACATATGAAGAGCATAGACCTTTGAAGACCAAGGGCCTGATTTAGAGTTTGTTGGACAGTTTACTCCATCACAAATGTGGCAGATATCCAGCCCACCATATTACAATCTCCATTGGCTATAATGAGATTGTAATATGACAGACAGGATATACCCTTCATATTTGTGATGGAGTAAACCCATCCACTAAGATCTAAGTCAGGCCGTCTGTGGTTTGGCCATAATAAGGAAGCTATCACAGTTCCCCTTTTGCCATTTATTTGGCTCCTCCCCTTTAAGTATTTTATAGCAACATTTAGGAAATACTTAGGGGCGTATTTAAGAAAAGTTGCGCTGCACACAGTGCAGCACCACTTTTCTTGCACCCTTTATCGCCCCCCTACTGCCACCATGTGTGCGCCGTATTTTAAAATATGTTGCACCAAGGCTCAGGGTAGGGAGCACTAGTGTCATTTTTTATGACGCTATTGATGTACTCTGCAGGAGTTGCGCCAAAATTTGGTGCGACTCCTGCAGGGTACACAGGGACCCATTGTAAACAATGGTGTGCCTCCTTTTAATGCCTGCTCTGAGCAGACGTTAAAAGTGCTGAAAAAATGATGCAAAGAAATCTGTTCGATTTCCTTGCGCCATTTTTTCACCCCACCTCTGCATACATTATGCCTGGCGCTAGGGGCTCTTAAATATGCCCCTTAATTCCCTTTGATCTCACCAAGTTTTAACGCATCTGTGTCAGAGAACCTTATTATAATATTACTGAACATCATTAGACCAACTCATTATATTAAAAGGTAAACATTTCTGATAATTATGACATGGACTGACCCAGAAGGATAGTATATTCCTACAAAGATAAATGCTAAAGATAAGCCAATCAATGTGAGTTCATGTATACCCCCAAAAGAAATTAGAAGGAATTTCTCCTCAAGCTGTCCAGAATCCTGACAGAAATTCTGCAGGGCAGATGTTGCGGTGGGTGGGGAGTGGAACATAATAATCACCCCCATCACTGGTAAATCAAAAGGGCCTGATCATAGTCAAAATAAAGACATCGGTCTACCCAGCAATTTAATGTCAGATCATGTGCTTGCTAACTTTCTTCACCAGTGCAAGACAGAGTAGACCTTTGTATCATGTGTCTATATACATGACCCCACATTGACAACTACTCACCTCATCATTTTATTTCTAGATCTCCATATTTAGCAAAATAATGGAACTTACGGTGGCCCTGCCTTGTGCCTGCTGTTAAGAGATGGCATAAGAACATTTTCAAGTACTGTACACAAGAAGAAAAGTATGAATCCCAATCAAATCTAGATTTCTCCTTGCTAGAAAATGAGGACTTAGTAACCTCTAGCATGGCCACTGGGTGCAGAGGTGCAATGATGTAATAATCGGCACCATGCAGTAGAAAAATGAAGGAAGATCAACTTTTACTGGACACTTCAACATATGACCTCACAAGACATTAAAATGCATTGCTAACTCTGGCTTTTCAAAGAGAACTGTACAAAGACAAATTTGACCTAAATACATACTTCATGACGCAAGTCGAATACACACTGACCTGGTGGCCGTGGATATACTACAACCACAGAGAGAGGACTGGACAAATCCATGCAAAGGAATCATCCTAAGTCATGCAAGCAGTGAGTAATAAACTAGCATCATCCTTTGGACTTAGCCAAGAAAGCAAGATTTTTGATTCAGGCCAGATACACATGAGCAGGTGTCGAGACTGAAAGGACTTTTAGAAATCTAGCAATCTATGACTGTTTTACTGTACAATGAGACAAAGAACGCCACTATAATCCTCAATCCTATAGTTTATGGACAGTATCAGCTTGTTGAACACTACAATTTGGGATAGTCACATATACACTATATGTGCATCAAGGTAGGAATGGTGAAATTCAGGACTCATAATTGGTGCCTAAATGATCACTTGAAAGAGTAGGAGAATGCAGCTATTAATACAATAGGAGGTTTTATTGTAAACAAAGCATGAGATCCTTCTATTACCTTTGCTCTGAATATTGCAAAGGACCCTCCAGAAATGGTGATTCTGGCAGCCCTCACACTCGTTGAGGTGTAGACTTGTTTCTCTCCCATAAAACGTGCCTCTTTACCGATTTGACCACAAAATTGCAAACAAGGGGTTAGATTAGATGTGCAGTCACTGTTTAATATAGTACTATTATTGAACACCAGTTCTCAACTCAAATGCTGCGGTGGCATTCCAACTGCCCTGGCAAAATCAACTCTCATTTAATTTCTATGAGGAGTAATAGCCGGTACTGCTGCTTACGCTTGTGAAGGTCTAAGGAAGGCATGCCTCAAATTTATTTATTATAGTGTCCTTCAAGAATAGCTGCAAAAAGGAACCCAAACCTCCAAATGAGGGAGGTGCAGTCGGCCTGGCTGAGATACATTCCATATACTATGGCCCCTAACTTGACAGAAAATTAGACTTGAATATGGTCCATAATGCTCGACACGTGCAGATAGTAATTCCAAGTGAGAGCATCACAAGTTACAGGATTTATCAAATATCTCTAGCACGACAAACCACGTGGAGGACATGATTTGCAACTTATTTAGCCATGGCTAAACTCTGGGTTTTGTGTAGCTGCAAACTGTCGACTGTTCAATTCCATGAAATCAAGGTCAAAGAAATATTGGTGGACAGCTATAAGTCGCTATTTTACAGAAGAATAACTGGCCCACCATAATTGATAAGCTAAGGAGACTGTTGCTATCTATATCCGCCATGTGAATACATTGGTTTCTAATCTAAAACACTAGTCACCATTTACCCTATATGTTCCATTGACTATTGTGTTTGTAATCTTAAAGTATGACAATTGCATCAGTGGCCGCAAACGTTTCATGTTGCACCCCACCTAGTGTGAAATAATTTAATAAGGGACCTCCTAAACGTTAAACACAGTTTCTCACATATACTCCTTAAAATACTACATGCAGTAAGAAAGCTGAAGAATTTACGTTGGTTCTGTTCTGTTTTTTTCCTACTGTAAATTACCTATATCAAAAATAAAATATAATGTCAGCAAAGGAGGCAAAATGTGTTAAGGAATTTAGAAAACATACAAGAAATTATGACAACACTTATGTTGATTGTTACCTTTCATTTTTTAAGTCATCTATTTAGAAGCTTGCCCACTGTCACAAAATAGTCCGTTCTATACTGACATTTGTAAGGGCCCCTACTAACAACGCTACCATGAGTTAACATTGTGAAACTACAGGTCTCAAAACCCAACGTCCTATTGGCCAAGATACCAGGGTTGGCTGAAGATGTTGAACAAAACATGGGGCCATTTGGCAAGAATAAACATGCTGAATATTTTGAACTTTGCACCTATATTCAGTTGCCAAGAGGACACCTGAAACACATAGTGTAGTGAATCAACATGCCAATTCATCTAATCTTGGTGATGTTCCGAAAAAAGCTAGAAGGTGACGATCAAGTGGATTCCTATAAAATTATTTACCCATTACAAAGAAACTTGCCATACCCCTTCATTGATTTCTTCAAATTAGTCAAACTAATAAATGTGCAGAAGATGGAGAATTCATTTCAGTGGGATGGATGCAAGATATTTATCTGAGCAGAGTACTGAAGGAGACTAGGGCCAAGAGAAAACATTACTAGAAATGAGACATCTAGCTCTCAATTACATATTGGGTGCACTATCCTGATTTGCAACATAGTGTGTCTTTAAATTGGTTTGCCCAGCACAGACCAGTACAGTGAGCCCAATAAGAGAACAAGCATTTGCAATGCAGTAGGTCTTGCATTTTTTTGAGTTAGAGCTATTGGCATTTTAAATTCAGAACAGTTCTTTTCCTGCCACATAAATTGGTCAACCTTGTCTCAAAATGTCATCTTTTCCTGCCGTGTTTTGGTGGTCATGGAGGCTACTGACATCAAATATGTTAATTCCTTAAGGAGAGATGAGAAGATGACTGCACTACCTCTGTAAACGTCTGAACAGAAATTAGAAAATAAGCCTGGAAAAGTATTTTCTTTTTATTTTAACAGAATGAAAAGGCTTGCAAGCATTCTTGCCTTGAGCAGAGCAGTCTGGGAAGATTTATGGCCCCAATAAAGGCGATAAGCTATGCCCTGTGTGCAATGTCGTGAGTGCTGGCAGGGAAGGGACCTGGAGAGACAGGCTCGAGATGTGAGATGCGAGATGTGATCCAATGCGAGGTTAAGCAAGTTTCATATCATTACTTCTAGGTTTACATTCTACCAGAAAGTACATATTGTGGCTTTTGTGAGCAGTGATCTAAACGACCGGATTCTTCTTTTGTAAAATAAGCTTATTTTAGTAGCCAGAGGTAAACCAGGACAGCACTTGAATAAAGCCAAAACAAATGCCACTGACATGGGAGGAACGGAATGCTGCAATAACACGCAGGCAGCTACCAGCCTAAAACACCCACAGTGAAAGGGGAGCACCAAAGAAATAACAACGATAGTCTGTCACAGCAACAGTTACAGAAACCAAAGTAGAATACTACAGTAGTTGGTCACTACTCTGAAATAGAAAAAGGAAGGAGAAAAAGGGTAAAGTGACCAGTAGCAAGCAAGAATCTTTAAAGGACACTGCAACCAACAAATGAAATTGTTTTAATCCATAAGTATAATGAAAGTATACACTAGGTCAAACACTTAAGCTCAACCTAAAAAAGGTGTTGTCCCCAGGGCAGTCACGAACTCTGAAAGTCTGAAAGCTGTACTGGGAAGAGCACGTATTTGCACATTGGACCTGCAGTTTACACCAACGGCTTGCTCTTTAACTGGTAGTGGACCCAGCCTCATTATTAATATGGAGCAGACATACCCCACATGGAGGTGCTCTGTGTGACTGTACCCAGTTGTAAGGAGATTCCTGCTAGATGGCTGGGGCCCTTAGCCCACTCTGAATGGGCACCCTGGCAGGGTGCACTGACTGTGCATCACCTCATGTTTCAAACAGTGAGTCTCAACCCAATTTCTTTGCCCATGCATTGGTATCTTATCTTTTATAAAAAGTGAAACAAAGGCAAATCCTTCTTTGCTTGGAATCACACTGTCATGCAAACAAGGAAACACTCCGTGTGGCTTGAGCTGGTGCACATTTTTTGCTGGTATGAGCCATATTTCAGAAGGGCCTGCACCAGTATCTTCTACCATTTTCTCTAGTACCAAGGTCCCGGAGGCATAAAAATGTATTCAAACTGCCTTTTTAACCCACAAGGAATTAGGGGCCAGATGCAGGAAAATTGCAAATTGCGACTTGCAATTTGCGAGTCCTTCCGACTCGCAAATTGCAAGTCGCAATTTGCAATGCAGAACGGTGTCTCAGACACCGTCTGCGACTCGCTATGGGGTCGCAATGACCCACCTCATTAATATTCATGAGGTGGGTCGCAAATTGCGGCCCCATAGCGAGTCTAGGCACTCGCAAACATGAAGGCCTGCTGTAGTCAGCAGACCTCCATGTTTGTGACTGCTTGCAAATAAAGCAGTTTTTTTTTTTTTAAGTGTAGCCCGTTTTCCTTAAAGGAAAACGAGCTGCACTTAAAAAAAAAAATCGAAACCTTTAGTTTCGGTATTTTTTCAGGGCAGGCAGTGGTCCCTTGGACCACTACCTGCCCTGAAAAAATTGTTTTGGGTCCATTCACAAACTGGAAGGGACCCCTTCCAATTTGCGAGTGGGTTACCATCCACTTGAAGTGGATGGTAACTGCGACACCATTTGCGACCTCAGTATTGCATACCACTCCGAATAGCAAATAGGAAGGGAACACCCCTTCCTATTTGCGATTCTGAAATGCATATTGCGAGTCGGTCCCGACTCGCAATATGCATTTCTGCATGGCAAAGAGGCATTTGCGCCTCGCAAACGGCGATTTTCGCAGTTTGCGACGCACAAATCCTTTGCTACATCTGGCCCTAAATGTAATATAGCACCAGACACAGTGACACAGGATAAGCAAAATTGTTTATTACCATTATTATACACAAGGGAATTCCCGGACACATCTGAGTTTTTGTGTTTCCTCAAGGAACAAAAGGAATGTGTGGTGGCCTATGTAGTGCTGCAAGGTTGTGTCTGAACGACAGCAAGAATACAGAGAAGTAGGGGGGCCTGGTTCACAAAGCTAAACTTACACTTTTGTGTATGTTTAAAGTTTTTTTGGGGCATTCACAAACTATGAGTTAAAATTAAATGTATGGCTGCAGAGACTCCACAGTCAGGGCACATAAAAAGATACACCTGCCCATACTGTCTAAGTATCCCTGCAAAACAGGTGATGGTCTTAGAAAGTAGCTTTTTTTGTCATGTGATAAATACCAGAAACCAACTGGGTGAAATTGCGAATGACATGTGGAATGGCACTGGAAAGAAGGAGGTAACATGATTGAATTATAATTTGGTAAGTGTAAAAGTCAAGTGAAACTTTTTAGTTGGCTTCGCCGACCTAAATGCATGATATGGGGATGACATGGTGGAGAGAGAAGCGCATGATGGGAAGGAGATAAGGCAAGGTAAGTGGTATCATACTGGGAAAGAATGAAGTACATTTGGATACAAAATTAGGCAGTAATGGTGCCGGGAAAATATATAAATTCCCAGTGAATAAAAGCAGGCAATTCACGTGAAGACTCAAGTAAATAGAAGGGTGTAACAATAGCACAAGCCTGAGTGGATAGAATATTCTGAGGAGGCAGGAGGGACAGCGCCAATGAAAGATTCAAGTACAGAGATGGCACCTTAATTTCATGGCACAGAATGTAAAAAAGCGTCAGCAGAGAAACAAAATAAAGCATTAGAGCAAAAATGCATAAAGTTTAAGGAGATTTTTATAAACTATTTTAGCAAACTGTAAAGGTCACGCACAGCTTACCAGAGTGGAGCATTAATGAACGAGCATTTGCAGTGCAGTAGGTCTCGTAGTTTCTTGAATTAGCGCTATTGGCATTGTAAATTCATAACTGGACTTCTCTTGCCACATAAATTGGTCAGCCCTGCCTCATAATTTTGTCTTTTCCTGCCATATAATTCCAGTGGTCCAGCATTTAACTAAAGCACTTCGATTTACCTTCTTTATCTATCTTAAAACATATACAATTATCATATAAACCTTTATAAGAGATAAACTTTTGGGATTATAGTGTAATGCTCAAAACACCATAACAAAAACATCATTTGGTACAGATTTGAGGGTGAAAGGAAAGAGGGAGTCAGGAGTAAAGATGGAGAGAACAAGTGGGGTAGTGACGGTTACATGGGCCCTGGAGTAAGAAAGGAAAATGATTGACTGCAATTTCAGTAGGAAAATACAGCAGTAATTAGAGTTGTGTGAGGTCCATAGGTCTCGGCCCCGGTGCCACTGCACCTGTTGCTCCATTAATAACTAGGCCTCAGGAGAGAAAGTGGATGGGGCAGAAAAAGAGAAGTGAAAGGAATTCAACAGACAAAAGGAAAAAAGAGAAGGGGTCGCAAAAACATAAAAGAAAGAAGGGAAAGAAAACGAGTAAATAAAAACACAACTGTTAGAAATGGGGTCTTTGGTTGGCAGTCAGGTTACCCCTCTGTCCAAGCAAGGACCCTCACTCTATAGTCAGGGTAAAGGGGAATCACACTCAGTTAACCTCCGCACACCCCCTTGGTAGATTTGGACAAGCAGGCAGGCTTAACTTCAGAAGCAATGTGTAAAGTACGTGTACTAACATGCACAGTAAAACAGTGAACCACTACAAAATGACAGAACACAAGTTTAGAAAAATAGGTAATATTTATCTCAACAAAACAAGACCAAAACAACAAAAATCCAACATACACAAATCAAGATATGAATTTTCAAAAGAATAAGAATTTTAGGCCCATATTTATGCTTTTTTAGCATTGCATTTGTGTCATTTTTTGACGCAAAAGCAGCGCAAACTTACAAAATACAATTGTATTTTGTAAATTTGCGCTGCTTTTACGTCAAAAAGCGGTGCAAATGCGGCACTAAAAAAGTATAGATATGGGCCTTAACCCTTAGAAAACAGTGAAAATGCTGTTGTTACACAAACTACCTGGTTACCGTAAAAAAAAAAAAGCTGCACGAGTGAGCATGCATCATAAAAGTCAGCGATGCGTCGATTCCTTACTCACAAGTGAGGCCGTATGTCCGGTCGGGTCATAAATGCATCGTTTTTCTCCCTTGCAAGAGAGTTATGTGTCGATTTCTGGACGGGGCACCTTGGATCCATTCCGAATCGGGCTGACTGTGACGCCCAGGGATGATGCGTCAAAAATCTGTTCACACGGTGTTAGAAAAACCAGGCTGCGTAGGGTTTGCGTCATTATCAGCCTCCGTGAGCGAGTGTTGCATGTCGTTTCTGCAGCCAGGTTGCATCAATCTACCAGCTGCAATGCAGGTGGAGCATTGATTTCAGCCTTGAAGCCTGTGGCGTGTCGTTTATCAGCCGCGTCATGGAAGGTAGATCAAAAATTGCCCTGCATGGATTTTAAGTTCTTGTCTGCCAATTTTCCCTGTCAAGGGCCCAGGAACTGGATAGGGCACCACTTGGCAGGCCAGGAGTCTCAGCAAAGAGCCCAGGTGCTGGCAGGGGAAGCCTTTGATGGCCCTGAGACTTCAACAACAGGAGGCAAGCTCAGTTCAATCCCTTGGTGATTCTTCTCAAGCAGGAATGCACAACAAAGTCCAGTCTTTGTCCCCATTCACAGGCAGAAGCCCAAAATTGTACAGTCACAGGTAGAGGCAGCATTTCTCCTCAGCTCTTCAGCTTTTCTCCTTGGCAGGGGTTCCTCTTGATTCATGAAGTGATCTAATTTTCAGGGGGTTTTGGGTCCCATACTTATACTCTTTTCTGCCTTTGAAGTAGGCAAACTTCAAAGGAAAGTCTCTCTTGTTTGTAAGATCCTGCTGTGCCCAGGCCAGGCCCCAGACACACACCAGGGGGTTGGAGACTGCATTGTGTGAGGGTAGGCACAGCCCTTTCAGGTGTGAATGACCACTCCTGCACTTCCTTCCAGCACAGATGGCTCATCACGATATGCAGGCTGCACCCAAGCCCCTTTGTGTCACTGACTAGAGGAGAGGTGTAAAGAGCCCAACTGACAAACTGACCCAGACAGGGAATCCACAAGCAGGCAGAGTCACAGAATGGTTTAAGTAAGAAAATGCCTACTTTCTAAAAGTGGAATTTTCAAACACACAATTCAAAAATAAACTTTACTAAAAGATGTGTTTTTAAATCGTGAGTTCAGAGACCCTAAACTCCACATTTCTATCTGCTCCCAAAGGGAATCTGCACTATAATAATACTTAAAGGCAGCCCCCATGTTACCCTATGAGAGAGATAGGCCTTGCACAGTGAAAACCATATTTCACTGTCATTACATATAAAGCACATTAGTATATGTCCTACCTTAAACATACACCGCACCCTGCCCATGGTGCTACCTAGGGCCTAGCTTAGGGGTGCCTTACATGTAAGAAAAGGGAAGGTCTAGGCATGGCAAGTGGGTACACTTACCAAGTCGAACTGGCAGTTTAAAACTGCACACACAGACGCAGTGGCAGGTTTGAGCCATGTTTACAGGGGTTCGCAGGTGGGCGGCACAACCCGAGTTGCAGGCCCACGAGTAGCATTTGATTTACAGGCCCTGGGCACCTCTAGTGCACTGTACTAGGGACTTACTAGTAAATCAAATAAGCTAATCATGGAAAGCCAATTGCGCATACATTTGCACTTTGGCACTGGATAATAGTGGTAACGTATGCAGAGTATCAAAAACATCAAAAACAGAGTCCAGCATACATCAGCAACCTGGGAAACAAAGGCAAAAAGTTAGGGGAGACCATGCCAAGGATGCCAAGTCTAACAACAACTAAGAGAAGAAAAAGAGCAAACATGAGACAAAAAAAGGGAAGGAAGCTAGCAAACAAAAGATAAAGAGGAAAAAATAATGAAAGAAGTGTGAAAAGGAAGAAAAAAAAGAACATTAGAGAAAAAAGAGAGATGGTGAGAGAAACAAGTAGTGAAAGAACCAGGGCATGTGTGTACTGACATATTTTGCACATACACAGAATGGGAATACCACTTTGACACTTCTGGTCCTGACAAGTAACTTGTGGCTTCCACACATGAACCGGAAAAAGAGGGATTTATAGTCAAATGTGAATTGACAGATAAATATAAGAAAAACACCAGAGAAAGGAAGGAAGAAAGAAAAAAAAGTGAAAGGACGCATACCAAGTCAAAGGAAAAAGCAAATACAAAAAGACAGAATGAAGGGAAGAGAACAAATAGTTAGAGAATGAACGCCTGATGAAGAAAAAAAGAAAAGAATGAAACAAGGAAAGACAAAACTAATTTTTTGTGATTTTGAAAGGAAGTAGCAAGAGGAACAGGGGAACACAAAAAGGAGAGGTGTAGAAATAAACAGTTGAACGAAAGAACAAAACTGTTAACGTGGGGATTTTAAGAGCTGGAAAGAGAAAAGTGGGGAAGAAAGAAAACATTGAGAGTAAACAGAGTAAAGGAAAGAACAGAGTGAGCTAGGTGAAACAGACCCTCCCACATAAAGATGGCTGCTAAGAATAAATTTAATTGGCTCCCCCACATCCTCAAACAGAAGTCAGAGTGTGGAACAGCAGGGGGCACTGCAGAGCAGTGGGAAGTGCATTAGCAGAGTTGTGTGTGAACCCAATACAATATTATTGGGGCACTTCAGATCAGGACTCGGGGTATAGACAGAGCTGTGTCCCAGCCCAGTGGTGGAATAACAAAAGGGCAGCAGTTGATGAATGAGAAACGGAGCGCTGTGTAATTCCTGGTATTGGAATAATGGGGGCTGCAGGTTAGGGTTGATGTGAACTGACAGAGTTGTATGTGGCCTGCAGTACTGGAGTAGTAACAAGCACACAAGGTCAGAAGTGAGGTATGTTAATGGAGCTATGTGTGAAACCTAGTGTTGGCGTGCCAGTGTTGCTGAGTGTTATGCTTGAGGTGTCCTGGTGAACCTGTGAGTAGGGGCCAGTATGGGAGTGGCATTGTCTCTGAACCACAGAAGTGAGGAATCCTGAAGGGCGTGTGTGTGAGCCTTAGTACTGAGAATAAATGTGCACTGAATGTTAGAATTGATGGATTCTGGCGGAGCAGTGGTGGTTCCTATCAACAGTGGCTTGGCAGTGGGACTGAATATTAGAATTAAGCTGTGGTAAGGGAACTGTATGTGAGCGGGGTCCCAGTATGGGAAAGGAAGTGACCTCTTCAGGATAGAACTGAGGTGCACTGATGGTGGTGTGCCCGAGTTCCTAGTACTGGAGCAGCAGAGTGTACTGACTGTAAGAACTGAGGTGCTCTGGCAGACAGCGTGTGTGGGGTTCCTGGCATTGGCACAGCTGAGGGATTGGAGTGTGTGAATAGCGGTGCACTGATGGAGCTGTACCTGGAGGTCCCAGTACTGGAGCAGCAGAGTGTACTGACTGTAAGAACTGAGATGCTCTGGCAGACAGCATGTGTGGGGTTCCTAGCACTTGTATGACTGAGGGGTTGGAGTATGTTAACTGCAGTGCACTGATGGACCTGCACCCATGGTCCCAGTACTGAAACAGCAGTGTGTACTGGCTGTAAGAACAGAGGTGCTCTGGCAGAAAGCATGTGTGGGGTTGTGGCATGGCTGAGAAGATTGGAGTGTGTAAAATGAGATGCACTGATGGACCTGCGCCCATGGTCCCAGTACAGGAACAGCAGTGTGTCACGACTGTAAGAACTGAGGTGCTGTGGCAGACAGCATGTGGGGCCATGGCATGGGCACAGCTGAGGACCTGGAGTGTGTGAACTGTGGTGCACTGATAATGCTGCGCCCAGGGGGCCAGTACTGGAGCAGCAGAGTGTACTGACTGCAAAATCTGGAGTGCTCCGGCAGACAACGTGTGGGGTTCCTGGCACTGGCACAGCTCAGGGCTTGAAGTATGTGAACTGCAGTGCACTGATGGAGCTGCACCCGATGTCCCAGTACTGGAGCAGTAGAGTGTACTGACTGTATGAACTGAGGTGCTTTGGCAGACAGCATTGTGTGGGGTTCTGGCACAGCTGAGGTGCTTGGAGTGTGTGAACTGAGGTGCACTGATGGAGTTGCGCCTGAGGTCCCAGTACTGGAACAGTAGTGTGTACTGACTGCAAGAACTGAGGTGCTCTGGCAGACAGAGTGTGTGGGGTTCCTGGCATTGGCATGGCTGAGGGCTTGGTTTGTGTGAACTGTGGGGCACTGATGAAGCTGCACCCCAGGTCCTCACCCACGCTCACAAAGCACTGCAGAACACCGGACCAGAATACCTCAACATACGACTCTCCTTCCACACCGCAACCCGGCATCTCAGCTCCGCTGACCTCGCCCTCACAACCGTTCCACGTGTCCGCAGAACTACAACTGGTGGTAAATCATTCTTGCACCTTGCAGCCAAAACGTGGAACACTCTTCCCACCCACCAGACCAAACACCTCCTTACCTTCAGGAAACTTCTCAAGACCTGGCTGTTCGAGCAGTAGTAGCACCTCCCCCCTTTCCTCCCCTCCCCTCCTCAGTGGTTTGAGACCCTCACGGGTGAGTAATGCACGTTTACAAATTCCTGATTGATTGATTGATTGATTGATTGTTTGAAGGTCCCAGTACTGGAGCAGCAGAGTGTACTGATTACAAGAACTGAGGTGCTCTGGCAGACAGTGTGTGTGGGTTCCTGGTAGTGGCATGGCTGAGGATTTGGAGTGTGTGAACTGTGATGCACTGACGGAGCTGCCCCAAGGTCCAAGTACTGGAGCAGCAGAGTGTACTGACTGCAAGAACTGAGGTGCTCTGGCAAACAGCTTGTGTGGGGTTCCTGGCAATGGCACAGCTGAGGGATTGGAGTGTGTGAATTGCGGTGCACTGATGGAGTTGCACCTGAGGTCCTAGTACTGGAGCAGCAGAGTGTACCGACTGTAAGAACTGAGATGCTCTGGCAGACAGCATGTGTGGGGTTCCTGGCACTTGTATAACTGAGGGGTTGGAGTATGTTAACTGCAGTGCGCTGATGGAGCTGCACCCGAGGACCCAGTACTGGAACAGCAGTGTGTATGGCAGTAAGAACAGAGGTGCTCTGGCAGACAGCATGTGTGGGGTTGTGGCATGGCTGAGAAGATTGGAGTGTGTAAAATGAGATGCACTGATGGAGCTGCGTCCATGGTCCCAGTACAGGAACAGCAGTGTGTCACGACTGTAAGACCTGAGGTGCTGTGGCAGACAGCATGTGGGGCTGTGGCACGGGCACAACTGAGGGCCTGGAGTGTGTGAACTGTGGTGCACCACCAATGGCAATCAGATAAGATTCAAATAACTTTACCCAGTCCTTCCAAGGTAGAGCAGGTTCACTTGCCTCGTTTAGAAAAGGAGGCGGTTGAGACATACTAGCTGCAGCCATGACTAAACACCATATACCTTAGCTGCAGACTAGGAGTAGAGAGTGACCACAAAAGCTTCCTGAATAAAATTGCTTTAAACAATTATAATCATAAAACAACCCTGATGTGCCTACTCTAAAGGCACTTGTGGTACATTACTTTTGGGGCATGTATGTTACAGGATATATACTCATCAGCTTGAAAAATAATCCCTGTACTAAGTGAAAACGTCAGTTCTTTCCCTAAAGGTTCCCGTAATTAGAAGAATGAGCACATGAACCGTCTCACCTGGGTTCACCACTAAAATCATACTTCAACGTTGTTCGAAATCAGCCATGCAGATGCAGAAAGAAATGAAGGTTTAACGCCTTCCACAGTACTGTAGATAGTGAGCATATTGATAGCCACCTTCACTCAAAAACAACACCGCCACACAGGCAGAGGAACATAATAATGCTCCCTCTATGTTCCGTAGTATATGTCTAAGCCCCTTATTGTTTTCGCTAGATTCAGCGAAACCCTAGCAGTAAGCGTCCATCGGAACTCAGCTTTACAAGTTTCACTCCGCCCACTTCAAACCAAGCACTGCAGGTAGTTGGAGGCACGTTGGAAATATGCCCCTTCAGTAAATAGACTCCTTCCAACAGGAAAACACGCCTCTCAGACAACGTTGACTTGTCCCTCCTCCAGGAAAGAGCCCACCGTCATGATAGACGAGCAGGATAGTAAGCGGAGCGACGTCACACCAGCTCCAAGCTTCCTCAATACACCGTTGCCTTCGTACAAGGTGGATTTGTCTGCTCGCTGTTCGGCTCCTCACACCACAGATGACGCCAACGCAGGAAAAAGTTAACTTATACTGGTTGGATCAACGGTCAATTGGTCCTCAATATCCCGTACTGCTGGAGCTTCAATTACCCTCCAACCAGTAATATAGCTAGGCAGCTACCGGGGCTTCACACCTGACTCGGAGCGAACAACTCCACTGATGGCAAAGAAAATCATGGGTGAGGAGTTCCACTGCCCCCTGTGCAGCATCCCACCCTCGTTGCCAATTTAGATGTTATAATGAGGACAAACAGTTAAAGAAGAAGGTTTTATTTAGTGAACTCCTCACAAGCCAAGCAACACACCGCTCTTCCGAGAATTCCTCATCCAACATTCTAAGGTAAGCTCCCGGTTGTTCCATTGTCACAACATTCCAAGGAGACGCCGGGAGCAACCATTATGAAAATCCCTGCTTTCTGGTGGCTGAAACTTGTATTCTTAACAGATATTAAACAATAACCATGAATATTAGGTAACCTGATTTACACATTAGTGTATGAGAGAACTAATTGATTGTATTATGTTTATGGTGTAAATTATTACATCAACAACAAACAAAATTACCTCACCATCAAGGTTATAACAATAATACTAACACCCACATATCATGCAAGAAACATAAGGATCATCATAGATGACAAGCTGAACATGATGGCTCAAGTCAATGCAGTGTGCACCTCCTGCTTCCACATCCTTTGCATACTGGGAAAGATCTCCAAATGGTTGTCTTCAAACACCAGACGGATCATCACACAAACATTCAGCACAAGCAGGCTAGAGTATGGGAGCAGTCCATATGCTGGAATCACCAATCAACTCCTTCACAGACTCCAGACCATCCTGAATGCAGCCACAAGACTCATACTCAGCCTCCCACACCATTCCCACCCACACCACACCTCAGGAAGCTTCACTGGGTCTACTTATTGAGTTACACAAGAAGCTGAAGACCTGGCTTTTCATATGAGCAACTTGGGATCACACATCTACACATCTTGCTCAAGCACCTTGATACCCTCTCGGTGATTAGTCCACTATACAAATCAACATAACATAACAAACTGAGTCAACATCTCTGTAGAACTCTTCACAGAGCTTACTCTTCATAGTTGGATCAGTAATTGTGGTGCCTGCCTTATTTTTATTATGCATGTGGATTCTGTTTCTTTGTAGGATTCACAAAGAAAGATTCCCACCTTATTACTACCTGCCTAAACAATGAGATTTTGTGCATGGCATCATACTAGAATATTGTCTGTAATGCCTAAAATTATAAACTCTAATAGAATGTTATTTAGTTCCTTTGTTAATGTGTCATGTTCTGTTTCGATGTTTGATTTTGCTAATTTTCCTTCAAAGTATCTCATTTTAAACAATGTATACAATTTTAACTTAGAGCAGTATTCCATCTGCATACAGCCCAAATCACTTTTTTTGCCAACCGTATTACTTTACTTTTAGTGTTTTCCAGCTTATATGGTTTGAGTGGGCATCATCAGCTTTATTCCCTTCCGAAATTCGTATTGTGGTTTTGATTCTAGATGTTGATTATCATTTATGTAAATACCTTTTTAAGCCCATCATAAAGGGCGACTGATGATTTTGTAAAATTCAGGTTTGTAAAGGATTGAAGAGTGGTCTGCACAATAGAAGCTTATGTTTTTATTTTAACTTCTTCACTCAGTCTTTAGCTCTACTTTTCTTGTTCACCCAAATGTTCCATTTACCTCGAAGGGGCCATTTATTCAATACTGTAGAATACAGCAAACTCATTAATCCTCTGTACCTAGAAAACATTTCTCACTCTCTGGTAATAGCTGGGTTTTCACCCGCGGCTTACTGTTTAGCTTTACCATCCACAAAGCATCACCATACTTTTCCTGTATGTAATTTGTTCCTGGTTCATGGATCTGCAGACTATAATATGATTCCCTCTTTCACCACTTCTACCATTTGCTCTATCCATGCCATGACTGAAGCTCAGCTAGAATTCAAATGAGGTCCATCTTCCACCTAGGATGTAGCAGCAGTCTTCTCCTTGTTTCTCCCTCACTTCCTGCTCTATGAAAGGACTTCCTGCTATTTCAGTCTTTTGCAGTTACAGCTCGCTACTGGAACTCAAACTATGCCTAGAGATTCACGCCCTTAAGAAAACAGCATATTCTTTTACACAATCTGGGTATCCATGGACGTAAAGTTCATGATAGTTTAACTGACCCAGATGAAGAAGAGGAGGATGAAAGTGAAGATTTAGACGTTTACGAAAAAACACTCAGAAAGTTAGAATGTCAATTTGGTCATAGAGTCAATGTTATACTAGAGAGGCACAAATTATTTAGCAGGACACAAGGCAAAGACGAGAAAGTATCTAGTTACATTGCAAGTTTGAGGGGGATGGCAACCACTTGTGAATTTGGAAGCCTTGAGGACTCCCTAATTAGGGATCAGTTAGTGAGATGCACCAAAATCTTAAAATACAGGAAAAATGATTGATCCTTAATCCTGCCTTAAAGGAAGCAATTGATGTTGCAAAAAGTATTGAACATACGGCTGGGTGTATGAAACTAATCAAACACACTTCTGGTGAAGATGAAGTGAAGGGAGTCAAAACTAGCTCCAAACAGGTACATAGAGAACCGAAACAGGATGATGATGCAAGGGTTCATGAAGTCGCACTTAAAAAAATAATCTTGATGGGGGTAAAAATAAATGTTTCAGGTGTGGTAACAGCAGACATCTAGCAAACAATCCTTTGTGTCCGGCTCGTAATTGTATATGCCGGAAGTCTGGGGCTAGAGGGCACTATGCACGTGTATGTAAGAGTGACAAAAACGAACGCAATGAAAGGAAGGTGGTGCATAGAGTCGAAGAGTCTCAAGATCTACACAGTAAATTTGTGTTGCAAGTAAAAAGTGTGGGTGAGATCAAGTGTGGAAACGAGGTGTACCCCATTTGTGATATTACCCTTGACGGTGTGAGTGTGAGTGTTTGCTGATTCTTGTTCCTCGTTCACTTTCATGGACTGTAGTGTATATGAAAAAAACTTTCGTAGCAAAGGGTATGTGTTACAACCTGCAGACATTTCTCCAGGAGGGTATAGTAATGATCCTATACCTTTGAAAGGCATGATGTGCATGGAAATTACATTTAAGGACAGGCAAACCATTGGTAAGGTTTACTTTACAAATAAAGGATCCGATCTGTTAGGTTGGAAGCATCAAAGAGAATTGGGTATTAAACTAGACCCTAACAAGGAGGAACCAGTTCTACTGGTAGACATGTCCAATTGTGAGAAAAGTGTATGCAAGGAATTCCCTGAATTATTTGAAGATAGATTGGGATTGTTAAAAGCTTATCAACATAAAATCAAGGTGAAGGAAAATGTGATCCCAGTAGCCCACAAGGTTAGACCTATTCCGTATCTAATGCAAGAACCATTGAAACAAGAGTTCAACATACTGGAGCAGTTGGGTGTTATTGAACCCACTGAAAGCTCCTTATGGTTGGCCCCCATTGTTGTAGCTCGGAAACTAGGACGTAAGGGCATTCCTGTGTGTGTGTGGACTTGAGGGACCTAAATGCAAATATTTGGGTGGATAGGTTTCCCTCACCCAGGATTAATGATATGTTAAGCACCATGGGCCCAGCCAAGTTTTTCAGTGTGATAGATTTATCCTCGGCCTACCATCAAGTCGAGTTGAGTCCATCATCTCGTTCTCTTACCTCCTTCATCACACCGTACTGGGCTTTCAGATTTTGTAGGATGCCTTTTGGTCTGGCTTCTGCTGCAGCAGTGTTCCAGCGCATCATGCAGGGTATCTTACAAGACAATGACCAGGTGATGTGTTTCCAGGATGATGCATTGATATATGGCATTACTTAGGAAGAGCATGACGACACTTTGAGAAAAGTATTCAGGGCGCTAAGACATGCTGGAATGGTCATCAAGAGAGAGAAATGTCAAATTAGTGTGGAATTGGTGGAATTTCTTGGACACAAAATACCTAAACACGGTGTACAACCTAAACATGATTTAGTGGTGGCAGTGAAGGAAGCTCCGGCACCCACTAACAAGCAGGAACTCAAATCATTTTTAGGATTAGCTGAATACATGGCAACGTTTGTGCAGAATTTTGCTGTTGTTACGGCCCCAATGAGAATTTTATTAAAGAAAGATGTCCCTTTTGAGTGGAATCAGGAATGCCAAGCTGCCTTCGTCAGGGTGAAGGAGGCCATTGCTAAGTCTCCAAACTTAGATAATTTTTATCCCAAAAGGAAAACGTGGGTGACAACGGATGCCAGTGGCAAAGGCCTTGGGGCAAATTTGTCTCAGAGTGTGGATGGACAGGAAAGGACTGTAGCATTTGCGTCTAGATCCTTAAGAGGGGCTGAAGGGAATTATTCCACAATAGAGAGAGAAACTCTAGCATGCTTTTGGGCAATCCATCATTTTAAGTTTTTCTTATGGGGTGTACCTTTTACAATCAGAACAGATCATAAACCTCTCACCAACATATTCACTACCAAGGTAAGAGAACATGCCACCCCACATATAGCCAAGTGGGTGATGAGCCTAGACAGTTACAATTTTGTGGTAGAGTATGTTCAGGGGAGTAAGAATCTTGTGGCTGATTATTTGTCCCGATCGCCAAGGGGTGGTGAGGAGGAGGAGGAGAGTCAAGCTCTAGAACTGGAGAGTCATACTCTAGAACCAGTTTTGCATCTTGAGCTTGCTGGTCTCTCTAAAGAGGAATGGGGGAAGAAACCAGAAAAGACCCAGTGTTGCAGTTGCTCAAGGAAAAAATAATCAAAGGATGGCTAGATAAATCCAGATGCATAGAAGAAGAATTAAAGGGGTATTGGGACGTCAGATCAGAACTTCACATTTCCAATGACATGGTTATGAGAGGAGAGAGAGTAATACCGCCTTGTGGGACAAACTGGGCGGGCTAGCGCACGAAGGGCTCTTAGGAAGAAGCCTGAGAAAAAACAAATTACTAGCCACCTATTGGTTTCCCACAATGGATCGATTAGTGGAAAATGTGGTGAGAGATTGTGTCACATGTGCCATGAGTGATAAGACTCATCTGACACGGAAGACTCCTTTGTCGCCTGTGAGTGTCCCAATGAAACCATGGGATAAGCTTGGGTTAGACATTCTAGAACCCATAACTAATTTGGGGGCAAGGGGCGTTTTTTTTTTGTTATTGGTAGATTACCATTCACACTGGACAATGTTCAAAATTGTAAGTCAGATAACGACCCAGGAAGCAGTAGATTTCTTATTCGAAGCATTCATGAGAGAAGGAATTCCCAGCACTGTTGTCACTGACAATGGGGTGTAATTCAACTCTGAAACCATGGGGCAGTTCCTCAAGAAGTGGGGTGTTCACCATTTTAGAACTGCTTTCTACAACCCCTGTGTGAATGGTTTAGTAGAGAGAGCAAATCGAATGATCAAGGAATGTTTTCAGATGGCATCAGTTTCAGGTGTATCAGGAGAGTCAGCATTAAAACAAATGTTGTGGTCTCATCATACTACTCCTAATTTAGTTACAGGAGTATCACCCTTCCAGTCTCTCAAGGGAAGACATTCGGGAACTAAACTCAATCCCAATTGGCTGAAAGGGGAGGAACTAGTATGTGAGAGGAGAGAGGAGATGGCAGAATGTCTCCGACAGAATCAGGAGAAGTACAGAAGATGGTACAATGAGAAACATAGTACTAAGGATAGACTATGGAGAGTTGGGCAATGGGTCAAAGTTAAGCTTCCCGTTCCCACTAGGAGAGAGGGTAGCAAATTTTCAAAGCCACTGAGAATTATTGAGGTGGATAAAAATGTTGTAAAGTTGGAGGACGTAAGGATTTGGAGCATGGACCGTATTGTAGGCAACCAAGAACCTGTTGTGAGCCTGGAACAGAATAGCAACGAGGGAAAGAACGATCCCATGGATGTGCCTGACCGTATTAGAAGTACCAGGACCAAAAAACGACCACCATGGCACAAGGACTTTGTATTACAACATTAAGGAGGGGAGATATGTTATAATCTTGATGGTGAGGTAATTTTGTTTGTTGTTGATGTCATAATTTGCACTATAAACTGAATACAATCAATCACTTCTCTCATACACTAATGTGTAAATCAGGTTACCTAATGTTCATGGTTATTGTTTAATATCTGTTAATAATACAAGTTTCAGCCACCAGAAAGCAGGGATTTTCATAATGGTTGCTCCCGGTGTCTCCTTGGAATGTTGTGAGAATGGAACAACCGGGTGTTTACCTTAGAATGTTGGATGAGAAATTCTTGGGAGAGCGGTGTGCTGCATGGCTTGTGAGGAGTTCACTAAATAAAACCTTCTTCTTCTTTAACTGTTTGTCCTCATTATAACAATTATCTTCAACTGCCACCAGGTAGAAGGTCTTGCTGATAAAGGCAAGTACTTCCATCTTGTCGAAGTTCAGCTTCAGACAGTTGGTTCACATTCAGTCTGCTGCCAAAGTCATATAGTTGTTAAAGCTGGTTCGATGGTGTTTGTCTTCTCTGTCAGGAGGAGGATGAGTTGGGTGTCACTGGCATAGGAGAGGATGGTGATGTCTTGTAATCGAATGATGTTGGTCAGTGGTGTCATGTAAATGTTGAAAAGAGTGGGGCTGAGTGACAATCTGTGTGGTACACAGTTTATCAGCTTCTTGGCCTCTGATGTGAAAGGTGGCAGCCTGACCCTTTGGGTTCTTCCGGGGAGGGAGGAACAGATCCATTTGAGAGCAATTCCTTATATGCCAATCTTGTCGAGTTTTCTGATTAGGGTATTGTGGGAAACCCTGTTGAAGGCCGTGGAGAGGTCAAACAGGATGAGGGCTGCTGTTTCTCCTTAGCCCATGATGTTTTGAATGTCATCTGTGGTTGCAATGAGTGCTGTGGTTCTTTCTGAATCATAATTGTGTGTTGTCTAGAAGATGGTGAAGTTTGAAGTGGTTTGTGAGCTGCTTGTTATTGGCCTTCTCAATCACATTGGCTAGATAAGGGAGTAGGGAGATGGGTCAGAAGTTTCTCAGTTAATTCGGATCATCTGTGGACTTCTTGAGGAAGCCATTGATTTCTGCGAGTTTCCATTCATCCAAGAAAGTGGCGTACATGATGGAGGTGTTGATTGTGTGGGTCAGGATGGTGCTGACTGGTGATGTTCCCAGGTTGTAGATGTGGTGGGGGCATGGGTCTGGTGGGGACACTAGGTGGATGGTCCACATAATTGACGCTGTGTGCTTGTCCATTCTGTTAGGTCCCTGTCTAGGTTGGTGGTGGGTAGGTTAGTGATGAGATCTCTCGGGTGAGTTGATGTGCAAAGTTGCTGTGGATTTTTGCGATTTTGCTATAGAAGAAGTTGGATACATTGTCGCAGAGTTGTTAGAAGGCAGCAATTTTGATTCCTTGCGGCTGTTGGAGCTTACTTCAATGCAGTCCAAAAGTGTTTTTTTGGGGGGTTTCTCTAATTTGCTGGTGATAGCGTCTCAGTGTAGCCTTGTAGGTGGTTCAGTTTGTGGTGTTATAAATGTCTCTTTTTCTTTTTGTTTACAGTGTTGATGGTGTCTCGTAGGACTTCTGTGTACCAGCTGGCCTGCTTATTTGATCTACTATGCTTGTTGGGTTTGATGGGTGCGAGGATGTCTGTGTATTTCTTGTTCCAGTTGTTGAAGTTGTTGATGTTCTTATCAAGGTTGAATGTGGGGCTAGGCTGATCAGTGCTGAGGGTGCAGAGCCAGACTGCTTCTGGGAAGCTGTGGCTTAGAATGCTGAATCTGGGAGGGATTTTGACTTGAGGTGTGTTGTTTTGGTAGTGGATAATGGAGTGGTTGGATTTGTATTTGATGCTGTCGGTTGTGGTAAAAATGGGGTCCAATGTGTGTCCTGCGGTGTGTGTTGGTACTGTGACAAGCTCGGTGAGCCTGATGTTGCTCAAGCTTTCAAGAAGTGCTGTGGATCAGTGTTTGTTTTGTTCTTCCAGGTGAAAGTTGAAATCACAGAGGGGAATGTAGGCTCTGGAGTTGATGGTCAGTGGAGCAACAAAGTCGGTGAGGAGGTTGGTAAAGGTGGATTGTGGTTAAGGTGGTTGGTAGGCAAGAGTTACATTCAGGGTGAATTTTTCAGAGATTTGCAGCTTGGAATTCAAGTTTTCCATGAATATGGTGGCATTCTCTGTGGATGATGTGCATTTGATGGATTTGTTGTAGATGATAATAAATCCTCCTCCTGGCTTGTGAAGGCATTCCACTTGAGCGATATTGTAGCCCTTTCGTATTGATGTAGTGATGTCGGGAGCCAATGAAGGTTTGAGCCAGTTCTCTGTGACAAATAGGATTTCTGGTGTGTCGCTGTTCAGCAGGTCCCATATTTCTTTTGTGTGTTTGCTGAGTGATCTTGTTTTGAGAAGCATGTGTGGGAGTGGGATCTACTTGCAGGTATGCTATAGCGTGTAGTGTAGGGTGTAAGGATAGGCTTTGTTGGTGCTTGTGTGGTGTGCTTGTTGGGAGGGGCTGTTTAGGGCACTGCTAGTATTTGTGTGGTGGTGTGAGTGAGTAAGTGGCTGCTGGAGAACTGGCAGTGGATACAGGTGAAAGCTCCTACTATGGTGTGAGGTGAAGTGCAGAAGCAGTGGAGGGAGCAGTGTCCAGGGTCTAGCGACCTAAGGTGTGCTGCAGAGTATTGCTAGGTGGTGATTAGATCAGAGTTCCTGGTGCTGGGTGCAGCCAAGTGCGGATAGGCTTGCCTTTGGTGCACCAGCAGTGTGTCCGCTGCTTATCTGTGATGCAGCTGTCAATAAGTAAGTCCTGGGGGGAGGGGAGACCAGGGTACCGTGATGTAATTTCCTGTGCTGATGGGTGATGGGAAATAAAGTCCTCTTGCTTGGATTCTTCATTTAAAGAAGGTTTTTGGGGGAAAATCTATTGTCACTTTCTGTCTAGATGGATGATGGGAAATTTATTTAAGTCACTTCCTGAGCGGGTGGATGATGGGCAATCAAGTGATGTCACTTCCTGTGCTAATGAGTGATAACAATTAAGTTCTCTTGCTTGTCTTCTTCTTCTAATAATTGGTTTGGTAGTAAAACTAGTAATGCCACTTCCGGTCTAGATGGGTGATGTGAGAGTCAGTAATGTCACTTCCTCTCAGGTGGATGATGGGAGCTCCAGCGATGACACTTACTATGCTGATGGGTAATGGGGAATGAAGTCCTTGTGCTTGGCTTCTTCTTTTAAAGATGGTTTTGGTGGGAAATCCAGTAATGTTACTTCCTGTCCAGATGGATGATGGGAAATAATTATGCTAAGATAATTATAGGGTTACAGTATCAATCAGGATAGTTTGTGAATTAATTACCACCATGCCCAAGCAAATGAATGCCACTGTGCATAATATTTGTAACTGAAATACCTTCGGATAGACTGGGATATATTTTATTTACAAGAGATCTTGTCCATGCAAGCTTTCTCCCCCTCTGTAAGTTAACATGCAATGTGCTTTCTTTTCTATATTGTTATTAAATAATAATCAATATATGTTTAAAGAGTGTAGGAGGCTGGCCCCTGTGTAGTGTGCAAAACTAGGCAAATTAGGTACACTGTGCAGAGGGTCCAGGCAACCACAAGTTTGTTTCCCGAGGCAAAATTAGACCACCTAAATGCTCCAATTTATATGGTACCTGGTCGAATCCAGGAGTTGTGCTAAGTATTTGCTGTACTCACAAATCCAACCATGCACCACACACAATGAATAACTCAAGACTTAAAAATACTTCAGACGTTTATATACATTTTAAGACCAAGATCTTAAAGATGAGTTAAGTACTTTTTGAGGTATGACTTTTCAAGGTTTTAAGAAAGTTAGGGCCAGATGTAGCAAAGGTTTTTACCCATTCTGTGTCTACGGGAAAAAGTGTTCGTACATATGGCCCTTAGGGGCATATTTATACTCCGTCTGCGCTGAATGTGCGTCATCGGCGCAAACCTTGCCCCATATTTAAACTTTGACGGCCGAGCCCGCGGCCGACAAAATCCCGCCATGTGCATCATTTTCTGGATGCGGGAAACTGCCTTGTGTTAATCATATGCAAGGTAGGCGTTCCCGTCCAAAAAAAGACATAAACGGCTGTGCGTCGTATTTATGCTTCCGGGCAAAAATCCTGCACGGCCAGGAGGCGGAGTCGGAAAATCATGCACAGCCCGATTTGCGTCAAAAATTAACGCCTGGGTCAGGGCAGGCGTTAAAATGGGGCAAACGCACCTGCAGATAATCACAGAAGCAACAGCAGAGCAGCAAAAGGGAGACATGGAGGTTCTTCTCATCCAGCATGCACGCAGACGCAGAGCCCAGCAACCACAACAGCAGCTACCACAACACCAGCAGGGACCCCAAAGGCAGCGCAGAAGGCAGGAGAGGATATTCCGCACCAGGACAACCCTCCATGGCCTCAGGGAACATGATATCATCCAGAGGTACAGGTTGAATTGGGAGGCCATTCAGCAGCTGCTGCGCAACATAGAGCCACAGTTGGCACCCACCTTGCTGACACCCCACACCATCCCAACAGAAACCAAGCTACTTGCTGTACTTCACATGTTGGCAAGTGGCTCCTTTCAATCCACTGGCGCCCTGGTTTCCGGAATATCACAGCCATCATTCTCTGCCTTCTTGCCCAGAGTACTGGATGCCATCATTGGACTCACACCCCGCCACATCTGCTTCCCAAACACACAGCAGAAGCAGCAGGAGACAAAACAGGGGTTTTACCTCATTAATGGATTCCCACGCGTCCTTGGTGCCATTGACAGCACACATGTACGCCTTGTGCCACCTGCTGCAACTGAACACCTCTACTGCAACAGGAAGCACACACACTCCATTAATGTGCAGGCCATTGTCGATCACCAAGGATTGATCACCAACATTGTGGCAAAGTATCCTGGGAGTGTCCATGACTCATTCATCTTCCGTCACTCTACCATCAATCAACACTTCTAGGATGGACAATACGGCAATGGATTACTTGTTGGTAAGTACAGAAACCTACTTATATACACACTGCACAGCAACCCTCTAGGACACACAACACATACACCACAACAGCAACATGTGTACAGGAACACACTGAGGTCGTGACACCGCAAGCCATGTTTGATAGGTCTGCAGTGAACCTGTCACACATCTGAAATTAGTGTACAGTCTAATGTCAATACGTCAATGATCACAACGTATGGAGAGGTTTGGCTAATTGTCACCTTGCAAAATGTAAGCGTCTCACTGATGTTTAAATTAATCCATTGCATATGTCTAAAGGTATGGGATGTCCAGGGTACATAGATGCTAATGTGTTACCACCACTGTCAATTTGAATGTGTGTATGGAACTATCATCTCACCCCCAGTGAAGACACAGGGACACCTGTATCACAAGTCACAATGCTAGGGAGTGCACACTGTAGTGCAAATCCCAAAACATACTGCTGACAACCGGTCAGCAGGCAAACACTTGTTCAGCCAAGGAAACAACCCAATGCAGATGGTACATCCTAGAAGGCTATGAAGCAACACAATAACACAAAAGAGTCACTGACAACACAAGACAACTACTGCCATGCAAGGTGATATTAATGGAGCAAGCTACATCAACATGATCCCAACCATTTTCTTTTTCAGCTGATCAGGGGTATGGGATCCAACCATGGATCATGACACCATTTTGCAACCCAAGCACTGCAGCAGAGTGTGCTTACAATGAGGCACATAGGAGAACACGCACCATAGTGGAGAGGACCTTCGGCATCCTCAAGTCGAGATTCAGGTGCCTCGACATCACTGGAGCAGCCTCCTATATTCACCAGAAATGGTCTGTAAGATCATTTTAACATGTTCCATCCTGCACAACATTTGTATACGAAGGAACATTCCCCTATTAGAACCAGAGCCACAAATGCCTGAAGAGGAGGATGCTGGCCTGCAACATGAGGGGGAACAACAAAACACAGCTGCTGGATTGCATAGGCGCCAACATATTGTGAACAATTTCTTTTAAAACAACTTACCATCACCACTGTAGCAACATATGTAAATAAACACCGATAATAATCACCATATCATGTTCTGGGTAATCATTTGTGCTCACCTTTATCTCTAACTATCAGAATAACAGTGTAGCCTCATGGAGCATTGCTGATATACCGATCAGGACACAGAACATTCCAAAGCAATTGTGATGCGTATTAACAGTCACAAACACACACACTGTAAATTACATACATCCTGTACATTTCACCTTTGAAGGGCAATAGCAGAGGACCACACCTATTTCACACATACATGTTGGCAAAATGGTTCATCGCAGCATATGGCTCACAACTAAGACACCATCAGTCTATAAGGGAAAAAAAATCCTCATACATGAGGCAGTGGATGTGCTATTGCATTGGTAACAGGGATGTATGACCAGACCCCTGACAGCAGTAAGTCGTACAGCACCTATATTTGCAAGGCCTATCTGTGACTAGAGTTCCATAAAAGCAGAACATAGACAGCACAAGTGCCACATCTAAGACAAGCATTGCGCACATGACATTCCATGTACATGTCAGCCCATTTCCTAACTCCTGACACACCCATGCTCCTGGTCTCACCCCACATGTCTGAAGAGTTCCCTGGAATGGTAATATGTGTACCCAGATATTCCCTCCTCTCCACACACAGACTAACAATAGTAATCCAGTGTGGTTCACCCTTTCCTATGGTATGCCATTGTCATAGTACATCTGACTGCATGGACGTCAGGTCAATTAATACACTGGCTTGTAGTTTCTAAGCCCTGTTATCACCTGTAGATTGCTTCCCATGTGAAAGGTACTGTTGGCCATTTGAACTCAAATCTCACCTACAGGACGTGTGATAAACTGATGCAGCACACACCTGTGAGCACCTTCATGCAGACCACCCATTTGTACATGCACTGCCCTTGCAGATGCTTGGAACAGCATAGAAGTTGCCATTTTGTGGAATACACTGTTATGCATTGCTGGGTTTATGTGTCACCTTCCAAAACACAGGACAAACATAGTTTTCCATGTCAACTGTCTTGTTCTTCCTCCGACAAGTGTAAGTCAGACCACTGAGTATGTACCTTGTGAAATTGCTGGATCCTGATTGACCCTGCATCCTGTCAGCCTGACTGGCACCTGTCTGTGCGTTACCCTAAAGGTTCCTTATGGCTACATATGTACCACACTTGTTTTCCCAAACCTCACATTCCTCAGGGGGTATTTTGTCAGGTGCCTCCTCAATACAAACCCAAATACATAGTATAGCATCATCTGCTTTTTAATTGTACCATAATTGTAAAATTGTCTTTGAATACCAAAATCATGGCCTATCCCTTGTCTGGGTCTCCTGTATGCATGAATGACAAAGTGTGACAGTGTACCAGGGCCGTATGCAGGGATTGGGTATGGTGCCTCCAGCAGAACCAGCAACCTCTGATAATGTGCATGAAAATTCCACACATGTTAGGACCCTGACAGTTCACACGCTGAATCAGATTGCTCACAACATATTGATGGCCTGTGCATGCTGAATAGCTGCAAGATTAATCAACACAGAGGCCATGATGTTCCCAGATGCAGAGGGAACTTTACAGGCCAACCTGTGTACAAATGTTGTAATGACACCTGCCGGAATCTGACTCCTGAGATATGATCTCACTCAGCACACCAAGGTTGTCCTGTTGATAGCCTCATAACACGTCTGCAGTGGCAGGGTGGGACCATCCCCATGTAGGTTCTCATGTCCTCATTGGCTTTGCTTCCATTGATCTCCGAAGGATACTCAGTAGGTCCAGGAATAGCCGCCACTGACTCATGATGAGACCTGGACGTAACTATGACAACATAGACCCCTAAAAATATACAGGATCAACATTGGACCACACACATGAACCATACACCTCTGTGCAATTGATCAGTGGAAATATGTGGCCACGTGCTGCCTCGTCTGCTGGTTCACCACTGCCACAGGAGAGTTGTGGCTCAGTCATATGACCACAACTGTGGGGTGAATTTACAGTTGTGGGTCACCTTTGGCTTTCCGTGTCAATAACATGGTACCCACTTAGTCTGTACATGTGCCTGACTCACGGTGGGTTCACCAACAAGTGCCTAGGAAGCAGTGTCCAAATTTCCAGGACATGTGATGGGCAACGTTTGGACCATTGACATGAACAAGCGTCTGCCATCTATCTGGTGCATGCTTTGACATTTGCGGTGTCTACGTTACCCAAAATCTTAGAAGTGCACACAACAAATTTTGCTACATGTATGACTAACACATGTCCTCTCTCATTTCCACACTGACTTGCATCTAAGGTTAGGACACATTGACTTCACAGTCATACAAGCATATTTTCAATAATGCATCTTGTGATGCACACACTGGGTCAACAACTACATTAGTAGCCAATGCACACACATTAAGCCATGGGCATTGAGGTATTGTACTTATGTGCGTCACCTTGCTATCCTCTCCTGATGCCAAACATGGCCAATTTGTGCAATACATATATGTAGGCCACACATATGGCCATCTAGTGCGTCAGCCAAGAGTGAAAACCATGTTAAGGAAGTAGTGGATCATGGTCCGCAGCACTATGATGTCTCACATCTGCCCATACACCGTCAAGACCAAAGTGGCTGCAATCAGCCCATCTCAGTTGTATCACAAATGTAACATTACGTTAAAATGGTAAAATGACCCAAACCCAGTTAATGCCCTGACATTTTGACACATACGCGTCCAAAAATTACGCTTATGCCCGAAAAACGACGCGTTGTGCCCTGAAAATTGGTTAAGTGTTAGACTATTTCAAAATATATGGATGCGGCCTCATTTTTACTCCTGTGCGTCGAAAAAAATGACGCCCAGACTGTATGCGTCAAACTTTTTTGACGCATAACGATACAAACAGCGGCCATTTTATGCCGGAAGTGATGTAATAGGATATCCTTTTTACAGATTATGTACAGTGGGTGTACTTTCACTTTCACTTTGCAGTCTGTGATTCTTCTAGACTGCGTGTCTGTGTATTGAGTTTTGTCTAGTCAAATTGTGCTTTTGTCTCCTGTGTGGTCCATTACTTGTCAGTTTGTTAATAAAATATTGTTGTATCCTGTCTGAGTGTTTATTGTGTACTATTGTCTAGTATTGTATTGTCTTTGTTGTTTTTGGGAGTCTGTTGTGGGTAGTGATAGTTTGGGGATAGTAGGGCTCCTTTAGTTGTTTAGTTTACATTTTTCTTATTCTACTTTCCCCCTATTCTCCTTTATTCTCCTTTATCCCCTATTACCCTTTTTTGTGCTAAGATGTTGGGTAGGCCACGTTGTGGCAAGATGGGTGAGGAGGAGCTTGGGGGTTTTATATGGCTGGTGTGCCATTTCCTCCCCCTTATGATTGAGGCAGGTGGGCGGGTGATACAGGGGTATCACACCGAGGCACGGAGGCTCCGGTGGGGAAAGGTTTTGCATCACTTGCAACGCATCTATCGGAGCCAGAGGAATGACCACGAGCTGAAACACCGCTGGGCTGACCTCATCTCCAGAGAGCAAGATCTGCTGGACCACCTGGGAATTGTGCTTGGTGGCCATGTTGGTGAGTAAAAATCATATAAATGTGCATGATTAAATGCTCTGTAGTGACATTAGATGATTTGTACAATATCTGCCGGCAATGTTGTTGAGTGTGTGGAATGCTTTGGAAACATACACGGTCATTGATGGACTATGTTGAGGACCACAATTGCTAGCTGTCAGGAAGCAAGTGCTCTGTAAACTTACTGAATACTTTTACTTAATGTAAGTTGCTGCCGCCTTTGTGTCAAACAGCAACACAAATCAGGAGCCAATTATGTATATATAGGTCACATTTGCCTGTGAGGTATAGATTTTCAAAATCATTACCAACATTTGTTGACGCAACAGCTAGACTGACTTTCGAAACACTACATGATGCTGAAAATGAGTGCAGGCTTCACGTCAATTTATGATAGCAATGTGGCCCAAACATATGTCTCATGTGTGTCTGGTGAGTGTGTAAGGCAAGCGATCACGGAAGTTCTATAAATCTTAGGGATTATTGTGGTCCTTCGTCATTTCGGATAGATGTCAGATCTGGTTTTGGAGACATAGGGAAAAAGGGCAAGGTGCCCTCAGCTAACATCTTAGGCTGGTATTTGGTGTTTGTTGTTCCACCTTTCGTTTAGGGATGGCTGGCCAAAGGTATGCACATGGGTTCATATCTCTATGGTTGGTGCAACTCATCATAGCTGGGCCACATCAAATGAAGAACTGTAACAACATGAGGGCTTACAACTGAACCTGCCCCTCTGTACATTTTACCTGTGTGTCCTACATTTGTCATGGCCACAATGTCTGGTTGAATGGTAATGCACTCCTCAAGGAAAGTGGCTTTGGATGTCTCTCTTGGATACACATGGTGAGACGAATACACTCCATTATTATGTTTGCTCACTAATGAAGGAGCATGTTTGCCACCACACAATAGTTAGGGCCACTGCATGTGTGCAGATATGTGTGTAAATTTCACAGGAGACCCATGGTATGTACATGTTAGCCGTGCTATATCGGATGCAGTATCATCATGTCTGAGTGGCTTTACTGACTTATGTAATCTTACACATAGTATTTGTCTTTGTAATTGTTGGACAGTGCACAGAATTTGAGCACATTTCTCCCTTCTATGCCTTACAGGTGGACCTGCACCCTACACTGTGGGCGAGGTGGCTTCATTCAAGGACCCCAACAACTCCAGTAAGTGTTTATATGTCTCTTATGTGTTGTGTTTGCTGGTGATGTGTGATGGACTCCTGTGTGTTGAACACATAGCATGGTGTGATGCGCTGGCCCATCATTTGTCTTGTTCCATGAGTGGGATTTAATTTTCTCCCTATCTTTGAGAGTTGACCAATGCTGATCCTAGTGTCTTCTTTAGGGATTCTAGGTCAGTCCTATAGGCTCTGCAATGTGAATGGGGATGAGTCATGTGGATAACACTTGTATCAGCAAGAGTCGCACTGGACCTAATCTGTGATTTAGTCAGCCTGTCAGACCCACATTCTCCCAGAATGGGGCTGCAAAATGCTTACCCACAGACTTCTGCTTCCCTATTCACTGATGTACTTATTAAACTGTAGGTTGATCTTCCTAGCAGCATGTAGCTCCACATGTAGTGCTACGAGTATGTGGCACTTGAGTGCAATGGCCTAGGTGTGCATGCAAATCATGGCCAGGGGTGTTCTTGCATCTCTGTGTTAGTTGTAAGTCATGGCTTACTGGAAGTATATATTGTGTGGACAAAGGTCTGCAGTACCAGACATGTGTGGCGCTGGGATTGGTCTAGGATTTGCTCTCTCCTATTTGTAGATACACCTTACCTGTGGTGTGTGAGTAGAGCCAAACGCATGTCCAGCTTTCGTAAGCTTCCTGGGTGTCCTTGTTGTTTGAAATTGTTAGTTGTTTCCACATCCCCCCCTCAAACACAGGCATAGGTTTGTGAATGGTGTACCTAGGACTGATGATACAAGTTTGGTACACAGACAGGTAAATCAGTGAATCTTTTGTCTGAACCTAGTATACACACTCATGTTTAGCACATGAGTACTATACTAGCAAGTCCATTTACAACTTGCAGATCATGTGGCCCTAGACTTCTATCCTGTACAATGACATTTGTAGCCCTGGCATTGGTGGAGGATGTGCTGCATGATTGTTAGCTGACAACTGGCAGAACTATGATGCAAAACATGCCAGTTGTTACCCATCTTGTAGGGTTTGGATGTGCTATGTGTGATACGACCTTTGTAGGCTGGCCTGCCATGTACTTCCTCAGGGACATTCAATGATCTGTATGATGACATGAGCTGTTACAAGTACAGTAGGTGTATTGTCTGATTTACTTCTTGTGCCATTTCACACAATGCAGTTCCTAATGTAATTTTTTTCATTTGTCTTCACAGCAGCAAATATGGCACCCATCCAGGTGTGGGAATTCCAAAGGCGGGCAATGCGGTACCAGCATACACTGCAGGTAGAGTCGGGGTACCAAAGAATGGCCCGCAGATACAGAAACGAACGGGCGTCCGCTGTGGTACCTGCAACTCCCAGAGGATCAAAGCTGACAACTGGCAGAACTATGATGCCAAAACATGCCAGTTGTTACCCATCTTCTAGGGTTTGGATGTGCTATGTGTGATACGACCTTTGTAGGCTGGCCTGCCATGTACTTCCTCAGGGACATTCAATGATCTGTATGATGACATGAGCTGTTACAAGTACAGTAGGTGTATTGTCTGATTTACTTCTTGTGCCATTTCACACAATGCAGTTCCTAATGTAATTTTTTTCATTTGTCTTCACAGCAGCAAATATGGCACCCATCCAGGTGTGGGAATTCCAAAGGCGGGCAATGCGGTACCAGCATACACTGCAGGTAGAGTCGGGGTACCAAAGAATGGCCCGCAGATACAGAAACGAATGGGCCTCCGGAGCCTGGAGGGTATTCCCACAGGGTGATCCTTCTTTGCCCACCACAGCCACCACCAGCACCACCACCACTACCACCCAGGTGGCACCACCAACAGCTGTGACCGTTGTGGCAACAACATCAGCGAAGTTCTCCAGGCCCTAGCACAGGACCACCTGCAGGGCAGCCCACAGACATTGACCTTACACATCCCCACACTTCTTCAGCTGGCACACAGACCACCCCAGCTGCAGCTATTGACCTTGCTGCTTTTGTGGACATGCATTGCAAAATGGACCGTGTCCTGAGAAAAATAAGTCACCTGCGCCAGGATGTTCACCATATTAACCGGCGGGTGCGGTCCATTAAGCGGACCCTCCGGAGGGCCAACTTATAGACATTTTGATGGATATGATTCCCTCCCCTCCCTCCTCTTTCCTTATTCATATACTTTGTTGGTTTTGGGGGCTTGGTGTTAGGTTAGTATAGGCTGTTAGTTTAGTTAGTGTTAGTGAGTCGGGGTGGGGGGTCCTGATTATTTCTACTGTTTCTTTTTGAGTGTGTGGGTGGGTGGGTGGTGGGAAATGTTGGGGTTCCTGTGTGTTTTGAAAAGAAAAAAAAATAAACAAAAAAAATTTAAACAAATAGTAAAATAAAGAATTACAAAAAAATATATATTTGTTTAGTATAGGATAGTATGTGTTTAGATTAGTATCTGTTGTCATCCATGTGTCCCGTCTCATAAGGTGGGCGGGGGGTTGATGTTTAGAACGTTTCGTCACATGTGATAAGTAAGTTTAGCTTAGGTTAGTTAGGGACAGTTGTGGGTAATGAGTAGTTAGGGTAGATTAGGGTAGGTATGGCTTATGCCCGAGTTTTCTCTTCTGTTTTTACAGTTTAATAAATATGTAGTAAACCCTTTACAGTATGTGTGAAATGCTTGTAGATCAGGGCCTTGGCTTGAGTGTACATGATTTCTTTTGTATTACAATTTGTGTCCTATGCTACACACAAATCCCAAATTAGCTGTAACATTGGAAGCTACCCCAAAGCTACCTTGCAAAGATTAGACCATTCATTGCAACCACCAATCACAGTTACTATGGTTCCCAATGTGTTTTTTTCAATAAGTATGTTTTTAATGTCACATACATGGCTTCCAGATTTGGTATTGGGGACACTGTGTTATGTCTGACTGCAGTGTGATGTTCAAGGAAACCCTTATAAGCTGAGTGGTAGTAAGCACTCTTGTAGTATCGTGTTCATGACTCACATAGATCATTTGTGACACTGTTCAGCATGATTACTTATTTGGATGTAAACTCAGACACCTTCATTCATGCAGTTTGTTGACTATTTGCTTAGATTTGTGGGCAATGTTATATGTGTTCGTTTTGCATGGAGGCAACATTTTGCTGGCACTATTTAATGGCTTAGATATCTCCTTAGGAAGCATTATTCTGTCCAACACAGCATTATGGTGTATGGTTTCTCTTTTCAGCAGATATTACCCTCAGGAAGGGCAGAGTATGGTAGAAGCCACTGTGCATAGTTATCAGCCTACATTATTTCAGGTCAGTTGTATTGACAAGCTATGATATGTGACAGGAGGCAACATTCAGTGATCTACTGCACGGTTGATGTGTCACATTACAAAGAGACAAAGTGGTTGTGTAAGTGCTATTTATTGAAAAGTGCTGTAGTGCTATATGTACATTGTCCATGATTGTGAGTCCATTATATTGACATCTTTCATTGTGATCCTACACAAGTGCTAAAGGAAAATGCATTTGACATGCTGGGTGATGTGTCAGACAGTGCAGCGGGACAGGATTTGCCAATGAGTAAGTGAGAGACAATCACAAGGCAGGCTGACAAGATATACAGTGGTTTGCAGAACAGTCATTGAGTACAGTTGTTGCAATACTGGCATGTTACAAAGCGCAAGCACCTTTGTAATAGGTGGCCATGTAGCAGGGACTAGTGCTTTCGGGTACTTTTACGTGTGAAGGTGATCTGTTCCATGTCTTCTTCTTCTGATGTGTGTGTCCTTGGTGGTGGTGGTTGTGAAGGGGCAACACATACCTCAGTGTTTGAAGACGTGGAGTCAGACATCCCGGTCGCTGCTACCTGTGAAGGTCTTAAGGGCAGTACTGCTGCACGGAGGATCTGCTGGTTCTTAAGAATAGCAGCCACATCACGATGGTAGGCAGCCAGGTTGGCCCTGAGGGGGTCATGATTGCATTTGTGCATGCAGTGGAAGGTTTGGGGTGTTGTGGCAACTCCCTTACTGCAGTGGTGAATTCCTTTACAGTTTGTTGTAGTCCTGGTAGGATGGATGTTAGCGTTTGCATGGCTGCTGCCTGATCTGCAGATGACATGATGCACGAACGCACCCCCTCTAGGCTGGCTGCCATAGTTTACAACCCCACCCACACCTCCTTGGCCAGCTCACGTTGTACTTCGACTACAGTTCTCTCAAAGCTGGTGCCTGTGTCGTCAGAGTCCTCAGCTGTATTGGAGCTGGCAGGTCTTACAATTGGGGTTGTGAGTGGGTCCTGTGTGATGGCTGCTTGTTCTGTGCTCCTCCTTGTGACTGAAGGTGGGGCCCGAGGGTTCCAAGGACATCTTGGAGGGTCTGGTGGCTGATGTTTGTCAGCTCGTCATCCACGTCATCAGGGTAGTCCTGGATAGGCATATCTCCAGGAGATCCATCGTCCTCTGCAATGAAATAGGGCAAAATTTGTGTATCTGTGGTGTGGCCAATGTTCCCTGTAAGGCGCGCGCGCGAGCGCGCGTGCACCTTTCCTTCCCCCATCGCGCAGGCCCTTTGGCAAGCGCGCACGTTGTGAAAACAGAGTTTAAATGCCGCGGGGAGTGTTTTAAACATCATTTGGCGTACTTTAGCATACAAGCGAGCAAGTGATATTTGTCTTGGAAATGAATGATTAATGAGCTAGGAAATGCTTCAGAGCAGTAGAAAATGTGCTGTTATCGAATGTTCCACCATTCCTATACTTTATGGTAGTTTATATGCTTTATCACTTTCTGAGTTTAAATAAGCCTTTTAGAGCGATATACGTGCTCCCCTAAGGCAGATAATGCTCATATTTGAATCTGGATTGAAGTCAATGAAAACAGCGTTTAAATGCTGCGGGGAGTGTTTTAAACATCATTTGGCGTACTTTAGCATACAAGCGAGCAAGTGATATTTTTCTTGGAAATTAATGGTTAATGAGCTAGGAAATGCTTCAGAACAGTGGAAAATGTGCTGTTATCGAATGTTCCACCATTCCTATACTTTGTGGTAGTTTATATGCTTTATCACTTTCTGAGTTTAAATAAGCCTTTTAGAGCGATATACGTGCTCCCCTAAGGCAGATAATGCTTATATTTGAATCTGGATTAAAGTCAATGAAAACAGCTTTTAAATACCGCGGGGAGTGTTTTAAACATCATTTGGCGTGCTTTAGCATACAAGCGGGCAAGTGATATTTGTCTTGAAAATCAATGGTTCATGAGCTAGGAAATGCTTCAGAACAGTAGAAAATGTGATGTTATCAATTGTTCCACCATTCCTATACTTTGTGGTAGTTTATATGCGTTATTACTTTCTAAGCCTAAATAAGCCTTTTAGAGCAATATACGTGCTCCCCTAACAGGTCATGTCCTTGGGGTGTGCAACCAGGTCACAAAACTGCCTTTATGCCCTATTGCATGGAGCAATGATATCCCTTTTTTGCTTTAGTGGTATGGAGAGGCTAATGCCAAAGATCTTGGCTAGTTATGCGATGCGCGTGCATGAATGGTCAATTTCTTGGCGCACGTATCCTTGGCTGCAGCACACAGAGACCGCACACAGCCGCACACAGTGGAAAAAAATTAGAGGGAACATTGGTTGTGGCATTGGTGATGTGACATGCCTGCCTTGTGATGATTTCACATTGTGATCTTGTTTGCTGTTCATTGCTCCAGTCTTTCAGATGGGCACTCTCCCAGGCATATGCCCCACCTGCACGTCACATGTAGTGTGGTAAGTTTTTTGACTTGTCGGCATCATTTCCTCTAGGTGTTGGTTTAGGCCAAATAGTGATTTGCCACCTTCTTGTCCTACTCAACCCTCCGTCTACATCCATTCTCATGGTGAGACCTTTCACTGGCTGTGGGTGCCTCGGATGGCACTAGCAGCACACTTAACAATCTGGACCTGCCCCATGCTCTGATCTTTCACATCCACTTATATGTAGTTGAAATGTAGCGTATACTATGCATAGCATTGTTATGGCACGATATGGATGTCAGCATTGGTAATGTGTACAGCTGATGTTGGGGAATGTGTGGAGATTGGATTGCCCTGATTGTCGTAGCAGTGTCCTATTTCCTCCTCTGACTGTGCAGGTGTATTTCAGTGACCAGTTACATGTGTCCTCCCCCTCAATGCTGTTGTCTGAGCAGTATGACATTTGGGATGTTGCATTGTGACCCAGGCACAGGATGGACCCTGGCATATGCTGCATGGGTGTGACCTTAGTGATGTGTAGCTCCTAATGTTGATGACATTGGCTGATGTTTGCGGCAACTATGGGCATTCACAATTGACAGGACTGGAACATTTGTCTTGTTTCAGGGGATTGTTAAAGTTGTCATCCTCAACCCACTAATTTAGGTGTGTATGATCCATGGGGACGTACCTGCCATTGGCTACTTGAGATGCACACACAGCGGAGGTGGTAGTGGTAACTGTTGTCACTGTTACATTCCAGTTGTCGGTATGGCTAGAGGTTGTTAATTGGGCCCTAGTTAATGTAGGGAGTATAGTGCCTGACGTGTGACAGGATGTCAGTTTGTCGTTGTGCCCTTCCCTCCTGGCATGGCTTTACCTTTGCTACATCGTTGGCATGGCAGCATACCCCCATGGAACTGTTGTTGGTGTTGTGTTATGGTGTGCCCCAGCTTCTCTCTGTATAGGCCATGCCCCCATGCCGTACCCCTTTACCCATGCCAATCCATGTATATGATGACTTACATGCATTTTCTAGTCAGTATCCCCCCCAGTTGTAGTTGACATTAGTGCATTTTAATTCCCCATGCGACTTACCCTGAATGTGTGTTGTCTCCTGGAAGTCTGCGCTGTCCTGTCCTTGAATCCCTGTGACGATCTCCTCAGGGATGACGGCTGTGACCATCTCCTCCACGTGGTCCAGGGGCTCCTGGTGTGCTGGACTCCCACCTCCAGTCTGCAGTGCTGCCTTCCTGTTCCTGGCCATCTTTTCCTTTGTCCTGCACTTGCAGTCATGCCAGCGTTTCTTGCACTCGAAGACTGTTCAGCGTACGTCTGCCACACTGTTAATCTTGTCAACAATTTGTTGTCATATTGCCTCTCTCCTACTGTTTGGCAACTTTGAGGGGACAAACAGTTGGTGCTGGTGTTCCGTCACCTCTTTCACCAGGATTTCCTGCTCCTCTGCACTGAAGAAACACTTTCTTTTCTTCTTCTCCCTGTCCTGGTTCTTGTGTGGGTCATCCTGGCTGGGCCCTGGTCTGTTTTCATCTTCTTGGGGTCTGTACAGGCATCTGGGCTCCATTTTGGCTCTTCCATGCTGAAATGGCTATGTTTGTGGGGAATTTTGACGCCATTGCATCAAAAAACGTGGCATATCCGGTTTGCGGTGTCGTAAATCGACCCACAGTCATTTCCGCTCTGTTAACGTAATTTTCCTTTACGACGTGATGCTGCGGTGTGCGTCCAAAAAAATGACTTACACCTGTGGTTTGTGCCGCCGTGCGTCAAAGTATAAATTTGACGCCCGCACGGCGCACCAAAATGGCGTTAGCCGGCAGTAATATTTTTGACGCAAAACTGCGCGGGTGCAGTTTTGCATCAAAAAGTATAAATATGGGCCTTAGTCTTTCTGTGCGTAATTACGCACCATAGGAATCAAGAGGCAGTCACTTTTAAAAATGTAGTAAAAATCGTACAGTTGAGTTACCAGTCTCTTCTGTTGCAGGGTGGCCACAGTGATTGGTGGGCACACTGTGCCAGCTGGAGAGCCTCAATCGGTTTGCGGTTCCGATGGGAGCAGTGTTGGAAAGTCTCTTGACACAGGCAAAGGGCCACATTGAGGGGCCACTTGGAAAAGGAGCTGGTTTGCAGTTTAAAAGATGGTGCCTGTGGGTTCCTTTGGGCTGTTGAGGTCACACGGGGTTGGGGAGGCGGGGCACACAGCAGAGCCCACAATGCAAAGCTCAGGGCGGCCAGGTGAAGGGCATCTTGGATGCTGTGCCCAGAGGGACCCTTTGGAGCTGGAGGTTAGTCTTATTCTTTGGGCCTTGCAGGAAGTTGTGGGTGCTCTGGTGGGAGGTCCAGGGTGCCACTGAAGTTCCTTGACTGGGGCTTTCTCCTGGTCCAGTTGCAGCTTTGGGGGAGCTGTTTTGAGGTTGTCCAATGTGTACTGACCACTACCGGGGATATTGGCACAACTCGGCCACGGGAGGGCGCTGCACCACCAAAGTTGGCACACTTGCAGGTCTCGTTTGGACTGTTGTTGGTGTGTTGTCGGGTCCGGCTGTGACTTTTGGTTTAGGAGATATCGTCCAGTCAGTGAGGTAACCCTCACCGGTTCAATGGTTCCTTGCAGGTTCATTTGGTTTCTTGAGTGGTGCCTCCACTCAAGAGGGAGATCTCAGGCTTTTTGTGAAGCCTGGAGGTTCTCAAGGTCTTTTGAGGCAGTCCAGTGGTCAGCTCCTCCACAGTGGCGATTGTTGGGACTCTGGTGAAGAAAGTAGGGGTCTTGGAGCCTCTTCTGGTGCAGCAAGTCCTCTGTTCTCATCCTGTCGGGTTCTTCTGTGCTGTCTTCTTTTCTTCCAGATGAATCTAAAATCTTGGTTTAGGGGAGCCCACTAAAGTCTGAATTTAATGGGCTTTTTAGGGGGAACCTGGTAGTGTCCAATGGGACACTTACCCTTGGGTGGCTACACCCACTATAGTGACCACTTTCTGTGGGAAGGGTCACTTCCCTAAACCTCATTGGATATTTTCCTGCCATCCAACATGGAGGAAAATTAAATGTGGGCCCACTTCACCTGTAAGCCTCTAGGGGTGGTGCATACTCAGTGAGAACCCCCTACCCTTCTGTGGTTTCCCACGTTTGCTCCTGCCAAAAGTGGGGGTTGACAAAGGGGGAAGCTATCTGCTGCCAGCAGCAGGCCTGGGGGCTCGAGTTTCAAGGGTGGTAGCCCTTTGAAGCTCACTGCCAGGAGAGTGCACTTTCCTGATGGAAGGAGTGTTACCTCATTCACCCTGGAAGGGCATTGTTTTACAAACCAGAGAGCCATGGCTCTCCCCAGGTTTGAATATTGGCCTTTTGGAAGTGGCAGGCAGGATGAAACCAGTCAGCAACTATGCCAGTTAGGTCAGGTTTTGCAGGGGCCACCTCTTAGGTGCCCCTGGGTACTTTTGGGGTTAAATCCAATACTAGTACCAGTTTGGATTTAATATTCTGACTTGTTTGCTACCAAACAACCCAGGGTACAGAGTGGCCATCATGTAACTGGGAAACTCGTGTTTGACCAGTGTCAAGTACATGTTCTTAAAGCTCTGTTTACTCACTATGTCCCAGGTTCAACAAGAACACAGTGGGGGCATAGTTCTCCTGCAACTATGCCCTCGCATATAGTATGGTGCACACTGCCCTAGGGCTGCGAGGCATATTAGAGGGGTGACCTATCCATAACATATGCAGTGTAGAGTGGACAGGACACACAGAGAGTGTGCCATATCCTGTTTGTCTTTTTAGGGTTGCCCCAGCACACTCAGCCTACACTGGCAGTGTTGGGTGCATCTGGGTGCAGGGCCCTAGTGGGTGGCACAATCAGTGCTGCTGCTCTCAGGGGCTTACTTATACTATACCATGCTCTGGGTACTGGGGTACCCATTTACTAGGGTATTACAGTAATATGTAAGAGTGTATCCAATTGTGCCAAGCATCACAACATATTTAGGGAAACAGATCTGACCCAGGGAACCTGGTTTGCAGGGGCTCTGGGCACTACCGACTTCTAGGACACGTCAACATCCGGCAAAAAGTGGGGACTTTTACCATGCAAAAAGTGACTTCCTCTCACAAAGAGCACAGCACCACTCAACATTCCAATGTTGCTAAAACATCAGGCACGTTCCCCTGGAAGCCCCATTCCCTCACACTCACTCTGTGTCCTCTGATGCTCCTGGCATATTGATGGTAAAGTACTACTATAGTTTCAGAATCTGTAGGCATCTTCACCAAGACGTTCCATTTGTCAGTGTACAGATGATCAATAGGGACACAGGCCACATCTTCTGTGAAGCCTTCTGCATGCACCCTGTATGGTGTTGACAGGCTGGTGGTGCAATCTTGGCTATTTTGACCACGGCGGAACCGCCGCGGACGCACCACCAGGGCCGGTGGTTTCCCGCCACATTTGCCCCGGCGGTGATAATCCGCCTGGGCAGCGCTGCTTGCAGTGCTGCCCAGTGGATTACGAGTCCCCGACCGCCAGCCTTTTCATGGCGGTTTGAACCACCAGGAAAGGCTGGCGGTACGGGGAGTCATGGGGCGCCTCGGGGCCCCTGCACTGCCCATGCCACTGGCATGGGCAATGCAGGGGCCCCCTGACAGGGCCCCATGCAGCTTTTCACTGTCTGCTATGCAGACAGTGAAAAGCGCAACAGGTGCAGCTCCTGTGTTGCTGCCGAGATCCCCGCTGGGCCGGCGGGTGGAAACCAGGTTTCCGCCCGCTGGGCCAGCGGGGATCTCATAATGACCGCGGCGGGAGTGCGGCTGCATTGGCGGCCGCCCGGCGGTCAGATCTTGGCGGGCGGCTGTCGCCGCCCGCCAAGGTCATAATGAGGACCTATATGTCTAAATATCCTAATTGAAATACTGTAAATACAAAAGAATCATACAGGACATAGGGCCAGATGTAGCAAAGGTTTTTACCCATTCTGTGTCTATGGGAAAAAGTGTTTGTACATATGGCCCATAATGTAGACGTAAGTATATTGTTTTTTTGTTGACAATACTATAGATGTAAAAACACATAGCACAATAAATATTATAGTGGACAACATAATTTGTATTATTTGTTTTTTACATGTAAAAATTTATTTTAACTTAGATATTTACTTTATGTTAATTTTTCTTTATGATAATTATTTGGGGTTGCTGGTTATTTTAGGGGTTGCTAGTTATTTTAGGTGTATAGTAATTTATGAAGAAATATTTAAATGTATAGTCATTTGTGGCATGTATTTTTATTGTTTATTTTCAGTTAATTAAATATCCTTTTGTGTTAAATTTATAAATTATATTTTTATTTCATTAGATGTTTTAAATGTGTACCATTTTATTTGATGGGTCATGTTGTTTGTTTGGGGATTGGTTGATTGTTAATGTTTTTAAAAAAAATATTTTAATTAATTTAGTATTAGTAACTTTTACATTGGATTTATATTTTAAATGGCAATAAGTTACATTTATTGATTTATTTTATGAAGTATAATATAAACTATTGGGACTAGTAAAAATAATTTTTTTAATTTCCTTATATTTTCATCAATGGGTTGTGGGTTTTATTGGTAGAACGCGCGAGTACTTTTATTTTTTAGAATGATTCATTTTCATTTATTGCCAGATTAAATTGTAATTAATGAATTTTAAAATATTGCCTGTGGTATTTTTAAAAAGGTAATATTAAAAATGTTTAATTCAGAATTACATTTTTAAAAAAAATACTAAATAGAATAATAACGGAAATGGAAAAAGATACTGCAGTTTAGTAATAGTTTGCAGGTTTTTTTTATTCAAATTTAATATAAATATGAATCCCTATAATATATTAAACATTAAAATTGTAATGTAAAATATTTGTTGATAGTAAAATATAATGAAATAATTATTTAATGTGTATTAAATGTAAATTCCTCAACATATGCACTTTCTCCAACATTCCTGTGATCGGAGGGAGAATATTAAATCTGATCCCAAACAAAATATGAATTCTCTCCAATATGAGTAGGATAAGAATTAGAATAATAAATCACACCACCCATTGTATACACTTTGAGCATTGTGACAGTGGAGTTAGATTAGTAGTTTCAACCTTTACCAATTTTTCTCAATATCTTTTGGATTGCAGTTAGAATAATAAACTTGAGCCTTTCCAATATATACCCTTTGCCTAATGTTTGTCACACTGGAATTATGTTTTTAAAATATTTATAGGATTAGAATTCTGTATCTTAAATATTCTTTTAACCTTTTTAAATTTTCATTTAATCAACTGCAACCAACTGTGCAGCAGTGCTAACAATGGTCACAGTACATTTCATTGTCATATAAGTATCATTTCACATGAGACAAGTACCATTCACTATATTATTGACATAGAATATGGGTATGTCCATCAGAAGACAGATACAGGAGTATTAGTGGCACAGCTACACCACGGTGTCAGTACTCTTGTCACTTAATTGGACAGCATTTAATTGGACACCTGCAGGTTTCAAGAATTTGTTATACAAAGCCACCCAAGTGTCCAGGCCACCCTGAAGTTTTTCATCCCCCCTACTGCACTTTATATGCAGCTCCTCCCACTCAACTACATACTTGGACCAGGGTTCCTCCCATGGGGCTCTCTTCTTCATCCAGGTGATAGCCACCCGCATCCTGGCCAACAGTAATGCCAGTGATGGAAACTTTAAGCTATTTTGCAACCTTGGGCCTGCAATTGTTCCCCAGAAGACAGAATTGATGAATAATGGTACCCTGCAGATCCATGGTTTAAGCAAGTTTCTCAACCACCAGGGTCCAAAAGACTCGCACTGGTGGACATTCTCAGGCCATATGCATGCAATCTGACCAGAGAAGCTGCACAGAGAGCAGGCAGATGATTGATTCCAGGATTAGCGGCTTAAGCTAGGGGCATCAAATAGGTATGGTGGAGAAAGTTAAAATGTATCAACTTAAAGCAATCATTTGCTAGAGACTGTCCTCAACAGGGCACAGACTTGGGCCCAGTCCACATCCAAGAGATGGTCTCCCAGATCAGAATCCTATGCCTGCCGGGCTTGCAGAGGAGGATGAGTGAAATCCACCTTCATGGGTTTATACATCAATGAAACTAAGTGCCTTCCTTATCCATAGACCAACATAGCCCCCATCATGCTGGACACCACTCGTGCTACAGGGAGTGTTGTCCAGGCGTGCCTAGTGATCTCTCTCAGGCCTGCATAAGTAAGTGACCACACACCACCCAAAATCAGCCTGCGCATCCTTGAAAGAGATAAAGTGCTCATTAAGATATAGATCTCCAAGCACATCACAGCCCCCATCACGCCATGCCTGAATGGACATATTGGCTTCCATACACAGAAAGGAGCAAGTCACTTTCAATGGTTCCCAGTGAAAGGGTGCCCTCTTAAGCACCACTGTGCCCTGCCTCTGCCACACACATGTAGTCTGTCGAACCATATATGGAAGATCTGTTGAAATACCACACCCCGCCATCAGCCATGCTGGATGCTCAACCCCCTCTACCAAACCCAGCAGTAACTCTTTCTCCCAGTTGCTTCCTTCAGCTATCCATCTGGCAGCATGGTGCATATGGGTTGCAAAATAGTAGTAATCCAGCTGGGCCACGTTTGTCCTCCTCATAGATCCTCATCAAAGTGACTTGGGCCACCTTTCTCCATTTACCCGCCAAGAGAAGGGAGGATGGAATGGAATTCAACTTCCTGAACATGCTAGAAGGCATGGGGCACAGGGAATTCTGAATGGTGTAAAGAAAGAAGGGGAGAAGCGCCATCTTAGGGACAGAAATTCCATCCACAAACAGTAGTGGCAGAGTGCTCCAGAATTCCACAGCAGAGCAACAAGTTCATCACCCTTCCAATGTTGTGCTGCAACTGTTTTGTCTTCATATGAGTAACCATCATGCCCAAGTACCGAAAATGGTCAAGTTCCCACCACAGCCCAATATCAGAGAGGCGGCCCACCATAACTCCCACTAATGCCACAGATGGAAACAGTAATTGTTTCTTTCTATAAATTTTCAGGCCGGACACTTCTCCGAACTAGTCCAAGAGTGGTAGCAATTTTTTGGGGGCCCTGAGCTAGAACAGAGCATTGTCTGAGTACATTGACAACAAGTGCCATGGCCCACCCAGCCCTATGTCCCATTCGTACATTACCTGTTGGGCTCAAATTGCCAAGGCCACTAATGTCAGAGCAAACAATAGGGGAGACGGGGTAACCCTGCTGAATCCATCCCCTAATTCCCAGCTGTCATACCGGCACCACCCCACCCAGACCCTGCCGCCAGGACATGTGTAGAGTAAACGGACCCATGCCCGAAATGGAGGACCAAAACCCAGGAACCACAAGACTTCAAGCAGCAACCCCCATTACATAGCATCAAAAGCTTTTTCTATGTCAATCGAGACCAACGTCAATTCCCCGCCCCTCCACCTCATGCAGTACATGCATAACATTACTGAGTTGCATACCGGGATGAAACCACACTGGTCTTCGTGCACCAAGCCCCTCATTATAGAGCTCAGGCAGTTGGCCAGGAATTTACATAAAATATTTACATCCAAGTTAGTCATTGTGAGCAGTCTTTATGCCACTGGGTCCATCCTGTCTCCACCGGCTTTGGCAACATACAGATATCCCCTTCCCTCATGGTCAGAGGCAGAACCCCTGTTTTTCTGGCCTCTAAGAACACCTCAAGAAAAAATTTAGGCATATTTTAATAATTCCCAGTGTTTAAAAAAAATAAATTAAAATGATTCATGCATATTACCTAAAATAGATTATTTGCTTAGATATGAAATTATTTTATCATGATAAAAATACTAAATACGTACAACTATTTTAATTGAAACCTCATCCAAAAATATAAAATGTATTAAACTGATTTGAAAGTTTCTTTTCTCAATAATCTAAATACTATCTTTTTTTAAATGGTGTTGTGGTTTTTTTCTCTAAGTCTACTTATTTATTTGAATACTATATTTGTGTAGTCTTTTTTTATTTAAGTAAATATTTTTGTTATTTCTATATTTGTACTGGTGATATTTTGCTTGTCAATATTTTCTGTCTTTTAAGTTTTAAACAGAGAATACTGCATCAAGGTTTTTGACATGATATTTTGTGTCACTATATTTTTTGTAGTCAATAATTGAACATACTACCCCCTATGTACTGTTTTTTAATATATGGGTTTACTGATCTACCACTAAATCACCTATAATCTATTCACTATCCTTTGCTTGAATCACCCACCTTCCATAAGAATTCAACCCTTTTTTCTCACTCAAATCACACAATTAAAAGAGTATTGATTTTTGATGCACATAATCATGAGACTTCAGCAAACCTTTTTTATAGCCCACTTAATCTATCATATAGCCTCTTATGTAAACAAGATCTCTATTTTTTCCCAAATGGTCTGAACTGGTCTGTATCCTCATCTCCTCTGCCTCTAATTAGACCATATTCATTGATTTTTTTCATCTTTTTTAATTCTATTTGCTTTAAATAGCTTAACCTGTTCAGTATAGTGCTCCAATGCCCTTGAAGTTTAGTCAACACTCTGTAAGACTATAAACAAAAATAAATGCAGATCTTGTTCTATGATCAAGATGACAATCTTCATTTAGCTATGGCATCTTCGGGACTTGCACTCCTTTAACATAAAATCTGGGGGATCCTCATAATCATTTTGTTAATGATTAACCTGGTTCCTGGGGAAGGGGGATATGTAGCCAGCAAGGCTCTAAGTAGGCCACACTGTAGTGTTGCTTCTTCAGCAGTACTCATATTGCCCACAATCCTGCAAGCAGAGGTGCCATCCAATGGGAAAATAGAGCTCTTGTTTACCCGACTACAGTAGTTGATGTGGAGAAAAGATATGCAGTGTTGGTGTATGGAGTGGCAGCAGAAAATAATTCCTCTGCCTTCTCTGGATGTGTGTGTGGATGGGATTGGACAAGATGACACTGGCAGTTCATTGTAGTGGCACATTACAAAACTGGAGCACATTTCTAAGCCTCTGGGCCTGGTGATGAAATGTACAGCCCAACTTCAGAGCTGCCACCCAGGGGCTTGAGGAGTCTGAGTGCAGCAACAGCCAGTAAGAGGTTTTGACCAGTAACACAGCAAGTGTACAGGCTTCAGTGAAGGAGTTGACAGCAGGGTTGTGCAGACTTGGGGCATAGATGAATGGAGCTGTCACAAGGCGGGTGTACCATTGTCATGAGAACCTTTGGACACGAGTTGGCTCCCCCTGTTTTTAACTTAATTTCTTCTTTCATATTTTATATCTTTAAGCTTCACTGCTTTTAACTGCTACATTTTATACACATTTCTTGTGTGAATTTTTTCTAGAAATATGTGGTATGTGGCGGTTGTTTAGATAGCCTTTGTATGACATGTAATCAGTACTATCTGTTCAAGGCTAGGAACACTGTACACAATATCCTGGTTCTTGTGTGGCTTGTTTAGGAAACAGCTTCTAACATGTGGACACAGCATTGCATCAGAGCTGTGCTTCCAACACATTATGGCTGTATTATATAAATGGTCCACTAACCTGGAAGGGGCAGAGGGCATTGTAGCTTGACCATCCTGAGATGAATGCTGTGTTCGACATGCATCTCTGCTGGCACTAACCTCCCAGCTCCCGACAGGTTTGCCATCTTCCTCAAAGGCCGACTCCTGACACTTTCTCCAGGTATGGGGCTAAGGATACTCCTTTAGATCAGAACAGGCAGAAGGGTTCACTATCTATGCTCTCAGTATAGTTGAAGGGTTAGGTAGGAACCTCTACCACCTCTAGATTGTCTAGAACTCCATTCACCTTTGTTAGACCTGTCAGCTCTTGCCGTGGTTTCCCCTGTATTTTAGCTTCTGACCTTCTGTTTTTGATCTTTTGAATTCCATTTTGGTGGCTTTAGGACTCGGGGCACTTTACCACTGATGACCAGTGCTAAAGTGCCAGTTCTCCCTGTCTAAATTGTACTTGTGACTGGTTTACCCCTGCCTGGCATATCTGATTTACAAGTAACCCCCTTGTAAAGTGCACTATGTGTGCCTGGGGCCTGTAAATCAAATGCTACTAGTGGGTCTGCAGCTCTGATTGTACCAACCTCACGTTTCAGACCTGCCACTGCAGTGTCTGTGTGTGCAGTTTTAAACTGCCATTTCGACATGACAAGTGCATATACTTGCCTGGCCCAAACCTTCCCTTTTACTACATATACGTCACCCCTAAAGTAGGCCCAAGGCAGCCCTATGGGCAGGGGCAGTCTATTTAAATGATTGGACATGTACTGTTGTGTTTTACATGTACTGATAGTGAGATACTGCTAAATTTGCTTCTCACTGTTGCAAGGACTATTTCTAGTTATTTTCCATTGGGGGCAGATAGAGTTATGGAGTTTGGGGTCTCTGAGCTCACAATCTAAAAATACATCTTTTGGTGAAGTTAGTTTTTGAACTGTGAGTATGAAATTGCCACTTTTAGAAAGTGGGCATGTACTTGCTTAACAATTCTGTGCCTCTGCCTGTCTGACAGTTGGGCTGTTTGTGCATTCACTTTAGACAGTTACACAAAGGGAACTGAGGTGTTCCCTGCATTTCCTAATGGGTCTTCCTGACCTAGAATGGTGGGAGGGGCTGACACTTGCACCTGAATAGGGATGTGCCCGTCTTCACACAAAGCAGTCCCCAACCCCCTGGAGTGTGTCTGGGACCAGGGCAGGGAAAGGCAGGATCTTGTTTACTACAAAGACATATTTTTGAAGTTTGTCTACTGCAGAGACAGAAAAGGGCATAAGTATTAGACCTCTGACAACACATAGTTAGAATCCTTCTGGACAGAGGAAATTCTGACAGGAAGAAGAGCTGGATGCTGTAGGTTGGGCTACCACTCTTCCTCTTGCTTTGTTGTGCTGACCTGCATCTTGATGCTGGATGTGGCTTCTACATCCTGATTCCAAAGCTTCTCCAAGGTCTTGGAGTGAGCTTGCCTTCTATTAGGAAGTATCAGGGACAGCAAAGACTTCACCTGCCAGTACCTGGTCTCTCTTGCTGAGGGTCCTGATTTGCCAAGTATTACCAAATCCAGTTCCTGGGCTTTTGGGAGTGAGTTCTGGTGCAAAAAGAAAGAAACAAGTGCTTGACTTCCAGAACAACTACAGAACAGGTGACACACTCTGCCTCTGCGCTCCTGTCTGCACCAGAGCCATGGCCCTCGTTGGTTGCAATGATCGCGACCTACATTGCTGGCCCACCACCACCTCAGTGCCTCTGAAGTCCCACCATAACGTGAGTCCAGAGTGCTGTGTCACCGATGTCCATGGCACCAGACTCCGGGGGTTATTACAACTTTGGAGGAGGTGTTAATCCGTCCCAAAAGTGGTGGTAAAATGACGGATATACCACCAGCCGTATTACGAGTCCATTATATCCTATGGAACTCGTAATACGGCTGGTGGTATATCCGTCACTTTACCGTCACTTTTGAGACGGATTAACACCTCCTCCAAAGTTGTAATAACCCCCTCCGACTCTGCTGCAGCACCTGTGGCCCCGTGAAGTGGTTGTGACACTGTAAAGTCGATGCCTCACATCTTGACTTGCTGGATTTATCAACCCCACCATGTCGTAAGAAACCCAAACCATACCGCCAATGGCGCATCACCTCTGCAACTGTAAAGAAGCAACACCTTACCTCCCCTGCCTAGCAAAAAGAAACCCATGCCTCACCTCCCCAGTGGCAGCAAGGAACCAATGCTGCACCCGCTCCAGTGATGCCTCAACTCCATGCAATGTCGTTTGTTCCTCATTGTTTTCCAAGGAAAAGTAACTGGGGTCTAGACAACCCCATGGAGGCTGTGGTCTCTCGTGAGCAGCACCAGACTGTTGGAAGCGACTCTGTCAAGCTGTTTTGATAACCCTGGTTGGAGCTATTGTGTTTCTAAGCACTATATTACATTTAATCTATGGAAATGTGTATCTTTACTGTATGTTGGATTTTTTTTTTATGGTCTTGTTTTACTCAGGAAAATGTTGGCTATTTTCCTAAACTGGTGTGGTATACTTTTATGGTATTTTCACTTTGTTACTGTGTGTGTGTGTGTACTAATACTTTACACATTTCCTCCTCGATAAGCCTAATTACTTGAGCCAAACTACCAAGGGGGTGATCAGGGGTTATCTTATCTGTGTGACTCCCTTACCCTGACTACAGTCAGGGTCCCTTGTTGGGCAGGGTTCAAACCACTGCCAGCTAGAGATCCCATTTCTAACCTCCATGGTTGGATTATTCATTATCTTTGCCATGTTATGTTCGTAATGCTGATAACTTTGTTTTGTTTCATCTGCCTAGATATCATGGCTCATTCTCTCTATGAAAGATTGCAATTGTTTCAATAGATGTATTGAAAACTATTTCATATATCTCTTGTGTTTTCGCCTCAGCGTGCATGAGTAATCTACTGAAAAGGTGTAATCTGTTTCCATGACTTACCTGGGAAGTCAGACTATCATTTTCAAGTTGCTGTAATCACCCTCCACCCCGGTAGGTTCAGGGGTTTGGGTAGGGCACTGTGAGATAGCCAGGAATCGGGCCATGTTTCTGATGGTGTGAATGGACTTAGGGCCATATTTATACTCTGTTTGCGCCGGATTTGCGTTGTTTTTTTTTACGCAAATCCGACGCAAAGCTAACTCCATATTGATACTTTGGCGTTAGACCCGTCTAGCGCCAAAGATCTTGGAGTTTGCGTCATTTTTTAGCGTGGACACCTACCTTGCGTTAATGATATGCAAGGTATGCGTGCCCTTCTAAAAAATGACTCCAAGGCATGTGCGCCTTATTTAAACTCCCATGCAAAAATGACGCACAGGAGTGGGCGGCCCTTAAAAAATGACGTCCAGCCGCTTTTGCGTTATTTTTTAACACCTGGTCAGGGCAGGCGTTAAGGGACCTGTGGGCTCGGAAGGAGCCCAGAGGTGCCATCCCATGCCCCCAGGGACACCCCCTGCCACCCTTGCCCACCCCAGGAGGACGCCCAAGGATGGAGGGACCCATCCCAGGGAACTTAAGGTAAGTTCAGGTAAGTATTTTTTTTTTTTTTAAATGGTGGCATAGGGGGGCCTGATTTGTGCCCCCCTACATGCCACTATGCCCAATGACCATGCTCAGGGGACATAAGTCCCCTTGAAATGAGGTTTCAATAATACAAAGACTTAAAAAAAAACAAAGAATGCATATCTGTTGCGACAAACCTTTCAACCATTAACAGGAAGTCCACAGTAATCAACAATAACTGGTGGACCGTAAACATATGTAAAAAAAACATTTGTTTATCTGCAGATTCACCAGCTTGAGAACTATTCTTACAATATTTATAATGTGCAAAATATCTGCATAACTGTACACATAAGTCCCCTGGGCATGGCCATTGGGCAAGGGGGCATGACTCCTGTCTGTGCTAAGACAGGAGTCATTTCAATGGGGGTTGGGAGTCAAAAAAAATGGCGCAAATCGGGTTGAGGCCAATATTTTGCCTCAGACCTGACTTGCCTCATTTTTTGACGCCCAAGCTCCATTTTCCCCTACGCCGGCGCTGCCAGGTGTGGGTAATTTTTTTTTACGCACACCAGTCAGCTGCGCCGGCTAACGTCATTCAATAAATAAGGTGCCCGCATGGTGCTTTGGAATGGCGTTAGCCGGTGTTAACATTTTTGACGCACAACTGCGTTGGCGCAGTTGTGCGTCAAAAAGTATAAATATGGCCCTTAGTCTCTCACATTCTGAAGTTCTGTTGTCCTAATACACAGTCCTATCATTTTAGTAGAAACTATGTAACAACATCTATCCAGCAGGCAAAAGACCTTACATTCCAGGCATTACAGATGCATTTTCAGTGGTGTCCTCACAGAGCTTAATGAATATACTTAGGGCCATATGTACCAACGCATTTTTCAATAGACACAGAATGGGTAAAACCCTTTGATACATGTAGGAAAGTACCATCTTGCCTGGCATGTTACCCCCATTTTTCACTGTATATATGTTGTTTTAGTTGTATGTGTCACTGGGACCCTGCCAGCCAGGGCCCCAGTGCTCATAAGTGTGCCTGAATGTGTTACCTGTGTTCTGACTAACTGTCTCACTGAGGCTCATCTAATCAGAACCTCAGTGGTTATGCTCTCTCATTTCTTTCAAATTGTCACTAACAGGCTAGTGACCAATTTTACCAATTTACATTGGCATACTGGAACACCCTTATAATTCCCTAGTATATGGTACTGAGGTACTGAGGTACCCATGGCATTGGGGTTCCAGGAGATCCCTCTGGGCTGCAGCATTTCTTTTGCCACCCATAGGGAGCTCTGACAATTCTTACACAGGCCTGCCACTGCAGCCTGAGTGAAATAACGTCCACGTTATTTCACAGCCATTTTACACTGCACTTAAGTAACTTATAAGTCACCTATATGTCTAACCTTTACCTGGTAAAGGTTGGGTGCTAAGTTACTTAGTGTGTGGGCACCCTGGCACTAGCCAAGGTGCCCTCACATTGTTCAGGGCCAATTCCCCAGACTTTGTGAGTGCGGGGACACCATTACACGCGTGCACTACATATAGGTCACTACCTATATGTAGCTTCACAATGGTAACTCCGAATATGGCCATGTAACATGTCTAAGATCATGGAATTGCCCCCTCTATGCCATCCTGGCATTGTTGGTGCAATCACATGATCCCACGGGTCTCTAGCACAGACCCTGGCACTGCCAAACTGCCTTTCCCGGGCTTTCACTGCAGCTGCTGTTGCTGCCAACCCCTCAGACAGGTTTCTGCCCTCCTGGGGTCCAGCCAGGCCTGGCCCAGGAAGGCAGAACAAAGGACTTCCTCAGAGAGAGGGTGTTACACTCTCTCCCTTTGGAAAATTGTGTTAGGGCTGGGGAGGAGTAGCCTCCCCCAGCCTCTGGAAATGCTTTCATGGGCACAGATGGTGCCCATTTTTGCATAAGCCAGTCTACACCGGTTCAGGGACCCCTCAGCCCTGCTCTGGGGCGAAACTGGACAAAGGATAGGGGAGTGACCACTCCCCTGACCTGCACCTCCCCTGGGAGGTGCCCAGAGCTCCTCCAGTGTGCTCCAGACCTCTGCCATCTTGGAAACAGAGGTGCTGCTGGCACACTGGACTGCTCTGAGTGGCCAGTGCCAGCAGGTGACGTCAGAGACTCCTTCTGATAGGCTCTTCAGGTGTTGCTAGCCTATCCTCTGTCCTAAGTAGCCAAACCCTCTTTTCTGCCTATTTAGGGTCTCTGTCTTTGGGGATTCCTTAGATAATGAATGCAAGAGCTCATCCGAGTTCCTCTGCATCTCTCTCTTCACCTTCTGCCAAGGAATCGACTGCTGACCGCACTGGAAGCCTGCAAAACTGCAACAAAGTAGCAAAGACGACTACTGCAACTCTGTAACGCTGATCCTGCCGCCTTCTCGACTGCTTTCCTGGTGGTGCATGCTGTGGGGGTAGTCTGCCTCCTCTCTGCACTAGAAGCTCCGAAGAAATCTCCCGTGGGTCGACGGAATCATCCCCCTGCAACCGCAGGCACCAAAGAACTGCATCACCTGTACCCTGGGTCTCCTCTCAGCACGACGAGCGAGGTCCCTTGAATCCAGCAACTCTGGCCAAGTGACTCCCACAGTCCAGTGACTCTTCAGTCCAAGTTTGGTGGAGGTAAGTCCTTGCCTCCCCACGCCAGACTGCATTGCTGGGAACCATGACTTTTGCAGCTACTCCGGCCTCCGTGCACTTCCGGCAGAAATCCTTTGTCCACAGTCCAGCCTGGGTCCACGGCACTCTAACCTGCATTGCACGACCTCCTAAGTTGTCCTCCGGCGACGTGGGACTCCTTTGTGCGACTCCGGGTGAGCACTGTTTCACTCCACTTTGTAGTGCCTGTTCTGGCACTTCTGCGGGTGCTGCCTGCTTCTGAGAGGGCTCCTTGTCTTGCTCGATGCCCCCTCTGTCCCCAGACGCAATTGGCGACATCCTGATGCCTCCTGGGCCACAGCAGCATCCAAAAACCCTAACCACACGATTTGCAGCTAGCAAGGCTTGTTGGCGGTCTTTCTTCAGGAAAACACTTCTGTACAACTCTCCACGGCGTGTGGGATTTGTCCTCCAAAGGGGAAGTTCCTAGCCCTTGTCGTTCCTGCAGAATCTTCAGCTTCTACTGTCCAGTAGCAGTTTCTTTGCACCCACAGCTGGCATTTCCTGGGCATCTGCCCATCTCCGACTTGCTTGTGACTTTTGGGCTTGATCCCCTTGTTCCACAGGTACCCTCGTTTGGAAATCCATCGTTGTTGCATTGCTGATTTGTGTCTTTCCTGCAGAATTCCCCTATCACGACTTCTATGTCCTTTGGGGAACTTTAGTGCACTTTGTACTCACTTTTCAGAGTCTTGGGGTGGGCTATTTTTCTAACCCTAACTGTTTTCTTACAGTCCCAGCGACCCTCTACAAGGTCACATAGGTTTGGGGTCCATTCGTAGTTCGCATTCCACTTTTGGAGTATATGGTTTGTGTTGCCCCTATCCCTATGTGTCCCCATTGCATCCTATTGTAACTATACATTATTTGCACTATTTTCTAATACTATTACTGCATATTTTGGTATTGTATACATATATCTTGTGTATATTTGCTATCCTCATACTGAGGGTACTCACTGAGATACTTTTGGCATATTGTCATAAAAATAAAGTACCTTTATTTTTAGTATATCTGTGTATTGTGTTTTCTTATGATATTGTGCATATGACACTAGTGGTACTGTAGGATCTTCACTCGTCTCCTAGTTCAGCCTAAACTGCTCTGCTAAGCTACCATTATCTATCAGCCTAAGCTGCTAGACACCCTATACACTAATAAGGGATAACTGGGCCTGGTGCAAGGTGTAAGTACCCCTTGGTACTCACTACAAACCAGTCAAGCCTCCTACATTGGTTGTGCAGTGGTGGGATAAGTGCTCTGTAACTACTTACCACTTTTGTCATTGTACTTTTCATAAGAGAAAAATATACAAAACAAGTTCAGTGTATGTACACCTAACCAAAAAGTTTTGCATTTCTTTTCTCACTTCTTTTCTAAAGTGCTGAAAAGTACCTCTAACTTTCTAAAAAGTTCTTTAAAAGTTTTAAAAGTTTTTTTTTCTGTCTTTCTAAAAGTTCTGAAAAACGTTTTTCCTTTTTCTATCACTTAAACACTTTCTAAAAATGTCTGGCACAGGCCAAACTGTTGATCTGTCCAAACTTGCTTATGATCACCTTAGCTGGAAAGGAGCAAGGAGTCTCTGCATAGAAAGAGGTTTAAGTGTAAGGAAGAATCCTTCTAGAGAACTGTTCGTGAATATGCTTATTGAACAGGATAAGGCCACAGCTGGCACTCCTGTTGAAAAGTTAGCTGATGGTTCCCACTCTGACTCTGGGGCTCCCCTAGCTAAAGAAGTGGGAGGGAAACTTCCAAGCCTGCCCCCTAGCAAACCACCTAGCATAGCTGGTACTGATGTAGAGTCACACCATACTGATAGTGTTGTCTCACATCACAGTAAGAGTATCCCTTCTCATCATAGTAGAAGTGCTGTTTCTGTTAGTCAAGCTATTAGGGTGCCTTCTGTTAGGGACAGGTCTCCTTCTGTCCTTTCTCATCATACTTCTGTTTCTAGACATGTCCCTCCCGCCCACCCTGATGACAGATTGTTAGAAAGGGAGCTCAATAGATTGAGAGTGGAACAAACCAGACTGAAGCTCAAGAAGCAACAGCTGGATTTGGATAGACAGTCCTTAGAAGTAGAGAAAGAAAGACAGAAGTTGGGCTTAGAAACCCATGGTGGCAGCAGCAGTATTCCCAATAGTCATCCTGCAAAAGAGCATGATTCTAGGAATCTGCACAAGATAGTTCCCCCTTATAAGGAGGGGGATGACATTGACAAGTGGTTTGCTGCACTTGAGAGGGCCTGTGCTGTACAGGATGTCCCTCAAAGGCAGTGGGCTGCTATCCTATGGCTATCATTTAGTGGAAAGGGTAGGGATAGGCTCCTTACTGTGAAAGAAAGTGAAGCCAATGATTTCAAAGTTCTTAAGAATGCACTCCTGGATGGTTATGGCTTAACCACTGAACAGTACAGGATGAAGTTCAGAGAGACCAAAAAGGAGTCTTCACAAGACTGGGTTGATTTTGTTGACCATTCAGTGAAGGCCTTGGAGGGGTGGTTACATGGCAGTAAAGTTACTGATTATGAAAGCCTGTAGTACTTGATCCTGAGAGAGCATATACTTAATAACTGTGTGTCTGATTTGTTGCACCAGTACCTGGTGGACTCTGATCTGACCTCTCCCCAAGAATTGGGAAAGAAGGCAGACAAATGGGTCAGAACAAGGGTGAACAGAAAAGTTCATACAGGGGGTGACAAAGATGGCAACAAGAAGAAGGATGATAAGTCTTCTGACAAGGGTGGGGACAAATCTAAAAATGAGTCTTCATCAGGCCCACAAAAACACTCTGGTGGGGGTGGTGGGCCCAAATCCTCTTCTAATCAAAACAAAGAAAATAAACCATGGTGCTATTTATGTAAAATAAAAGGCCATTGGACAACAGATCCCAGTTGTCCAAAGAAAAGCACCAAGCCTCCTACCACTACAACCCATACTGCTACACCTAGTGTCCCTACTAATAGTAGTGGTGGTGGGAGCAAACCTACTAATAGCCAATCCAAGGGAGTAGCTGGGCTCACTTTTGGTAACTTAGTTGGGGTTGGTCTTGTTAGGGAGACCACAGAGGCTGTGTTAGTCTCTGAGGGGGCTATTGATTTAGCCACCTTAGTTGCTTGTCCCCTTAACATGGATAAGTACAAGCAACTACCCCTAATAAATGGCGTTGAGGTTCAGGCCTACAGGGACACTGGTGCCAGTGTTACAATGGTAATAGAGAAACTGGTCCACCCTGAACAACACCTACTTGGTCACCAGTACCAAGTAACCGATGCTCACGACAACACACTTAGCCACCCCATGGCTGTTGTAAATCTCAACTGGGGGGGGGGGGTACTGGTCCAAAGAAAGTTGTGGTTGCCTCAGATTTACCTGTAGACTGTCTACTAGGAAATGATTTAGAGACATCAGCTTGGTCAGATGTGGAGTTGGAGGCCCATGCAGCAATGCTGGGCATCCCAGGCCATATTTTTGCTTTAACCAGGGCTCAGGCCAAAAAGCAAAAAGGACAGGGTGACTTGGATCCTGGAACAATGGACCAAGTGCTCCCTAAAGCTAGGGCTATTAGAAGTAAAGCACTACCTACTATCCCTCCCTCTACAGTGGATTCTACTTCTGAGGAAGAAGAATTTCCACCCTGTGCAGAACCTACACCAGAGGAGCTGGAAGCAGACACTGCTGAGCTTTTGGGTGAAGGGGGGCCTGCCAGGGAGGAGCTGAGTGTGGCACAGCAAACCTGTCCCACACTAGAGGGTCTAAGACAGCAAGCTGTCAAACAAGCTAATGGGGATGTCAGCGACTCTCACAGAGTTTACTGGGAGGACAACCTCTTGTACACTAAAGCAAGGGATCCTAAACCTGGAACTGCCAGGAGGTTAGTGATCCCTCAGGAGTACAGAAAGTTCCTCCTAACTCTAGCCCACGACATTCCCCTAGCTGGACATTTGGGACAAATGAAAACTTGGGACAGACTTGTTCCCATGTTTCATTGGCCTAGAATGTCAGAGGACACAAAAGAATTTTGCAAGTCCTGTGAAACCTGTCAAGCCAGTGGCAATACAGGTGGCACTCCAAAGGCACCCCTTATCCCACTGCCTGTGGTTGGGGTTCCCTTTGAAAGGGTAGGGGTTGACATAGTTGGCCCCCTTGACCCTCCTACTGCTTCAGGCAATAGGTTTATCTTGGTGGTAGTGGTCCATGCCACAAGATATCCTGAAGCCATTCCTCTAAGGACCACTACAGCACCTGCAGTGGCAAAGGCCCTCCTGGGAATATTTTCCAGGGTGGGCTTCCCAAAAGAGTTGGTATCAGACAGGGGAAGCAATTTCATGTCTGCTTACTTGAAGGCCATGTGGAAGGAGTGTGGTGTGACATACAAGTTTACTACACCCTATCATCCACAAACAAATGGACTGGTGGAGAGATTTAATAAAACTCTCAAAGGCATGATTATGGGACTCCCTGAAAAACTCCGCAGGAGATGGGATATCCTTTTACCATGCCTCCTTTTTGCTTACAGGGAGGTACTCCAGAAAGGAGTGGGCTTCAGCCCCTTTGAACTCCTCTTTGGACACCCTGTGAGAGGTCCTCTAACACTTGTTAAGGAGGGTTGGGAACAACCTTTAAAAGCTCCAAAGCAAGACATAGTGGACTATGTACTTGGCCTCAGATCAAGGATGGCTGAGTACATGAAAAAGGCCAGTAAAAACCTTCAGGCCAGCCAAGAGCTCCAAAAGCAATGGCATGACCAGAAGGCTGTTTTGGTTCAGTACCAACCAGGGCAGAAAGTGTGGGTCTTGGAGCCTGTGGCCCCAAGAGCACTCCAAGATAAATGGAGTGGACCCCACACAATTGTTGAGAAAAAGGTTGAAGTCACCTACTTAGTTGACTTAGGCACTGCCAGGAGTCCCCTTAGGGTGCTCCATGTCAATCGCCTGAAACCCTACTATGACAGGGCTGATCTCACCCTGCTCATGGCAACTGATGAGGGACAGGAAGAAGAGAGTGACCCTCTCCCTGATCTCTTCTCTTCCACAGAACAAGATGCTCTAGTGGAAGGTGTAGTTTTGGCTGATTGTCTTACTGCTGAGCAGAAAGACCATTGCATAAATCTCCTGGGTCAGTTTTCTGAACTCTTCTCTACTGTGCCAGGTACCACTTCTTGGTGTGAGCACACTATAGATACTGGAGACAGCTTGCCTGTCAAAAGTAAAATCTATAGGCAGCCTGACCATGTCAGAGACTGCATAAAGCAAGAGGTGCAGAAAATGTTAGATCTGGGAGTGGTTGAGCACTCTGAAAGTCCATGGGCTTCTCCTGTGGTACTTGTACCAAAACCTCATTCCAAAGATGGAAAGAAGGAAATGCGGTTTTATGTTGACTACAGAGGTCTCAACCAGGTAACCAAAACTGATGCTCACCCTATACCCAGGGCAGATGAGCTCATAGATACACTGGCATCTGCCAAGTATCTAAGCACTTTTGACTTGACTGCCGGGTATTGGCAGATCAAATTATCAGAAGATGCAAAAGCAAAAACTGCATTTTCAACCATTGGAGTCCATTACCTATTCACAGTAATGCCTTTTGGATTGAAAAATGCACCTGCCACTTTTCAGAGGTTGGTGAACACAGTCCTGCAAGGGCTGGAAGCTTTTAGTGCAGCATATCTGGACGATATAGCTGTCTTTAGCTCCAGCTGGGATGATCAGGTGGTCCACCTATGGAAAGTTTTGGAGGCCCTGCAAAAGGCAGGCCTCACTATCAAGGCTTCAAAATGCCAGATAGGGCAGGGGAAGGTGCTTTATCTGGGACACCTTGTTGGTGGGGAACAGATTGCATCACTTCAGGGGAAAATCCAAACTATTATAGATTGGGTTCCCCCTACTACTCAGACTCAGGTGAGAGCCTTCCTAGGCCTCACTGGGTATTACAGGAGGTTCATTAAGAACTATGGCTCCATTGCAGCCCCTCTTAATGACCTCACATCCAAGAAAATGCCTAAAAAGGTATTATGGACAGCAAACTGTCAGAAAGCTTTTGAGGAGCTGAAGCAGGCCATGTGCTCTGCACCTGTCCTGAAAAGCCCTTGTTACTCTAAAAAATTATATGTCCAAACTGATGCATCTGAATTAGGAGTAGGGGCAGTCCTATCACAACTTAATTCTGAGGGCCAGGATCAACCTGTTGCTTTTATTAGTAGGAGGTTGACCCCTAGAGAAAAGCGTTGGTCTGCCATAGAGAGGGAGGCCTTTGCTGTGGTCTGGGCACTGAAGAAGTTGAGGCCATACCTGTTTGGCACTCACTTCATTGTTCAGACAGACCACAAACCTCTACTTTGGCTAAAACAAATGAAAGGTGAAAATCCTAAATTGTTGAGGTGGTCCATATCCCTACAGGGAATGGACTATACAGTGGAACATAGACCTGGGAGTAGCCACTCCAATGCAGATGGACTCTCCAGATATTTCCACTTAGACAATGAAGACTCATCAGGTCATGGCTAGTCTTATTGTCCTTCGTTTGGGGGGGGGTTGTGTAGGAAAGTACCATCTTGCCTGGCATGTTACCCCCATTTTTCACTGTATATATGTTGTTTTAGTTGTATGTGTCACTGGGACCCTGCCAGCCAGGGCCCCAGTGCTCATAAGTGTGCCCGAATGTGTTACCTGTGTTATGACTAACTGTCTCACTGAGGCTCTGCTAATCAGAACCTCAGTGGTTATGCTCTCTCATTTCTTTCAAATTGTCACTAACAGGCTAGTGACCAATTTTACCAATTTACATTGGCATACTGGAACACCCTTATCATTCCCTAGTATATGGTACTGAGGTACCCAGGGTATTGGGGTTCCAGGAGATCCCTATGGGCTGCAGCATTTCTTTTGCCACCCATAGGGAGCTCTGACAATTCTTACACAGGCCTGCCACTGCAGCCTGAGTGAAATAACGTCCACGTTATTTCACAGTCATTTTACACTGCACTTAAGTAACTTATAAGTCACCTATATGTCTAACCTTTACCTGGTAAAGGTTGGGGGCTAAGTTACTTAGTGTGTGGGCACCCTGGCATTAGCCAAGGTGCCCCCACATTGTTCAGGGCCAATTCCCCGGACTTTGTGAGTGCGGGGACACCATTACACGCGTGCACTACATATAGGTCACTACCTATGTGTAGCTTCACAATGGTAACTCCGAATATGGCCATGTAACATGTCTAAGATCATGGAATTGCCCCCTCTATGCCATCTTGGCATTGTTGGTGCAATCACATGATCCCACGGGTCTCTAGCACAGACCCTGGCACTGCCAAACTGCCTTTCCCGGGGTTTCACTGCAGCTGCTGCTGCTGCCAACCCTCAGACAGGTTTCTGCCCTCCTGGGGTCCAGCCAGGCCTGGCCCAGGAAGGCAGAACAAAGGACTTCCTCAGAGAGAGGGTGTTACACCCTCTCCCTTTGGAAAATGGTGTTAGGGCTGGGGAGGAGTAGCCTCCCCCAGCCTCTGGAAATGCTTTCATGGGCACAGATGGTGCCCATTTCTGCATAAGCCAGTCTACACCGGTTCAGGGACCCCTCAGCCCTGCTCTGGCGCGAAACTGGACAAAGGAAAGGGGAGTGACCACTCCCCTGACCTGCACCTCCCCTGGGAGGTGCCCAGAGCTCCTCCAGTGTGCTCCAGACCTCTGCCATCTTGGAAACAGAGGTGCTGCTGGCACACTGGACTGCTCTGAGTGGCCAGTGCCAGCAGGTGACGTCAGAGACTCCTTCTTATAGGCTCCTTCAGGTGTTGCTAGTCTATCCTCTCTCCTAAGTAGCCAAACCCTCTTTTCTGGCTATTTAGGGTCTCTGTCTTTGGGGATTCCTTAGATAACGAATGCAAGAGCTCATCCGAGTTCCTCTGCATCTCTCTCTTCACCTTCTGCCAAGGAATCGACTGCTGACCGCGCTGGAAGCCTGCAAAACTGCAACAAAGTAGCAAAGACGACTACTGCAACTCTGTAACGCTGATCCTGCCGCCTTCTCGACTGCTTTCCTGGTGGTGCATGCTGTGGGGATAGTCTGCCTCCTCTCTGCACTAGAAGCTCTGAAGAAATCCCCCGTGGGTCGACGGAATCGTCCCCCTGCAACCGCAGGCACCAAAGAACTGCATCACCTGTACCCTGGGTCTCCTCTCAGCACGACGAGCGAGGTCCCTTGAATCCAGCAACTCTGTCCAAGTGACTCCCACAGTCCAGTGACTCTTCAGTCCAAGTTTGGTGGAGGTAAGTCCTTGCCTCCCCACGCCAGACTGCATTGCTGGGAACCACGACTTTTGCAGCTACTCCGGCCTCCGTGCACTTCCGGCAGAAATCCTTTGTGCACAGTCCAGCCTGGGTCCACGACACTCTAACCTGCATTGCACGACCTCCTAAGTTGTCCTCCGGCGACGTGGGACTCCTTTGTGCGACTTCGGGTGAGCACCCTTTCACTCCACTTTGTAGTGCCTATTCCGGCACTTCTGCGGGAGCTGCCTGCTTCTGAGAGGGTTCCTTGTCTTGCTCGACGCCCCCTCTGTCCCCAGACGCAATTGGCGACATCCTGGTCCCTCTTGGGCCACAGCAGCATCCAAAAACCCTAACCACACGATTTGCAGCTAGCAAGGCTTGTTGGCGGTCTTTCTTCAGGAAAACACTTCTGCACGACTCTCCACAGCGTGTGGGATCCGTCCTCCAAAGGGGAAGTTCCTAGCCCTTGTCGTTCCTGCAGAATCTTCAGCTTCTACTGTCCAGTAGCAGTTTCTTTGCACCCACAGCTGGCATTTCCTGGGCATCTGCCCATCTCCGACTTGCTTGTGACTTTTGGACTTGATCCCCTTGTTCCACAGGTACCCTCGTTTGGAAATCCATCGTTGTTGCATTGCTGATTTGTGTCTTTCCTGCAGAATTCCCCTATCACGACTTCTATGTCCTTTGGGGAACTTTAGTGCACTTTGCACTCACTTTTCAGGGTCTTGGGGGGGGCTATTTTTCTAACCCTAACTGTTTTCTTACAGTCCCAGCGACCCTCTACAAGGTCACATAGGTTTGGGGTCCATTCGTGGTTCGCATTCCACTTTTGGAGTATATGGTTTGTGTTGCCCCTATCCCTATGTGTCCCCATTGCATCCTATTGTAACTATACATTGTTTGCACTGTTTTCTAATACTATTACTGCATATTTTGGTATTGTGTACATATATCTTGTGTATATTTGCTATCCTCATACTGAGGGTACTCACTGAGATACTTTTGGCATATTGTCATAAAAATAAAGTACCTTTATTTTTAGTATATCTGTGTATTGTGTTTTCTTATGATATTGTGCATATGACACTAGTGGTACTGTAGGATCTTCACTCGTCTCCTAGTTCAGCCTAAACTGCTCTGCTAAGCTACCATTATCTATCAGCCTAATCTGCTAGACACCCTATACACTAATAAGGGATAACTGGGCCTGGTGCAAGGTGTAAGTACCCCTTGGTACTCACTACAAGCCAGGCCAGCCTCCTACAATACATCTGGCCCTTAGAGTGGTGACTGTGTGGCAGGCCTAACAGACTGTGCCAAACTGATAGTCACAATAATCCCTGTTGGCTAAGTGGCCGTAAATAGTTTATTGCACAACACGACACTCCTTACTAACTAAGGCCCCCTAAACCTGCCTGAAAGAAGTGCATGAAAATATTTTTTGATAGTTGAGTAATAGAGTGAAAACATTCTGGGCTATGTAAACGAAGTGTAGTTGGAATTAACAGTGCGCAGTAACAATACTCTCACTATGAATGGATTTGGAATTTGCATAATGCATTACACTATCTACAAAATGTTCAAGTGAGGTGAAAGTTTTGGCACAACTTTGTGAAGGTATGAAGAAGGGAAAAATAGTCTTCTCTGACCGAGGGACGTGTGCACTGGGAAACAGGAAAACAAAAGTTTGCACTGATTGACTACCCATAATACATGTCAAAGGAGACGTGAGAAAAACATGTACAACACAGTTGAAGCTGTTATTTGCCCCCAGACAATAGGTGCTTGCTCTGGATATTGTTTGTGTTGGAACGGGCACAAAAAATCCTTAGGCTCGTTCCTGTGGTGGTCCTGAGGCCTTTCATTGCTCAGCTACTTAACTATAGAGACAACGATGTTGCCCTCAGGTAAACCTGTGAATAATAAGGCTTGCAAACTCTGGATCCTTCATTTCACCTTATTTGGAAACAGTGATAGCCTAGAGTTATGTTTAACAACTGAAAAAGAAAGTTGCAAACACTAGCCCTCGAGTATAGCACACTGTATCAAGACAGGCTCCTATTTACGCTGGGAAACAAACCACAAATATATTCTCTATAGTGCACTCATAAGTAGCAGAAGTGCGAGTATAAATATGACAAGACAGGGGAATCTGCTAGTAAGCTGTGGTAATGCCAAAGACAGGAAAATGAGGTACTGCTATGATTAGGCCCAGATATCAGAAAATTCAGGGTGGCAGAAGAAATTACAGAGAAAATCGATGAGAACTGTTCTGATTTGAACTAGCTGGGCAGACTTATAATGATGCATTACACTGAATTAACTGCTCTTGAAACTGGTGCATGGCCACTACTGCAATGAAGCACTCAGTTATGAGTGTGGCCTGCTAGGCACATAAGTGTGTTCAGCATTTGTAGAACTTCCAAATAAGTAAATTCGTTATGTTAGGAGAGAGGGAGTCACTAGCGCACTCTGAGTTGTGGGGGGATGGGATTGGATATAAATAGGCATAGCTGATAGACCTGGAATTACCGATATACAACCCTGGCTGCATCATGGGTAGTAACTGCGATTGGCAGGGAAACAAACTTACTGGGAATGGCTATGAGATGCATAGTAGGGACGAGAGGTAATCTGAAGGTCTAACCACTTAATGTCGGGGGCCAAAATGAAAGATATATCATGTAGCGGTCTACCTAGAAAGCATTCAGTAGATGTGGTTCTTCTGCAGGAAACATCTTACACCCCAAAACGCAGTTAATAAAACTGGTTGAATAAGAGGTACATGCCAAAATGCCCAGTTAAGTGCTTATGCCAGAGGAGTACTCATATGGACAGGAAGATGTGCTACAAGATTATGGCCCAGATTTACAAGGACCTTGTGCCACCGGAGCGTCACTTTTAGTGACGCTTCGATAGTGCTGTGCAGTGCACCACATTTACAAGGTGGTGCTAAGCCACATTTTGTGGCTTAATGCCGCCTTGTAAATTTGGGCAGCTCCGACACAGTTTTCTGTGTCAGAGGAGAGTGCAATGGGTGTTGCTGTGGGCTTTCCACTGCAACACCAATTGCTTTTGACACTAAAACAGATTTACTAGAAGGCATAAGTCTGTGGCAGGACCAAAAACTAACACCACCCCAGGAGTGGCATTAGCACGGCACAACAAGGAGGAATACTTTTATTCCTCCTCGTTTTTTGCTTTTTTCCATATGTTCTGCAATCTGCAGCACACATAGAAAAAGCAAAAGACCACAAAGGTGTCCGTTCCTGCACATAAACAATCATTCAAAAATGACGATTTGGTACTTGTATGTGTGTTGCATTGTGCAGCACACTTAGAAGTGCTAAATCGCCATTGTAGATTGTTTATGTGCAGGAAGAGACACCTTCCTGGACATAAACAATCACTCACCTTAACGCAGACACCCTTAACCTATGGTGTAAGGATGTCTGGTTGGTGCAGGTATCTTAATTTAGCAGTGGCACAGGTGGAAACACAGGGATGCACCATATTCTTGTAATTACGCGCATCCTTGCATTTCAAAACTGTTGCAGAGCGGCGCTGCTATTTTTGGTGCAAATACCTATACAGGGAAAATAGTGTGAAAGGAAATACCTATAGTCAACATGTATGGCACTAATTCTGGTGATGTAAAGTTTTACATAGCATTGCAGCAGATCATCAAAATACTGGAGGAAGAAGTGGGTCTATGGGGCAGAGACTTTACCTGTATTTTAGACTCTGACCTTAAACAAATCACAAGGTGACCCTGGGGGATTATCTACTGCCCTCTGAGAGATACGTTACATTATGAATCAGGAACAGCTGCTAAATATATGGGAATATAGTCTACAAGGTTTGAACTACACATTTCAATCTACAGTTCATTATGTTTCTTCTCCAATTGACTATGTTTTGATAAATAGCATAGCTGCCTCATGGATTTATACAAACACACATCATGGGCGTACATGCTCAAATCATTCATGAATACAGGTGTATCTTCAAATAACAGATAGGCACCCCTGTGTGTCTCAGGGAGCCCACCTTCAAAAGTATTTTAGATAATGTGTTTCTTACAGAGATTGATGAAGTAATTACGGAATACTTTAAGTTAAACATTGGATCAATGGAGTATTCTGAGACAGTCTGGTTTTAGGTTATACCCTTGTGGGGAGTGCATAGCCCTTTAAGCTGACATTTAAAAATCTCTATGACATAGCTTAGCAACGCCAGAAGTTTAGTTAGCTTCCCTTGAAATGCTCCATGCTCAATCAGTGGATGGCTATGTATGGGGTGGTATCATTGTAAAAATCTCAAGCCCAGATTTACAAGAATCTGGTGCATCAGTACTGATGCGCCAGATGTCTTGCGCCCCTCCACCGCCACCTACCAACACTATGGGTGAGACGTATTTACAATACAGTGTGCCATGGCGCATTTTAGGCCAATAGCATCAACATGTTTTACTCTATTGTGGAGCTTTGATCCACTAGCATCAAAAATGTAGGATTTCAATGGGAGCTTTCTTTTAACTCCTGCTTTGAACAGGTGTTGAAAATGACGCCAAAAATAATGTAATGAAATCTTGCAGATTTCAGTGTGCCAGTTTTGCAGGCCTCCTAACACCAGATCTCCCCCCCTTGATTACATAGGGGGTCATTCTGACCCTGGCGGTCCATGACCGCCATGGCGGAGGGCGGCGGAAGCACCGCCAATAGGCTGGCGGTGCTTCCTGGGCGATTCTGACCGCGGCGGTAAAGCCGCGGTCAGAAAAGGGGAGCCGGCCGTTTCCCGCCGGTTTCCTGCTGGCCCAGGGAATCCGCCATGGCGGCGCTGCTTGCAGCACCGCCATGGGGATTCCGACCGCCTTCCCGCCAGCCTGTTTCTGGCGGTGTACACCGCCAGAACCAGGATGCTGGGAACGGGTGCCGTGGGGCCCCTCGGGGCCCCTGCACTGCCCATGCCACTGGCATGGGCAGTGCAGGGGCCCCTAACAGGGCCCCACAAAGATTTTCACTGTCTGCTGTGCAGACAGTGAAAATCGCGACGGGTGCCACTGCACCCGTCGCACCCCTGCAACTCCGCCGGCTCCATTCCGAGCCAGCTTCATTGTTGAAGGGGCTTTCCCGCTGGGCCGGCCGGCGGTCTTCTGGCGGTCGCCCGCCGGCCCAGCGGGAAAGCCGGAATGGCCGCCACAGTCTTTTGACCGCGGAGCGGTCTTTCGTCGGGAACCGCTTGGCGGGCGGCGACCGCCGACCGCCGCGGTCAGAATGACCGCCATAATGCCTGGCGCAGGCATAATGTGGCACAAGGGGTTGCAAAATGGCACAATGCATGCATTGTGCCACATTGTAGATATGGCAGGGCGATTTTTGCCTTGTTGTGCCACATTAGCGTAGTAATAATTACGCTGATGTGGCACAAGGAGGTGGTAAGGCCCTGTAAATCTGTCCCTTAGAGTATAAAGAATTGTCAGACAAGGAAATATCTCAGAAACTATGCAGTGGCTAGAGAGTATGTCAAGGTTCAACAGCCTGGGTACATTGGAACAAATCCTGCAGCTGAAATGGTGAAAGGGATATGCATGTGGAATCAGAACAGCAGACCGGCAACTGTTCTACAACTCTCAACAGACAGTAGACAGATTTAGGGAATCCTATGATTCTCTTGTATATCTACACAGAGAGAACTCATACTTGAATAATTATAACAATTAATTATAGGTCCAAGGGGCCACTGCCTGCTCTAAAAAATGCAACTAAACCGTTTTGTTGTGTTTTTTTTAATGCATCCTGATTTTCTTTAAGGAAACTGGGCTCCATATGAAAAAAAAGATTGCTTTATTAAAAGCAATCACAGACATGGTGGTCTACTGACCCGAGCAGGCCACCATCCCTGTGATTTCACTATTTCCTAATGGGTCTCAAATTGCAACTAACCTCATTAATATTCATGAGGTAGGTTAATTTGCAACCAACTAAGAATTACTAATTTAAATTAAACATTTTCATACATTAGGAATTAATATCTCCTAATTGCAATTTGGGAAGAATAACAATTAGGAAATCACGATTCCTAATGTTAGTTTATCTGGCCCCTGTTTTGTTATACCACATTCAAAACACTAGGGGGGTCATTACAACCCTGGTGGATGGCGGAGAACCGGCGGTAAGACCGCCAACAGGCTGGCGGTCTTACCTAGGTGAATTATGACCATGGCGGTTACCGCCATGGTCATCCGCCGGTTCTCCGTCCCGCCCGCCAGGGCGGAAATGACCGCCGGGCTGGAGACCTTGGTCGCCAGCCCTGCAGCCGTCAGTATACCGCCGGCGGTATTTGGACCCAGTTTACCGCCGTGGATTTCCTGCGGTTTGAACCGCCATGAAATCCATGGCGGGAAGCACTATCTGTGCCAGGGAATTCCTTCCCTGGCACTGATAGGGGTCTCCCCTACCCCCCACCCCCACCCCGACTCCCTCCCCTACACCCCCCACCACCCCTGCCACCCCCCAAAGGTGGCAGGGCCCCCCTCCCCACCCCGACCCCCAACGTAACATTACTCACACACACCCGAAACGCATGCAGGCACCACCAACACACACACGCACACACCCCGACATACATGCCTACATCCACACACACATTCAAACATACACGCACACATCCATACAGACATACCCACAGACATACATGCACTCATTCCCATACACCCAACACCCCGCAAGCATACACGCACTCACACCCCCCTACATACACACACCCCCATGCACACACACAACACCCAACACCCCCGCACCCCCCTCCCCTAACGGACGATCGACTTACCTGGGCTGTCGATCCTCCGGGAGGGGACGGGAGTCATGGGGGCAGCTCCGCCGACACCGCCACGCCAACAGAACACCGCCACAGCGAATCACAGGACGTGATTCGCTGGGCGGTGTTCTGTTGGCGTGGCGGTGGAGGTGGAGCAACCTCCACTTCCCCGCCGCCCGCAAGTATGGCTGTTGGTGGCTCTCCGTCGGAATAACGACGGAGAGCAGCCAACAGTCATAATACGCCGAGCGGCAAACCGCCTGCACAGGCGGTCTTCCACACGGCGGTCCCTCTGCGGGCTTGCAAAAAGACCGCCAAGGTTGTAATGACCCCCTTGGACAGATAAAAACTGATAACATTGATATGTCAATGATATATTCTTCTTATATCGTAAAGAAAATATGTCATAACAGAATACCCTGAAGATCCAGACTCATTTGCTCTGCGGCACATCTCATAACAACTGGTGAATTCCAATTCGCTGTTTGAGAATACATAGACTGGCGCCAAACTATTTAGTACTAACATAGACTGGAGCCAAACTATTTAGTAGTGTGACATGACAGATGAGCAACTGATGTATTGTTGCTACATGATTACGATTTTTTAGGAGAGTGAATGAGCAAAATACCATCACAGTTTATACATGTGTATTGAAACATACAGAATTGTATGTTCTGATAACAAATAATGTCATGTCTGATCAGTATTTCTAGGTTAAAAGAGTACAATGTTTGTTCACTTTGAAATTATGTCAAATATAATAATTTTAAAAAAACTGTCTTCTTGCTAAATAATTTACTTCAGGCTCCTCAAAAATCTCAGCAGACAGCACAGAGTACAGGACCAGGCGACTGGAATGTACTCAACCCCCCAGGAACATGATCTTGTAGAAGACGTCCTGCAATCACTCAACTGGCTCCCAGCTGAAATCACGGCTTAACTTTAAAACATTGTAGTCTATGCAAAAGGCCTACTGGAGCAAAATCACAGCTATATGCAAAACCTGACACTCAATTACACACCATCGAGATATCTGCAGTTCAACAAACACGCTTTCAAAGCTAAAGCTACACCTCAGCTAGTACTAGTAAGAGCACAAGTTCCCAAAAGCCTTCATAGCTGTGCGATACATTCTTGCCTTGATAAGTTCCCTGTCGGTTTGAGTTTTTGAACAGTTTGTGGAGAGACCTCATCTTGAGAGACCATTGAAGTGCAAATTGCTAGTCTTTAAGGGCCAGATGTAGCAAGGGTTTTGCGAGTCGCAAACGGCGAAAATCGCCATTTGCGAGTCGCAAAAGCCTCTTTGCTGTGTAGAAATGCATTTTGCGAGTCGGAACCGACTCCCAAAATGCATTTCCAACTCGCAAATAGGAAGGGGTGTTCCCTTCCTATTTGCGACTCGCAATGCTATGCATTTTCATTTGCGACCGCGATTGCGGTCGCAAATGAAAGCGCAGTTACCATCCACTTGAAGTGGATGGTAACCCAGGCGCAAACGGGAAGGGGTCCCCATGGGATCCCTTCCCCTTTGTGTCTGGAAAAAATAATAATTTTTCAGAGCAGGCAGTGGTCCAAAGGACCACTACCTGCCCTGAAAAATACAGAAATTAAAGTTTTTGTTTTTTTTTCAAAGTGCAGCTCGTTTTCCTTTAAGGAAAACGGGCTACACTTTGAAAAAAAAAGACTGCTTTATTTAAAAGCAGTCACGGACACGGTGGTCTGCTGTCTCCAGCATGCCACCATCCCTGTGAGTGCCCTGAATCGCTATGGGGTCGCAAATTGCGACCCGCCTCATTAATATTAATGAGGTGGGTCTTTGCGACCCCAAAGCGACTCGCAGAAGGTGTCTGAGACACCTTTCTGCATTCCAAATTGCGAGTTGCAATTTGCGAGTCGCTGGGACTCGCAAATTGCAACTCGCAATTTGGAGTTTTGCTACATCTGGCCCTAAGTCTCAAAAGGTAGTTCGGCTTGACAGCCTCGCATGAGCCCTGCTTGGTGGCAGCATGAATATACTTATTGGAGGGTTGTAGCTGCATTCAGGTGAGCTCCCTAGTGACCTCAGTGGTGCTTAATATTTTAGGGTGATTAAGAACTTTAGAACAAAATTAGTATATAAAGTTTTTGTAATATTGTTCATCTTTATGAGAATGTGGGTGCCAGGTAAATGCATCTCTCACACTGATGATAGACTTTCAAGGTGAATGATTATGAAAATCACCCACTTCTCCTCCACTGGTTCTTGGTTTTCACAGTTCTCTCTAGAGCTGCCTCTTAAATGTATACCTGGTCATCTGCATGTGGGCAGTGACTAGTACAAGTCATTCTGCGGAAAGGACCTTTCCTGACTCCTCTGTTAGGGCGGAAGCTGTGACTCAGTTTGATTGGCTGGAACTTGCAATACAAAGAATTCACCGACTCTGAAAGGTAATGGGGCAGATCCAACTGCATCAACATGGACTATATAAGAAGGAACTTGTAGCCAACTTGTAGAACTCCTTTAGACGTGCTGCTGTTGGCGCTTGCTGAACATATTGCTGCTAGAATACGCTTGAAGGGCCCTGCTGAAGGTCTATTGACCTGTTCTTTGCTGACATTGCCCACATGGAAGTGATGACGCAGAAAAAGAAGGTCCGACATATATTCATACATATCGTGTAATCAATACATATAATGAAGTGTGATTTTAGTAAAGAAAATAATGTACGAGGGAAATTGTGCCCTCGGGGTAGTTCGCCATCATTGTAAACGAGCTTTATTAATCATGAAGTATTGAAAATGTAGTAATCCGTCATAATCGCAAATGTATGCCATGATTTCTTGTTTGAAAACTGTTTTGCTTAGCTTAAATTTAGTATAGGCTTTGGCCTAGTTGCCTGGTCTCAAATTCTAACTGTGTGGCTTTTTCCTTGAACTAATGAAACATATATTCTTGCTTGAAGTTGTATTTTTCCAGTGGAGCTGACTGATAAACTTATCTCCAAGGTTTCGTACTAGGCCGGTTTCATCCCCTTTGGTACAAGGTCAGTCTCTGCAGGTGCGGACAATGAAGGTACAGATAGTAAAATAATTGGCAAACCATGTTACAATTTGTGTTCCAAGGCTCCAAGGACAGTGTATGCATAAATGAGCGCTAGCAAAAGACAATTTTGATTGGACAATTTGAAGCCAACCTATGAACCCTCCAATGGAAGACCCTGCAGAATTTGGAATGTTTCTTACTTAAACCCACTGGACAAAGAGAAGTCAGCCATTTTCCTCGATGCCAGTTTGAAGCCTGATGCCAGACTCCATTTTGGACGACACCCTGATGCCCTTTTCTCTATCTGAGAGAAAGAGACTTTAAGAATTCTCACCCTAGAGACTTTAACTTTGATTTGCCCCGTCTTGCCCATGCAGTAACTTTGCCCCATTCTCCTTGCCGCTGCAAGGAAGTTTGCCCTTAACTTTGCCCCTTTGTAACTTGCCCCATGCTGATCAATCCGGTACCTGAAGGACGAAGACTTTTCTTGAATGCTGATTGTATTTGGTAAATATGAAAGGATAAATGTATTATGCATTGTGTTTTTCCTTTTAGGTACCAACTGCTATTTTGATAGGGTCCTAGCTAGAAGTTTTCCAAATTTGTGTTGACTAAATTCGTTTTGCATGAAGTCCCACATGCCAATGCTAATTAGAGGTTAGTCGATGTACTCATTCGATGTATCATGCTAATTTGAAATCTTGTTATGCTGACCAATGTATGCAATTAGTCAAATACAGTTAGTCATATTGGTGATTTGCATTGCGATAACAGAGTGTATCATTATTCAGATTTTGCGTAGATTAAGTTTCTTCCGCCGTTATGGACAGCTAGTAATGTTCATATACATATATCAATTGGTTTTGAGACATATATACATCGTGCTAGCTTTGTTAATATAGGGAAATAAATTCACTAACTTTTAATAAACTGGTGTGGTTATTCATGACTGAAAGGTCATGATGCGCCGAAATACCAACTGTTATTGATTTCTGATGTGCTATATTGATCTATTAATTGAGTATTGATTACCGATTGCAATAGTTATTGATTATTGATCTGAGTGACTCGACTATTTGCGGATGAGGAGAGCCCGACTTGGCTAAAAGATTCACCTACCTCCAACGTGTCCAGGTACAGGTAATTTATAAGGGCTGGACGCGTTATCAGTAGATGGTAGCAGAGATTGATGGTTTAGCCCTTTGGGACCCCATCCGAACAATAGACAGAGTCAAGTTAGAATTTTCTTTGATAAAACAAGTTGGAGAGATGATGATGCCCTAAGTCCCCAATGACTTTCCCGGAATCTCGGAGCTTGCGAATGAGGAACATGGAGGTATGAGAATAGTCTTGGCGTTTCTAGTGACGGTATGAGTGAAGTTAGGGTTTTGCGCTTGCACAGCTTATTGCCGCAGACTAATTGAGAAGTTTGTGAGGATTTAAGGGGTTAAAAGATACTAGAGGAGTGTTACACCAAAGGTGTGAGAGTAGGGAAGTCGTCGAACTTCACGTGTGTGTAGCGCTTTGAACAGAAAAATTGTCCATGTGGTTGTTGATGTTGAGACGGGCCCTGCGAGGTCAAGAGACTCCGGAGTATGTTGAAAAGTGTATGTGACACTTGTTTGATGTTGTGATTTGGTCAGGTTTAATAGGTTGATCGGGCATGGTCAACAAGTCGGTATGAATGTTGCAGAGTGAAAGAAAACTTCGACTTTGAGATTTGACGAATTCTAAAGTGCACTAGAATAGTTCATTGATCAGTTGAGAGTAAAGTTTGTGGGTCGAATTTTGCTTGCGAAAGTGGGAAACCGAGAAAGATGGAATAACTGCAGAGGCTAGTGAAAAATCCCTAAGGTTTCTGAAGCGATTGTGTTACCCTTCCTGTAGTAAACCGACAGATTTGTTTTCTTCTTTTTGGTTAGTGCTTGCGTTATATTGCAAAAGTTAGTTTGTGAGTGAAGGTGAACGAAAGCGGACAAGCCGCGGGACTTTGTCAGCCACAGTGTGTGAGTGTGACGTCACTAGGAGCCGCGCTGGGATAGGTCGGTTGGTGAGAAGGGTCGCGCACGGATTGGACGCAGTCTGTGAAGCGCAATTGGAAGGGGAAAGGCAAGCGAAGAGTATTCCGGGAATTAAAGTCACTTATTGATTACATATTTTAGAAAAACAAAAGACGGAAAGATGAAATTTTTCAAAGCATTTAAGAGTGCCATGAGGGGAGATGTTTATATTAAAGCAAATGTAGGAGAAGAAACACCGCCTGAGGGTACACCAGCTTACATTGTCATTGAAGAAAAGGGTGTAGCGCCATGTCTTTGGTTAAAACAATGGTGCAAATTAACAGAGAAACATGGAAGTGTAGCATTCCCTATCCACGGGTCGTTTAATCTAAGAGTTTTAGAAAATCTGAGATTTGCGCTATACGACATGAAAGTACCTCCAAGACCAGCACAGTTTGAGGCACTAGCAATTTGGGAGCTAATAACTAGAAACCAACAACAAAAGAAATTTGAGACAAGAATAAGAAAAGTAGAAAAGACACTAGCGGACGCTAGATGGGACAGCACACAAAAGGTTTGGAGATCAGATGTATTGCAGGGGATTAAATTGTTTCCAGGAATTACTGATGAAGCGGAGACGGAAGGAAGGAAAGCCACCTATAAGACAAACATTAGTCAGTCCAGAGATAGAGAGAACAATAGAAACTCGAAAAGGGGAGACGAGTCAGATGATGAGGAGTTCATTATACAATTGCTGAATGATCGCCCACCACCATACGTGGAAAGCGAAAAAGGCTCAAGCATTAGTACTGCCCCTCCAGAACCAATACAGGGTAATGTAACACCAAATTTGAGAATATCTCGGAGGCCGAGCAGCTCCGACATGCCTTTCTCACCACAAATACCACGGATTCAGAGAATATACCCAGACGTGCCGACATTGAAACCTGCTGATAACTATCAGCCACAGGTTCAAAGGCACTGTTGCGATGAGCATAATATGGGAATGACTTCTGATTCAATGGCACAGGGAGGACAAAACTATCAGAGACCGACATTGATTCAAGCTGAATCAACACAGTTCTCGATGCCCCAAAAGCAGACACAAGAAGTGCGAGTAATAGAAAGCCAGTTAGGTATGCCAGCAATGATGAACCACAATGTGGGGATTAACATGCCACAGAATTCGGGGAACAGACAGAATCCAGACGCGATATCTCTGCCTATCACTGTAGGTCCACCAGTACCACTGTACATACAGGCAAATTCAAGCACAAGCGACCAAGGGTTAATGATACAGAATGGGACAGGGAGAAGATGCATAGAAACCACTCCAGAGACAACTCCGATAGCGGCACTGCCAAATGGATCTGGGTCCTTGTCGGAATTTAGTCCAATTCCAATTTGTGCTCCGTCAACCGTAGTAAGGTCACATCCACCACTATTAGTACCGTTAACCTCACAGACTGAAACATTACAGAAACCGTCAGTGGCAGTTGATGTAACTGCTACACTGATGGGACTGAACGCGCAACAGTTAACACAATGGTTCAACAGCCTGAACTCCCCACAGAGTACATCTAGCGGGAAGGGAGAAGAATACCTGAATAAAATAAGGTTGGGTATGGAGGCAGATGAACTGGTAGAGGGAACAATGGGTTTGAACAGATTAGTATCATACACAGAGGAAGAACTAAGATACATGTGCCCTAGGATTACAAGAGAAGTGAGCAACATACATAAGAAGTTACAAGAAATTGCAGACAGAAACGAGATCGATATAGGTAAGACTAAACACCTGAGCAGAAGTTACAGGTTAGACTTTGAGACAAAAGATTTTGAACACATGAGATCCGCAGGGATGAAAACACACCTTAAGGAGATACTGCAGAGTGCACAGGTCTGGAGATGTTTAGACAAGTGGGAAAGTAGATGGGTTAAGAAAAAGGACAAAAAGAAAGAAAATACTCTAGAGCAGAATGAGAAAAAACAACAGAATGACGATCTGATAACTATGTTACCAATGAGAGAGACAGCAGGGGGAAAACTTGTACATGTACCATGGCACAGGTGCGATATTCAATCCTTTACGGATGACTTTCCCAAATTGAGAGAGAAGCCGATTGAGTGGTATCAACAAACAGATAGATTTGTGAAACTCCCGAAGTGTCTCTGGGAAGACCTGAATACTTTATTTGAAATTGTGGGTCCGGCAGATTTGTGGGAAGATTGTAAAAGGGATGTAGGTTGGCCGACGAGTGAACCAGAGAGAGATAGGGACACAGGTGCGCCATCACCTACGGTAATGAGTTTGTACCACAAGGTGATCGAGCACTTGAAAACCAAGGTTGCGTCGAAAAATGTGGATTGGCAAAGGATTGACAGGACCGCCCAAGAGGTTAAAGAATCTATACACGCGTATTATGAGAGGTTGTTGAAAGCGTTTAAAAATTACAGTGGCACGGAAACAATTGAGCCAAAGGACATGCTCCATTTTGTGTTCAGGTTCGTGGAAGGGCTGAGACCCGAAATTAGCCAGATGATTAAGTCACATTTGATTTGTTGGCAGTCAAAGTCGATCGATGAAGTGTTGAATTATGCAAAATACTGCAGTGATGAGATTGAGACAAAGCAGAAAAGATTGAAAGAAAAGGTGATGGTGATGCAGCTTAGAGCAGCTCAGACGGGTTTAAAAGGTTTGCAAGGTTTTCAACAACAGATGCCGCAGCAGCAGCAACAGGGAAACGCTATGTTTCAGCCGCAGATGAGAGGCAGAGGCCGAGGAGGTTTTGTGAATAATGGTCCTGATTTGAATACCGTTATGATTGCCATCGGTATACAGGCAATGAAGAAGGTGATGCCATGTCACACGTGCGGAATTGTCGGGCATTGGAAACGGGAGTGCCCAATGATGGTGCAGGAAGGTGTAGGTCAGCAAAACAATGATGTCAATGCATTCCAGACTATGAGAGGACCGAAACTGAGAGGTCCAAACCCAAATTTCCAAAACAATATAAACCAGCTGCAGGGTTTACAACCCATGCAACCGCAACAGGTGCAAATGTCCTGTGTGCAAATGACACAATTGCAGCCAATGCAACAGCAGTTTCCTATGGTACCTAATCAGCAAATGCAAATACCCTTAGCACCAATGAATCAGCAGCAAGCAATGCTTCCTCAACAGGTCACGGGTCAGGGAATGAGTCAAAATGACACAGTACACCAATTCCCACTACACAGCGAGAATGGAATAAAAGATGCATGGGAGAGTGAAAGTTCAGATGAGGAGGGAAATTGTGTGCTTGCAGCATCCTTGGAAGTTGATCAAAAGGGTCCGTATGTGGAGGGAAGAGTTATGGGTCATCGCGTTTCATTTTTGGTTTACACAGGAGCTACACGTTCCACTGTCAGGAGCATTGAAGTATCAAATTTGCCACTTTCAGGGAGAACAGTTCAAGTAGGGGGAGTAGCAAATAGGTACCTGACGAACCCAATCACAGATCCAGTACAAGTCAGAATTGGCAACTATCAAGGGACACATAATTTTGTGGTATGTGACTCAAGCCCGATATCACTGTTAGGGAGAGGCTTATTGTGCAAATTGGGGTGTTCAATTATGTGTTCGAACGATGGAATTAAAATTCAGACGAGCAGTGATGGGGAGGAAGAGGACAGTGTAGGAGGGGACGAAGTGGAGACTGTCGATGAAGAATATCCTCTGATTACCCTTTACCCAATGATCACCGAAGCAGATATTCCTGCTGAGTTACAGGAAACAGTCGGAAAAGAAGTGTGGGATATGACAGGAAAAGAGTTGGGATTGGTGAAAGGAGTGGAACCAGTGAAAGTGACCGTAAAACCCAATGTAACCTTTCCCCAGACCCCACAGTACCATATGGCACAAGACACCCTCATGAAAGTCGCCCAACTCATTGATGAGTTTGTAAAACAGGGAGTACTGAAAGAGGTGTTAAGCAGTCCATGTAATTCACCAATAATGGGATTAATAAAACCGAGTGGAAAGGTCCCAATTGTTCAGGATTTGAGGAAAATAAATGACATAATAATCAAATGTTGTCCTGTAGTACCAAATCCAGCTGTGATAATGTTTCAAGTCCCTTGTGATGCTGAGTGGTTCTCAGTCATCGACTTGTCACAAGCATTCTTTTCGGTGCCTCTTCATGAGGACAGCCAATTTCTCTTTTGTTTCAAATTCCTAGACAGAGTTTACAGTTGGTGTCGAATTCCTCAAGGGTTTTCGGAGTCACCGTCAATTTTCAACCAGATTCTAAGGAAAGATTTGGAAGCGTTGGAGTTGCCATTCGAGTCAACCCTAGTGCAGTACATTGACGACTTACTGATTGCATCCAAGACAGAAAGTGACTGCACAGCCGACACCATTGCCTTATTGAATCATTTGGGAAGGAATGGACACAAGGTGTCTCCTTCGAAATTGCAATTCTGCCAGAAGAAAGTGAAATATTTGGGTCACCAAATAGAGAAAGGGTCACGAAGAATTATGAAGGAAAGAACAACAAGCGTACTTCAAATGAGTCCCCCAAAGACGAGGAGGGAGGTGAGGAAGTTTTTGGGACTGGTGAGCTACTGTCGCCAATGGATTCCCAACTTCTCAACTCTAGCAAAACCTTTACTGAAACTGACCCAGAAGGATGCATTGGATGAAATTGAACTGAAAGGAGAGGAGTTGGATGCTTTTATTGAATTGAAAGAATGCATGTGCAGGGCTCCAGCTTTAGGTATGCCCGACTACACAAAGGGGGTTATTCTAACTTTGGAGGAGTGTTAATCCGTCCCAAAAGTGACGGTAAAGTGACGGATATACCACCAGCCGTATTACGAGTTCCATAGGATATAATGGACTCGTAATACGGCTGGTGGTAAATCCGTCGCTTTTCCGTCACTTTTGGGACGGATTAACACCTCCTCCAAAGTTAGAATAACCCCCAAAGCCTTTCACATTGTTTTGTCATGAACGTGATGCATGTTCCTTGTCTGTCTTGACCCAAGCCCATGGTGGTGTAAAACGACCAGTAGCATATTTTTCCGCTACTTTGGATCCGGTCGCAGCAGCACTGCCAGGGTGCCTGCGTGCCGTAGCCGCAGTTGGCATCAGCCTCACTCAGAGTGAAGGAATAGTGATGGGGCACCCTTTAACAGTCATGGTCCCTCACTCAGTCGAGATACTTTTGACACGTTCCCGAACACAGCACATGACTGGTGCTAGACTTACAAGGTACAAAACAATAATTCTGGGATCTCCTAATGTGCAGCTGAAAAGGTGCACTACGTTGAACCCAGCAACCTTGTTTCCCAGTGAAAATGCCGAAATTGAGAACGCCGAAGACAATGAGCATGACTGTCTTCAGGTGACTGAATTTTGCACCAAACCAAGACCTGATATCAAAGATACCCGATTGGAAGAAAATGATCAAATTATTTTTGTTGATGGTTCATGTTTAAGAGATGCACTGGGTATATTGAAAGCAGGGTACGCTGTATGTACGGTAACAGGTGTTTTAGAAGCATCTTGGCTTCAAGGAGTTTACTCTGCATAAGTAGCAGAATTGGTAGCTCTTACTAGAGCTTGCCAACTCTCTGCATTGATGAAAGTTACCATTTACACCGACAGCCAGTACGGGTTTGGAATAGTGCATGATTTTGGACAATTATGGTCACAGAGAGGCTTTATGACCTCTTCAGGATCACCAGTGAAGAATGGTGAAAGAATAAGAGAATTGTTACATGCCATTCAAATGCCAGGGGAAGTAGCAGTGGTAAAATGCAGTTCACACTCGAAGGGACAAGACTATGGGGGTTATTCTAACTTTGGAGGAGTGTTAATCCGTCCCAAAAGTGACGGTAAAGTGACGGATATACCACCAGCCGTATTACGAGTTCCATAGGATATAATGGACTCGTAATACGGCTGGTGGTAAATCCGTCACTTTTCCGTCACTTTTGGGACGGATTAACACCTCCTCCAAAGTTAGAATAACCCCCTATGTTTCTCTGGGAAATGGATATGCGGATCAAGTCGCAAGGTTTTGCGCATTGAACTGTATATTGCTTAGGGATGAATGGAATTTGATAAGTGAACCAGAACTCGAACCAAGCGAAATCTTTGCTCTAAAGGTGGTAGATACGATGGACGAATTGAAATCCTTACAGAATGATGTCAGTGAGGATGAGAAACTCTCGTGGACCAAATCACAATGTGTAAAGAGACTAGATGAATTATGGGTTTCAAGTGAAGGGAAATTAGTTCTTCCAAACAGCCTTTTGACACAGATAGCCAGATTTTACCATGGACAAGCTCATCTTGGGAGGGATGCCATGATTAGACTGTTTAAAACTGATTGGTTTAACCCCAAATTCCGTCAAGTTGCTGAAGCAGTTTGCCACCGTTGCGTCATTTGCCAACAGATGAACGCAGGGAAGGGAACCGTAGTAAATTTGAGCCACATTGGAAGAGCAGGGGGTCCCTTCAGCAGGATGCAAATGGACTTTATTGAGATGCCTGTGCATGGAGGCTTGAAGTATGTGTTGGTGGTTGTGTGCATTTTTAGTCACTGGATCGAAGCATACCCTACACGCAGAAATGATAGTCTCACAGTTGCAAAGTTGCTCTTGAGAGAGCTAATACCACGTTTTGGATTCACGATCTCTTTAGAATCAGGTTGGGGAAGTCACTTCAATAATGAGGTAATAAAATTGCTTTGTGCAGCACTGAACATTGAGCAAAAGCTGCATTGTAGCTACCGCCCTGAAGCATCAGGTCTAGTGGAGCAAATGAATGGCACATTGAAATCAAGAATGGCGAAAATATGCGCATCAACAAACTTGAAATGGCCTGACGCATTGCCTTTGGTACTAATGTCAATGAGAAACACCCCTGACAGAAAGACTGGACTGTCCCCACACGAGATTCTCATGGGCAGAGCTATGAGACTTCCAGCAGTTCCTGCAAATGTTCTTTTGAATATTACAGATGATATGGTGTTAGACTACTGCAAAGGTCTAGCTGATGTGGTTCACTCTTTCTCTCACCAGGTGGAGGCAACCACCTTGCCACCGATCCAAGGTCCAGGACACGCCCTGAAAGCAGGCGACTGGGTCGTGATAAAGAAGCACGTGAGGAAGTTGTGTTTGGAACCCTGTTGGAAAGGACCTTTTCAAGTGATTTTGACGACTACCACCGCTGTGAAGTGTGCGGGAGTTCCCAACTGGATTCACGCCAATCACACAAAGAGGGTATTGTGTCCCACAGACGAGGAAGTTGAAGCGCTGAAGTTACCAGTACCTGATAACAAAGTGCCAAGCGCTGAGACAGAGCAAAAAATAACTAGAAGCGAACAGGCAGAAATAGAGGAGGGAGAAATATTCTCTGAGGACGAAGCAACTGATTCACTTGGGGAAGACCAAGGAGGAGCCTCAGAAAGCGACGAAGCAGCTGAAGGTAACAAAGAGCCTGAAGCAGCTGAAGGTAACAAAGAGCCTGAAGCAGCTGAAAGTGACAAAGAGCCTGAAGAAAGTAACGGTGACAAAGGGCTCGAAACAGGTGAAGAAGCAGGAGAGCCTGATCAGAGGAGGGCTTTCCCAGAAGCAGACGATACAGGAAAAGAAAAGGAAAACCTGATTGACTCCCCAGAAGGAGGGGACAAGGCAGAACAGAACGAAACTGCTCAAACTCCTTTTGAGAGATTGCAGGTCCCTCAAGTAGACCCAGTGCAAAAAGGAGACAAAGCATATCACCAGTAAAATTAAGAATTAGGGAAACGTTGAACGACAGCAAAGGGCCAAGAGTGAAAGAGAAAAGAAAGGAAGTGTCTGACGCAATAGCAGCACCAAGCGAAGAGAAAGACTTGGCCAAAGAGGAAAGTACCAGTGAGAAAGAATCAAAGAGAGATGCAAAATTGAAAAGAAAAAGGATACCGAGCAGAAGGTATTCCGGTCCGGAGTGGGCATACTTAGCCAATAACGATTGGTCAGACGAATTCGTATCCCTCAGTCTCGAGAACGAAGAGGCAGAACTTCATTTTGGCACATGAGAAATAAAACTTCATGAACTTTACTGATTAAAGACATTGATCACCTGATTGACTTTTCAACCGGCTAAGACATTGCTAACTTGATTGACTTTGAAACCGATCTTGAGACAACGCTGCTAACCGATAAGAGACTAAGGGCCAGATGTAGGAAAAAAGCAATTTGCGACTTGCAAATTGCGAGTCGCTGCGACTCACAATTTGCAAGCCGCAAATTGTTATGCAGTACGGTGTCTCAGACACCGACTGCAACTCGCAATGGGGTCACAATGACCCACCTCATGAATATTCATGAGGTGGGTCGCAAATTGCGGCCCCATTACGAGTATAGGCACTCGCTAACATGGAGGCCTGCTGACGTCAGCAGACCTCCATGTTAGCGACCTGCTTTTAAATAAAGCAGTTTTTTTTTTTGGAAGTGTAGCCCGTTTTCCCTAAGGGAAAACGAGTTGCACTTCAAAAAAAAAAGAAACCTTTAGTTTCGGGTTTTTTTCAGGGCAGGGAGTGGTCCCTTGGACCACTCCCTGCCCTGAAAAAATATTTTGGGCTCCAGTCACAAACTGGAAGGGGTCCCATGGGGACCCCTTCCAATTTGCGATTGGGTTACCATCCACTTGAAGTGGATGGTAACTGCGATGCCATTTGCGACCGCATATGCGGTCGCAAATGGTATTGCATCCCAATGCGACTCGCAAATAGGAAGGGAACACCCCTTCCTATTTGCAAGTCTGAAATGCATTTTGCGAGTCGGTAACGACTCGCAAAATGCATTTCTGCATTGGGATACGCGTTTTGCGACTCGCAAACGGCAAATTTTGCCGTTTGCGAGTTGCAAAACGTTTGCTACATCTGGCCCTAAGCTGCTAAAGAAAACTGTGTGAACATTGAACTCGTTCCGCTTTGTAAAATATCTGCAAATCTGTTTTGATAAAGTGTCTTCAACTTTCTGATTCTATACAGATCATGACTAGCTTCACTACACAGGGGCGTAAAATGAAGTGTTGTAAATACATGTGTATAGGTCTAATAACCGCATGCGTACTAATCATTGTAGCAATATTTCTTGGAATGCATGGTAAAAATGAGAGTGAGACGAATGATGCTTCTACTTCTAAACCTATTATCGTTACTGAACTAACAGCTCTGAAGAGACTCGAGTAAGATGAGAGACACTTGCATGATAAGAAGGAACTTTCATCTAACGTTTTCTATCGCTTACTGAGTGAGTATGTTGAGACCATGGATGCGAAAGATTGTTATGTGTGTACACAAATACCTACCTCAGTAGTGGAAGGGGTAACGTATCACAGCATGCCTCTTACGTATGGAATTACATGTAGTATAGTAGCTTCCAGATTTTATGCTCAAAAGGACATTCATTATTTCTACACTAATTATGATGTTACTTTTGCATATGTCCCCATAATAGGGCACCTAAGTAAAATAGCTAGAGATTATTATGCCAAATTAATGAGGGAATTCTTCGAACCGATGTCACCTTTTCACACAGCTCACGCACATAGAGAGAACCTTACATGCTTGCTTTCACCAGTAGAAATAAAAAATTTAGACCGCACTGATGATAGGAAGAATTAAATGAAGGAGAAATTAGAGAGGGAATTACACGAAAGAACATCTGTAGATAATTATGCTTTTGCTGCAATAAAGACACAAGGGAAAATAGCTTTAGATACATTGCACGTAGGGAGATTTTGTATATATAGAGCTGAATCATATTATGACACAGTTTTTGTGGGAACGAGTGAATGCAAACATACGTATGCATTTAAACCTAAGTGGACGTTCATGCTGAATGGACAAGACCCAGTTATTTCTGGAATATATTATATTTGTGGACTCAACGCCTATTATCGTCTTCCTAAAGGATGGTATGGGAGGTGTTATTTGGGAATAGTGTTCCCAAAGGTTTACCAACTAGACGACTTAAAGAAATTTCCAAAGCTGTCTGAATCACATCATGTTCAGAAAAGGGAGACAGCTTCTGGTGTGGTAGGAGATATATTTGGAGCATTGATTCCTTCAGTAGGAGTCATATTGAATTCAATCAAAATACGAAAGTTGTCTACTATTGTGGATAACATGCTGACAAAGTTTTCAGGAGCTATAATCCTGATGGATGCTGAACTTGCTGCAGAAAGAGCTATGACTCTTTAAAATCGGCTTGCCTTAGACATTCTTTTAGCAAAGGATGGCGGCGTTTGCAAAATGCTTCGTACACGTCACTGTTGTACATATATACCAGACAGCAGTGGAAAAATTAGAACAATGCTTACAAATTTAACTAAAGAAAGTGTAGATTTAAAGGAATTGAAAGAACCAGGAGTTTGGGAGAAAGTTGGAAAAGGATTTGCTTCTGTGGGAAATTGGCTCAGCAACGTTTGGAACAGATTGTTACTAAAAATAGTAAAGGGAATATTGATAATATTAATTTGTTTATTAGGCTCTTGGGGAATATGGAAAGCTTTCAAAATGTTAAAAGCGAGGAACAAAAGAAAAAGAGAAGAGAAAATAGAGAACAAAATGGTGGAAATATATAGAGAAAAATCAAAAGGGACTAAAAGAAAAAGGGAATTGACTGAAGTGCCAAATTACTATACAGAATTTTAATGGAATAAAAATTGTGGGTAGATTTGATGTGATGACATAATTAGTCATCAGAGGAGGGATTAATGACGCAGAAAAAGAAGGTCCGACATATATTCATACATATTGTGTAATCAATACATATAATGAAGTGTGATTTTAGTAAAGAAAATAATGTACGAGGGAAATTGTGCCCTCGGGGTAGTTCGCCATCATTGTAAACGAGCTTTATTAATCATGAAGTATTGAAAATGTAGTAATCCGTCATAATCGCAAATGTATGCCATGATTTCTTGTTTGAAAACTGTTTTGCTTAGCTTAAATTTAGTATAGGTTTTGGCCTAGTTGCCTGGTCTCAAATTCTAACTGCGTGGCTTTTTCCTTGAACTAATGAAACATATATTCTTGCTTGAAGTTGTATTTTTCCAGTGGAGCTGACTGATAAACTTATCCCCAAGGTTTCGTACTAGGCCGGTTTCATCCCCTTTGATACAAGGTCAGTCTCTGCAGGTGCGGACAATGAAGGTACAGATAGTAAAATAATTGGCAAACCATGTTACAATTTGTGTTCCAAGGCTCCAAGGACAGTGTATGCATAAATGAGCGCTAGCAAAAGACAATTTGAAGCCAACCTATGAACCCTCCAATGGAAGACCCTGCAGAATTTGGAATGTTTCTTACTTAAACCCACTGGACAAAGAGAAGTCAGCCATTTTCCTCGATGCCAGTTTGAAGCCTGATGCCAGACTCCATTTTGGACGACACCCTGATGCCCTTTTCTCTATCTGAGAGAAAGAGACTTTAAGAATTCTCACCCTAGAGACTTTAACTTTGATTTGCCCCGTCTTGCCCATGCAGTAACTTTGCCCCATTCTCCTTGCCGCTGCAAGGAAGTTTGCCCTTAACTTTGCCCCTTTGTAACTTGCCCCATGCTGATCAATCCGGTACCTGAAGGACGAAGACTTTTCTTGAATGCTGATTGTATTTGGTAAATATGAAAGGATAAATGTATTATGCATTGTGTTTTTCCTTTTAGGTACCAACTGCTATTTTGATAGGGTCCTAGCTAGAAGTTTTCCAAATTTGTGTTGACTAAATTCGTTTTGCATGAAGTCCCACATGCCAATGCTAATTAGAGGTTAGTCGAGGTACTCATTCGATGTATCATGCTAATTTGAAATCTTGTTATGCTGACCAATGTATGCAATTAGTCAAATACAGTTAGTCATATTGGTGATTTGCATTGCGATAACAGAGTGTATCATTATTCAGATTTTGCGTAGATTACGTTTCTTCCGCCGTTATGGACAGCTAGTAATGTTCATATACATATATCAATTGGTTTTGAGACATATATACATTGTGCTAGCTTTGTTAATATAGGGAAATAAATTCACTAACTTTTAATAAACTGGTGTGGTTATTCATGACTGAAAGGTCATGGTGCGCCGAAATACCAACTGTTATTGATTTCTGATGTGCTATATTGATCTATTAATTGAGTATTGATTACCGATTGCAATAGTTATTGATTATTGATCTGAGTGACTCGACTATTTGCGGATGAGGAGAGCCCGACTTGGCTAAAAGATTCACCGACCTCCAACGTGTCCAGGTACAGGTAATTTATAAGGGCTGGACGCGTTATCAGAAGCCACCAACAAGCCCAAGGAATCCAGAGATGCGGTCACAACAAATTCAACCCTAATTGCTGCAGTTTACCTGTGAGCAGAGGAGGGGAGGGCTGCTCATGAAAACTACTTTTACAAGTTCATGGGATCTGAGTGGTGTCATTGCCTGGTGAGCACCCTTCATCTGTGCAACACCTTCATTATTTTAGTTTTATTCATTAGCAAAACTTTTATTGTGTTTCTCCAGAACCGAATTGGCTGCAGGATTGTGGATGGCCTTTGTCGACAGAGAGTGATTCTTTACATCTGTGTGCTTGCCATCTACTTGTGGCTCAAATGGTGGTCTACCCTCAGCATCTTTGAGAATACTCTGCTCTGAGTGAAGAGCTGCTGGCCAAAGCATCTATGCCTCTCACGGAGGGCAATATCCTCATTTAGGCTGACTGACATTACTAAGCCTGAACCCAGGAGCTGAGATACATTCCTGAACCCAGTAAATGTCCTTTTCAAACTCTGAGGCATGGCCCTATACTTTTGCAGGTTAACAAGTACACTATCATCAGCTAAGAAATAAGAAAAACTCTATTTTGGTGGGAGGATTTTGATCCACTTTGCAATGCTCTCATCATGGTAAGATAGAGATTGAATCTATTACATGTTTGTGAACATTACTTCTCCTTAGCAGCTTTTCCACAGGTGTACTCTTGTGGTATTGTGTTTTTGTTTTCAGGATAATACCAATGTTTTCTGTTGATGGTGACACAGCCAGCTGTACTGGTTCATTATGTATTGCTTTTGTGAGAAATTGGATTACTATTTGAGGGGTGTAGATATCCACTGCAGATAATAAATAACAACAGTTCTTGTTAGGGTGAATCACTAAAGTCACTAAATTTACCTGAGCTCAACACCCTGATGGGTATGGTACAGAGCAGATGGGCTGAATTCAGAGGTAATATGTAAGGAATTCATGCAGTACTAAAACAGTAATAAAGTCGAAATACAAAACAATAAAAATCACAAAATGAATTTAAAAAATGGAGTGAACATTTAAGTGTTTTTGGATAATGAAAAAGCACAATAAGAACAAGAAAGCAGTACATAATGACATTTCAGTAGGAGGAAGATGTCCAGTCTTAAATCATAGCAGTACATTCAGGAGTAACAGTACATAGGTCTGGGTCGAGGTATCAACCGAGCAAGACCACCATGGAGTAAACGTTAATAGGCAAAATGACATCAAAACATCCAGCACAAGGAATCAGATATAATAATTTTTGAAGTTTTATGTAGAAATAACACCAAGAAGCACAAAGTGCCAATTACAGTCAATGGTGATGGTACAACAGGGCCCAGGTGCAATTTGAAGCTGACAGTGATGAAGCATGGGTCCAGATGAAGCATGGGTCAGATACACTAACAGGTTCATCCTAGTCAAAGATTTCAGCCCATTAAGTCCCAATCCACCTCATGAGTACACTTATATATCATTCAGGACCTCAGAGGAGGCACTTAGAGACCTACAGGATGGCAGGCAGATGCTAACAGGAGGGTCCAGTCCCGGTCCATTTGCAGCTGATCACCTGGGCAATTGCAGCAAAAGGCCTCTTATAGCTTTGTTGTGTCCCTGTAGCTTTAACAAGAGGTCAGCCATATGGTCCTTGGAGTCCACTTCTTTGTCCTAGGTATGAGAGGGAGAGCAGGTCCTGTCTTCTAGGTTCTTCTCGGGTCTCAGATAGCAGGTCCAACTCTCCTCTAATCTTCCATAGTTCCAGGAGTGTTCTAAAGTAGGTGCCTGGAGATGCCACATTTATGCCTGGCATAAGCTAATGGTTGAGAATGACCCTGGGGATGCCCTAGCCAATGGGTCAAGGTTCCTGGTGACACCCTACTCACTTTGGGCGTGTTATAAATGGCAAAATTCTTCAGTCACGCTAAACATGAGCTCTGGAGGCTGCAGCTGTGTGTGGAGAGTGTACTATGGCAATTTTAAGAAACTGAGTTTTTAATTGAAGGGGCTAAAAAACCTACTGAAGCGACAACCACAATCCTTGTCAGGGCAAAGGTACAAAAGTCATTAAATTAACCTGTGCTTAAGCCTCTGGTAGCTTGGCACAAAAGTAATCAGGCTGGTGTAAAGCATTTATGCAACACAACACAAGAAAAATCGCAAACCAATTTAGAAAACTGGAGTAAATTTTGATAAATAAAATGATACCAGCACAACAAACATCCAGTCGCTAGAACATGGGATATGAAGTTTCAAAGATTTAAGTAAATATAGTGCCTAAATGCACAAATCTCCAGCTGAAGGTTTCTGGTCGCACTGAACCAGGACAAAGTTCAGGCCAATTGTGAAGAAGCATAAGCCAGGCACAGGATAAAGTTTGCCCTGCCAGGAGTTGCACCTTATGTCCTTAGTGAGATGTCTGTTTGGCGCTGTTTTGTGAGGCTACACATTGCTTAGCATGTTATGATGAGGATTGTAACTGTGCGGCGAGGCTTTGCTGTGCTTTGCATTTCAGCTTTGGTTCTGATGAAGCTAGCAGCTGTGTGACAAGACTTTACTGCACTTTGCATTGCTTCACACCAGAATTGATGGAATCTTCAGTTAGGCAAGGAGGGAGTTCGCTCTGATGCCAGCCAAGGGTCATGGACTTGAGAAGGCACCTCTTGTAGATCAGGGACTCACTCCAGCAGAGTACAGGCACATTCATGCACCTGTGTCAGCAAACAGTGTCACTAGCTGCCTCAGTTTGTTGCTGGGCCTGAAGAGGGTCTGCATTATATTTTTATTGTACCTGGAGTGAATAATTATTCACTTTGATACCAAAAAAATGAACCACAAAACAAGGAGGGTGTAGTGTAGCTGTGGAGCCCATAAAAGAGAGTCTCCACTGGACCAGGGGCACCTATACATCAAAACAATCCATCTACTCAGTCATCCATCCTTTCACGTATCCACCCCCTTTACATCCAGTCATTCATCCATCCTTTCAATCATCCATCCTTTTGCTTATCCATCCACCCTTTCACTTCATCTAGCCATCCTTTCATTTCATCCATCCATCATTCTCCCTTTGGGTCATCCAACTATCCACCCTTTCACTCAGCCATCCATCCTTACACCCAGCCATCTATCCTTAGTCTCATCCATTCATCCATCTATTCATTCATCTATCCACTCGTACATCCCTCATTTACCCTCTCACTCAGCCATCTATCCTTTCACTCTCATCCATCTATCCATCTATTAATCCATCTATTATTTCACCCTTTTACTCATACATGCATCCATCTTTTCATCCAGACACCCATTTATCCTGCCTTTCACTCATCCATCCATTGTTGTACTCATCCGTCTTTACATACTTCCTTTCACTCATCTATCCTTTTGTTCATCCATCCATATTTTTACTCCATCCATTCATCTGCTCATCCATCCTTTTAAAGTTCCACTTATCCATCCTTCCTTTCACTCATTCTTCCATCTATCCATCATTTCTCTCATCATCCATTGATTCATCCTTTCACTCCTCCATCCATTCACCCTTTCACTTATCCATCCGTCCACTCCTGATAAATGGGAGTGGGAGTATTGACCATGCTCCTGATGCAGGCAGAAGCCTAACTGCACACTTACCTCTTAGTCCATTAGTGCAATGGTTGTCAGCAGCTGGTTCCTTCCTTCTCTTGGGCCTCTTTAGTTGAGATAAGGAGCACTCTGTCATGCTCAGCTCCATAATGTTTCTTTTTTTCAAAGTGAAACCAAATGCAGTGCTAGACATGTGTTACTGCCAGTAGAGCAGTCCCTGGACCCCTCCTACAGCCTGCTTCTCTGTGCAATCAACAAATTGTTGCCACCCACTCTCTCCTTGTCCTTGTCCTCATCGGCCTGCCCCACCTGCAGCCAATGAAGGGGATGGAGTTTTGTAACTCCTCCCAACGCTACTGTTTTTGCACTCCTAAATCAGCCCCTCCTCTCCCATGAAGTCAATGCTGTAGCTTGTGCCGGCAGGTCGAAGAAAGCCTCGCCCGGCTGACACTTGCACAGTAGAACATCTGCAAATTTCACTAGAGTTCACCCAGTAGATTCAGCACACTGTCTCATTGCTGTGATTTATTTTCAGCTGCTCTGTGCTTATTTCCCTGTTCTTGCCTCTCCCCAGAGGGTAGCAGAGCAAGGCCCTGTTTGCCCATGAACACGAGTCGCCCCTGTGCTGAACAGTTCCATACCTTTGTAGATATGGAGCACTTCAGCTCTGTCACCTTCATGGAACACAATACAGCCCCTTGCCTTGCTGCATTGCATGAAAGGTTAGTAAATGTGCCATAAAATTTGGAGAGTCCTGGTTAGTTAGGAACATAGCAACTGCACATCCTGAGAAAAAGCCTGAAATTACTCCTTCAGCAGACTCATCATAACCTAATTTGTTTCACTATGTTATCAAATGATGGGTTATGAACAGCAAATCTAAAATATTTTAGTGATACAGAAAACAAGAAAACAGATCAGTAGTAAGAATTGTTAATATACAGGGATTAAAAAGGGAGGTTCTCGTGCAACAAGTTAGCAGTTTGGAGGTAGCAAAAGCACTGCCCATCCTCATCTAAATGAAACAGCTTTGAGAGACAGCAGGGTGTTTTGAAATTGCCACCTTCTGATCCCCAGTCATGTACGTACACCTCCAAATCCAATTGGACTGCTGGTTCGAGCTTCAGATGTGTACTGCTATGACTTGTCATCACATATCCTGAGACTCAGGAACATACCAAATGAGTGGAGCAAAATCCCTCAAAACTTTGCTCCAACCATTTGCCATAATAGTAAAGAGGACTACTCGTGAGACTGGAGGAAATACCCACAAAGATCTTTAATACAAATTATACTAATTGTAAGAAATCCACAAAATGCTTAAGTACAATGTAATATCAATGAAAGGAACAAAATCAGAAACAATTATGAAGTAACAGTGAAGAGAAAATTTAATTATAATGGATTTATTTACAACTACATTTAAAATCCCCATTATCTATTAAAACACGGTGAATACAGTTGTATCATTCTTCCCATAAGTGCCTTGAAAGCTAAAATTACCTTCTATGATGTAGGTTTCACATATTGGTACTGTTTCTAGTGAATACAAATTCCACATTGATTTCAGTTCCCCAGGCATAAATCAGGTGGGGATTCTATGGTAGTCAGTCCAGACTTTCAAAAGTCTGCAGAAATTTGCATTTTCAGCGGCCTATTTACAATTGCATTTTGGAATACATTTAGTAGTACTGCTAGCCTACTACAACATACTATTGACAAACCTACCACTGCTTTTAACTTTTATGTGTAGAGATCTTTGCTCAACAGCAGAGACTTCTCCATACATATGCCTAAGTTTTTGTACTGAATGCAGGAGGAGCAGAGGGGAGTGTCTGGGGAATGGGGAATTCCTTCTACTAAAGTAGGACCATTGCTATTCTTAACCCACTCTGCTAAAGTGACTATAGCCACAAAGGACCCAAAACAGTAGCAAATGTACTCAGTTCAGACCTTAATGACATCCAGCATTACCAAAGGGCATTCACAGGTACTGCAACACTCTCTCATAGAAAATAATGAAGGTAGAGAATTAAAATAAAAACTGATCCCAATTTATTTATTTTTTTAAATTCATATGAAATGATGTGAAATGTGAAAAAATAGTATAAATATAAAAAATAAATAGAATTTTATTTTAAAGGAAAGTAATAAAATTGTTTCAGTATAAAAATAAATGTAACTTTATTATTTGTAATAATAAATACATTCAATAAATGTTTTTTATGCATTTTATGTGGGTTTCATTTTTAAAAAAAACATTTAAAAATGATTATATTTAATTTGATATGTGTACATGTATATAAAATGTAATTTAAAATGTTGATTATAGTGAAGTAACGTTAAAAAAATCTACATCATATATATATATAGTATATATAAATATTTAACGTTAATATTTAACATAAAATAAATGTAATTTAGTTTTTTATACTTAATTAACTTTTATTAATTTCCCTGTACTTTATCATCTGGAGATCTCCACCCCTATTGTGGAGGTCTCCGCCATGTGTGTGGAATGTAAAATGAGGCCATATAGTCAGTACTAGTAGTAACTTTAGAGTCGTTTTTGATGTTTTTACTGATTCGACACCCTAACTCAGGGGACATTTAAGTCTACACTTTTAAGTAACTTGCCACTCATAAATGGTGAATAATCAAAAGCAGTAACATTTTTCAAAAGTGTTACAGTACCTTTACACTTGTAGATTCACTAATGTGTACAGATACTTTTGTGAATTGCCCCCCTGTAGGAAAGCACCCTTTTTGACATGGCTAGCCCCCACTTTTTGCCTGGTTTCTGATGTGACTTTGACTGATAGTGCACTGGGTCCCTGCTAAACAGGTCCCCATGTCCAGATCTCTTTCCCCACAACTGCACAGTTGATTTGCACAATAGGCAAACTCTTTAGCTACCACTCTAGTGCCCATATTTATACCTTTTTAGTGCCACATTTGCACTGCTTTTTAGCGCAAAAACGGTGCAGACTTACAAAATACAATTGTATTTTGCAAGTTTGCACTGCTTTTGCATCAAAAAATTATGCAAATGTGGCACAAAAAAAGTATAAATATGGGCCTAAGTCTCCCGTAAATGGTACCCCTGGTACCTAGGGCCTGGGGTACTAAGGAATGTCTCTGAGGGCTGCATCATCAATTGTGCCACCCTCATGGACCACTCACCTAAACCACACAGTGCTGCCATTGCAGACCGCATGTGTTGGTGCAAGATAAATTGAAAAACATGACCTGTCACACATCCTTGTGTGCCTGGTCCCCTATCACTACATGTGCCAGGTGTAATTCACCCCTAAGGCTGGGTGCATCCAGGCACATGTGAGGGCATATATGCATGAGCAGACATGTCCCTGCTTTGTCTCTGTAATTTCTGAGACGTAGTAAGTGCACAGGGAAGCCATTTTAAATGCATGTGCTGGACACTGGTCACTATGAGTTTTCCAGCTACATGATGGCCTCTCTGAATCATGGGATATTTGGTATCAAACATCTCAGAATAATAAACCCTCACTGACCCAACTGATGGATTTATTAATAAATGCACATAGAGGACATCTTAAAGGTGCCCTCCGAAACCTACCCAGTTACTCATGTGTTCAATGACTGTACAAACCAGTGCAGCCACCCGAGACTGAGTTCTAGCCCCCTGAGGTGAGGGCCAATGCTCTCGGAGTCCCAGAACAAAGACCTGCTCTGGGCAGAGTTGATAACACCATGTCCAGAGCAGGATGGACATTCCAGGACATGGAGCTTCAAAGAACTTGCCACCTTTCAAATGCAACCCAAGTTTCTCTAGATGGCAGAGATGACCGACCCCCTATCCTGACCCCACTTTTGCTTCCAGCACAGGTGGGAAAATGTGTGAAATTAGGAGGAGTGCCCACTTCATGCTAGTCCCACCCCTAAGGTGGACGAGCTGAAGTGGACACTACTTTTTAAATTCCCCCATCTTGCTTAGAAGGAATTAGATTATTAGGTTTAGGGTTATACCCACTTCCCAGCAGAAGTGTTCAAACAAGGGTATAGTAACCATAAAGGTGGTCAGCCCATGGGCTACCACCTGGCAATCCCTGTAACGCCCCTAAATTGAGTATTTAGGTGGCACCTCTGATTCTTAGAACTCAGATCCTGACTAGCTATGAAGAAGAAGGACAAAGAAGAGTGGACCCCACAGAAGAAGAGAAAGAAGCAGCTGACCCCGTACCACCCCTGCCGGCCTGCCTGCAAACATCAGTGAACTCTGCACAAAACATCTTGTCCTGCAGCTGTATCTTCAAGAAACCCAGGAAGCCTGCCTGCTTTCTAAAAAGACTCAGCTTCCCGTGAGCACCGGAACTGCACAGCAACCAAGTATCCAACAAGGACTCTGTAGCCTGGAAACCCCACACCTGAAGTGACCTCTGCATCCGACAACCTCGACCCGCTGAGTAGCACACCAACGGGACCAGCAGGGCTTCCCAGCTGTCCTGAGCCTGAGTCCATCTGATTGTCACCCCTCCTGGACTCATCCAAGTCGCCTGCAGCCCCTGCACAAAGGCCCCCTCTCCCACAACCTGGTGGTGAGAGAAAACCTGACACCTACAGCAACTACTGCACCCATGACCCCTGACCCCAGCTGAGGGTGGTCATTGGTGCCATTGACGTCACCGAGCTCCTATGCGCTCGAGTCCAGCACCAGCAGCCTCAACTCACAGGACCCAGTCCGCGAGTGCTCCCGGAAAAGAAAATCTGACACCAAAAGCCGCCCCTGTATCTGTCACCCCTGGCACAGAAGAAGAGGACCAAAAGTGCACCTACATCCCGAGCAACCCAAGTCTACTACCTACCTGTTTGTTGTCCCTGACTGGCTTCCCAGACAGAGCCTGCAGCCTGTTTGTCACTGGGTCAAACTCCCATGGAAAACCATTGGGCACCTGACACTTTACTGCACCTCTGCACCCGTCTGCCTCAGTGCCGCCCGTTCTGACCTGCTGGTGTGGTCCTCATCAGTGCCCAGTACTTACTTTAACTTCCTGAGATTGGCTTTGTAAGTCATTGTTAACTCTGTATTTGCTGAACATTGTTTTTCCTGCATAGGATAACATTGAGAGAACTCTGAAAATTGCACTGTCTGTTTTTTGAAACTGCAAAGTATTTATGCTTAAAAGTCTACTTACCTGATAACCTAGGGCCAGATGTATCAAAGGTTTTTACCCATTGTATGTCTATGGGAAAATGTGTTCATACATATGGCCCCTAGTTCTTAAACTTGAAACACACATAAAAAGAATTGTTATTATTTCTCTGTTGGCCACATATTTAATCTTTGAGGGAGTGTCTCATTTATTGCCTCTTTGAGTGCACAAAATGCTTAACACTACCCTCTAATATGACTAACTGCTCGCCCACACTACCACAAATTGAGCATTAGTCCTATCTACTTTTGCCTCTGCAATACCAATTGTGGATTGACTGAGTTTTCTGCACATTGTACTTCATTTTTTTACACTATACAGAGAGCCTGCTTCCTGAGTTTTAAGCCAATACTCTATATGGGAAAAGTGTGACTAAAAGTCCCAAGGTTCTAAGTGACGAAAATTATTAAGTTAGGACTCAACAAGTACATCACATGGTGATTTCACTAAAAGACCTCTGTTGTGTTGTTTAAATAGTAAGCCTTTGTTAAGAAACTTTTTTGTTACATAGAAAGCATGTGCCCAGGATGTCTCAAACAGTTTCTAGGCAATAAAACTGAATGTTGTAAGGTAGCGGATGCTCTCCTGGGTAATGTCAGGGGGCACACAAACAGAGGTGATTCCCACTGGTTACAAAGCATTGCTTGGTTGTGGGCCATCCTGCACTGGTTGTGCAGCCCTGGCCAAAGAAGGGATCCCAATCACTGAGCATGTTGGATTTGTGCAATCGCTCCCCTTTCATGAACTCAGCTTGGTGTTGGGATCTGGGCTTCATGTTTCACTTGGCATGGAGCCCTGACACTGACAGATTTCCATAGATGTACCTATTGATCTTTCACACAGTGGCAAAATGACTTCCCATTTCTACTTTTGCCATGCAATAATGAAAGTAGTGTTGGGTGGAGTGCATAGAATTCTACTCCACAGAATTTCACGGAGTTGAGTAAAAACTCTGTGGAATTATACAGAGTTCCGTGTGTGGCAGAGTGCCATCTGATCTACACCCTGGTACTGAATGTGCCCAATCTCGGAAGTGCTAACTAGGCCCGTTCCTGCTTAGCGCTTCCGCGACCGGACGCATTCAGGCCAGGGTATGCTGAAATGGCAGCAATAGCTGATGTTTCAGGCCACTTGTGCTGACACAGCCCACTGGCCTGCAGCCTGCTGCTCTCAACCACACCCGCACACTTCCGTTCACTAACTGCCCTCCTTTACAAACTTGCTACGGAGGGCCAATCACACTCCCTGTCTTGCACCAGCCTTACAATTCCTTCCTCTGGCCTTACACATAGCCTCAGACCGCCTTTTCTTTAGGGCCCAGCACTAGCAGCAGCAATTAGCTCACCACCACCAGCCTGGTATTTTCAAAAAGTGTCTAGCCTTGCATGCCACTGGGCTCTAAGGCGCTCTCTCAGGCCACACAAATCTCGGCTCCTTGACTACGACTAAGCAGCTGATGCTCCCCCAGTCTCCAGCTCTCCCTGCTGGCCTCAGCACCGTACCCCATAACACCACTTCCTTTCCCAGGGCCTCTGGGGATAAAGGTTCTTTTCAAGTGGAGATTTGACTGTAAGTTTCCTTTTTTCCAAACACAGACCCCTTCACCACCCTCATAAGCAAATATTGTCTATGCCCAGTGCCAGGCCCCATATGCACATAGAAGAAAAAGCAAAACGAGGGACTTACTTGGGTCAAGGACATCAGGGTCCCCGTTGCCACTTGCCAGCAGCCTGGCTCTCTCCCTCCCTCTGCCCCCTGCTCTTGGGCTACTAAGGACAGTAAAGGGAGGGAGGTTTGGATCCAGTTCAGCCCCTCACCAGCAGCTTGCAGCAGCGCCCCGCCCGGCCACCGCCGACGTATTTGGGCCAAGTGCACACAGTGCAGCCCAGTTATGGGCAGACTGCCTGCGTTTGTGCTGTGTGACCCATAACTGGGCTGCAGTGCACAAACAGTGAGCTCCGTTCTGCTGCCGGGGCTAGCGGAGTATTTATCTGAACTCCGTGCTCCAAGCATAGCGCAGAATGCCAAAAACTCCATGAACTACGTGAGTGGAGTGGAGCTCACCGCCCACCCCTAAATGAAAGTACCACCATCATAACACCTACAGAGATAGAGAAACAAAAAGTGGAGAAAATCCCTTTCCCTGAGCGCCTTCCTCCCATATCAATGAAGTGAAGAAGAAGGATACTTTTTCAACGGGAAATTCCCATTGCCTGAAATTTCACAGAGCACCCAAGGTCTGTTTTGCATTTGTCCTGTGCATTACAACTCTTCGGTCTAATTTTGCTCGTGGGTTTGTTACCCCCTATTGTTTTGTTTCTGACCACTACTCCTACTTTTTTCTCCTTTGTGGTGCTGTGTTTCTGTGTTCCTAAATTGCTTAGTTCGGCCTTGTTTCAGTCCTACTGATCAATTTGCATTTAGTTAGCATAGAATCACCATTTATTAATTCAAACCATCTCCCTTCGAGGTTTTTCTCTTTCAACTTTTCCCTCACATTTGCATCTTCTTTTAAGAATGCTGGAGGCTATAGCTAGATACATGTGCTTGGAGATGGCAATCAGAAGGGGACATCCCAACGACTGTCAGGGCACACACAGCAGCCCTGACCCCCTTTTTAAAGTAGTGTCATCATCCCCGCCTCCTAATGTACATTCAGGTAATAAACACAGGTAAGGCCAAACTGCACTCTGTCACTCTGGAATTCCCCAAGTAGGCTTCAGGACAGGGGGCTGCTCTTAGATAAAGATGGGCTGCCATTAACCTGTCTCATCCTAGCTGAAACATCCTCCAGTGTGGTCCTGCTTTAAACGTTTTTGCAACACCTGATTTTGTTTTCATTTCCAGTTCTCTCTCTGTTGGGAAGGCTGTAGGGTGACATGTACAGGGTCTCTTTAGTGGCAGACCATTATGGGTGGGAGACAGCTTGCAATCTTGAATTCCTCATGGGCAGCCCCACCCACAAGGAAATGTGAGACTGCGGCAGCTTGCTGACAACAGGACACGAGTGACATAGTGAAAGTGGTGTGGTCAGCCATTTTCAGTATTAGGAACAGTCAGGATGGAGGTGGGCTGTCTTCCTAACTTTCTGCTTCTAGAAGTTATTTTTGCCAAAACTGTTGTATGGCTGTTGTTTCTTCAGCCCTGGACTTAGTGAATTTCACCTTCAGACTGACTTTCTAATAAGGTTTTGTTCATAGGCGCTGGAAGTAGGGGTGCAGCAGAAGCCGCAGAAATAATCATACCGGAGTTCAGAAGGTTAATAAGCAATAAAGATGCCTCTAGATATTGTGTTCATCTTGTCTCATCCTGCTGCAAATTCAAAAATAAAGATCAGAAATCAGGCAATGTCTTCTGACAAGTTGCTGCTTATTCAGAAACTGGGGTGCACTTTTATTTCTGTGGCTGCAAAATGAGAGGACTTTGCACTTGGTTAACAATCCTCCTAGCTTACAAGAAATGAAAGGAAAGGTTGTAGAATGTCACTTTTTTCTTACACAAAGCAACATTCAAACATTGGCAAGTGACATATATTTCAGATACCAGCAATTAGAAAAGCTCAAATGAAGCATTTTTTGTAATTCTTAAGTGTGATGGAAACAAAGATTTTAACAGGATCAAAACAAATCAAGACACTTTATTTGGAGATGTGTAATTATTAAATATTTATTGAAACCTGATACGCACATTATTGTTTTTGTGCCATATGGCCTGATTACGACCGTGGCGGAGGGGATTACTCCATCCCAAATGTGACGGATATCCCGCCCGCCATATTACAAGTTCCTTTGTATCATATGGAACTTGTAACACAGCGGACGGGATATCTGTCACATTTGGGACGGAGTAATCCCCTCCGCCAATGTCGTAATCATGTCCTTTATGTCTATGCAAATTTAGTGGCCATTTCAACAGAAAATTTGCTATCAGCAAATGACAGTGTTCTGCCACACCAGTACTCCAAAATGCACCACCAGCCACATACCATACCTTTACCACTCTCCCTCTGATAGGGCATTGCATATTTGCTACACCTGATTCTCCTAACACTAATGACCTTGTCTTTACATTTCTTTTATTTTTTCTTTTATATTCTGAGTCTGTTGAAATTCCTCTGAGACATTCCTCTAAAGGAAGTCTTCCTTCCCTCTGTTTGACCTTTCAAGAGCCATTTCCTGATACTCTGCGGACGTTCCAATGAAGAAAATGGTTTTCAGGAACAGCGTTAACTTTCGCGGGTGTAGTTACTGGATTTCCTTCTTTTTCTCATTTCTTAGTACTAATTGTTTTTCCTCAATTTTATGTATGGACTATAACTTACTTTCCAAACATTTGGGGGTCTTTTAATATTGTTTTCTTTTCTGCAGCACCGCCATAGTATTTTCAGATGGTGATAGCTCTCAAATCTGGTAGTCACAAAGGTGGGAGTAGTTAAAACATAAACACAGTAACATGTGAAACTTGTGCACCTGGCTATCAATAGCTTTCATGACATAGCACTCAGGGAGAGAGGAAAAAGACAGGCCCTGAAAAGAACTCACCTCCTCTCACTAACAGAATTTGCTGACTCATCTTCATTCCACCACCTTTAATCCAAATGGTGCTCAGGAAGGGCTAAATCATCAATCCTTGCCAAAAGATCACCACAGAAGTTCTAAAGGCAGCTCTATTTCCGTTGTCCCACAGTTCAGTGTGCAGGGTTACAGGTTACATACTCCTGCACAGGAATGCAGGCAATACACTTCCACCTTCTGATGAGGCAGTCTCTCCCACCTCCATCTCCACACTACATTAAACCATGGGTAATCCAAAATGGATCCCTCTAGTCTAACTCAAAATGGAGCCATCTAATGGATGCCACGCTCACCCACACGGAGAGCCATGCTATGCACACTTTTCACAACACACACTCGATTTGCAAACAGTCTGTCATTCCAAGGGTCTAGGTGTCTCTTACAAGTGGAACTTAAATGAGTGGGACCAGCAGGTGCGATACACCTACTAAGTCAGAGAAAAAAGTCAGTTCAGTAATAGTATTATAAAAATGGTACAATGTCAGCTATAGGTTATGCATAGTGCACTCTTCCGAGTCTCAGAGCCAAGCTCTGGACATCAGACTCAAAGGACAGGCCTAGGCCTCAGCATGCATGCTGGAATGGCATGGGAGCTGTGCTGCACCACAAAAGTCAGAATAACGGGTATCAAAAGCAGTTGGGTCCCTCAGGGTAGTTGTACACACTTGTTACTCCTGGAAGGAACATATCTATCCTAACAATTGCATTCAAGATAAGGCAAAGGACTTTGGGCCCATTTTGGTGATCCAGGTATGGACCAAAGTCCACCAGAGGAATGAACAACTGTCCACAATATTGGGGATTTCCAGTGGTCTAGTGGAGATAGCAATGCTTTTACTGGAACTACCTCCATAGTGGCTCCTCTGAAGGCATTTCATGCTTACTGAGTTGCTACAATGTTTCATGCATCTGCTAGGCAAGCATTCTTTGTTTTACAGAAACACAATTCTCTCCCAGGTTTTGTTGGGAAGATTTTTGTATATTTTGAGTCATTATTAGCAGGCTAGATATGACAGTTTCTTGATCCAGCAGCTTCTGGTGTTGGATGCACACAAGAGGACTGATTTTGAATAGGCGTAAAGGCAGTTATAGTCCAATAGTACTGTAGCCCCAGGATACAATTGGTCAGAGACACCAACTGTTAGAGTTGGAGCATAGTAACCTCTGGCTGCCATGATACCCAAGAAGCAGGATTCACATCAACATACTATCCATGGGCTCCCCAGGGGAGTGTTGTCCAAGATGGTATCACAAAATTCAGGTCCCCTTATGTCTGCACTAGAGATAGGTTGAAAGGCAAACGTACAAACACTATATGCTACAAATGTGCCTATAGGGCTTGAGGCTTTCAGGACATCCCAAAAAAGGGCACAGTGGCTTCCTGAATACCCTCATATACGGTTAATTGATACCACTTTTTGCTAGCACAGGTGCCTTAATAAAAATTATTAATGAGATGTTTATGTATTTTGAATAATGAGTTTATGTAGAAAATGTAATAATGTAGAAAAATAATGCACACATTTGAAAATGTGATCTTGAAGAATGGCCATCAATGTTAACGAAATGTACCAATCAATGATTACTACTTATGAAATACTGAATATATGTTAGACTAATGCAGTAATATGTCATATTGAAGGTTATGAATTAAGCATTAGCTTTATTGGTTGTAGGCCTTAACTTAGCGAGTGTCTTGGCCTACTTGCCAGGCCTCATGTAAAACTGTATTTCTTAGCGCTTAGTAAAATGCTGACCAAGTGAATTAAAATGTGAATGTCTATTGTATTGTTTAAACATGCTCATAACGAAAGCTTTTAGTTTGAACTGACTACAAAAAGATGATGTCCTTGATAATGAAACATTTTATGTGTAATGAGTGTGAGACTGACTTTCCCAGGACAAGAACAATGAAGATACTGACTAGAGTGAAAGCTGCAACAATATTGTTACCTGACAAGCCGGCTAATGAGGACATTGCAAGACGAACCAATCAACAATATGAGAACGGAGAAATGTTAGAATTCATAGATTTGGTAGAATAGTTTTATTGGACAGAGTGCGAACATATGATTCACTGACCAATAGGGAATTAGGGGATAGTTTAGGTGACTTTAATATAACAACGTTCATTCTGAGAGAGATAGTCATGCTGACATTCTGAGAGAAGACAGCCATTGCCCTTATACTTCCTGACCGAAAGGTTATTATCTTCTTGTGCGTCTTTACTAGAGAAGTGCTTAACTTTAATGCTAAATGACTTTGCCCATATTTTCCTGACTGAGAACCTGATGCTTTGCCGATCGAATGATGTCCTGAGGACGAAGACTGATTCTGCTTTGCTGACCCATACTGAGGATAGGTATAAATCGAATGTGATTATTGTACATATTTGCTTTTTCTTTCTAGGTACCAACTGTTTTAACAGATCCATAGTTGGATGTTTTTCCAAATTGGTGACGCTAAATTGTTTTGTAAGAAGCCCAACATACTGATGCTAATCTGATGTTAGTTGAGGATTCTGACTTATGATAAAAGAGACTAATGCTTGATGGATTTCTCTGCTTAACTACATGTATTTCATCTTGTTGACGCAGCTGACTCTGCTATTGATTTGCACCGTAACTTTAGAATGTGTCGTAGTTCAAGCTTTGATTAGATTGCATTTCTGCCACCCCTTTGGACAACCAGTGTTGTTTCTGTATGTGTTTCATTTGATTTTGAGATGAATCTACATGAACTTAGTCTTGTTAATATAGGGAAATAAAATTTCTAAACTTTTACTAAAGGTGTGGTTATTCATGACTAAAAGGTCAAGGTGCGTGATAATTACTGACTCCTTTGATTATTGATTTATTGATTACTAATGATTATTGATTATTGTGTATCGATTATTGATTATGTACTGGAGCTATGGTAAGAACTTCTTAATTGCGAGTCAAAAGGTTCATCGACCTATTCGCGTCCCCCTGGTAAGTTTACTTATTAAGGTCTGACGCGCTAACAGTTATAATAGCAGATTGATGGTTAGTCTCCTTAAGAGCTTGCCATAGATTTCCGGTGCAGAGTGATAACAAAGAAGGTAAGAGACTGATGGTTCGTCTCCTTAGGAGCTTAACATAGATGTGCAGTATACAGTGACAGGTGTTCCCAAAGATGGTAGCAGTTTGATGAGCTGGTCCTTTTGAGAATTCATTATTATTAAGATTTGTATTTTGTTTTTCAATGATGATAATTGGAGAGAAAATGAGTTTCCCTTAAGCCCAGAGATTACTTTCCCAGATCCTGGATCCTGCTAATGGTTGTTAAAGATGCTTCTGGGGTTCTAGTGATAGTGTGAGTGAAATAGGTTGCGCTTGCACAGCTTATGAAAATAGCAGGTGAATTGTTAGGTTTGCAGGGTTTTTAGGGAGTTTGCGCACTCCAAATGAAGTTGTGGTAGGAGTGTGCACACTCCACAGTGTGAGAGTAGGGAAGTCATCAACCTTTATATGTGTGTGGCTCTTTGTGCCCAAAAATTGTCCACGTGGTTGTTGATATACGGACCCTGCGTGGTCTAAGACTCTGGAGTATATTGAAAAGTGTATGAGACACTTTGTTATATGTTGTAATTTGTCTGGTTTAGTAGGTTGATCGGGCATGGTCAACAAGTCAGTGTGTGAGTTAAAGTGGGCAAAAGAAAATTTTGACTGAGATTTGGCGAGTCTTATGTGCACCAGGACAGACCGATTGATCAGTTGAGAGTAAAATTTACAGGTCGAATTTTGCTTGCGAATCTGGGACACAGAGAAAGAGGAGTAGCTGTAAGTGCGGGAAGAGCCATCAGTGAAAAATCCTTATGCTTTTCTGATCGACTGATGTCCTGAGGACGAAGACTGATTCTGCTTTGCTGACCCATACTGAGGATAGGTGTAAATCGAATGTGATTATTATACATATTTGCTTTTTCTTTCTAGATACCAACTGTGCTGTTTTAACAGATCCATAGTTAGATGTTTTTCCAAATTGGTGGTGCTCAATTGTTTTGTACGAAGCCCAACACACTGATGCTAATCTGATGTTAGTTGAGGATTCTGACTTATGACAAAAGAGACTAATGCTTGATGGATTTCTCTGCTTAACTACATGTATTTCATCTCATTGATGCAGCTGACTCTGCTATTGATTTGCACCGTAACTTTAGAATGTGTTGTAGCTCAAGCTTTGATTACATTCCGCCCCATCTCTCTTCTGCCTTTCCCAGCCAAAGTAATAGAGAAGACCGTCAACAAACAGCTGACCACCTTCCTGGAAGACAACAACCTGCTCGACCCCTCACAAACCGGATTCCGAACCAACCACAGCACTGAAACCGCCCTCATCTCAGTCACTGACGACATCAGAACCCTGATGGACAACGGTGAAACAGTCGCCCTCATTCTGCTCGACCTCTCGGCTGCCTTTGACACCGTCTGTCACCGCACCCTAATCACCCGCCTCCGCTCCACCGGAATCCAAGGCCAGGCCCTGGACTGGATCGCCTCCTTCCTCTCAAACCGTTCCAAAGAGTTTACCTCCCTCCGTTTCGCTCAGAACCCACCGAGATCATCTGCGGCGTACCCCAAGGCTCATCACTCAGCCCGACACTCTTCAATGTCTACATGAGCCCCCTCGCCAACATCGTACGCAAGCACGACATCATCATCACCTCGTACGCCGACGACACCCAACTTATACTCTCCCTCACCAAGGACCCCGCCAGCGCCAAGACCAACCTACAAGAGGGTATGAAGGACGTCGCAGATTGGATGAGGCTCAGCCGCCTAAAGCTGAACTCTGAAAAAACGGAAGTCCTCATCCTCGGCAACACCCCGTCCGCCCGGGATGACTCCTGGTGGCCCACGGCCCTCGGCACCGCACCGACCCCCACAGACCACGCCCGCAACCTCGGCTTCATCTTGGACCCTCTTCTCACCATGACCAAGCAAGTCAACGCCGTGTCCTCCGCCTGCTTCCTCACCCTCCGCATGCTCCGCAAGATCTTCCGCTGGATCCCCGCCGACACCAGAAAAACCGTGACCCACGCCCTCGTCATGAGCCGCCTGGACTACGGCAACACCCTCTACGCCGGGACCACAGCCAAACTCCAAAATCGCCTGCAACGCATTCAAAACGCCTCGGCCCGCCTCATCCTCGACATACCCCGCAGCAGCCACATCTCCGCACACCTGAGACACCTGCATTGGCTCCCAGTCAGCAAAAGGATCACCTTCCGACTTCTCACCCACGCACACAAAGCCCTCCACGACAAGGGACCGGAATACCTCAACAGACGCCTCAGCTTCTACGTCCCCACCCGCCTCCTCCGCTCCTCTGGCCTCGCACTCGCTGCTGTCCCTCGCATCCGCCGCTCCACGGCGGGTGGGAGATCTTTCTCCTTCCTGGCGGCCAAGACCTGGAACTCCCTCCCCACCAGCCTCAGGAACACCCAGGACCACTCCGCTTTCCGGAGACTCCTAAAGACCTGGCTGTTCGAGCAGCGATAACCCCCCTTTTTCCCCTAGCGCCTTGAGACCCGTACGGGTGAGTAGCGCGCTTTATAAATGTTAATGATTTGATTTGATTTGATTGCGTTTCTTCCGCCGCTTTGGACAACCAGTGTTGTTTCTGTATGTGTTTCATTTGATTTTGAGATTAATCTACATGACCTTAGCATTGTTAATATAGGGAAATAAACATTCTAGACTTTTACTGAAGGCAGTGGCGGCCCGTCCTTTAGGGCGGAGGGGCCACGCCCCCCCACCCCATGAAGAGTGTCTGTCAGGCTGAACAAAGGTCAGCCTGACAGACACTCTTCATGTTCAGGTCAAGCAGCCAGGAGCAGACATGCGCGATTTGCGCAGACTCCTGGCTGCCTGAGCTGAACTTTGCAGGGCTGAGGAGATCACGACCGCTATGGGCGTGACCTCCTCGGCCCAGCAAAGGTGCCTCAAGACCCTCCCCTGGGTGACGAGGAAAGCGTCACCCATTGACACTCTCCCTGGGCGCTTCAGGTTTAAGCACTGAAGTGCCCAGGGCGAGTGTCAATCAGTGACACTTCGTCACAGAGTGGGGTGGGGTCAGCAGTCTCACTGACCCCATCCCACTCTGTGACGAGGCTGGGACTGCTGCCTTCCCTCATTGGCTGACCTGAGGGAAGGCAGCAGTCCCAACCCTCCTGGGACCTCCGAGGCTGAAGGTAAGTGTGTGTGTGTGTGTGTATGTATGTATGTATGTATGTTATGTTTTACATTGAATGTTTGGTGCGCATGTGCATGTTTGAGTGTTATAAGTGTTGTTAATGGATGTGAGTGCGTGCGTGCATGTGTGTGTGAAAGAATGAATGTGTGTGATCTTGGAAAATGAATGTTTGGTGCGTGCGTGTATGTTTGAATGGAATGAGTGTTAATGGATGAGCGTGCGTGCGTGCGTGTCTGTGTGTGTGAAAGAATGAGCCTGTGTGTGTGTGTTTGTGTGTGTGCTTGTGTGTGTGCCCCGCCCGCCCCCCTCCCAAACCTGCCGGCCGCCACTGACTGAAGGTGTGGTTATTCATGACTGAAAGGTCTGGGAGCGTGATAGTTACTGACTCTATTGATTATTGATTTTATTGATTACTAATGATTATTGATTATTGTGTACTGATTATTGATTATGTACTGGAGCTATGGTAAGAACTTCTTAATTGCGAGTCAAAAGGTTCATCGACCTATTTGCGTCCCCTTGTAAGTTTACTTATTAAGGTCTGACGCGCTAACACCTCCTCTTGTTTAACAAACTGCACAGGAGCAGAGGTGGTAATCTGTATAGCACATGTTATTAAAGCATTATATATCTGCAGAATACTGATTGTGGGCTCTCTGTAACATGGCCGTTTTTGAGCCAGGCAACCTCATGAGTCAGTGCTATTTCCCCTCCAAAAATTATAGAAGCTCGAGAGTGGTAATTTATGACATTACTTGAGACTAGTTCCTAGAAGCAATTTTAGTAAATATCAGAATGAGTAAGTGCTATTTGGTAGGGAATGTAAAGCACAACATCACATTATGAACCACGTCAGAGGATAAGTCAATGTTTGAAATCAGACGTTATTTTAGTTAGGCAGTCTAGAAACCACCCTACATAAAAAATAAACGATTTTGTAAAAACAGGAAAGGTGAGTGTAGGAAGTTGTAGGAAGTTGGCTCTGTATGTGCTATTTCAAAGTAAGGAATAGCATGCACAGAGTCCAAGGGTTCCCCTTAGAGGTAAGATAGTGGCAAAAAGAGATAATACTAATGCTCTATTTTGTGGTAGTGTGGTCGAGCAGTAGGCTTATCCAAGGAGTAGTGTTAAGCATTTGTTGTACATACACATAGACAATAAATGAGGTACACACACTCAGAGACAAATCCAGCCAATAGGTTTTTATATAGAAAAATATCTTTTCTTAGTTTATTTTAAGAACCACAGGTTCAAATTCTACATGTAATATCTCATTCGAAAGGTATTGCAGGTAAGTACTTTAGGAACTTCAAATCATAAAAATTGCATGTATACTTTTCAAGTTATTGACAAATAGCTGTTTTAAAAGTGGACACAGTGCAATTTTCACAGTTCCTAGGGGAGGTAAGTTTTGGTTAGTTTTACCAGGTAAGTAAGACACTTACAGGGCTTAGTTCTTGGTCCAAGGTAGCCCACCGTTGGGGGTTCAGAGCAACCCCAAAGTCACCACACCAGCAGCTCAGGGCCGGTCAGGTGCAGAGTTCAAAGTGGTGCCCAAAACGCATAGGCTAGAATGGAGAGAAGGGGGTGCCCCGGTTCCGGTCTGCTTGCAGGTAAGTACCCGCGTCTTCGGAGGGCAGACCAGGGGGGTCTTGTAGGGCACCGGGGGGGACACAAGCCCACACAGAAATTTCACCCTCAGCAGCGCGGGGGCGGCCGGATGCAGTGTAGAAACAGGCGTCGGGTTCGCAATGTTAGTCTATGAGAGATCTCGGGATCTCTTCAGCGCTGCAGGCAGGCAAGGGGGGGATTCCTCGGGGAAACCTCCACTTGGGCAAGGGAGAGGGACTCCTGGGGGTCACTTCTCCAGTGAAAGTCCGGTCCTTCAGGTCCTGGGGGCTGCGGGTGCAGGGTCTCTCCCAGGCGTCGGGACTTTAGGTTCAAAGAGTCGCGGTCAGGGGAAGCCTCGGGATTCCCTCTGCAGGCGGCGCTGTGGGGGCTCAGGGGGGACAGGTTTTGGTACTCACAGTATCGGAGTAGTCCTGGGGTCCCTCCTGAGGTGTTGGATCGCTACCAGCCGAGTCGGGGTCGCCGGGTGCAGTGTTGCAAGTCTCACGCTTCTTGCGGGGAGCTTGCAGGGTTCTTTAAAGTTGCTGGAAACAAAGTTGCAGCTTTTCTTGGAGCAGGTCCGCTGTCCTCGGGATTTTCTTGTCTTTTCGAAGCAGGGGCAGTCCTCAGAGGATGTCGAGGTCGCTGGTCCCTTTGGAAGGCGTCGCTGGAGCAGGATCTTTGGAAGGCAGGAGACAGGCCGGTGAGTTTCTGGAGCCAAGGCAGTTGTCGTCTTCTGGTCTTCCGCTGCAGGGGTTTTCAGCTGGGCAGTCCTTCTTCTTGTAGTTGCAGGAATCTAATTTTCTAGGGTTCAGGGTAGCCCTTAAATACTAAATTTAAGGGCGTGTTTAGGTCTGGGGGGTTAGTAGCCAATGGCTACTAGCCCTGAGGGTGGGTACACCCTCTTTGTGCCTCCTCCCAAGGGGAGGGGGTCACAATCCTAACCCTATTGGGGGAATCCTCCATCTGCAAGATGGAGGATCTCTAAAAGTCAGAGTCACCTCAGCTCAGGACACCTTAGGGGCTGTCCTGACTGGCCAGTGACTCCTCCTTGTTTTTCTCATTATTTTCTCCGGCCTTGCCGCCAAAAGTGGGGCCTGGCCGGAGGGGGCGGGCAACTCCACTAGCTGGAGTGTCCTGCTGGGTTGGCACAAAGGAGGTGAGCCTTTGAGGCTCACCGCCAGGTGTGACAATTCCTGCCTGGGGGAGGTGTTAGCATCTCCACCCAGTGCAGGCTTTGTTACTGGCCTCAGAGTGACAAAGGCACTCTCCCCATGGGGCCAGCAACATGTCTCGGTTTGTGGCAGGCTGCTAAAACTAGTCAGCCTACACAGATAGTCGGTTAGGTTTCAGGGGGCACCTCTAAGGTGCCCTCTGGGGTGTATTTTACAATAAAATGTACACTGGCATCAGTGTGCATTTATTGTGCTGAGAAGTTTGATACCAAACTTCCCAGTTTTCAGTGTAGCCATTATGGTGCTGTGGAGTTCGTGTTTGACAAACTCCCAGACCATATACTCTTATGGCTACCCTGCACTTACAATGTCTAAGGTTTTGTTTAGACACTGTAGGGGTACCATGCTCATGCACTGGTACCCTCACCTATGGTATAGTGCACCCTGCCTTAGGGCTGTAAGGCCTGCTAGAGGGGTGTCTTACCTATACTGCATAGGCAGTGAGAGGCTGGCATGGCACCCTGAGGGGAGTGCCATGTCGACTTACTCGTTTTGTCCTCACTAGCACACACAAGCTGGCAAGCAGTGTGTCTGTGCTGAGTGAGAGGTCTCCAGGGTGGCATAAGACATGCTGCAGCCCTTAGAGACCTTCCTTGGCATCAGGGCCCTTGGTACTAGAAGTACCAGTTACAAGGGACTTATCTGGATGCCAGGGTCTGCCAATTGTGGATACAAAAGTACAGGTTAGGGAAAGAACACTGGTGCTGGGGCCTGGTTAGCAGGCCTCAGCACACTTTCAATTGTAAACATAGCATCAGCAAAGGCAAAAAGTCAGGGGGCAACCATGCCAAGGAGGCATTTCCTTACACAACCCCCCCCCAAACGAAAGAGGATGAGACTAACCTTTCCCAAGAGAGTCTTCATTTTCTAAGTGGAAGAACCTGGAAAGGCCATCTGCATTGGCATGGGCAGTCCCAGGTCTGTGTTCCACTATAAAGTCCATTCCCTGTAGGGAGATGGACCACCTCAACAGTTTAGGATTTTCACCTTTCATTTGCATCAGCCATTTGAGAGGTCTGTGGTCAGTTTGAACTAAGAAGTGAGTCCCAAAGAGGTATGGTCTCAGCTTCTTCAGGGACCAAACCACAGCAAAGGCCTCCCTCTCAATGGCACTCCAACGCTGCTCCCTGGGGAGTAACCTCCTGCTAATGAAAGCAACAGGCTGGTCAAGGCCATCATCATTTGTTTGGGACAAAACTGCCCCTATCCCATGTTCAGAGGCATCAGTCTGCACAATGAACTGCTTAGAATAATCTGGAGCTTTTAGAACTGGTGCTGAGCACATTGCTTGTTTCAGGGTGTCAAAGGCCTGTTGGCATTCCACAGTCCAGTTCACTTTCTTGGGCATTTTCTTGGAGGTGAGTTCAGTGAGGGCTGTCACAATGGATCCATATCCCTTCACAAACCTCCTATAGTACCCAGTCAAGCCAAGGAATGCCCTGACTTGAGTCTGGGTTTTTGGAGCTACCCAGTCCAGAATAGTCTGGATCTTGGGTTGGAGTGGCTGAACTTGGCCTCCACCTACAAGGTGGCCCAAGTAAACCACAGTTCCCTGCCCTATCTGGCATTTGGATGCCTTGATAGAGAGGCCTGCAGATTGCAGAGCCTTCAAAACCTTCTTCAGGTGGACCAGGTGATCCTGCCAGGTGGAGCTAAAGACAGCAATATCATCAAGATAAGCTGTGCTAAAGGACTCCAAACCAGCAAGGACTTGATTCACCAACCTTTGGAAGGTGGCAGGGGCATTCTTTAAACCAAAGGGCATAACAGTAAACTGATAATGCCCATCAGGTGTGGAGAATGCTGTTTTCTCTTTTGCTCCAGGTGCCATTTTTATTTGCCAGTACCCTGCTGTCAAGTCAAAGGTACTTAAGAATTTGGCAGCACCTAATTTGTCTATGAGCTCATCAGCTCTTGGAATTGGATGAGCATCTGTCTTGGTGACAGAATTGAGCCCTCTGTAGTCCACACAAAACCTCATCTCTTTCTTTCCATCTTTGGTGTGAGGTTTGGGGACTAAGACCACTGGGCTAGCCCAGGGGCTGTCAGAGCGCTCAATTACTCCCAATTCCAGCATCTTGTGGACTTCCACCTTGATGCTTTCCTTAACATGGTCAGATTGTCTAAAGATTTTGTTCTTGACAGGCATGCTGTCTCCTGTGTCCACATCATGGGTACACAGGTGTGTCTGACCAGGGGTTAAGGAGAAGAGTTCAGGAAACTGTTGTAGGACTCTCCTACAATCAGCTTGCTGTTGGCCAGAGAGGGTGTCTGAGTAGATCACTCCATCTACTGTGCCATCTTTTGGGTCTGATGACAGAAGATCAGGGAGAGGTTCACTCTCTGCCTCCTGATCCTCATCTGTTACCATCAACAGATTGACATCAGCCCTGTCGTGGAAGAGCTTAAGGCGGTTTACATGGATCACCCTCTTGGGGCTCCTGCTTGTGCCCAGGTCCACCAGGTAGGTGACCTGACTCTTCCTTTCTAGTACTGGGTAAGGGCCACTCCATTTGTCCTGGAGTGCCCTGGGAGCCACAGGCTCCAGAACCCAGACTTTCTGCCCTGGTTGGAACTCAACCAGTGCAGCCTTTTGGTCATACCAAAACTTCTGGAGCTGTTGGCTGGCCTCAAGGTTTTTGGTTGCCTTTTCCATGTACTCTGCCATTCTAGAGCGAAGGCCAAGTACATAGTCCACTATGTCCTGTTTAGGCTCATGGAGAGGTCTCTCCCAGCCTTCTTTAACAAGGGCAAGTGGTCCCCTTACAGGATGACCAAACAGAAGTTCAAAGGGTGAGAATCCTACTCCCTTCTGTGGCACCTCTCTGTAAGCGAAAAGCAGACATGGCAAGAGGACATCCCATCTCCTTTTTAGCTTTTCTGGGAGCCCCATGATCATGCCTTTTAATGTCTTGTTGAATCTCTCAACCAAGCCATTAGTTTGTGGATGGTATGGTGTAGTGAATTTATAAGTCACCCCACACTCATTCCACATGTGCTTTAGGTATGCTGACATGAAGTTGGTACCTCTGTCAGACACCACCTCCTTAGGGAAACCCACTCTGGTAAAGATACCAATGAGGGCCTTGGCTACTGCAGGGGCAGTAGTCGACCTAAGGGGAATAGCTTCAGGATACCTGGTAGCATGATCCACTACTACCAGGATATACATATTTCCTGAGGCTGTGGGAGGTTCTAGTGGACCAACTATGTCCACACCCACTCTTTCAAAGGGAACCCCCACCACTGGAAGTGGAATGAGGGGGGCCTTTGGATGCCCACCTGTCTTACCACTGGCTTGACAGGTGGGGCAGGAGAGGCAAAACTCCTTAACCATGTTGGACATATTGGGCCAGTAGAAGTGGTTGACTAACCTCTCCCACGTCTTGGTTTGTCCCAAATGTCCAGCAAGGGGAATGTCATGGGCCAATGTTAGGATGAACTTCCTGAACAGCTGAGGCACTACCACTCTCCTAGTGGCACCAGGTTTGGGGTCTCTGGCCTCAGTGTACAGGAGTCCATCTTCCCAATAGACCCTATGCGTTCCATTTTTCTTGCCTTTGGACTCTTCAGCAGCTTGCTGCCTAAGGCCTTCAAGAGAGGGACAGGTTTCTTGTCCCTTACACAGCTCCTCCCTTGAGGGTCCCCCTGGGCCTAAGAGCTCAACCTGATAAGGTTCAAGCTCCAAAGGCTCAGTTCCCTCAGAGGGCAGAACTTCTTCCTGAGAAGAGAGGTTCCCTTTCTTCTGCTGTGTTGTAGTTGGTTTCCCAACTGACTTTCCTGTTCTCTTGGTAGGCTGGGCCATTCTTCCAGACTCCAGCTCTACTTGTTCACCCTGTGCCTTGCATTGTGCTCTTGTTTTCACACACACCAGTTCAGGGATGCCCAGCATTGCTGCATGGGTTTTTAGTTCTACCTCAGCCCATGCTGAGGACTCCAGGTCATTTCCAAGCAGACAGTCCACTGGGATATTTGAGGAGACCACCACCTGTTTCAGGCCATTGACCCCTCCCCATTCTAAAGTAACCATTGCCATGGGATGTACTTTTCTCTGATTGTCAGCGTTGGTGACTGTGTAAGTTTTTCCAGTCAGGTATTGGCCAGGGGAAACCAGTTTCTCTGTCACCATGGTGACACTGGCACCTGTATCCCTCAGGCCCTCTATTCTAGTCCCATTAATTAAGAGTTGCTGTCTGTATTTTTGCATGTTAGGCGGCCAGACAGCTAGTGTGGCTAAATCCACCCCACCCTCAGAAACTAGAGTAGCTTCAGTGTGGACCCTGATTTGCTCTGCGCACACTGTTGATCCCACTTGGAGACTAGCCATACCAGTGTTACCTGGATGGGAGTTTGGAGTGGAACCTTTCTTGGGACAGGCCTTGTCTCCAGTTTGGTGTCCATGCTGTTTACAGCTATGACACCAGGCCTTTTTGGGATCAAAGTTTTTACCCTTGTACCCATTGTTTTGTGAAGAGGCTCGGGGCCCACCCTCCTGTGCAGGTTTTTGGGGGCCTGTAGAAGACTCTTTACTATTTTTAGTTTTGGTTGTCTCATCACCCTTCCCCTGGGGAGTCTTTGTGACCCCTTTCTTTTGGTCACCCCCTGTTGAAGTCTTGGACACCCTTGTCTTGACCCAATGGTCCGCCTTCTTTCCCAATTCTTGGGGAGAAATTGGTCTTAGGTCTACCAGATGCTGATGCAGTTTATCATTGAAACAATTACTTAACAGGTGTTCTTTCACAAATAAATTGTACAGCCCATCATAATTACTTACACCACTGCCTTGAATCCAACCATCTAGTGTTTTCACTGAGTAGTCAACAAAGTCAACCCAGGTCTGGCTCGAGGATTTTTGAGCCCCCCTGAACCTAATCCTGTACTCCTCAGTGGAGAATCCAAAGCCCTCAATCAGGGTACCCTTCATGAGGTCATAAGATTCTGCATCTTTTCCAGAGAGTGTGAGGAGTCTATCCCTACACTTTCCAGTGAACATTTCCCAAAGGAGAGCACCCCAGTGAGATCTGTTCACTTTTCTGGTTACACAAGCCCTCTCAAAAGCTGTGAACCACTTGGTGATGTCATCACCATCTTCAAATTTTGTCACAATCCCTTTTGGGATTTTTAACATGTCAGGAGAATCTCTGACCCTATTTATATTGCTGCCACCATTGATGGGTCCTAGGCCCATCTCTTGTCTTTCCCTTTCTATGGCTAGGAGCTGTCTCTCTAAAGCCAATCTTTTGGCCATCCTGGCTAGCAGGAGGTCATCTTCACTGAGAGCATCCTCAGTGATTTCAGAAATGTGGGACCCTCCTGTGAGGGACTCACTATTTCTGACTAACACAGTTGGAGACAGGACTTGAGGGGTCCTGTTCTCCCTATTTAGGACTGGAGGAGGGACATTGGCCTCCAAGTCACTAATCTCTTCCTCTGTGAGGTCATCATCAGAGGGGTTGGCTTTTTCAAACTCTGCCAACAGCTCCTGGAGCTGAATTTTGGTAGGTCTGGAGCCAATGGTTATTTTTTTGATATTACAGAGAGACCTTAGCTCCCTCATCTTAAGATGGAGGTAAGGTGTGGTGTCGAGTTCCACCACATTCATCTCTGTATCAGACATTATTTTGCTAAGAGTTGGAAGACTTTTTAAAGAATCTAAAACTGTTTCTAGAATCTAATTTCAACTTTTAACAAACTTTTAAACTCTAAAAAGACAATGCTAAACAGGGACTTAACACACAAGGCCCTAGCAGGACTTTTAAGAATTTAGAAAAATTTCAAATTGCAAAAATCAATTTCTAATGACAATTTTGGAATTTGTCGTGTGATCAGGTATTGGCTGAGTAGTCCAGCAAATGCAAAGTCTTGTACCCCACCGCTGATCCACCAATGTAGGAAGTTGGCTCTGTATGTGCTATTTCAAAGTAAGGAATAGCATGCACAGAGTCCAAGGGTTCCCCTTAGAGGTAAGATAGTGGCAAAAAGAGATAATACTAATGCTCTATTTTGTGGTAGTGTGGTCGAGCAGTAGGCTTATCCAAGGAGTAGTGTTAAGCATTTGTTGTACATACACATAGACAATAAATGAGGTACACACACTCAGAGACAAATCCAGCCAATAGGTTTTTATATAGAAAAATATCTTTTCTTAGTTTATTTTAAGAACCACAGGTTCAAATTCTACATGTAATATCTCATTCGAAAGGTATTGCAGGTAAGTACTTTAGGAACTTCAAATCATAAAAATTGCATGTATACTTTTCAAGTTATTGACAAATAGCTGTTTTAAAAGTGGACACAGTGCAATTTTCACAGTTCCTAGGGGAGGTAAGTTTTGGTTAGTTTTACCAGGTAAGTAAGACACTTACAGGGCTTAGTTCTTGGTCCAAGGTAGCCCACCGTTGGGGGTTCAGAGCAACCCCAAAGTCACCACACCAGCAGCTCAGGGCCGGTCAGGTGCAGAGTTCAAAGTGGTGCCCAAAACGCATAGGCTAGAATGGAGAGAAGGGGGTGCCCCGGTTCCGGTCTGCTTGCAGGTAAGTACCCGCGTCTTCGGAGGGCAGACCAGGGGGGTCTTGTAGGGCACCGGGGGGGACACAAGCCCACACAGAAATTTCACCCTCAGCAGCGCGGGGGCGGCCGGATGCAGTGTAGAAACAGGCGTCGGGTTCGCAATGTTAGTCTATGAGAGATCTCGGGATCTCTTCAGCGCTGCAGGCAGGCAAGGGGGGGATTCCTCGGGGAAACCTCCACTTGGGCAAGGGAGAGGGACTCCTGGGGGTCACTTCTCCAGTGAAAGTCCGGTCCTTCAGGTCCTGGGGGCTGCGGGTGCAGGGTCTCTCCCAGGCGTCGGGACTTTAGGTTCAAAGAGTCGCGGTCAGGGGAAGCCTCGGGATTCCCTCTGCAGGCGGTGCTGTGGGGGCTCAGGGGGGACAGGTTTTGGTACTCACAGTATCGGAGTAGTCCTGGGGTCCCTCCTGAGGTGTTGGATCGCTACCAGCCGAGTCGGGGTCGCCGGGTGCAGTGTTGCAAGTCTCACGCTTCTTGCGGGGAGCTTGCAGGGTTCTTTAAAGTTGCTGGAAACAAAGTTGCAGCTTTTCTTGGAGCAGGTCCGCTGTCCTCGGGAGTTTCTTGTCTTTTCGAAGCAGGGGCAGTCCTCAGAGGATGTCGAGGTCGCTGGTCCCTTTGGAAGGCGTCGCTGGAGCAGGATCTTTGGAAGGCAGGAGACAGGCCGGTGAGTTTCTGGAGCCAAGGCAGTTGTCGTCTTCTGGTCTTCCGCTGCAGGGGTTTTCAGCTGGGCAGTCCTTCTTCTTGTAGTTGCAGGAATCTAATTTTCTAGGGTTCAGGGTAGCCCTTAAATACTAAATTTAAGGGCGTGTTTAGGTCTGGGGGGTTAGTAGCCAATGGCTACTAGCCCTGAGGGTGGGTACACCCTCTTTGTGCCTCCTCCCAAGGGGAGGGGGTCACAATCCTAACCCTATTGGGGGAATCCTCCATCTGCAAGATGGAGGATCTCTAAAAGTCAGAGTCACCTCAGCTCAGGACACCTTAGGGGCTGTCCTGACTGGCCAGTGACTCCTCCTTGTTTTTCTCATTATTTTCTCCGGCCTTGCCGCCAAAAGTGGGGCCTGGCCGGAGGGGGCGGGCAACTCCACTAGCTGGAGTGTCCTGCTGGGTTGGCACAAAGGAGGTGAGCCTTTGAGGCTCACCGCCAGGTGTGACAATTCCTGCCTGGGGGAGGTGTTAGCATCTCCACCCAGTGCAGGCTTTGTTACTGGCCTCAGAGTGACAAAGGCACTCTCCCCATGGGGCCAGCAACATGTCTCGGTTTGTGGCAGGCTGCTAAAACTAGTCAGCCTACACAGATAGTCGGTTAGGTTTCAGGGGGCACCTCTAAGGTGCCCTCTGGGGTGTATTTTACAATAAAATGTACACTGGCATCAGTGTGCATTTATTGTGCTGAGAAGTTTGATACCAAACTTCCCAGTTTTCAGTGTAGCCATTATGGTGCTGTGGAGTTCGTGTTTGACAAACTCCCAGACCATATACTCTTATGGCTACCCTGCACTTACAATGTCTAAGGTTTTGTTTAGACACTGTAGGGGTACCATGCTCATGCACTGGTACCCTCACCTATGGTATAGTGCACCCTGCCTTAGGGCTGTAAGGCCTGCTAGAGGGGTGTCTTACCTATACTGCATAGGCAGTGAGAGGCTGGCATGGCACCCTGAGGGGAGTGCCATGTCGACTTACTCGTTTTGTCCTCACTAGCACACACAAGCTGGCAAGCAGTGTGTCTGTGCTGAGTGAGAGGTCTCCAGGGTGGCATAAGACATGCTGCAGCCCTTAGAGACCTTCCTTGGCATCAGGGCCCTTGGTACTAGAAGTACCAGTTACAAGGGACTTATCTGGATGCCAGGGTCTGCCAATTGTGGATACAAAAGTACATGTTAGGGAAAGAACACTGGTGCTGGGGCCTGGTTAGCAGGCCTCAGCACACTTTCAATTGTAAACATAGCATCAGCAAAGGCAAAAAGTCAGGGGGCAACCATGCCAAGGAGGCATTTCCTTACAGTGAGCAGGCCTGTTCTTCCTGCACACTATATTGCTGACTTGTGACTTGCCAATAGTTGGACATGCATTGTTGTCAGTGCATTCCTGTGCACATAACTAGCAAAACACAAATTACAATCTAACCACAAGACTTAAAAAACACACTCTCTCTAAGCACTGTTCAGGGTTCTGAGTGCATGCCAATTGATTCGTTTTGATATGGTTGGAAAGTTCCACTTGCCCTCCCAAGTTGATTTTTGTTGTTATGTGCTCAGTAGCTGCCGTCTGTTACCTGTCACACAGACATATCTGTTTTATTGAGGTAGAACCCGCTCTTGTGTTTTCAGCCTGTTACATATCATGTGCTGGGTTCGGGGACGCTGGTCTTTTCCCGCTGTCTCTCATCAGTGCCTCTGGGCAAGTTTCTCGACAGGAAATGGGAGATTTATTTTATCTGGCTTTAACTGCACGGTTCCTTCCTAACTACTGGTGTTACTTTGCTTCAAATAACATGACTTTGAACACACAGACCACTCAAGGTCAAATCCCAACGGTAATCACCACGTTTGTGGGAGGGATGAAGGGCAGATGAATTACATGACAAGGGTCTTGGAACCAGTCAGACCTTTCATTGTGGAAGTGTTATTGGCTGCAATTATGATCGCTATCAAGGATAATTGATTCACAAATGCTGAAGTGCCTATGTAGCTACAGTTTAAATAAAATGTTCCTGTTATGTTTCATTTTTCCTTGATTTCTTCTGGGTTTTTTTTTGCAAACAATATTTTTGACCGCTCAATGTTCGGATATTGTAATAATCAAACATGAAAGGAAAATATTAATTAGAAGGTAAATAATAATTATAAAGTTTGGGGCTTATGCTATGTTTATACTCAAGTTCGGATCAAGGGCAAAGCACTCACCGCCTTTTTCTGGTATAGTTTGTCAAGCGTGATTGGTTGCTTAATTCCTGTATGCAGGGGGGGTTGTATCAGTTGTCCGTGATCAAGCTGTAGTGTGCTTAGGCTCTCAAAGCAGCATCATTAAGAAGGGAAGTCAGTGTATTTGTATGTGACTGCCTCCATATTTTCACCATTAACAGATGCCAAAAACATAGAGATTAACTTTCTGCATTCTAGACGATGGTTAACACATAAATCCTCATTCAAATAAAAGGGTTTCAAACCTTTTTTTGAAAATTCCCAAGCTTGGAAATTGGCTATTTGTGTCAAGAAAGAATGCCAGCATTTCCCACCCACTGCAGTCTTGAACTGTACTTTTAACTGACTTTGTCTTGGGTTGGAAAAGGCCAGCGTTTAAAAAGTGAGCCCTTGCCATGATCCTCTTACAGCAATCAAATACAGAGTTCCAATAGCCTTATCTACTATGACCTTTTCCTTTTCTTCGATATAAAGACAGAGTTTCAACTATGGAAATCAGTTTTTATGAATCAATTAACTTTATCTTAGATATCTTTTGGATAAAATAAACAACTCAGATCCTGATTTGCAAAAAGTTAGAAATTTGGGACCGGATGAACAAAGCTTTTTTGAGGTCACAATCGGCCCTGTTCGCAGAGAGCATCCTCAAAGAAGCTTTTTTCAATGTACAAGGCAAATTGTGATTCAGTAACCTGTTACTGCATCTCAAGTTGTATTCGTGACTCAATTCCAATTCAGTATTTGAAAGGGGCGTGTTTAGGGCATCCCTTTCAAATCCTGATTCCTAGTGGTATGCATTAACTTTTTGCAACTGAATTCCAGCCAATAGTTCTTTACTGCCAACTCAAAATTGGGGGTATACCCTTCTTCGTTGAGAATGTTGAGCAAAATATTTTTTAAGCACAGCAGTGGTCTCATGGACTACTGCATACTCTTAAAAATAAAACTTAAACATTCAATTTTCTTTTCTGAAATATATCCTGTTTTACTTGAAAGAAAACAGGCTGCATAGCAAAGAAAGATTGCTTTATGAAAAAACAATCACAGACGTGTTAGTGTGCTGACCCCAGCAGGCCACCATCCCTATTATGGCTGCAATTCCCAATGGGCAGCAAGTTCTAACCTAACTCATTAACAATCATGAGGTAGCTCAATTTGTGACCCACTAGTAATGGCTATTTTAAAAATAAAACTGTCATACATAAAGAATTTGCGATTTCTAAATTGCGATTCAGTAAGAGTCGCAATTTGGAAATCACAGTTCCTAACTTTAATGCATCTGGCCCTTGGTACTTTAGGTTTCTGCTTGTGATTGGGTTAAAGTTCTGACTATAATAAATCTGTGACCATTTTCAGGTTATGAATGAGCTGAAAGTGATAAATATGTACAAACTCCTAAATGTTTTCGGTGTGTGCACGTCATCACTCTGGATCACCAAGAGAGCAGATTTATTCCTACATATTTTATAGCTTTACTCTAAATGGCTTTATACATGTTTTGTGCATTAAAGTCTGAATTTGATTTCAGAAATCAAGCCATTTATTTGCACATGCATGTTGAATTTACACATGAAAATGATTTTCTGAATCAAGCCATCAGTCAGAAACCAAAAACTATTTCTGGAATTTAAGTCTGCAGCTTTCATCCTACATTTGGAATTCACAAAGTTCTGCAAGAGTACTGGAATTGTGACTGTAGCTGGTTCCCAGAAAAACTCCTAAACTTTTCTGTAGATGAACTTACACGTGCAAATGGATTTATGAATCAGGCCCAACAGACTTAATTTTCTTTAATAACAAATAGGTTGTAAGGAGTCAGCTAGCATTGCTTTCATTTTGATGGTATTTAAAGTCACCCTGTTCTATCCCAAAAGCCTACTTTATGATTGCTCAAAATATCAATATACTCATCTATGTTTCCAGTGATATGGCAGAACCACAGGGTGTGACCAATCAAAGCATAAACGCCCATGCGTCAATTCAACAGCTATTCTCATTGACCAGCTTATATATTAAAAAACAAACAAAGTTCTTCTAGACATTCTTCACACAGAATCTATCTGAACCAAGGAATATGTACATTTATTCCTGAATCTTGTGTAGTAAGATTGTGTAGGCAGCCATAGAGAGGCTGTATACAGCATCATCAGTAGTGACAATCAACTTTAAGTTGCTGCCACTGTTCTTTCTTGTCTACAAAACTGGATTTCAAAGCCCTTCCATATGTGAACCACGAATGCCTGTCACCCAAAACACAATACATTTCCACATGGTTATTTTGGTACTTAATTGCAGGTTGACAATCTTTTCAATAGCCTGAGTAGTTCAGGAAAATCTGGATTAGGACAGCATGGACTCTGTAGACTATGTATGACAATGTCTTTTGTTTTGGCCATAATTATATTTAGTCTGTTCTCAGGGTAAACCAGTCCTTTGCATTCATCCTTTGTCTGTGTCTGTGTCTGTGCTGCAGGAGGTCCAGAGACACCCGGTAGCAGAGATAGCACAGAACTTATTAAGGGAGAAGTAACCACCCATGAGACAGCTGGACGTTCCCTGTATCCAATCGCAATCCACAGGCTGGCGCTTGGGGTGGCTGAATGGCAGTGACAACATCACCTTGTGATCATCAGAGGAGAGAACATGCCCTGCAAGCAAGGACCAGACTGTTGTGACTTTTTCTGAGCCTTTGACATGCCCATAACGATCCCTAGAGGGATGTAATCCCTGCAGGTAAAGTCAGTGGTGGGAAAACATGGGCTACAGATACAGCATACCACACTACCCACTTCAAGTGATTTTGCTGAGACCCAGAGGCTGTAAGCCAGTCCAACTCATTGGGGCCTCAGGAGGCTGTAGGCTATGGACTATCTAACAGCAGCATTCTAAACATTATTGTTTAGGATGCAGGTATCCTGCTGCAAATGCAGGCCCCCAATGAGATAAGTGACCCCTGGACCGCACTCATGGCAGCTGCTCAGGACCAAGTACTGGTACCTTTGACTGGGAAATAAGGCTAGGCTCCTGGGACATGGGAGTATGATTCAGCACCAGACCTGAGGTGCTTGACCACATATTTTCTTCTATTCTCCCTGAAGGATTAATCTTCATTGTGCACCACCTTGGCAGACTGGGGCTTGGTGGACCACGGAGGCTTTTGTCTTATTTAGAGAGGCTTTCTGGCTTTGCCAGGGAGCCATGGGGAGGAAAACCTGGCTTCCCTATAGGGTTTGACACCCTGCTGGCTGACCCTAACCCTAGTGCACTGCACACACAGGCTGCACTTTGAACTCAGGGGAGATTGGGCTTGTAAATCTATGACACCCCCTTTAAGTACTCACATAGTATGGCGCTGCTGCTACCTCCTTCCCTTAGTAAATGCAGCAGAACTGGTGAGGAATGGTAGCTTGGACCACATCACATAGGACACCTTGGCAACAAAGCTGCAATAACCCCCAGGAATTATTACGTGAAGGGTTCTAGCCAACAATAAGGAAGACAGCCTTACCTTACCCCTAGATGGCTTCTGTGAAATTCTTTTAGCAACTACACTTCACAGAGGTGGTGGTGAATAATAAAACAGTAACGTTGGCCCCAGCTGCACAGGCATCCAAAATGGACTTAATATTGAAGAAAATGTCCAATGTGGCGGCAGAGACTGGAATCCTTGGACGTGACAATTACAGATCTCACAGCTGATACAAAATCAATTTGAGACAACTCAACTGCCTTTTACAACAAACTCAAGTACATGGAAAAGCACGTAGCCATCCTTGAGACTTCTATGGAACACTCAACCACCTGGGGTTCAGAGCTATGGTTCCTAAGACAGAAGGTTACAGACTTGGAAAATAGAGGCCGCAGGAACAATATACGATTTTATGGTATCCCTAAAGATCTAGAACAGAATGACTCACAATTTCTCCACCCTTGGAGATACAATGCGCACACTGGATCTTGTCTGACAAATCCAATGATTCGAGAAAGGAACAGAGCAATCATTGCTTGCTTGCTCCGGCACTAGAAAAACCACCAGGTAATTTTCAAAGCACACAAACATGGCCCATTCGGTTTCAAGGGACACAAAATCCAAACCTCAGCTGACTTCTCCAGGGACACCAATGTGCACAGGAAAGCTTTCCTCTCCCTACAGCCACTTTTGCAGAAACTGGACTTTAAATATGGCCTTCTTGAACCAGCAAGGATCTGAATTACAAAGAATGGATAATACAAGGACAATAGGGATCCGAAGGAACTGCTGGCCTTTCTGGAAGAACTAGCAGAATCCACCATGGACACCACAGCCTCACCACCCACAACAGACAGAGCTCCAAGTGAGAAGATAAAACTCTTTAGAGATGGACAGAAGGTTTTGGCAATAGACTGAGAGGGACAAAGCAATCCAAATTGTGAAAGAACTCACAAAAGACAGGGGTCACTAGTCCTGCACACTACTGAAGCCCAATCAGGCTTGGATGACATCTGATCTTCTTCTCTTTCTGTAATCTCCTTCCTCAATCGCCTACTTTGTGATGGTGGTCTTCTCCTTAGACCACGGTTTTAGGTTGCTTTAGGGCAGACAAAATACACAGAGGAGTGCAGGGCATCACTGTGGGACTCATTGTGACTTACTTGTGGTGGTTGATATGAGGAGACATGAGCTTCTGAGTTTATGAAGTCCCTCTGTATTTACAGAACAACTTAGTCTGGGTCTCACTGCACCACTCCTTTTTGATGAGGCTGGAGATATACAGAGACTGCCAGTTCATGGCTACGATATAATTGTTTCTTCTGCTGGTGTATCCTCTCCAATAATAATAATAATGCACGCCTTTCCCTTTACCCCTCCATGAGTTTGGGGGTTTCCCATGCGCTCTACATGTCCCCTTCATGCACTTTTCATGATTTTACAAAACGTACACTCATGCTACTGTGTTCTAATAGTTGTTTATATTTATTTTAGCGTTTAGCACAAGAGTTGCTCTTGGGCCTTGCACTTCTTTTGTAAATTTGCTTTTTTTTTCATACTGTACTTTATTTTGTGCCCCTGCGGGTCATAACCTGCACCATGTTAATGGATCTGAACATTAATAATTCAGCTGTTTGATTTGAAAGTACATCAATTAAGATATAAAAGTGGCATAGCAAGTTATAATATGTCACATGTAGAGGTAATGGTGTTGAGTTGAGATCATTTTCTAATACATATGCATTTATTTGTTAAATTAAAAGAATCCCTGTGGTATTATCTTAACATAAAAACGCAAAACTTTCATTGGGGGAGCATGACAAATGTTTAACATTGTGGAATCAATGAAGAGACACCGCAGGCACTGAAAATAAATTTATGGGGACAAAAGTATAATTGTTTGAAATCCTTTTGATCTCAAATAAATGCAGGGATGAGAAGTTCAACTGTATCATGTGAGGTAACCACAACATGCAACCATAGAATAGTCAAGGCATTTTAACTTGATAAAATGGTTTAGTGCAGCGTGAACCTTACAGCCCGAGACTGAGAAAAAAAGTGGAACGAAATAGTTGAAAGTGGATTCGTTCATGCCTTTGCCCTATGCGTCTGTTTTTCTATACCCCTGTGGAAACATTTGGTTGTTAGAATCTCATTACCGTTCCCCAAGTATGAAGTGCTTTGGATTGGCAATGTATTTCTATAATTCACAACATACTTCAAAGGTATTTAAATCATTTATTTACCTTTTCTGGTCAGTCATCGGATAATGACGCCTAAAACCTGATGAGGGAATTTGTCACTAAATATAGGCCGTAACATGGTTCTAGACTTCTACAAGTAATGGCAAGACCATGTCACAAAGGGATAGATGTACGAAAAGATTGGTCACAAAAAGGGTCACCAATCGTGCATCGACTTTATGAGACCAGTTTTTAACACCATATTTACTAATTGGTCTGAACTACAAATAAGAGGGGTTGACCCTTTCATACTCCCTCATAATTGCTATTTGGAGTGAGTTAGTATACACATTTTGCAGGTACGAAATGTCATTCTGACTCAAAAAGAGTTTAGTGCATAGCAAAAAGCAAGTGCAGGGATTGGGATTTGCAAAATGGTTTTCTACATCAGGCCCCAAACCACCTGCAAATTAAACAAAGCAAAAAATAAGTCTTGCTAAGTCCTTGTTGCAGATGAACACCTGCTTCCCAACACCCATGGGGAAAACTAAACAAAGCTCAAAAGCTCAAAATGATAGCGTGTGAGCGATCAGAAAATATTTCATTGTTCATTTCAGCAAGTTTTAGGGAAAGGCTGCATAAACACTTTCATGAGAATAACACACTGCATCTCTGAAGAAATCAGATGCGATTTGTGATCTGGCAAGCAATGCTTTTATGCCTTTAAATGCCCTGCTAGGTTTGCGTTTTAAATCTGAAGAGAAGAAGCATCTTTCTGGAGGCAAAATCACTTAAAATAAGATATTGGACAAATCTGTGTGAAGTTAATAGGTCTTAGAGACATTGGCAGCGACAGCCTGCTATTGGAGAGCCTTTGCACTGGAAAAATTTACTTCCTGAAAAATATCGTATTCAGTTCAAAAAGGTATCCGAAGTCCACTGCTCACTTTCAAAAGCTGCTGTTGTGTTCAACGTTGATTTCAACACTGCATGGAATTATGTGGCCTGCAAATTACACAATTAGATAAAACTCTTCTACCACACAGTATCAGAATCCTGTAATTTAAAAGCAGGGGTCTCTCAAGGCTCTATCAGTTGCCTTCTTCCTTTCAACATTTACATGAAATCCTTACCAGAACTTGTCAATGTTTTTGAGTTCATCTGCTAAAACTTTGCAGATACCCAGACCCTTCTTAAACTAGAAAGCCCAAAGACATTGGAAACCCAGAAATCTTCAGTTGCCTCCGTGCAGTTGACCAGCGAATAACATGGAGCCACTTCAAACTACATGCTGTGGACCGACACATGTACACTTAATACCTCTATGTTGCATATGACAGTATAGATGGTGATGTCACCAATTATATCATTTGAGAAGTAATCAGTGATACCATCAATTATGTCCTTTAACATGTCATGAGTGATATAATATTTGAGGCCATAAACTGTGCTTGGTGGGGAGCATGTTACAGTTAGCTCAGTAAACTAGAACTGGTGAATTTGTCATTTTTTATTTGAAACCATAGATTTCATTGTGTTACAAGGCCTAACTATAACGTCACTTTAATCTTTGCTTTTTTCAATTAATTTCTATGGCTTTTTTCAAAATAAAGTAAAATATTATTACTATACCTAACTACAACGTCACTTTAACCTTCATTATTTTCAGTGAATTTCTATGAGTATTTTTAATGTAAAGTAAGATCTTATTACCATACCAAACTATGTCACCGTAACCTTTGTTTTTTTTGGTAAATGTATGGGGTTATTTGATCATATTCACCCAACTCCATTAATGAGCATAGCTTTTGACAATGTGCAGGAAAGGATCAGATGCAGGGCCTGGTCAACGACCAGTCTCTCGGCCCAACCCACTGCGGGCAGCCAACTCCCCCATGGGATTTGAGCATGCGTTGGGTGCAGAGCATGGTTTCAAGGAACTTCAGCTGCCCCTACCCTGTCCACTTATGCCTTATTTGTTTCAGAATTCAGGACAAGGGGACCGAGTCACTGAACCCTGAGATGGCAGGTAGAAAATTTCTGTTGATGTTGCAGTCAACCACTCAGATTTCCCGGTACAGCAGGACCTATGCCGGTCCTGCGGTACTAAGGAGGCCCTCTCTGCCTATTGGAATTCTTTAATTTTTTTATTTTGTGGTGGTACCACAGGAGTATCAGTATACTCTGGTAGGATTAACCATCAAGATATCAGTATATTTTGAAACTTAATTTATCGAACACAGCTGAACATATTTACATCAAATCACAAAAAGAATTGTCTCTGAAAGACTATCTAACTATGTGCCAAATTTGTTGTAATTCTATTCATTCTTTTCTCTGTATCGCTTCATAAAATTCCCATTGGAAATTTATTGAGGAACACATGTATTGGGGCCTCCCTTTTCCGACGTGACAGATCACCCCAAAACTTTCCAGTAATGAGCTTAGGTGGATGAACTGTTTTATTTTAAGTTTGATTAAGCTTTTTCATACAGTACAAAAGTTATTAGCAAAACGACAAATGTTCTTTAAGTGGAAAATATTACCTAATTATAGCAACACGGTGGCAACTACCACTCTGTAATGTATTTACATGTACATGTGTCTGTGTGTGCATGTCCATATGCACACCTCCCTTACCCCCACTCCCAAACTTTTCAGACTACAATGGACTCCCAAACATGCTTTGCATACTCTTTTCTCTTTCTACCACATCCAACTAACAGCCACATATGTCCACCACTCCCACTGACATTGCACATCGTCTCTTTAATAATTCACTTCAATTAATCTACCCCTATTCAAAATGCTCGAGAAAATTAACACAATCTCAATGGCAGAAACTGACCACAATTAAACCAACAAGGAAATGGAAGCATATATTACTAATCTACTGCCATTTTACCTATAAGCTTGGTTTCTGGAGTAGCATGTTATTCACCACAATGTGCTTATAATACTTTGTTAGGGGTAGGAATTGCTATATAAATACAATTTACAACTACTAAAGAGTCTCTTTACTAAATGGAGTTAGCAACATGGGTGTGTTAGGAATGTAGTGGGATTAAGACTACATGCTGGCACTTTAAAACAGACTGTGAGAAGTCACGTACCTCTCACTGCCCATTACAAAAAACCATTGCAGTTAGAGGTAGAGTTGTGTGGTGTTGCTGTAGGAGTTAGCTGAATCTTACTAAACGAAGTCATCTGGCAACTTCATTCGGAAAACTTATGTTATTTTCATTTCATTGACTTGGAATGCTCCAAAGTAACACAAATAAATCACTTCAGAAGCAAGGGAGAGAGTAGAACAATTCATACATGGTTGGCTGTGCGTTACAGTCTAAGAATTCCAAACTGACTGAGTCTTACAGAGAGCACACTTGTAACTATGTTTAGCAGTCATTGACAGTACAGATTAAAAGCTCTCAACACGTGAAAGTGTGAAACAGTATTTTTCTACACAAAAGGCTTTTGGATTGTAAATGTCAATATCAGTCTGCCAAAGAATGAACGGCTGTCATTCTAAAAATATAATGCTAATTTGGCACAGTGGAAGAAATATAGCTCTAAAGTGATATTTGGTTTTGGGGAACGAATACCTAAGACAGTAGATATTTTCTCTAGTAGATGGTAAAATTGGTTTGATGAACTGAGGTGATGAGGCGCTGTGACGGCCCCAGTGGTTCAATCAGCGATTACATTGGGTAGCACATTGTTTTGACAAGTCCTGAGCTTCTCAAAGCTGGACCCAGGACTAACCCACACACTACGTTATTCCAATAAGTGGCTCAATTTGCTGCACCCGAATTTCAAAACCGAGCCAGATTGATAGCTTTGTTACTTCACAGTCCTTACAGCCTGGATGGTTGAGTCATATCACAATCAGCACTATGGATTTAATGTTACTTAGCAACACATTGCTAAGTATGAAGTTACATGGCAAAATTCCAAAAATCGAATAAAACGTGTGTGCATGCTTGATACATTCCATATCTTCTGCTGAGCAGAGTCACAATTATGCACCTACTAAAACCTTATTTGATAAATTCTTAAAGTAACTTAGCCTTTACTTCTGGAGGAACTTGTCTCCCACAGTACAGCCTTACTCAAACTTTTGCTTTTAGTGTGCTCACATTTAGCCCAATCTATCTGGCAGGAAGAGCAGGCAAGGTTCCAGCATAGACACTGTTATGGCCTTACACCTCTGTGATGCCATATATTCTGTTACATCATGATATGGTATGGTCTCAGGTGAAAGTTAAAAATGGCAAAAAATTATCACCTGCTGAATGTTTAAGTTGCAGTAAGAGAGAAGAATTAGAATTTTTGACAAGAAATGTCGGCAGGGGTGTCCCAAGGTGAAGCAAGGTGCATCATGCATATGGTGGATAAGGTCCCACTAGGAATAATGCCATCTAAATAGTTGCTCTGTCCCTGTTAGACCTGACCTGGCCTTCCATTTTCTGACCTCGTTTTTGTTGGTTTTAGGACTCTGTGCACTTTGCCACAGCTAATCAGTGCTGAAGTTCTTGTTCTCTCTCTATTAAATCATGGAAACATTGGCCTAACCCCAACTGGCATATTTAAATTACTTATACGTCTATAGTAAAAGTGCACTACATGTGCCCAGGGCCTGTTAATTAAATGCTACTAGTGGGCCTGCAGCACTCATTGTACCACCAACTCCAGTAGCCCCCTACCCATGCCTCAGGCCTGCCATTACAGAGCCTTTGTGTGCAGTTTACTGCCACTTTGACTGGTCCTTTAAAACCCTTTTCATAGCCTTAAACTCCCCTTTTATTACACGTCACCCCTAAGGTCGGCCCAAGGTAGCTCATAGGACAGGTGCTGTGTAAGTAAAAGGTAGGGCATGTACTTTTAAATTTTGCATCGCCTGGTAGTGAAAACACCTACATTTGTTTTTCACTACTGTGAGGCCTACTCCTCTCATGGGTTAACATTGAGAATTCCTTAATGCAGTTTTAAGCTGTAGTTCCTGATTAGAAAGAAGTAGCTGTGTCATGTTTCATATCTTTGAAATGGTAATGATAAATCCTCTTTACTGGTAAAGTCGGATTTAGCATTACTAATTTTAAAATGCCACTTTTTTTAAAGTGGGCATGTCTCTGCTCACAAAGCCCTGGGTGCCTGCAGCCTGTCTTCAATACAGATCTGGTGTGAGTGACAGCCACACTTTGTGCATTCCATCTAGACAGCCACAAACACAGGAAGTGTAAGTGTGTCTGAGTAGTTATTTGCATTCTGATGGATCTTCCTTGGCTGGAAGGGCTTATACTTATATCTTAATAGGCAGTGCCTGTCCCCACGCAAAGGGCTGATTATCCCTACTGATAGTCTAGAGCCAGGGCTGGAAAGAAAGGACCTCTGTGGACTTCAAAGACCCTTCTTTGAAGTCTCACCTACTTTATAGGCACAACTCGGCATAAGTACTGGAGCCATGACACCCGACCTTCAGTACATTTCTGGACCTGTGATGACTCTGCCAGGAAGAAGCGCTGCTGTGCTGCTTAACGCACTGCTACTCTGCGTAATCCCTGCCTTGCTGGACCCTGGCCTTGCTAAGCTGCCCTGTTGCCTGCTGTTCCCCTGCCTGGATGAGAAGGACCGGACCTGCATCACTTGAACCCAGAGGGACTCCAAGGGCTTGCTGGCTGTTTTCTGAAGTCTCAGGGACACAAAAGACTTCCAACAATCTGCCTGTGGACTCTGTCAGCTGTGAGTCCAAGTTGTGCCTACCCAGTCCTTGGCCCTTGGAAGTGTTTTTTTCTCTGGCAATTCTTATAATGAAACCATGCATTGACTTTGTATCACCAATCAGAACCGATGCATCGCCTTCATTGTTGACGCTTCACTACTGCATCGCTGCTGCTGTGAGGATCGAGGACGCCACATTGCCATCGACAGTGCACAGATACTGCAAGGATCGGAGCATCGCATTGCTGACTGCGTGATGCATCACCCCTTCTGCATTGCCCGGAATTGATGCATCACCTTTATCCTCCGGATCAACACTGACGTATTGCTTCACTGCTTTCTTTAGTGTTGACCCAGAGCTGACGTATCAACACTGTTGCACCCATTGGAACTGGCGCATCTCAAGGACCAAGGTACTTTTGCTCAGCAGGACCTGCGTGGGTCTTGCAGCCAGCCTGCACTCCATCATGTTTGGCCTGAGATTTTGACTTTGCTCAGCGGGCCCTGTGTGGGTCTTGCAGCCAGCCTGCGCTCCATCGCCTGCGCTCCATCGTGGTCAGCCTGAGATTTTGACTTTGGCCCAGTCTAGCACTCAGCATTTTCTGCTTTGTAAGCACTACCGTTTAATTTATTCTTTAAAAATGCATATCTCAACTTCTACTTATTGGATTTTTGTCACTTTGGTCCCATTTTGTTAATTAAATTAAGCTTTATGTTTCTAACATGGGTGGGTTATTTTTGTGTGGTGTTCTCACTGTTTTACTGTTTGAAGTGTTTCACAAATACTTTACACATTGTCTCTTACGTTAAGCCTGACTACTCTGTGTCAAGCTACCAGAAGGTGTGCACAGATCAACTTCTGGTGTGTATTCAATTTACCCTGACTAGGATTGTGGTACCTACTTGGACAGGGTGTGTACTTCTGCCAACCAGAACCCCAAAAATGTGTCTTATAGATGGGGAGCCAGGCAAGTGCAGGAATAATGTTGTTTGATGTAAAGAGGAGAAATGTGTCAAAAAGTAGAGAATATGTACAAGACAGACACGTTCAGAAAGGAGGTAGAGGGAAGGTGGCATACAGCCTCATGTGTAAGTGAAAGCATAACAGAGGTTTAACATGCAGTACATTCAATATAATTATTGCCATTATTATGGCATTCAGACACTCTGTTTTGAGTTTAAATTGACCATTACGACACTTTTCCTGTGGTTAAGTTACTTAGCCATTAGCTCAAAAAAACAACTTGCATGTGTGCCTACAGCCAGAAAAAACATATTCAGTCATGTCTAACTGCTAAAATATTACATAATTAAACTGAACATGTGTCCTACAATGTATGCATTCTTACAAATGGTGGTAAAATATAGAATAATTTCCACTGGGATCTAGGGGTCAAGATAAGCAGCTACTTCCTCCACACACATGCACTTGCGCTGTCTCGATTGACAGCGAGTTTTCCCCCTAACTCCCACACGCTAAACCCTGACAAATTCAATCACGTAAAACCTGCAAGCCGCTGATGCTTAATTGATCTGCAGGCTCTTTTTTCACGAGGAAAATAAAATGAGCTGGCTGTGTGTTTCAGGCACCACCACGTGCAAAGCTCTAGAGAAACGCACAATGAACAGAAAATGTGCATTATAGTTTCAATCCCTGTGCAACTCGCGGGGCGCCGCAAGGCAAAATAACGCGCCGCAGCTTTTATCCACGAGGATTCCCCGCGGCAGTCTCAGCAGAAGGGCTAATGACAGATGTTTCCATTAAATCTGACCTACCGCTTAATTTCGCTGTATACCGATGATGTCTTTGTTTTGTACTTATGTGTAGGAGAAAATGGAGTCAATGTGCAACGAACAGGGCAACCCTCTCAAATACAAGGTCAATTCTTTTTGAACCGATGCGCTCAATATTATTTGTATGCTTGTTCTTCGAAGCCCCCATGCTCCTTCGTACAAAGCTCATGTTTACCGAGAAGAAATAAGCTCGGCGTGCTGGTGACTCCCTGAACACAAGGCACGTCTGAGGCAGAAGCAAACCCTGCACAGGAAATCGATAGATTTCCGCGTCCGTCGTCAAGCGGCAGCTTCCTCGGCAGCACTAAAGATCCTCGAAAAGTGAAAATGAGGAAACACTTGGAATTCTGTGGCCAACACAGAAAGAAACCTAACGTGTTCCTCACTGGGATGCTGTTAACTACTGTATAGAAATAAACGTCCAATTAGTTCTACCTGGCTTCCGTTGAGCGTGTACTATCACGAGGCTTAAAATATAGAAATAGCACATACGTGCCAGTGAGCAGTGAAATTTGCGCATGAGGGCGATTTTCAAGAGCATCGCATCCCTCCCCAACAACTGTGATAAATGGCACACGGCAGTACTCCGCACACAGGCACATTTTTTATTGCCATGTATATATTATGCTATATGGTGCTTGTATAGGCAAAGTCCGTCAAGGTCGTAGCCTCTTGCTGCTGTTGATCAATAACACAATATTAAACATATTTTAAGTCCCTTTTGGCCTCCAAGAAAAGGTAAAGGTCTGGAAGTAATGATCACAGCTTCCAAATGGTCGAAATAAGAAAGGGAATATGTGCGCCTCGTCTGTCCTCTAGTGTATGGGTCCACAGGGGTGTGACCCAGGTGACCGTGGTGACCCATGGTGAGGTAAGCAGATGGTGACCCACTTCCGTTCATTGGAAATCAATCGCAAAAAACGTTCTAGTTGCAAAAATATTCATCATAAATTGCAACCCGAATTTGTGACCAAAAAATAACTTTTTGGACATTAGTTCGCAACGCAATGAAGTGGCAACAATAGTATGCAAGCAAAACTCTACTTCTTTTTTAATTGTGTGAAAATCAGAAGTATTACAAGTTTGCAAAGCCAAGTGGGAAAGGTGCCCTTGGGCTCGTTCATAGATTGACAGGCAGTATTAAAAAGTGTATCTTTGAAAATGGGTGTTGCTTTAGTGTCTAATGCTCATTTAGACATCGGAGAAGACACGGAAGACGTCCTGTGTATGACTGGGTTTTATCAGGTGGAAATATCACGATCAAATCAAATCCTCCACACTAACTTCAACTACGTTGACCAGTAAATTATCTGCCTATCCATCAATAAAAAAGTGACCTGGAGATACTTTCATTTTCAGACGATCCTGCAAGAACTTGCTTTGTTGTAGTAGAAATGGGGATTGAGGCTCTCTCAGGGGACTCCTCGGTGGACATGGTCGTGTGAAACACTAGTTCAGGTCCCATGCATATATTTGTATACCAAACATATTGTGTATGTTGAGCTCTTTGATCGCAAAATATAGTTATTATCTTTTAATGACAGATTTTTTAAAGTATGTGGAATATTCCCTCTGAAGTAAGAGAGTCACCTAGATACAGGTTATGCGCTGAATTAATACTTTGACTTGTGATGGCCACTTCACTGTTAATCAGTGAAGAATTCTCAACTCAAAAATGGCGGCCAGAGAGAGCACACAGGTGGACGTTCACTTTTTCTCTGAGGCCGCACTCGTGTTTTCGTACTCGTCTGGTCTGTGCTTCCTTAGGCCTGTAAATCATCTGATAAAGCAGACGCTGAACTCACTGCACCTGCCATAGTGGCCTAGGCAGGAGAGGTGGATGGAGTTTGATTCATTGGTATCCAGGCAGGCTGATGGATGGTGGTTCGGGACCACCATTGGTATTCTGAAGCCAAATTTTTTGGCGGCACTACAGGCAAAGGCAGGTTCATATATTATCAACTTTTTTCTCTGAGACTGAGTCAGTCAGTCCTATTATAAAGTGTGTGATTAGCAGCCAATTTCTTCAGTAACGATGCTTCTTGGAAGCCTTTCCCCTCATTGTAACTTGTCATGTTGAGAACAGCGAACACTGAAGAAGTCTGATGGACAAACAGGCTATTTTTTTCCTGCCTTAGCACGTCTTGATACAATAACGAAAAGATCAGAAACAATGTATGTATGAACAAATCTATAATATTAAAATCTGTCATTCAGGCTTTCTAGGAAATGATTGAAACATTGGATAGGTACAAAAATAATCAAATAAGTAGTGTTGTACCTTTAGAAACAGGCAATAGAGCCCCCCTACGCCTCTTGTATGGCAGCTATCGGAAGTTCACATGCTATTGACCACTGGTATGGTCATGGGTGCATGTGTCCTACATAGACTCCCAGCAAACAAATGCAAAGAAACAGGCCACGTCTCTTGTTATCTATGCAGCTCTTGCCACATTTTTGCCGCTAAGCCCAATTGTTTTTCCTTCACTGAGTCTTTAATGAAAGCACGGTGATCTTCCTTGCCTTTTACACTTCTGAAACTCTTCAATGACTCTCCAGCACTGCTTTCTAATGTAGACACTGAACCAAAGTGTTGGCTCAACAGTTTGCTTTCTCTTTGTCAACTTTAACATAATTCAGTATTCTTATTTCAGCCCCACAGTCTCACCCTTAGTATTATTCTTGTTACTGAAAATATCTTTAAACTGTAATATCTCCTTGCTTTTATGGACTTATCAGTTTACTCCTCAGCGCCTCTGCTCTCCAAGGCACAGCTTCTGTTGGTTTAGTATTGCACGTGTGCTTCTATATCGACCTGCTGCTATAATTCCTACCAGTGGGCAAACACTGATAGTTTTGCTCTTATCTGCAACCTAACCAGATCACGCGTGTGTCCCCCCTCTTGATTTAATTGCTTGCCTGAATATATGTGAGCTGGTATTCGTCATGCATTGCAGATGGTATGCTCACTAACCTCTGTATTCTGCAGACATAATGTGGGAAATGAAGGCCACTGAATATCCCAATGGGCATTTACCTGGCTGCCAGTAACTAGTGCACACCATGTGCTGCTCCTCTGTCATTCCTAGGTCTTCCCAATCACCATTTACCTGGATATCTGTAACAAATGCATACCATGCTGTTCGTTTCTTGCTTCGTTTCTTGCTCCTGGAGACTGTACTTGGCATTTATCCTGGCTGCTTGTAACATTCGCATGCCAAAGGTTTTTGCTTCTGGGTGGATTCCATCAAGCACATTCTTAAATCATCCTGCCACTGCTAATTGTTGACAACAAAGTCGTGAATCAATGTAGAAGCCGGGCATTAGGCTATAGTTTCAGTTGCCTGTTTGCTGTTACTGCTACCTGTCCTTTCACCTCTTGCACACTCACTTTCTCTTTACTTTGAACATAACGTCTGCAGACATTACTAGATGTCACCACACCTGCCTTTTTCATCTACCTAACAATGCAATACTTCTCTGGTTCAGAGACTTTCTACCGTGGCATCTTTGTCTCACTTCCCTGAAACTCATCATACCTCCTGGTTGTTTAGAAGCTAGGCTTCTGTTGCTTCTCTCTTGACTACATGTGATCTTTCCTGATCGCTTACCTGCCAGAAGCAAGGATTATGTCACTCCTGGGTTAATTCCAGATGAGCGGCCATATAAACCTTTGCTTTTAAATGGATGTAACTTTGCACTCAGTGGCGTATTGAAGGAATGCATAAAAACACATGGGGTGGGTAGCTACTCACATTAATGTGCTAATGTTATAATATATCTCAGAGAATCCTGCTAGAAAACTAATTTCAGGTACAGATTTGGACTTCTTGTTTGCCACTAAAGCCCTTGGGCCCTCAGTCATAGTTGGTCATTGAGCTGAAGTACAAAATCCCTCAACTCCTTCCGGGGGAGGGATTGCTGTTATTGCCATAGATAATTCTGTTGATTGACTACTGAAATTATTGTAGTCTACCTCTCTATTACTCATTTCTTTACCATGATCATCTGTTGTTTGCAGTATCAACCCCTGGGATATTCATCAGATTGTTCTACAACTCTTAATAATCTCTTGGCACCTTACAATTTTCAAGCTACTAAGTTTCTGCTTATTGGAGACTTTAACTCCAATGCCTCTCTTAATTTCTTGATGGCCACACTCAGCCAATCTCCACCCCTCCCTCCTGTTGATCCCCCAGAACCTTGCCTTGATGCATTCCCCTGGGCTCCCTACTCAGCCCTACCTTAATCTACAAATAAATCACTTCCCTTGCTTTTTTAGCCCTTCCTTCAGTTTTATTTACAATTCCTACCCAGAGATGCCCAACTGATCATCCTATTTGAATATGGTGGAGTGGTGGAGGGTCACCTGTACTCTCTCAGGACTGCCTCACTTCAGTTGCTGAATGGATGACTAAGAATTAAAGTCAACATTGACAAAACAGATGTCCTAGTACTAGGGGAAACCAATACACTTGTTGACCAAGTTTTAGGCCTCTTCAACATCCATTCACAACCTAGCTTTCAATTGTCCCCTGGACCACTGGATGCTCCTAAATCTATTTTTATTACCACATCCTTTGAGGTGGTGGTAAAACATTAATGTTTTGCAATCCGATTTCAGTCACAAAACAAAATACATACCATAAGGAATCTGTATTTTGAAGGGACGCCTTTAGCATGCCCCTTCCAAAAAATGACTCGTAATGGTTTCTGGTTCAGAAAAAACCCTTTCTGAATTGTTAAATAGGCTTAGTACATTTCACAATTGGTTTCTTCGTTTACAAATACTCTGATTTACCGAATCAGAGTGTTAGCGAATGCTAAAACCCTTAGTATGTCACTTCCTTATTTTACTAATTATAAACCCTAAGGTGCTTTGTAGCTTCGTAGTGCCAGTCGCTACTTTATCTATAATAGCAATGGTCAGTTTTATCCTATGGCCATTTTTCAGATCGAATTGGGATCTTGGATCTTTAAAGTTTTTAGAGGGCATGGTTCAAAGGTTATAACTAAGGATACTGGAATGTTGTGTTTACCATGATATACCAATGTCATAACCAAATAATAGTAAAAAAGATAGTCTTTGTAAAGTTTTAGGAATACAATTGCTAGCCCTGAGCAACCAGCACAGAAACAACTAGATCCCTATGATTAGAAAACCATAAAAGTATCTGCTCCGGATTCCACCAGGGCCACTAACCATGATACCTGTTATACAGAGGGGACGGATGATATGTTGGACACATCAGCTTGGGCCTGTGTGTGCGTTTGTGAGCTTAGTGTGTGTGCATTTTACTACTGTTCTGTAAAAACAATACCAATATTTTTTTTACAAAAGTAAACCTTGAAAGTGTCCTTTGAGATATCCAGATGGCCCAGTATCTGGTCATCAGTGTCCCGTCAAGGACAAAGCCCAGTCACTGGTATTGAGAAACCAGGTAATGGCCCAACTTGTTCCTTGGGCCATTAGTTGGTGACAATGGAACATAGTGAGCTAACTCCCATTTTATATTTCAAAAAGACTAATTAATAGTCCATGTGCCTCTAATAAAGAATCTACGGTTTGGGTTCAAGTTGTTCAGTGGCAAGGCATTCATAGGTGCCTGAGACACCCAGAGCAGGGTCACATTAGTAGGCACTGGCCATAGGTCAGTGTATAGGAGCACTTTACCTTGGCTTCAATATGTCTAGAAGTGTAATGGTTAAACTGTGATTCAAATGACTCTAGAATCAGAATGACCTCCACTACTCTATGCATCTGAACCCACCACACCAGTGGGTGTGCAGACTATCTTCTGATGCTTCAGGGGCTGGGGAGAGGTGAGTATGGACATCTTACAGGCACAGGATAGGGTAGGGATGAATCAGGCTCACAGTTTTTGATCTTAAAGGAGATGGAGCTGATCCTGAACCTGATCTCTTTCTTGCTTTTCCTGGGCAGCTGGGCTGGGGTGACCTCATAGCTCATGGGCAGTCCCTATACAATGAGGTGGTTTCATGCAGGTACTTAAAGTCAGCTGGGCCTGTGTTGACCTTTATAGGAATACAGTCACTCTTTATGACAAGCGCAGTCCAGCTCAACAACAGGCGCATAAGTCACCCTTCTCTTCTCAGGTCACAGCAGCAAGGTGACTGCAGGTGTTTTGAGACTTAGGCTTGGCCTGAAGGATTGGTACTAATTCATAAGAGATTCTGCCCATGGTCAGGCATTCTTTTCTCCTACATTGGGGTACTTGGATTCTCTGTCTTCGGTTGACAATGAGGAACAAACTACTGTCTGAGGGGCCCAATACCTATACCCCTGGTTGTTTAGATGGGATACCAGGCCAGCCAAATAGTCTGCCAATTTTTGAAGTTGATAGGGTTTTCAGTTCTGGAACAACATTCTTATGTAACTGGCCAGACATCATGGGTTACCTGTTCAAGCAGAACCCATTTTTGACAAGCTCTGGTATGAATTATCCTCGATCTGTAGGTGCCCGTTGTTAATGTACATGGGTATAAAAAACGAAATGGAGGATGAGTAAGTCTCACTTAAGTAGGACAAAACTACTCATGGACAAAAGGAATGTGCTGGAGAACTCTCCAACCACCCATGAAAGCTTTTGGAGAAGGACACAGGAAGAGTCTATGTGCAGGCTAGGATGTCGTAGATAGAGCTCACCAACCCAGCACAAAAGAGTGACTGAATACAAGCCCACACTGCCAATCCCAAGCCTCCCTAAATTCCAAGGCTTCCTGATACCTGTCTAAAGCAAGTACCCGAATGGCTAGGCCAAAGAGAAAATGTGAGTAATGAGAAAGAGGAAGGAGAGAGTAAGAGAGGCAGAGAGAAGGAGAGAGAGAAACTGCGTCTTTGCCTCTAGACACACGGCTAGCTTCTGGGAAGCAAATTTTAGTTGTTACCAAATATCCAAACCATATTGCCATTAAGTAATAATGGCTTCTCTCCTTCCAGGTTAAGTATGACTTGCCGAGAGGAAAATAGAAGAGTATCCTAGGAAACTCTGTATTACTTTTAGGAGGAAAACAACCAAAAACAGCAACACATGCTGCACGACTAATAGCAAAGAGCAAGAGCGCTAAGGAGATCAAGAAACAAAATAAAGTGAAAGTTAAGGGAAAGGGAGTGGCATATTCAACAACAAGCAAGAAACCCACCAAAACCAATGCTGACAAGAAATGTCTGGAAATCCCTAATGCACTTTTATGTCCTCTCTGCCAGTAATCACCTAGAAGTGGCCTTACTTTTGCTTCCTGTTGGCAGTTGCCTTCTTAGGATGGGACTTTCTCATTCAGTCAGAATAGTAACCACAACTGTCTTGGATATAAATGCACTAAACACTCGTATTAGACATTCACTCTAGGGATTCATAATGGCAAACCCAGCTGAACTGCATGCTGAGTTGCTGTACTTTGTATCCTCCTGCCTTTCACTGTCAACCCAGATCTTGTTGTTGATCAGATCTAGCTCAGCCAGCCTGAGTTCCACTTCTCTGCATACTTTGAGTCCTGACAAGGAGAAACACATTTTGTGCAGCAGACACAGATGGTATCAAACTGACCCAGTTACTCAAAAGTCCACTTGTACCTAATAAATTTCCAAATTTGCAAAAGTCATCTTTCATACATATCCTAGATCCAAGAAGGGTAGAGACTGCAGTTATGGGGACTGGACAGACCTATTACAGGCAGTCTCCCCAGAGGGGTACAGACACAAAGGCCTGTGCCCTTTATGAGATTATTGCTACCACCAATGCCAGTCACTAGGATGGTGGTAGCCTCTCTTCCTCAGAATGAGAGTACACATTGGGTGTCTCCCTGCCATCAGACCACAGATTGGGTGCCAACCAAAAACATGTAGCACAGCAAGCACATCAGATTAACTCGCATGATTGACAAACTCACTCAATGAAAATCACAGAGCTGCCAGAAAACCATAAAGGCAGGGTGGCAGAGCGTCATTAAGCCACAGAGAGGCCTTTGTTCAAAAACATGCTTGTTAAAACACAGTAGGGTGGCAGGGCTTAGTTCGAGATCCAAAAGTAAACAATAATGGGTATTACTTTGAAAGAACTTCCTAATCCATGAAAGCAGAATTCTATGGAGATTCAAGGTCGTTGGCAGCATTCAGTCTAAAGTGAAGGACTGAGAAAGCGGCCAGTGTGACAGGCATGCTGGTATCTGACATCACATGAGCCGCTGGATTATCAATTATCATTTATAGTTACAGCCCTCCCCACTGTACCCCATAGCAGTAGGTGAATGGAATCCATTGCCATTTTGAGGTCAGCTATCTGATGTGGAGGGACCGGTATAATCCAGTGGAGTAATGTGTGGGCCCTGTCATCCTCATCTCCCTTTCTAGGTCTCCTTCTGGCAGGGTCTGCTAAACCTCTGTTGGCAGTCACAGGGTCCTTCTAATGAACACCAAACGTGGAGTGGGATTTGCAGTAGGATCTCCTTTCATCCCCTCACTTTTTTCCCCTACAAGTCACTAAACATTTCAATGGAGTCAGACCACCCACAACATCACACTTGTTGCAGGGAACAAACAATCTGTCAAACATTTTTCACACACTTCAATCATAGATAAGGAGGGCACATTTATTACTCATCAACACTCCAAGATCTAATTTTGCTTTACTTTGCCTAATGACCCTAAGAATTACCCAGTAATATCTTGTGAGTGGAACTGACATAAATTTGCCTTCATAGCCCTCCTTCAGTTGTTTAACCACCTGTTCTCTGCAAATTGTCTGTTTATACCTTTCCAATTAATTAATCGTTTTATAATCTAAAAAGAAACTGCTCTGGTCCTACACGGTTTGGCCTCACCTTTGCCACTTTACTTCCAAGTGAGACGTTTGGTGTTTCATGGCTAGGGTGTTTTGTTGATCTTGTGTTTTGCTCTTCCAATGAATACATCGAATTTGCCCAGCTATTTAACATAAATGCATGTTAAAATGTATTTTTAAGCGATTGTTCATATTGTGTTGAAAGCATACAGGAATCTAGACCAAGCAAGAGTGCTTTGAAACAAAAACTGTCTCGGTGGCATGACACTAGCCAGAGGACTACAATTACCTCTCTGCACCTTGAAAATTAGAATTCATGTTTAATGAGATTTAGAGCTAATCTCCAAGCTAACATCACACGAAGCATTTACCTGATTTTTTATTCTCTTGATTTTTAGTTATGCAAAGTCTATAACCAGGGGCGTAGCTTCGGCTTGGGGGAGGGTGGATGGGGTGTTACATCTCCCCAATATATGTTTTTTTTTGGTGAATAGTTTTTTTCTGGTGAATAGGGTATGGTGAGGTGTCTGCCGGATTTCTCCAGAGAGTTTTAGGTACACACAGACAAAAACGCACACCCACTCTCCCCCTTTCAGTGTTTTGAAAGTGTTCAGAAATGTTGGTAAGTTTACAAAATACTGTGGGGCATATTTATACTCCGTTTGCGCCAAATTTGCGTCGTTTTTTTCGACGCAAATTCGGCGCAAAACTAACGCCATATTTATACTTTGGCGTTAGATGCGTCTAGCGCCAAACTATGAGTAAAGAGTGTCATTTTTTTGCGTGAACGCCTTCCTTGCGTTAATGAGATGCAAGGTAGGCGTTCCCGTCCAAAAAAATGACTGCGACGCAAATGCGTCGTATTTATACTCCCGGGCAAAAATCACGCCCGGGTGGACCAAAAAACCCCGCATTTGCGCCGGATTTTAGCACCTGGGTCAGGGCAGGCGTTAAGGGACCTGTGGGCTCAAAATGAGCCCACAGCTGCCCTCCCATGCCCCCAGGGACCCCCCCTGCCACCCTTGCCCACCCCAGGAGGACACCCAAGGCTGGAGGGACCCATCCCAGGGACATTCAGGTAAGTTCAGGTAAGTATACATTTTTATTTTTGTTATATTTTTTTTTTGGCATAGGGGGGCCTGATTTGTGCCCTCCTACATGCCTCAATGCCCAATGGCCATGCCCAGGGGACATAAGTCCCCTGGGCATGGCCATTGGGCAAGGGGGCATGACTCCTGTCTTTACTAAGACAGGAGTCATGTAAATGGCGTCTGGGCGTCGTTAAAAATGGCGCAAATCGGGTGGAGGCGATTTTTTGCGTCAACCTGACTTGCACCATTTTTAAGACGCCCTAGCGCCATTTTACCCAACGCCGGCGCTGCCTGGTGTACGTGGTTATTTTCCACACACACCAGGCAGCGCCGGTCTGCTTGCGCCGGCGCAACATTTTTTGACGCTAAACTGCGTTAGCGCAGTTTAGCGTCAAAAAGTATAAATACGGGCCTGTGTTTTCTATCACGTGGGACCCCTTCCAATCTGCATTTCTTCCCCTTCCCACTGTCCCCTAAGCCCTGTGCCATATAATGTATTTTTATATTATATGCTAACGTGATTGTTGAAAAAACTGAAGCTTACAGCGCCCCCCTCTTACTGACCTAGCTACGCCCCTGTCTATGACTTGAAAAACGCTGTGTCTAGTAAAATACCAGACATTTTAATGCAGATATGTCTATACATGAAAAGTAAGTCAAAAGTACTGAACAGCTAATTCTAAAGAGACACCTTCAAGACATGTTATAGAAAAGTGCAGACAGCAGACCAGGATCCTATGCCTGATCTGCACAGTTGAAAAATAAATGCTTCCTGTTCGAGGGAACCGTGGGGTCTCATCCATCACACTGCATGTTACTGTACTTGAGAGCACTGAGCCACGTGCGCCTTGTTTGGTGGGAGAAAAAGAACTCTCAGCGCTCTAATGCTTTTCCAGGGCTGCTTTGTTTCCATCGAACCTCGGGGAAGCGACGCAAGAGCAAAAGGACAAACAAAAAACGATTTTAGTGTTCCCTTAAGACGCTTCCACAAAACACTGTGATAGTAATTGAGACCATCTAAAGATCTATGGTAACCCAAATCCACACCATAAGCTACAGTAACAAACAAGTAATGTCTTCTCTTTATAAAACGTAAGCCCCCTGATGCTGCAAACACTGTAGCTTCAGAGTAGCGCAAATGTAGACTCCATCCTTTACATGTAAACATTGTTACGCATTTACATATGATATTATAATTACTGTGTGCCTACATGTGTGAATATATAGATGCATTAATGTAATCACTGAAAGGCTTTTTAAACATGCATACTTAGGTTCTTATAAAATGCTTACATGTGTTTATTATATACATTTTACATTTACTCTTTCATTTGCATGAATTTAAGTTAAATGTATTCCCAAAATGCACACTAAATGTTTAGTTAGTCAGACTAACTTTATCTGACTAAAGGCCTTAGTTCTGAAATGTGTTTTTTCTTGGATAGCATGTTCTCTTACTTTGCAGGTGTGCTTCAAAGCTTTGCTAGCTAGGGACAAGCAGTATTGTCTCATGTATTAGTTTACTGTTAGTAAGGTCTGAGAGAAGGAATCTTGGCAAGAGACATCAAGATCTAATGTGTAGCTGACATTTTCCATTCATCATGTATCAGGAACAAGAATGTTCAAGGTTACAATAACTGTCTGAGGTCTGTGGGATGAGAAATTCAGGTGGTGTTGCAAATGCAGAGGATGGATCAGAAGCTGATAGGTTCTTGGAGGGGAGGGGAAGATAACATTGATGTTGAAGGTTCTGTTTGCCTTAATTAATGATTATGTTGTTGGGAGTAGAGGCAGATTTTCAGGGGTACATACCTCTCTACTTATCTTATTCTTGCAAGAGTGAAGCTTCAGGCTAATCACTTATTCCTCTATTTGGAGGACTTCTACTGAAGCCTTCACTATACTGACACCTTCTTGCTTTTCCAAATTTATTTAAGATTTCATCCCAGCCATCTTCATTTCTGACTTTGAACTTTTAGAATTATTTCATGTTTAGAAAAGAGAGCAGGGGGTTCTTTGTGGAACACCTATTTCTAATTTTCAGTTTCTGTATTGCTGTGGTTGTCATTGCTTTGTATCTTCATTTGATGGAACTGAACCGATTGAGGTATTTCAGCTTGCCAGCTGTAATCCTCTACCTTTTCAAAGAGTTCATGACTTGCATATACATATATGTATATATATATATGATTGATTGTTGTTTGGAAATAATTTACCTAGCTTCAGTTACTGATTCTTGGGCTTTATAGTGTGGCAAAATGGGTTTCACAGAAATCTAAACTGTTTAATGTTGTTGATTCCCTCGATATCCCCATCAACTTAAAAAAGATCCCTCAGATGAGAGATCGTAAATCACGCTTCTGCAGGCTCTTAGATGGTGGTAGAGGAAGGTTCCATTACTGAGACAGAGGGAGTCATTGTATTTGTATGAGAGCCCAGTTTTGCTCAAGTCCATTTCTGATCCCAAAGCCCATGTCCTGATCCGGAGGAGCAGGGCTGTTCCAGAAATGTGGAATGAAGTTGTAGCAGTGGAGAAGTGAGTTTCAATAGGGTCATGCGTTGTAATTGCTTATTTCTATCTTGGGGTGTGTGGCTGAGATTGTGTGGTACGGTGACGTTTTAAGTTGTTGTGTGGATGAACAGCACTTAAAGGAAAAAAAGTTGAAGTGGTTATTGGGCTCGACGTAGCCTAAAATTCCAAGATAGTAATAAGTTATCACTATAGAAGACACTGTGTTGTTTGGTAGTGCTGGTCATGAGGTACCGTTGGCTACACAATTGAGATTGGGACAAATATGTTTGTGTGAGAGCAAGATGTGGTTGGTGTGGTGGATCCTTTTGCACAGGGTTAAAGCTGACTAATCTGGGTGATTCCCCCTGGTCGAGATTGCGCTCCAGTGTGAGTCAATGTAGGCCGGAAAGTGTCTCTCAGGATCATTTCTTGATTGATTCTTTAGTGGAGCAGAAAAAGTTGTTCACATTTTGCTTGGCATTGTAATTGTGCTTGTATTGAAATGTTCAAAAAGAATTGTAATGCAGGGTGAGCTGTTCCGAGCAGTGGAAAACACATCCCAGTGTGCTGCGCTGAGATTGTATAGTTGGTGCTGAGTTTTTATTGGTTGACTATGTCATAGAGTGCAACGCTGCTATTGGCTGTTGACATTGAACAACGATTGTGGTAAAAATTATTATTTCTGGCTGAAATTGGAATTCTATTTGTGATCATTGGCATTATTGTTGGAAAAATGGCTATACGAAATTTAATTATCGGAGATGTGAGAGTACCTGTTCAAGAGGGAGAAAAGGCACCACCCATGCAGAACAGAAGTGATGGAGGATTGATATGATTTAGGGAACTAGATTATATCCTGCTTTCACAAGTAAAGAACTTGAGAAAAATAAAGAAAAAGAAGGGAAGAAGGATAAGACAGGAAGTCCAGAGAGTTCAGGTCAAGATAGTAATAGAGATGCCAGCAATGATATACTAGATGTATTATTATCAGTATGTCCACCTCCATATAATGTGGTCCAACATGAAGGAATGAATGGTGTTGTAGCCAGTGTAAAATTTAGAATAGCTACGGCTCTGTAAATACGAGTCAGAACCAGATAGGAGAGAGTTCAGGGATTAGTGTTCCTGTTAACTCCACAGTTCACAATACACCAGATGCGATCAGTGTTCTGGTCACTATTGGACCTACAGTTCTTTTCTATAAACCAGATTCAGCAAGAACCATGACACGTACTTTGACAGTCCCTACAAGAGGAGGTATGTCAGCGAATACTCCTGTGGTCCCAGGAATGGGAGGAAGTCCATTAGTCCTGACTCAGGTCAATGCCCCTTGTGTTGTCTCTCCAGGGTCAATCATGAATCAGACAGGACTTACTCCTCTAGGAAAGACTACTCCAATATCTCAAAATCCTAACATGTCAATTTGGAATACACCTCAAGGTGTGGTCAACAGTAGTCCCAGGGAAGGAATACAGAATAATACAAACTCTCAGGAGCTAGATGATTTGATTTGATGTTCAATGGGTCTCCAAGAGAAAGTGAAGGTTTAGAGAAATAATTCAGACCCTGGTGAGGGAAAACACTGTGAATGTGGTCAAATTAAAGTTAGAATTGAATGAGATGATACATGGAAATCTAGCTCTTTCCTGATTAGACACTTATCAAGAGGACAAGCTTGTGTTCATGTATAAAGATGTTACCTATCATGCAGGACACGCTCATGATAAATTGTCTGAATTAGCCCAAACATATGAGGTAGAGTTAGACCAAACAAAGTAATTGCAGAAAAATTATCATGTGTGTCATGCTGAGAGTGACATTTGTAGTATGAGAACATCAGGAATGAAAATGCAAATTAAAGAGTTAATTGGTGGCATGCAAAGATGGAGTGAGTTTGATAAGTGGGAAAGCAGAAGGAAGAAAAAGAAAGAACAAAAGAAGCCAAAGAAAGGGCCACCTCTAACTTTCCAGGATAGAGAGGGCGCTTCAAATTTACCTTTGAGGGAAGTGCCTGGTGGAGGTTATTTTCATGTGCCTTGGAGCAGGAGTGATCTTGCAACATTCACTGATGATTTTCCAAAATAAAGAGAAATGCCGGTGGAATGGAGCAAACAGATTTAGTGATTTGTGAAGATTTCACAAGTCATGTGGGTGGATTTTGATAGTTTTATTGACATTGTGATACTGAGTGACTTGTGGGCAGAATGTAAAGTTGATGTGGAGTGACCATAATTGGAGCCTCAGAGAAATCTGATACCAAAAGCCGCTTCACCACTGGTGATGAAAATGTATCAGCAAGTGATAACCTTTTTGAAAGGGAAAATATCAGCTACAGACATTGATTGGGTTAAAATTGGTAGGAAGACCCAAGAGCCCAAAGAGTCGACGCACGCTTATTATGAGAGATTGTTGCAGGTGTTTAAGCACCACAGCAGAATGGAGACTCTTGAAGCTAGAGACAAGGGACATTTCATGTCATGGTTTGTGGCAAGATTGATACCTAAGATTAACTTGATGATTCACAACATTTGATCTGTTAGCAGAATAAGTCTGTTGATAAGATCCTGAGATATGTGAAATATTGTAGTGATGAACTGGAAATGAAGCAGAAGCGACTGAAGGAGAAGTAGATAGTGGCACAGATGAGATCAGCACTGAGAGGAAACCAGTTTCAACCTTTGTAAGGAATTTTGGTTCTATGTAAGGAGTATATCAGCAGGGAGTTCCTGTGATGCAAGGTGAGAATGGGTTCCTGCAACAAGGTAGAGGTCGTGGTGTTCTAACTGACCCGAGTACTGGGATTCATGTGGCAACTTAGAAGAGATCAAATCCTTCTTATTATTGCAATATGTTGGGCCATTGGAAGCAGGACCGTTGTCCAAATCCCAGTAGATTGATGAATAAGAAACAGTTTCTGAAATCAGGGTTTGTACAGCCCCAGAGTAAGCATTTCAGCAGTTTCCTGTGTTTGATGTATTTGAAGGCTACACATCTAATCAGTCACAATGACGGTGCCTAAGGGGGTAGGTAGATTGTGTACTTGGCGCAATCTCAGAGGTAGACCAGAGAGGTCCATTCGTAGAAGGTGAGGAGAATGGCCATCACACATCATTCCTAATTGATACTGGTGTTACCTACTCTACTTTTAGAATAGTGGACTTCCAAGGCTACCCCTCTTGGGTAAAATAATCCAAGTTGAAGAAGTTACAAATAAGCAAATTACGAACCTCGTAACAGAAGTACCTGTTAAAATAGTGTTTTTTTAGCAGTATCACCAGGTTGTGATGTGTAATTCGAGTCCTGTGAATTTACTGGGACGTGATCTGTTGTGCAAGTTAAATTGCACTATCTATTGCACACCGAAGGATGTTGAGTTCCAGACCCATGATGAGGACATAGGCTTTAAATTGAAGAGTCAAAGGTTGTATCTTGTAATGACATCTGAGGATTTACCATCAGATCTTAGATATGCGTCAAAGCCTGAGGTCTCAGACTTTTCATGAAAGGCCATTGGTCTCATAAAATTAGTTGAGTCTTTTCACATAAAATTAAAGCCCAATGTTGAATATCCCAGAACCCCACAGTACAATCTGACTCCCAAAACAAGTGCTGGAATTACTCCTGTAATCGAGTCAATGATACAGCAAGGCATTTTGAAGGAGATAATAGGGGGTCCACGTAATTCACCCATTATGGCTTTACAGAAGCCTAGTGATAAATACTGCATAGTGCAAGACCAGAGAAGGCTCAATGTCATTGTTATTCCTGGTTGCCCCATGGAACCAGATCCAGCTGTGATTTTGTTTCAGATTCCATGTGAGGCTAAGTGTTTCATTGTTATTGATTTGTGTCAGTCATTCTTTTCTGTTCCCTTGTATAAGGACAGCCAGTACCTCTTTTCCTTCCAGTACCAAACCATGTTTTGGCATGGTGCAGAGTCCAACAAGGGTATACAAGTTCCTTGTTGGTTGTAGACACTGAAACAATAGCTATGAGATCCATGGTTTTTCAGAATTGTCAGAGCTCAAAAAGAATCTTGAAGCCCTAATCATGCCCTGTAATTCTCTCCTAATTCTGTACAATAACAACCTGTTGGTGGCATCTGGTACTCAAGAAGCTTGCACATGACATACCATTGCATTACTGAACCACTTAGCTGAGAATGACATAAAGTGTCCCCAAGTAAGCTACAGTATTGCCAGAAAGAAGTTCTGCATTTCGGTCATCACATTCAGAAGGGAGAGAGGTAGGTCTCACAGGAAAAAATAGCAGTGAATGAATCCACCAACCACCAACCACCAACCACCCAAACAGAAGTCCCGATGTTTTTGGGAATTGTGGGCTACTGTCACCCATAGATAGCCCAATTTTTCCCTAGTGGCCAAGCCTTTGCAGAGGCTGACACACAAGGATGTGTCTGATCTGATACCATGGGATAACAACTGCTTAGTTGCCTTTCTAGAGCTGAGAGAACGTGAGAATGTCTCTGTCATGCCCCTGCACTAGGAATTCCTGATTACAATAAAGCTTTTACATTTTTCTGCAGTGAAGGGGAGGGCTGTGCTCTCTCACTGCTTACACAGAAGCACAGAAATCCGAGATGCCCTGTGGCATACTTTTCTGCTACTCTTGACTTTGTAGCCACAGGACTGCTCAGATGTCTTAAAACGTTGGCAGCAGTAGGTGTTAGCATAGAATGATGTAAGAGTATTGTGATGGGACATCCCTAACTGTTCTTGTGCCACATTCAGTTGAGATGTTGTTGACACGTACTCGCACTCAGCACATTACAAACAGCCACTTGATGAAGTATGAACAGATTATACTTGCAGCTGAAAATGTAACTCTTAAAATATGTGCTACTTTCAATCCTGCTACCCCTATGCCTCTTCCTGAGTGTGAAAATGATGATGGAGAAGTTGAGCATGATTACCTTAATGTGACTGAGCTATGCACCAAGCCAAGACCAAATATACAGAATGAGCCACTGGTAGAGTCTGAGTACATATTGTTTTGTGGATGAGTCTTGTCCAAGAGACAATGAGGAAAATTTGAGCGCTTCTTATGCAGTCTGTATTGGCTCAGGAGTAGTTGAAGCTCCCTGGCTTCGAGGGGAGTTTTCCTCACAATATGCTGAATTGGTCCTCTTACTAGAGCTTGCTGTGTCTCTGATCAGTTGTGAGTGACTTTATTTACAGATAGTCAGTATGGCTTTGGTTTCGTTCATGATTTCGGGCAGTTATGGTCACAAAGATGATTTATGATATCTAGCTCTCTGATTCATAATGGGGAGTATGTTATGAGACTACTGGAAGCACTACAGCTACCTGCACAAATTTGTGTTGTGAAGTGCTCTGCTCACCATTATGGTGATGATTATGTGATCGTGGGCAACCAATATGCTGATGAGGTTGCTCGATATTGTGCATATGGGTCATTAACTTTCAATGGTGAAATGTCTGAAGAGAGATAATGATATAGGGTTTCTGTAGATGGCAGACCATGTTGCCTGACAGTATGCTAGCCCCAATGGCAAGGCATATCCATGGACCCGCACATATTGAGAGGAACTCCATGGTCAGGTTATTCAGACCCACGATTTAGACTGGTGACTGAAGAATTGTGCCACAGATCTGTGAGTGTTAACAGATGAACGTATGGAAAAGAACTCCAGTGACATTGAGCCACATAGGAAATTGAGGACGACTATTTAACAGAATGCAGATGGGCTTCATTGAAATGCCTGTATGCAACAGACTGAGATATGTCCTGGAGATTGTGTGCATCATCTCGCATTGGGTGGAGGCCTACCCGACCAGAAGAAGTTATAGTCTCACAGTGGCCAGGTTTGTTTTCCAGAAGGTGCTAGAGACAGATTGAGAAACTCAGGGCCTGATTTATGAAAAGTTTGTGCTGACTTATAAAAGCAGTGAAAGTTTACAAAATATAGTTGTATTTTGTAAATTTGTGCCACTTTTATGTAAAACAATGACTCTAAGGCGGCGCAAATATTTCATAAATCAGGCCCTCATATTGATAATGAGCTCCTGAGAATGTTGTGTGCAGCAATACAAGTGGAGCAAATACTTCATTGCAGTTATTGGCCAGAAGCTTCTGGCATTGTGGGAAAGGTGAACAGGACTTTGAAAGCCAGATTGGCCAAGGTGTGTGCTTCAACATTTCTGAAGTGGCCAGACACTTTTCCTCTTGTGTTAATGAGCCTCCGCAGCGTCCCTGTCACAAAAACAGGATTGTCGCCCCATGAGATAACCATGGGGAGAGCCATGAGACTGCCTGCAGTGCCTGCAAATGCACTTGTGAGCATCATGGATGACATGGTTCTTAACTATTGCAAGGGACTAGCTGAGGTGGTCTGTTCTGTGTCCCAATAGATTGAAGCTGTTGCCACCTCTACATGTCTGGAGCAGTGAGCTTAGTCCTGGCTACTGGGTCCTGCTGAAGGAACATGTTTGAAAATCTTGTCTGGAGCCTAGATGGCGTGAACCTTACCATGTTCTCCTAGTGACAAGCCCAGCTGACAAGAGTGGGGGTCTTTCAAACTGGATCTGTGCAGCCCACGCTTAATGAGTGGAGTGTCTACTTGATGTGACATAATCCCCTCAAGAAGTGGAACACAACTGAGATACCGTGAGATGAGGGTAAGCAAATTACTGAAGCTCTGCAAGAGCCTGTGGCAGCAAATACTCAGCCTGGGGGGGGGTCTTGATAAACTGACATTTGAGGAGTCTTGGCCTGAACTGCTACCTGAGCCAGACTCAGACCCTGATGAAGGCCCTGGTGCTGTGACATTCCGAGTGGAAACCGAGTTGGCCAAGGATGCAAGAAAGAGAGAGCGATCACAATTGCCTCCAGAACGAGGACTGACCACTGTCCCAGACGATACTGAGGAGTCTGACATGAGTAAAAGTGAGCAACCAGCACTTAGGAGACAAAAAAGAGCTAGAGTCCCATGTCAGAGGTAACCATCCGCTGAATGAACATACTTTGCTGATAATGATGTTGGAGGGGAAACCTGTGATTTAAAAGACAAAAGTGAGATCCCCGTTGAGCCTTCGTAAATTTGAACTGCAACCTGAACTGTGTTTGAAATGCACTCTCATTAAACAAATTGAGTTTAGAAATATTGACCATTCGAATGGAACTTTGAATTGTAAATAATAAAAACACAATGTATAAAAAGATTTAAGAAGAGTCCCCAGGCCAGAGGCAGGAGAAGGACGTGAGGGTATCATTTAGAAGAAGGCGGAGTAGGGCTAAGGAAGTTTCACAAAGATTTTGTAAATAATTTAATTGCTTGAAGTTTAAACTTTGTTTTGCCAATTGAAGAAATAGAAACGTACAGCGAAAACTCTGTTTGCCTCTAATTTCTACTCAGCTATCGGATTCTAGAGAAGCTCAGTAAACGAATAACGCACATAGACGTAGATATATGTTAGTAGGAGTGTTGCTTGTCACTAGTGTGGTATTAATTATTCTTTTTGTAGTGTTGTAGTTTGGGCTCTTGCTCTAGCCAAGACTGCTGGTTTAAGGATGACAGTACTTTTGTTTATAGGCGACTATGCTTATCCTACAACAAGTCGCAACTGTTGTACCAACCTTACCGGCTCACTAGCAGCACCTCACCAGAAACACAATAGTAAAAGGTGATTTGTGGCAGCCTTTACGCATTTACTTGAAGATAAGACATCTCAGGGAGTGTCATGGTTGAACGGAGATTACCCCTTTCTCACAGATATATCATGTCTCATACAAACACAGGCAATGACACAGATGCAGTAAAGTTTCAATAGTTTTTATTCAACACAACTGCAGTTTGTGATATGTTGCATGGGCTGCAATGATTAGGAAAATGAATAATGCAAGAAACATAATTGTGAAGACGAGAGTCATTATTACAAAGACTCCCACCATCTTGCAATGCATGTAAAAGACATACGAGAGTTTATATGCCCTAATACCCTAATATGAGCGGCCTAACCTCCTATCTAAAGGAGAGCTGCGTTTGCTAAACCTAATCTGCCAATGCCATGTCCATCAGAGGAGCCCCCAACCCTTGTTACCTTGGAATGAGGTCTCTATCTCAGACTCCGCAGGGACACGAAGACTGGGTCAGCGCCAAGACGACGTGCAGCATCGGTATCAGCGATGGTGGCGATGCCCTCTGGTCGGAATCCCTCTATTTATTTGTCTAAAGTGCAATGTTTTTATACAGATGTATCAGGACCCACTGATGTAGGTGTGTTCCCAAACAATAAATAACAGACATGCTTGGGACGGCAATTAATATCAACAATCCCTCGAAAGTATAGAGAGGGAAAATCCCTAAGTGTGAACAGATACTGTTTGTTTGTCTTTGTTGCTTGATTTTGACGCCTTAGCGTGGTGGCACTGATAATGCAAAGCATAACAAGTGGCCTATCTATAAACAAGGCGGCCATCTTAGAAGAGTTAAATAATTAAATGGGCTAAGACAGAGCAAGCTATGTAGGTTAAAAGTCACTAGGTGATGGGGGACAAGTCTGCAAGCCAGAGGCTAAGCTAACTCATGTTATCCCATTGAAACAGACTAGGATTCACTAAAACCTCCCCATTGCCATAACAAGTATGACAAAGGTACAGGAAACCAAATGCTAAAATTGCTCTGAACTAAAAAAGCTAAAAGCATAAAAACTAGCTCAAAAAATCATTAAAATGTGTTAAAAAAGGGAAATGAAAACAGTTAAAATACATACAGAGATGTTAATGTCAACCATGACAAACACAGCGTGCCAAAGCAAGTCAAATTAAATGCATACTCTTTAATCGGGAATGGCAAGTCAATTCATCAAATTATTTGCTGTACGCATGATCTTGAAGAGTGTCATCGAAGTCACCAACAAAGGACCTCAAAAATGAGTCAACATCATCTGATGTTAAATCGAGTGCTGGGCGGACAAATAGATCTACAGAGCAGTGGTGAGCAGTACTTTCTGGTGTAAAGTCATTCGTTGCAGTGCCATCGTCCATGGTAGATCTCAAAACGGAAGGCTCATAGGTGGCCTTGCGAAGCAACCTCAGTCTCAAGGGGCATGACTGTGTAAGAACCCTCATCGGGGACATCAGCAGTTCGTGGTCCACAGGAGATGTTGGTGCAACAGCAAGACAGACCATAGGCAGATGTTCAAAGAGGCACCATATGCAGTAGAAAACTGGTTGTACGCACAAGAAAAGGGGCTGAAATGACAACAACCAGTCATGCTCCAGTTCCACCAGCAAGGGTGCACCGAGGATCCAAACCATGCGTTCACGGTACAGTGGAGTTGGTGGGAGCGGCTCCATTGCTCTGCATAGCTGGAAAGAAACAACCACTGTGAATCAGAAGAAATAGCAGTAGTAGTCCGTCAATCAAAGCCAAAATAATTGACGGCTGACGGGATGACTCCGAAGACAGTCTGGAAGATGGCCACAAAACCAGACCTGACAGCCTTAAAGAAATGTACAATCCCAGTGGTGCTTGAAGCATTGAATATTCTGGATACCAGTTCTCCAAAGTGTTTGGGGAAGTTGGTATTTTATAGGGATTGTATCTCGGCTGATGATCTCGCAATCTGGAGAGCATACGTCTCCTTTGCGGATGTCAAGGCGACCTGTTTTTTAAACAATAGCACCTTTAGCCTGCTCAGCTTGTCATAGTTCACATTAATAGTATCTATGTGGGGCCACTTGTCAGATACTTTTATCTCTCGTGTGGAGGGGAACAAAACATGTCAACAACACGTAACGACCTTCGAGACTGAGATTGCGTAGGCAACTCCTGGTCGCATGCTGCAACAAGTTTGATCGTTCAGTACCACATAACTTCCATTGGAAAGTACGTGAAATACCGGGCAAATCAAAGGGACGGGAGTACCCTTCAGCAAACAGGCCAAATTCGCGACCCCCGCATTGCACAGACCGTGAAGGGACACCTGCTTACATATCAATGAATGACTAACAGCAGTCTCACATTCACTTCCGCTAAGAAAGACCTCTGTTTCGCCGTTCAGACATTTATAATCAAAGGGCAACTCCCACTCTTCCTTAATATAGCTATCTCCTAGTTGCTCATACCTTCCCACTGCAAGATGTTTCAGGCAGCTTGAGAAACGAAAGGTCAAAATGGGTAAATTAATTATGCCATGTAAGAGCCAGATAGTTGAAGGACTCTCTGCTACTGTGAAGGGCAACTTATCTAACTTTTCTACGTGAAGCATGGTGAAACTAGCCTCCCTTTAAGCCATTGACTGTTGTCCTCTGGAAAAATTAAAAGCAGTGAAGAATTCATTCCCGTTAATATACTTCCATGGAATACGGCCATTTTTCAGTGTCTGTAAAGTCCAACCCAGCTGCATGATGGAACGTAGCTGTGTTTGCCCATGATATAACCCGGACAAGTCTGTCTGAGTAATATCTATAGCAGACGAACCGCAGGACTTATTGTGGAATGTTTTGGAGACCTACCAACTTGATAAAGAACTGTTTAGATTGATAAAGTATCTCCATGAGGGTACTTATGCGCAGGCACACTGGTCTCAAGGTGGAGATCTGACAGAAGCCATACCCGTTGATAGGGGGGTCAGACAGGGGTGTGTTTTGGCTCCCACACTGTTTAACCTCTTTATCAATGGTGTGGTAGAACAGCTGGTGCATTGTAACCATGACGCCCCGAAGCTAGCAGGAGTCCCTGTCCCCATTTTAATGTTTGCGGACGATACTCTATTGACTTCAAGAACCGCAATGGGCCTCCAAAATGAACTTGATGCTTTTTCTAACTTCTGTGCCAAGAGGGGCCTTGAAATATATCCAACTAAGACCACGTTTATGGCCTTTACCCCGCATAAGTCATTCAGGGGGAAAATGACCATAGCTGGACAATTGGTAGAGAGAGTTAGCTAATTTGATTATTTGGGGATCAGACTAGCAGATGACCAACAGTGGTCGGCACAGATTGGGAAGAGTTTGTCTGTCCTCCGGCAGAGATCAGCAGTGATAGGGAGGAAAATTGCCAACATCTCGGAAGGGGAAATCTCACCTGCCATTACAGTATATAAGGCAGCAGCAGTGGCTGCTTCAATTTGTGGTGCCGAGTTCTGGGGGTACTGTAATTCCAGAAGTCTGACAACGGTAGAAAATCGCTTTATGCGTAACTTTTTGCGGTTGCCGATGAGTACTCCTCTCACACCCCTCAGATTTGATCTAGCTCTAAATGAGATTCACAATGAAATTGCCCTAAGACCTCTTATGTATTGGGTCCGTCTTTGGACATCTAAACATTTGTCCACCTATCAAGCAGCAGCAGCTGAGCTTCTAGCAGATGGTGGCGCATTAAAAATTCCTTGGTTCAAATACATCAGAGATATGAGCCAATTCATCAAAATGGAGGAGGTGTGGAGAGATCCTTATAATTTAACCAAGGACCAAAAGTATGCAGAAGGTCGTGCTACTGGGAGAGTATTTTGGTGCAGACCTGGACCAAAAAGGCCTAAGGCAGTAGGACACTACAGTTTTTAGATCATAAATGTAGTCCCAAGTTTGAGGCCTATATGGACAACATAAATCCTCCCTACACTAAAAGCCTTTTTATTAAATTTAGGCTAGGGATTTTGCCACTCAAGACATTCACTGCAAGGTGGAGTAAGGAGGATTACAACTTGAGTTTGTGCCATTTTTGTCATGAGCAACTAGAGACACTTGCACACTTTATGTTCTTTGGCCCCAGATATTTGGCTTCTAGGAAGAAGTGGATTATTCCTCTGTGTAGATCAATGGGGATAAGGAAATATAATACATCCTTACGAATTTTGGTAAGTGATACAAGCGACAAGGTCGTTTTTGCAGTCGCAAGATAGCGCCAAAGCGCATGTGCTATAAGAACAAGAGAAAATCTTACTGACTGATTGGCAAAACCAAAATTACTCCAGGCAGAAGCAGATTATTAAGCGAAATTAAGATAGATAGTTATTTAGTTTTCTAAAATTTGATGTCTGTCCCGTATTGCTCTCATAATTGTGTGTTTTAATAATCTATTTTAGAAGAAATTGTCAGGGCATTTTAATGTATTATGTGGCAACCTTCTTTTCTATTTTTTTGGATTATGGTATGCTGTTTTATTGGATACTTTTATGGCTTTTAGCTTTTAGCCGAAATAAAGCTATTTATTGATATTGAATAGCAGACAACACTATATTTGATAGTGAATAAATCCTGTTGGACAGAGTATTCATGCCGTTGTCGACAACCACTAAAGCCTTTTCTAAACTTTCCTTATCCAATTGCCTTAAACGCGCAGCAGCCTCAATCTGTGAAAGTTTCCAAATTTCATTGTACATAGCATATAAAAACCTTTTTGAGCGCTGTTTTCTAGGACCCAGCAGAAAATCCTGCAAGTCTACATCTTCAGAAAGAGTGTTCAGGTGTTTCTTAACTGCAGCTAATGTGTTGCTCTGTACCCATTGCTGGAACAGCTTACCCACACTGTATGTCATAACTATACCTGTATGTTGACCCGATACAAAGCTAGGGTCTGGCCTGTTAATTGAAAAAAACCCTGAAGAGTTAAAAAAACACGCTTGACACTCGTTAGTGTCAGTGGGCCATATTAACCACCCGCCGGGACTGGAAAGTGAAGAATTATAGGCACCGGCCTTAACCATTGCATCTAGCTTTTTCCCGGAAATATTGCCAATCATTAAACCTTGCCGGAGTGGGGATACTGGGCGTGTTCATGTCTTTAATTGTTGCTAACCCCAGACAGGATGTCTGCTGAATAGTGTCATTTAAGAAAATCATTTGCACAGGAATCAGGCATGCTCGAAATAAAGCTTCCCTACCCTGTATCTGCCAATCTTGTGTTCCCCATACATTTTCAAGTCAATAGTGCTCTTCCAGTATTCATAACCTTCAAATGCGAGCCGGGAAACAAAGGGATCCGAATAAATCAGTTTTGTGTCAGTTAGCAACATTTTTCTAATTTGTGCTGGAGGTATTTTAAAATAATACGACTCTGCTTTTTTTGTGTCATGTACAGAAAAATATGTAAATTTATCACCATAATATTTTGGGCTCCCCACAAGTGGTGTAGAACAGTGTTCCCACTGTGTGTAGTTTAATACTGGCCTGTATCTAGTGGCACGGTGTAGGTAGTAATGTCCCCAATTGTTATAGCAGAACATTTCCGCATAATTAATTGTATGTTCATATACATCATCACTTTCAAAAGCGGAATAGTCCTTCATCTCAGTTAGCATAGAATCAACTGTTTAGACATTCCAATCATCAGAGACAACATCAGGTGTAGTTACATCTGTCATAGAAATTTTGAACACGTATGGTATTTGAATAATTTCTGTAGGCCCGTATATATCAAAGGGAACTTTGTCCCACACAATCCCATCTGAAATCGGTATTGCTGTAACATTTACAGGGGACAAGTCTCTTCGGACCTTATGTGAGGAATGATATGGAGTTAAAACTTCATCAACAGGCTCAACAGAGGAGCGATCAGGAATATACAGACCATTTATGAGCAAAAAGAAAACAGTCACAAAACCAATCCATAAAAATAATGCAAAAAATGTCAAACAGAACCATAAATAGTTCCACGGGTATATCAAACAGTTCTTTTTAAGCCATTGATACAGCTTACTCCTTTTTGAAACATTGTCAATCACAGTAGTGGTTGAGTCTGAAGAAAAATCATCAATGTCAATGAAGTAGCCAGAGGCAGTCTCTGCAAACACGGGAGCCGGTGCATTATCTGTACTTTGGTCCACTTCATGTGGAGGCTCTTGGTAGACGGCGTCATTTGTCTGTGATGTGTTTGTGTAAAAAAACAGCCAAATCTTGGACGGGAGTGGTCACTGAAGTGGTGACAGGAACTAGCAAGAGTTCATTTTCTGCCCTCCCCATGGTTGAGGAGGTATCTGTAACAGCGTTGGACATTGTTGCACAGTCCGTAGTAATGTTGTTCATCCTACTATGTAGATGTATGTCCTGTTGGGTAGTGAGAGGGGATCGGGAACCACCCAAGGGACCTCTTGGTCTACTGTGAAGGATCAGCCACATGGTGTAATTTGATGTCATCAATGGAAATGAATCTGTTAGTTCGAGAACCAGACAGTGGTGGTAAGATGACAGTCCTGGTACCTTGAATTCCCAAGACTGGTACAGGTGCTCTGTATGATGGACCAAACTCCTTCTTCACAACGATCTTCTCATGAACCAGATCCCCAACTTTAGGAATCCAGCCAGTCAAAGTTTTCGCTAAATCCCTTATTCCTAAAGTGGCAGCACTTGCAGATGATTTACCACCACAAAATTGCTGAAGCTCCTGTAAAACAGTGAGACGTTCATTTATGTCAAATGGTGTTTCTGCTGCCACCATACCAGAGGCATCAAGATCTGGGACATACATAGGTATCCCAAAGAGAACCTCCTATGGAGTGCGTCCCCCAAGGACCGTCTCAGCAGATTATTCAGTGCTCTCTGGACCCCATATAGGAGATGTAACCAACTACGGCCTGAACCTAATACTCGAGCTGTTAAGGACTGCTTTAGATCACGACTCCGCCTCTCCGCGACAGAATTTCCATCAGGATGGTATGGTGAGGAGTAATAGAGTTCAACACCCATCGTCCCCATGGTGTCCCTGAATGCCTTAGAGGCAAATGCAGGGCCCTAGTCTGAATGGAATGCTGCAACCGCATATATACCGATAAAGATCAGCAAGTCTTTTTTAACAGTCCGAGTGTCAGCCGACCGCTGTGGCCATACCCACAGGAATCTAGAACACGAATCTACAGCGACTAGAATGTATTTGTATGCACCATCAGGCTTTAAGGGACCATAGTGGTCCAGGTACACACACTTTAGTGGCCTATTGGACACTAAGAGGGATGTCTGAGGTGGGCGTTTAATATTAGAGCCCTTTATCTGCTGGCAAATGTCACAGCAAAGGACATATTTTTTTGTTTGTCTGCATAGACCAGGCCACCAGAAGCGTTTCTGTAAGAGTGTTATCGTGGCCGATATACCAGCATGTGCAGAAGCGAGACCCTCATGCGCTGCTTTCACTAGATCTAATCTCTGGTCTTCGTTGGGGATCACTCGATCTCCAACCCCAGAAATTGATGCGTAGGCAACATTCAGTGCACTGATATGGTAAGTATAGTTTGTAGGGTATCCCTTCGGAAGGGGCTTGCCTGCAGCCGCAGCTTTCACAGCAGTCAATGTTTCATTGTCCAATATCGTCTGTGAACGAGTCACTGCAGACACAGAAGCCGTAGCTACTGCTGCTTTGGCTGCTTCATCAGCCAATGTATTGCCAGTAACGTGTACTCCTACACTTTGGCAGCCCAATGTATGTACTACATGGACACGCGATAGCTTATTCTTAAGATAAGCCACCGTCCCCCACAATATTTTGTGTTTAATGGTGTTCCCTTTAGAGTCTCTAAACCCATTCAGCTTCCAATGATTGAGATAATCATTATATGACTGAACGCAGTAATATGAATCGCAGACTATTAAAGTCAGGCTTCCTGGCTCAGCATGTTCGAGCGCTAGTATAAGAGCTTTAAGTTCAGCCAACTGGGCTGTGCAGTCCCCTAAGGTCTGCGTGTAGGTATTGTGAGGGTGGGAGACTCCATCTTCCATTACTCCGCTCACTGCTGCGCAAGCTGCCGTGTATTGATGTTTAATACCTACAGCCGGCTGTGCGGAACCGTCAGTGTATATGACAGTATGCTATCTATCTATTGGCAAGATATTGAGAGGAGCGGGGTACTCTTGTTCATATTGAAGAAACTCTTGTATCTGAAGTTTTGGATCAAAAATGTAATCAACATCAGTGTCGGTCAGAGACGTTGCCCATTGAATCCAACGTGGATGTAATGCTTTGGCGTTTGAACGCTTGCTTTGGTGACAGCCTCTAAAGCCGGCACTGGGGAGACAACAATAATACGTTTCCCCTGGGCAAGTCGCCTCTCTTTTATGATGGCCATCTGAACTGCCGTCAGAATCTTTTCTGTAGGTGCAAAACGCTGTTCTGCATTATAGTATAAATGTGATTTATAAACTATGGGTACTGTGTCGCCTTCGTTGAAGGTGACATAAGTAAATCCAATGGCACCAGCAATTATTCTGATGACCAAATTTGTTTTATTATCACGTGTGTGTAGATGTGTAGCTTCTAGCATGTCCTGTTGCATTTCCCTAAGGATGCATGTGTGTTCAATTGTCCTGTGTCTGCTAGAAAAATTGGGCTGAACCAAGTCATAAAGTGGCTTGATACGTTGTGCATAATCCGGAATGTATGTTCTGCCAAAACTAAAGAAACCTAGTAATGACTGTACTTTATTAAGTGTGTTAGGAGGGTGCCGTTGAGCACATTTCTCTAGAAAGTGGGGGCCTGGCTCTTTCCTCGTTTGATCTCATATCCCAGGAACAATACCCTGAGAAAGGCGATCTTGCTTTTCTTAAAGTTGAATTTGTAACCGAGGTCTGCAAATCCCAAAATGATCCAATCGACCCTTGCAAGATAAATGTCAAGGTCGTCATCTGTGAACTATATGTCATCCACGTAGGATAACGCCTCGGAATCAATATCATGTAATATTGATGTTACACAGGCTGAAAATAGCCCCGGGCTGTTTTTATAGCCTTGAGGTAAATGACAAAAGCGTTTCTGAGAGCCAAATGAGAATGCACTCAGGTCCCGACTTTCGTGTGCTAAGTTCTGGCACAAAAAGCCATTAAATACGTCTAATGTTGTTTTATATTTTTTACACACTATATTGTTTATTAGTGCTGTGCTATGTGAATTGTGTATAGCATATGTGCGTGTATGACTATTTAAATGTCTATAATCAATGACTATTCTGTACGAATGGTCTGGCTTTGCAACGGGAATAACGGATTATTCATTGCAGATGTACTGGGCTCAATTACTCCATGGTGCTCAAGCTGGGTGAGGATCTCCTTCACCGGAGCTTTAGCTTCATGTTTTACAGGATATTGTGGCTGCGGTTGGGGTGTAGACCTAATTGGAATTACATGACAAGGAGACTCCTTGTCCCAACCTACATGATTGCGATATAACGCAGGTGCCTGCGCTAAAGCCCATTCAGCAGCATAGACTTCTTGTTCTGCTTCGGGAACAAGATCCGAGAAAGAAGGCAAAATGGCATCTTCCCCATGCAGGAGCTTATGGACGTGTTCAGGTGCCCAGTCTCTTTCGGCCAATAGGATATCACTAGTAAGTTCATCCCAAAACATCACACTTATGGTGTGCTCCACGTCTCCCTCTATCTGAATTTTTAAATCATAAACCCTGTCGGGGGGAGAACGGGGCCGTCCGCTGTTTCAACTGCGATGAAATCACCAGTTGCTGTTGCATCCAGATGATCTTTCAGACTCTGGCAACATATTGTGACCTCTGCTGCGCTGTCTAACAGAGTCACTGCCCACGCCTTGTTCCTCAACAGTGTTTTCAAGTATACTGCCATTTTTAGCTGTCAGTGCTGCCACCTTTTTCTTTTTAAACTGTGGCTTTTGCTGAGGAGTCTTTTCTTCTTTTTTAATGGTAGACTGTGGCAAGTCTTTCTTTTCTTTCACGTATTCAGGACGTCGGTCTTGACGGCCCCCTCTCTCGCTACATCTATCCGGTGCATCCTGAAAGGAACGAGAGGGACGTAAATCAGTATATCTGTCTGGAGTTTTAATGTTTTCCCTATTCCTGAGATGGTATCTCCTTTCGGAGTTCTCCGGGTGTGGAGAATCAGCTCTCTTATTTCTTCTATCTTTTAAATCTTTTTGTTTGTCCCAGCGCTTCTTAGGGCCCTCTTGTGCCTGCTTTGCACCTTCCTTATGGGTGGTACCTTGTAACTCCAATTTCTTTGGTTTGGCTCCCAAACTATCCCGCCCTATACTAGTATAGGTATCAGAATGTTTTTTCGGTAGCTGTCTCTCTTGTTCCTGGTGTGGAGTTTCCTGGAGACGCTGGCGTATTGCCAGTGCTACCGCTTCCCCTTTAATATTACTGAGTATTATTGAGGAAACCGCGTCAAATTTATGCATTAATTTCATCCCCAAATCCAAGGCTGGCGCAGCCCCATGCTCATTTTGGATTTGTTTTAACACTTCCAGTAAATTGGCAGGTGTCGGGGTACCATGTGTGGTAGTATATATGGCAGCGAAGACTGTACCCCATGTGGCACAGTTATCCACCGAAGGAACCATCCCAAAGGGTAAGCACATAGTGAGCAGTCTATGTTTTTCCTGTGGTCCCGTAAGGGGAAACACAGCTTCCAGCTGATTAGTTTTCTGGGCAATCCAGAACGGTATTTTTTCCCATTCTGCAGGTACTTTACCCATAATAGTATGCACTGTTTGTGGATTGATCCCAGTAGTCAATTGGTAACCACCAGGTGTTGGCGGTGCTGGACGCACTGGTGTTGTGTTCAATGTTCGCATTACGAACTGAACTAATCATCTATATAATGTCACTGATTCATTATATAAATCTCGCAGATCTGCTATTGGCATATTCTTTATGCCTGGGTGAGGTGTGTATGTGGCAAACATAGGCCATGTTGGTCCATCATTACTTAAGGGACCTAGCCTCACTCTCTGTAATACATGTGGTAGGGCGCCTTCAAACCAGTTCTGGTGCTCTTGGTATGTGAGCGATATCTCATTATACTGCTATGCTCGGTACCGTGGAGGTACGTTTGCGATTTCATATGTGTGGAATGTATGTGATCTTTGGTCTACCTCAGGAAAGGTGACCCAACAGTAAAAATGTTTCTGTTTGGTATGCTTCATTAGCTTCTATTATAAGAGTAACATCCCCGCCCTCATCTGTAAGGCCATGCGTTAATAAATGTTGTGTTGGTGTTTGTCTAACATTTTCAGGAAGGTCAACGGCAGCAGCCATTTTTGTTTAGAAAAACGGAACACCAAAAATGGGGAGTATAAGTCCTTTTATGATTTTGAGAGCGAACAACCTACAGCTTAATCAGGTGTTACCTTTTCAGCTGAGGAGGATTTTCCCAAAGACCACGGACGTCTCCGAATAATGGCACTTAGGTTACCTGTTGTCTGTGAGACAGTGATAGTCGGGGTATCCATAAATTAGTGCCTAAACACCATCATTGGTGGCACCATGTCCTAGTTTGGAGTCTTGCTCTAGGCAAGACTGCTGGTTTAAGGATGACAGTACTTTTGTTTGTAGGCGACTATGCCTATCCTACAACAAGTCACAACTATTGTCCCAACCTTACCGGCTCACTAGCAGCACCTCACCAGAAACACAATAGTAAAAGGTGATTTGTGGCAGCCTTTACGCATGGACCCGAAGATAAGACATCTCAGGGAGTGCTGTGGGTGAACGGAGATTACCCCTTTCTCACAGATATATCATGTCTCATACAAACACAGGCAATGACACAGATGCAGTAAAGTTTCAGTAGTTTTTATTCAACACAACTGCAGTTTGTGATATGTTGCATAGGCTGCAATGATTAGGATAATGAATAATGCAAGAAACAGAATTGTGAAGACGAGTTTCATTATTACAAAGACCCCCACCATCTTGCAATGCATGTAAAAGACATATGAGATGTAATATGCCCTAATACCCTAATGTGAGCGGCCTAACCTCCTATGTAAAGAAGAGCTGGGTTTGCTAAACCTAATCTGCCAATGCCATGTCCATCAGAGGAGCCCCCAACCCTCATTACCTTGGAATGAGTTCTCTATCTCAGACTCCGCAGGGACACGAAGACTGGGTCAGCGTCAAGACGACGTGCAGCATCGGTATCAGCGATGGTGGTGATGCCCTCTGTTCGGAATCCCTCTGATTATCTGTCTAAAGTGCGATGTATTTACACAGATCTATCAGGACCCCTGACGTAGGTGTGGTCCCAAACAATAGATAACAGACATGCTTGGGTTGGCAATTAATATAAACAATCCTTCGAAAGTATAGAGAGGGAAAATCCCTAAGTGTGAACACCAACTGTTTGTTTGTCTTTATTGCTTGATTTTGGCGCCTTAGCACGGTGTCACTGATAATGGAAAGCATAACAAGTGGCCTAACTATAAACAAGGCAGCCATCTTAGAAGAGTTAAATAATTAAATGGGCTAAGACAGAGCAAGCTAAGTAGGTTAAAAGTCACTAGGTGACGGGGCACGAGTCTGCAAGCCAGAGGCTAAGCTAACTCTTGTTATCCCAATAAAACAGACTAGGATTCACTACAGTAGGATTTGCTTTACCCACACCTCCGATAGGAGCTGAGTTTAAGCCTAGTGTTGCCCTTTGACCCTGAGTCCCATATAGAAAATAGTTTTGTATGCACTTGATTATAAGGCTTTACGTGTAAATGCATCTAGAGGAGATTATTCATCAAATGCCTGTATTAAATTGCTTTATGAATATGTTGACACTATGGATGCAAAGAACTTTTATGTCTGCATGCAGTTACCTGCATCGGCTTCAAACGGAATTACCTATCGACATATTCCTCTTACGTATGGTGTTACATGTAGTCTTCTATTAAGTTTGCTTTATGGAACAGGACATTTCCAGTTTTATTTTTGGAAATGTCCTGTTCCAAACAGGAATTGATTTGGTATTTACTGACATTTCTTTGTTGAAGCATTTGAATTGTCACTTCCATTCTAAAACAATGGAGCCAGTTGGCAGTTTCCTTGAAGCATTCATGAGACTGGACTCAGCATATGCTCATAGGCACAATTTGACATGCTCTTTAACTGAAGTTGAGAAGAAATGTTTGGATTCAATAGAAGATAGGAAGAGAACATTGGATGAGAAGACAAAATCAGGATTGGATGAGAGTTATAAGGGGAAATGGGTTGAGGAAGACGCAAAATGCCGAAACATAGCAGTTATGCCAACACAACTTTTGGATTGTCAACATAAAGGGAAATTATGTGTAAGTAAGAATGAATTTTTCTAAAACAGCACGTCAGAATCCCAGTGCTCAACATCTGCAGATTGGCAGCTACGGACGATGAACAATGCCTCGGGGGAACCGCGTCCGAAACAATCTGCAGTTCTGTTTCTACATCAGAGGACGTAGAGAACACCGATTGGACAACGGTGAGAGAGAGCCTTGATGCGATAGTGGAAAAGGAGGAGGAAGGACAGAAGATGAGAGAGAGGATCCGAGGCCCAGGGGATGGAAACGGAATGCCAGGACCCGAAGCAAAGCCCCTGAGTCAGGGCGTGTGGAGTGTCGAGCCAGGAAGCAACCACAGAGGAATACTTTTCCGGCATCTAGTGCACGAGGAGGACACATTTGCCACCTGCTTCCCAGGGTCGCAGCTTACCACGGTATGTGACCGCATGTGCGGTCGAAGCGGCTGGTTTTGGGCTTGGAGGGGAGATGGAATGTGGTGAAAGGGTAGTTATCATCAGCAGGGACTTTGCATGACTTCTCTCCTCTATCTATGGTCACTCCGTAAACACCAATGAGCACCTAAATCATGTAGACATAGGCAGCACATGTTTGACTGGTAACTGAGGCACAAGACGGTGGATGAATATAAATCCTGCACTGGACCCCTTACCCCACACTGACCTCCTCACTACCCCGTCCCCATAACTAAAGAAAATACCCAAAAGCCCACTTACCTGCTATTGTCCTTTTTCTGAGGTACCGGGAGCCGGACAGTAAATCCTGCACCACTTATAAAGCAAGAGAGAAGAAGAAGAGATTAGGAAAACCCAACCATTACAAACATTCCTGGACCGAAGAGGAGAAAGACATTAGAGATAGAATAAAACCATAATTAGAATTAATAAATAAGCACAGCAAAGAAACCACAATGTTTTCCTGCTCATTCTTCTTTTAAGCTATCATCTTCTACCTCTTCTACTCCAGTACACTTCCCTTAACTCAATTTTCATGGGTAAGAGTGGGTGTGACCAGGATTTCAAATATGGAGATTTTTAGCTTGCATTCTTGGGAGGATATGATCCCTTCAATCCTGGAGCTTATTTTGTTTGTGGGGATCATACATATATTAAATTGCCCAAAGGATGGTATGGTACATGATACTTGGCTATGATGTTTCCAAAGATCTATAATGTGGAACATCTGAATGTGAGATGAAAACTAGTGCTAAACGAGATGTTAGTCTGAAATTGTGAGAGACCTTTTTGATGCAGTAATCCAAGATGTAGGTATGGTTTTAAATGATCTCAAGGTTAGAAAACTGTCCACCATAGTGGATAAATTGTCTACAAGTGCAGCAAGTTCCTAGTTGGCTGTGGACACGGAAATGATAGCTGTGAGGATAAATAATTGTGCAGAATTATCTTGTGCTAGACCACCTTCTCGTGAAAGAGGAGTGGCTCTGCAGGATGTTAATGGTCCAGCAATGCTGCACCTACATCCTCAACAAGAGTGAGGGGTTGAAGAAATGCATTAAGAACATTACAAATCTCAAAGGAAATTTACAGGAATTGGAAACTACAAATGTTTGGGAAGCAATTGGAAATGGTTTTTCTAGGATTGACAGATGATTTGTAAACCTAGGAAGTCAAATAGTGGTTGCTGTGTTGAGACCACTTATCTTTATTGCCATGTGTGTGATACATCTGTTCATCATGTTCAAGGGCTATAAATATGTAAAGGCACGGATGCAAGGAAAACAGGCAAAGGAATTGAAAATAATTAGAAGGGATATGGAAATGGAGGAGAGTTGTTGTAGATTTTATGATGACCTGAATCATCTGGAAAATACTAGATGGGAGTTATTGAAAATCTCATGGCCTTGACTTGTCTGGATCTCACCTGATTTGGATTCAGATGTGTGATATTGTGAGGGGGGATTGGAGTAGCACAAATTTAGACTCCATCCTTTACAAATCTTCATTGCACAAGGTACGCATTTATATTTGGTATTATATTTAATGGGTACCTTAATAAAATTGATATATTCCGGCGGGAGCATCGAAGCGCTATGCGGACCTTAATGCAAAGAAGAGAAAAATGGAGAATAATACTAGTTAGTTTGCGAAGAGCCAGGTTTTCAGGCCCTTCCTGAAGGTCAAATGATTCCGTATTTGTCGTAGAGGGAGCGACAAGCCATTCCAGAGTCTGGATGCTTGCATAGAAAAAGCACGTTCTCCCCATCTCACTTTTTTGCAGCGTGGGACTTTAATCAAAAACCTGGAAGCAGATCTCAGAAGTCTCGGGGGTTGATAAAACGAGAAAATAGATTTAAGATAATCAGATCCTGATGACAGAAGTGCTGTATGCTTGAGGCAAAGTGTCTTAAACATTATTCTCTTCCGGATTGGAAGCCAGTGAAGAGATGCCACGCACCTGGAGGCAGAGGCAGAATTGGGCGTATTTAAAATTAAGCGGGCCGCCGCATTCTGGATAGACTGTAATTTATCCAGCGAAGACTTATTTGCGTTAAGCAGTAAAGAATTGCAGTAGTCAAGCCTAGAGGTGACCAACGCCAGTACCACTGTGTGTCTAAGGTCTTCCTCAAGTAAATGGAGAATTTTCTTGAGGGTTTTTAGAGTCCAAAAGCAGACCTTAACCAACTGATTGATCTGAAATTTGAAGGACAATGAATCGGCAAACACAATACCCAATATTTGGCAGCTGAAACAGGTGAGGGGCAGCCCCCACACACGGGAGGCCACCAATTATTGTCCCAAGGGGACACTTTGCCCCCCCAGGTACATAATCACGGTTTTATCCCCATTCAGTTTCAACCAGTTACAGGTCATCCATTTATTAATAGCTGTCATACAGCAGTGAAAGTTTTCCTTAGTATCCTTCACATTGTGCGAAATGGGGACAATCAGCTGCGTATCGTCTGCATATGAGATGATCTGAGCCCCAAAAGAGCGCACCAGGTTAGCTAATGGGGACATATACAGATTAAAAAGTGTCGGACTGAGGGAAGAGCCCTGCGGGACACCACAAGGAAGTTGGAACGGAGAGGCCTTATGGTCCCCGCATACTACCGTAGAGGTTCGATCAGACAAGAAGGAACTAAGAATCTGCAAGGCCTTCCCTCTAATTCCAGCTTGGGCCAGCCTATTACATAAAATAGAATGAGAGATGGTGTCAAAAGCCGCTGAAAGATCCAATAGGACCAACAACGAACCCTCACCCTCATCTCCTCTTCTGCGGATCATGTCTGCGGTGGAAATCAATGTCGTTTCCGTGCTATGATCAGCCCGAAAACCGTGCTGTGAGGGATCTAATCCACCATTCTCCTGTAGAAAAGCAGACAGCTCCTGATTAAGATGTTTTTCAAAAGTTTTAGAAATCCCTGGCAACAACGAAATGGGGCAAAGATTAGACAAATCTGCCACATCTTTCCCTGCTTTTTTGATGAGTGGAATGACGGTAGCCTGCTTCCAGATATCCGGAAAGATTCCTTCTTGGAGAATCTCGGCATATACAGGTTCCAAAGCCTCGACCATCGTCTGGGGTGCTAGCTTAAGGATCCGGGGAGGGCAGTGATCAGTGGGTGCTACTGATTTAAGAGTAAGCAAAGAATCTCTAATAGTATTGACAGATGGTGGCTGAAAAATGTCCAACGTGTTCCGAGGTATGCCCATACCTATGGAACCTATAATCACCTCCTCTGTCCCAACCGGAGGAGAAGGGCTAAAATTTATTAGCAAATTAATGATTTTGTGATGGAAAAAGTTTGCCACTGACTGGCAAAATTGTTGTGAGTTTTCCAGGGGGGTAGCTGCTACCGCAGGTGTAGATAGCATACGTACTGTCTTAAAGAGTTCCCTCAGGGCATTCAATGCCCCTCTAATCTTTTTGGAGATATGTATGAATGTGTAGATGTATTAATGTAATGTAACCACTGAAAGACTGAAGCTTTATAAACATACATACTAATGTTCATATAAAGTGCTTACATGTGTTCATTATATATATTTTACATTTGCTCTTTAAGTTCCATTTAGTGAAATAAAATATATTCCTCTTTTTCATGTTTTATATTTAGTCTGAAGGTTAACATGTTCATCTATAATCCTGTATTCAAAATTCACATTAAATGTTTAGATAGAGTTGGGCTAACTTTAAGTGACTAAAGGCCTTAATTTAGAAATCTATTTTTCTTGGATAGTGTGTTCTCCTTCTTTGTAGGTGCATATCGAGGCTTAGTTAGCTAGAAAAAAAGGAGTATTGTCTTATGTATTAGTTTACTGATAGTTAGGTCTGAGAGAAGAACTCTTGGCAAGAGATGTGAAGATCTAATGAGCAGCTGAAGTTTACTATTCACAGTGTACCTGGAATGTGGGAATGTTCAAGATTACAGTAACTGTCTGTGGGATGATACATTTAGGTTGTGTTGCGAATGCAGACAATGCATTAGAAGCTGATTGGTTCTCGGAGGGTAAGGTATCATTGATGTTTAAGGTTCTGTTCGTTTGAATTAATGTTTATGTTGTTGGGAGTAGAGGCAAAGTTCCCATTGGACTTTGAGGAGTACAGACTTTTCTGCTTTCCTCTATGCTTGCAAGTGTGAAGCTTCATGCTAAAGACTTAGGCCCTAATTACCTTTGATGCGATAGTGGAAAAGGAGGAGGAAGGACAGAAGATGAGAGAGAGGATCCGAGGCCCAGGGGATGGAAACGGAATGCCAGGACCCGAAGCAAAGCCCCTGAGTCAGGGCGTGTGGAGTGTCGAGCCAGGAAGCAACCACAGAAGAATACTTTTCCGGCATCTAGTGCACGAGGAGGACACATTTGCCACCTGCTTCCCAGGGTCGCAGCTTACCACGGTATGTGACCGCATGTGCGGTCGAAGCGGCTGGTTTTGGGCTTGGAGGGGAGATGGAACGTGGTGAAAGGGTAGTTATCATCAGCAGGGACTTTGCATGACTTCTCTCCTCTATCTATGGTCACTCCGTAAACACCAATGAGCACCTAAATCATGTAGACATAGGCAGCACATGTTTGACTGGTAACTGAGGCACAAGACGGTGGATGAATATAAATCCTGCACTGGACCCCTTACCCCACACTGACCTCCTCACTACCCCGTCCCCATAACTAAAGAAAATACCCAAAAGCCCACTTACCTGCTATTGTCCTTTTTCTGAGGTACCGGGAGCCGGACAGTAAATCCTGCACCACTTATAAAGCAAGAGAGAAGAAGAAGAGATTAGGAAAACCCAACCATTACAAACATTCCTGGACCGAAGAGGAGAAAGACATTAGAGATAGAATAAAACCATAATTAGAATTAATAAATAAGCACAGCAAAGAAACCACAATGTTTTCCTGCTCATTCTTCTTTTAAGCTATCATCTTCTACCTCTTCTACTCCAGTACACTTCCCTTAACTCAATTTTCATGGGTAAGAGTGGGTGTGACCAGGATTTCAAATATGGAGATTTTTAGCTTGCATTCTTGGGAGGATATGATCCCTTCAATCCTGGAGCTTATTTTGTTTGTGGGGATCATACATATATTAAATTGCCCAAAGGATGGTATGGTACATGATACTTGGCTATGATGTTTCCAAAGATCTATAATGTGGAACATCTGAATGTGAGATGAAAACTAGTGCTAAACGAGATGTTAGTCTGAAATTGTGAGAGACCTTTTTGATGCAGTAATCCAAGATGTAGGTATGGTTTTAAATGATCTCAAGGTTAGAAAACTGTCCACCATAGTGGATAAATTGTCTACAAGTGCAGCAAGTTCCTAGTTGGCTGTGGACACGGAAATGATAGCTGTGAGGATAAATAATTGTGCAGAATTATCTTGTGCTAGACCACCTTCTCGTGAAAGAGGAGTGGCTCTGCAGGATGTTAATGGTCCAGCAATGCTGCACCTACATCCTCAACAAGAGTGAGGGGTTGAAGAAATGCATTAAGAACATTACAAATCTCAAAGGAAATTTACAGGAATTGGAAACTACAAATGTTTGGGAAGCAATTGGAAATGGTTTTTCTAGGATTAACAGATGATTTGTAAACCTAGGAAGTCAAATAGTGGTTGCTGTGTTGAGACCACTTATCTTTATTGCCATGTGTGTGATACATCTGTTCATCATGTTCAAGGGCTATAAATATGTAAAGGCACGGAAGCAAGGAAAACAGGCAAAGGAATTGAAAATAATTAGAAGGGATATGGAAATGGAGGAGAGTTGTTGTAGATTTTATGATGACCTGAATCATCTGGAAAATACTAGATGGGAGTTATTGAAAATCTCATGGCCTTGACTTGTCTGGATCTCACCTGATTTGGATTCAGATGTGTGATATTGTGAGGGGGGATTGGAGTAGCACAAATTTAGACTCCATCCTTTACAAATCTTCATTGCACAAGGTACGCATTTATATTTGGTATTATATTTAATGGGTACCTTAATAAAATTGATATTTGTATTTGTATTTGAAGAGCGCATTCCGGCGGGAGCATCGAAGCGCTATGCGGACCTTAATGCAAAGAAGAGAAAAATGGAGAATAATACTAGTTAGTTTGCGAAGAGCCAGGTTTTCAGGCCCTTCCTGAAGGTCAAATGATTCCGTATTTGTCGTAGAGGGAGCGACAAGCCATTCCAGAGTCTGGATGCTTGCATAGAAAAAGCACGTTCTCCCCATCTCACTTTTTTGCAGCGTGGGACTTTAATCAAAAACCTGGAAGCAGATCTCAGAAGTCTCGGGGGTTGATAAAACGAGAAAATAGATTTAAGATAATCACATCCTGATGACAGAAGTGCTGTATGCTTGAGGCAAAGTGTCTTAAACATTATTCTCTTCCGGATTGGAAGCCAGTGAAGAGATGCCACGCACCTGGAGGCAGAGGCAGAATTGGGCGTATTTAAAATTAAGCGGGCCGCCGCATTCTGGATAGACTGTAATTTATCCAGCGAAGACTTATTTGCGTTAAGCAGTAAAGAATTGCAGTAGTCAAGCCTAGAGGTGACCAACGCCAGTACCACTGTGTGTCTAAGGTCTTCCTCAAGTAAATGGAGAATTTTCTTGAGGGTTTTTAGAGTCCAAAAGCAGACCTTAACCAACTGATTGATCTGAAATTTGAAGGACAATGAATCGGCAAACACAATACCCAATATTTGGCAGCTGAAACAGGTGAGGGGCAGCCCCCACACACGGGAGGCCACCAATTATTGTCCCAAGGGGACACTTTGCCCCCCCAGGTACATAATCACGGTTTTATCCCCATTCAGTTTCAACCAGTTACAGGTCATCCATTTATTAATAGCTGTCATACAGCAGTGAAAGTTTTCCTTAGTATCCTTCACATTGTGCGAAATGGGGACAATCAGCTGCGTATCGTCTGCATATGAGATGATCTGAGCCCCAAAAGAGCGCACCAGGTTAGCTAATGGGGACATATACAGATTAAAAAGTGTCGGACTGAGGGAAGAGCCCTGCGGGACACCACAAGGAAGTTGGAACGGAGAGGCCTTATGGTCCCCGCATACTACCGTAGAGGTTCGATCAGACAAGAAGGAACTAAGAATCTGCAAGGCCTTCCCTCTAATTCCAGCTTGGGCCAGCCTATTACATAAAATAGAATGAGAGATGGTGTCAAAAGCCGCTGAAAGATCCAATAGGACCAACAACGAACCCTCACCCTCATCTCCTCTTCTGCGGATCATGTCTGCGGTGGAAATCAATGTCGTTTCCGTGCTATGATCAGCCCGAAAACCGTGCTGTGAGGGATCTAATCCACCATTCTCCTGTAGAAAAGCAGACAGCTCCTGATTAAGATGTTTTTCAAAAGTTTTAGAAATCCCTGGCAACAACGAAATGGGGCAAAGATTAGACAAATCTGCCACATCTTTCCCTGCTTTTTTGATGAGTGGAATGACGGTAGCCTGCTTCCAGATATCCGGAAAGATTCCTTCTTGGAGAATCTCGGCATATACAGGTTCCAAAGCCTCGACCATCGTCTGGGGTGCTAGCTTAAGGATCCGGGGAGGGCAGTGATCAGTGGGTGCTACTGATTTAAGAGTAAGCAAAGAATCTCTAATAGTATTGACAGATGGTGGCTGAAAAATGTCCAACGTGTTCCGAGGTATGCCCATACCTATGGAACCTATAATCACCTCCTCTGTCCCAACCGGAGGAGAAGGGCTAAAATTTATTAGCAAATTAATGATTTTGTGATGGAAAAAGTTTGCCACTGACTGGCAAAATTGTTGTGAGTTTTCCAGGGGGGTAGCTGCTACCGCAGGTGTAGATAGCATACGTACTGTCTTAAAGAGTTCCCTCAGGGCGTTCAATGCCCCTCTAATCTTTTTGGAGATATGTATGAATATGTAGATGTATTAATGTAATGTAACCACTGAAAGACTGAAGCTTTATAAACATACATACTAATGTTCATATAAAGTGCTTACATGTGTTCATTATATATATTTTACATTTGCTCTTTAAGTTCCATTTAGTGAAATAAAATATATTCCTCTTTTTCATGTTTTATATTTAGTCTGAAGGTTAACATGTTCATCTATAATCCTGTATTCGAAATTCACATTAAATGTTTAGATAGAGTTGGGCTAACTTTAAGTGACTAAAGGCCTTAATTTAGAAATCTATTTTTCTTGGATAGTGTGTTCTCCTTCTTTGTAGGTGCATATCGAGGCTTAGTTAGCTAGAAAAAAAGGAGTATTGTCTTATGTATTAGTTTACTGATAGTTAGGTCTGAGAGAAGAACTCTTGGCAAGAGATGTGAAGATCTAATGAGCAGCTGAAGTTTACTATTCACAGTGTACCTGGAATGTGGGAATGTTCAAGATTACAGTAACTGTCTGTGGGATGATACATTTAGGTTGTGTTGCGAATGCAGACAATGCATTAGAAGCTGATTGGTTCTCGGAGGGTAAGGTATCATTGATGTTTAAGGTTCTGTTCGTTTGAATTAATGTTTATGTTGTTGGGAGTAGAGGCAAAGTTCCCATTGGACTTTGAGGAGTACAGACTTTTCTGCTTTCCTCTATGCTTGCAAGTGTGAAGCTTCATGCTAAAGACTTAGGCCCTAATTACCTTTGATGCGATAGTGGAAAAGGAGGAGGAAGGACAGAAGATGAGAGAGAGGATCCGAGGCCCAGGGGATGGAAACGGAATGCCAGGACCCGAAGCAAAGCCCCTGAGTCAGGGCGTGTGGAGTGTCGAGCCAGGAAGCAACCACAGAGGAATACTTTTCCGGCATCTAGTGCACGAGGAGGACACATTTGCCACCTGCTTCCCAGGGTCGCAGCTTACCACGGTATGTGACCGCATGTGCGGTCGAAGCGGCTGGTTTTGGGCTTGGAGGGGAGATGGAATGTGGTGAAAGGGTAGTTATCATCAGCAGGGACTTTGCATGACTTCTCTCCTCTATCTATGGTCACTCCGTAAACACCAATGAGCACCTAAATCATGTAGACATAGGCAGCACATGTTTGACTGGTAACTGAGGCACAAGACGGTGGATGAATATAAATCCTGCACTGGACCCCTTACCCCACACTGACCTCCTCACTACCCCGTCCCCATAACTAAAGAAAATACCCAAAAGCCCACTTACCTGCTATTGTCCTTTTTCTGAGGTACCGGGAGCCGGACAGTAAATCCTGCACCACTTATAAAGCAAGAGAGAAGAAGAAGAGATTAGGAAAACCCAACCATTACAAACATTCCTGGACCGAAGAGGAGAAAGACATTAGAGATAGAATAAAACCATAATTAGAATTAATAAATAAGCACAGCAAAGAAACCACAATGTTTTCCTGCTCATTCTTCTTTTAAGCTATCATCTTCTACCTCTTCTACTCCAGTACACTTCCCTTAACTCAATTTTCATGGGTAAGAGTGGGTGTGACCAGGATTTCAAATATGGAGATTTTTAGCTTGCATTCTTGGGAGGATATGATCCCTTCAATCCTGGAGCTTATTTTGTTTGTGGGGATCATACATATATTAAATTGCCCAAAGGATGGTATGGTACATGATACTTGGCTATGATGTTTCCAAAGATCTATAATGTGGAACATCTGAATGTGAGATGAAAACTAGTGCTAAACGAGATGTTAGTCTGAAATTGTGAGAGACCTTTTTGATGCAGTAATCCAAGATGTAGGTATGGTTTTAAATGATCTCAAGGTTAGAAAACTGTCCACCATAGTGGATAAATTGTCTACAAGTGCAGCAAGTTCCTAGTTGGCTGTGGACACGGAAATGATAGCTGTGAGGATAAATAATTGTGCAGAATTATCTTGTGCTAGACCACCTTCTCGTGAAAGAGGAGTGGCTCTGCAGGATGTTAATGGTCCAGCAATGCTGCACCTACATCCTCAACAAGAGTGAGGGGTTGAAGAAATGCATTAAGAACATTACAAATCTCAAAGGAAATTTACAGGAATTGGAAACTACAAATGTTTGGGAAGCAATTGGAAATGGTTTTTCTAGGATTGACAGATGATTTGTAAACCTAGGAAGTCAAATAGTGGTTGCTGTGTTGAGACCACTTATCTTTATTGCCATGTGTGTGATACATCTGTTCATCATGTTCAAGGGCTATAAATATGTAAAGGCACGGATGCAAGGAAAACAGGCAAAGGAATTGAAAATAATTAGAAGGGATATGGAAATGGAGGAGAGTTGTTGTAGATTTTATGATGACCTGAATCATCTGGAAAATACTAGATGGGAGTTATTGAAAATCTCATGGCCTTGACTTGTCTGGATCTCACCTGATTTGGATTCAGATGTGTGATATTGTGAGGGGGGATTGGAGTAGCACAAATTTAGACTCCATCCTTTACAAATCTTCATTGCACAAGGTACGCATTTATATTTGGTATTATATTTAATGGGTACCTTAATAAAATTGATATATTCCGGCGGGAGCATCGAAGCGCTATGCGGACCTTAATGCAAAGAAGAGAAAAATGGAGAATAATACTAGTTAGTTTGCGAAGAGCCAGGTTTTCAGGCCCTTCCTGAAGGTCAAATGATTCCGTATTTGTCGTAGAGGGAGCGACAAGCCATTCCAGAGTCTGGATGCTTGCATAGAAAAAGCACGTTCTCCCCATCTCACTTTTTTGCAGCGTGGGACTTTAATCAAAAACCTGGAAGCAGATCTCAGAAGTCTCGGGGGTTGATAAAACGAGAAAATAGATTTAAGATAATCAGATCCTGATGACAGAAGTGCTGTATGCTTGAGGCAAAGTGTCTTAAACATTATTCTCTTCCGGATTGGAAGCCAGTGAAGAGATGCCACGCACCTGGAGGCAGAGGCAGAATTGGGCGTATTTAAAATTAAGCGGGCCGCCGCATTCTGGATAGACTGTAATTTATCCAGCGAAGACTTATTTGCGTTAAGCAGTAAAGAATTGCAGTAGTCAAGCCTAGAGGTGACCAACGCCAGTACCACTGTGTGTCTAAGGTCTTCCTCAAGTAAATGGAGAATTTTCTTGAGGGTTTTTAGAGTCCAAAAGCAGACCTTAACCAACTGATTGATCTGAAATTTGAAGGACAATGAATCGGCAAACACAATACCCAATATTTGGCAGCTGAAACAGGTGAGGGGCAGCCCCCACACACGGGAGGCCACCAATTATTGTCCCAAGGGGACACTTTGCCCCCCCAGGTACATAATCACGGTTTTATCCCCATTCAGTTTCAACCAGTTACAGGTCATCCATTTATTAATAGCTGTCATACAGCAGTGAAAGTTTTCCTTAGTATCCTTCACATTGTGCGAAATGGGGACAATCAGCTGCGTATCGTCTGCATATGAGATGATCTGAGCCCCAAAAGAGCGCACCAGGTTAGCTAATGGGGACATATACAGATTAAAAAGTGTCGGACTGAGGGAAGAGCCCTGCGGGACACCACAAGGAAGTTGGAACGGAGAGGCCTTATGGTCCCCGCATACTACCGTAGAGGTTCGATCAGACAAGAAGGAACTAAGAATCTGCAAGGCCTTCCCTCTAATTCCAGCTTGGGCCAGCCTATTACATAAAATAGAATGAGAGATGGTGTCAAAAGCCGCTGAAAGATCCAATAGGACCAACAACGAACCCTCACCCTCATCTCCTCTTCTGCGGATCATGTCTGCGGTGGAAATCAATGTCGTTTCCGTGCTATGATCAGCCCGAAAACCGTGCTGTGAGGGATCTAATCCACCATTCTCCTGTAGAAAAGCAGACAGCTCCTGATTAAGATGTTTTTCAAAAGTTTTAGAAATCCCTGGCAACAACGAAATGGGGCAAAGATTAGACAAATCTGCCACATCTTTCCCTGCTTTTTTGATGAGTGGAATGACGGTAGCCTGCTTCCAGATATCCGGAAAGATTCCTTCTTGGAGAATCTCGGCATATACAGGTTCCAAAGCCTCGACCATCGTCTGGGGTGCTAGCTTAAGGATCCGGGGAGGGCAGTGATCAGTGGGTGCTACTGATTTAAGAGTAAGCAAAGAATCTCTAATAGTATTGACAGATGGTGGCTGAAAAATGTCCAACGTGTTCCGAGGTATGCCCATACCTATGGAACCTATAATCACCTCCTCTGTCCCAACCGGAGGAGAAGGGCTAAAATTTATTAGCAAATTAATGATTTTGTGATGGAAAAAGTTTGCCACTGACTGGCAAAATTGTTGTGAGTTTTCCAGGGGGGTAGCTGCTACCGCAGGTGTAGATAGCATACGTACTGTCTTAAAGAGTTCCCTCAGGGCATTCAATGCCCCTCTAATCTTTTTGGAGATATGTATGAATGTGTAGATGTATTAATGTAATGTAACCACTGAAAGACTGAAGCTTTATAAACATACATACTAATGTTCATATAAAGTGCTTACATGTGTTCATTATATATATTTTACATTTGCTCTTTAAGTTCCATTTAGTGAAATAAAATATATTCCTCTTTTTCATGTTTTATATTTAGTCTGAAGGTTAACATGTTCATCTATAATCCTGTATTCAAAATTCACATTAAATGTTTAGATAGAGTTGGGCTAACTTTAAGTGACTAAAGGCCTTAATTTAGAAATCTATTTTTCTTGGATAGTGTGTTCTCCTTCTTTGTAGGTGCATATCGAGGCTTAGTTAGCTAGAAAAAAAGGAGTATTGTCTTATGTATTAGTTTACTGATAGTTAGGTCTGAGAGAAGAACTCTTGGCAAGAGATGTGAAGATCTAATGAGCAGCTGAAGTTTACTATTCACAGTGTACCTGGAATGTGGGAATGTTCAAGATTACAGTAACTGTCTGTGGGATGATACATTTAGGTTGTGTTGCGAATGCAGACAATGCATTAGAAGCTGATTGGTTCTCGGAGGGTAAGGTATCATTGATGTTTAAGGTTCTGTTCGTTTGAATTAATGTTTATGTTGTTGGGAGTAGAGGCAAAGTTCCCATTGGACTTTGAGGAGTACAGACTTTTCTGCTTTCCTCTATGCTTGCAAGTGTGAAGCTTCATGCTAAAGACTTAGGCCCTAATTACCTTTGATGCGATAGTGGAAAAGGAGGAGGAAGGACAGAAGATGAGAGAGAGGATCCGAGGCCCAGGGGATGGAAACGGAATGCCAGGACCCGAAGCAAAGCCCCTGAGTCAGGGCGTGTGGAGTGTCGAGCCAGGAAGCAACCACAGAAGAATACTTTTCCGGCATCTAGTGCACGAGGAGGACACATTTGCCACCTGCTTCCCAGGGTCGCAGCTTACCACGGTATGTGACCGCATGTGCGGTCGAAGCGGCTGGTTTTGGGCTTGGAGGGGAGATGGAACGTGGTGAAAGGGTAGTTATCATCAGCAGGGACTTTGCATGACTTCTCTCCTCTATCTATGGTCACTCCGTAAACACCAATGAGCACCTAAATCATGTAGACATAGGCAGCACATGTTTGACTGGTAACTGAGGCACAAGACGGTGGATGAATATAAATCCTGCACTGGACCCCTTACCCCACACTGACCTCCTCACTACCCCGTCCCCATAACTAAAGAAAATACCCAAAAGCCCACTTACCTGCTATTGTCCTTTTTCTGAGGTACCGGGAGCCGGACAGTAAATCCTGCACCACTTATAAAGCAAGAGAGAAGAAGAAGAGATTAGGAAAACCCAACCATTACAAACATTCCTGGACCGAAGAGGAGAAAGACATTAGAGATAGAATAAAACCATAATTAGAATTAATAAATAAGCACAGCAAAGAAACCACAATGTTTTCCTGCTCATTCTTCTTTTAAGCTATCATCTTCTACCTCTTCTACTCCAGTACACTTCCCTTAACTCAATTTTCATGGGTAAGAGTGGGTGTGACCAGGATTTCAAATATGGAGATTTTTAGCTTGCATTCTTGGGAGGATATGATCCCTTCAATCCTGGAGCTTATTTTGTTTGTGGGGATCATACATATATTAAATTGCCCAAAGGATGGTATGGTACATGATACTTGGCTATGATGTTTCCAAAGATCTATAATGTGGAACATCTGAATGTGAGATGAAAACTAGTGCTAAACGAGATGTTAGTCTGAAATTGTGAGAGACCTTTTTGATGCAGTAATCCAAGATGTAGGTATGGTTTTAAATGATCTCAAGGTTAGAAAACTGTCCACCATAGTGGATAAATTGTCTACAAGTGCAGCAAGTTCCTAGTTGGCTGTGGACACGGAAATGATAGCTGTGAGGATAAATAATTGTGCAGAATTATCTTGTGCTAGACCACCTTCTCGTGAAAGAGGAGTGGCTCTGCAGGATGTTAATGGTCCAGCAATGCTGCACCTACATCCTCAACAAGAGTGAGGGGTTGAAGAAATGCATTAAGAACATTACAAATCTCAAAGGAAATTTACAGGAATTGGAAACTACAAATGTTTGGGAAGCAATTGGAAATGGTTTTTCTAGGATTAACAGATGATTTGTAAACCTAGGAAGTCAAATAGTGGTTGCTGTGTTGAGACCACTTATCTTTATTGCCATGTGTGTGATACATCTGTTCATCATGTTCAAGGGCTATAAATATGTAAAGGCACGGAAGCAAGGAAAACAGGCAAAGGAATTGAAAATAATTAGAAGGGATATGGAAATGGAGGAGAGTTGTTGTAGATTTTATGATGACCTGAATCATCTGGAAAATACTAGATGGGAGTTATTGAAAATCTCATGGCCTTGACTTGTCTGGATCTCACCTGATTTGGATTCAGATGTGTGATATTGTGAGGGGGGATTGGAGTAGCACAAATTTAGACTCCATCCTTTACAAATCTTCATTGCACAAGGTACGCATTTATATTTGGTATTATATTTAATGGGTACCTTAATAAAATTGATATTTGTATTTGTATTTGAAGAGCGCATTCCGGCGGGAGCATCGAAGCGCTATGCGGACCTTAATGCAAAGAAGAGAAAAATGGAGAATAATACTAGTTAGTTTGCGAAGAGCCAGGTTTTCAGGCCCTTCCTGAAGGTCAAATGATTCCGTATTTGTCGTAGAGGGAGCGACAAGCCATTCCAGAGTCTGGATGCTTGCATAGAAAAAGCACGTTCTCCCCATCTCACTTTTTTGCAGCGTGGGACTTTAATCAAAAACCTGGAAGCAGATCTCAGAAGTCTCGGGGGTTGATAAAACGAGAAAATAGATTTAAGATAATCACATCCTGATGACAGAAGTGCTGTATGCTTGAGGCAAAGTGTCTTAAACATTATTCTCTTCCGGATTGGAAGCCAGTGAAGAGATGCCACGCACCTGGAGGCAGAGGCAGAATTGGGCGTATTTAAAATTAAGCGGGCCGCCGCATTCTGGATAGACTGTAATTTATCCAGCGAAGACTTATTTGCGTTAAGCAGTAAAGAATTGCAGTAGTCAAGCCTAGAGGTGACCAACGCCAGTACCACTGTGTGTCTAAGGTCTTCCTCAAGTAAATGGAGAATTTTCTTGAGGGTTTTTAGAGTCCAAAAGCAGACCTTAACCAACTGATTGATCTGAAATTTGAAGGACAATGAATCGGCAAACACAATACCCAATATTTGGCAGCTGAAACAGGTGAGGGGCAGCCCCCACACACGGGAGGCCACCAATTATTGTCCCAAGGGGACACTTTGCCCCCCCAGGTACATAATCACGGTTTTATCCCCATTCAGTTTCAACCAGTTACAGGTCATCCATTTATTAATAGCTGTCATACAGCAGTGAAAGTTTTCCTTAGTATCCTTCACATTGTGCGAAATGGGGACAATCAGCTGCGTATCGTCTGCATATGAGATGATCTGAGCCCCAAAAGAGCGCACCAGGTTAGCTAATGGGGACATATACAGATTAAAAAGTGTCGGACTGAGGGAAGAGCCCTGCGGGACACCACAAGGAAGTTGGAACGGAGAGGCCTTATGGTCCCCGCATACTACCGTAGAGGTTCGATCAGACAAGAAGGAACTAAGAATCTGCAAGGCCTTCCCTCTAATTCCAGCTTGGGCCAGCCTATTACATAAAATAGAATGAGAGATGGTGTCAAAAGCCGCTGAAAGATCCAATAGGACCAACAACGAACCCTCACCCTCATCTCCTCTTCTGCGGATCATGTCTGCGGTGGAAATCAATGTCGTTTCCGTGCTATGATCAGCCCGAAAACCGTGCTGTGAGGGATCTAATCCACCATTCTCCTGTAGAAAAGCAGACAGCTCCTGATTAAGATGTTTTTCAAAAGTTTTAGAAATCCCTGGCAACAACGAAATGGGGCAAAGATTAGACAAATCTGCCACATCTTTCCCTGCTTTTTTGATGAGTGGAATGACGGTAGCCTGCTTCCAGATATCCGGAAAGATTCCTTCTTGGAGAATCTCGGCATATACAGGTTCCAAAGCCTCGACCATCGTCTGGGGTGCTAGCTTAAGGATCCGGGGAGGGCAGTGATCAGTGGGTGCTACTGATTTAAGAGTAAGCAAAGAATCTCTAATAGTATTGACAGATGGTGGCTGAAAAATGTCCAACGTGTTCCGAGGTATGCCCATACCTATGGAACCTATAATCACCTCCTCTGTCCCAACCGGAGGAGAAGGGCTAAAATTTATTAGCAAATTAATGATTTTGTGATGGAAAAAGTTTGCCACTGACTGGCAAAATTGTTGTGAGTTTTCCAGGGGGGTAGCTGCTACCGCAGGTGTAGATAGCATACGTACTGTCTTAAAGAGTTCCCTCAGGGCGTTCAATGCCCCTCTAATCTTTTTGGAGATATGTATGAATATGTAGATGTATTAATGTAATGTAACCACTGAAAGACTGAAGCTTTATAAACATACATACTAATGTTCATATAAAGTGCTTACATGTGTTCATTATATATATTTTACATTTGCTCTTTAAGTTCCATTTAGTGAAATAAAATATATTCCTCTTTTTCATGTTTTATATTTAGTCTGAAGGTTAACATGTTCATCTATAATCCTGTATTCGAAATTCACATTAAATGTTTAGATAGAGTTGGGCTAACTTTAAGTGACTAAAGGCCTTAATTTAGAAATCTATTTTTCTTGGATAGTGTGTTCTCCTTCTTTGTAGGTGCATATCGAGGCTTAGTTAGCTAGAAAAAAAGGAGTATTGTCTTATGTATTAGTTTACTGATAGTTAGGTCTGAGAGAAGAACTCTTGGCAAGAGATGTGAAGATCTAATGAGCAGCTGAAGTTTACTATTCACAGTGTACCTGGAATGTGGGAATGTTCAAGATTACAGTAACTGTCTGTGGGATGATACATTTAGGTTGTGTTGCGAATGCAGACAATGCATTAGAAGCTGATTGGTTCTCGGAGGGTAAGGTATCATTGATGTTTAAGGTTCTGTTCGTTTGAATTAATGTTTATGTTGTTGGGAGTAGAGGCAAAGTTCCCATTGGACTTTGAGGAGTACAGACTTTTCTGCTTTCCTCTATGCTTGCAAGTGTGAAGCTTCATGCTAAAGACTTAGGCCCTAATTACCTTTGATGCGATAGTGGAAAAGGAGGAGGAAGGACAGAAGATGAGAGAGAGGATCCGAGGCCCAGGGGATGGAAACGGAATGCCAGGACCCGAAGCAAAGCCCCTGAGTCAGGGCGTGTGGAGTGTCGAGCCAGGAAGCAACCACAGAGGAATACTTTTCCGGCATCTAGTGCACGAGGAGGACACATTTGCCACCTGCTTCCCAGGGTCGCAGCTTACCACGGTATTTGACCGCATGTGCGGTCGAAGCGGCTGGTTTTGGGCTTGGAGGGGAGATGGAACGTGGTGAAAGGGTAGTTATCATCAGCAGGGACTTTGCATGACTTCTCTCCTCTACCTATGGTCACTCCGTAAACACCAATGAGCACCTAAATCATGTAGACATAGGCAGCACATGTTTGACTGGTAACTGAGGCACAAGACGGTGGATGAATATAAATCCTGCACTGGACCCCTTACCCCACACTGACCTCCTCACTACCCCATCCCCATAACTAAAGAAAATACCCAAAAGCCCACTTACCTGCTATTGTCCTTTTTCTGAGGTACCGGGAGCCGGACAGTAAATCCTGCACCACTTATAAAGCAAGAGAGAAGAAGAAGAGATTAGGAAAACCCAACCATTACAAACATTCCTGGACCGAAGAGGAGAAAGACATTAGAGATAGAATAAAACCATAATTAGAATTAATAAATAAGCACAGCAAAGAAACCACAATGTTTTCCTGCTCATTCTTCTTTTAAGCTATCATCTTCTACCTCTTCTACTCCAGTACACTTCCCTTAACTCAATTTTCATGGGTAAGAGTGGGTGTGACCAGGATTTCAAATATGGAGATTTTTAGCTTGCATTCTTGGGAGGATATGATCCCTTCAATCCTGGAGCTTATTTTGTTTGTGGGGATCATACATATATTAAATTGCCCAAAGGATGGTATGGTACATGATACTTGGCTATGATGTTTCCAAAGATCTATAATGTGGAACATCTGAATGTGAGATGAAAACTAGTGCTAAACGAGATGTTAGTCTGAAATTGTGAGAGACCTTTTTGATGCAGTAATCCAAGATGTAGGTATGGTTTTAAATGATCTCAAGGTTAGAAAACTGTCCACCATAGTGGATAAATTGTCTACAAGTGCAGCAAGTTCCTAGTTGGCTGTGGACACGGAAATGATAGCTGTGAGGATAAATAATTGTGCAGAATTATCTTGTGCTAGACCACCTTCTCGTGAAAGAGGAGTGGCTCTGCAGGATGTTAATGGTCCAGCAATGCTGCACCTACATCCTCAACAAGAGTGAGGGGTTGAAGAAATGCATTAAGAACATTACAAATCTCAAAGGAAATTTACAGGAATTGGAAACTACAAATGTTTGGGAAGCAATTGGAAATGGTTTTTCTAGGATTGACAGATGATTTGTAAACCTAGGAAGTCAAATAGTGGTTGCTGTGTTGAGACCACTTATCTTTATTGCCATGTGTGTGATACATCTGTTCATCATGTTCAAGGGCTATAAATATGTAAAGGCATGGAAGCAAGGAAAACAGGCAAAGGAATTGAAAATAATTAGAAGGGATATGGAAATGGAGGAGAGTTGTTGTAGATTTTATGATGACCTGAATCATCTGGAAAATACTAGATGGGAGTTATTGAAAATCTCATGGCCTTGACTTGTCTGGATCTCACCTGATTTGGATTCAGATGTGTGATATTGTGAGGGGGGATTGGAGTAGCACAAATTTAGACTCCATCCTTTACAAATCTTCATTGCACAAGGTACGCATTTATATTTGGTATTATATTTAATGGGTACCTTAATAAAATTGATATTTGTATTTGTATTTGTAGAGCGCATTCCGGCGGGAGCATCGAAGCGCTATGCGGACCTTAATGCAAAGAAGAGAAAAATGGAGAATAATACTAGTTAGTTTGCGAAGAGCCAGGTTTTCAGGCCCTTCCTGAAGGTCAAATGATTCCGTATTTGTCGTAGAGGGAGCGACAAGCCATTCCAGAGTCTGGATGCTTGCATAGAAAAAGCACGTTCTCCCCATCTCACTTTTTTGCAGCGTGGGACTTTAATCAAAAACCTGGAAGCAGATCTCAGAAGTCTCGGGGGTTGATAAAACGAGAAAATAGATTTAAGATAATCACATCCTGATGACAGAAGTGCTGTATGCTTGAGGCAAAGTGTCTTAAACATTATTCTCTTCCGGATTGGAAGCCAGTGAAGAGATGCCACGCACCTGGAGGCAGAGGCAGAATTGGGCGTATTTAAAATTAAGCGGGCCGCCGCATTCTGGATAGACTGTAATTTATCCAGCGAAGACTTATTTGCGTTAAGCAGTAAAGAATTGCAGTAGTCAAGCCTAGAGGTGACCAACGCCAGTACCACTGTGTGTCTAAGGTCTTCCTCAAGTAAATGGAGAATTTTCTTGAGGGTTTTTAGAGTCCAAAAGCAGACCTTAACCAACTGATTGATCTGAAATTTGAAGGACAATGAATCGGCAAACACAATACCCAATATTTGGCAGCTGAAACAGGTGAGGGGCAGCCCCCACACACGGGAGGCCACCAATTATTGTCCCAAGGGGACACTTTGCCCCCCCAGGTACATAATCACGGTTTTATCCCCATTCAGTTTCAACCAGTTACAGGTCATCCATTTATTAATAGCTGTCATACAGCAGTGAAAGTTTTCCTTAGTATCCTTCACATTGTGCGAAATGGGGACAATCAGCTGCGTATCGTCTGCATATGAGATGATCTGAGCCCCAAAAGAGCGCACCAGGTTAGCTAATGGGGACATATACAGATTAAAAAGTGTCGGACTGAGGGAAGAGCCCTGCGGGACACCACAAGGAATTTGGAACGGAGAGGCCTTATGGTCCCCGCATACTACCGTAGAGGTTCGATCAGACAAGAAGGAACTAAGAATCTGCAAGGCCTTCCCTCTAATTCCAGCTTGGGCCAGCCTATTACATAAAATAGAATGAGAGATGGCGTCAAAAGCCGCTGAAAGATCCAATAGGACCAACAACGAACCCTCACCCTCATCTCCTCTTCTGCGGATCATGTCTGCGGTGGAAATCAATGTCGTTTCCGTGCTATGATCAGCCCGAAAACCGTGCTGTGAGGGATCTAATCCACCATTCTCCTGTAGAAAAGCAGACAGCTCCTGATTAAGATGTTTTTCAAAAGTTTTAGAAATCCCTGGCAACAACGAAATGGGGCAAAGATTAGACAAATCTGCCACATCTTTCCCTGCTTTTTTGATGAGTGGAATGACGGTAGCCTGCTTCCAGATATCCGGAAAGATTCCTTCTTGGAGAATCTCGGCATATACAGGTTCCAAAGCCTCGACCATCGTCTGGGGTGCTAGCTTAAGGATCCGGGGAGGGCAGTGATCAGTGGGTGCTACTGATTTAAGAGTAAGCAAAGAATCTCTAATAGTATTGACAGATGGTGGCTGAAAAATGTCCAACGTGTTCCGAGGTATGCCCATACCTATGGAACCTATAATCACCTCCTCTGTCCCAACCGGAGGAGAAGGGCTAAAATTTATTAGCAAATTAATGATTTTGTGATGGAAAAAGTTTGCCACTGACTGGCAAAATTGTTGTGAGTTTTCCAGGGGGGTAGCTGCTACCGCAGGTGTAGATAGCATACGTACTGTCTTAAAGAGTTCCCTCAGGGCGTTCAATGCCCCTCTAATCTTTTTGGAGATATGTATGAATATGTAGATGTATTAATGTAATGTAACCACTGAAAGACTGAAGCTTTATAAACATACATACTAATGTTCATATAAAGTGCTTACATGTGTTCATTATATATATTTTACATTTGCTCTTTAAGTTCCATTTAGTGAAATAAAATATATTCCTCTTTTTCATGTTTTATATTTAGTCTGAAGGTTAACATGTTCATCTATAATCCTGTATTCAAAATTCACATTAAATGTTTAGATAGAGTTGGGCTAACTTTAAGTGACTAAAGGCCTTAATTTAGAAATCTATTTTTCTTGGATAGTGTGTTCTCCTTCTTTGTAGGTGCATATCGAGGCTTAGTTAGCTAGAAAAAAAGGAGTATTGTCTTATGTATTAGTTTACTGATAGTTAGGTCTGAGAGAAGAACTCTTGGCAAGAGATGTGAAGATCTAATGAGCAGCTGAAGTTTACTATTCACAGTGTACCTGGAATGTGGGAATGTTCAAGATTACAGTAACTGTCTGTGGGATGATACATTTAGGTTGTGTTGCGAATGCAGACAATGCATTAGAAGCTGATTGGTTCTCGGAGGGTAAGGTATCATTGATGTTTAAGGTTCTGTTCGTTTGAATTAATGTTTATGTTGTTGGGAGTAGAGGCAAAGTTCCCATTGGACTTTGAGGAGTACAGACTTTTCTGCTTTCCTCTATGCTTGCAAGTGTGAAGCTTCATGCTAAAGACTTAGGCCCTAATTACCTTTGATGCGATAGTGGAAAAGGAGGAGGAAGGACAGAAGATGAGAGAGAGGATCCGAGGCCCAGGGGATGGAAACGGAATGCCAGGACCCGAAGCAAAGCCCCTGAGTCAGGGCGTGTGGAGTGTCGAGCCAGGAAGCAACCACAGAGGAATACTTTTCCGGCATCTAGTGCACGAGGAGGACACATTTGCCACCTGCTTCCCAGGGTCGCAGCTTACCACGGTATGTGACCGCATGTGCGGTCGAAGCGGCTGGTTTTGGGCTTGGAGGGGAGATGGAACGTGGTGAAAGGGTAGTTATCATCAGCAGGGACTTTGCATGACTTCTCTCCTCTATCTATGGTCACTCCGTAAACACCAATGAGCACCTAAATCATGTAGACATAGGCAGCACATGTTTGACTGGTAACTGAGGCACAAGACGGTGGATGAATATAAATCCTGCACTGGACCCCTTACCCCACACTGACCTCCTCACTACCCCGTCCCCATAACTAAAGAAAATACCCAAAAGCCCACTTACCTGCTATTGTCCTTTTTCTGAGGTACCGGGAGCCGGACAGTAAATCCTGCACCACTTATAAAGCAAGAGAGAAGAAGAAGAGATTAGGAAAACCCAACCATTACAAACATTCCTGGACCGAAGAGGAGAAAGACATTAGAGATAGAATAAAACCATAATTAGAATTAATAAATAAGCACAGCAAAGAAACCACAATGTTTTCCTGCTCATTCTTCTTTTAAGCTATCATCTTCTACCTCTTCTACTCCAGTACACTTCCATTAACTCAATTTTCATGGGTAAGAGTGGGTGTGACCAGGATTTCAAATATGGAGATTTTTAGCTTGCATTCTTGGGAGGATATGATCCCTTCAATCCTGGAGCTTATTTTGTTTGTGGGGATCATACATATATTAAATTGCCCAAAGGATGGTATGGTACATGATACTTGGCTATGATGTTTCCAAAGATCTATAATGTGGAACATCTGAATGTGAGATGAAAACTAGTGCTAAACGAGATGTTAGTCTGAAATTGTGAGAGACCTTTTTGATGCAGTAATCCAAGATGTAGGTATGGTTTTAAATGATCTCAAGGTTAGAAAACTGTCCACCATAGTGGATAAATTGTCTACAAGTGCAGCAAGTTCCTAGTTGGCTGTGGACACGGAAATGATAGCTGTGAGGATAAATAATTGTGCAGAATTATCTTGTGCTAGACCACCTTCTCGTGAAAGAGGAGTGGCTCTGCAGGATGTTAATGGTCCAGCAATGCTGCACCTACATCCTCAACAAGAGTGAGGGGTTGAAGAAATGCATTAAGAACATTACAAATCTCAAAGGAAATTTACAGGAATTGGAAACTACAAATGTTTGGGAAGCAATTGGAAATGGTTTTTCTAGGATTGACAGATGATTTGTAAACCTAGGAAGTCAAATAGTGGTTGCTGTGTTGAGACCACTTATCTTTATTGCCATGTGTGTGATACATCTGTTCATCATGTTCAAGGGCTATAAATATGTAAAGGCACGGAAGCAAGGAAAACAGGCAAAGGAATTGAAAATAATTAGAAGGGATATGGAAATGGAGGAGAGTTGTTGTAGATTTTATGATGACCAGAATCATCTGGAAAATACTAGATGGGAGTTATTGAAAATCTCATGGCCTTGACTTGTCTGGATCTCACCTGATTTGGATTCAGATGTGTGATATTGTGAGGGGGGATTGGAGTAGCACAAATTTAGACTCCATCCTTTACAAATCTTCATTGCACAAGGTACGCATTTATATTTGATATTATATTTAATGGGTACCTTAATAAAATTGATATTTGTATTTGTATTTGTAGAGCGCATTCCGGCGGGAGCATCGAAGCGCTATGCGGACCTTAATGCAAAGAAGAGAAAAACTGAGAATAATACTAGTTAGTTTGCGAAGAGCCAGGTTTTCAGGCCCTTCCTGAAGGTCAAATGATTCCGTATTTGTCGTAGAGGGAGCGACAAGCCATTCCAGAGTCTGGATGCTTGCATAGAAAAAGCACGTTCTCCCCATCTCACTTTTTTGCAGCGTGGGACTTTAATCAAAAACCTGGAAGCAGATCTCAGAAGTCTCGGGGGTTGATAAAACGAGAAAATAGATTTAAGATAATCACATCCTGATGACAGAAGTGCTGTTTGCTTGAGGCAAAGTGTCTTAAACATTATTCTCTTCCGGATTGGAAGCCAGTGAAGAGATGCCACGCACCTGGAGGCAGAGGCAGAATTGGGCGTATTTAAAATTAAGCGGGCCGCCGCATTCTGGATAGACTGTAATTTATCCAGCGAAGACTTATTTGCGTTAAGCAGTAAAGAATTGCAGTAGTCAAGCCTAGAGGTGACCAACGCCAGTACCACTGTGTGTCTAAGGTCTTCCTCAAGTAAATGGAGAATTTTCTTGAGGGTTTTTAGAGTCCAAAAGCAGACCTTAACCAACTGATTGATCTGAAATTTGAAGGACAATGAATCGGCAAACACAATACCCAATATTTGGCAGCTGAAACAGGTGAGGGGCAGCCCCCACACACGGGAGGCCACCAATTATTGTCCCAAGGGGACACTTTGCCCCCCCAGGTACATAATCACGGTTTTATCCCCATTCAGTTTCAACCAGTTACAGGTCATCCATTTATTAATAGCTGTCATACAGCAGTGAAAGTTTTCCTTAGTATCCTTCACATTGTGCGAAATGGGGACAATCAGCTGCGTATCGTCTGCATATGAGATGATCTGAGCCCCAAAAGAGCGCACCAGGTTAGCTAATGGGGACATATACAGATTAAAAAGTGTCGGACTGAGGGAAGAGCCCTGCGGGACACCACAAGGAAGTTGGAACGGAGAGGCCTTATGGTCCCCGCATACTACCGTAGAGGTTCGATCAGACAAGAAGGAACTAAGAATCTGCAAGGCCTTCCCTCTAATTCCAGCTTGGGCCAGCCTATTACATAAAATAGAATGAGAGATGGTGTCAAAAGCCGCTGAAAGATCCAATAGGACCAACAACAAACCCTCACCCTCATCTCCTCTTCTGCGGATCATGTCTGCGGTGGAAATCAATGCCGTTTCCGTGCTATGATCAGCCCGAAAACCGTGCTGTGAGGGATCTAATCCACCATTCTCCTGTAGAAAAGCAGACAGCTCCTGATTAAGATGTTTTTCAAAAGTTTTAGAAATCCCTGGCAACAACGAAATGGGGCAAAGATTAGACAAATCTGCCACATCTTTCCCTGCTTTTTTGATGAGTGGAATGACGGTAGCCTGCTTCCAGATATCCGGAAAGATTCCTTCTTGGAGAATCTCGGCATATACAGGTTCCAAAGCCTCGACCATCGTCTGGGGTGCTAGCTTAAGGATCCGGGGAGGGCAGTGATCAGTGGGTGCTACTGATTTAAGAGTAAGCAAAGAATCTCTAATAGTATTGACAGATGGTGGCTGAAAAATGTCCAACGTGTTCCGAGGTATGCCCATACCTATGGAACCTATAATCACCTCCTCTGTCCCAACTGGAGGAGAAGGGCTAAAATTTATTAGCAAATTAATGATTTTGTGATGGAAAAAGTTTGCCACTGACTGGCAAAATTGTTGTGAGTTTTCCAGGGGGGTAGCTGCTACCGCAGGTGTAGATAGCATACGTACTGTCTTAAAGAGTTCCCTCAGGGCGTTCAATGCCCCTCTAATCTTTTTGGAGATATGTATGAATATGTAGATGTATTAATGTAATGTAACCACTGAAAGACTGAAGCTTTATAAACATACATACTAATGTTCATATAAAGTGCTTACATGTGTTCATTATATATATTTTACATTTGCTCTTTAAGTTCCATTTAGTGAAATAAAATATATTCCTCTTTTTCATGTTTTATATTTAGTCTGAAGGTTAACATGTTCATCTATAATCCTGTATTCGAAATTCACATTAAATGTTTAGATAGAGTTGGGCTAACTTTAAGTGACTAAAGGCCTTAATTTAGAAATCTATTTTTCTTGGATAGTGTGTTCTCCTTCTTTGTAGGTGCATATCGAGGCTTAGTTAGCTAGAAAAAAAGGAGTATTGTCTTATGTATTAGTTTACTGATAGTTAGGTCTGAGAGAAGAACTCTTGGCAAGAGATGTGAAGATCTAATGAGCAGCTGAAGTTTACTATTCACAGTGTACCTGGAATGTGGGAATGTTCAAGATTACAGTAACTGTCTGTGGGATGATACATTTAGGTTGTGTTGCGAATGCAGACAATGCATTAGAAGCTGATTGGTTCTCGGAGGGTAAGGTATCATTGATGTTTAAGGTTCTGTTCGTTTGAATTAATGTTTATGTTGTTGGGAGTAGAGGCAAAGTTCCCATTGGACTTTGAGGAGTACAGACTTTTCTGCTTTCCTCTATGCTTGCAAGTGTGAAGCTTCATGCTAAAGACTTAGGCCCTAATTACGACTTTGGCGTTCTTTTACAAAGACGGCCGAAGCCGCAGGCACCAGAAGACTGCAAGTGCTGATGGTCTTCCGACCTCCATATTATGAGTACTGAAGGGTTTCTTTCATAATTTGGGTGGAAATCCTTCAGCAGTCGAGCTGGTGATCGGCGGTGCAGAGGTGGTTCCACCACCGTCACCTGCACGCCAAAAGGACTCCGCCTGCTGCATTATGAGCAGTAATACAGCGTGGCGGTGTCCTGAATGTGGGGTGCTGCCAGCGGTGGAAGCGCAAGGCCCTGTTCCCTGGTGGATGACCTCCTCGCCAGACAAGGTAAGTCGATCATCTGACAGGAGAAGGGGTAGGAGGGTGGGGGTGTTCTGTCTTCGTGTGTGAGAAGGTGTATGTCTGCATGTGTGTATGCGTATGTGTATGCAGGTGTAAATGTAAGTGTGTATGTGTGTGTGTATGCGTGTGTGAATGTAAGTGTGAATGCGTGTATGATTGTTGAAGTGAGTGCATGTTGGAATGTTTGTGTGAATGCATGTCTGTTGGTACGACTGAATGAGTGCATGCGTGTTGGTGAATGTGTGTATGTATGCATGTGGGGGAATGTGTGTATGCAGGGTGCATGTGGGTGTGTGTGTGTATGTGGGGAGGGTGGTGCTGTCATGGATGGGAGGGTGGGAGGAGGGGGTGATGTCATGGAAGGGGTTGTAGGGAGGGGGTACTGTCATAGAAGGGAGTCGTGGGGCATTGTAATTGTGGGGTGGGGTTGGGGGAGTCATCTGCCGGCAGCACGAAAGGAATTTCTTATCCCCAACAGTTTTTACGCCAAGGTTTTCATGGAGGTGCTACCGCAGCGGAAACCCTGGCAGGAAAGGCGACTGGTCATACCACCAGCGGTCTTCAGTGGGCAGCCGGCCCGGAGGTGCTGTCCTCCGCCCTGGCAGTACCAGCAGAGTCAGCAGAGTTGTGGTGGTTTGGTCTTTGGACCACCAGGGTAGTAATGAGGGCCTTATTCCTTTTCTAGGGGACTTTTACTGGATCCTTTACTATGCTGACACCTTACATTTCTGAATTTACTTAGGATTTCAGCCCAACCATCCTTATTCCTGTCTTTGAAATTTGGCTAGATGATTTTAGAATAATTTCATGTTTACAAGAGAAAGTAGGGGGTTCTTTATGGAACACCTGTTTCTAATTCTCAGTTTCTGTATTGTGGCAGTTGTCCCTGCTTTGAATCTTAATTTGTTGAGACTGAACCAATTGTGATATTTCAGCTTGTCAGCTGTAATTCTCTACCTTTTTAACATTTTCATGACTTGCATATATATTGTATTGATTATTGATTGGAAATAAATTACCTAACTTCAATTGATTCTTGGTCCCTATTGTGTGGCCAAATGACCTTCACAGTAAACTATATTGTTTAATATTGTACATACCTTCAGTCTCTCTGTGAACATAAAAATGATCAATCAGATGAGAGATCGTAAATCATACTCTTGTGGGGTCTCAGCTTCACATACATCGGAGGAGCCACCAATGCCTAGCAATGTGTCCACTGAATGTGATCCTTTAGTCGTTAATCTGAGGGCCCCCTGAAGCAACCATGCAGATCCCCCCACATTACTAGGTCTCTTTTTTTCTCGACGAAGATTCTCCCAATCTTACTAAATCAGATTTCCAGGTCTAACCTTCTTCTGTGACTGAGAAAGAAAGTCCTTTTTTAATTCTGCAAACTGTTTTCACATTTGCGCATGTAGACACTTCTGATCGCTCTTCGTTTTTTGGAAAAGTGAATCGGAATGAATTGCTGAATGAGCACATGGCAACTGAATGAAGATAAAATTAACCAGTACAGGTTGAAGTCAGCTGACAGTGCACTTCCAAGATGCAGGCTTTACCTAAACAAAATCACCTCATATATGCCAGGTGGGAAATGCCAGACACAAGTTTTTTCTAAGGCTATTACCACTTTGTTCTTTTCCTCATCAAAGTCCTCTCAGTTTGGGGTGATTCAGGCAACCATTCTAGCTTGTAAGCTCTCAACTCATAACCCAGATGTCTTAATTGGTTTCCTTATTCCAAACCACACTGATATGGATGTTACTAGTTATCCAGTTAGGTCTATGTTCTTCCTTTTTGTATTTTATTTTTTATGCACAGATGAGTCTGCGGGTACAGTCAGAAGTCTGGTTTCTTATTATTTGTTTGTGAGCATGGGCCTTGCCAAGCTGTTCACTATTCTGTAGGCTTTGCACGTTTTTGGTGCTGACTGACATGCACAATCACCGAGATTACACTAGCTTTCTTGACACCAGGTACAGGTTATCCTTCCCAGTTCTCTCCAAATCAGGGACAAACATTGTCCTGCAGTGCAGAATGACAGTTTATTCCCCCAGCTGCTTATCTTAATTTGTTCAAGGTCTATCCTTTACTGTGTTAAGGGGTAGGAGGTTGGGTACAGCACATCAGGGGCTACAGGTCAAACCCATTTGACAGTACACAATGTGGAACAGGAAGGTTGTTCTTCTTGGGAGCCGACAACTTGTTAAGTACTATCATTATTCTCCTCACTCTCTGTGAGTAGACCATTTTGTTTCTGGGGTATCCTGCATTTGTCATCTTTCTCCCTTGTCCCCAGCATACCTCCTGCTGCCCAAGTACATGTTTCAGTACGCTGGAATGCCTTTAACTTCCCTAGCATGACATTCACTGCCCTAGTATACATTCTACTACATCAGCATTGTGTTTGCTTGTCAGACCCTTTGTCACCCAGCATAAATTATACTGTCCCATCTTCTCTTCCACTGACTCTTTATCTCTTCCTGCCCCAGCATCTCTACTCTGCTCAAGCACCACGTCCAGTGACCCAGCTTTCTTCCATTGACTCAGCGTCTCTTCTTCTGAAGGCATCTCTTTGACTGGTCAGGATCTCTTCCTTCCCAAGCATACCTTGCATTGCCTGCCCTAGCATCTCTTTAACTGAACAAGCATCCCTTTTTTTCCAGCAGCACCTCTTCAATTGACCGGGCATTCTTTCCACTGCCATGGCATCTCTTCCTGCCTCAGGATCACTTTAATTGGGCCAGTACCTATTCCAGCCTCAGCATACGTCCCAGTGCCACAGCATCCCTCCTGACTTAGAACCTCTTTAACTAGCCCATTATCTCTTCCTTCCTCAGCATCTCTTCAACTGACCCAATATCTCTTCCTGAACCAGTCTACCTTCCACTGTCTCAGCATCCCTTCAACTGACCTAGCACCTCTTCCTCCTACAGCATCTCTTAATTTGTCCCAGCTTTCGATCCACTGCCACAGCATCCTTTCCTGCCTCAGCATCTTTACAACTGGACCAATATCTCTTCCCAATGCACTAACTCTTCCTGCCTCAGCATACCTTGCACTACAACAGTATCTCTTCCTGCCTCAGCATCTCTTCAATTGACCCACTATCTCTTCCTTCCCCTGCCTAGCTTCTACTGCCACAGCATCCCTTCCTGCCTCAACATCTCTTCAACTGGCCCAGCATATCTTTCTAAAGCAGCAGCTCTTCAATTGACTCCGCATCTCTTCCTGCACCAGCACATTTTCCACTGCCACACCTCTTGCTACCTCTGCATCTCTACAACTGACCCAGCATCCCATCCTAGCCCGACATACTTTCCACTGCCATAGCATTTCTTCCTGCCTCAGCGTCGCTTCAGCTGACCCAGCATCTCTTCAAAATGCAGCTCCTCTTCAATTGACCCACCATCTCTTACCGCCCTAGCATACTTTCTAGTAGCATAGTGTCTCTTCCTGCCTTAGCATCTCTGGCCCAGTATCTCTTCCTACTGTAGTATCCCTTCCTGTCCGAGCACCCCTTTCTTTACTCCAGTAAATCTGCTACTGCCCCAATATTGTTTCTACTGCCCTGGTATCTCTTTCCCTGCTCTTATGCCAAATCATAAGCCCAGTATCTCATCTTTTCCCACACCAGCATCACTACTAATGCCCGAGCATAGCTTTCTACGCATCACATATCCTTCACTGCTCCAACACACCATATACTCCCTGGCATCTCTCCCACTACCCCAACACACGATCTACGGGGACACTGGAGGGGCAGGGGGTTGACAGAACTTGCTCTCCAGTTAATGCTAAGGGTCCCCGAGCTCGGCTGAATGTACGCTTCGGTGATTGTTACCATGGCATACTCATGAAATGCTAGAGACTCTATATAACATTTGAATATAATTCAACACATGGTTTCTCCCAAGAACACACTAGACTGAAAAACTGGAACTGGAAAACCTGCATCTCCTTTTCAGATTTAAAATCATAAACAAGGCAGGGTACCGCCATTAATCCAAGCAGTATGAGTAACACAGTCCAGGTATATTTGATTTCAGGTTTGTATAATAAATGTTCATATTTCAGTGAAACCTCACATAGATTGGTTATTGCAGGAGGGATGGAAAGACTCATGCGTGGCGTAGAAGGAAACTTAGAAAGGGCAGCATGTGGTGTTTGCAGAGGGCCTCTCAAGTGGTTGCTGTACACTGAATGCAAAAGATGTGTCCAGGTTTCTTCAGAAAATACATGAGGCAGTGGAATATTTCCACGACATTAGCGCCTTTCTTAATGTACCTTTGTGGAGAAACGAACACCCACCTACCCCCACCCAAGTGATTTGTGGCCCATCTTTCCTGCCCACGCATTATGGTGGCATGCCAATGAACTGCAAAGGCTGTTCCTCAAGGAAAGTGACCAACACGCGCCCCTCCCAGCTGCTTTGCAAACTAAAGCATAATATTTGTCCTGGACTGTGCAAACAGCCGACGCAACTAAATGGCAATAATTCACCTATTTTTTTAACATATGAGCTCAAATACAGTTTGTTCTATTTGGTACGTAAGAGTGTCGAAGACAAAAAACACGCCTGCCATATTACATTTCTAGAACGTCTGATAATTAAATCCCTCTTCCCTGTCTGCTCACACATACTCACAAAATGCCTCACTCTGTGGGCTGGTCTTTATTTTGACTCCCCCTTCTTGCCATCTGTGAAAACAGCTATTTTGTAATAAGCCGTGGGAAGTTCACTATTTCTCTTTATGATGATTTCAACTCTACTTGCATTTTCCCCAGTCCGAAGCCATTTTCCATAAATCATTGAAATGCGTCATGGGATTCTATAAAACCGCTGTTGTCCCCTTCAAATAAAACTGTCAGCACAATCAGGAAGCATTTGTATCACCAAGCTTTCTTACACTGGTAGGCATCAGAACACAGGTATTACACAAATATCACTTCCGCCCAGATTGACTAAAATTTTGCGCGGAACTTCCGCAGCTCAAGGTGATGCATACAAGGGTGTAAACCAGCTTTCGCGCACAAAAAATATTTTTGATGCTGAAAATCTTCCTGAGTGTAGCATTAAATGGCATTGTCACTATTGCAGACCCCCTAATAATGGGTGCAAAGTAGCTGTTTACAAGGTAGGAACTGTTCAAATACCAAAAATTGTAAAAGCAAACGTATACCTTCTAAAATGACCCAAGGTAGTGTATGCTCGTGTTCTGTGAAAAACGGTGGGCGCGCTTGCATGAATTTTGAAACCATAATATGTGTCAAAAATAAAGTACACATATTATGCCGTTTACCCGTTGGCAGTCGACTGCCTGAAGACAATTGTACTCAAGGTTATGCCTCAAGTACAAAAATCACATAAAGATATTGCTTGCAACCCAATATGTACAGCTGATCGTATAAAACACATAACAAGTTAACAATACACTGCTGCTCAATTTTTGTATTTCTGCAGAGATGATGTTCCCACAGTGTTGCTGTTAGACCCCATTTGTGTGAGGACACGGGTCAAGCAGTGGCTCCTGGGCCACAGCTGTGGGGGCTGTTGTTATTTGCCTCTGATGTATGAGGGTCCATCCTGCTATGGCTCTGCAAACTGGGCCAAGAACAATGCCTTCATCCCTTAACTCTCAGGGGTAGTGGTGGCAAGCATTCACAGGCTTCTTAGGGAGGTTAGTGTGGCGATACAGCAAGCGCAACACTCGCCAGACACTTAACAGCACAGTGCTTTTCTTTCTTAAAAGATACATGCTTTATTACACAGCAAAACTTAATACTACACGCAATAACAAAAAGTATCAGATGCTCGAGGTGGATGCATCCTCCTTCCACTTCCCTTAGTTTAAGGCCCCTCTGGTGTGTTTCTCAGTGCAGGTGCAGTGCTACCCCCTTTGGGTTTTGGGGTAGTATCAAGTATTTAGTCTTTCACTCTCTGTTTGTTTTCACGGATAGGTCTTATATCGGCCTTTAAAACTTCTGTTTGTGCTCCTCCTTGGCTGGGGTGGGAGAAGGAGGTGCACTTGCCATGGTGGGCCAGATGGCTGCTCTGCTCCCTATGGACAGATGTGGGCTGGTTGACAGTGTTCTGGAGGCAGTGGGCGGTTGGCTTCAGGCAACAGCCTTCTTGTGTGTTGACAGCCTTGATGACTTGAGGACACAGCAGTAAGGAATCCCTCCTCTAGACTGAGTCTTTGGTTCAGCCATTCAGGCCCCTTGGGTAGAAGGTTAATGCAGTCCTCCGTCAGTCGCAGTTCTGAGGTCAGTTAATGGGCTGATTTGAGGGGTTCTGCTACAGCGAAGGCTGGGTTTGATCGGGTGCTCTTCTGAAATAGCACCACAGACAGTCACTCAGTTGCTCTTCACAATTTACCAAGTGCCTCAATGCAGCGGCTTTACTTCCAGCAGTGTAGTCTGCACAGCATACGATTAGCAAGTGCAGTGGTTAGTCACCATATCCGTCTGTTTGGCACACCTGTAGCAAGTGCCACAGCTTTGCAGTTTCTTTTTTCAACAATGGAGATTTTTAATGATAACGAGTTCTACAATTTTTTTTATATTAAGCCAGTTTTATAATTTAATGTTATTTTGCCTCTTGAATAATTATCCGACTTTGAAGTGACACAACTCTCCAACTCCCTATTAATAGTTTGAAGAGTAGGTGTTTCTTTGAGAAAGAGAGAATCTTCCTAACTAGTGCTTAATTTGTTAAAAAGAAATGTGCATGGACCTAGCGTTTTTCTTGCCAGTCCGCTACAGCACTACCAAATGATGAGGGTGCAGAATAGCAAGACAACCTGAACTTGTTTTCATCTATGCCTTTTTTTTCACCACCCTATATTTCATGTATGTGTATCATATTTTTGCAGGCTCTTTTCCATCGCTGCTTTCATCAATGACACTGTTTTCCTATTTTTCTCTTCCTCCTTTTTCAATTTTTGCCTTTCTCTCTACTACTCTTGGTCAAAGTCTGATGATGAAAAAGTAGACGCTGTCCCCACCAATGAGTGCAGATGCCCACCACCTGCAACCACTGCCACAAATTAAGTATTGTAATTTTATCTAACTCCATAATGTGTGACAATTATCTTCATACAATTGGGTAACTACATAGTGCCAGGGCCCTATGATGGATCCTGGTGCTGCTGGATGATCTTCAGTGCTAACATGGCTATCAGAGGGTTCTTTGGTAGGCACATGCTTCTAAATTTTAAAAATTAACTTCTCAGCATGGTCAGCACACTGAACTGTAGAGGACTCCTAAACACCTACACCCTAAAAGTCACTTCAATAGCACACCCTTGTATGGGTGGATCAGGATTGTGTTAAACCTCAATTTAATGAAGCAATGTGTCCTAAGATAAAGTGCAATGCACCTCATCAGAAATACAGCCATATGAGGAAGAACAGATTCAATCAGGGAGTTCTAGAGCAGAATTAAAAATGCACAAGAATTTCTTACAAAAATTCAAAAGGTACAATACAGGATAATCAAGGTGCAAATACATAAGGTCATTGCTATGAGCACTCTCAGTAATAGGGCATTGAAGAATAATAGGCAAAATCTAAAAAGTATAAGTCCCAAACAGGCAGCAAAATCAGTAAATAATCGGAGGGCATCTCTAGTAGCATGGTTCACCACAAATTGGAGGGTTTATAAAATAATTATTCTCATGGAATAGAAAGAAAACTGCAGATTCGTCATGCTGTAAACAAAAGAATACAATTTCAGCAAATAAAAACACAGAATTTTACAGCATAATATAGTGCTAAGGCTGCAAGCGGTAATCTACTACTGAATATTAGTTCAGCCCCTCTATGGTAATGTCATTCAGAGATGTTTGGATCAACTACTTACAAAACAACAGTGAACTATTGTGAAAGAATGTGCAATACTGTGAGCAAGCAGAAGAGCCTTGAAGGAAAGTTACATTACAGAGCCCATGCTTGAGAGTCTTCTTTGACAACATTGTCACTCAGAAATAAACAAACATGACTTGTTTGTGACAGAGATCAAATATTATTAATATATTAATGGCATAAAAGTTAGCATATGGTGACATGTTTATCTACATTTAAAGGCCTAACAGAGAAAATAACGAGTTGTAAAATGTGCACGTTTTAATTATGGTAGACAATGTTGCCGCCATTCGTATTGTGTTCCACGTTTTAACTTGAGAGTTTTGATTTTATAAAATTAAAGTACTAAAATGAGTAAACATTAAAGAGTGTTTTATTACCATGTAGATTAAGAATTGAAATACTAAATGAATATGAATTAAACATACCTATATTTAATTAAATGAATCTTATTAATGCAAGTTACATATGTGCAGAAAAATAAATGCACGTTTAAAATTTGTTCTAACATGCTACAAATAATGTTTGTAATATAATAATTTGGTTTGCATATTTGATTTGAATTGTAAGGTGCGCAGTAGGTTTGTTAATGTATTGATTGTATCAATGTATTTAGGCTTTTAGCTTGACTAGGACTGAAAGATTTATTTTGCAGCAGTAATGGAAAATAACTTGTTTATTCTGTCTGCTCTGACCTGAATTCTTTGCCTAGGATGTTGATGTGAAGTTGAATGTCCTATTGTATTGAAGGCATAATAACAATGTTGCATTATTTGTTCTAGCTGTCGAACGAGAGAGGAAACTCATGATTTCTAGGTGAGGCAGGTTCAGTTTCGTGAGAGAAAAAGCTCAAGTAATAAATAATTAGAGAATGTAATATTTTGTTGGAAATCTGTGAAATCATTCAGATGACAAAGCACTATTGCTAAAAAGATTTGGAATCGTAGCAGAATTGGTGGTCCCATCTGCAGCCACTGGATGCTGAATCTGACTTCTGAAGTGTGACCACCTGAAGGACCAATGAATTGTGCATATTTTAATTAGTGAGAAACTTTGAACTTTAAGTCAGTCTTCACTTAGTTATTCTCCTGCCTTGAAGCTGTTCAGAGCCCTGTTTGAGCCTGCTGTCACACTCTGTTTCTTTAAATCCCCAGATGAGTTTTCTCATCTTAATCTTAATCGCTCTATTCTGTTATGTGGTTCAGTACTAATAAGCCACATTAACTCTGAACTGCTGAATTGTCCTATGTGCAGCCTGTGTTCTGCACTGCTCTGAAGCTGCTGTCAACTGACACCAGAAGAAGGTGACCGTCATTCCTGACGAACTGCTCTTGTCTGCTGTCTCATGAAGAGAAGTATAGCTAAATGTGGTTTCTTGTTTCCTTTTTAGTTAGATAATAACATCAGCATAATTTTTATAGTGAGTTGCCCTAGTTTAGATGTTGTTTTTTACATTATTTTTGTTTCTTTTTATTTTGCTTTTGCCCGCATGTGTTAGCCCGTTCACACACATGCAAGTCTAAATTCTTGTTAGTGACAGGAATGGCCCAGCCATGTAATCTGAAACTGAATGTTGAGCTGTGCTTTGATGATTCACTGATGTCACCATGATCTGATTTGAAATGTAATAATAATGAGCATATTGTATTGTTGATAATCTATAGCTTTCTTTTGGGGTGTTTATCAGTGTTGCTATTCAGTAGGCTAAATCTTTTCAGATGTTCCGGTCAGGCCTATGTGTTTCATATATGTTTATAACTTAGTTTTGTACACAATATATGTGATATTGCTTTTGGGATTGTAATAAAGCTTTGAAACTTTACTCAGTTTGGAGTTTGGCTTAGTGTTAAATTGTTCATGGTGTTTAATATTGTTTATGGTTAATGTCATCGATTTGTGAATAAGTGAGTCTCAGTACTACGCTCTGAGGTGAGAAAAGGGATGATGTTTCTCTGGCACATGGGTGGTTTATGAGCCAGAAGCTGGGAGAATTTTTTTTCCCTGGCTCAGCGTGCCAACACTTGAATATGTGCAACAGAAATAATAAAGGGTGAATTAGAACCCTTTTGAAGGAACCTTCAAAGTGTTTTAACAAATAATGCAGACACAACGATTTAATCTCCATTGTTTCTCGCTCTCCAGTAATTCCCCCTCTGCTAGTTAAGGAGGAGGGCGCTCATGGGGAATGCCTGGTTCACTGGAGGAACTTCAATATTTATTTTTTATTTAATATATTCGCCTCCTATTGACAATCAAAAGCGAAATAAAATTTGACAAACGCACTGCAGAAGTAGTTTATGTTCAACTTTATCGAACAAATGTATTTATACTCTGTCAGCTTCCTGCAAGACCTCATTTTGGAACAGTTTTAAATTGCCAGCAATAGCTCATAATGGGGCTACTGTTCTCTGCAAAATGAAAGAAGTATGCCATAAATGTCCATTCCATCTGCAAAGAATCATAAAACAATCGCATTCCTCTTTTTTTGTCCTGGGACCTTTATTAAATTAGTTCAACTAAATTAAAAATAACTTCAAAAACATTTCAGGGCCTTTTGTTTCTGCGAATACTTGGAACTCTCTGCACGGAACGTCGCCCTTTTAACTAATCCCTTTCGCCGAACTGAGGAGAATGGCGGCATTGTGACTTCAGACAGTGCTTCAGGGGTCTCTACAGTACCAAATTGAGGTCAGCGCGAGACAATGCCCGACACCCAATGGCCATTCAAGCTTTCTTCACAACTCTATCAAACGTGTCTTTCTTTCTCTTGCCCGCTTTCTCTGGCGGCAAAGTCAGCAGACAATGGGAAAACCATGCAGCACCATTTATGGTCACCATATTTGCACATGACAACGTCTATTCTTCAGCGTTTGCCAGCTCCACGCGAACAATGAACTCCGGACAGATTTTCCCACCATTACAACGTTTTAACTAGTCGAGATAATCATAATAAATACGGAAATAGCAGGCACTTGAGTGATGGCTGCAAACTGACTCCAGGGTTTTCTGAATCTACTGTAGGCCTTTAGGGTGGAACGGCGAGTGCGTCGTCCAGTGATAGCCGTTCGGCGTGACCGACTGCAAGAAGATAAAAAAACGAGCTAAATAATAAAATATACGCTGTTACCCAATTTAATTGTCTCACGATACAACAATGTTATTATTAAACATTGTCTGAGGGCAACAAAGGCGGGACTGCACAGCAAACACCAACCAGTCTCTCTTAGAATGTCAGCGCCGCGTTATCAACAAATAAATCCTTTGCTGGAAATGTTTTGTAAGCTAATGTCGATGTTTTGTGAAGGGAGGAATGCCAGAAATGTATGTCTCATCTGCAAATGTTTGTTCGGGAAGAAAAGGGGGTTCTTTTTTGCAAGCTATTGTGAGGGCCTTCTGATCAAGGGTTTGATGTTAAATAATAGAGCGGCATACCAAAACAGTGACACAATGTTTATTTATTTTTTTGTTTCAGCATAGCAAGAACTTGGACCCATTTAAGCCCAACTATACCATGCTAAATAAAACCAAGGAACATGTCGCAATTGTATGGAAGACGCCCATCAAAAAATACATGGTGCGAAAAGAGAATCCGAGCAGACTTGGTAAGCATAGAGCCTTGTGTTTCCTTGCATTAAAATGTAATGATTCGAAGATGTAGAAGTTCACAGGCAGCATGTATACACAATTCCCATTTTTAGTTTCCCATAGATATATTTAAGGAAAAAAGTAGGACGCATGGCAAGTCCTATATATGAAAGCAATAACTTGTTGACTCTGTCTGGGCTTGTGGTTAATTCAACTCGTGGCCTTAGGCTGGGGTACCTCAGGTAAAGGGTATGTCAGCTCATCTCCACTATTGCTATCCATGTTAAAATCAGTATGTATCATACTTCATAATCCACTTTTCAACAACACAACTGACAAACCAGCCTCTTCAAGATATTGCTGTAATTCTTGCTCACATGGAATAATAGAGCATTTTATTAGCACAACTTGGGTTAAACTACAGATCTACAGCAGTAGGCCAGAGTGTTTTAGATGAATGCATAAGGTGGGCGTATACAAATAAAAAAAAACACATCTAAAAGTATTACCAAACATGATAGAACAACAAATGAGAGTAGTGCAGTGGCGACGGATCCATAGTACTTTAACACATATTCTGACTGTAATAGGCTATATCTACTGCCTTTTTATTCACTTTCCTTCAGGTTGTTTGCTGCTCTTAGAAACTACGCAGAATAGTTACACAGCAGTTTCTCAGTGTCAGGTTATAGGCATTTTTAGTGAAAAGATAGCACATAGCTGGTCGATTTGCACTTTGCTCCTTTTGTTCTACATGGCCCTTGCTTGTAGATGCTGTGCACTGCAACATGTATATTCATTAGTCACTGTCTGAACAGTTCAGTTTTCAGCTGTTCCAAGAAAAGATAGTAAGTTGCTTGTGCTCTCACGGAAGAGGACTAGCCATTTCAGATGCTCGGCCAAGTACAATCAATGGATTTGCCAGTATAGGTTCATCTTCGATCTGATTTTTGGTTGACCTGAATTTCCTAGATGGACCGTACTAAGGGCCAGATGTATGAAAATATTTTACACTCGCAAACGGTGCGAATCGATAAATTCGACCGTTTGCGAGTGCAAAATAGTGGTCTGCAATGCATGAAAGGCATTCGCAGACCACAAAGTAGAAATCGCTAAAATAGCGATTTCTTGCGTTGCGACCTGGATATTGCGAGTCGCAATTTGCGATTTGCAAAATCCAGGTCACGAGGCTATGCTGCAAAAAATCGCAAATTGCGATTTTTCGCAGAATGGCATTTTGCTCTTGCAAAATACCATGGTCTGCAACCAGGTGGTAACCTGGTGCAAAATTTAAAAATGCATTTAAAATGCATTTTGAAATTGAACATGTAATGCACACATGCCCTTTTGGCATGTGTGCACCTTACATGTCCCCCAAAACATTTTTGGGGTGCAGCAGAGGGCGCCATAGGCCCCCAGCACCCTGGGGATTTGCATTTCCACAATTGCGATTTCTGTTTCAGAAATAGCAATTTTGGAAATGCAAAAAATTCGCAGCTATGGGCCAACAGGCCCATAGCTGCGAATGGGGCCGGTATCGCAATTTGCGATTCGGTAATAGCATTAACGATTTTTAAGAAATCGATATTACTGAATCGCAAATGTGATACATGGCACTTTGCGAGTCGGTAATAGCGATTTCTTAAAAATCGATATTACCGAATCGCAAAGGGCTGTGATGATACATCTGGCCCTAACTCTCTTATTCTTTGTGGTGCTAATGGAAAAAACAACTTGGTCAATGCCAACTTGATGAAACAGAGTGATACATTTTTCTTGTGGCGAATTGAATCGTAGATGAAAGAGAAATGTGACATTGCAAAACTGACTGATTAACAAAACCATTCATGTCCTATCTGTTTAAATCCTGGGTTCACAAGGGTAAACAAGCTATTGAAAAATATGAATGAAAAACCTGAAAATGAGCACCTATTTTCTATTCTACAATGCATACGTTGCAAAATTAAATAGCATCTATATTTTGATATTTTACATACTACTAATGTACGAACTTCCAGCCACTTCAGACTGGTCTGGTGTACACATTTAGTGTAGTAAAAGTGGTAATAATTGGATGAGCTATTGATTAGCTTTTGCTAATTTACAGAGTTAACATGGCCAATATATTGAGTCAAGTGTGTATAATGTTGGGGGGCATAGTCAAGATGGCAACCACGCAAGTCGCATAGCGAAGATCACCGGTTAACTAGGCCCAAAATAAATCATCCTGAGCCCCATACCGACACCTCCGCAGCAGCACAACTTACTGTGAAGACTCTCCAGATCGCAGTGACCATCCCAGAGTACCTTTACATTCCCATAGGTGCTATGAGCGAGCTGTGGAGAGAGCGTGGCTGGGTGGTGAGGCGGACCGTGGCCACCATGAGGGGCTAGTGAGCTGAGTGCAGATTGCGGCGAATGGAGGGTGCGGTGTAGGCCTCTGCCCCACGGCTGTATTGTCTGGATCCCTGCAGAGTACATCTCAGCTGGTGTGACCAACTGAGGGACCCAGACCACCAACCCACACCAACAACTACACCTGAGGTGAGACGGGGCAGATGCCGCAAGAGTTCAGTGACTGGGACACAAGTTCTTGGCCCAGGACTGTAGTGATTCCAGGGAGGGGGCTCTGTCTTCCAGTCCAGCAGCGTCCGGACCACTGATGGCAATGCTTGAAATGGAAAAATAGAAGTGTAGGTACTCTGTATCAGAGTACCTGCTTATTTCTGAGGAGTGCCGGTTCTCTCCAGTTAAAAGTATTATGTTTTTCTTGAGAAGTGCAGGTACTCTTCCTCTAAAAATAAAATAATGCCGGTACTCCGTACCGGACAGTACCGCCCCTTTTAAAGCACTGACTGCTGGACATTGACACAGGCAGTCTCAGATATGAGGGGGTCGACCTTGCATATGCTGACCCAGCAGGTGTATCAGATGGGACCGAGTGCAAGGGGAAAAAAGAAAATACGTGGCCTGCCGTGTCGCCGCACGGGCCCAGTGATGCCTTTATCATATTCACCACATCTGCTGGCACACAACAGAGTAGGAACATTTTAAAAAGTACCCCACATCGAAGCTTCATGACCCCTCTCCCCACTGAGGGGCATAAATAATCACATGAGACAAAGGGAGCTTGCAACCGGTATCCATCCCATTATCTAATCTGCTACTGGTGGTGCTCTGTGGTGGGGACCACCGGGGCGGATGGCCCATTCCACCCTCACACAGACTTTGAAGGGGGCACAGCCTCTTGAGCAGTGCTTCTGACATATTGGGGTGTGACACTCTTGGAGAGTAACCCTGCTGGGGCATATGGACTTGTGCACCCTCACAGATCTAGAAGGTGTGCACAACCCCTTGAACTGAAATCTTGGATCATGGAGAGTATTAAACTTTGTCCCCAGCCAGCGTGGAGTGGCTGTTACTTGTTGTGCTTATTCCTCCCAGTCATATAAGTAAACCCCCCCATCACCCTTGGCACCGGCAGTGCACTGACTGATGACACAGGGGCTCAGCAGCAACACAGTATGCAGCAAGAGAGTGAAGAAAGTAGAGCCCCCACACCCCATATCTGCTACTATGCCCCCACGATCCACGCCTTCAGTAACAATCAGACCGACACTGCATACTGGGCTGTACTCCTGCGTTAAGCGATTGCTGCTGCAATGGGCTGCATTAAACATTACAGATCACAGGAGGGAGCTCCTGGGGCACTCAGAAGCAATGCAGAGACAGAAAAACCGCACTCCCAGGAATAGACCCTGGCTAACAGTTTAGCAGCACAGTGATGGAGGTTTGATGAGATACCGCAGTGCTAGATGTTAAAACCACACTAGAACCCAAGATCGATGCACTGCAGATTGATAAGGGCCTCATGTGGGAAGACTACAAGAAATTAAAAGAAAGAGTTGAAGCCACAGAATCTAGCGTAGCTTCCCTCAGGCGGTCGGTTTCAGATACCACAGATCACATCAGGGCTGTTAGAACTGGGGTTTCTGGTTGGCTAGGGTATGCACCTTAGCCAGTCAGAACCCACCCACTCTAGTCAGGACAAGGGAGTTACACGTACAAGATAACCCCTGCTCACCCCCTTGGTAGCTTGGCACGAGCAGTCAGGCCTAACCCGGAGGCAATGCGTAAAACGTTTGCACAACACACAAAGCACACATGACACAATAAATACACCACAAAGGAACACAACACCAAGTTATGTAAAAATAAACGGTATTGCACAAAACATAATTAGACCATACATAACACGTTAGTAATACCCTGCTACCCAAGCAGTTGTCAGAACGTTACATAATACTGTTACTCTGCAGAAATCAGCATTAATCATACATAAACCACAGGTTACTTATTATTTTGCAACATAAGCATTAGTTACGAATCACATTACTAAACCAATACAGTTTTCATGATATCACCATAAATGCCCATGAGAGGAACATCAGTACGCATATGGCAAGTCAACAAGAAAGTCTATCAGCGTTAAAGTCCCAAGAAAGGAACATTAGCAAAAACATGGCATATTGGCCAGTACCTGTTTCTATCAGTGAGGAGGCACTTCTGTGCCGCGATGTGAACATGGGGCCCCAGTGCTCCCTGTGCAGGATGGGGGACGTTTATTGATCTTGGGGATAGGGGGGCTGCACGCACCCCCTCAAGTTTTTGATGTTGGGCCCCTCCTGGGGCCGTGCCTAAACGGCCACCTACAAATTCTGAGGGCCCACGGGCCACAATTGACCCTCCTGGGGAGGGGGTGAAGTGAGGCTTAAGGATGATGTGGGGATGTCCGTGCCCCTGGAGCAGTGTCCAGGGGGGAGAGGGACTCCCTCTCCACCCTGTGCCAGTGGTCCTGTAGGCAGCCGCCCGCGTCCTCGAGGCGGCTGCTGCAAAGACAGGGGAGAGGCCAACACCTCTCCCTGCCAGCCGCACTTCTCCTGAAGACGCTGTGAAGACCTCTGGCGGGCCGCTCCTCTCTCTGGGGCGTGGCTGTGACATTCCCGCAATAGGAGCTGGTTTGTTCCCCGAGGGTACCTCTCAGGACACCGGGTCCCCGGGGGCACTAACAGGAGCGCGCTGGCTCCAATCTTTGTCGTTCTGGTGCCCTGAGGGCATGTTGAAGAGCGCACCACCAACATGCTCTTCGATATCAGAACACCCGGATCGCGGCAGTGAATCCCTCCATGACAACCCGCTTACCAAAGCGATTGGGGCAATTTTTAAGAGCCCGGATCACAGCGGTGATTTATTTCCTCAGACCAAGTGCTCTCCCAGTGCTTGAGGAAATCAACACAAGGCGTCCTGCAGGCGCTATGGCAATATGTAGAGTGTTCCTCCTGCACTACTCCAGTGCAGGGAAACAGGGGCCACAGCACCCAGCCCCTGGAAACAAGAAATTGAGTTATAGGTGGCAGGGCCCAGCAACAGGCCAGCACAAGGAAGTTGCAGTCAGTGTCAAGTCCTCCTGGTGACCAGCAGGTGAGCACAACAGTAGCAGTCCAAAGCAGGGAGGGGAGGGTGCTGGGGAGGGTCCTTCCAGCAGCATTCTGTGTCCAGTTCCAAGTAAGTTTCTTGTCTAAATAGTGGGGAAAAATCCCCTGCACTTATAATCAATTTTGCAAAGCATTTCCAATGAAGAGGAGAGGGGGTTTCAACCAGTTACAAATGGTTCAGGGGGTGCCCCCCTCTCCTCCAGCACAGGCTCCAAACATCAGTTAGGGGTAAACAACCCTTTTGTGTGAGGCCCGGGTACAGCCTTTACAAGTGCATGTGTGCCCGCCACCCCCTTCTCTCAGCCACGGAAGACCATTCAAAATGTATGTGCACCTCTGTGACACCTCCACCCTCCCTCTGTACAGGCTGTCTGAGAAGTATGCACAAGGTCCAACTGTCACTCTGCCCAGATGTGGATTGGAGTCAAGCTGCAAACACCAGAGTCATAAGCACAGAGAAATGCTAGTTTTCTAGAAGTGGCATTTCTGTAATGATAATAAAAAATCTACCTACTACAGTCAGTAGAGTTTCTCACTACCATTACAACCATATCAAACATGCCTACGCTCCCCCTCATAACTCAGACCATACCCAGTAACATGAGGCAGGGCATTTCCAATTAAATCCTAGGAGAGGGCAGCAGTGAGAATCCAAATAGGCTGCTTGTCACTACCAGGACAGGCCACACTACTAGGCACATGTCCTGCCTTCTACATACATAGCACCCTGCCCATAGGGCTAGCTAGGGCCTACCTTAGGGGTAACTTATATGTAGGAAAAGGGGTGTTCTGGGCCTGGCCAGTAGATTTAGATGCCAGGTCCCTGTGGCAACAAACTGAGCAAGCAGGTCCTGCGCTAGAAGGCCTGAGACAGGTTTGAAAGGCTACTTCAGTGGGTGGCGCAAGCAGTGCGGCAGGCCCACTAGTATCATTTTATTTACAGGCCCTGGGTATAGAGATACCACTGTACAAAGGACTTGCAGGTAAACTAAATTTGCTAATCATACCAAGTTTACAAGGGAGAGCCCATGCACTTTAGCACTGATTAGCAGTGGTAAAGTGCTTAGAGTCATAACGTCAGCCAGAAAGGGTCAAAAAAATTAGGAGAAGAAGGCAAAAAGTTTGGGGACTGACCAAGTAGAAAGGTCCAGGTCCAACAAGGGCCCTACAGAAAAAGCATATTTCCAGCAACGTGCAGATGACTAGGAGGGCATATCTTGCGGCAATAATGTGCGCAAAGTCAGCCTTCAGAATGGATTGAAGGTCCCAGCATTATATTACACCTTAAATAATAGCTCTCAAAAACAGTCCTCCAGGGTAAGCACTCCACCTTCTGTCCAATTGAACGTGTACACAGCGTACCAGACAGGCTGCTTCCACCAGGGGTGGCCAATTGACCAGTAGTGGCCCACTTACTCAATTATCAAGACAGGGACACATTCTACAAGTAGTGCTCGCAAAGGGCCCATGGAAAGTTGAAGACTCCATGGTAAACATCTACCCTGATTACACCCTAGAGGTACAACGCAAATGGTCCACATTTCTGCCAGTGAAAAGAAGCCTCAGAAACAACAACATTAAATATGCACTGCAGTTCTCTGCTATGCCCTGGATCATGCACGAGGAAAAAACAACATTTTGCAAAACCCAGAGGAGGTATGGACATAGCCGGAGAAAAGATTTATAACCATTGCATCTACAGAAGCATCGGAGCATTCAGTGGGGTGGATGAAGCAGAGACGCTGTGGATGCCCACAGATTGGCCCATCGAAGGAGCAGGTGGCCATGGAGAGGGCTCTAGTAGTTGCAGAGGTGGAGCAGAGAATAGCAACCCCATCTCTGTCTCCCTCTGACCAGGAGCATTTGGACAATGACAACTCAGGACTGACCAAGCGCTGGTGGGTGCAGTGCTGGGCGGAGGCCCAGAAGTCACTCCCCAAATGGCAGATGAGGTGGTATTGCTGCTTCTGGACTTGTGACACTGAAACACACCTCAGGCACTCACCCACAAATTGTGTGCTGACAGATGTGGATATTAAGATAACGTTGTGTGGGCTGGGTTCCTCACGCTATTGTTCACTAAGTACTTTTCCTTCCCAGCAGCCACGCCTCCCTAATACATTTGGTGTACTCGAAGCTGAACAGTTCATAAGTTTGTTAATTAAGTGCATTATAGTGCCATTGGCAGGCCGCGCGTTGGCACACCATCCTGGGAATGGTTGTTTGTTGTTGTGCCCAGGGTATGACATGGGTCTGTATATATCACAAACAGCAATTTCAAACATAAGCGCATGTTCAGGTATATGGTCGAAAAGAAACCAGGATGAGGTGGATGAGGAACAGTTAGACACCGAGGTGTAGTATTGAATAGACATGTAGCAGTGCCTTCCGTCAATCCTAGATCTACTGTTTACTTATACACATGACCCACTACTTGTTTTTGTCATGGAATGTTAGAGGGATGGCAGGGTTTGTTAAACGAGACCGGGTGCACCAATTCGTACGTAAATGCAAAATCCATGTTACACTACTCCAGGAAACCCATCTCACTGCCCCAGACCTTGAAATCATGCACAGACGTTGGCGGGACACACTGGTGGAGATTACATATTTCAGATATGCCACGGGGCCTTCATTTGGGTGGCCCCAGGAGTGCCGCTGAAAGTGCTGCACTCCAAGACTGACCCGGAAGGGAGATACATAGTACTAGAAGGTAATCAGGATTGCTCACCCACATCAATAGTCTCCCTATACACCCAAAACTCTAAACAGGCGATATTCGTGCAATCACTCACACCAACACTTCTGCATAACATACTAGCACCATGTTACTGGGAAGGGGACTTCAATTGTGTCTCGCACTTAGACAAGGACTGTTCCACCCACTGGTGCCAGGGGCCCAATCCACAGCCCTCACACAACATCTGAGGCAATGGGCAACACATACTCAGGGCTCAGACGCCTGGCATTGCCTGCATCCCAATAATAGGGAATACTCTTTCTACTCATGGCTACACAACCTGCACACCAGATTAGACCTTTTTTACTGTTGCCCCGAAGCCCTATCAAAAGTCGTCAGTGCAAAATATCTTGGTCGCACACTATCTGACCATTGCCCCCTGCGAATTTGGCTAACATGGGGTTGAGGACGTACAAGTATACCTGTGGAATTGCATTTTACCTTCAGTCCATTTTGGCCTGTGATACTCACTGATAACAATACCTGTTTGTTGAACAGCTCATAACCTAGATGAACTTTGTTTTCTGTTCTTTTCTGTTTGCTCAGAACGCATTATGATGCAAGGCTTGCTATCAAGACAACCCTCATGAAATATCATTGCACGCTAGCTGAAGCAATATGTATGAAGAAATGTAGTATCCTGTGTACATGCTGTCTCTGTTAGAAGGAAAGTTCCACCTTGCAATGTGAGACACGTAGGCTATGTTCTGTAACTTCCTTTCTGTACTGTACCTTACCTTATTTGGTGATATAAAGGATTACCAGATATACCTACTACACTGTTCGAGAAATGATCACATGCTAATGATGAGAACTAATGAGATGCATGAACAACCCTTGTGGTTTGCAGAAATAAAAGATCATGGATGACTTCCTTAATTTGGACTGCTTGGATTTGGCCTCTCAAGCCAACATTCACTTTGCACGTAAATACATTGGGGGTTATTCCAACTTTGGAGAAAGTGGTAATCCGTCCCAAAAGTGACGGTAAAGTGACAGATATACCACCAGCCGTATTACGAGTCCATTATATCCTATGGTACTCGTAATACGGCTGGTGGTAAATCCGTCACATTTGGGACGGATTACCACCTCCTCCAAAGTTGTTATAACCCCCATTGTCTTTCTTAATACTCTAAGGGCTGGCTGGTCTTTGATCTTTGTTCCTGATCTGAAGGAGGCTTCAACATTCCCACATGGAGATTCCCAGAGCCAGCCGTACAAGATCAGGTATTCAGAGATACTATACTAGGCCATATCAACTCATATTTTGAGACCCATGTGGGTACGGCTTCTAACAACAGTGTAAAATGGGATGCATTCAAAATAGTTCTTAGATGCCACACAATCACTACAGTTTATGGCACCAAGCAATCATTCCATCATGAGTTACAGATGCTAGAGATTGACATATGATGATACAAGCAACTCTCACCAAACAATAGGGCGGCAGCATCCCCCCTAGCATAGGCATGTGTCAATTACAAACAACATTGGACCACTAAGCAAACTAGACTACAGGGAATATCAGGCTAAGAAACACACGGAGGGGCTAAAGCTGGTAAGCTTTTAGCCTGGCTAACACGTTTGGACTCTCCGCAAGTCCCAATCACCGCTATCCAAGATGGGACGGGACACATACTCAATACACAGGAGTCTATTAACTCCATCCTCCGCTCATATTATTCTCAATTATACTCCACCTTGGAACAAATAGACGGGGACCACATAGAGACACTTTTGAATCATTCTCCCCTGCCTCATTTACAAGCAGATATGTGCGCAGACTTGGAGGCACCACTCTTTGACTTGGAAATAGCAACAGCAATTAAACACATGGCACGTGGAAAAACACCTGGGACTGATGATTGGCCAATTTAATTCAATGCCACCTACCGAACGCAACCTGTCCCTCAATTGTTGAAGGTATACAACTCTGCTCACTCCAGAGGGAGTTTGCCTACCTCCATGCGGGAAGCAACACTAGTGGTGCTGCCCGAGCAGGATAGCAACCCCCTACTGAGGGGATCCTACCACCCCCTCTCCCTACTAAAAGTGGACTATAAGATACTCAGTAGGGTACTGGTAAATAGACTGGCCTCACAGAACAAGTATAGTCTACTCCAACCAAAACAGGTTCATCCCAGATAGGAACACTTTCATGAATCTTTGAGGCCTATTCATGCTCATTAATTGGGCAGAAACCACGGAAGCCACCCATTGGGTCACCAGGTTAGACATAGAAAAGACATTCAACACCCTAGGCTGGGATTATCTGCTAAAAGCTCTGGAGAAAATGGGCCCTGCAACCTTAAACGGATTACTCTGCTTTATAACACTTCATTAGCTTGGGTGAAAACAGACAACATGATCTCAGACTCATTTGGCATCAAGCAAGGCATCCGGCAGGGCTGCCTCTTTTTACCACTGATATTTGCATTCCCAATGGAACCCCTGGCATGTGCCCTCCATGCACGTGCACCAGTGTTCCTATATGGCGACAACATCCTGATATATCAACACAACGAGGCAGAGCTACTGAACCAAATTATGGTATGGTAGGGCATCTGGCCTAAAGGTGAACTGCGAGAAAACCTGCCTATTACCTATCTCACCTCTGTTGGAAGAGCAATGAGAACAATGCCTGATAAACTCTCTGCCATGGGTATTTGATTCCATAAAGTACCTAGGCATCAGAATTTTTCACTCTGAGAATGGCAATATTGGCAGGGCCCTGACGGGAATGCGGACATCCATTCTGTTTTGGACCTCCCTCCTGCTCTCACCCACGAGAAGAATTGCCATCTCTAAAATGCTAATACTTCCTTGGTTGATTTACTTCTTTTCTGCAATTCCAGCCTTACTGCCGCACAAGCTATTTGCAGACATGGGATCTCTGCTGACAGCACTGATATAGGGAAAGGGAAAAAGATGAGTGGCCCTCACCAAATTATATGCTCCACTGGAGGGGTGGGGGCTGGGTGCCCCAAACTACGAATACTATTATACGGCTGTCCAGTTCCAATGGCCCATGCACTGGCTGTCTTCGCATAATGAGAACAAACTAGGGTACGGACCTGGGGACACACAATAGTCCATGTAGTGCAGTGCCATAATTACTGGCCCAGAGCTACTTGGGGAGGTCATTAACATCTTAATGTCTGTTGGCAAGAAATGCTGGCACACCTACAGACTCTTGAAACTCTCCCACCCTTGATACACACCAGGACTGTCTCTGTGGGCGATGCCTGGTTGCCCAGACCTACACACTCACCTAGATGCAGCCACCTTTGTGATGGCCGGCCTCACCGAATGGGGGGACCTCTTCACGGATCGAGTACTAACCATATTCAATAGCCTGGTCAACGACTATGGCATACCCCTGGGCACCTTCCTGATTTATGCCACGCTTATGCAATAATTAAAACATTTCTGTGACAAAACACATGACAAACCAGAACCGTCGACACTGCTTCCCATGTTATTAACTCAAGGAGGCACACATAAGTTTTCACCAACATCTACAGATCCTTATGCACGGTCAGGGAGCACCCACTAAACGCTCTTAGAGCTTATTGGGACTCAGCTCTCAACATAACACTCATAAACTGTTTCGACTCTGTCGTCCCATTTCTAAGGGGCGCTGTAAGGAGACTGTCGGAAGCCTGGGAATCACATTGAACACTCATCTAGAGTCCCTTGCTGACTCCTGTTTGTTTCTCTTTTCGCCATGGTATGCTTTTGTAGTATTACATTTGGTTCATGGGACAGCAAATCCCATAATGCACAGCCTGGTAGTCAGGAAAGCCTGGATTCTGTTTTACATTGTTTTCTATGGGAGAAATCCTATTGCTCCTTTTCACCGGATCCTCTCCTCCAGGACTTGCGAGTGTCTGAAACTACACACACCTGAGACCTCTCATGTGCAGCCCAGTCATGTGATTCCACCTGGTGTTTTCTGCAGCTTGGAATTGCTTTTAGGCAGCCATTCCCGCAAGATCCTTCGTCGTGCATTGGAGTTTGATTCCTTTGTGTCACAGACCCCTTATCGGATGGTGTTCCAGTCTTGTTCCTGTTCTGTTCCAGCTTGAACCTGTTTCCTGTTTCTCTGCCCTGCTCCTGATTGTTCCAGTCAGAGTCTGCCCCTATCTCTTAGCCTTGTACCTGTTTTTTTCTTCAAGAGCCTGCTCCCTGTTTCTCTGTCCTGCTCCTGCCTTGTTTCAGGCTGAGCCTGCTCTCTGTTTCCCAGTCCTGTTTTCTGCTTATACCTACTCCCTGTATTCCAGCCCTGTCCTTGCTTTTTCCAGCCAGAGACTGCTCTCTGTTTCCCGTTCCTGTCTCTGTTTGTTCCAGAAGTTTGCACACGGTATTCCAGTCCTGGTCCTGCCTTTGCTTCAGCCTGAGCCTGTTCCCAGTTCCTGCCTCTGCCTCTTAGTTTGTTCCTTCTGTTTCCGTTTCCTCTCCGTGTTTGTGTCTGGTAAGTTTTCTATCAGTCTTCACCAGTGTATAAGTGTCCTCCTTTGTACTGGGGTTGGCTCCTGGTTTCCAGGAGGAAATTCCAGCCCCCTTCCTTGTCTAGTGTTGTACTTTGTCTTTCGTGCCTAACAGTGACAGTGTACTGTTACTGTTTTTCCAGGAATTGCCACTGTTTGCAGCTGGACCCACAAGAGCTTGTCTTGTGTATAGAAGTACTATCCTTGTTTGTGCCTTAGGATCCAGAGACAGAATAACTTCTGCTGCCTCCTTTCTATGGGGCTGGTGGGGTGACTATCAGTAAGAGCAAACTGTACAGAGGCATTGACATTCCCTGTTGCTGTGGGAAGTTCTGCACCCTACCCTGTGTACAACCCCAGTGTGTTTGTCCATTAGTAATCCATTTCCTGTTTGTTCACACAAGGGTTGCTCTGCTTTTACTTTCCTGTTTCCTGTGCCTGTCCATAGCTGTCCCTTCCCGTGAATGCCTTTAGCTGCTCTTCTGCCCCATTACACTACCTCTTTGGGACATTCTGTGACCTCAAGGGGTGTCCCAACCAGAGTCCTGATCAGACCTGCCTGAATCCGAGACATAAGCAAACAATGGGCGCAGAACCTCCCGGTGCTAAAAGTTATATCCACTAACACCATACTCAAATATGCAAAATTCAATTACCTACATCAGATATACCTCACTCCTGCACATCTGGTGTGAATGTACTCGGGGCATCAGATACATGCACAAGGTGCCAGTTGCAAGGAGCAGATTTCATTCAGATGGTCTGGACATGCCCTCACATAATCCTCTACTGAGAAACTATCACTGAGATCCTGTCCAAAATATTGGGACACCAACTCCATAGAGAAGGACTACACTCTCTGTTGGAGGACACTTCCCATACAGCGAAAGGCAAACCCACCAATAAACCCATTGACTTGGCATTAATCCCAGCAAAGCACAGACTGTCATCGTGCTAGAAATCTGCTACAGTTCCGCCAATCGCCCTAAGGATATCTGTTCTGCGCGTTGGGGTACTAGCAGAACAGCAAGCGATACTTACTGTCAGAACACGTGGAACACCACCAGTCACACCACCAGACTGGCAGGGATTCCTGGAAATAGTAGAAGCACAACCCGCCATAAGAGTACCCTATGAGACCCAGTTGCACCACCCCACACATTCTAACTTACATGAGATGATGCACACTATGCACTTATGAACAGGTGGACCCCTTTTTCAGATACATATGAACCATAAGGAGCACTGCAAACCACAATTCCCTCACAACCATGACAAGTAGAGATAAGATTGATAACAGAACTGTAGAGTATCGACCCCCTCACACCACCCACATATCGCACTGAAACCTACAACCCTATAGCTGCTAATTCAGACTCACGACCACATGCCACAGTTCAACTTGTTTCTATTTTTTTTTAAATATAATTTAGTTAGTACAGGTATAATAAGATAGTACGCAAGGTCTCGGCTCTCAACACAGTGCTGAACAGTTATTGACTGTGTCTCATTAATGTAAAGCATGCCCTCTTTCCACTACACTGTATCACCAAAAATGCATATTTGACTACCATAATTGTTTCTTTGGCAGCTATAAAATGTGACTTATACGGGCTTGTTTATTTGTCATAGCTCAATGAAAATATGTTTAAAAAAAATGTGTGTATAATGTTTTGGTGGGTGTGAGACTGAGGGCCTCATTACGATGCTGACGGTCTTCAGGATGCCAGCCCCACTGTAACGGTCAGAGATCGTAATCTGCTACATGCAGCACTGCCTGCATATGACAGCCTCGTTCTCCGCCAGCCTTTTCATGGTGGTTTCACCGCCATGAAAAGATTGGTGGTGAAGAGGTGCAGGGGACCACAGGGGGGCCTCTGCACTTCCATGCACTTTCCATGGGCAGTGCAGGAATTCCCCGTGCCCAGCACCATTGCAGTGCTGGTGCACCATGTGGGCTACAGCATTGCTGCTAGCTCGATTACAAGTTGGAGACAATGATATAGCTTGTTTACTACTAGGCCGGTGGGTGGAATACATTGGAGGGGTTTGATGTACTATTCTAACTCCAGTGTAGCTAACATTGGGGTTAGTGCATACATTTGCAGAAGGGGCTTGAGGGGGGTAAGATTTACACTTCCAACTCCAGTCCAATAAACAGTAGGGAAAATGCATACATATTGGTGGGGGGGGGACTTGTCATACTTCAGTCTAACAAACACTAGAGAATGTGTACGTATTTGTATTTGGAAGGGTGGCAGGTTTACTATTCTAACTCCAGTCTAACTCCAACAAACATTGGGGAAAGCACAAACGTCGGAGGGACAGGCTCAGATTTACTATTTTACCTCTTGTCTAGCAAACAGTGGGGAGGGTGCATGTATTCTAACTCCAGTCTAAGAAACATTGAAGAAAATGAATGCACATGGTGCATATTTATTATTCTAACTGTAGACCAACAAACATTGGGGAACGTGCATATATTTGGGCATTGGTGTCTACGTTCCACTAACCTAAAGTTCAGGATCCACAAGAGTGAAGACTTTCAACCAAGCCATTCAGCAACAAACATTCGGAGGTAGGGGATGAAAATAGATGAGAGAAGGGAAAACAGGACCTTCAGCCTCTTGTCACATCTGAGCCACAGTTTTTTAATTCTGAAGTTCCAGTCACATTCTGGATGCTTTTGCTAAAGAAACACAGAGGCACAATTAGAATTATAGGACCACATAATATATTTACTCTGACACAATCATCTGTTCTGTACCCATCCCTGAAAAGTGCTCACCTTTTAGAAAAATGATGCTGTCACTAGAGAAGGGCAAGTTTACAACACTTGCCATTCCTCATTCTAATTTTCGCTCTGGGGATTAGTAAAATAAAACTCAATTCAAGCTTGCAGGTGAAATCTGAAGAAAACATTCTTTAGGCTAAATTCTGAGCTCTTCTCAAGATTGCGGGTTAAAACTGGAAAGTTGTTTGTTAAAACAAAAGATTAGAACTCTACTTGAGTTTGCAGGCTGAAAATATGAAAACAAAAGCCTTTTGATTATTTTCCTAGATTATCAGTTGTGGGCAAAATTGATTAGCCAAAGTTCAGTGCACTGATCTGTTTTTACTCCTTTTGTTTTTTTGCAGGTATTGTAGCTGCAGTAAGGAGAGCCGGAGGTTGAGGCAAAGTCTACAGTGATGAGAAGAAGACTGTGTAGACCGCAACTCTGGAAATACAGGAAGTTGAAGCAGGAAGTGGATACAAGTCTTTACTGGGAGGGAGACTTGAAGCCAAGCATGGCTAAGAGCATGGGTGAGGCTTTTATACAAGGCCACACTCAGATGGTTGCCAGATCTCATATGTTTTGCCAAAGCTTGTATGAGCTTGACAGAACCACTCAGAAAGGGAAGAGCTCAAACACATGAGCACAGGAGATAACATGGAAAATGCAGGAAGACTGACAATGCTTCTCTAAAGAACATGACTCTAAATTAGTCCTAAGAAGAGAACCCTGAGAACCATGATTCCGAGGACCAAATGGGTGTTAACGGTTTAGACATAGGGAGTCAAAATGTGAGCCAATCATGGCACAGAGAGATCCATATCATGTGGGAGCGGGGGGTAAGGCCTAGGGTATCACATATGTGCATATAATCAGGACAATATGTCCAAACCCCAGATACCCACAGGCAGTACAAGGCACAAGAAGCACGAGGAGTAACAGTCAGTGGTGGCTGCAGGACTAAAAGATGGTGGGGCGCAATGGCTCCCTCTGTGTGTCACTTTTCCCCCAGCATCCACAACCAGGAATAGAAGGACTTCTTTCCTGCTCAGTGGAATGCAAATCCAACAACCAGTCCTGGCGCTGCTCCCATGCTGTTTTCAGGGAGCAGAATAATCAGGTGCTCATTTTGAGGCTGGGGACATGTGCCAGCAATCTCACAGCTGTTTGACCGCCTTGGGACTGCTGGGTCTACAGTGTGCATGTTGTGCTGGCCGCATCAAGACAGCTGGCCAACCTCACATACGCACTGAAAGGGGTAGCAGTCATCCTGCAATCTCAGGATTCAGCCCCCCACCCTTATGCTTGCGTTGGTGGCATTGTTATGCCATTTTATTTATTTGTGTTTGCCTGCTGCGCTGGTAGCAGCTGGGGTGACATTCCTACACTCTTTAAGAGGAATTGCCCCTTGCAACAGTTGGGATATTTAGATACACTATACCCAGATAATATGAATACCCCTTAACAATTATTGAAGAAATTCAATTAAAAGTTTTGAAAATCATGTAAAAAGCATTAAAATATTATTAAAATATCTTACGATTGGAAAAGTATATTATATTATTTTTCAAAAAATTGTAATGTCATCACTAAACCTTGACTATCGCAGATCTGTCTAATCTCCAAAGGCCTAAACTTGCTGGCCAGATCTCTGTAGGAGCTCAGCAGCCAAAAATTACCCTTGACAGATTTTTTGTTTTTGGGCCAGCTCTCCCACCTCTTACCAGTTAGGAAATCGGCCACCTAACTAAACCCCACTATCTCCCATCTGCAAACTGTGTTTGGGTCCATCCTCGCCCTTGAATTCCAATTTAGTCTGTCAAGGGTGTAGCCGCATTAATGTAAGGGATTGCGTATCATTGATAATGTTCCCTCCGTTTTTTTTTAAAAAGCACATCAAACTCTTGTAATAGACTTTTTAGGGTGATTTTGTCACTTTTAAAACATTCCTGATAATATGTTCCTTTAAAAAGAAGCCCATAAAATCATTCTTAAAGGTTTTGCCCGACCCAAGTTTCACATTAAAACTGGACATGTATTGTGCAAAAAATCCAAAATAATAATACCTCAAATTGGGGGGTACTAAACCACAATCCTCCAAACCTTTATAGAAAGTGCTAAGTGCTAGTCTAGGAGTTTTACTCTGGCGGATAAAAGATGTAGAAAAAATGCCACTTTTCGAAAAAATTATGGGGGTCATTACGACCTTGGCGGGCGGAGGTGGTAACCGCCCTGCGGCCGCCAATGCAACCGCACTCACGCGGCCCCCATTATGACATTCCCGCTGGGCCGGCGGGCGCAAACCAAGTTTGCGCCCGCCGGCCCAGCGGGAATGAGGCCGCAACATAGGAGCTGGCTCCTAATGGAGCCGTCGGTGTTGCGGCCGTGCGACGGGTTGCCAGTGGCATGGACAGTGCAGGGGCCACCAGGGGCCCCAGGACACCCCTTACCGCCAGCCTCTTCCTGGCAGTGCAAACCGCCAGAAACAGGCTGGCGGTAGGGGGGTCCTAATCCAGCGCTGCCCTGGTGGATTACATCCGCCGGGGCCATTGGGGCGGTAAACCGCCAGCCCCGGCGGTGCAACCGCGGCGCTACCGCCGCGGTCAAAATACGCCAGGAGGCACCGCCAGCCTGTTGGCGGTGCTCCCATCGTTTTGGCCCTGCGGTTATAATACCGCCAGGGTCATAATGACCACCTATATCACTAGTGCACATAAATCTGAGAGGACTTTTGGCAGCATTTGCAGCAACCCCACAGACAAAGCTGCTCTCTGCTGATGAGGGGCAGAACCCAGAAACACGTATCCGGAGATTTACAGCACCTGCTGCACTTACTTAGGTTACTTTATGGATACAAAAGGAACTTGTACTGCATTTACCATGCTGTACTGGGGCTGACTACATGCTGGAGTGTGAGACAGAGTGTTCCCTTTCTGTTTTTCCTGTTTAAGAAGTCTCCCTTAAGCCAACAAGCTGACGAGCTCTGGTTGAAGCACCTGTGTGCCAGTGAGTGGTACGTAAACCTGAGAGGACCATTGGCAGCATTTCCAGCAACCGAACAGTCAAAGCTGCTCTCCACTGATGAAGGGCTGAACCCAGAAACAGGTGTCCAGAGAGTTACAGCACTTGCTGCACCTACGTAGTTGAAAAACTTCAGATTACTTTATGGGTACAAAACAAACTTGTACTGCATTTACCATGATGCATTGGGGCTGACTAAATGCTGAAGTTTGAGGCAGAGTGCTCCATTTCTACAGTATATTTCCTGTTTAACTAGTGCACATGGTATAGCCGAAAAAAGAAAATTGAACAGGGGAAGAACCGCCATCTTAATCAGTGCAACCCTCTTTGAGATGGTAAGGGAAAGCAAGTTCCATTGTGCAAACAGTGCTTTAACTTTTAAAAACAATGGGGCAAAGTTAAGATAATATAAGTCTTCAATCTTTGATGAATATCTAATACCCAGGTACCTCTTTGGATATCTGGGAGAAATAAATCAGGCTACCAATTACAAAGAATTACCTCAGTGTTCTTCTTATTAATCTTACAGCCCCCTAATACCTGGTACAAAGAGAAGACTTCAAAAGCTTTTTCATGTGAGCATCTGCTAACATCAAGAAGCAGCATTAAGTCTTCCAAATAAAGTTTTACCCTAGCCATCTGCGTTATATGAGTGTGAGTATCCTTATTCTTCCTGATTGCAATTACTAATGGATCAATGAGAAAAGCAAATAAAACTGGAGTTGGGGTGACCCTGCCGAGTGCCATGGATAAGTTGCATTATAGCCAACTCTGTGGCATTAACTATAATCTTTGCTTTGGTTCTCTCATCCATCTTATATATCAACCTCGTGATGTGTGAGGGTATCCCAATCTTCTCAAAAAAGCAAAAGAGATCTCCCACACCACATGGGTGAATGCCTCCTTTGCGTCTAATAAAAAATTGTGGCAGGGATATTATTAACAGAGATAATCCAGCACCTCGACTAAATAATGTGTGTTGTTCCCCATCTGACACCAAGCAATAAAACCATTCTGGTCCTGGTGTATTACCTTCTCCACTATGCAATTAAATCTTTTGGCCAGCAATTTCATAATTATCTTTTTTGACCTGAATTTAATAGTGTATTCAGGCGATATGAGTTTGGGTCTTCCCCATTCTTCCTCTTTTTAAAAATCTAACCATATTCCTCATATGAAACAAAGCAGGTATGGGGCCACCCTCCAACACAGAATTGGCGACCAACAGCAAATATTCCACTAAAGCCTTCAGAAACGACTTATAAAACTAATTCGGGAAATTGTCTGGTTCACATACCTTAAAGCTTGGAAGGCTTCGAAGCACCATCAATTTAGTGATGAACATGCTCAGGACAACATATTTTTAACAACCAGGAGTTTGGAAAAGATTGCTTGAATCATGGAGGGGCCCTGACACGTGCCAAAGGGCAATCAGTAAGTGGGAGAAGTATGTACTTAAAGCAATGAGAGAGATATGAAATAACATTTAAAAAAACAATTTTAATGTCCTGAGAGGAGCCTATTGGCAGAAAATGCAATTTTACTGAAAATGGCTGCTTTCCAGAACCCCACAATGTTTGGCAGAGAATAACCCTGTGTGACCAAGTAGCTGTTTTAGATGTGATTCAGGTGCAGTTGCAAACTGGTCCTTTGTAGTAGGGCAGTGTGCCGCTATTAGACCTGGCATCCATGGTGTGGGTTTTCCTAACGTTTTGCTTCCTGACCTCCTGTTTTTCTGACTTAATTTTTGCTTGCTTTGGGATTCTATGCACTTTGTCACTGCTGACCAGGGCTAAAGTGCAAGTGCTTGGTACTCTAAAACATGATGAAATCGGCTTAGCCTCAATTGGCATATTTGGTTTACTTGTAAGTCCCTAGTAAGGGTCACTACAGGTTCCCAGGACCAGTAAATTAAATGCTACCAGTGGGTCTGTGGCCCTGATTGTGCTACCCCCTTAAGTAGCCCTTTAAACATGTCTTAGGCTTGTCACTGCAGAGCCTGTGTGTGCAGTGTTAAACTGTCAATTCGACCTGGCAAGTGCACCCACTTGCCAGGCTCAAATCTTCCTTTTAATTATATACAAACTATTAAATTCATTTTTCACTACTGCAAGGGCTTTCTCTCCCATAGGTTAACATTAGGGTTACATTGAAGCAACCTTTAAGTGTAACTTCCAATTGGGAAAAGATAGAAATTTTGAGTTTGCTGTCTCTGGACTTACAATTTAAAATCGCAACTGATGGGAAGATCAGATTTTCAATTGTTAGTCTGAAAATGCCACTTTCAGAAAGGTGACGTTTTCTTACTTTTAACCATTCTGTACCCCTGCCTGTCTCTGAATATACATCTGGGGTGGGTGACAGCTGGGTTTTGTGTATTACTTCTAGACAGTCATACAAAGGGAGCTTGGGTGTGTCATTTGCATCCTGATGGCCCACCACCAGGCTGATGGGTCTTCCTGGGCTAGATAGTAGGGTGGAGCTGACACACCTGAATAGAGCTGTGCTGCTCCCCACAAAAAGAGCTGCATAACCCCCTGTTTAGTGTCTGCAGCCAGGGAAGGTAAATCAGGCACCTTGTGCACTTCAAACGCCTCTCTTTGATGTCTCCCCACTTCAAAGGCTCAATTGGGTATAAGTACTGGGCCCCAAATTCCATCAAATCAGAACTTTACTGGAACCAATGATATTCTGCCTGGAAGAAGAGCTGCTGTGCTGCAGTAGGGACTGTCACTTTGCTAACTACTTTGCTGTGTTAGCCTGCTAGCCGATTAATACTGTGCTGTAGAAGGGACCACCATTTTGCTGCCTGATTTGCTGTGTTGGCCTGCTGGTTCTTGCCTGAGAGTGAGAAGGGCCGGGCCTGCTCTCTACATCCTGTTTCTGCAACAGCTTGCTGGCTTGCCCCCTGTTCATGCAGTTTCAGGAACTCTGCTGCTGGGCTCTGCCATCTGTGAGTCCTACCCTTGCTCGAGGTGCTAATCCAGTCTTTGGCCTTAGAAGTGGGTCTTGCAGCTATTTCTTCGTAAGAATCAGTGCATCCGAGCCGTTCAGAGCTGATGCAGTGCCCTCCAATGCATTGCCCATTCAACAACGACGCGTGACCTGGGTGCGCAGCTCAATGACGGTGCATTGCATACATCTCAATGTATAACACTATAATTTAGGGAGTGTAATTGACTTACCCTGGCTAGATTGTGGTCCTTAGTTGGACATGGTATATAACTCTGCCCACTAAAGACCCCATTTCTAACAGCCGCAACTCAAGAATTTTGGAGAGAGATAATCTGGTTTTTGGAAGCAGCCTGGCTCCTAGTATGTGGTTGATGGTAATAATTTATGATCCTGCCTTATGATTAGTCTCTAGATTACAAAAGCTAATGTTTGTTGCAATGATGGTGGCCAAATATGGAATACTCGGTTAACACCCTGAATAGGTGAATGGGTAGTGAAGATAAAGCAAGTGAGAGATAAAAAGTGGCTGTACACTCTGCTGTGGGGGGGCTGAGAAATTTGATACGATTTGGGGTCAATTCATGGCTGAAGTTCCTGTTTCAATTGTAAAAGTGTGGATTGTTCTTTGGATATTTATAATGAACTGTGTAATCTGAGGCTGACTGGTTTGACTGATAGGAAATTTGTCCTGAATATTTAATTTCGTGCTGTTGTATAATATACGTTGATTTTGTATTTTTTTATTGCTATGATGGATCTCAAATGGAAGAAAATGTCAAATTTAAATTTATTGCAAAAAATAAAACTGTAAAAATGTTTTTAAAAAAGATCCCTCAAACAAAAACACAAACAAAAAAATATACAAGATATTAAAGATTTTTTATTACTAATAACTTTTAAAAAATGCCGATACATTCCACCATTATACCCCATGAGCCAATACAAAAATACAAAAAATGCTTGAAAATATACTTAATACATTTGCATATACCTACCCAACCCTGAATAAACTGCACAGCCCAAAATTTAAATTTAGTACATAATTAAAAAAATAAAAAGTGTTTTCTCGATAGTCAAAACCACTAGATCTTGGATAGCGATTCACAACCTTCATTCGGGATACAACAATAAGCCTACACATTTCAGTTCATATGGAACCTCGTCCAAAACAAAGACTGTCTTTGCCTGCTATGATTATGAGTGCCTGTGACCACCCTAAAGTATAAAAGAAATAGGCTGTGCTTATGAGAGCTTAGAAGAGACTATGGCCCTCATTATGAGTTTGACAGATGGCAAAGCCCATCAGTCAAGCTTCCGACAGGGTGGCCGCCGCCTTCGTGGTGACCACCCTGCCAGACCTATTAGGAGTTTCCCGCTAGGCCGGCAGGTGGAAACCTAAAGGTTCCGCCCACCAGCCTAGCGGGAAACAGGCTACAACGTTGTCTCCGCAGTGTGCACCAGCACCCTCGCAATGTTTACTGTCTGCAAGGCAGACAGTGAGCACTGCAATGATGTTGGGCAGGGGGACCCCTGCACTGGCCATGCCGAGTGCATGGGCAGTGCAGAGGCCCTCTATGCCCCCCTGCACCAGTTCTCCGCCAACCATGGCTGGCGGATAATGATGTTGTAATCCACAGGGCAGAGCTGCATGCAGCGGATTACGATCTCCACCACTGCCAGGCTGTCAGGATCATAGATCCGGTGGTGCTGGCAGAACCCTGGAGATCTGACCACCAAAGTCTTTCTGTGGCGGTCAGACCGCCACAGCAGCATCAGCCCTGACCGCCACTGCAGGGCTGGCGGTCTGAAGACCACCAGGCTCGTAATGAGGCCCAAAGTCCATGTCTATCAAAAACAATACATGCTTGTTTTTTTGCAACCCTAACAAAGGGATAATAATATCACAATTCATTATGCATATAGAAACTTGTGTATTTTTTCATGATCCAAATGGGTATATGTCACTAATTACTGCAATATTGTCTCATAGTGAGCTACCTAGTACAAACCACAATTCTTTCAAAAGTGCATCCTCTTCACTACATATCACATTATATTTAAATTGCTGCCTAATCCATCTTATATCCGCTTACAATTAGTTTCCATTTAACATCTCTCAATTTGTGTAATGTAACTGAGAATTCATTTTGACTTTGTTCTTAGACCTCTTCCAGTGTTCACTATATCACCTCCTTATGTCATTTTCTGAACCTTTCAAACATACCCCCATATCTATTCCTCAGTGCTCAGTCTGGGATGTGAGCTTTGCACATCAATAACAGACTGCAATCCCAATGAATTATAAATACCTATCACCTCCATTTGGATTTTTCTCTAGTTGATCTATGCCAAAAAATTGTAGAAGGTCACCCTGGCTTACGTGACAATCTTGCAAGTGTCTAGCTATTGAAAATGACAACTCTTTATTTTGAAACACTCTCTGATGTCCCAAGATAAACATTCTGCAGAAAATATTGCACTTCCAATGGAGACCGATTAGCAAAGACATTCTAAAATGTGAATGTTATAGTCTGAATTACAAGTTATATATTTCAAAATGGCCACCTGTTGCTTCAAAATCTTTTGTATTGCTACTTTTCTTACAGGCTTGCAATGCCACATTTATAGAAATTGTCCCGTTTCTGTACCCAGATTCCCTTACTCTTACCAGTTTATCTCTTACAGAGGGAAATTTCTCATAGGTTGTTTAGGGCTTCAAACAAACAGTGGACAACTGTGTAACACCTAGTTTTAACAATACCTTACTGATCCTAGTAAAACCCTTATTATATGAAACAATGAATCACTGGGATGTTTGCAGCTAATTTCACACTATTTTCTTTCATGTTATTGTAAAACAAAAGTTCTTCTCTACCTTTAGCCTGTGCCTTTCCAACTACTTGTCGCAACAACAATTCAGTGTGTCCTGTCTGCCTAAAATGGTTCATCATTACCTCTTGGTATTACATTAAAAACATCCCCTATGGAGCAAATTTGTTTAGTCCTCACTAATACCCCATTGGTATTCTCCACCTGAGGGTGGGAGGATGATGACTAGTAACTGGTATTTTAGTATAAAAACAGTAAGGTGAGTTCATTTCTGTTTTATGCTTTAATAAACAAATTACACTAAATTATACAAACGTGATGGATGGAATGCTTGAATGAGTCTCAGCTACTGGTACTAGGGCTGCATCTCAATCCATCGTTATTTTGCACACCATACCATCTCAGTTTGAACCCAGTCAAATGCAAATCACTCTTGACCCTGCTCCAGTGAGAGCAGTCCAGCCCGAATTGCCAGACCAGGTCCTCCCTGGACCAGATCACTCGCAACCCAGGACTGGCATATATTTGTGTTGCTTTTTCAGGTCACATAAAAAGTTCCTCTACTTTGGTTAATATGGGGCTGAAAAGTTCAGCTGTCAGTAGGATTACCTAGTGTTTGCCTGATTTTGATTTCAGTCCCAGTGGTATATTGTCCTTTCCTGTTCTTATGCTGTCCTCTGATTTTGCATCTTTGCTTTTTCCTCTTCCACTTCTACTCTTCTTCTCTGTGGTTTTGGCAGCTCTCCCATTTGTTTTTCTTGTTTAAAAAAATGGTAACAAGTGATTTTCATCACTCCACTGTCTCCTTGAGTTTGTGTCTGAGGTAAGCTCTGCATTGTATTCTGACAGATTCAACTATTGCTTTTACCTATTCATATCGCCAGTAATCTCATCAAAAAGTCAATAAAACATTTTGAAAATGTAAATGCTTGGTTCCTTTTGCAATCCCTCTTTTTCATTAGGAATTTTCTAATTGTGTTTTCTGTTTTATTTCCTCCTCAAAATTTTCAAGCCTCTTTTCCATTTCAATGTCAAAGTTTTTATCTCTTCATTACATCTCTGGAGATTTCACATCAGTATTGGGAACGCACGGGCAGCTTCTGAGTAGCAAGTGTTGATGAAGCAACTTGAAAACAATGAACATTTAAAAAAATAATTAAAATTATAAAATAACAAACATGTTAATCAATTTACATGAGTTAGCATACAATTAAAACACAACCTACCAATTTCCCATTAAACTGCAGAACCATTAAATTTAAATTGAATACAAAACATAAAAAGTTTAACAATTTGAATTTATGGAGTCATTAACATATTAATCAATCACCATAAATTAATATATCATTAAAACAGCACAACCTACCAATGCTTCAATTCGATTAAAATACATGACTAAAACTTAGCAGCTTTACTGAACATAAAATACATTTTAAAATAACACATAATAAACAAATTGATGATATTAAAACACCATAGTAAATGTTTTATTATTGTTAACAATACTTTAAACTTCAAATTTTAATAAAACAGAAAAAATGATTTACTTACCTTTTATGTTTTGAGCCACAATATTTTTGAGGTCAAACTGTTTTGACCACTATACTATGAATAGACAATATTTTTGACTCAAGATCAAGTGTAGAATACTGAAGGCATATTATTATAGGACCAGTGGCGTAGCAACAGTGCCATTAGTCATAATGCAAGAAAGCAAAAGGAGCCCCCTGTGCTGGGGTCAATAATGAAAGACAGCCATAAAAGGAAATCAGTGGGCCCCTTCTATATCTGGATGTGGGTGTCACTGTGCCTACTGCGCTTATGGTAGTTGTACATCCTTAAGATCCTCATTTCACATTTCGTACCCTCTCCTCCACTTCTTCATCACTCTCTCATCTATTTTTACCATCTTTCCTCCATATCCCTTTCTCTGTTTCAGTTCTCTTCTTCTCTCTAACTCATCCTTATCTCCTTCCTCTCACATTTTCTCTTTTCACTACCCTTAAAACCTTTCATCTCTATTTTCCCTTTCCACTCTCCATCATTTCTCCCATGTCTTCTTTCTTCTATCTGCATCCTACCTTTCTTTTCCCTAATCTCCCATTAATCCATGCTTCCTCTCTATATCATTCATCTCAATTTGTCACTTGTATTGCCCTCATTACGACCCTGGCGGTCCGAAGACCGCCAATGCGGCGTTGGTGGTGTCACCGCCAATGGGCCAGCAGTGAATACTACCAAATTAGGAGCCTCTACCCATCCCGCCACATTATCGCGTTCCGCCTGGCTGGAGGTGAGCACCTCCAGCATGGCAGATGGCGTGATATCACCAGTGGTATCACAAGACGGGAGACCCCCAGCATTGATCCACTTACCTGGACCATTGAGGAGGTTGTTCTGGAGACGACGGCTCCTGGCGCTTCCACTGCCTGCAGGGCCTCATCATCTGGACACCCCCACACCATAGAATGGGTTGTAATACTGTGCGGTCTCTTTTTGTGTGGCAGTACCTCATCTGCACCGCTGACCGCAAGTATGACTGGTCTCGGAATCCCACCCAATTTCAGGCAGAAGTCATAGATCAGTTGTATTAGGGCGGTCTTAAGTCCGCCAGCAATGGTGGTATTTTGGCGCTGGCGGCTTCGTGATGGGGGCCAAAATTTTTATTTCACTTCTCGCTCTTTCTTCATCTCCTTCCTCTTGCTCTTTCTCAGACATCCTTATATCTACTCCCTTTCTCTTCTTCTTTCCCATTCTGTTTTGCTCATCCTTATGTCCTTTCTGCTTTCAGGTTTTCACTCTTTTCCTTCACTCCCTTTCCACTATTTTCCTCATTTATGCCTTACCTTATATTCTCTCCAAATCTCTTTAATCCCCTCTCCTCCTCCAAGAGTAAAGTCAGGCTGGGTGTTTCAATCATTTAGAGAGATTAGCCTATAATCTAACTAAAGCCAATACAGGCAGGCCGAGCACCCCTCTTGCCCTTGACACCAGTGCCTTTCAACTGGCAGCACCAATGATAGCTTCACCCGCTACAGGTTGCAGAAACCTGGTGTTGGGCCTTACAGCTCTATTACATTGCCATAACTCAGTGTCTCCGGTATAAGTCATCATCTGGCTGTCTAAATATTTAGCTCTCCCAAACAAAATAGTTTGGTTGTGTCCTAATGAAAGAAGTAGTGACTTTCCAGAGACTGGGGATCTGTAAATCAAGGGATCCACAATTACTTTTGAACTTTTTAAAGTTAAAATGAACCCCAAATTTGACTTTGGAATTAAAAGTATTTCCAATGACTCATACTGCCTTATTTCGGCATATATGTCACCCCTAAGGTCTGCCCTAGGTTTCTTCAGGGTTGGGTGCAGTGTAAATATAAGAAAGGACTTTATAAAATATGTTTTATGAGCTCTGGTGAGGGAAAAACAGCCAAATCAGTTTTTCCATTTGTAGTCAATGGCAAAGCAGGGTGGGGGAAGAGTAGCCAAACTGGTCTTCAAAGGAGGAAATAAACGTTGGACAGAAACTGGACTTCCCTCATTTCCTGCTCCCCCAGACAAATGGGAACCCCACTGATTAGATTAGGAGAGAGTCTGGAAGGGGTGCTTTAAGGGAGACTTAGCCACACCAGTGGGTGGACGCAGCCAGATCTAACCTCCAAGCATGACTTATTGCCATCTAAGATTTTTAGAGAATGTTGCTTTCTGGGATTGATTTTTGCGACACAGGAAGTGGTCGACCCAGAGGGTGGTGGCCTGCACCCAATTGGACAGGAGCACCACCCTGCTTCCCACCCCAGGTGCAAGGATAAATATGGCAGAGCTGCCACACAACTCAGATCCCTGATGGAAGTAGATACTGGAGAAGAAGGACTGCCCTGCTGAGCCCCTAGTCGGCACATGAAGGACTGCACCCACAAGGACTGCACCACCTGCACATTTTGGGTGTCACCAAGTAAAGGTCTTTGCTTTGCTTCTGCAACTCTAGGAGTGGACTCCCTGTAAGCTACAGGTACAAAGGAGCTGGCCACAGTCCCCTGCATCAAGTCTTGCAAAAAGAGCCCAAATGACACGTGTCCAGAGGCCATTTGAGGATGCTGACCAGGTGCATTCTGGGAATCGTAGTCCCAACTGCCAAGGAGCAGTTCAGAGCTTCTGGAACCGGGCTTCGATCAAGTTTGTGGACACTTCAAGGACCCAAAAAGGACTTCTGGAAGGAGATCCAGAAGTTTGGAGATGTTTGGAGAAACGTTTGTAAAAAGTTCCATAAATTGAAGAGGTGCATTGTGGGAGTTGTAGTCCCAGATCCCAATGTTGTAAATCAGTAGCGATTAGATTAAGCATTAGCAGAAGACATCTTGTATTTAGCAACTATTGTGAACATTTTGCGGAATCCATTTTGTATTCATGGCAGCCATTTTCTCTGCCATGTGCTCGCCATGTGCTCTGTCCTACCTTTCTGTTAACTACTCTTGAAAATCTGTCTACTGACAAGTTATATTTAGCATCTCCCACTTTCACACATGCCCAGTAAGATCTGCAGCTGTTAGTAATCAGTAACAGACAGTAAAGTGTCAAATAGTCGTTGAAAACTCTTAGCCCCTCCTACCTGTCGACTGTGCATTTCCATATGACCTTATATGTATGTAAGTCTTGCTTCTATAATTGTACCACCTTCTTTTAGCCCCTGAATGGGTATAAAAGGACCATGCTCTCTTAGTTCAGTGTGCTACTTCAAACATTACAGAAGGGTGCTGTTTGAACTGTAGTACCACTTCATGATGTTTAATAAACTTTGTCTTTTATTTCAGTTTCTGTGCCAACTTCTTCCAGTATGGTCTGAGGACTTTGTGCAGAGAAGGGCAAACCCCTGGCACTAGTAGGCCTTGCTGAGGCTTACTTCGACACCAAGAGCCAAACCAGAGCCTCTGACCCCTTGTCAGGTACTGTGACCCATTTTCTTGAACCAATAAACACTTCTGAAAGTAAGTGTAACACTGTTACATCATGGGTGGCCTGAAACTCTGGAATCTTGTGCCTGTCAAGTGCACATTTTTTAACCCTTTGAGCGCTATTTGCTTCTAAGCGTTAGTATTACTCCGGTTCCCTACATTGGATTTTTGTCATTTTGGTGTCATTTTAAAGATAAAAGTATTTTCTATTTTTATAAATTGGTATTGGATTTGTATTGTGTGTTGTGTTTTACTTATTTGCTATTTTGTTGATATTAAATGCTTTTACACACCTCTCTCCTAAATTAAGCCTAACTGCTCATTGGCCAAGCTACAAAAGGTTCAGCAAGCATTAATTGAATGAGTCCTTGACTGGATCTTGTGGGGGTTTGTGCCCTATTGCTAAGTGTAGGTAACTACCTGTCCTTATTAACAATCCACTTTCCAACACATCCCTGTAACCTTTGTTTTTTCAGTGCATTTCTAAGATTTTTTAACATTATGTAAGTAGCCCATCGCAATGAACGGTGGGGGAGGGTTGGATGCAGGGCCTGGCCTGGCATTGTGCTGCCCCCACCCAACCTTGCTGCTCCTGCCCCCATCCCTTTTGCCATCCATTGTCCAAGTCCATGCCCCTGCTCCCTCATTACAGCCCTGTGTGGCTGTTGTTCTGCCCTGAACAGTTAGCTTGCTGCCCTACCCACTTCCTCCTACACTCTGTTGTCTGAGTACATGCACTAAACCCCCTCCTTCCTTCCCTGCATGATCAGATGTGCTACCACTGCTCCCCCATTTCACTTGATGTCCATGCCAATTCCTCTTGCCCCATGTTGCCTAAATCTATGTCCCATCATTGTCCTCCTGCTTAGTTTGCATTGCATATTTGATTTGAATTTATGGGTACCCAATAGGTTTTATTAATGTATTAAATGTAATGTTGTGCATTTAGGTTTCTTAACTTGACTAGTCCTTAAGATTCATTTCGCAAGCAGTCATGGAAAATTGTATTTGTTGACGCTGTCCCCTCTAACCTGAATTTGTTCTCTAGGCTGCAAACGTACTCTTGCATGTTCTATTGTATTCCAGAAGAAGAAACATGTTTCAGATGCAATAATGCAACAATATTTGTTCTAGCTGTCGAATGGAGCAGGAAGCTACTGCACTCATGTGAAAGAATATTAGTTTAGTTTATTGTTTGCCATGGGGAAGGAACTGCATTTAGCAGATTAGTAGCAACTATAATAATTTGGCATAATCCTGTAACCAGAGAAAGATGACAATTCACATTTGCTGTGAGCATTTCTAAATGTAGCAGAACCTAGTGGTGCCATCTGCGATGATCGGATGCTGAAACTGATGCCCAATATGCGCCCACTCAAATGATCAATCAAATGGATTTTGGTGATTTTCATTAGTGAAGAACTTTCAAACTGAAGTTAGTCTTCTTTCCTGCTTGGTACTGTTTAGAACTCTGTTTGATTTTGTCTATTCTTGCTTAAGTCTTCTGTTCCATACTGCTGATCTATCTTATGTGCAGCTCATCTACTGCACTGTCCTGATGCTGCTGTCATCTGACGCCAGAAGATGATGAACGCTCTGTCTAGAGGAATCAATGCTGTATGCTGTCCCATGAGGAGATGTATACCTAAATGGGGTTCTTGTTTCCTTTTTCAGTTAATACCTTACACTAGCTGATTTTTGTAGTCCTTTCTTTTGGTTAGATGTTTTCTAACTTATTTTTATTATTATTATTTTTTGCTTTTGCCTGCGTGTGTTAGCCCACTCCCACACATGCAAGGCTCAATTCTGGTTAGTGTTAGGAATGACCCAGTTCTTAAATTGATTGTTTAAACTGTAATTTGATGATTTACTGAAGTCACCATCATCTGCATTGAAACCTAATGATCATGTTCGTATTGTGTTGCTGCTAATCTACAATATTTTTTGGAGTGTTTAACAATATTGATGTTTAGTAGGTTGAATCTTTTCAGACACTTTGGTCAGCCTATGGTTTTCATGCATGTTTATAATTTAGTTTTGTACACCATTTATGTGACATTGATTTTGGGATTGTAATAAAGCTTTGAAACTTTATTTGGTTTGGAGTTTGATTTAGAGTTATATTGTGTATGGTGTCCAGTATTGTTTATGGTACAATGCCATTGATTTGTGATTGAATGTTATTGATTTGAGATTGAATGTTTCTGACTACTACCTCCTTTACCAAGTCCAAAGATCCAGTCAAACTCCACAGGTGAGAATTGTGATGGTGTCTCACCTGTGCACAGGTGGTTGTTGAACCTGGAAAAGGTGAGCAAATACTCCTTTCTGGGGCCCCGTTGGCGCTCCAGCAAACGTATCCTAATTTTTCAAACTACAGCACTAACTATAATTTTCATGACAATATGAACACCCTCATTTTGTTCATTTCTAAATTAAATGTTTAAGTTTTACCAGTTTGATTAAATCAAGATGGCTTCAAGTGTGCCACATTTTTGTCTTAAGTAAGACTGTTAGTACTCTAGTTGTTCTTAAGAACACTCTGGGAGGCTGCGGTAGAACACAGGGAAATCAACTGACAGGCTGTACCTGTTGAAAATACATGTTTTACTGAAAATGTCTGACTTCATTCTCATATGGCTGAGAAAGATAGTGCAAATTTACAGAAAATATGCTCTAATTTTAGCTTCTGGATACCTTCCATAACCTCTATGGGAAAATCATGAGAAAACAGTTTTCTCACAAACATGATTTGTGAAATCCTAGCAGGGTAAGGTCACCTTAGAACACATCACAATTCTGTTGCAGCAGATATGCTAATATGAGAATATGCTAATGAGTTGCGTATATTGACTAATGAGAATATTTGACATTTGATTAACAGTAATTGAAAATAATGTGTAATGTGCAAAATGTGCCCACGGGGAGTGGTCACCATCTGTGTTAACAGTAATAAATAATGTGAATGTTTAATAATTGTACTAAGGTTCTATAATGAGAGATATAAATGTATGTTATGATGCTTCATATTCTTAAATTAGCTATACCAGAGGCCGAGTCGGCACTGGGCCTTGCTTGCTCAAACGTGGAGACGTGATGAGCTGCTGCAGACTGGATCTAAAGAAAGAGACCTTGAACTGTACAGGGTTCACCATGAAACACTGCTAGAAAAATCAGCAAACTCACCAGCGGACAGGAGACGATCAGAACAAATTGATACAATTATGTATAGAGTAGGCTAAATGTACTTTCCCAGGACTTGAACAATGGAGCCACAGACTGGGAGCTGGAAGCAACAATTTTGCTACCCGAAGAACCGGATGATGTACTGATCGACAAGAGGACCAATCATGTTAATGGAACTTGACTCTCAAAATAACGTAGACAAGTGTTAAACAAAAACTATAGGCCCTGATAAGGTTGACCAATGGGCAAATTGTGGAACGGACTGAGAGACCCTAATAAAATGTCATGACATGAGGGGAAAAATCAGAACGGAGAGGCGAAAGTTGATGACGTCAGGAGACGCTCTCCGAAGTGCGGAAACTTGGGCTTGCTTCCTGTGGATAGATAGCTATAACCTGACTGACTAATGAATGCTTTTTCTTCCTAGGTACCAACTGCGCTGTTTCAAATGTTTTCTTTTCTAGTTAGAGTTTTCCAAATGAAAGATTTTTTACTAAATTGTTTTCGCATGAAGACCCACATGCTGATGCTAATTTGAAATAGTAGATTTAGGGTGACTTAGACTGACTGACTTATATTGCTGAATTATTCAATTGATTACGAATTGCTATGTAATTACTTCATGTTGGTTGCTTATTAATAAATTACAGAGAATTCATTGCTTAGGTTGTTAATAAAGTTTGGAAATCATGATATAGTTCAATAAAAGTTTTGATTAGAATTGTAACTAATAGGGAATAAACAAACTAACTTCCATATGAGTGATGGTGGGTTTTTTTCCGATTAGATTAGTGCATGGTAATTATAGTTGATTGGATTGATTTGTTGTGGCTGTCCTTTGCTCACTATACTTAACTAGGATACCTTATGCGATTCAAAAGAGTCATCGACCTATACGCGTCCCCTTGTAAGTATACTTCCTAAGGACAAAGCGCGATAGCAATTCCTAAAATAATATGTTACCACCAACAAATGATAACATTTGTTATCACCCTTTATAGGTTCTCCTTTTTTTTGTGACCCTCAAAACCAGCCTTTCAACACAATGCATTTCAATGGAGTACCATCATGTAAATTGTTCCCAAGATGGCTGACATCACTTTCTGGTTCAAGTGGTCTCAGCCAATCAGATCTCACCATGAGATCTCTGCCTAGGCTCTGCCCAGATATACATTTCTTTTTCCTTTAATTTCTCAAAAACTACTGAATAGATTTACACCAAAGAACAACAAACATTGACAAAGCCAATAGGTCTCGCCCATACAAGAGCTATTGGCTTTGGCAAAGTTTTTTTGCCATTTTGTACATCAGTGTGGCTCCTGTTCAGCATGGCTAAAAGTTAGTGGTGTGGAGTGTCAGAGTAGAGTGGGAGAGTAGCGTATCATAGAGTGGACTTGTTTGAATGAAATAGAGTGGAGTAGCAGGAGTAGAGTGTCAGAGTTGAGTAGAGGGGAGTAGAGTAAAGTGGTTCAGTGGCAGAGAGTGTTATAGAGTAGAGTGGATTGGGGTAGAACAAGGCGGAGTGAGTATGAGTGGACTGATATAGTGGGGTGGATTGGATTGGATCGGAGTAAAATAGGGTGGATTGGATTTGGGTAGATTGGGGTGGATTGAGTGGAATGGGGTGGAGCGGTGTGAGGTTAATTGGATTGGAGTGGAGCAGATGACATTGGGGTGGATTTGAGTGGGGTAGATTAGATTGGATGTGGGTGGGTGGTATGTATTTGAGTAATAGGTCTGGGGTGGGGTAGATTGAGTAGGTTGGATTGGATTGGAGTGGTGTGGGGTAGAATGGATTAGGATGGACTGGGTGGGGTGGGATAGATTGGATTGAAATGGATCGGAGCGGGTGGATCGGATTGGGATAAACTGGATGGATTGCAGTGGGGAAGAATGAACTGGGATGGGGTGGAGTGGATTGCATTGGGATAGAGTGGGTGGACTGGAGTAGAGTGTGATGGAGTGGAGTGGATTGGAGTGGGGTAGATTGCATTGGATTGCAGAGGATTGAACTGTGATGGGGTGGATTGGGGTGTGGGGGGCTGTAGTTTGATGATTGGATTAGAGTGGGGTGGTGTGGGTTGGATTGGGGTGGGTGTGGTGAATTGAATTGGGTTGACTGGAGGGGATTGGAGTGGGGTGGATTGCATGGAGGTGGGGTAGATTGGAGTCAGGGGTGGTGGGTGGATTTGGCTGGAGTGGGATGAGGGCATTGAACTGGGATGGGGTGGGTTGGACTGGACTGGGCTTAGGTGGATTGCAGTGGGGTGGATTGGAGCGGAGTGGATTGGAGTGGGTTGGATTGAACTGGAGTGGAGTAGATTGGATTAGAGTGGGGTAGATTGGATTGGAATGGGGTGCATTGGATTGTTGTGGGATGGATTGAAGTGTGGTAAATTAAGGTGATTTGGAGTGGCGTATTATGGAATGGAGTAGGGTGTATTAATGTGAACTGGATTGGACTGGAGTTGGGTGCATTAAAGTGTAATCTATTGGAGTGGAGTGGGGTAGATTGAACTGGAGTGGATTCGGGTGGAGTGGTTTGGATTGGGGTGAGGTGTATTGGATTGAAGTGGGTAGATTGGCCTGGGCTGGAGTGGGGTGAATTGGATTTGTGGGTGGGGTGGATTGTGGCAGATTAGAGTAGGGTGAATTGGGAGGGAGTGTGTTGGATTGGGGTGAGCTATGGTAGATTGTATTGGATTGGAGTAGGGCAGATTGTTTTGGATTGGAATGGGTTGTTTGGGATTGTAGTGGGGTAGATTGGAGTAGGGAAGGTTGTTTTGGATTGAAGTGGGGCAGATTGTAGTGGGGCAGATAGAAATAGAGAGGAGTGGGTCATGTTGTTTTAGATTGAAGTGGGGCAGATTGTTTTGGATTGGAATGGGTCAGATTGTTGTAGATGGGAGTTTGGCTGATTGGAGTGGGGCATATTGCTTTGGATTTGAGGGGCCTGATTGGAGTGGGACAGATTGTTTTGGAATGGAATGGGGAAGATTGCAGTGGGGTGGATTGGAGTGGGATAGATTGTTTTGGAATGGAGTGGGACAGAGTGGAGTGGGGCAGATTGTTTTGGATTGGAGTGGGGCAGATTGTATTATGGTGGATTGGAGTAGGGTGGATTGTGTTGGTGTGGGGTAGATTTGATAGAAGTGGGGTGGATTAGAGCTGGGTGAATTGGAATCAATTGGGATGGATTGGATTGGTGTGAGGGGAATTGGATTGGAGTGATGCTCATTGTTTTGGATTGGAGTGGGGCAGATTGGGGAGGGGCAGATTGGAGCGGGACAAGTTGTTTTGGACCAGAGTGGGACAGACTGAAGTGTGGTGGACTGGAGAGGGGCAAATTGTTTTGAATTGAAGTGGGGCAGATAGGAACGGGGCAGATTGGAGTGGGGCAGATTGTTTTGGTTTTAAGTGGAGCAATTAGAATGAGGTGGATTGGAATGGGGCATTTTGTTTTGCATTGGAGTGGGGCATATTTTTGGGGATTGGAGTGGGGCAGATTGTTTTGTATCGGACTGGGACAGATTGTTTTGGAGTGGTACAGAGCCTATGAGCAAAAACGAAAGAAAGCATGAGGGAAAAGTGAGAAAAGACAACTTGGCAATATCAAAGAAAGTTAGCTTTAAATAATATAACTTTACAAATGTGCTTGTCCTGCTGGACACGTTTTGCCAGTCACAAGCCTTCTGTTTGCAGGGCACTAGAAGTTAAATAGAAAAAATAGTATCTCAATCACATCAGGAGCAGCAGACTGGCACTAAGTAAGTTGAATCAAGCAGTGCTTGGTCCCTGCTCCACACAGAGGTATGGAAATTATACAAGGCATATCTTGACGAATCATGAGGCTGTGAAGAAGATTGCCACACAAACCATCAAATGGTGAGTGAAAAGCAGGCTCTAAGGGGGTCATTCTGACCCCGGCGGACGGCGGTCACCGCCCGCCTGGAGGGAACCGCCATTCAGCCGCCCCGCGGTCAAAAGACCACTGGGGCCATTCTAACTTTCCCGCTGGGCCGGCGGGAAAGGGGCCTGCAACACAGAAGCCGGCTCCGAATGGAGCCGGCGGTGTTGCAGGTGTGCGACGGGTGCAGTTGCACCCGTTGCGCTTTTCACTGTCTGCTAGGCAGACAGTGAAAAGCAGGCTGGGGCCCTGTTAGGGGGCCCCTGCACTGCCCATGCCATTGGCATGGGCAGTGCAGGGGCCCCCAGGGGCCCCAGGACCCCCGTTCCCGCCAGCCTGTTCCTGGCTGTAAAAACCGCCAGAAACAGGCTGGCGGGAAGGGGGTCAGAATCCCCATGGCGGCGCTGCCTGCAGCGCCGCCATGGAGGATTCGCCCAACCGGGGGAAATCCGGCGGGAAACCGCCGGACCCGGTTTTCCGACCGCGGCGGTGCTTCAGTCATCCGTGGCCCTGGCGGTCTTCGACCGACAGGGTCAGAATGACCCCCTAAGTCCTTTACTGTACACAATAGTCTTGCAAGCAAAATGCATGTGCTAGCGCATGGGCAGATTGTACAGGATTGAAGTGCAGCAGATTGCAGTAGGGCAGATTGTTTTGGACTGAGGCAGATTGGAGTGGGGCAGATAGTCTTAGATTGGAGTGGGGCACATTGTTTTGGATTGGATTGGGGCATGTTGTTTTGGATTGGAGTGGAGCAGATTGGAGTGGGGCAGATTGTTTTGGATTGGAGTGGGGCAGATTGTTTTGGAGTAGGGCAGATTGTTTTTTATTAGATTGGGGCCAACTGGAGTGGAGCAGATTAGATTTGGTTGGGTCGGAAGGATTGTAGTTGGGTGGATTGTAGTGGGACTGCTTGGAGTAGGGTGGATTGGGGTGCACTGCCCAAATACGTGCTAAAGCATAATTTCAGAGATTACACATAATAAACAATGTCACTTTGCAATATTTCAAACAAGTTAGTTATCATCTTTAGAGAAGATCGCCCACAAGCAAAAACTAAAGAAAACATGAGTGAAAAGTAATAAAAGACAACTTGGCAACATAAAAGAAAGTTAGCTTTGAGAAATAAAACTTTGCAATTTTGTTTCTCCTGCTGGGCCCATTTTTGCCAGGCACAATGCTTCTGTTTGCACGGTACTAGAAGTTAAAAAGAACAAAATAGTACCTCAATCACATTGGGAGCAGCGGACTGGCACTAATTAGGTTGAATCAATCAGTGCTTAGTCCCTGCTCCAAACAGAGGAACAGAAATGATGCCAGGCGTGCCTTGACGAATTACGAGGCTGTAAAGAAGAGTGCCATGAAAACCAACAAATGGTTAGTGACAGTAGGGCTTCAAGCACTTAACTGTACACAACAGAGTCCCTCAAGAGAAACGCATGTGCTAATGTATGGGGGAGATTGTTTGGACTGAAGTGCAGCAGAATGCAGTGGGACAGATTGTTTTGGATTGGGGCAGATTGGAGTGGGGCATATTGTTTTGGATTGGAGTGGGGCAGTTTGGAGTAGGGAACATTGTTTTGGATTGGAGTGGGGCATATTATTTTGGAGTACTGCAGATTGTTTTTCATTAGAGTGGAGCCAAATGGAGTGGGGCAAATTAGATTGGGGTGGGCTGGGAGGATTGGAGTGGGATGGATTAGAGTAGGGCAGATTGGAGTAGGGTGGATTGGGCTGTATTGCATGATTATGTGTTAAAGCATCAATTCAGAGATTACCCTAATAAAGAAACAATGTCACTTTGCAATATTTCTAACAAGTTAATTATCTTTTGAGAAGAGCTCCCCTGAACAAAAATTTAAGAAACATGAGTGGAAAGTAAGTAAAGACGACTTGGCAAAAGAAAAGAAAGTTAGCTTTAAAAAATAACACTTTGCAATTTTGTTTGTCCTGAAGGGCATGTTTTGCCAGCCACAAGCCTTCTGTTTGCAGGGCACTAGAAGTTAAAAAGAGCAAAGTAGCAGTGGACTGGTACTAATTAAGAATCAATCAGTGCTTGGTGCCTGTTCCACACAGGGGAATGGAAATGATGCCAGGCATGCCTTGATGAATTACAAGGCTGAAAAGAAGAGTGCCATGCAAAATTGCAAATGGTGAGCGACAGGCGGGCTCCAAGCCCTTTACTGTATACACCAGAATCTTGCTAACGAGCACATGTGCTAGCGCTTGCAATAGCAGGCTGAACCCTAAAAAGGGTGCTTTCTGGACCAAAATTTGATATTTTTTGCCAAATTTGGTGTGATTCCATCCAGCAATTTGGGCTGTAGTCGTATCTAAAATCTCTGGGAATTACCATGTGAAACACACTTGCCTGCCCCCCTTTTTTCTCTATCCCCACTTGATTGTGATAACACGAAGCTTTCAATGCACAACAAGATCTGCCTTGACACTTATTTTGGAAAATGTCATGAAGATTAGCCAAAGGGCACCAAAGATATAGCCAAGTCAAAAACTAGGTCCTAACTATAACTACCTACAGGCGACCACCAGCAGGTTTTATATATATACATATATATATATATATATATATATATATATATATATATATATATATATATATATATATATATATATATATATATATATATATATATATATATATATATATATATATATATATATATATATATATATATATATATATATATATGTATAACTTCTGGCAGTAATGTATGTATTTTTATGTATGAGATATTTGGAGAGAAAAAGAAACTTGGTTGAAAGCACAGAAATATGAAACAAGTTCTAGATCTCAGAAGCTAAAAATGTGTTCAAAGTATCCTTCTATCCACTTCATACATTAGACCCTGATGACAACACAGAGTAAAAAACACAAACTGATGTGTTGAGTTGAGTTGAAAATGAGCTATCCCTTTAGGCAAATCATGTATCTGAGTATGTACATCCACCTAGTCTCCATTAAATGATGCTTATTAGAAAAGTTTGAATTTCTTTGATTTTGCTGTCAGGTTGGATTATAATTAAAAACAACCACAATGGTGAGCAGCTTCAAAGAGTTTACAGTGAGGTTTCATCCAAATTCCTGCCATGTCATTGTGAATATTTTGAGCTGTGCATATCCCCAAATTTCGCCCTTTAAGAAATTGAGGTGTTGGTTGACTGGGGTGTGAACCTTTTGGTCAAGCAGCAACCACAATCCTTGTCAGGGTAAGGCAACAGCCAACCCTAAATTAACCCATGCTCTGCCGTCTGGTAGCTTGGCACAGAGCAGTCAGGTTTAACTTATAGGGAATGTGTAAAGTATTTGTGCAACACATCACACAGTAATGAAGTGAAACACACCGCATAAAAAGGTCCTGCATCGCCATCAAGTATTCCATTGATGAGGATTTGCAATATGAAGGATTGATGAGGATTGATGAGGATGCGTAACACAGTTGGGGCGATGCATCAGTTCTTAAGAGCTGCAATGCTGCGAGGAGGAATCCGGCATCGTAGTCGAGGCTGCCATTGATGAGGGATGTGAGGGCCTGTGCTGAGGATGTGTCATGAAGCAGCAGTTCTGAGGAGGTAGCAGGCTGTGATGTGCTATCGGTCTTCGCAATGGAGAAGACCCATGCAGCAGCAGCAAGGCAGCAAGGCTTGGGTTACACTCAGGTTTGTGCCACACAGCACAGTAGATGCGTTGGTTCTGCTGGATCTACAGTGACTGGTAGAGCACCTTAAGCCTGCTTCCAAGGCTCCAGGATTGGGGTGGTATCACTTGGCAGGGTAGACTCAGAGATGACAGAGTCCAGGTGCTGGGGTCAAAGTTTTTGGAGCCTGTTATGTCCCTAAGGTTTCTGATCAGGAAGACAGCCAACTTATCCCTGGAATCACTTTGGGGTCCTGGGTTCAACAGATGCAGATCCAGTACTTCTCACACACGCAGGAGGGCAGCAGGTGAGTCCTTCAGAGCAGCAGTCCAGAAAAGTGGCAGTCTTTTCACTAACACGTCAGTCCTTCTTCCTGCCAGAGTATCCACAGGGCCAGAAGTGTACTTAATGTCTGTGGTCCAATATTTATATCCGGTTCTGCCTTTGAAGTGGGGGAAACTTCTAGAGGTCTCCACCCTTCTGAGATGCCAGACATCCACTTCACCTTTGCTCTGGCCCCAGATTGCTGGGGGGGGGTCACAATAGACTAGTGACAGACCCTTTGTGAGAGTTCTCAGGCAGAATCTTTGTGATGTGCAAGTGTGATAGCTCACCCCCCTCGTTAACTCAGAGTGGCCGAACCTGCAAACACCTAACTTTCCTTTGCCTCACTGTCTGAGAATAATACACAAAGACTGCCAGATACACCTAGTCAACTGACCAAGGATCAGCCTGCAGGCACCAAATAGTTAGGACAAGATAATGCTAACTTTTTAAATGTCTCACTTAAAATGCTTGAAGAGGAATTGTTTAGATATAGTATGTGCACATATGATCCAGCCTTCAATTAATGAATAAGACATTCAATTTTCAGCTTATTAAATGTAATAAGGTAACTTCAACATTATCAAATGGGAGAGGTAGGCTTTGCAGTAGTGAAAAACAAATGTGAGAGTTTTTTTACTATCAGGGCATAACTTTTGAAAAACACTGAACCCTGCCTTCTGGGCTGTACAGGGTCTCTCCTACGGGTGACAAATGTATTTAGAAGGAAGGTTCGAGTCTGGCAAAGCTTTTAAGTTTCCAGGTCAAAATAGCAGTTTAAACTGAACACACAAGCTGCAGTGGCCTGACACATGCTTAAAAGCCTATTTAAGTGGGTGGCACAATCAGTGCTGCAAGCCCACAAGTAGCATTTCATTTACAGGTCACTTAAATTGGGTTTTACAAGTAAACTGAATATACCAATTGTGTATAAGCCAATTCTGGCATGTTAGCAGGAGAGAGAACAAACTCCTAAGTCCTAAGGCCAACAAAAACAGAATCAGGAAAAACAGAAGAGTGAAGGCAAATGGTTTGGGAATGACCTTGCAGGAAGGGCCGAGTCCAGCACACCCTTTCTGTAACAATTCTATGCCAATACCCAACGCTTAATTACACAAGGTTCTATGCCAATACCCAACACAGAAATACACAAGGTTAGTCAGGTCTAATTGTCAAGAAAAGCCCTAGAACAACAAGTTAGTCTTCTGAATAACTTCCTGCTCAAGGGTATTTTGCCAGAATCGCATAGCCTAAATATAATGTTGACCTACTGTTTTAAAAAATATGAACCTATGTTATGTTGTTATGTGTATTTGAAAAGCTCTCTTTCATCTGCGAGAGTATCCTGGAACTGAGCAGATATGTGCCTAGCCCTCTCTATGGTAGACTTGTTAATTGAAAAGCAAGGTCTTCAGATCCTTGCGGAATTAAAGAAGAGAGGAGGAGGCTCTGATATGGAGTGGGAGGTCGTTCCACACTTTAGGAGCCATGTAAGAGTGCACTTATCTTTCTAATCTGGTTCTATGTATGTGTATGATGTGTGTGAGTAGGAGTCCTGCAGAGCTTTCTTGATGGTTAGTGGAAGAAGATGCAAATGTATAGATAGGTGGGCCCTGAGTTGTCTAGTGCCTTGAATATGTGTGCGAGGATTGAAATGAATGTTATAAAATCAGCACCCAGTGGAGCAAATTATGTGTGAAAATAATTAGGTTATGATAAATATTTCAGGCCATATATTTGTTATTGATACCCTGGCATACAACTTGCTCTAGTCAATGTGTCTCAAACGCGCTGTTTCGGTACTGTTGCAAATAAGACTTTCTGTTTAAATATACAGGAGAAACTGATAGTCTGCAATTAATTACTGGTGTGAAATATTCTCAGCTACTGCTTCTTTATTTGCAAAGTACTTTTTCTACAGAAAGTTAAATAACATCAAATAATGCTGTGCTGGTGGTTTTGTACATTTGTGTTGACATTCTATCATCACCTGGTTTTCCCAACCACTAACTAAATGTACTGTAGTGAGCAACACTTTTCTATCAGGCTCCTTCTGCTTTCATTTTTTAGAAATTGGTTTAGTTGTCTCACCAGCCTCATTTAATGAAAATAAATTAATAAAATGTGCGTACATGCAGAGAGGGGCTTTGGGTCAGTAATTTTCATACATTTCTATTTTCATCAGTCATTCACACTTTGTCCCTCATTATGAGTTTGGCAGATGGTTAAGGCCGCCCACCAAACTCGTACCACCATCTGACCGTCAGTGCCGCCAGAACACCGCCTGCCCTATTACAGCATTTCCGCCCACCAGCTCAGCGGGAAACAGGGCCTTAACATTGACGCTGGCTCGTAATCAAGCCAGCGGCAATATGGCGGTGTGGTGGGTGCAGCAACCCAACCACCCAGTTCAGATCCCCCAACGACCCAGATTTAATTTCAGCCACCCAGTTAAGAGGTTGGGAAACTACTTTGTTTACAATGGTGGATGCACAGCCAGATCCGATGTTAGAAGCACTATCTCAGTCGCTGGTCAAGGATATCTGATTAAAAGCCTGCTGAGGTTTTCCTGCTGGGGACCAATGTTCCTCACATATCTGGACAACTCCAAGAGCATCAGGGGCACTGATTTTCATTTTTCACAAAAAAATATTATTTTGGGCATTGGTATTTGGTAAATTAAAAAATTCCAGCCGGAATGACATGCCACAGTTTTACATCAAACCATCAGTCATTGTGTTGCTTCAGCAAAAGTGTTCTGATTCTGATTTTGTTAGTTGTAGCAGAGTTGGTTAAAAATTCCCTATCTAAGAGGTGGGGACATTTACATTTGGTAAGCAAGTCACTGCTAGAAAGGCAGAGGCGATGCAGCCACAGCAAGAACAATCTCTTGGTTCATTGGCCCCAAAACTTTAATTTAGGGTCTTAGTCTGGCCTTTTAGACATAAAACAGGCCTCTGTAACTTCGGATATGTTGTTAGGTATACTGATAGAGGGACAGTTCCACAATGTTTACTTAGCTGCCATTTGGTTCATTCAAGCATTTGAAGGTCCTTCCACAAAACTAGGGGTACTTCTGTGATAGCTGTCACAAATGAACGTTGTTACTAACCCATAGAAAGGTCAAAGGGTGTTATATAAAAGCACCCTTTTCAATTAAATGGAAGGGGATAAATAGAATTGTAGCAAGTGTCCTTTTGTGATGTATAGTTCTGATATCTGATGAAGACATTACCTATGTAAATACGATTCTGTTATGTATTTTTCCAAGGTAAATAAAAGCTTCTGTAAACAATAATGTATGTCAAAGCTTGGAACAGTACACTGAGCATTAGTTCAGTGTAAGACCCAATAGTATTCTTCATAAATCCTGTATGGCTGCACTGTTGATAAAAAAGGGAACGCACGTTGTTTTAGAAAAATGTAGACATTTAGGGCCACATTTATTCTTTTTGATGCAAAACTGCGCAAATACAGTTTTGTGTCAAAAAGTATAGCACCGGCTTGCACCATTCCAGAACACCAGCCGGGTGCCAATTGTATGGAATGGCGCAATCCGGTGCGAAGGGTGGGCTAACGCTAACATCGTGGAAAATGATGTTAGGCGGGTGGGGGTATGTGAGAAGGGGGTTTTGCACCAAAAAAATTACGTTAGGCTGGTTAGAGCCAAAAAAAGATGACTCTAGCCAGCCTAGTGTCATTTCTTGATGCAAAACCATCCATACCACATGACTCCTGTCTTATAAAAGACAGGAGTAATGCCCACCACCCAAACGGCAAGCACAAGGGACAAGGGTCCCCTGGGCATGGCCATTGCACCCAGTGCCATGTATAGGGGCCCATTTCAGGGCCCCCAATGGCACTTAAAAAAAATATATAAAATACTCACCTCTACTTACCTATACTTACCTGGGATGGGGTCCTCCATCCCCTGGTCTCCCTCTGGTGTTGGTGGGCGTGTTCCCTTGGGCTTGGGGAGGGCACCTGTGGGCTCTTTCCATGGTGTTTGACCATGGAAATGGGTCAACAGGTCCCCTAATGCCTGCCCAGACCCAGGCATTAAGTAATGGCCCTAAGCCCACCTCCCTCTCGTGCACCATATTTGCACGGGAGGATATATAAAGCGCTAGGGCCTTACAGTCATTTTTTTAGGTTCTCTCATCCAAAAAATGACTTTAACTCCAATATTTTGGCGCTAGATTTGTATATAAATATGGAGTTAAGTTTGCTCTGAATTAGCGTTAAAAACAAATGATGCAAAGGAAGTATAAATCTGGGCCTTATAGCACAAAATTGCACAAGGTGATACTGAAATAAATATGAAGTATATGTATTTTCTCTACATGTTTGGTTGGATGTTGGTTCTTTAGTCACATAATATACAAACAAATAATTGTAGGGAATTTGTTCATCAGCCATCTGACAACTAAGAAGTTTGCTATTCAAAGTTTATTGCATTTAGAGTATCATACCGCTGTTCATTGGCACAAGTTTGTCCACAACCACAATTGCCCATACTTTCTCAAAAGCAGATAAGCAAAGAGCATTTTTCCACCGTTGAAGAAGATGAAGAAACCCCTTTAATGGGATTGTGAATACTGTATTGGTCCATGCCCAAGGTTACCCTAACCCTCATTTGTCCCCTTTGGGAGCACATTTTTATTCCAAAATTTTGCCTCATCATGCCCTGCTGTTTATTTCACCTGAGGCCATGGAGTGAGACCAACACCACTGTATCGTGTTATTAAGTTCCTGAAGGATCCCTGCTGCGCTGCATGCAGTGCTGGGGGACTTCTAGCCCAACAATGCCCTGCTGTTTGGTTCACCGGAAGCCAAAGAGGAGAACCCAACACCACAGCGCTATAAAGTGCCTGAAGGTCCCCCACTGAATGGGACACTATGCTGGGAGACTGCTAGCCCCACAACTCCCTGCAGTTTGTTTCACCTAAGGCCAAGGAGGAGGGGCAAACACCATCACGCTATAAAGCATAGGAAGGATCCCTGCTGGGTGGGTCGCTATACTGGGGGACTACAAGCCCTTAAACACCATGCTGTTTGTTTCACTTGAGCCCAAGAAGGAGGGATCAACACTATCATGCTATAAAGTGCCTGAAGTATTTTTACTGTGTGGGATGCATGTGGGATGTGCTGGAGCAAAGTCCTGGCCAAGGACTGGCCCATCTTTGCGTGTCATTGCCTGAAGGAGGTTGGGGTGAGTTCCCTATCATAGTTTTCTGACTAAAGCTCTAAAGAGGTATTGTTTTCTCCAGCTGCTGTTACTATGGGGAAGCATAAGATGGTAGGGTAAAAACACTGGAGGGTTGTGTTAGAAATGGGGTTGGTGGTTAACTGGTGATTGTAGCATTATTCCTTTAACTTCCAATAAGTGTGCCATATATTTTGCTGTATTAATGAGTTCATAAAATGCCCTCTCCAAAACTTACAGCCACTTACATCACATAGGTCTGGATTTAAAAATGCTGGCATGTAAAGCTAACAGACTATTCAATTTAGTCATATGTTGTTAGAAATGTGGTTTCTGGTTGGCAGAGATATGCACCCTGTCCAAGCAGCAATCACAATCCTAGTCAGGGTAAATGTCAGGCAAACCATAAATTAAACTGTGCGCATCCTCTTGTATCGTGGCACAGAGCAGTCAGGCTTAACTAAAGGCAGTGTATAAAGTATGTGTGCAACACTTCAAACAGTAAAACTGTGAAACCACCACATAAAAAGATTCCATACTGGGTTAGAAAAACATAATTTAATCAAAAAAGAAGACCAAAATGACAAAAATCCAACAAGTAGATCTTGAATTATGATTTTTTAAAGAATAAACTGTGAAATGGAGCTTAAAAGCAAGAACTGTCAACTGGGGATATCTGGTCATGCTGGACCGGGACAAAGTCAAAAGTTAAGGCCACAACGATGGAGCATGGGCAGGCTACGTGAACCCAGTTAGGTCTGATGATCCAAAGTACCTCAAATCCTGGGTGTGGAGTGTTGTGTGGATCCAATGCGCAGTTACATTGCACTGCCGAGTTGATGTGTTGGTTCCAAGATGCTGCAAGGCTGCGGTGCAAGATCCTGTTGAGTCATAGTCAAGGATCCCGTTGATGAGTTGGTTCCAAGATGCTGCAAGCCTGCGGTGCAAGATCCTGTTGATTCATAGTCAAGGATCGCGTTGATGGGGCTACAAAGGTCAGTGTCAGAGATGCATTACGCAGCTGAGGTGATGCATCAGTTCAGATGCATGCAGAGGCTGCAGTGTGGATCTGTACTATTGTTGTCAAGGCTGTAGTCAATAAGGGATGCTAGATCTTCTCTAGGAAAGTGCCTCATGGTGTTAGTTCCAAAGGCAATACATCATACCCAAGATGCTGGATTCTACGGCGATATAAGTCTTTTATGATGGGTCAAATCAATGCAGAACTCAATGCAGCAGTGACTGTCAGTGCTGCTCAAGAATGGGCCACTCTGCCGAGGGGATGTGTTGGTTCTGCTCGGGGTGAGTCTGTTGTATTGTTTCTGACCCATGCAGTAGTGGCAATGCACAAGTTTTGATCCATGCAGCGATTAATTGGCTCTGCAATCACAGAAGATGATGCTTCTGTTCCTCTGGAGTAAACACCTTAGGCCCACTTCCAAGGGTCCAGGACAGAAATGCCACCACTCAGCAGGGCAGATTCACTGATGGCAAAGTCCAGGTGCAAAATCAGGGTGATTTGAAGTCTTTTATGTCCTGAGACTTCAGATCAGGAGGCCAGCCAGCTAGACCTTGGAGTCACCCTGGGTTTAAGAGATTCAGGTCCAGTCCTTCTTACCCCGGCAGGGGCTGGACAGCAAGGCAGGAGTCCAGCAAAGCAGCAGTCCGGCAGACAGACAATCCTTCAGCAGCACAGCAGTCCTTCCTGGCAGAGTCTTCATAGGTCCAGAAGTATACTGAGTTGGTGGTGTTCGAAGTCTAGTCCTTATACCCACTTAGGCCTTTGAAGTTGGGGGGACTTCAAAGGCGGGCCTTTGAGGTTCACAGAGGTCTTGCCCTTTCTGCCCTGGCTCCAAACTCAACACAGGGGGTTAGGCAGCCTTTTGTGGGTGGGTAGGACACAGCCTATTCAGGATTTAAGTGAGGCTGTGCCCAGCTCCTCCCTCCCTTTCTCCAAGGGAGGAAGGAGCTCCCCCTGTGCGTGGTTGTCTAGAAGGAATATGCAGATCTCAACTGTTACCCACCGCAGACAAGTGATCAGAGACAGGCAGCAGACACCATATGGCTAAAGTCAGAAAATGCAAAATTTCTAAAAGTGACTTTTTCAGAATTGCAATTTAAAATCCCATTTCACCATGAGTTGTTATTTTAAATTGTCATTCCACAGACAGCAAACTTGAAAACCTTATCTCTTCCAGACTCCAAATTACACTTATAAGATGTAATGAGGTAATCCCAATGTTATCCTATGGGAGAGATAGACTTTGTTGTAATGAAATATGACTTTGGGAGTTTTTTACTACCAGGACATGTAAAACGTAAAATTACATGCCTTGCCTTTAAAATACATTGTACCCTGCCCTTTGGGTTGTCCAAGGCCTATCATAGGAGTGACACATGTATGAAAAAGGAAGGTTTGTTCTGGCTTTAGGGTTATTTTGCTAGGTCAACATGGCTGTGTGAAACTGCACACACACGCTCTGCCATGGCAGGGCTGAGGCATCGTTAAATGGATACTTGAGTGGCTGGCACACTTGGTGCTGCAAGCTCACAAGTACCATTTAATTTACAGGCCCGGGCACATGTGATTTAAATATGTCAATTGGGGCTAAGCTAATATTACCATGTTTTAGGTGAGAGAGGACAAGCACTTTAGCACTGGTTAATAGTGGTAAAGTGCACAGAGTCCTAACGTCAGCAAAATCGAGGTCAGAAAAGTGGAAGAGGTATGAAAGAATCTGAGAGGAAGTCCACTCTAAGTCCGCCAGGTCTAACTGTTTTTTTTAAAGAGAAGTGGGGATTATTGAGAAAAAGATCCATCTGGTGGAAAGATACCTCTGTCGCATGAGTGATGCGTCAATTACTCCATTGTCTCTGGGGGGCCTTCCTCTGTGCTGACGGCTGCTTAAGACTGTGTCCTTGGGAGGAATTCATTGAGTCGACCATGTGCCTTGCACAGAAGGCTACTGACATATCCCTAATTTTACCTTCCCCAACTGATAGGTACCTCACAATCAAATGGAAAAGATGTGGTCAGGAGTGCAAAGAAGTGGGGAGAAGGTGGATACACCTTTAGATTCATTAGATTCTGACTCCTAGATGGCAAGTGCTAATAATGCCACTATCAACCTAATTTGTGATAGGTTTTACTGCATTTTGGAAAGCTCTCTCTTCTGTTTATTTGATTACTTGGAATCAATTGAGAAGTCCTTGTTGCCCTTGGGGCTGATTATATCAGGAATATCAACTAACCTGCCAGTAAAACAAGTAGCTACAGTGTCAACCCTGACTCAATCAAGGCAACGAGCTCCCAAGCAAAAGGCATGGTGGACTACTCCTACCTTTGAAATAACTTTGGCATGCAGCCATAGGCAGATCAACCGTTCGTGAGGAGATAACATGGGTGATTCAGGGGCTGCAAGACACTTGTCACGAACAATTGAGGCCCAAAGCCTCCTCGGTTTGCCGTCTCCTCCCAGCTGCTTGTCCTCACATGATGTTGTTAGCCAATGTTCCTCACTTTAGAGATCAGATAGTGGAAAACCCAGAACAATTAGCTAACAAAGTGACAAATTGACTACACATGAATATCAAGCCAAAAGGTTGTCTGTTTAAAGAGATATTATCTGCCAGTGGAGAAGGCTATACGGGCAACCAAGAAAAAGATTTCATTAGTTATTGTAACTGTTAGACAGTCTTACTGCTATAGATGATTTGATGCTGTTGTGTAGCCATTTTAGTTATAGCTCCATGCACGTTAGTTGAACACACTAGGCCGCTGTGCACTTTGACCTAGATATATTTTATTCGGCTTCGCATTGTTATTTTTACAGTATCCAGTTTTACGGTCTTGTTTAATTTTCATCTATCTAACTGTTTTTGCTTAGCCCAGCACTGTGCTCTCAATCAAGACATTCTTGATCACTTCGTGCTTCAGTCAAGGCTACAGTTTGGTACATTGTTGGTGAACGTGGTAGATGTTTAGTCTCCACCATTCGTAGAAAATACACATCCTTATGTAGGGACATTTTCTTAGAACATGTGGGGCCAGATGTAGAAAGATTCCAAATTGCGATTTGCAATTTGCGAGTCCCTGCGACTCGCAAATTGCAAGTCGCAATTTGGAATGCAGAAAGGTGTCTCAGACACCTTCTGCAACTCGCTATGGGGTCGCAAAGACCCACCTCATAAATATTTATGAGGTGGGTCGCAGTTTGCGACCCCATAGCGAGTCTAGGCACTCACGGGGATGGTGGCCTGCTGGAGACAGCAGACCACCATCTCCGTGACTGCTTTTAAATAAGGCAGTTTTTTTTCTTCTCTTTGCAGCCCGTTTTCCTTAAAGGAAAACGAGCTGCAAATAGAAAAAAATACCGAAACCTTTTGTTTCGGGTTTTTTCAGAGTAGACAGTGGTCCATAGGACCACTGCCTGCTCTGAAAAAATAATTTTGTGAGCATTCACAAAGGGGAAGGGGTCCCGTGGGGACCCCTTCCCCTTTGTGAATGAGTTACCATCCACTTCAAGTGGATGGTAACTGCGAGTTGATTTGCGACCGCTTTCGCGGTCACAAATCAACTTAAATCTCGGTGCGAGTCGCAAATAGGAAGGGAACACCCCTTCCTATTTGCGAGTCGGAAACACATTTTGCGAGTCGGTTCCGACTCGCAAAATGTGTTTCTGCATCGCTTGAGGGCTTTTGCACCTCGCAAACGGTGTTTTTCGCCGTTTGCGAGGTGCAAAAGCCTACCTACATCTGGCCCCAGATGTGTTATTTTAAAAACACTTCTTAGTCCCATTACACGTTAAGAGGGAGATTCCAACCAGGGAACCACAACTGTATGCTGATTGCTGAATGCCTCGCTGCAGATGCTAACACAGACTACAGGCCTTTGCTCAGATATGAAGGTTGATGTTCTCCCAGGGGAACCTGAAAGGCAGAATTAGAGCTTAACATGCTGTGCTCAGATTATGACTTAGATAGGAAATAGTCCATAACTCCTAGTGGCAATATGATAGCATTATTCTTATGCTTCACTCTCCTCATCACCATTTTAATATTGTCATGTTGTGTCGTCCTGGTTATTGCAGCTCACGCTTTGCTATTTAAAATGCAGTTGTTTTATTAAACCAGTCATTAAAACTCATACTGCTTCTTATTGTCATTTATATATGAGACTGAATTGTGAATGAGATAACCGGATGCGACCTTAGTGACCACGACTTCCCTGAGAAGCCTAATATGTCATGCGCTCGGCTGCCCAATCATCCCTATCTTCTGGTAGAGATGAGGCACTGCTAATTAGCCGGAGCAAAACCCGTATTTAGAGCGTCAGGTGTCACCCACAGTGGGTCAGACTCAGTCTCCCACACTGTGGACGACCTTGCTGCTCAAAATCCAGTAGTCTCATGAGAATAATGAGAGCCTACGTGACATGGCTCCGCCAACGTTTGGTCAGGCTCTAATTTTTGGGTCCTCCGGAGTATCTCTGTCTCATTATATATAATGACACCTCAATGCCGTATGCGGAGATGTCCGTGGTGCTGAGGATTTCCACCACAGCTGTGTAGGTAATCCTACTACAACTGGTGGTTGTTCAAGCTTGAACTTTAAAAGGAAACCCCATTTTGGTGTGCCTTCTCTGAACTCATAGTGTTACTGTCATGGCGAATCCCCAACAGGTAGAAATAGCTGTTAATATGAGACAACCTCTAACAGCACACTTACTACCAAATGGCCTAACTGCCCAGGGAGGTCCAGTCACATTCGTGGTGAATGCCCATGCAGCATATAGAACAGAACTTTTTTACTCTTGGGTCACATTTCCAGCAGTTGATGGGTACACAAATACATTTCACCAATATACACCTGCGAATGCGCCTGGACAATACAGAGCATACGCATATTTAGAGATACCTCTATCTTATCAAGAACATAATAATTAGCTTGATGGCGCCCGACCCCACACAATATTACCAGTGAGGTTAGGTCCACTAAGTAATGACGGTCCTACCTCGCCTTTATTGGCCACCTATACACCACATCCTGCGGTTGCAAATTTAGCAGTAGCTGAGGTTTGTCGCTTATATATTGAATCAATAGCAATATATATACAATTAGTACAATTTGTGATGCAAACACTAAATACAAACCCAGCATGTGCTGCTCCAGCACATCCACATGCAGTAACGCCAGGTATAAATCCTGCAACTATACATTCGATTATGGGTAAAGTACTCGCCAAACAAGAGGAAACTCCGTTTTGGTTTGCACAGAAAATTAATACGCTGGAGGCAGTGTTTCCCCATACGGGACCTCAGGATAAACATAGAATATTAACAATGTGCTTGCCCTTTGGGATGGTCCCCTCAGTAGAAAACTGTAATACTTGGTGCTCTACACAACCGCACACGGTACACCGACACTTGCCAATTTACCGGAAGTGTTAAAACAAATTCAAGATGAATATGGGACTGCCCTGGCCCTAGATTTGGGGATACAATTGATGGGCAATTTTGCCACAGTATCCTCATTCATTTTAAATAACCTTAAAGGGGAAGCAGTCGCACTTGCAGTGCGCATGCAGCTTACAGACGTTCCACAGCAGGATCAAGAATCAGAGCTGCCTAAAATAATAGCAGAGACCTATTCAAGTATTGGTCGAGATAGCTTAGAGGCCAGACCACAAAAACTTACATTTCTGGGTAAATCAAACACAGATACCCCCAAGCAAGCACCTGAGGGTAATAAGAAATGCTGGGATAAAAAGCAACAAACTCCTAAGAAAGAGAGGGGAGAATCTCCGCGTATGGAGACCCCACAAAATAGGTATAATCTCAGAAATAGAGATAATATAAAAACGCTTGAGAGATATCAATATACTGATACACGCCAATCTTGTTCCTTTCAGGACTCATCGGAAAAAAGAAATGAGAGAAGTGGGCAATCAGAGTGAAGAACAGCGTACGTGAAACCGAGACAGGAATCACAACGCTCTTCGGAGATTTCTGTTAAAAAGGAAGAGAAACCCGCCCAACAAAAACAACAATTTAAAAAGAAAAAAGTGGCAGCAGTCGCAGTCCAACATGCCACACAGGAAAGGGTCATCTTGAAGAACAAGAACTGTGCTCTAGCCTTGCTACACAGCGCAGCAGAGGTCACAATAGTTCGCTGGAATCTTCTAGAGCATCTGGAGCTGAAAGCAACTGATGACTTTATACAAGTCGAAACTGCGGACATGCGTGTCTCCACGCCTGATAGGGTGCACAAAGTAACGTTACAGTTTTGAAGGAGACATTGAACGCAAAATAGACGGAATCTTTTGGGATCGCATAGTAAAAGTATATGATGTCTTGTTGGCCGAACAAGATTGGCCGTCTGACTTTTTCTGTACCTGCTCATATAGAGTAGATGTGATTAAGCCTTCTTTCTCGCCCCTTGTTCCAGAGGAACTCGCTGAATCCTATTCCATTGAATTGGCTTTGGCACAAGCACCTGCATTATACAGAAATCACGTGGGATGGGATAAAGAATCCCCCTACCATGTAATCTCAAACCTCAGCCACAACCGCAGTCTCCTATAAAACATGAAGCAAAAGCACCAGTGAGAGAAATACTCCCGCAATTAAAGTACCAGGGTGTGATTGAACCCTGTGTGTCGCCAATGAATAACCCATTATTCCCCGTAGCTAAACCAGACCATTCATACAGAATAGACTTAGACTACAGACACGTACCTATGCTATCCAAAATTTGCATAGCACAGTACTAATGAGCAACATAGTACTTAAAAAATACAAAACAACACTAGACATTTCCAATGGGTTTTTCTGCCAGAATATAGCGCCTGTGAGTAGAGACTTAACACGTTTCAGCGCACTAGGCTCCCAGAATAAATTCTGTTGTTTACCTCAGGGGTATAAGAACAGCCCAGGACTGTTCGCGGCTCGTGTCACTGCTATTTTGCTTGAGATCGACCCTGAATCATTGTCCTATGTAGATGATATATATCTCATGGATGATGAACTACTACAACATTTAAGACAGGTAGCCCTCATTTTTGTAGGGTTTGCCGAATTTAACTTCAAAAAAACAAAAATAGCCTTCCTCAGCGTCCTGTTCCTAGGATATGAGCTGCCAAGAGAAGGGAAGAGCCTAGTGCCACAATTCTTAGAAAAGTGAGCACAGTTACAACCACCGAATACGATTAAAAATCTCCAATAATTATTGGGTTTCTTAAATTTTGGCAGAACCTACATTCCAGATTATGCTACACGCATAAAACCTTTATGTGACTTAATACGTCCCGATTTTTCAAGTAAATTCTGAACAATTGAACATACACGCATTCTTCGAGAGTTGCAGACAGACATGCTTGCAGCACAACATTTACACACAAAGGACAAAAAAACACATTTGGTCATCAGAGTAATAGCTGGGGCCATCGGCTTCACCTATGTGACGTTTAATGAAGGTGAGACAGTCCTGATAGCATATAAATCGCATTTGTACTCAGCAGCAGAACAACGCTTTGCTCCCACAGAAACAATTCTCACTGCTGTACAGATGGCTGTCATTAAAGAAAGACCTCTTGCCCAAGGTAAACACATTATTGTTGTTTCTCCAATCCCAGCCCTAGAGGCTGTTACAAAAGCTAGCGTTCCAAACGCAAAAGCATTACATCCACGTTGGATACAATGGGCTACGTCTCTGACAGCCACTGATGTAGACTACATTTTTGACCCAAAGCTACAAACTCAGGAATTTCTACAATATGAAATAGAATATCCAGTTCCAGCAAATACTTTGCCTGTTGATCAGTATCATAGAGTCATGTACACCGATGGCTCTGCACAACCTGCAATTGGAACTAAACATCAATTTTCTGCTGCTTGCGCAGTCGTAAGTGGCTATATGGAGGGCGAGAAATGTTGTCCTCTACATACCTTTACACAGACACTAGGGGATTGTACAGCATAATTGGCTCAGCTAAAAGCTCTGCTGATGACACTGGAACACACAGACCCTGCACAGCCTACGCTGATTGTTTGTGATTCATATTACTGTGTCTAGTCCTTTAATGACTATCTGCATTATTGGCGCCAGAGTGGGTTCAGAGATTCCAAAGGCAACACCTTTAAACACAGACTACTGTGGGGGAAAGTAGCTGACCTGAAAGAGACGAACCGAATGTCCATGTTGTACACACACTTGGACACCAGCGCATTGGGATACACATTGCTGGAAATACACTGGCTGATGAAGCCGCAAAGTCAGCAGTGGCTGTGGCCGCTGTAGCTGCAGTGACTCGTTTGAGTTCAAAACCGGACGCAGACATCTGGGCTGCCGTGACAGCTACGGCTGATGGTACGCCCTATCCTAAAGGATTTCCTAATAAATATCACTATCGTATGGGAGGTATGCTAAACACAGAGGTTAAGATACTAGGTGTACAAGATATCCCCAACAAAGACATAAGATCACAATTGATTAAAGCAGCGCATGAGGGGGTGTCATCTGCCCATGCTGGTGTGGCGGCTACAATTTCGATCTTGCAGGCCCACTATTGTTGGCCAGGTCTCTGCAAAAAGACTAAGCAGTATGTCCTTTGTTGTGACATCTGTCAACAAATCAAAGTTTCCACTGCCAAGAGCCCGCTGCAGAAACACCTCTCTTTTTTTCAAACAAATTATTACAATGTGTGTACTTGGACCACTGTGGTCCATTAGCACCTGATAGTGCATACAAATATATCTTAGTCGCTGTTGATTCATGCTCCAGATTTGTATGGGTGTGGCCACAACGCTCGCCTGACGCTAGGCCTGTTATTAAAGATTTGCAAATCTTTATCGGTACATATGCAGTTGTGGCTTTCCATTCGGACCAGGGCCCTGATTTCGCCTCAAGGGCATTCAGGGATGCCATGGCTTCATTGGGGGTCCAACTCCAGTACTCGTCTCCATTTCATCCTGAGGGAAACAGTGTTGTGGAGTGATTAAACCGTAATTTAAAGCAATCCTTAACAGCCAGAGTCTTAGGTACGGGTCATAGTTGGCTTAATCACCTGTATGGAGTCCAGAGAGCACTAAATAACCTGCCTAGAAGGTCCCTGGGGAGGTCGCACTTCATATGAGTGCCTGTTCGGAACTCAAATGTATGTTCTGGATCTTGATGGTCCTGGCGTAGAGGCAGCAGAAACACTTTTTGACATAAATGAACTTGTCACTGTATTACAGGAATTGCAACAGTTCCGTGATGATAATTCTTCCAAAAGTGCTGCCTCCACGGGAATTAAGGATGTGCCTGTAACATCTACCGGCTGGATTCCCAGAGTTGGGGATCTTGTATGTGGAAAAAGTAGCAGTGAAAAAGGAATTTGGCCGTTCTTTTCAAGCACCAGTCCTTGTACTAGGGATACACAGTACCAGAACTGTCATTCTACCACCGTTGGCAGGTGCCAAAGAAAATCGTTTTGTCTCTATTGACAATGTCAAACTACACCATGTGGCTGATCCTGCACCGCCGACCAAGAGGAACATCCAGTAGTTCCTGAATCCCTCTCACTACTGGCGAAGAAGTTCCTCTACAAGTTGTTTACACCAACACCGACACCTCTCTGAGGATGGGGAGGGTGGAAGATGATCTTGCATTAGTTCCACTAACGTCAACTAATTTAGAAACATTTGACCAAGTCAACTCGACTTCAAGTCAAGCGAATGGTGCTGTCTATAGTGTGCCACCGCAGGAAACACCAACTCCACCAATGACAACGGCTCCGCCATTTACACGAACTGCCTCTAGTTATTTTGCTGACTTCAACGATGATTACTCAAACTCATTCGCCTTTTCCACAGCTGATTTGCCAAGTACACGTAAGCTAACAAACTGACTTAAAGAAACATATTTTATTTTTCCATGGAATTAACTATGGCTCTCTTTGACTGTCCTAGCCTTTCTACTTTAATTGGTTTTGTCATTACCTTTTTCTTGTTAATACATGGTCATTTTTTACATGAAAGATTGACAGTTGAACTGGTGGAAGAGGTTTTGAAACCACATTTTTCTTCACATAAAGTCCGAAGAGACTTGTCCTTTGTGAACATTTCCGCAGTGCCAATTCCTGATGGGATTGTTTGGGACAAAGTAATGTTTGATATATATGGTCACACAGAAGTTATTCAAATACCGTATGTGTTCAAATTATCAATGAATGATATAGTGATACCAGGCATTGTTTCTGATGATTGGGATGTGAAAACAGTCGATTCTATGATGACTGAATTGCAATATTATACTGTCTTTGAGAACAAAGATGTTTGACAATTTAAAGAAAATTATGGTGATATGTTTTGCTATAATTACTAGGGGCACCATTTCATACATAGAGCGAGCAGTCCCAAAACTGTATTTAATTACACGCAATGGGAACATTGCCCAACTCCACCACAAGAGAGTTCCAAAACATATTCTGAAAAGTTTGCATATTTTTCTGGGCACAATCACAAGAATGCTGAGTCATATTATTTTAAGGTACCACTTACTAAGGATATACACATGTTATTGACCAATTCGAAATTTATATATTCAGAATCCTTTGTTTCCCGGTTATCGATAGAAGGCTATGAATATTGGTCTAAATCAATTGATCTGAAAAGTGTCTGGGGAACAAAAAAATGGCAAATTAAGGGAAAAGAAACATTGTTTAGAGCATGCCTCATTCCTGTACAAATGATCTTTTTAAATGAAACAGTGCAACAAATGACTTGTTTAGGCTTAGCAACAATCAGGGAATTAAACATGGCCAGTAAAACTGCCCCCGCACAATTTTACAAATTGCAAAAATATGTGAATGCAACTGAAGATGAGCTCGATGAGTGGGTCCAGAATTGTGTGTTTAATGCTTCACGGACACCTCCTGGCGTGTGGTTATTCTGGCCAATAGATACCAATGTGCGTTTTAGGACTCCTCGAGGGATTTTAGGATGAGTAGGCCAGACCCTCGCTATAAATCACCAGAGCATGTAGACATAATTACAACATATAGTGTGGGAAAAATATGCCAGCAGTGGCTAAAATCATCCTCAATAGACGCAGTTAGAGGCCACCTCAGTCTCCTGTCTAACTCCACTGACTTACAAGATTTCTTGTCAGGCCCCAGAACACCACGTCGGAAGTGTTTCTTTTATGCAGTATACAATGAAATTTGGAAACTTTCCCAACAAGATGCTGCTGCCTGGTTAAGGCACATAGATCAGGAAAATCTAAAAAAGCCAGTAGCCGTTGTAGATAATGGGATTAACACCTTGTGTGACCGGATATACACCATAAACAACATTGTCTCTTCTGCTATAGACATTATACAATCAGATATGTCTTCTTTATACCATGCACAGAGTCAGATCAGGTCCATTATGCAGTTGGGTTGGACGCTTCAAACATTGAAGGCGGGTCCCGTTCCATGGCAGCACGTCAGTGCAAGGGAGATATTTGCTTCCTTTAATTTAACACGATAACAACTAATGGCTAAGAAGGAAGCTTAACATAGAGAAATTAGAAAAGTTGCCTTTTACTGTGGCCGAAATATCATCGGCTGAGTGGTTAATACATGGTGTTATTAATATGCCTATTTCCACACTACAATTCACCTCGTTTAAAACACATTCGGGTAGGCAGATATGAAAAGCTGGGAGATAGTTACATCCATGAGGTGTGGGAGTTTCCCTTCTTGTACAAATGCTTCAGTGGCATGAAAGAGGTCTTTCTTAGCAGTATTGAATGCGAGACTTCAGTCAGCCATTCGATGATTTGTAAACAGCCGTCCTTGCATGGGGCGTGTAATGCCTTGGCTGCAAACTTGGCTTGTTATCTTAAGGGAGTCCCAGTCCCTTTGATTAGACCCAGGTTCCAGGTGCTTTCAAACAGCAGCTACGTCCTTCTCAATAGTGAAGGCTGTTGTGGCATGCGGGCTGGAATAGTTTACGTTGTTTCGGTCTCTAAGGTCGTTACATGCTGCGGGAACGTACTGTTTCCCCCCACTAAATTTAAGGAGGTAGCTGATATTTGGCCTTACATTGCTACTTCAAATGTGAATTTTGACAAGTTGAATAGACTCAAGGCTTTACTGTTTCAAAAGCATGTGGCCCTTACATCTGCGCACGAGGCCTACGCACTTCAAGTGGCAAGGTCATCAGCAGAAATACAGTCCCTGTTAAATACGAACTTTCCAAGACACTTTGGTGAACTCGTGGGATGAATATTTAATGCGTCCAGCACGACTGATATCGCACATTTTTCAAAGCTGTTGGTTCTGGTTTCGTTCATGCCTTCTCCTCCATATTTGGTTTGATACCTTCAGCTATCCACTCAATTTTCGGTACTATTTTTTGGGGATTTCCGATAGCTTTGTCTTTATTAGATGGCATCCTGCTGTTGCTGTTGTTTATGCACAATGGCTGTCCCGCTGCAATGAGGAGAAATGACGGCGCTCCCATCAGCGCAGCTGTGTCGTGAGCATATGATGCAGCATTTTGGAGCAACACTCCTGGAGCAATTGGAGTGTGACTGGTCTTTGTCATTCAGACCGGTTCTGTAGTGTGTGCAGCCCCTGTTTCGGTGCCTCTGGTGCTCTTTCGAACATGCACTGGAAGTTTGTCTTTCACAGCAGCGCACCCAGTAATAGATGCTGAGCTGTTGATATTCTCGTTGAGGGTTCATTACCAGACATGCGCACTGAGGTTGCGTTTGCTACGTGAAGCTAATTATGAGTTACCCTTCCTGGAGGAAGTTGCCGACAACTCACCAATGGGCACTCCACAGGATGCCGCCTTGGTTAACACTGGGGCTATGAACACACTTGCTCATTGATCATTTTTGGCGCAAACCTTCTGGTTCTGACACCTGCCGAAGTGGGAGATCTCCTGTTGTCCATGGCTCGTACTTAGTTTGGAACTTTTCTAAATTGACATGTCTTTTGAATTCGGTTATAAGTCACATGCTCATGTTTTAAATTGCCACGTAGTATGCTTGTGTATCCTTTTAACTTGTCACAATTGACCTGGTTTTTATACATATCTTAGGTTGAGCTTTTTAGTAATGAAATGTTAGTTTTGGCTTTCAACCACTTTCAACCGACAAGAGGAGGGTGTTGTGTAGCCATTTTAGTTATAGCTCCATGCCCGTTAGTTTAACACACTAGGCCGCTGTGCACTTTGATCTAGATATATTTTATTCAGCTTTGCTTTGTTATTTTTACAATAACCAGTTTTAGGGTCTTGTTTTATTTTCATCTATCTAACTTTTTTTGCTTTGCCCAGCACTGTGTTCTCAAACAAGACATTCTTGATCACTTTGTGCTTCAGTCAAGGCTACAGTTTGGTACATTGCTGGTGAACGTGGTAGAAGTTTAGTCTCCAACATTTGTAGAAAATACACATCCTTACGTAGGGGCATTTTCTTAGAACATCAGCTGTGTTATTAAAAAAACACTTCTTAGTCCCATTACACGTTAAGAGGGAGATTCCAGCCAGGGAACCACAACTGTATGCTGATTGCTGAATGCTTCGCTGCAGATGCTAACGCAGACTACAGGCCTTTGCTCAGCTACGAGGGTTGATGTCCACCCGGGGGAACCTGAAAGGCAGAATTAGAGTTTAACATGCTGTGCTCAGATTATGCCTTAGATAGGAAATAGACCATAAATCCTAGTGGCAATATGATAGCATTATTCTTATGCTTCACTCTCCTTGTCACCATTTTAATATTGTCATGTTGTGTCGTCCTGGTTATTGCAGCTCATGCTTTGCTATCTAAAATGCAGTTGTTTTATTAAACCAGTCATTAAAACTCATACTGCTTCTTATTGTCATTTATATATGAGACCTAATTGTGAATGAGAGAACCGGATGTGACCTGAGTGACCAAGACTTCCCTGAGAAGCCTAATATGTCATGCGCTCGGCTGCCCAATCATCCCTATCTTCTGGTAGAGATGAGGCACTGCGAGTTAGCCGGAGCAAAACCCGGATTTAGAGTGACAGTCTCCCACACCGTGGATGATCTTGCTGCTCAAAATCCAGTAGTCTGATTAGAATAATGAGAGCCTTCGCAACAATGCAATCACCATATTTAGGCCAGTAAAGTTCGGACTCCCTAATAGTATTACCCCTTGGATTTATTTACAGAACCTAGAACTTATTTTTACCTGATCCACTGCTTAATGGTTTTGCCACAAATGTTCAAGTGTCAATGAGTACCAGTTCATAGTATTATCTAACTTGAAGGCTTGCAACCTCTGGAAGTTGTTGATTGTGAGTCCCATCTCTGTCCTATGAAAGATGATTCCATATTTGTGAACTTGAACCTACAGACTAGATAGAATGGTGAAATGGCTCTTAATTTGTGTGGCTCACTCTCTCAGGGAAGAGCCAAAGTTACCATGATATTAATAATACTACAACACAGGGGTATCTCGCTGAGCATGATGTTGCCCCAAGACTTGAGTCTAATTCCTTGCAGAGGAGGGGAAATTCCAGGTTGACTCCTGACAACCTAGAAAATAGAAATGCATGTATTGCCACCTGGAACGGTTCTGGTTATGTGTGACATGATGGGAAATGGACAGTGGGAGGACTTATTCAAGGCAGCAAAATCTAAAGATACTGGTGTATTGTTGCGGACAATGGTTGCAATAACCCAATGTGGCCTGAAGTGCATCTCCAGGGCAGGGCCTGGGCTACTTATTTTGAATCACTCTATAGAGCTCCTGTTGAAAACATCAGGCTAGAAAAGACAACCTCAATTGTGCAAGATGATATTTACTCTGGGGTGGATTTATAAACAACCATTTCACTGCTGGATATTGAAAAAGCTATGAAGGCCCAAAAGCCAGGTACAGCTCCTGGTTTGGACAACATTTCACCTGATTGCTTCATTTCTAAGCTGGCCATGTGGTTTCACACGTAAAGCCCATTTCTAATGATATAGCGACTGGTGCCCTAATTCCTGGACATACATGGAGGAGAGCAGAGATAGAGCTGAAAAAGAGTTCATGTAGCTTTCCCAGCAACTGTTGTCCTACTAGTATAGTAGATAGTGTGGAGACGATCTTAGCTGACAGATCTTGCCTGGGATAATTTCTTGCATATCAGATAATGACACACTTAGCCATCTCCAGACAGGTTTAATGGTAGGCATTAGAACAGTCTACCATTTCCTCCTGATAAAATGTATGATAAGTTACCATGTTATGTACCCCACTTTAATTAATTGCTTGTGAAGTTATTTGCATTACAAGCAACTTAAATTTTTCTCTTCAGGTATGCCTGAGTTTTCCCTCTCTTTGATCAGTTGTATTTTGAATTCATTTATATTGCTAACTGATTGAGTCCAGGTGCCATCTGTTGGCCCACAAGTAGCATTGATTGATATTTCCCATAAATATTCCCCTTGGTGTCCATTTAAGTCTACACTGTTGAATATTCAAACTCACACTGGGTTATTGGGCTTCCCTTTTTCTTTGGAATTATTTTATTTAACTGTGTGAATGACAGTCCTATTTTGGCTGTTGAAAAAATCCCTGCCCTTTTTTATGAGTGATACCCTGCTAACATCAAAGACTGAGAAGCGTCTTGAGTCACTACTTCAGATCTGGACTGGAACTAAACGCCCAAAAGACTACGCTGAAGGTATTTAACCCCATAAGAAATTGTAAGACACAGTATTGATAAGTGGGAACAACGTGGAAAGAGTAAGAGACATTTCTTATCTGGGGGTAAGGATACCTGACTCAGTAATGGTCTGAGCAAATACTGAGAAGCCCAGTTTTATCACATCATAGGGAATGGTTTATTCCTAAATTCCTTAGGCAATCATTAGACCAGCCTATATCTCCTGTCCTTGCGATTTATAGAGCTCAAACAGTAAGTAAGTCATTAATGGCTCAGAACTATTCGGGCATTGGGATACATCCAGGCTAGAGAAAGCAGTGCTTTCTCTGCATCAGGGTACTCTTATGCTTCCTTTAACATTGATTTGGCTATGAAATCTATAGCTGACCACGTGAGACTGAAGCCAATCGTATATTTGGTTTGGGCGTGGTCTAATAAAGATTTAGGGTCAGATTTAAGAAAAGTGGGGCTACATTATATGTAGCCCCACTTTCCTTGCGGTCCCTTGCGCCCCCCTGTTGCCACCATGTGGGCACCCTATTTAAAATACAGCACACCATGGTGAGGGTAGGGGACAATAATGTCTGAATTGCTGATGCTATGGATGTACTGTTCAGTGTTAGTGCCAAACTTTTTGGCGCTAACCCTGAACAGTACATAGGGGCCCATTGAAAACAATGACATGCCCCCTTTCAACACCTGCAGGCATTAAAAATGCCAGAAAAAATGACGCAAAGAAATCTGTTAGATTTCTTTGTGTCATTTTTGCAGCCCGCCCTCTGTTTCAGGAACGCGATCCCGGGTAGGTTCCCGTTGTACCGACGGAAGTCATGCAATTGTGCATATCTGTTGGTGGGCTTGTGCATTCCTAGGGCGCGTGTATCTCAAACTGGAACGGGTGATTTTTTTAAATTGACTGACCAGACGTGCAGTTGGTACGTGTAAGTGACTAGAGCACCAATGTTTCTTGAATCCCAATTGGATCCCTGTTTTATTTAACCCCTAGGGTGCCTTGGACGAGGTGATCTCGTCCAAGGCACCGGTTCCCGTGTCCCTTGGACGAGATCACCTCGTCCTGCACCCGGCAACTGGGGGGAGCGCTAGCGCTCCCCCCATGTGCTCCCCACCCACCCCCCCAAGGCAGGGATGGAAGGGGAAGCCCTTCGCCTACCACCCCCACCCCCCTCAATCCCCCTGTGACGTCAGTGCGCATCGCGCGCTGAAAATCACAGAGGGTCTCCTCCCATCGCGCTGGAAGCTCACGTGGGGAGGCCCAGAGAGGCTTCAAAGGGAAGGAAAGAAATTTCCTTCCCTTAGAAGTCTCTCTGAGCGTTTCAAAAGCCGGATTGCAAAGCAATCCGGCTTTTGAAACGCCCACTAGACACCAGGGATTTTCTTTTTTTTGTGAAAGTGGCATAAGGGAGCGACCCCATGGGCAAGGGTCGCTCCCAGGGGGGGCATTTTTTTTGGAAGGCCTTTTCTGCCCCCCCTGGCACCAGGGATAATTTTTTTGTTTTGTTTTTTTTCCTGTTTTTTTGGAGGTGGGGAGCGACCCCTTAGGCAAGGGTCGCTCCCCTAGGGGGCAAATTATATTTAGGCCATTTCTGCCCCCCTTGGGGGCAGATTGGCCTATTTTTATGAGGCCAATCTGCCCCCAAGGGGGACAGAAACCAATAGACACCAGGGAGTATTTTTTTTTTTTTACGTGAATTTCCCGCAAGGGGAGCGACCCCTTAGGCAAGGGTCGCTCCCCTGGGTTAGGCTATTTCTGCCCCCCTGGGGGGCAGATCAGCCTATTTTGATTACGCCGAAACCACTAGGCACCGGGGATTTTTTTTTTTTATAGACGGGGAGCGACCCCTTGGACAAGGGTCCCTCCCCTGGAGGGGAAAATTGTATTTAGGCCATTTCTGCCCCCTTTGGGGGCAGATCGGCCGATTTTTTTCTATGCCAATCTGCCCCCATTTTGATTAGGCAGAAACCACTAGACACCGGGGATTTTTTTTTTGCTCCAATGTCACGCAGGGGGAGTGACCCTGTAGGCAAGGGTCGCTCCCGGAGGGGGGTTGGTGGTGGGGGGGGAAATTTATTTTGGGCCTATTATTAGGCCGATCTGCCCCTAGAGGGGGCAGAAACCCCTAGGTGCCAGGGCAAATTTTTTTTTGTGTTTTTTTTTTGTTTGTTTGTTTTTTTAGAGATGGGGAGTGACCCATTAATCAAGGGTCGCTCCCCTGGGGGGCAAATTGTATTTAGACCATTTCTGCCCCCCTTGGGGCAGATCAGCCGATTTTAGGTCAATCTGCCCTCAAGGGGGCAGAAACCACTAGGCACCGGGGATTTGTTTTTGGCGCCAATGTCACGCTGAGCTAGAGGCCATAATCCACAGGTAGGCACTTTGCAAAAAACACCTCTGTTTTCTGTGAAAAAATGTGATGTGTCCACGTTGTGTTTTGGGCCATTTCCTTTTGTGGGTGCTAGGCCTACCCACACAGGTGAGGTACCATTTTTATCGGGAGACTTGGGGAACGCTGGGTGTAAGGAAATTTGTGGCTCCTCTCAGATTCCAGAACTTTCTGTCGACGAAATGAGAGGAAAAGGTGTTTTATTGGCCAAATTTTGATGTTTGCAAAGGATTCTGGGTAACAGAACCTGGTCAGAGCCCCACAAGTCACCCCATCTTTGATTCCCCTAGGTGTCTAGTTTTCAAAAATGTGCTGGTTTGCTAGGTTTCCCCAGGTGCCGGCTGAGCTAGAGGCCAAAATCCACAGGTAAGCACTGTTTTCTGTGAAAAAATGTGATGTGTCCACGTTGTGTTTTGGGGCATTTCCTGTTGCGGGCGCTAGGCCTACCCACACAAGTGAGGTATCATTTTTATCGGGAGACTTGGGGGAATGCTGGGTGGAAGGAAATTTGTGGCTCCTCTCAGATTCCAGAACTTTCTGTCACCGAAATGTGAGGAAAATGTGTTTTTTTAGCCAAATTTTGAGGTTTACAAAGGATTCTGGGTAACAGAACCTGGTCAGAGCCCCACAAGTCACCCCATCTTGGATTCCCCTAGGTCTCTAGTTTTAAAAAATGCACAGGTTTGGTAGGTTTCCCTCGGTGCCGGCTGAGCTAGAGGCCAAAATCTACAGGTAGGCACTTTGCAAAAAACACCTCTGTTTTCTGTCAAAAATTGTGATGTGTCCACGTTGTGTTTTGGGGCATATCCTGTCGCGGGCGCTAGGACTACCCACACAAGTGAGGTATCATTTTTATCGGGAGACTTGGGGGAACGCTAGGTGGAGGGAAATTTGTGGCTTCTCTCAGATTCCAGAACTTCCTGTCACCGAAATGTGAGGAAAACTTGTTTTTTTAGCCAACTTTTGAGGTTTGCAAAGGATTCTGGGTAACAGAACCTGGTTAGAGCCCCACAAGTCACCCCATCCTGGATTCCCCTAGGTCTCTAGTTTTCAAATATGCACAGGTTTGGTAGGTTTCTCTAGGTGCCGGCTGAGCTAGAGGCGAAAATCTACAGGTAGGCACTTTGCGAAAAACACCTCTGTTTTCTTTCAAAAAATGTGATATGTCCACGTTGTGTTTTGGGGCATTTCCAGTCACGGGCGCTAGGCCTACCCACACAAGTGAGGTATCATTTGTATCGGGAGACTTGGGGGAACGCTGGGTGGAAGGAAATTAGTGGCTCCTCTCAGATTCCAGAACTTTCTGTCACCGAAATGTGAGGAAAACGTGTTTTTTTAGCCAAAGTTTGAGGTTTGCAAAGGATTCTGGGTAACAGAACCTGGTCAGAGCCCCACAAGACACCCCATCTTGGATTCCCCTAGGTCTCTAGTTTTCAAAAATGCACAGATTTGGTAGGTTTCCCTAGGTGTCGGCTGAGCTAGAGGCCAAAATCTACAGGTAGGCACTTTGCAAAAAACACCTCTGTTTTCTGTCAAAATTGTGATGTGTCCACGTTGTGTTTTGGGGCATTTCCTATCGCGGGTGCTAGGCCTACCCACACAGGTGAGGTATCATTTTTATCGGGAGACTTGGGGGAACGCTGGGTGGAAGGACATTTGTGGCTCCTCTCAGATTCCAGAGCTTTCTGTCACCGAAATGTGAGGAAAACGTGTTTTTTTTAGCCAAATCTTGAGGTTTGCAAAGGATTCTGGGTAACAGAACCTGGTCGGAGCATCACAAGTTACCCCATCTTGGATTCCCCTAGGTCTCTAGTTTTCAAAAATGCACAGGTTAGGTAGGTTTCCCTAGGTGCCGGCTGAGCTAGAGGCCAAAACCTACAGGTAGGCACTTTGCAAAAAACACCTCAGAATTCAGAGATGTGCAAATAACCACTGCTCCTCAACACCTTATCTTGTGCCCATTTTGGAAATACAAAGGTTTTCTTGATAGCCATTTTTCACTCTTTATATTTCAGCAAATGAATTGCTGTATACCCGGTATAGAATGAAAACGCACTGCAGGGTGCAGCTCGTTTATTGGCTCTGGGTACCTAGGGTTCTTGATGAACCTACAAGCCCTATATATCCCCGCAACCAGAAGACTCCAGCAGACATAACAGTATATTGCTTTCAAACATCTGACATTGCAGGAAAAAGTTACAGAGTAAAACGTAGAGAAAAATTGCTGTTTTTTTTCACCTCAATATCAATATTTTTCTTTTTCAGTTGTTATTTTCCATAGGAAACCCTTGTAGGATCTACACAAATTACCCCTTGCTGAATTCAGTGTTTTGTCTACTTTTCAGAAATGTTTAGGTTTCTGGGATCCAGCATTGGTTTCATGCCCATTTCTGTCACTGACTGGAAGGAGGCTGAAAGCACAAAAAATCATAAAAATGGTGTATGTCCCAGTAAAATGCCAAATTTGTGTTGAAAAATTGGGTTTTCTGATTCAAGTCTGCCTGTTCCTGAAAGCTGGGAAGCTGGTGATTTTAGCACCACAAACCCTTTGTTGATGCCATTTTCAGGGGAAAAAATACAAGCCTTCTCCGGCAGCCACTTTTTCCCATTATTTTACAAAAAACTAAATTTTCACTGTATTTTGGCTAATTTCTTGGCCTCCTTCAGGGGAACCCACAAAGTCCGAGTACCTCTAGAATCCCTAGGATGTTGGAAAAAAAGGACGCAAATTTGGCTTGGATAGCTTATGTGGACAAAAAGTTATGAGGGCCTAAGCACGAACTGCCCCAAATAGCCAAAAAAAGGCCTGGCACAGGAGGAGGAAAAGGCCTGGCAGCGAAGGGGTTAAAGGAGAAGTTGAGTTTATGTTTTGGTCCTGAGGAAGCGTCACTGGATCCTTTGTGACCACGCAGACGCGAAACATGTTGACCTAGCACTCAGAGTAGTTAGGATAGTGTCCAGCTCACTCTAAATTAGAGTGCATGTGAGCATTATCTCTATGAGCACTCTATGTATTAATTTTTAATCGTGGCCTAAGCCCTTTTCTGATTTATTAAATTATGTTGGTTAGGGTTTAGAGCCAAATTTATTTTTCTGATTTCTTTTTTCCTCAGGATATATTGTCAAATTTGCATTCATTCTCGGCATTTCTACTCTTGAGAAAAGACCTCCGGTTAAGAGCCCCCCCCTTTTTTTAAAAGGGCTGCCCGTCAGGCATTGCAGTGCCGGCCTGTCGTGGAGCTTACCCAGTGATGAAGCTTAACATCCTATTGGGGGTGTGTAAGGGCATTTTCTGCTCCTGATAACAGAGTTCCCCTGTGCTTTATCTCTGTTTTTCTTTCTTTTGGAACAGTGCATTTCATAATTTCTATAGGTTATGTTGAGAGGCTGTACATTGGACCACTAATCTCCCCATCCCTCTTATTTTGGGTGATAGTGGAAGAACACTTCCCATCTAGCACCAGCCTGTTTCTAAAGCTGCCATATTGGACTGTCCATATATCTCTAAATAAGTAAAGACACTTTTTATAAAGGGATAAGGAAAATAATGGTGGAAAGAAAACAAAAGTCTTTCTGAAGTGCCAGTAGCGACAAGAATACAACAATTGGGCCCGTGATGCTTTTAGGGGAATGAGTATTGACCTCACTTGTATCTCTAATGTCCCACCATTTATAGTGGCAGCCATGTAGAACTACTGTATGTATTAAGCTATTGAAATGCAGAACTACGGTTCAAAGAACTACAGCAACATAATAATGTTAAGGGAACGTATGTTGAAATCACCCATATTTGTTCTTACAGCTATTGGAGACACCCAACGGATTCTAATGAACATGTTAAAGTAATTCAAGCTCACATAAATATAGAGAAAATCTTTAGCGTAGAAAAAATTGGCAAAATTCTTGAGCGTTAAGAAAAGAGGTCTCAAGGGGTGCATCAGACAACGCCCATTGAGGTGATCAACTGGACATCTACGCATCCTGATAAAAAATCACAGAGTGTACTAAACGGATATGTAAATCCAACTGTATGCCCCTGCCAATTGAATATCCCTAAACTACAGATTTCTAATATTGTATTAACGACCACATTTCATTGACGTTGTTTAGCCCACATCTGGCTGTACCACATTTTTCAATTAATTTGGTCTCCATTTTATCTAGAATAGATATTGTCCTCATTCCTTGGTTCTTTGTCTCTGCCACAAATAATACTGACCACCAGATATCATCCTCTTTATGATCTCTCTCTATATAATGTTCTACAAGGGGGGAACCACGTATTTTGCATCTGATTCTGGAGCAATGCTGTAAAATACGTGATTTGACTGGTTGTACAGTTTGACCAACGTATGTCAACAAGCAACGGCATCTTATGCAATATACTACGTTTTTTGTATTACAATTAGAAAACTTGACTTGTTTATGTAGTTTACCATTGATCTCAATACTTTTGGTGAACATACATGGTGTACACATATTGCACTTGTAATGTCCCATTACAGGAGGGTAATTAAACATTTCTCTAAGACCTTTTTTCTTTTTGTCTGGTGTGGTGGCATGGACCAACGAATCTCCTAAGTTTCGACCCCTTTTAAAAGAAAAGAGAGGTTTTGGTACTCCCAATGGGGCTAATATTTTCCAATTCCTTTCGATGATTGAACTTATTCTATTTGCTTTGGGGTTATATGTTATAACACATGTCAGAGGAACTTCCCTTGTACGTTCCATAGGAGTCAGTCATTCCTCTCTAGGAGTGTACCATGCTCCCTTACAAGCTCCTTTCACTACCTTCTTAGGATACCCTCTGTCGATTAATCTAGACATCAAATTCTCAGCATTTGTGAAATAATCCTCCTTATTTGTACAATTTTTTCAAATACAAAGAAACTGGCCATAACATAAATTCTATCTTAGTGTACGGGGATGACTACTGGAAAAATGAAGAGGCATGTTTCTATCTGTAGGTTGCGTGTATAAATTCACTTTAATGAGTCCCTCTCTCGACTGAACCCAAAGAACTAGAAAAGTGATGATTCTGGGATCGCCATTCATAGTGAATCTGAGATCAGGCGTCTGTTGGTTAAGCCATAGATGGAAGGCGGAGAGTAGTTCCTTATCACCTTCCCAAATCATAAAAATGTCATCTATATATCTAAGCCGTTGTATAACATGTTTGTGAAAGGGGTTAATAGTATTGTAAATCCATCTCCTCTCAAAGCAACTCATAACTAAATTGGCAATCTCTGGGGCAAAGCTACACCTCATTGCTACACCTTTTATCTGTAGATATAAATAATTCCCAAAGGAAAATAAATTACTTTTGAGGCAAAGGGAGGCTATGGTCACAATGAATGCACAATGAATGATGTGGGTACCTTATGTGGTAATGGTCTGTACTCTAGGAAAGTACTTATTACAACCAAGGCCTCATCTGGTGGGATGTTAGTATAAAGTGCTTCAATATCCAAGGTGACTAATATTAAGGGTTTGTGCATTAAAGTTAGGGCCATATTTATACTTTATGACGCAAAACTGCACTGACGCAGTTTTGCGTCAACAAATTTACCACCGGCTAACACCATTTATCGGGTGTCAAATTTATACTTTAACGCACGGTAGCGCAAACCACATGTGTGAGTCATTTTTTTTTTTACTCAAACCAATGCGCCACGTCGTAAAGAAAAACGATGTTAACGCGGCGAAAATGACTGTGAACCGGCTTACGACGTCGCAAACCGGATACGCGCCTTTTTTTTGATGCAATAGAGTCAAAAAGCAGTGCAAACACAGCAAAATCTGCTAAGGAGAGCCAAAATGGATCCCAGATGCTTGGACAGACCCCAGGAAGATGACAACAGACCAGGAACCAACCAGGAGGACCCACACAAGACCCAGGAGAGGGAAAAGAAGAAAAGAAAGTGTTGCTTCAGTGCAGAGGAGCAGGACATTCTGGTGAAAGAGGTGACGGAACACCAGCACCAACTTTTTGTCACCTCAAAGTTGCCAATTAGTAGGAGAGAGGCAATATGGCAACAAATTGTTGACAAAATACACAGTGTGGCAGATGTACAGAGAACAGTCATCAAGTGAAAGAAACGCTGGCATAACTGCAAGCGCAGGACCAAGGAAAAGATGGCCAGGAACAGGAAGGCAGCACTGCAGACTGGAGGTGGGAGTCCAGCACACCAGGAGGCCCTGGACCACATGAAGGAGATGGTGGCAGCCATCATCCCTGAGGAGATCGTCACTGGGATTCAAGGACAGGACAGCGCAGACTACCAGGAGACAACACAGATGCAGGGTAAGTTGCATGGGGAATTAAAATACACAAATGTTAACTGCAAGCAGGGGGGACATACCTACTACACAATGCATGTGCGTCATGATATTCAGGGAGTGGCATGGGTGAAGGTGCACAGCCCGGGGGCATGGGCTGTTCAGAGGAAACCTGGGGCACAGTACTACACTACACCAACAACCTTTGTATGGGGGTATGCTGCCATGCCAAGGATGTTGGAAAGGTAAAGCCATTCCAGGAGGGTAGGGCACAAGGTAAAACTGGCCTGCTGTCACACGACAGCTGGTATTCTCCCTACAAGAAATAGGGCTCAATTAACAGTCTCAGGCCATATCGGCAAGTGGAATTTAACATTGACAACAGTTGCCACTACCACCTCTGCTGTGTGTGCAGGTCAAGTAGCTAATGGCAGTACCATCCCCATGGATCAAACACACCCAAATTAGAGGGTTCAGGATGCCAATGTTATCAATCCCCTGTAATCAATAAAAATGTTCTAATCCTGTCAAATCTGAATGTCCATAGTTGCTACAAACATCAGCCATTGTCATGAACATTATGAGGTACACAGCACTAATGTCATACCCATGCTGAATATGTCAGGGTCCACCCTGTGCCTGGGTCACAGTAGCTCCAATAACACCATGCAAAATCCCAAATGCATACTGCTCAGACAACAGCATTGAGGGGGAGGAGATATGTCACTGGCTAGTGACATTCACCCTCACAGTGAGAAGAGGAAATGGAACACTGCTAGGACCATCAGTGCAATCAAATGTAGCACACATTACCCAACATAAACATTACACACTACCAATGCTGACATCTGTAGTGTGCCATGCCATTGCTATACATAGTTATGATAGGTCTCAGCAATATATAGTTGGATGTGAAATATCTGAGACTGGCTCAGTTTCAGATTGTTAAGTGTGGTGCAAGTGCCATCAGAACAACCACAGCCAGTGCAAAGCCTCACCATGAGAATGGAAGTAGACGGAGGGTTGAGTAGGACAAGAAGGTGGCAATATACAATTTGGCCAAAACAAACACCTAGAGGATGTGATGCTGACAAGTCCCCAAACTGACCACACTGCATGTGACATGCAGGTGGGGCATAGGCCTGGGAGAATGCTAATATTATAGACAGGAACAATGAACAGGAACCAAGATAACAATGTGCAACAAACAGGAAGGCAGGCACGTCACATTACAAATCCAACAACACAGACACACTAATTGTATAATATCTCATTGCAGAGGACGATGGCTCTCCTGGGGATATGCGTGTCCTGGACTTCCCTGATGACTTGGATGACGAGCTGACAAACATCAGCCGGCAGACCCTCTAAGATGTCCTTGAACCCTCCAGACCCCACCTTCAGTTGCAAGGAAGACCACAGATACAGCAGCCATCACAGAGGACCCACCCACCACCGCAATTGTATGACCCGCCAGCTCCAACCCAACTGAGGACTCTGATGACACTGGCACCAGCTTTGAGAGAACTGTAGTTGTAGTCCAGCGGGAGCTGGCTAAGGAGGTGTGTCTGGGGATGGAAAATATGGCAGCCAGCCTAGAGGGGGTGCATTCATGCATGATGTCAACTGCAGAACAGGCAGCAGCCATGCAAGGCGAACATCAGTCTTGCAAGAACTTGAAAAAATCAGCACAGCTGTAAGAGAGTTCACACAACACCTCCAACAACAAACTTTTCAACGTGTGCACGAATGCAATATTGACCCCCTCAGGGCTGACCTGGCTGCCTGCCACAGTGATGAGGCTGTCATTCTTAAGAACCAGCAGCTCCTCCTTGCTACAGTACTGCCCTTAATAGCCCCACAGTTGGCAGCTACCGGAATGTCTGACTCCACGCTTTCAAACACTGAGGTGTGTGTTGACCCTTCACAACCACCACCACCAAGGGCAGAGGAGACAACACACACATCAGAAGATGAAGACATGGAACATATGACCTTCACCCGTAAGAGTACCCGGTAGCACTAGTCCCTGCCACATGGCCACTTATAACCAATGTCTTGTGCTTGCAACAGCTGCTCTCAAGCACTGTTCTCCAGACCACTGTTTATCTTGTCACTCTGCCCTGTGATTGTCTCTCACTAACTCATTGGCAAATCATATCCCTCTGCACTGTCTGACACTTCACCCCAGCATGTCCATTGACATGTCCTTTTGCACTTGTGTAGGATGACAATGGAAGGTGTTACACTAATGGACTCATAATCATAAACAATGTAAATATAGCACTACAGCACTTTATAATAAATAGCACTTACACAACCACTTTGTCTCTGTGTAATGTGACACATCAACCGTGAGGGAGATCAGTGATGTTTGCATCATGTCAATGATTATAGAATGTCAATACAACTGTCCTGAAAGAATGTGGGCTGATAACTATGCATTGTGGTCTAGATTGTACCATCATCTGCCCTTCCTCAGGGTTAAATCTGGGGTAAATAGAAACTATACAGTATAATGCTGTGTTGGACAGAATAAGTCTTCCTCAAGGTCTGCCTAAGCTAAAAATTATTGTCTTCAAATTTCTCTTCAAGACATTCTTTACGTATGTGACATTTGACCCAAAATTCTCCTCACACACACCATACAGCAGGAATGGATGTGTATGAGTGTACGTACAAATAAGTAACCTGGCTGAACAATGTAACAAATGATAGGTGTGAGTTATGTATACCATACTACATGAGATCACATCACCACTCACCTTATAAGGCTTCACTTAAACATCAGGCAGCCATTTTTAATGTAGCTTTCTGCGCGTTTGCTTAAAGTATTAGGCCTCTGTGCACTTTGCCCTAGATGCATTTTATTTAGCCTCACACTGTTATTTTACAATAGCCAGTTTCACGGCCTTGTTTTATTTTCTTCTATCACACTGTTTAGCTTACTTCAGCACTGAAGTTCTCAAACAATACATTCTTGCTCGCTATGTGCTTCAGTCAAGGATACAGTCTGGTACATTGCCGATAGACGTGGTAGAAGTTTAGTCTTTAGGGTTCGCAGAAAGTACACATTTTTATGTAGGGACGTTTCTTAGAACACCGGTGTGTTAGTTATAAAAACACTTCCTAGTCCTGGTACACGTAAGAGGGAGATTCCGACCAGGAACCCACAACTAGACCCTGATTGCCCTGTTACAGATGCTGACCCTGATCACAGGCCTTTGCTCAGGTATGAGGGTCGATGTCCTCCAGGGGGAACCTGAAAGGCAGGCTTAGAGCTTAACATGCTGTGCTCAAGATAGAACTTAGAGGAGGGAATGTAATCTAGTTGCACCATGATAGCGTTATTCTTATGTTTCACTCTCCTCGTTACTATTTCAATCCTACTGTGTTGTATGGTTCTGGTTATTGAGCTCACGCCTTGTTATCTAAAATGCAGTCGTTTTATTAAACCAATCTTTAAAACTTAAACTGCCTTTGCCATTTATATATGAGACCATACTGTGTATGAGAGAACTGGTTGGGACCTGAGTGACCACGACTTCCCTGGGAAGCACTAAGATGTCATGCGCTTGGCTGCCCAATTACCTCTTCCCTTTGGGAGAGATGAGGCACTGCTAGTTAGCCGGAGGTCAACCCGGATTTGGGGTGACAAGGGTCCTTTGCCGTGGGTTAGACTTAGTCCCCCACACTGTGAACGATCTTGCCACCCAAAAATCCAGTAGTCTCATTAGGATAATGAAATCCTACGCGACATGGCGCCGCCAACAATTGGTTTGGCTCTAATTTTCGGGTCCACCAGTCTCTCTCGGTCACATATATTATAATGATCCCTCAGTTCCTTTAACGGAGACGTCCGTGGCACTGAGGACTTCCACCACCGCGATATAGGTGATCCTACATATAGCGGATGGTTGTTCAAGCTTGAACCTTAAAAGGGAAGACCCCGTTTTGGTGTGCCTTTTCTGACCCATTGCTGTTTTTCTGATGGCGAATTCCCAGGTAATACAAATAGCTCTTAATATGAGACAGCCGCTCACAGCACATTTGCTTGCACATGGTCTTACGATCCAGGGTGTTCCAGTCACGTTTGTGGTGGCCGCCAATGCAGCCTATAGAACAGAACTTTTTTACTCTTGGGTCACATTTCCAGCAGTTGATGGGAATACAAATGCATTTCACACATATACGGTTGCGAACACGCCTGGCCAGTACAGGGCGTACGCATACCTAGAGATACCTCTATCTTATCAAGAACATAATAATTGGCTTGATGGCGCCCTACCCCATACAATATTGCCAGTAAGGTTAGGTCCACTGAGTAATGATGGTCTGACCTGGCCTTTATAGGCCACATATACACCACATCCTGCGGTTGCAAATATACCGGTGGCTGAAGTTCGTCGTTTATATACAGACTTAACGGCTACATATAGATGCCTAGTACCTTTTGTGATGCAGACACTGAATACGAACCCAGCGCGTGCTGCTCCAGCACAACCACATGCAGTAGCTCCAGGTATAAACTCAGCGACTGTACACTCTATCATGGGTAAGGTTCCAGCCAAATGGGAGGAGACTCCATTTTGGCTGGCACAGAAAATTAATACGCTGCAAGCGGTATTTCCCCATACGGGACCTCTGGACAAGCATGGAATATTAACCATGGGGGTCATTCTGACCCTGGCGGTCGGTGTTAAAGCGGCGGCCAACCCGCAAACAGGCCGGCAGTCCAAAAAATGGAATTCTAACCCTGCCGGGAACCGCCAACACAGGCCGCCACTTTAACACTCCGACCGCCACGGCGGCACCGACAAACAGCGCGGTGGTCACCGCCAACAGGTAGGCGGCAGACAATGTACCGCCCACCCTATCACAACTCACCAATCCGCCACCTTTTCCGGGGCGGGAGCCCCGCCGATAAAAACACGGCGGAAACAGACTACGAATGGGAAAACGCTCACCTATACACACTCCACGAGGAAGGAGGACAGCATGGAGCCCGAATTACACATCCTACCAGCTATTGTCTACCTGCTCATCTACCAGGAGTACGAACGCCGGCGCAGACGACAACGGTGAGTACTGCACCTACGACACAGGCGAGGGGGGAGGAGGAAAGCTTACGGGCACACACATGCGCCATACACCCACCCCCCCACCACAAATACCTACACCCCAATGCCGAGCAACAAGTCAGAGTGACACCACACAAACCCCCCGGAATAATGCAAAGACACAATTTAAATGATCTATAAAATATATGTATAAATAGCTCCATTGAAGGAATGGCAAATATGCCATATAAAAGATACAAAAATAAGGAATGAACATAGTCAACAATATATACATAGGCAAAAAGTCCTGCACATTCCGTCAAAGTTCCATAGTCCGTGGGCCAATGTGCACAAACACATGGGCAACGCCTACACAGGAGACCAGATACCATTGGAGAGAATACTGCAGGGGCATCAGATGATAAAACTACAGGCACCTCAGGGGGAAGGGAAGGGGGGGCACCTCAGCCACATGAGTCCACGATGCCAGATCCACGAGGGGCCTCCATGCCCACTGTCCCATCCTAGGGAGTGCAAAGCCACAGTCTCACAAGTTCCTACAGTGGGAGGCTTTCCCACTGGACCATCCTGGGGAGTGCAAAGCCACAGTCTCTCAAGTCTCTACAGTGGGAGGCTTGCCCACTGGACCATCCTGGGGAGTGCAAAGCCACAGTCCATCAGATGGATTACCGACTCCACTGTGATTGGAGGAGGCATGGTGCCCAGAGTGCTTCCTGAAGCCCTGCTCGACACAGAACCGGCACTGTCAATGGGCCAGCGGTGCTTGAGATGAAGGGCCCAGCGGAGCGGTGCTTGAGATGGCGGGGCCCAGCGGAGCGGTGCTTGACAGGAAGGGCCCAGCGGAGCGGTGCTTGAGATGAAGGGCCCAGCGGAGCGGTGCTTGAGACGGCGGGGCCCAGCGGAGCGGTGCTTGACAGGAAGGGCCCAGCGGAGCGGTGCTTGACAGGAAGGGCCAAGCGGAGCGGTGCTTGACAGGAAGGGCCCAGCGGAGCGGTGCTTGAGACGGCGGGGCCCAGCGGAGCGGTGCTTGAGATGAAGGGCCCAGCGGAGCGGTGCTTGAGACGGCGGGGCCCAGCGGAGCGGTGCTTGACAGGAAGGGCCCAGCGGAGCGGTGCTTGAGATGAAGGGCCCAGCGGAGCGGTGCTTGAGACGGCGGGGCCCAGCGGAGCGGTGCTTGACAGGAAGGGCCCAGCGGAGCGGTGCTTGACAGGAAGGGCCCAGCGGAGCGGTGCTTGAGACGGCGGGGCCAAGCGGAGCGGTGCTTGACAGGAAGGTCCCAGCTGAGCGGTGCTTGAGATGAAGGGCCCAGCGGAGCGGTGCTTGAGACGGCGGGGCCCAGCAGAGCGGTGCTTGACAGGAAGGGCCCAGCGGAGCGGTGCTTGAGATGAAGGGCCCAGCGGAGCGGTGCTTGAGATGAAGGGCCCAGCGGAGCGGTGCTTGAGACGGCGGGGCCCAGCGGAGCGGTGCTTGACAGGAAGGGCCCAGCGGAGCGGTGCTTGAGATGAAGGGCCCAGCGGAGCGGTGCTTGAGACGGCGGGGCCCAGCAGAGCGGTGCTTGACAGGAAGGGCCCAGCGGAGCGGTGCTTGAGACGGCGGGGCCCAGCGGAGCAGTGCTTGACAGGAAGGGCCCAGCGGAGCGGTGCTTGACAGGAAGGGCCCAGCGGAGCGGTGCTTGAGACGGTGGGGCCCAGCGGAGCGGTGCTTGACAGGAAGGGCCCAGCGGAGCGGTGCTTGACAGGAAGGGCCCAGCAGAGCGGTGCTTGACAGGAAGGGCCCAGCGGAGCGGTGCTTGAGATGAAGGACCCAGCGGAGCAGTGCTTGAGACGGCGGGGCCCAGCAGAGCGGTGCTTGAGATGAAGGGCCCACCGGAGCGGTGCTTGAGACGGCGGGGCCCAGCGGTGCGGTGCTTGAGATGAAGGGCCCCTGTTCAGCGGTGCTCCTCCCGCCGGGCCCTGTTCAGCGGTGCCCCTCCCGGCGGGGTCCGTTCATGGGTGCTGCTCCCGCCGGGGCCCTGTTCAGCGGTGCTCCTCCCGGCGGGGCCCTGTTCAGCGGTGCTCCTCCCGCCGGGGCCCTGTTCAGCGGTTCTTGTCCCAGCGGGGCCCGTTCAGCGGTTCTTGTCCCGGTGGGGCCCGTTCAGCGGTGCTCCTCCCGGCGGGGCCCTGTTCAGCGGTGCTCCTCCCGCCGGGGCCCTGTTCAGCGGTGCTCCTCCCGGCAGGGCCCTGTTCAGCGGTGCTCCTCCTGGTGGGGCCCGTTCAGCGGTTCTTGTCCCGGCGGGGCCCGTTCAGCGGTGCTCCTCCCGGCGGGGCCCTGTTCAGCAGTGCTCCTCCCGGCGGGGCCCTGTTCAGCGGTGCTCCTCCCGGCGGGGCCCTGTTCAGTGGTGCTCCTCCCGGCGGGGCCCATTCAGCGGTTCTTGTCCCGGCGGGGCCCTGTTCAGCGGTGCTCCTCCCGGCGGGGCCCTGTTCACCGGTGCTTGTCCTGTGTGTCTATGGAGCCAGACCTGGGCAAGACTTCCCGCTCATTCACCATCCGAACTTGCGGTCGCGGCGCCCTGGGCCCGTGGGTGTCATCCGTCACACCCGGAATGGGGCTGGTGGGGCCCTCCTGGGCAGCTCGCCTGCTGCCTGACTTCTCTGCCCTGCTGCCCTTGCCCTCCTTCGCTGGAGCTTTGTGGCCCTTGCCTCCCTTGGATGATGTGGCAGGTGACGGGGCAATGCTACTGTCCTTGGTGGCAGCCGTCTCAGGCTTGTCGCGCCGGGCCTTCTTCTTTTTAGTCCTCTTCCCAGGGGGGGGGGGCTGGCTGTCCCCTTGCTGCTGGCCGATGTTCCTGCCCTAGGATCTGGTGGACTTCAATAGCCCTGCACTATGGTCACAGTAGATGCAGGGCTGGTGGTGGCTGAGGTGCTTTTTTTACTCTTACCAGATGGAGGGGGTGGGTCAGGGATTGGAATGAGCTCAAGGTTGGAAAGGAAAACGACTTGGGAAGGACAGGGACGGGTAGCTGTAGTGGGTATGGGAGTGGAGGAAGAGGATGTGGTTGTAGGAGAGTCAAGTGTGCTGTCTTTGGGTGCAGGTGCTTGTGACGGAGGCTGTCGTGAGGTGGATGGCTGTTGGGTGGGTGGCTGCCTGCGTTTGTGTGCTTTGGAAGAGGGGGTGACAGACACAGTGGGAGAGGACACAGGGGACGTGTAAATGGCAGTGGGGGTGGTGACTGCACGTGTGCGGACTGTAATGGAGGGTGTGCTGGTGATGGAAGTACTGGCTGATGCTGGTGTGCAAGCAGGTGTGAGTGGAGACGTCACAGGGAGGGAGGAGGGAGATGAGGAGGTGGGGGACACAGAGGTGGTAGTGACTGTTGGCATGTCTGCATCTGGATGTTGCTTGGGTGAATGCTTGTGGGATCTGTGGTGCCTATGTCTGGATGAGGTGGCCTTGGGTGTAGAGGTGTCTGCAGGCTGGTCTGATGGTGTGGATGGGATAGGCAGAGGAACAGGAGACTGGGACTGGGTGGAGGGAGTCAGAATAGGGAGGCTGGAGACAGGGACAATGGCTGCCGTCAGTGCTGAGGCCAGAGCTTTGAACGATCGCTGATGGGCAGCCTGACCCGAATGAATGCCCTCCAGGTATGCATTGCTCCGATGCACCTCCCTTTCTACACCCTGGATGGCATTCAAAAGGGTAGACTGCCCAACAATGAGTGTCCTGAGGAGGTCAATGACCTCCTCACTGAGGGCAGCAGGGATAACTGGGGCAGGGCCTGAGGTGCCTGGGGCGAAGGAGATGCCCGCCTTCCTGGCAGAGCGGGCACGGAGCGAAGGCTGAGGGGCTGCTGGGAGGGCAGGGCTGGTGCGCTGGGTGGCGGCTGTACCTGTTGTGGCGGCGGGCACGGATGTTGCTGCCACCGCTAGGGAGATCCCTTCCGAGGACGTGTCGGTGTCGGTGTCGCTGACGTCTCCACGGGTCCCCGTTGTGGAGCTCCACTCGCCCTCCGTCTCACTGGTGTACTCGGAGTCTGTTGTGAGATGCAGCTCCCTCGTGCGCCGATGCCACTTCTCCTCCGCCTGATGATGCTAATGCACACATGAACAGGAAGACAAAGAAAATGGGGGGGGGAGAAATGAAGACAGGTTGAGTGCATGCATCGGCAACACCGTTGGCGGAGAGGACAGCCACAGAAGCCCCCTGAACTAGGCCGCGCAATGGGGGTACACTACTCAGTTATTGTGACTAGGCCTACGTGTCTATGAACGACAAATGCACACATGGGTGGGGCCGGACCATGGCTAGCTGTACTTGGCACCCTACAGAGGTGGGGGGCGGGGGCACAGGGCCGTGTCTAACGGAGGGGCCTAGCCTACAGAATGCACCCTGGCCTGGAGATAGCCACAGCCCTCCTCCCCGCCCAGACACCTTCACTGCACGCAAAGATAGCAGAATGTGCTGATACTCACCCCCTTGTGTCTGCTGTGATGTCCTCACGCGCCCATCCAAATCGGGGTAGGCCACCGCCAGGATCCGGGACATCAGGGGGGTCAATTGGCGGCTGGCACCCCTCCTACGTTGGGAGGCCATCCCCAGCAGAGACTCGGCAGTCTTTCTGGTCCCGCGGCGGATGTCCTCCCACCTCTTTCGGCAGTGGGTGCCCCGTCTGTTGTGGACCCCCAGGGCCCGGACGTCCTTGGCGATGGCACGCCAAATGTCGATCTTCTGATGGGCACTGACCTATGTGACATGTACAGGGTGGTAAAGGAAATCGCATCAGTTTTCTGCCTGGTCAATGTGAGTGGCCCCCCCCTCCCCAACCTTGCCATGTGGCACATGCTCTCATCTTTCGTGCGTTGCACTCCTCATTTTCTCCCCTCCCCACCATCTTACATACACCCCACTCAACACAGGCATAGCCCATTCAACGTGCACCCTGTGTACTAACCTGTTGGTCTGGAGGACCGTAGAGTAGCGCATACTGGCGGAGGACCCCATCAACAAGTTTCTCCAATTCTTCGGCAGTGAAGGCAGGGGCCCTTTCCCCAGTCGCAGCAGCCATTGTATCTCCCAGACCGAGGTCACAGCAGCACTTGCAGTATAGGTCCTCTCCTGTGGATGATCAGGTCTCGAGTGATTAATCAGATAGAAAATGGCGGCCACGCCCGCGGCGGTGCGTACCGCGGCAGTGCGTACCGCGACCGCCGGCGCACATCGTCATTGGCTCCTGAGACCCATAGGGTTCAATGTTAACCAATGCTGCTTTGCGCCGCGGTCTTTGACCTCCTACCGCCACGGCGTGCCACGCCAGCGCAGTGACCTCACATCCCACTGTCACACTTCACAGGTCAGGCAGCCGCCATTTCAAGGGCCCACATGGCATGATTTCTACTGCGTCACACAGGCCTAGGCCTTGCATTGCCACTCATACAAGCCGTTCCATGCATAGCGATTCGTCTACTGTGCAAGCTGTGTGAACTAACCTGTGGGTTGCTTGACTCTGTGCTCCATGTTGTCCTTCCTAGGCACCGTCCGCTGGGACTTGCGAGGAGAAGGATGAATCCTCCCGTGTACCGACCGCTGGTGGACCTGTCGACAATGGAAGAACGACATATCATACTTACATACCGGCTTGACAGAGCAACTATACATGAACTATGTGCCCAGCTGGAGCCAGACCTGATGTCCCCCATCCGCCAACACACAGGGATTCCCCCTCTGGTGCAGGTTCTGTCAGTACTCCATTTTTTGGCAAGTGGGTCTTTCCAGACAACAGTGGCCATATCATCCGGGATGTCTCAGCCTATGTTTTCTAAGGTTTTGTCCAGAGTGTTGTCTGCCCTGATGAAATACATGCGGAGCTACATTATTTTCCCTGAGGTGGGCAAATTGGCTACAGTGAAGGGTGATTTCTATGCCCTTGGACATATCCCCAACATCATTGGTGCCATTGATGGGACCCATGTGGCTTTGGTTCCCCCCCAAAAAAGTGAGCAGGTGTACCGAAACAGAAAAAGTTATCATTCGATGAATGTCCAGGTGGTCTGTTTGGCTGACCAGTACATCTCCCATGTAAATGCCAAGTTCCCTGGGTCAGTGCATGACGCGTATGTCATGCGAAATAGCAGCATCCCTTATGTGATGGAACAGCTACAGAGACACCGTGTGTGGCTAATTGGTGACTCTGGTTACCCCAACCTGTTGTGGCTACTGACCCCAGTGAGGAATCCCGGACCAGGGCAGAGGAACGGTACAATGAGGCCCATGGGCGAACTAGGAGGATCATAGAAAGGACCTTCGGGTCCTGAAGGCCAGGTTTAGGTGCCTGCATATGACAGGGGGATCCCTCATGTACTCACCAAAGAAGGTGTGCCAGATCATCGTGTCCTGCTGTATGCTTCACAATCTTACATTGCGACGCCAGGTGCCTTTTCTGCAGGAGGATGGCCCAGATGGTGGTGTTGTAGCAGCTGTGGAGCCTGTGGAGAGTGAAGAGGAGGAAGACGACGGGGACGACACGGACAACAGGGATACAGTCATACAACAATACTTTCAGTAGCACACAGGTAAGAAACAGCCACCCCAATTTACATTTACTTGAGGCCTCATGCGTCTCCAATGTCTGTGTTTCCCCCCAGTTCCTGTTAACTGATTTGTGACTTTCCCTTCCCTTTTCAGAGCTGTATGACCCACTGCCTGACTTCAGCTTTGTTTGCCCATGGACTTAAGCTTATTGAAATTGGTATGTTGTCATCACAAAGTAACTGGACATTATTGAACCGTTATGTGTAATACATTTGTTAAGAATACAAGCAGACTCCTGTTTATTTAAGTGCAATAAGTGATTTATTTTAAGTGCTACATATAGGTAAATGATTGGGAAGCGGGGATGGGTGGGGGTGGAGTAATGTCGATGGCAGAGTCCAGTTCTCAGTCGCACAGGTGCATTGTCCATATGCCTGGGGAAGGATGGAGCAGGGGCAGTTCAAGGTTGGTCAGGGTGACAATGTGGGACAGTGGGATGACATCAGGGGGTATCTTAGACTGGCGGGGGTCTTGCAATCCTACTCTGTCTTCTTGTGAGATCTCAGGTTCCGCTTGCGGGGTGGTTCTTCTTCTGCAGGCGGTGGGGTTCTGGTGGCCTGTCGTTGTGTGGGGGCCTCCTGTCCACTAGCGCCGGCGGAGGTGGTAGGCTGTTCCTGGCCTGGGCTAATGACAGGGGCCCTTTGGGGTGCCACATGGTCCCGCAATGTGGTGACGATCTGGGTAAGGGCCAGGACGATGGTCCCCATTGCGGAACCGATGTTCCTCAGTTCCTCCCTGAACCCCATGTACCGTTCCTCCTGCAGATCCTGGATCTCCTGGAACCGGGCCAGTACCGTCGCCATCGCCTCCTGGGAGCGGTGGTATGCTCCCATGATGGAGGAGAGGGCCTCTTGGAGAGTCGGTTCCCCGGGCCTGTCCCGCCCCTGTCGCACAGCAGCCCTCCCAGTTCCCCTGTGTTCCTGGGCCTCTGTCCCCTGGACGGTGTGCCCACTACCACTGCCCCCAGGTCCCTGTTGTTGTTGGGGTGGTGGGTCTACCTGGGTGCCCTGTAGTGGTGGACACACCGCTGATTTACGTGCCCTGGAGACAGAGGCATGGGACCGCTGGGTGGGAGCTGTGCTGGTGTTCCCAGAGGGGGTTGGGTCTGGTGTAGCCTGTGGCTGTCTGTGGGGAACCGACTGTCCAGAGGTCCCCGATGGGCCGGGCTGGTCGTCTGGCTCCAGGGAGACAGAGCTGCTGTCATCGCTGGGGGCCTCTTCTGGGGGTGGGATGGACATCTCTGGACCCTCCGTGGTGGTGTGGTGGCGTTCGGGTCCTGCAGGGGTATAAAGGTATGGTTATTGCTTCTGTGTGTGGCATTTCGTGTGATGGGTGGGTGTCCGTGTACCCATGTGCAGGCATTTCCTTGTGGGGGCTTTTTGAGGGTGGTTTGTGGGGGTGATGTGTGTGTGCAGTGGGCATGCTTTGGTGATGGGTGTCCATGCTTTGTGGTCGCATGCAGGGCTTGGTGTTGGGATGGGTGGGTTGTGATGGTGAGCCTTTTGCTAGGGGTTGGTGTGATGGGGGAGGGGGTGAGGGTGGGGGTATGATTTGGCATGCAGGTGGGGTGGGGGTGGGAAGCAGTAGTGTAGATTTGCCTTACCAGAGTCCATTCCTCCGCCTACTCCTGCGAGGCCCTCAGGATGCAAGATGTGCAAGACTTCCTCCTCCCACGTGGTAAATTCTGGGGGAGTAGGTGGGGGTCCGCCATCAGTCTTCTGCACCGCAATGTTGTGCCTTGATACCATGGAACGCACCTTCTCCCGTAGGTCGTTCCATCTCTTCCTGATGTCCTCCCGATTGCGTGGATGCTGTCCCACCGCGTTAACCCTGTCCACTATCCTTTTCCATAGCTCCATCTTCCTGGCAATGGTGGTGTGCTGCACCTGTGCCCCGAAGAGCTGGGGCTCTACACGGACTATTTCCTCCACCATGACCCTGAGTTCGGCGTCACTGAACCTGGGGTGTCTTTGGGGTGCCATGGGGTGGTGTGGTTGAGGTGTGGGGTGGCGTTTGTGGTGATGAGTGTGGTGCGTGTGGTGGTGTGTGGTGTTTGGTGCGTGGATTCTGTGTGGGTGATGGTGTTGTGTGCCTCTGTGTTGTGGGATTCTCTATTCTGTGCTCTGTCTCTAGCCTTCGTCAATGATTTCGGGTCGTAGGGGCTTGTGGGTGATGTGGGTGTGTGTTTTATATTGTGTTGGGTGTGTGGGAGTGGTGTTAATATGTGTATCAGGTGTGTGTATTTCGAACTGACCAATGTGGCTGAGTTTTCTATGGGTGTATGTATTTTGACCGCGGCGGTGTGTACCGCCAATGGAATACCGCGTTTGAAAGATTTGTGGGTCGGAATGGTATGGGCGTATTTCTGTTGGCGTGACGGTGGAGGTTTGGTCAGTGCCATTTTTTCACTGACCTTTGGTGTGGCGGATTTTTGAGGATGTCGGGTTTTTGGCGGTTTGCCAGTTGCGGGTCAGAATGACCGTGGCGGTTTACCGCGGCCGCGGCGGTGTTATGGCGGCCTTCTGGCCGGTGGTAAGCGACTTTTACCGCCAAGGTCAGAATGACCCCCTATGTGTTTACCATTTGCCATGGTTCCCACAGTGGAACATTGTAATACATGGGGCACGGTGTTTTCTGCGCTCTACACAACTGCACACGGTACACCGACATTAGCGAACCTACCGGAAGTGCTTAAACAGATTCAGGATGAATACGGGGCTGCCCCAGCCTTAGATTTGGGAATGCAACTGATGGGCAATTTTGCCACGGTTTCTTCAATAATACTAAGTAACCTTAAAGGGGAGGCAGTTGCACTAGCGGTGCATATGCATCTTCGTGACGTCCTGCAACTAGATCAGGAACGGGAACTGCCTAAAATAATAGCGGAAACATATTCCAGTATTGGTCGAGATAGCCTAGGGGCTAGACCACAGAAACCACAGTTTCAAGGGAAAATTAGTAAAGACAACACTAAACAGCAACCTGAGGGTAATAAAAAGCGCTGGGAGAAAAAACAACAGACACCTAAAAAAGAAAGGGGAGAATCTCCGCGCGCGAAGACCCCGCAGACTAGGTGTAATCTCAGAAATAGGGATAACTTGAAAACGCCTGATAGATATCAATACACTGATACACGCCAATCTCGTTCCTTTCAGGACTCATCGGAAAAGAGAAATGAGAGAGGTGGGTGTTCAGAGCGGAGAACAGAGTACGTGAAACCAAGACAGGAATCACAACGCTCTTCAGAGGTTTCTGTCAAGAAGGAAGAGAAACCGATACAACAAAAACAACAGTTTAAAAAGAAAAAATTGGCGGCAGTCTCAGTTAGACATGCCACACAGGAAGAGAGTTCTCTTTAAGAACAAGACATGGGCCCTAGCACTGCTAGACAGCGCGGCAGAGGTCACAAAAGTTCGCCGGAATCTTCTAGAGCATCTGGAGGTGAAAGCAACTGATGACTTCATACAAGTTGAAACAGCAGATATGCGTGTCTCTGAACCCGATAGAGTGTATATAGTGACTTTACAATTGGAAGGAGACATTGAACGCACTATAAATGCAATCTTTTGGGATCGTGTAGTCAAGATATATGACATTTTGCTGGCTGAACAGGATTGGCCGCCTGATTTTGTTCGCACTTGCCCAGTTGGGGAGGAGGTTATTAAACCTTCGTTCTCACCACTTGTTCCAGGGGAACTCGCAGAGTCCTATAGCATCAATTGGGCTCTAGCACAAGCACCTGCCTTATATAGAAATCACGTACGGTGGGATAGGGATTCTCCATATCATGTAATTCCGATTAAAGGTGAACCTCAGCAACAACCGCAATATCCAATAATACATGAAGCAAGGGCACCGGTGAGAGAAATACTTACGCAATTAGAATACCAGGGAGTAATTGAACCCTGTGTCTAGTCGATGAATAATCCCTTATTCCCTGTAGCTAAACCGGACCATTCATATAGAATAGTCTTAGACTACAGACATTTGAACGGACATACACGTACATATGCTATTCAAAATTCACATAGCGCCGCACTGATGAACAACATTGTGCGGAAAAAATATAAAACGACTTTAGACATCTCGAATGGTTTCTTCTGCCAGAATATAGCACCTGAAAGTAGGGACCTCACAAGCTTTAGTGCGTTAGGCTCCCAGAAAAAATGTGGTTGTTTGCCTCAGGGGTATAAGAATAGCCCAGGACTGTTTGCGGCTCGTGTGACTGAAATTTTACACGGGTTGGACCCTGAAGCATTGTCATATGTAGATGATATATATCTCACGGATGAGTTACTACAACATTTAAGACGGGTAGCCCGCATTGTTGTTGGGTTTGCCAAAATTGGCTACAAATTTAACTTCAAAAAATCAAAAATTGCCTTCCTCAGCGTCATATTCCTGGGATATGATCTGTCAAATGAAGGCAAGAGCCTAGCGCCACAATTTTTAGAAAAATGTGCCCAATTGCAACCACCTAATGCGATTAAGAAACTCCAATCATTGTTGGGCTTTCTAAATTGTGGCAGAACGTACATTCCTGATTATGCTACACTCATAAAACCTGTATACAAATTAATTTGTCCTTATTTTTTGAGTAAATTCTGGACAATTGAGCATACACATACTCTTCGGGAGTTACAAGCAGATCTTCTAGCTGCAAAACATTTAGATACACAGGACAATAAGACGCATTTGGTCATCAGGGTGATAGCTGGGGCCATTGGGTTTACGTATGTCACATTTAATGAGGGTGAGACAGTCCCGATTGGATACAAGTCTCACTTGTATTCGGCTGCTGAACCTTCAGAGAAAATTCTCACTGCTGTACAGATGGCTGTTATTAAAGAAAGACCTCTTGCCCAGGGTAAACACATTATAGTCGTTTCCCCTATTCCGGCCCTAGAGGCTGTTACAAAAGCGAGCGTTTCTAACGCAAAAGCACTGCTCCCGCGATGGATACAATGGGCTACGTCTTTAACAGCCACTGATGTAGATTACATTTTTGACCCAAAATTACAAACTCAAGAATTTCTGCAAAATGAAGTTGAATATCCTGTTCCCTCTGACACGTTGATTATTGATCAATATCAAGCAGTAATGTACACCGATGGCTCTGCGCAACCGGCGGTGGGGACAAAACACCAATATTCTGCTGCATGTGCAGTAGTGAGCGGCCATATGGAGGGGGAGAAATTCTGCCCCCAACATACTTATACACAGACTTTAGGGATTGTACGGCACAGTTGGCTGAGCTGAAGGCTCTGCTGATGGCATTAGAACATTCGGATCTGACACAGTTTACACTGATTGTTTGTGATTCATACTATTGCGTCCAGTCTTTTAATGAATACCTACATTACTGGCGCTTGAATGGGTTCAGAGATTCGAAAGGCAACACCATTAAACACAGACTACTGTGGGGGAAGGTAGCAGACCTGAAGGAGACGCTACCCAAAGTCCATGTTGTACATACTCTTTGACACCAGCGTGTTGGAATACATGTTGCTGGGAATACTTTGGCTGATGAAGCCGCAAAGTCGGCAGTGGCAGTTGCCACTGTGGCCGCAGTGACTTGTTCGAGTTCCAAACCAGACACAGAGATTCTGGCTGCCATAAAAGCTACGGTTGATGGCACGCCTTATCCTAAAGGATTTCCTAATAAATATCAATACTTCATGGGACATATGCTCAACCCTGAGGTTAGAATACCTAGTGTAGGCATACGCGAGATTCCCAATAAAATTGTAAGACCACAATTGATTAATGCAGCGCATGAGGTGGTGGCATCTGCACATGCTGGCGTGGCCGCCACAATTTCGCTATTACAAGCCCATTACTGGTGGCCTGGTCTCTATAAAGAGACTAAGCAGTATGTCCTTTGTTGTGACATCTGTCAACAAATTTAAGTTTCAACAGCTAAGCGCCCGCCGCAGACACCCCTTTTAATATCGAACAGACCATTACAATGTGTGTACTTGGATAATTGCGGTCCACTTACACTGGATAGTGCATACAAACATATACTAGTGGCTGTAGATTCTTGCTCCAGATTTGTGTGGGTGTGGCCACAGCACTCGGCTGACGCTCAAACTGTTATTAAAGATTTGCGAGTCTTTGTCGGTATATATACAGCTGCGGCATTCCATTCGGACCAGGGCCCTGCTTTTGCCTCAAGGGCATTCAGGGACACCATGGCTTTGTTGGGGGTCCAGCTCCAGTTCTCGTCTCCATTTCATCCAGAGGGAAATTCTGTTGTGGAGCGATTAAACCGCGATTTAAAGCAATCCTTAACAGCGAGAGTCTTAGGTACGGGTCGTAGTTGGCTAACCCACCTGTATGGAGTTCAGAGAGCACTAAATAACCTGCCTAGAAGGTCCCTGGGGGGTCGTACTTCACATGAGTGCCTGTTCGGAACACGAATGTTTGTTCCGGATCTTGATGGTCCTGGTGTGGAGGCAGCGGAAACGCCTTTTGACATAAATGATCGTGTCACTGTTTTGCAGGAATTACAACAGTTCCGTGAAGATAACTATTCTAAAAGTGCTGCCTCCACAGGAATTAAGGATGTGCCAGTAACACCTACTGGTTGGATTCCCAGAGTTGGGGATCTTGTGCGCGAAAAGGTTGCAGTGAAAAAATAATTTGGCCCTTCTTATCGAGCACCAGTCCCTGTGTTGGGGATACACGGAACGAGGACTGTTATTTTACCACCGTTGCCGGGTGCCAAAGAAAATCGCTTTGTTTCTATTGACAATGTCAAGTTACAACATGTGGCCGATTCTGCACAGCCGACCAAGAGGAACGTCCAGTAGTTCCCGAATCCCTCTCACTACTGGGGAAGATGTTCCGCTCCAAGTTATCTATACCAACACTGTTACTTCTCCGAGCTTGGGGAGGGTGAAAGATGATCTCGCTTTAGTTCCACTGACAACAAATAATTTAGAAAAGTGTGATCGAGTCACCATGACTACTGACATTGCGGATGGTGCTATCTACAGTGTACCACTGCGAGAAACATCAACACCTCCATTGAATATGGCGACACCTTTTGCACGAACTGCCTCTGGGTACTTTGCCAAAGACAACGATGGTCTATCAGACTCGTTTGCCTCTTCAACTACTGACCGAGGTCCACGTAAGCTGATGTGTTGGCTTAAAGATATGTATTTTGTTTTTCCTTGGAACTATCTGTGGCTCTTATTGACTATGTCAGCATTTTTTCTCTGGATAGGGTTTGTCATCACCTTTTTTCTGTTAATACATGGTCATTTTCTTCCTGAGAGATCAGCGGTTGAACAGGTGGAGGAGGTGTTGAAGCCACATTTTTCATCACATAAGATTCAAAGAGACTTGTCCTTTGTGAACATTTCTGCAGTGCCAATTCTGGATGGGATTGTGTGGAATAAAGTAATGTTTGATATATACGGTCCCACTGAGATCATTCAAATACCGTATGTCCTAAAGTTACCTATGAATGATATCGTAATACCTGGCATTGTATCTGATGATTGGGATGTGAAGACAGTTGATTCCATGATGACTGAATTACAATATTATACTGTCTATGAAAATGAAGATGTTTACCAGTTCAAAGACAATTATGGTGACATGTTTTGCTATAATTATTATGGGCACCATTTTATACATAAAGCGAGTAGTCCAAAGACGATATTTGACTATACGCAATGGGAACATTGCCCAACTCCCCCGCAAGGGAGTTCCAGAACTTATTCTGACAAATTTACGTATTTTTCTGGGCATCATCAAATGAATGCTAAGTCATATTATTTTAAGTTAACTCTGTCTAAAGATAAGCAAATGTTGTTGACTAATACGAAATTCATATACTCAGATTCTTTTGTTTCCCGACTGTCGATTGAAGGTTATGAATATTGGTCAAATAATGTTAATTTGAAAAGTGTTTGGGGAACAAAACATTGGCAGACAAAGGGTAGGGAAACATTGTTTAGAGCATGTCTCATTCCTGTCCAAATGATTTTCTTAAATGAAACAGTACAACAGACTAGCTGTTTGAGCTTAGCAACGATTAGAGAATTGAACATGCCTAGTATACCTGTCCCTGCAAAAATTAATAACTGGCAGACATACATAAATAACACTTTTAGTGAACTTACAGACTGGGTCCATAATGGTACATTTAACACTTCATTGACACGTCCAGGCGGGTGGTTATTGTGACCCATAGACACCAACGGGTGTCATCAACGTTTTGTCACCTCATCGGGGGGTTTCAGGGCGAGTCGGGCAGACCCTCTCTATATATCACCAGAACATGCTGACATAATTACTACATATATTGTGGGAAAATTGTGCCAACAATGGTTAAGATCATCCTCACTAGATGCAGTCAAGACACATCTCACTCTCCTGTCTAATAACACTGACTTGCAAGATTTTTTGTCAGGCCCAAAGACACCACGTAGGAAGCGTTCCATTCTCCGCAACATCATTTGCATGTCACAGTGCATCCTTTGGAAATCTGCAGGGTCAATGACTGCAGCAGGGGTGGTCTGAGTGCCAGTTGTAGATGTTTGTCCAGTTGGTAGTGCCATGCTTGTAGGGGGAGGTGCAGGTGGTGCTGTCATTTGTCTGGGAGCAGTGGAGGTCGATTGTGGTGGCGGCTGTTGTGGACGCCGAAGGGCCCCCTTGGGCAAGTTCCCTCCACACTCCTGAGGCTCTTCCATGGCTATAACGCTGTGCCATGTGGCGGAACCCAGACTCCACATTCAGAATGTGGCGGTAACGCATTGCCCGGCGCTGAAACGAAAGATAAAGCCAAACATTAGGTACTTCATTGTGTGATATAGCTACTGAAGAAAATCAGACAATACATCTAATGTAGCTGAAACAGGCCATATCACAATACAGATCACAGATTCGCCATGAGGAAGTACATGCCAACGCAGCCTACACATGTCCTATCTAACAGCACAGCAATGCTCTAAAAGATGTGTAACAACTTAAATGACCTATGCATCATTGTTCAGCCATTTATCCCGTAAAAAATGCAGCAAGTCCTCCACATGTGACAGGCCAACTAATGACTATCTTCTGGATGACAATCAAGGGCCACAAGATCTGTGATTTGTAAATGGAATTGCCAGGATGGAATGCAGTTGCTAATCATGAGTGGGTATCCTAGGTTTGGACAAGTGATTTATAGATTTACATGTCTGTGTCGTAAACTTGGATCATCACACCTAGGTACACATTTCATAACCCTAAGCCTGTGCCTCGGGGGGGATGGAGAAACAAAAAATACTTTCAAACATCTAGGACACCCAGGAAGCTTTGGACAGCTGTACATGGGTTTGGGCATTCCACCACAGGTGAGGAGGGAGTCCAACTAGGATACACCCAAACCTTGGACAATCCCATCCACATTTATGTTTGTAAATGCAGACAATTGTCAGCATCATTTAATACCACTAATACCTGTATTACAATAAGCAGATGGATGCAAGCCCACATCTGGCCATGAGCTGCATGCACACCTATGACATTGTACTCAAGTGCCACATACACGTAGCACAACATGTGGAGGTAGATACTGCTAGGAAGTCAAACATACAGTTGAACACGTTCATTAGTGAACAGGGAGGCTCAAGTCTGTGGGTAAGACTTTGGCATCCCTATTCTGTGAGATTCAGGGCCTGACTTGCCGACAAAATCATGAATATGGGCCTCTGTGAACTTTTCTTTATGAAAATTTCAAATACAAATGTCACCCTCTTCACATGGCCATGCCTACAGGGCTGCACTACAATCCCAAAATATGACTATATGCTACTGATTGTCCAACTTAAAGATGGAAAAAGGTGATACTCAACTCAAGTAACATATCCAATCATTTACCAGCACATCATACCTTGTTATGTGTCCAACACACAGGAGTCAATCACACAACAGCTGCAAACACAACACAGAACTGAAATATCAACACTTACTGGATATGTCTGGGTCTACAAATCGAGCCACCTCTCCAATTGTGTAGGGGGCAGGTCCACCTGTAAAGCATGGAAGGGAGAAATGTGCTCAATATCTGTGCACTGTACAACACTTCCAAATAAAATTACTGTGTGTAACATTAAATCTGGAAGTCCAGCCTCTCATGCATGATGATACTGCAACAGACATACCACTGCAAACATGTACAGACCCGGTCACTCCAGTGAGTGATACACACATATCTGCATACATGCAGTGGCCATAACTATCATGTGGTGACAAACATGCTCCATCAATTGCTAACAGACTCATTTATGGAATGTACTCCTCTCATCATTTGTAGTAATGAGAAACATGCAAAGCCACTTTCCTGGAGCACTGCAATACCAGTCACTCAGGTATTGTGGCTTGTGCATCAAGGGACAATCATTTACTGTGTGACACGCCTGTGGGTTGATTTCAGGGCATGATTTATCATGCTTTCTATGGTCCCTTACATGTAGGGCCTGTGTTGTGTGTAGGTTACATGTGCTACATTAACAGTGTACCCTGAGCCACATATGCCTCCTATGACACCATTATGGCAGGGATCCTGTGCATTAATTGGTGACAGTTTGAGGCTAGCCATGGATTGACCAGTTTTAATATTTGGATACAACAAGGAGATATATGTTGAAATTGTATATTTTAGTCATCCATGACAGACTGCATGGGTACAGGTATAGTCATTGCACCTGAAATGTGTCACTCACTGCCCTGTGTACCCATTATGGGTTTTGGAAATCACAGTGAGCCACATTCATCATCTTACATTTGCCAGGTTGGTTGATCAGCGGCTATACAGCAAACTGACACTGTCATATTAATAACACATGGTTTAGCAAATGTACCACTGTGTCAATCATGATGATGTAGGTTTCAATTTGTATGTACCTTCGGAATGGCAGCAGTCACAGGAATGCTGGTCTTCTGATCTTAGCATACACCCATGTCTGGGATAGCCTCCATACTGGGAAGTTAGTTATTAAACATATGCAGCACTAGATCAGCAGGGGTGTGCCAAACTAAACTAACAAAGTATTAGGGAAATTTATATGTATGATGGAATTGGTCAGGGGTCCCTTGCATGACATCATGCATGTAATACATTGTGATCATGCATTCCCTATCAATAGGTATCCCATGATGATCCCATTACTTAGGAGAAGTTCATGGCTACAGAGTAACACAGATGGCAAATGCATTAGCTCTGTTCCAGCTATTGTGCCCAAGACCAATGTAAAACACACAGGTAAAATGAACAGAGGGCCATGGATAGTTGTTACCCCTCAATTTGTATCTTTTGCTTCATTTTATGTGCCACAGCTGTGGAAAGTAGCACCAAACATTTAGATATGAACCTGTGTGCATTACTTTTGGCATCTATCCCTAATTTAATTGCTGCACAACCAAGTCAAACTATCAGCCTAAGATGTTACCTGAGGCTAGAAATAACTTTGTACGTATGTGTCAGAATCCAGTTCAGACATGTATCAGAAATAATTGGGGGACACATTAATTCTTGAAAATATCTGGATTAAAAACATGTCTTTCCTGGTACACTCACAGACCATGCGTAAAACATAGGTGAGAGACACATTTGCATCATCCATTGACGTGAAAGCAGAACTAATTTACAGGCTCTGGTTGTGTTTTGTAACTCAGTGCAGCTGTTGCATCAACAAAATACGGTAATGTGTAGCGATTATTGTATAACTCACAGCCACTGTATGTTTAACTTGCATTCCACATGTCCAAAAACATTGCCTGCAGCATATGAACAAATCTGCTACTGTCACTACAGAGCATGTAAATATGCACATTACTCTGAATTGTACTCACCATCAGGGCCACCAATCACAATCCCCAGGTGGTCCAGCAGGTCTTCCTCCCTGGCAACAAGGTCAGCCCAACAGTGCTTTAGCTGGTGGTCGTTGCGCGGTGTGTTGTATATGCGTTGCAGATGGTACAGGACCTTTGACCACCGGAGCATCCTTGCCTCTTTGTGATAGCCGTGTATCACCCGGCCACCTGATTCTATCATAAATGGGAGGAAGTGGCACACCAGCCAAATGAATCCCCCCAGCTCCTCCTCTCCCATTCTACAGAGACGTGGCCTACCCAACATGGTTGAAATAATAAATAAAAACGGAATTGAGGGGTACAGCGGATGATGAAGGGAAAGGAGGAGAGGGAAATGAAAAGTAAATAACACTAAAACAGCCCAGCTATCCCCAAACGAACATTACCCACAACAGAATCCCAACAGTACAAAGACAAAATTAGACACCAGAAATGAAAAAAATACTTACACAGGATACCACAGACACTTAGAAAACACCAAAAGACAATATAAATCGCACACAGGAGACAAATTCACAATATTCATAGAGAGACAAGTCCAAACACAGCTACACAGTCAAGAAAAATCACAGACTGCAAAGTGAAAGTGAAAGTACACCCACTGTACCAATTCTATAAACAGGATATCCTATTACATCACCTCCTGCCTCAAATGCAGTGCATTTTTATTCTGATGTGTCAAAATATTATAACGCTATAACAGTCTGTGCGTCATTTCTTTTAACGCACATGCTAAGAAATTACCCAGCATCCATATTTTCCAATATTTTTCATAGTTAACCATTTTCATGAGTTACAGTGTAGGAATTACCGCTCAGGGCCAATGGATGTATCATGGTAGTGAGCATCATTTTTCTACGCATATGCGGTGTTTTTTGACGCATGTGCATCTTTTTTGATGCATTTGTGTCAAAATATATGTCTTTTACTGGGTTTGGGTCATTTCTCTAATTTTACAGTACATAACAGCTGTAACTATACAGAGATAGGCTGTTTGCACCTACATTGTCCATTCCAGTGTATGGGCACATGTGGCAGATCACACTACTGTGGACCATGATCCTCTAGTTGTTGTACCGGATTTGCACTCTTCACTGACGCAATGGATCCCTAAACTTTTGGAATACATTTTGGTATTACCCAGTTTGAGCAGGTTGTGCATCAATAGAGGATAGCAAGGCAACGCAACTCAATACAGTAACTCATTGCCTGTGTGTTAATGTGTGTAAATTGGCTCTTACAATTTTAGTTGTCCCACTGTGTGAACATCACAAGACGTGTTTTCATAAATGTGCTTGTATGCATGTGTTGTCAATGTGGACAACCATCAGATGCTATTCAGTGTGGAAATGAGTAGGGAAATGTGTTTGTCATGCACGTAGCAACAAATGCTGTGTGAGCTTCCCAGATTTTTGGAACATAAGCATCTCCCATGACAAACCATGCAAAGGATAGATAGAGGACGGTTGATCATGGCAATGTTCCGAGACTAAGCCATCACATGTCCTGGAATGTTGGATACCACTTCCTGGTCACTTGTTTCGATACTACCCATGAGTCAAGCATTCGGAAATGCTATGTGGGTACGGTGTTTGTGACACCGAGTCCCAAAAGCAATCCACAAATGTAATGTCACTCCACAGTTTGAGTCATATAAATAACCTATGTTTCGCCCGTGGCTGTGGAGGACCAGCAGACCAAGCAGCATGTGTTCACATATTTCCAGTGGTTAATTGCACAAAGGTGTCCAGTTCAAGTGTGTGGGCCCATGTGTAGCCTTTGTCATTATTGGGGTCCATGCTGTCACAGTTATGTGCAGGTCTAGTCATGAGTCTGTGGAGCCATTCCCTGCATTAACAAAGTATCCTTCATAGCTGAATTGAATGAAAGCTGAAGAGGAATTGAGAACACACATGGGGATAATCCAGTTATGGCACTGCAGAAGTTTTATGAGACTGACAACAGGGCAACCTTGGTGTGCTCACAAAGTTAATGGATCAGGAATTTTAAACCGGCAGGTTTCATCACAACATTTGTACATAGGGTGGCCTCTAAAATTCCCACTGCAGCCAGGAACATCAGTGCCTCTGTGCTGATTAATCTCACAGCTATTCACCACGCAAGCCCCATCAATATGTTGGGGCCGATGTGAATCAGTGTGTGGACCATCAGGGTACAAACATGTGTTGATATTTCATGCACATTATCTAACGTTGTTTGTTGTGCTGGAGGCACCATACCCAATCCATGCATAAAGCCATGGTACACTGTCACTATTTGTCACTCATGCATACATGAAACCCAGAAAAGGGATGGGCCGTGATTAGGCTATTTGAAGACAAGTTCCACCCAATGATACGATAAGTAAACTGATTATGCTATACAATGTATTTGAGTATTCATTGTAAGCCTACCCGACACAATACCCCAGGAGGAAAGTGAGGGCATAGAAAGCAACTATGAGACCAAATGTAGCCACAGGGAACCTTTATGGTAACGCAAAGACAGGAACCAGTCCGGTTAACAGGGTGAATCAGGAACAAAAATGAACAAGGCAAATACACAGTGAGCAGACTGAGACTGGTCAAAGCTGGAATAACACTGTGGAAAATGTCAACTGTTTTTGTCCTGTGTGCTGCAATGTTACACAATAACCCAAGGCCTGTGTTACACAAGTGATTTATATGGCAATGCATTACAGTGATATACATATAATGGCAGTTTCTATGCTGTTCCAGGCAGCTGCAAGGGCAGTGCATGTTCAAATGGCTGATCTGCATGGAGGTGCTCACAGGTGCGTGCAGCTTCAGTCTCTCACAAGTCCTGTAGGTGAGAATCAAGTTCAAAGGGCCAACAGTGACTTTCACATGGGAAGCAATGGGCAGGTTATTACAGGTCCTACAGACTACAAGGCAGTGCATTATCCGACCAGAAGTCCATGCAGACAGATGAACAATGACTATGGCATACCATACTAAAGAGGGTAGCACACTGGAGTCAGAATGTGAGTCTGGTTGTGTGTAGATGAGGGATTATCTGGGTACAAATAGTCCATTTCCAGGGCCCCCTCGAGAAGGGTGGGGAGAGACAGAAAACATGGCAGTGGCAGGACTTATGACCAAGGATGGCATGTGCAGGGGATGTCTTGTGAGCAATGCTAGTCATACCTGGGGCACTCGTGCTACCCATTTGCTGCTTACATGGATTTCTTGTCACACATACTACTTGCAAATATAGCTGATGTCACACTTACTGCTGTCAAGGGTCTGGTCATACATTCCTGTTACCAATGCAATAGCACATCCACTGCCTCATGTATGAGGCATTTTTCTTTCCTTATTGAATGATGGTGTCTTTGTTGTGTGCCATATGCTGCAATAAACCAAGTTGCCAACATGTATGTGCGACATAGCTCTGATCCTCTACTATTGCCCTTCATATGTGAAATGGACAGTATATATGTCATGTACAGTGTGTGTGAAGTTGGCTGTCCATTCATACCCATCAAGTGTGATGTGGATGTTTCAGTATCCTAAGATGTATTCCTGCAGTGCTCCATGAGGCTACACTCTGATTATGAATCTTAGGGATAATGTGATGCAAAAATTATTACCCAGACCATGATATAGTGATTAGAATAGGTGTTTAATGACATATGGTAAGATAGTGGTGATGGTGACTATAGGTCAAAGAAGTTTTGGACAATGTGTCGTCTCCGACGTAATCCTGCAGCTGTGTTTGGATGGTCTCACTCATGTTGATGGACAACGTCCTCCTCTTCCTCTTCTTCAGCCATTTGTGGGTCTGGTTCTTAGAGGGGAATGTTCCTCCTTACACAAATGTTGTGCGGGATGGCACAGGTCAAAATGATCTTGCAGATCATTTCTGGTGAGTATAGGAGGATGCCTCCGGTGATGTCGAGGCACCTGAATCTTGACTTCAGGATGCCAAAAGTTCTCTCGACTATGGTGCGTGTCCTCCAATGTGCCTCATTATAGGCACACTCTGATGCTGTGCTTGGGTTTGCAAATGGGGTCATGATGCATGGCTTGATCCCATACCCCTGATCATCTGAAAGAGAAAACGAGTGAGAATGTTTTGATGTTGCTTGCACCATGATTAGCACTTTGCATGGCAGTTGTTCTCTTCTGTTGTCTGTGACTCATCTGTGTTTGTTTTATTGTGTAGAATCCTAGGCTTTTAGGATGTACCATCAGCTTTGGGTTGTTTCATTATCTGAACTGGTGTTTGGCTGATTGACCGGATGTCAGCGGTATTTTTGTAGAGTTGCAGTACATTGTGTACTCCCCTGCATTATGTCATGGGAAAGAGGTGTCCATGTGTCTTAACTGGGGGTGACATGATACTTCCATACACAGAATCAATTCCACAGTGGAGGTAACACGGTTGCATCTATATGGCCTGGACATCCCATCCAATTTAACATATGCAATAGAATTTGTTAAACATCAGTGAGGCCCTTTGATTTGACTAGGTGACAATGCACAACACATCTCCTTAAGTTGTCAGCACTGAATTGTTGAAAACTGACAATGCACAAATATCCCATGTGTGACAAGTTCTCTGCAGACCTATTTCTCTGCCCTTGCCGAGTTGACTCATGTTCAAACGTGTACCTCTACTACTGAACCTGATCCAGTTCAGCTGGCTAACTTGGTTGTGAGGTTGATGTTTTGAGTGTCAGAAGGTCCATATGTCTGTACATCTATTGTGTATATGTGTAATTGTCTCAAACCGTATGTGTAGCAATGTGCACTTTCAATATTGTCACATCAATATGTGTTCTTAGCACAGTCCACTTGCTTATTGGTAGTGGGCAGTGTCAGAGCAGGAGTGATGTGAGATATTGGTACTGCCTCAGTGATTGCATGTCACTTTCATTAGAGTCATCATCATCATGCTATGTGTCTCATGGTGTTTTACCTGCAGCAAAACACATTACACACCCCTTACACTGTACTTATTGCTTGGAAGGGTGTTTGAGTGTTATTGATGTGATATTGAGAGATTAATCTTCCAAGTCGTACTGCCAGTTAAGGCCATGTCATTGTCATTGTGTTGTTTTAAATTGTTCCCTTGTGTCTGTGGAGTGGCATCGGTTGTTATTTGGATCTGTCATTTGTCCATAGGTGTGTATCCCATTGGGTCAGGAATTCAAACATGCCTAGCAGTGTCACAAGCTCAGTGTCTTCCTGCCCATGTGTTAATGTAGTGGTGTATGTGTTGTGTGTCCTACAGGGTTCTATGCTGTGTGTATATAACTGGATTTCTGTACTTACCAACAAGTAGGCCATTTCCATATCGTCCATCCTGGAAGTGTTGATTGATGGTGCAGTGGCAGAAGATGAATGAATCATGTACACTCCCAGGATACTTTGCCACAATGTTGGTGATCAATCCCCGGTGATCGACAATGGCCTGCACATTGATGGAGTGTGTGTGCTTCCTGTTGTGGTATAGATGTTCGGTTGCAGCAGGTGGCACAATGCATACATGTGTGCAGTCAATGACACCAAACATATGTGGGAAGCCGTTGATTTGATAGAAGCCCTGTTTGGTCTCCTGCTGCTTCTGCTGTGTGTAGGGGAAGCTGATGTGGTGGGGTGTGAGGGAGATGATGGCATCCAATACCTTGGGTAGGAAGGCAGAGAATGATGGCTGTGATATCCTGGCAACCAGGGTGCCAGTGGTTTGAAAGTAGCCACTTGCCAACATGTGAAGTACAGCTAGCAGCTTGGTTTCTGTTGGGATGGTGCGGGGTGTCAGCAAGCTGGGTGCCAACTGTGGCTCAATGTTGCGCAGCAGCTGCTGAATGGCTTGCCAGTTCAACCTGTACCTCTGGATGATGTCATGTTCCCTGAGGCCATGAAGGGTTGTCCTGGTGCAGAATATCCTCTTCTGCCTTCTGCGTTGCCTTTGGGGTCCCTGCTGGTGTTGTGGTAGCTGCTGTTGTTGTTGCTGTGCTCTGCGTCTGTGTGTATGCTGGATGAGAAGCACCTCCATGTCTCCCTTTTGCTGCTCTGCTGTTGCTTCTGTGTGTTTTGATTAAATACAGGTGTGTTTGCCCCATGTTAACGCCTGCCCTGACCCAGGCTTTAATTTTTGACGCAAATCAGGCTGTGCGTCATTTTCCGACTCCGCCTCCTGGCCATGCGGGATTTTTGCCCGGAAGCATAAATACGACGCACAGGCGTTTAACTCATTTTTTTTACGGTAACGCCTACCTTGCATATGGTTAACGCAAGGCGGTTTCCCGCATCCACAAAATGATGCACACGGCGGGATTTTGACGTCTGCGGGCTCCTGTGTCAAAGTTTAAATATGGGGCAAGGTTTGCGCCGAATGTGCGTAAAAATTTTTGATGCACATTCGGCGCAGACGGAGTATAAATATGCCCCCCAGTACCTTATGTCTGGTAATTGATGTTCATCCATTTTTGTTTATATTTTTTTGTTGTGATGTTATTTATATATATATGTTTCAGTGTCATTTATTAAGTCAGCACTATAGACCATAGGAGTGTGGTCGGAAGTAGGAGTGAGACAAAGTGAGAAAAACTGAAAATTGTACATATAATTGTGAGTGTCTAAAATAAAAAACTCCCAGTGAATAATTTATGTTTTCACTGATATGTAGAATATTTTTGTATCCTTCCCTTCTTGATACCAGTTATATACTGTATTAGTTCTTTCTTCAAAATAAAGCAGGGACAGAGCACGGAGTGAGAAAGATTGCTCAGAATGAATAATAATTTTTTTTAATTCTCTTTATTATACCATAAACAACAATATAAAGAAAAAAGATTGTACTTTGACATAGTACAGCACCCAATCCTCAATGGTACATGGCCGTTGGACCTCCTACAGATTATTGAGTCTTTCTGTGCTAGCATCCGAGATCTCTGTATTCCCACAATGACCCCCATATTTTTAAAATATTCTTGGGCATACCCTACTTTTGTATATAGTGTGTTCTATTTGCATGCACTAATCAATCCCTGCTTGTGTTGTGGCATTGTGGTTGTGTGCCTGCTCCCCCATTTTGTGAGCAATCTCTCCTCATAACCAGGAGCGGCTCGCGTGGCACGGAAGGGGCTAGGAAGGAGGTAAATAAAAATTTAAATAAAAAAATTACACTTACCTCGCGCGTCACACCACTACACCTGCTTCTTCTCTCCTGACTGCAGGCACAGGCTCCCAGAGTTGAGATGGTGGCCTCTCATATTGGAACTGTAACTCTTAGAAAGGGATCAGGCCCTGTGGTCCCCATATGTCACCAAGTTTCTAAACCTTAATCATGTCCCATTGGTATCTGCATTCTAGCCTGCGCAGGCCTTTCAGGATGGCCGAGTCCTACAGAGAGATCTCAAGCGTGGGTGTTCCCTGCCATCCCATTTTTGTCCACAGATTACCAAATTTTAATCAGTAATTCGATCGGAGAAGGGGTTCGAGGAGGCCTGTATTCACCATACAGTTTCCATAGATATCCCCGGGGCCTAGCCGTCTTTGGTCTTCTTTCAAGGAGGGTTACTTCTGATGGTCGAATGTCCATCATTGACAACTTACAGTTGTGCAACCCAGTATTATAAACCAATATCAGGAAGATTGAGCCCACCATCATATGGATCCCTCATCAGGGTCTGCAGTACAAAGCGGGGGGTGTCCTGTCATCACAGATTAACTCTAACTTTTCTGCTTCACAGAAGTTATGTACTCTTTATATAGGTCCTACCTGACTTATTAATCATATGAAAATAGTCAAGCACCTGCATTGTTCTGCATTTCATATTTTAAAACTTGTGTCAATTATTTGTGGTTGTAGTAATCACATCTTCCTGTGGTTCATATGTAAGGACTGCCTTACTTGGCAAAGCGTTGGTCTGGTAGTAGTCATTCATCCTTTTGATCATTGCCTGTAGGCGAAAAACAGCAATCATAGTTCCAGTAAAATGTCATCAAGCAGCAATGAGTGGAGGCACACAAGACCTATTCACTGGCACATGTGCCTCACACTGCCATCAGTGTTGCTTTAACAATGGGGATCACAAAACCTTTGCGAGGTGTAGGAAAACAGACTTCACAATGTCTTTGGTGTCAATGGCTCTTATGATAGAGGATACAGTCAGTCAGGACTCATATTGTCATCAGTGTTATTTAAAGAAGGGATATAGTTATAGTAATGCTGTATTGAGACACAAAGGCCTCACACTGACATCTGAGTTGCCACACAGACAGGTACTTCAACACACAATGCAGCTGTAGGAGTGAAGCACCCAGACTCTCAAACTGGTATCAGGGTCACTTGAAACGGAAATCAACCATAGGGATGGGCAGCAGTTTGCAGGGGCATAGCTTGGTTCGTAAGGAAGGGCAGGGGAGGGTGAGCTTCAGATTTCCCTACAATAGCACTGGCACATAATGTTAAAATACATTATGTAACAAGCAATGCCCACAAGATGGGCTTAAGTGGTGGCCGAAAGAGAGAGGAATGTCGAAGGTAGGGGTATTCAGTGAGAGAAAGCACATTATTTTGTGAAATAACCAACATTTCTTAAGCTTTTCCAAATAGAGGTAGAATGTGCGTGCATTTTTGTCTTTGTGAGTAAAAATTCCTGGTGGAATCCAACAGACCAGCACCATACCCAACTGGAAGCACCGGTACCCAACTATTTATCACAAAATACATTTATTAGAGGGTTTAACACCCCAAACTATACCCCTGAAGCTAAGCCTCTGGTTGTTTGTAGGCTTCCAAGCACAGCATGTTGTCAGAACTGTTTTAGAGGGTCAACTGGCAAGCAGGAGCTTCTGGGCCCTACTGTGGGGGTTGAAGCCTTTTACCCCTGATACTGGGGCTTGACCTACTATGGAATCTAAACAACTGGTCCAAGTACCCCTTCTGCACTTGATTCCCAGTGGTAGTGCAGGTGAAACAGTCCAAGACTTGTCAGGGGGAGTTAAGTGCAAGGTGTTTGTGGGCACAGACTTAAAACATGCTCAGCAGACCCAATTAATGAATGTCCAGTGGATATTTATTTTTATGGGAAAAGGTGTGTGTTTATATACACACCAAAGCAAAATATGAAACTCCACAATTGATATACACAGTCTTCATAGGGCTGGAACTCTAATGTTGCCCAGGTAAGATTCCGAGTCTCTCTTCTATGTCTTAAGACTGTGGGTATTCCCCAAATATGTGAGGCAACATTCAGGCTAGCACTGCTTGCAACTACATGTCTTTGAAGTTCCACAATGGCTTTTGAAAACTGAAAGAATCTCAGCACCATAGCGCTTCAATCAGAAAAAGTTACCCCAGTGGCCCCGCAGCCCGGTAACTAGTCTTACCCACATTCGCTGGAGTCCTGGTAAAGAAGGCCCAGGTGCACGTCAATGAGGAGAGATCTGGATGCTACGGGTGAGGCAGCAAGTGTCCACATCTCTTCTTCGATCATGTGGTAAGTCTTCCTGAGTCTGACAGCAGGTCTTGTGTGCGTCTCGATTTGAGTACTTCAATTTATGCTCTGCTTTAAGGGTTGTAACCGCTATTCACTGTTATACAATGCTACAGGATGGCCGCCCTCTCTCTTCATGGGAGCCTCCACCTGGCCTACAGGGGTCGCGAACAGCATCACAACGGGTGATGGCCCCCTGACTGCACATGGCAACAGCCCTCTTCAGTCACGGAACTGCAGCAGGATGATGGCCCTCACCTGGCATACAGGGGTTGAGAACAATGCTTCAGGATGTCGGCCTCTCTAGGTCATACCACTGCACAGAGGGACAGCCCTCTTCAGTCACAGTGCTAGAACAGGGCAACAGCCTTTATTTTTCATCCAGCCCCACCTGGCATGCAAAAATTTGCAAACAACAACACATAGACATATAACCCAATCACTGTGATGGTCCCAACATGGACCAGAATCTCAATTTGCTTGTGGGATCCACTCAACAGGATCTCGAATGGACCTCACTCCCTCCAGGCACTCTCCTCCTCCCAGGGTCTGTGGATTCAGCAGGCAGGCAGATGATGGTGTTCAAGGCTTCTGGCATGTGGTCTTGATTCTCCTGGGTGATGTTCCCTCAATCAGGGGGGAGAATAACAAGCCTGTTCTCAACAGGCAGAAGCCATGCTGAGCTTCTCCTTTCTGATATACAACTAAAGTTTGACAATTTTCAGAGGCTCAAGCTCCCCTGTATTTAATTGATTTATAAACACACATGTAGTTTAGTGTCGTAGGGCCTGATTTAGATTTTGGTGGAGGGGTTTTCCATCTCAACAGTGACAGCTAACCCGTCCACCCAAATCTAAATACCATAGAAAACAGTGGTAGCTAGATTTCGGCGGATGGGATATCTGTTACCGTTGCAACAGAGTAACCCTTCCACCAAGATCTAAATCAGGTCCTTAGTCTTTAACATTCATGCTGTAGGGTTGCCCACTCCTCTGCCCTTTCCTTTGTCCAGGAATCAGTCTGTCAGAGCAGGAGCGACTCCAGACACAACACACATCACTGGAGTAACTAGAGGATTACACCTGGAAGCCAGCTTCACTGTTTTATATGTAACAAAAGATTAGGAAGGCCCCCAGCCCTACTCTTTATGCTTTTCTTACCAGTCCCATCTCCTTCCTGAGATGTGCCCAGGACCCACTGACCTTTTCAGAATCAAAAAACCTTTTTGAAGCACACAAAATGCCTGGCTCTCCCTTCCTCTAATGTGTGTGCGCCCCCCAGGAATGCAGGCAATCAACAATCTGTCTGGAATGGTTGCTCCTCCTCCACATGCCTTTCCAAGGCAATGGTCTTCCAATATGGAATGCACAGGCCTCCATGCACTGTACCAGCCACACATACATTGTAGGATGCACACATAACCATAAGTGCTCTGCACAGCGCTACAAAATAACATTGAGTAGGCTAAGATAAAGCTGGGTACACTGCAGCAGTCCTTTACATGAATGGAATAGTAGAGGAACCCTTTAACCTTTGCCCAGTGACACAGGTAAAAGGCCTGTTCACTCAACTGATCAACATTACAAAAACAGTGTCCTTCTCCATTGTGCTTGTGCTTGTGCTACCTAACTCTTGGTACGGGCAGTAGTCCATTGCACTACCAGGGTAACTTTTTTTGTGCAGCCCTCCTGATCTAACAGGACCACAATCTGTGAGACATGCCTAGGTCATAACACACATGCATGATCCTTGTTCACCCATGACAAAGAATTGGTTCCAATGATCCAGATATAGGGGCAGGTTGGGCACAAAGGGCAAGGATGCACGTCAATTACCATACAGTGGAGTTTTCCATCCCAACTCAGGTGGGCAACTTTCATTGCCCTCATGGCAACACCATGAAATGCTGTTGACTAGATGCATGACATTACACTCATTTCTCTTTGTCTGGTGAAACAAACAACTCCTTCAAGCAACAAAGATTGTGCCACTGGCCTCAAGTCAAATGTAAACATAGAATAAGCTACAGGATACATTTTACTTTCAGGTATGCCACAATTCTTGTCCAGGTAAGGCACAAGCAAACCCCAAATGAACCTGTGCGTACCCCCCAGTAGCTTGGCACAGAGCAGTCAGGTTTAACTTGAAGGCAATGTAAGTGTTTGGGCAAAACGTGTAACATTAAAACAGTGAAAACACCACACAAAAAGGATCCCACACTAGGTATGAAAAATAGAGTTTAATTTAATAAAAGAAGAACAAAATGACAAAAATCGAATCAGTAGAACTTGAGTTATGATTTTTTTAATGAATAAACTGTAGAATAGCGCACAGGAGAAAAAAAGCATCAACCGGGGATATCTGGTCACACCAGATCGGGGCAAAGTCACAAGTTCAGGCCGACTGTGACAAACTGCAGTACTGCTACAGGGACCCAGTTAGGCCCACTGAAAAAAGTACCTTAAATGCTGGTTGCAGAGTGTTGCATGGATCTGAGTCAACGATGCAGCACACAGCCAAGGCGATGCAGCGGTTTGGAATTCTGTCGACAGGGCTTGTGATGCAAAGGCCGGTGACTGGGATGTGTTGCATACTTGATGAAATGCATTGCTTCCAATGAGTGAGACTGCAATGTGTAGCCTTTGGCATTTCATCAAGGCTGCCATCAATGAGAGATGTGAGGATCCACTCAGGGGAACCATAATGCAGCAGCAGTTCTGAAGGAGATGCATCAAACCCAAGATGCGAGATGCGGTGGCTTGCAAGTCTTTTGTGATGGGACCAATCCAGGCAGCAGCAGTGATGCATCAGTTCTACTCAAGGATGGGCTGCTCAGCCAAGGAGATGCATTTGTTCTGCTCATGGATGCATCACTCAGCAGAGAGAAAACCTTGGTTCTGCCGGCAAGCACCTTAGGCCCACTTCTAACGGTCCAGGACTGGAGAGGTACTGATTGGCAGGGTAGCCTCACATATGGCAGAATCCAGGAGCAGAAGCAGGCTGCTTTTATGTCCCTGAGACTTCAGATCATGAGGCCAGTCAACTAGCCCTTGGAGTAACTCTGGGTTCTGGATTCAAGAGATGTAGGTACAGCCCTTCTCACCCAGGCAAGAGGGCAACAGGCAGCAGGTCAGCATAGCAAAGCGAGTCCAGCAGACTGCCATCCAGCAGAGTAGCAGTCCTCCAGCAGCACAGCAGGCCTTCTTCCTGGCAGAGTATCCACAGCTCCAGCAGTGTACTGAAATGGTGGTGTCTGAGGTGCAGTTCTAATACCCAGTGGTAACTTTGATGGGGAGAGACTTCAAAGACATACTTTTGAAGTGCACAGATCTCCTGCCCTCTCTGTCCTGGCTCCAGACTAACTACAGGGGGTATGCAGCCCTTTGTGTGGAGAAAGGACACAGCCTATTCAGGTGTAAGTCAAGCGGGGTCCAGCTCCTCCCTCTCATCCTGCCAGTAATGGCCCATTAAGTCACACCTAAGCTCCCAGTGTGTGTGGCTTTGTGGCTCGAAAGTGAATTTACCTTGAAAAAAACAAAAGACAAGAGGCGTTTGGCCAAACAGGAACAGTTGGTTTAATTATACATTACATCTGGGATAACAGTTACAGAAACGGGGTCTGAGGACTGTCTCAAAGTACAATCAATCTGAGAGGTGTTTTATACATTTCTCTGAGCACAATAAAACAATTTCAGTGTTCCTTTTTAGATAAGGAATCTAGGCTGTTGTCTTGGAGTCATAAACAAGGTCCTCACAACAAATGCATGTTGGCCTCAACATTTCATGCACACAATGTGGGTCAGCGGGTAACGTGTCCAGTTGTTCTGCATGAGGGGTGCGTGATCGCTGCGTGTTACTGTGTGTGCTGTGTTCTGATTGGCTAAGTGTTCCTAATTTCATGTGGCATCTGACTTTATGATGTTTTGGGAATGTGCGTACCCCTCAAGCCATGTGTGTTTTATTGGGGTCAATCTCCTGGGACCATTGTGGTGTAGCTGCGCCTATCTGTGAGATTGATCAGAGTTTCCTGTTTGTGCATTTGTTTGCCGGTTATGTCACCCAACCTGTGAGATAAGGATCCATGGCAATGGCTTCTGGAAGAGATCTGCATGAGCATTGGTGCACAGTCACTACCTACCCTGCCGTCAAGGCCTTGGGATCTTGTGTGGCATTATAATTGATATCAAAGGATCAGACAAGATAGTCAGCATGTGTGGGTACATGAAGTGTATTGCTCGGATAAGACAAAATAATGTAGGTAGTTGAAATCCTGTGACATTTTCAAACTGTATGATTTTGCAGCCCAATATTTTGTCATTTTTTTGCCTACGGGAGACTGGTTTGAGTGAAAAATGGCTTGTGAAAACAGGAAATCCATGGCTAAAACACAATTTCTCCTCAAACTACTCTCCTGCCAGTATCAGACGTGATTTCTGAATGTTATTGCTTTCACACTTCAAGCAACATTCAAGCAAGAACATTGAACAAATAGTTTCACACAATATTCATGAAAGTTTGTAAACAAAAAATTCATCCATCCCTATTTTCACCTTTTTCTCAGTGGAGGTGAGTCCTAAACTTTCTCTATGTCTGTCATCTATGTATGTAGCAGCCACCTACATGTTAGTGTCTTTTCTCTTTTCCAGCCATTTTAGGGTGACCAGACGTTCCCGGATTTCCCCGGACGGTCCCAGTTTTTTGGGAAGTGTCCCGGTGTCCAGACACTTTCGTCAAAAATAAAGAAATGTTCCGGTTTTTCAAAAGTAGCTAGATTATTTATAGAAATGTCCCGGTTTTTCAGTAGTGTTTGAGTTCACTGCTTGAGATGTTGTGGCGTGATGTCACTTAAGGGAAATCCAGACAGAAAAGAGACAGTTTCTCTCTGGATTTCTCTTCTCTTTATAAAAAGCAGCAACAGTGGTGTTGTGCCAGCCATCGGCACAAGAGCTCCTTCGAACCATCAGTGACCAGCATGACCCTTCCCTGCTCACAGGAGTCAGAGGTCACCCCTGCAGCAAGATCCAGCCACCCACCTTCGTGACCCTGCTCTGCCCTTTTACGCAGCTCAGAATCAAGCAGCTGTTAAAGGAAAAAGGGGCCAGGAATGAAACCATCCATACTGGTAGGCAATATAGTTTGAGTGCTTGGTCTGGAAAAGCACAAACTCAGAATTTTAAATGTAACACTACAGTTGGTTCTCTTTAATAAAAATAATTGATTTCTACCAAAATGAGCCCTTTTGGAAACATTAGGATAATGAAAAACTGGGAAAAAATCATAGCACTCTAATCTATACCTGCATGCAGCTCTTTTTGGACAGGTAACAGCTCACTGTTCTAGATTAGCATTCTAACTTAACAAAAGGATCTTTAGTAAACCACTGACCTATTTGCATTATATGCACCTAACCTGCATGTCACATGTTCTTTGCAGCAGGCATATTAACTCTGTGCACTACCTTAAAATGTCCACTAGAGAATCCTATCTCTCGCCAGGCAGAACATTAATCACCAGAGTTATCTTGACATTTTTATTGTTGTCTAAAAACTGCTGGTGGCAAGGAACTTTTAAAACTATAATATACCTGCAAATACGGTGCCCTACCTGAAGTCAGCACTAGCCATAGAGCCAGCCCTGGGTATGAGTGACTGATAAGTAGGAGGTGAGTGTGACAGAGGGGCTGGATTTGTACGTGACTGAGGGGAGAAAGTAAATATTACTGTTGTAGAGGTGACAAGATGAATTTATGGAGGGCCACTGGAGCAAAAAAGAAACTGATAGAAACTCCTTAGATGGACTCTTGAGTTGTTGAAGGGCTTGCTTGGTAGTGGAGGGCTGGTCTCTCATTCAAAACATTCTTAAGGAACTTGTTACATCCTGAAGGTTTTGCACCTTCATCGTACTTTGGCACTGAGAACAGAAAATATACCATGCAGCTCCGGGCTAGTTTTTCCCATTTGGTTTTCAATCATTCTCTGTAAACTCGCTGTCCAAGTCTTGAAATGCTTAACCCAAAGCACCCATCTCTTTACCATCAGATACCACATCTCCCATTGACTCACAAGTTTAAATATGTACAAGGCAAGGGTGGTCACCAGCTATAGCCAATGTTGAAGCAAATTCTATGGCAGGACCGGAGGCGAGGGTTATGCAGTTCTTTCTTCACTTTTTATTATAGAGCAGGTTCAAAGTTCAACAAATAACACAACTGAACCACAAGTCCCATGAGTCCATTGCCATAACAACCGCAGGCCAATGAGACTCCATAACAAGAACAGTATAAATGCCCACAGACATGTCATTTCCCCTTCTTTCTTCACTGCTCAGAGTGACAGATAAGTGCCTTTCTGCCTCTCTGCACGTCTTCTGTTTGAAGTGTGTCTTTGGCTTTTAGGTGTGTTAATCGATATCGATTGCTGACTGGATTGTTGTTGCAGCAACCTTGTTGCTAGGACGCGCTGCTGCAGCGCGGGAGGCTCCTTTTGAAGCTTGAGTGCTTTCAATTGCAGTGGCACTTCGGGCCCTCTAGAGGGCGCGCATCTAATTTTCGGCGCATTTCGTTGCGAGCGAGTCACTTTCCGCTCAGCCCTTCAAAATTTTAGCACGCTAGGTGTTTTAAGAGGCTCTTTTTCTACCCATCCAACCCCCTATATTACGCTGTGTTTACGGTCAGTTCTCCACCCCAGAGCGGGAGGTCGCTCCTTAAGCCTTCAGACGCGCTCTAACGCATCCTTATATTTTTTATAGGCTTGTAGTCCTAGTTTGGACTTTTGACAGATTTGAGGGGGGCTGCCCTTATTATATTGGGTGTGTTCTGTCATTGTACACAGGGTCCCAGTATGCAGCCCATACAAGAGCATGACTCTTTTCCCATCATGTCCCCTGGTGAGGGCCCTTCACATCGCGTCCTACACCCCGGGGTGGACGTGTTGCTGTCGCAAGCTATCGCTCTGGCTCCTATCAAAGAGAGCATGGCGCAGCTTGCGGAGCAAGTCTCCAAAGGGCCGGGCATGTTTGGGGTGACTGGGGTTGCACCTTGTGCATCACGCAAGGCATCACGCAAGTGTGACGCAGGAGACCTCAGGGATTTTGAGCCCCTAACCGATGTTCCCAGCAAGAGTGCGCGCGCGCAGACTCAACTACCCTGCCGGGAGGGCTTCATACCCAGAATAATAGGGGGGAAGCCCCACCATAAATTGGACCTCCTTGTGGGGTCACAATCGGGCTTCGCAGGGGACTCTGAGGGGGACTCTTCCTCGGTCAAGGAGGCTGAATCTGGCCGTGTTTGGCGTCCGGGCACCTCGGTAGCGGATACGCAGGATCCAGGGGAATCAGATTCTGACATGTTTGAGCCGGAGGGGATTTACCATCCTCGTTCCTCGGAATGGCACCAGGATGGCAAGGTGGCGGACTATGTGGCGAGCAAGGTCCGCCAGCCTTTTGACAAAGAGGTTCTGGCCTGGTTGAAGGCCGAATGTCCACGCCCTACCTTGCCTGACAAGGTGGCGTCACCCCTGAGATCGATCCCAAGATATGCACCTTTTTCGCTAAGTACATCAGGGATCCTAAGAAGGGAATAGATCGGTCCTGGCGGGTATGCCAGGACAAGCTCCTGGATGTGGTAGGGCCACTGACCCAGATTATTCAGGTGGCGGAACGCACCAAGCAGTCAAGTACAACACTTCAAACCGAGGTTAGGGCAGGATGGGCCCAGAGAGCAATTTGTCTGCTAGGCAACACCAAATGTGCCGTTTCGTCCGAGAAGCGCCGCTCCTTGGTTATTAAAACTGACCCTAAGTTATGAGACTTATCGTCCTCAGAGGCGGGGGCGGTGGCTCAAGACCAATTGTTTGGAGATCCTTTCGCAAAGGAGCTCAGAAGATTTTTGGCCACATTTTCGGCCCTAGATAAGGCACAATCCTCCATTAAAAAGATCTTTCTGGGAAAGGTTTTTGGAGGGGCCGGACGAAGTAAGGGTTGCTCTTCCGGCCGCCAGCCCCAATAAGGCCCTGCGCCCTACAGACAGTCTGGCTGGCGGGACGGTCGCCAAGGAACCTTCTTCCCCAACAGGGGAAGAGGGAAAGGCAGAGCGAGTAGGATTGCCAGAGGAGCTTCCAAAGCCCCAGGAGGCACTTCGGGTAAGGATTACCCCTTCTTCCCCTCAAAATCTGGGGGGGAGGTTGCGTCTGTTCAAACGGAATTGGGAGCTTATAACCTCAGATGCGTAGGTTCTGCAGACTGTATCGGGTTTCCACATAGAGTTTTGGGGAACTCCGGTTCAACAGGATCTTCCCAGACCCTTACTCTTTTCAGCAACAGACACCGCTCTTATAGACGCAGAGGTTCAAGAACTATTGCGCAAAGGGGCCACTTGTACCTCTTTTCTACACCCAAGAGGTTTTGTCAGCAACCTTTTTCTGGTGGACAAAAAGGACAAAGGGTTCCGCCCGGTGATCAACCTTCGTTCATTCAACAATTGGCTTGTATAGCGGCACTTCAAAATGGAGGGTATAAATATGCTTTGAGATATCCTCCTGCCGGGAGATTGGATGGTCAGTCTGGACCTCAAGGATGCGTATCTTACCGTACCCATTTTTCCCCCTCATCGCAGATTCCTGCAGTTTCTTTGGAGGGGTCAAGTGTTCGAATTCACCTCTCTCCCGTTCAGAATGTCGTCAGCCCCTTGGTGCTTTACCAAGTTACTCAAACCGGTGATAGAATTCCTTCACTCACGGGGGGTTCGCCTCATTATTTACCTGGATGATGTCCTCTTGATGGATCAATCCAGGCCGCAACTCATATCCAACACGAACATGACTGTTGCTCTTCTGCAGGACCTGGGGTTTGTCATCAACCAACAGAAATCCGATCTAATGCCTTCGCAGACAATGGTTTTTCTGGGGTTCCTCATAGACTCCCAGGCAGCATCTCAGTCTTCCACTGCAGAAGATTTCCAAGATCAAGAAGGAGTTGTGGATAGCCTTGAGACGCAACAGGATCTCACTTCGACAGCTAGCCAGAGTGGTGGGGTTACTCTCCTCATCGATCCAGGCCATTTTTCCAGGCCCCCTTCACTACAGGGCTCTGCAGCATCTCAAAGCACATCACCTTTGCCGTCTTTCGCGTATTCAGAGCTGATCTCTCTCAATTTGGAGACCAGGACGGAGTTGAAATGGTGGCTGGACCACATGGAGGCATGGAATGGCAGGGCCATCTTCAGTTCCTCCCCCGATCTAGTCATAGAGTCGGATGCCAGCCTACACGGAGGGGGAGCTCACTGCGGGGATATTTCCTTCGGGGGACGTTGGACCCCTCAGGAACTTGACATGCATATCAATTGTCTAGAGCTGTTAGCGGGCTCGTTTGCGATCAAATACTTGACCCGGGACCGGGTCTCTTGTGTGGTTCTCCTTCGGATGGACAACGTGTCGGCGGTACAATATATCAACCGACTGGGGGGCACTCAGTCGAGGGCCCTAGTGCATTTAGCTAAATACTTTTTGGGCACTTTTGCCTTGCACATCAAATCTCAGTCACAGCGGAGTATCTGCCGGGTTCCCAAAACGCTCTTGCGGATTGGAACTCCAGGTTCCTCCTTGATTCCTGTGATTGGCAGCTGGACCCGACGGTCTTCAGGGCGATTATGGCTTGGTGGATCTTTTTGTGTCCAGTTGGAACACCCAGCTTCCCCGGTACTTCAGCTGATGCCCAGATCCAGGAGTGAGTGCCGTGGGCGCGTTCCTGCAGGACTGGGGCCCGCTACGGGGATACGCCTTTCCTCCTTTCTAGGGTGTCAGCCCAAGTTCATCGTCAGGGAGCGACCGTCATCCTAGTGACTCCTATGTGGCAATCCCAAGCTTGGTTCTCCACTCTTCTGGAACTCTCGTGCGACTTCCCACTCTGTCTTCCAGTGTCTTCTTCGATCCTTCGGGATCTGATGGGTCAGTTCCATCCTCTGGTCCTTCAGGGCCATCTACATCTGGTGGCCTGGAAGATTTCAGGGCTCGATGGTTCGATCGCACACTTTCACAGGAGGCTCAAGGTTTCATCGCCCAGGCCTGGGCTCCAGGGACTGGCATGCAATACGGATCTGCTTGGTCTCGATGGGCTCGCTGGTGTATGGACAGGCATACAGATCCCATGGGGGCCCACAGTACTGATATCATAAATTTCCTAGTGGAATTGGCGGCTGCTGGTCTGTCTTATTGTACGGTGAATTACTTCCGCTCGGCTATTTTGGCGGGTCATCCCCTTCTTGATAATCAACCTGTTGGAGCTCACCTGTGGGTGTGTAAACTTCTGAAAGGTATCAGGCTTTCCCATCTTCCAGAACCAAGGTATTCGGAGTTATGGGATGTCAGTCTGGTTTTATGTTTGTTATCCTCATGGCAGGGCAACCAATTTCTATCCAGGAAGGAGTTGTCAGCTAAACTGGCGATGTTGTTGTGCCTCATATCTTGCAAAAGGGTTTCAGACGTCAGTGCCCTGGATGTGTCAGGTAGAGTGTTTTCTCCAGAGGGTGCAACCTTTACAATTGCCCGTAGGACCAAATGTAATACCAGGTTGGTATCTTACCTGGTGTTCCCTTTTGCTCCTAAACTGTGTGTTGTACGTTGCTTGAAGGCATATGAGGATATGACCGTTGATTTACGTCCTTCGGGTGAAGGTCAGCTGTTGATTGCACTAAAGAAGCCCTTTAAAGCGGTTTCTTCCCCTACCATTGCGCTATAGGTCAGATGGATCTTAGCAGAAGCTGGTATTGACATACGTGTTTTTGGTGCTCATTCGACTAGAGGTGCCATGGCCTCCGAAGCGGTTCACGTGGGTGGTAGGATGGAGGACATCATGAATGCGGCGGATTGGTCCTCGGAGTCCGTTTTTAAAAGAGTCTACTTCAAATCGATTCATGAGGCGGCCTCACTGGTGGTGAGTAAGCTTTAAACTTGCATAATCCTCTCCTCCGGTACTGCCATAGAATGCAAAATTTCCTAGCTATCATGAAGGAAAGTTTCAATTCTATTAAGGATTTGTTGTCTGCAATTCTTCATATGTGTCTGTGGTAGAGGCTGTCATTGTAGTCCTTTTCTATGTCTACGAGAGCTGTTAATTAGTCCTACTTTTCTGTCAATAGTTGCTACAAACTGTAGTCCTACTTCTATGTCTATGACCTGTCCCGTTTGGTTTTTTTGAGAGTCTGGTCACCCTAAGCCATTTGTTCCCGACTGCCCTCATGGTGATTCTCTCAATCCTATGGCATTCACAATGCCAATGAGACGGAATACACAAGAGGAAAAAAGAAGGCAACAGGTTGTGCACTGGTATTGGATATAAGTATTGTGCTTCGATTTTGGAAAGCCCTGCCAATCACTCATATTATTGTATAACATATATATGACCAAGGTGCATATGTGTGTTTTGTTTTTATAATTTACATACACATGTTTGGGATTTAATATTTGCATTGCAGTGAATCTATCTTCATTAACCTGGACATATGCAGGTTTCACATATGATTTGATTTTTTTTTTTTTTCAAATTGTAGGCGGTTCTTTTTTATGTCATATATGTTAACTGTGGATTGAAAGAATTGTAAATGTAAGTTCACACGAACACATAATTTAACATGCACAAAACTCTTTTTGCGTAGAAAATATCTATAATTATATTTTTGACACTCAAGGACTTGCAATTAGAATTGGATGTGCGGTGTTTTCATCTCCACTTGCATGAATCTCTACTGTTAAAAAAATAGTGCTCCCCTGTGCTGTGGCATACTGTGAAGCATTTGAATTATTCTTTAGTTTCCTTTCATAACTGTCAGTAAAAGACTTTCCCTTTTTTTAATATACAGGACAACCTGATTTGCGTAATGCACAATTTGGCTTGAATATTTAGTGTAAAAAAACACCCCAGCCTCCTCAAATTCCCCTGCAACACGTCAGACTAATTTCCTCAGTACTTTATAGGGCTGTGGCTGAACATTATGTACGAGCCTGATTCGGTTCCCAGTCTGATTCTACAAGCTATGGCCAAATTCAAAGTGATCATTTGTCTTGTCCATCACCCTCTTTAATACTGCAGGCTTTAGCTCATTTCAAGCTTGGTGGAGTTGGGAGCCCTGCCACGCCAATCTTGTTTCCCTCGACACATTTAGAGGTAGAGAAACTGCAGGGTTTCCAACGGCAAAGCATCAGTTGGCTCCACTGCCTGAAACCTCTGACCCGATTGCTCGTCCAGCATGAGGCCCTCCTATTAGGCACGGAGACCATCAAATGAATCATGGTCCAAGGTAGTGAAAATGCATAATCGTCCCTACATGCAGAGAGAAAACGTCTTGTGGTTCGGTGTTATGTTTTTTTTTTTTTTTTTTGTTTCTTTTTTACTAACTATAAAAAAAGCCGTTTTGGGAGTTTGGCAGAGGGCAAATCAAACATGTCTCCCACTCAGCAAAGGCCAGTGCCTTCAATAGACCCACTAAACTGATGGCTCTGCTGAAGGCCCAGAGATTCTCCACCTGCCAGGAAGGGAAATGTGGCATTTGGGCCATGTCCTTCGCAGATTTGGTCCGTTTTCTAGTCGTGCACCAGGTTCTAAATGATGCAAACATCATTAACTTAAGGAGAACACATTTCAAAGGTTTCGTTTCTTACATGTGGACAAAATGGATATGGTAATCTTAGAAACGCTCAGGGCACGGGTTTAAATAATGGTAAAATGGCTTCTTTTATATTCTAATATGGCCAAACGTTTGCTGAAATCTAAGTTATGGTAAGGTAAAACACTTATGGAGATGATCACACAGTAGGCCATGTTGGGAAAGCAATGATTAAAATGGGACCCTGTTATTTTTTACATGTGCCCACTTCTATACAATATGAATCTAACTCTTCAAACATAGTCAAATGTATAGGAAAAACTACAGTTTGTGTTTCAGGTTTCATGGTGAATGCATAAATTAAAATAAGGTTTTTTTAACTGAGGAATATTCTATGTTTCTTTCGTGTCTGAAAATTTACTGGATCAGAAAGACAATGACGCCATTCATTATTGGTGGAAAATACAAAACTAGAAAATGTTCGATGCTGTTTGCCTGATGCTTTGATGGTGCTGGAGTAATTCGTGAGCATCACTTAAGGAACGTTTGAGAGATTTTAGTTTCAGTCAATGCGCTTTGGTCTTAAAACGTACGAGACAGTTTGTTTACGGGGAACAGAGACACATCATGCGAGAGAAGTAATGCTACAGGCAGTGCTTTGTATGTTCATGTATGCAACTGTTTACAGCATTAACTCAGACTGTCTCGCGCCCGTAACATGTGGAGCTGCTGATGTCTGACATCCTCACCTAAGGTTTTGCTCCATGGGCAATTAAGAAATAATGACTGAAGGGGATGGCACTTCCTGACAGTTAAAGACTGGTGGAAAATACTGCGGGCCAGATGTGAGACAGACCAGTCATTAATGCACAGGAAATGCCTAACCTCCAGGTCATTATTGCTATTATAAATCATTAAAAAGGAAACAAGAAACTCCCCCTGTTTCTCTCTAAAAATATAGGGATTATTCTGTTACGAACACAGATCGCTGTTGCAGTTTTCTTACAGCATTTTTTAAAAGGTTTTGCAACTGGCGGAAATGTTATATTTCAAGCGTGGCCATTGCATTGTTCCTTTCCTGTCAGCCTAATTAGTTACCTAAAAGATTTTCAGAACCCTCAAAAAAATAAAAACAAAGTTTGAGTAAATTCCTACATGTAACTGTCACGAAACAGGGATATAAATGGTTAAAGGCTCCAGGCTGTAAGGAAGCATTGACTCGTGGTAATGCTTCACTGACCACAGCACCACATGAAACAGTGCACTGGAAATTTTAGAAAGTGTCCATTACTTCACACAGATTAGAAATGTGGCACTATACTGCAGTGTCACTGTAAAACGCTAATATTATAGAATCTTCACTGTTTTCATGGACATTTCAAACAAGCATTGGCAGACCCAATAGGTTTCTCCTAGGTGAGAAACTTTTTTGTCAATTTTTTTCTGCAATGATGTACGATAATGCGGCTGTTGTGCAGCTTGACTGAAAGTTAAAAACAAATGTGCTATTATGCCGCCAGCGCTGGCCACGTCATGGAGCTTTTTTTTATTATTATGGGTGCTGGAGCATTTTCATCCTTCACAGGAATCAATGCTTGATAAGGTCAACAGATCTTTGGACCCTGCATAGGATGTGGTAGAACCAAACAACAAAATTCTCAATATGAACCAATCAAATTACATGGTATGACCAATGTGGCCATTTAAGGAAAACTACAGTCAGAAATAAAGCTAAGGTTTTTTTTGTTTTTTTTTTACAAACTCAGAGGGCCTGATTCCAACTTTGGAGGACGGTGTTAAACCGTCCCAAAAGTGGCGGATATACCACCTACCGTATTACGAGTCCATTATATCCTATGGAACTCGTAATACGGTAGGTGGTGTATCCGTCACTTTTGGGACGGTTTAACACCGTCCTCCAAAGTTGGAATCAGGCCCAGAGTCATACAATCAGTTCTCAAGACATTTATAAAGATACAGAAGGGCTGTTCAAGGCGACAAAATAAGTTCAGGTGACTAACATGAAGACAACTAGGCATTCAACAAGGACAAAACAAAACATCAGAAAGAGAAGTTGATGAATGGAAAATAAATGTTGCTCAGCTTTAATAAGCATTAAGATAGTTCAAATCATCAAACTTCAATTTAGCTGGACAAGGGGAAATCCTTACGGTTTAGCCAATCAAAGGATAACATGTGTGGGTCATAACAAATGCAGGTAAAAGCTAAAAAGAACAACAAAAAAAAAGAATTTAGAAAAAGGTAATCTTGGGTAACAGGTTACTAGCTAAGAGGGTCAACGGTAAGAAAGTAGGTAAAAGCATCAGCTTATCAGAAGCTCGTTCAAGAGTATGCTTCAAGGGGTAGGAAGAAAATCTCTAAGTCTCAGCAAGGCATTTCAAAGGGGCAAAAGCAGAGAGGAAGATACCTCTCTCAAGGACTCAGTATTCAGGATACAGGAAGAAAAGATGTGTTGCTGCTCATCTTCAGGGATTCTTCATCTGATGGGATGGGATCTGAGTCCAGCTAGGAATCCATATTTTAGAGTTCATAAGGCAAGCTGATTCATCAATGCAACAGTTCATTCGATGTTGAAGGGGCAACCTCCAATAGAAATCAATCATACAACTCCAACTTAAAACATCCTCATGCTTTCCCAGGTTTGTGATGAGAACATTGTCCATCTGTATACTTTCACGCAAGATTGAAACAAATGTTTAAATTGACAGACCACAGTCCAGGATGGTCTACATCCAAGGTCAGTTTTTCACAACTTCCTTGTGTGCAAAACAATAGACATCTATTATCAACTAGTCTTATCATGGGAACAAAGTCTAAAAGAAAGTTACACATTAGCAAGAGGATGGCATTTTCTACACAGTCATGAAATACAGGGCCTAGCTGGCCCCATTTAGGATAATGCAAATTAATTAAACAGCATATTAATACATTCAAATAACAAACATTTTAATACACAAACTATAAATTCTGCATGAATCAATCTTCATTAGCGTTCATGTTGCAGTAACTTTAAACAAAATACCTTTGTCATTACATTTCAGTCAGTGTGGCGTAGAACTACATTTCTTTATTTTTGCACACATATTCAAAACACAAATTATTAGACATTCAGTATTATTTCAATATGGATTATAAGTTTAGATTCTAAACCATAGTAACAGTTTAATACTTCAAAAATGTAAATTATTCTCAATACCTCCTGTGTTTCAATAAGTAGGCTAAAACAAATGCATACTAACATAGCTTCTCAGGACATCATTCTACATTCAAAGTATTAGTACTTTGATTAACATAATGCATAAACTGTCACGTATAGATGATCTTTGTGACATGAGGGACATTACTAAAGTTTCTGCTTCATCACAGGCAAGAGGCAGGCCCGGGCTGAATGTAACACAGATGGAAGGAGAGGCAATACAGAGGGCAGAAGGTGTAGGGAAAAAAGCACTATGACAAGACCAGTGGCGCCTGCGTCACAGCGCTATTTTTTGGCGGGTGGGAGGGCCAGCATGGACAATGAATGGAAGGAGAAAGGGGGAATGGGGGAGAAGAAAGCCAACAAGGAAAACAAATGGAGGAAATGAAGGAGAGTACAAAGTAACACAGACGATGAACGAAGGGAGGGAGGATGGAGGTAAACCAACATGGACAATGAGTAGAGGGAGGGAATCACAGAGGGTGGGAGCAAACCAATATGGACAACAAAAGAAGGGAGGTAAGTGGGGGGAACCCAGCATAGACAACAACTGGAGGTAGGGAGAGAGCAAGAAAGACAGGTTGGGGGCATGAAAATTGCACAGTGGACAGAAGGAGGGAAGGAAAACGCACATCAACATGGACAACGGAAGGAGGGAGGGTGGGTGAGGCAAGTAGACAGACAGGGGTGGACACAGAGGCAGCTGAAAAAGATGCACTTCAGTAGAGTACTTCAATCCAAAGAAAGTAGTGTATAAAAACTGAGCAGTGGAAGGACAGAAGTAATGTGTCAGTGGTCCAAACGGGAGAAAAATACACAATGAGGAAAAAACCCTACGGAGAGCTGACCATTAAGAAGCAAGCAAATGAAAGTGACAATAAAGCCATCCAATGGTAAGCAATGAGTGATCTTTAAGCCTACTAAAATAACACAAAAAGTCTCAAAGAGACAGGCATGACATGCACGATTTAGAGATGAGACACTGACAAAAGGAATTTGATATTTGCTTTGTGGTGCTATACAAAAAAGGTCCTTTTAGAAGAGCTAGTGTGTAAAATATTTACAAAAAAAACCAAATCTCACCAAATATAGGCCCTCATTCTGACCTTGGTGGGCGGCGGAGGCCGCCCGCCAAAGTCCCGCCGTCAGGTTACCGTTCCGCGGTCGAAAGACCGCGGCGGTAATTCTGACTTTCCCGCTGGGCTGGCGGGCGGTCGCCTTCAGACCGCCCGCCAGCCCAGCGGGAAAGAGGCTTCCACGATGAAGCCGGCTCGGAATCGAGCCGGCGGAGTGGAAGCTGTGCGACGGGTGCAGATGCACCCGTCGCGTATTTCACTGTCTGCGCAGCAGACAGTGAAATACATGTAGGGGCCCTCTTACGGGGGCCCCTGCAATGCCCATGCCAGTGGCATGGGCACTGCAGGGGCCCCCAGGGGCCCCGCGACCCCCCCTACCGCCATCCGGATCCCGGCGGTCCGACCATCTGGATGGCGGTAGGGGGGGTCGGAATCCCCGCGGCGGTGCAGCAAGCTGCGCCGCCGTGGAGGATTCAATGGGGCGGCGGTACACTGGCGGGAGCCCGCCAGTGGTGCCGGTCCGACCGCGGCTTTACCGCCGCGGTCGGAATCCCCATTGGAGCACCGCCGGCCTGTCGGCGGTGCTCCCGCGGTCCTCCGCCCTGGCGGTCTTTGACCGCCAGGGTCAGAATGACCGCCATAGACTGCTAACTCGAGGGATCCAGGAGTATAAATAATTTTTCCAAGACAATGCAAATAAGACACCCATAACAAGTGTCTCAGAAACAATAGTAACCGTACTAGATGCATCAAGAGCACAGCAGAGTATAAGGTACCAGTCAAACGCAATTGTGTCTCTGCTTTCCTACATGGTGCCTCTCCCATCACTTCTGCCATGCTGTATGAGAGCTGTTTTGTGAGAACCACAGAAGAACTGTGGGAACTACAATAAAACTTTGCCAATAAACATATTAGGGCTACCACATGCTCTTCAAAAAGCACCTGTGAGTACTATGAGCCTCTGTACTGCACATTGTAGAGCTCTCAGAATCCCCCCAGAGGCGACCATCTCCTTATTTTGAGTTTGGTTTAGTGGAGGTGAAGATGGCCTGGTGTATGGGACATTGCCATTGCAGTGTTCCTGGTGCTATTGGAGACAATGAGATCAGAAGTGGGTAGTGCTGAGTGGCAGAAAAGCAGTGCCTGATTTAGCTTTTGGCTTGGATGGAAAGTCAGGTCAAGCTGGCAGTTCACTGAAAAGTGCACCTACTTCGTCTGTTGATGAAGGGATGGTTCACCCCTGTAAATTTGCTGAGGTGTTCATTAGGGACCATTTGGAGCTGAACTGGGCAGTCTATTAATTAACTGTGTCTGGAAATAATTAGTATATGCAATATCCTTTAAGAGCTTGGTCACCTTGTGCCTTGTGCCTTGTGGCCCCCTGTATTTTCCTATGCTCTTTTTATTTTTAGACTACACCCACCATTCATAAGCATCATGACAGTGCTGAAGCTGAAACAGCTTCCAACAATGGCTAGAGGCCCTTTAAGAGTATTTAATAAACTGATGGACAGTTCACCCAAACATTCTGGTTGGATGCCTAATCAAATACTAGGCTGCTTAACAAAAGATGTGTGAGTAGGGTTTAATGGCCCCAAAACTTTCCAAAGGACGAAACTGGGGTGAATAGCTGTACCACACAGGCATTGCAAAAAGTGAAGAAGACTGTCTCTAGAGATGATGAGGATGGAACTAAGATTGTATTGTGTACAATACATGACCTGGTACAGGGCCATCATGGTGTCTGTGAATAATCATCACCTCACACGGTTCTTCACCTTTGGCAACATCTTTCCCAATCCCGGATTTGCCAGGTTTACCAGTACTAGTTGCAGCTGAAAGGACATAGGGAGAAATAGACCCACAGTCTTGTACCTCCACAAGTGATTTCAAGCTTGACTTTTTGGACTATCTGGAGTTTAAGCAGGAACCCCCATCACCAACATTAGTACAAGATGTGGTTACATCCAATGCTTTGCAAGTATTACAATGATTACTTTGCTCCATGCTGACACTATTGTGAAAATCCCTGGCTGGATCTGGACATGTCTTGTCCATGTTGTCAATACTAATGAAAGGCCTAGTTAAGTAGAGAACAAGGAGTGACAAAACAGTATTGATTGGCACATCTCCAACATTTCAAAATAGGCAATCACATGCCATATATGAAGATAATATATATTAAGTACCAAACCACTGCCAGGCCAGTCATGAAAAGGTCATGAGAGGAAGAAGAGGAAAGGAAAACATATACAGGGGATGTGTATTCACTGAGAGTGCTACTGCAAAATGAGTGAGATGACCAAGTAGTATTTAGGGAGACAGCGGTAAAGGAGGCTAAGGAGACAAAAACTTGTCAAAGGAAAAAAACAGGACTTTAGGGTTTGTAGCAGCATCTTCAGCATAATTTCATATTTTCACACCCCTCTAAGTCTATTTAATTTGTCCAAGAGAGGCCACAAATAGCATTGTAGAAGATGGAATACAAACTGTGACATGTCCTCTGCAAACACCAATACAATTCAACCAAGGTACTAGGAGGAAACCATGTAAGAAACAAGACCAATATGGCCACTCCCTGCTGAGCTTCGATGTGGCATCAGCCTTCCCCCTCTTTCCCTGCATTCATGTGGGCCACCTGCAACTGCTCTTTTAGACCATCCGGAGTGTGTCTTTTCCTGTAGGTGACGCTAGGACTTGAACACGTTCAACTTGGGACAGAGGTGGATTCTTCTTAGATGCAAGCTTACACCATGGGTAAACAGCTAGCTGCTGTGACTGGGAGGTGGTGGCCACCTGCCTGAAAACAGAGCCTTATGACCTGCTTATACCACATGACCTGTCCTTAGGTGTAGAGCACATAGTCTCCAGTGAGCTTGCATTGCTGACTAGCAGGGATCATTTAAACCGTGACAGGGATGTCAGTGGGGACTGTGCCGGTGGGTGTGGGCTTCTGAGACTTTCCAGTTGTTTCGGGGAACATGTGGCCAACCTGAAATGGATAGAGATGTTCCCCAGTTAAAAGGACACTGGGAACAGCATCTCATCACCATTGACCAGAAGAGGTTGGAGCAGCCACAAACAAGAGAATATTGCTTGAGGTCCACACAATCAGGGGCTGTGCCGACAAACAAATGCGCAAATAACGTGGATCGTTGTTTAGCGTCCATCTCACTCTCCTCCCCACTAGCGTAATCCCAAAAGATTTTAGGAAGGAGAGTGTATATCTCTACACTACATGGAAGAAGCTTATGTGAGAGGAATAGCATGGAACAAGTCATCTGCTTCCATTACTGTCGGCCCTACCTATCTCCACAATAGAGTTATGAGAATGCCTTCACAGGCCCATGGAACTCAAGCAGCTACTAGCCACCTACCCTCACCTGGTACTGATCTCCAAAACTAGTGTTTCTCATCCTAACGAGGTTCCTCCCCGCTCCAATATGGACATTGTAGCAGGGTGGTTACTGCAGAAATGCAACACGTTGATGCCTATTTCACTGGTCAGTGAGCCCTGTGCTATCCTACCCTCCATGTAGGAGGCACATCACTCCACCACTTACCTATAAGACCCACGTTATCCATTGACAGGGCTTCTCACAAGTAGGCCCTAATATAGTGAGTAAAAGGAGGTCTTTGTGGTGCACGATGACCCCTTGCAAGTGCCTCACGCAAGAACACCTCACAGCCGGAAAGATATGCATGAAGGCAATAACAGATACGATGGGGCCAACACAAATAGTAACTTGGTGGCCATAGTCGCATATGCCATCCTGTAAACCTGCAGCTTGCCTGCTTCTTTTCTCTGAAGTGGTCCAGTGCCTGCTCCAAAGCTTTCCAGTCTTTGAAGCAGGAGATATGGGACCTTCTCAAAGAAATATCAGCCATTTGAGCCCCACTCCCCACTGTGGACTCCAAAATATCAGACCTCATAACAGAGATGAAATCAATGAGACAGGATATGTCTTGTTTGTGAGGCTGGACACAGTGAATCATCGACTATAGGTGGTGGAAGGCTGTCTACCGGATTGGGAAGGATATCAAGTTACTAGGCAAGAAGGGGAACAATTTGGAGGACAAAGCAAAGAGAAATAATTTTTTGATCTATGGTGTCCTAGAGGGGGCAGAGAAAGTCAACATATTGCTCTTTTTGAAAGAAATGATCCCACACCTCAGCATATCATACTCTGAATCCCTGGAATTTTAGAGAGATGACCTCTTTGGATCTTACAGTACATCCCATTCGAACACCCCTCACCTAATTATAGCCTGCATGCTGCATCACCAACACACACAAGCAATATTTCAGTTGGCAAAGAAGTATTGTTCGATGGTCAGTGGTTATCCTTCTCAGCAGATTTCTCCAATGTTACAATTGAGAAGCATAAGTGGTCCCTTGTTACTCTAGACACTGTGGTTATCAACACTCTCCCAATTGACATTGCTTCTGCCCCACAAATGGACTCTTTCCTACCCTGGCAAGCTCCCAGGTATCAACCCTGACATTTTTGACATGGAGGAGTGACTAGTAGATAATCAGATCATGCCCATCTTCATGCCGCCTTCATCATATCAGCAAAGCCTGCCAAAATGACTGTGAAAGAGGCAAATTGAGGTGCCTACTGAAATAAGGTGCTAGGGTAATTGAAGAAGATGAAAAGAACTCAGACAAGATAACTATGACAAATTGGATGAAATATCACCTTCAATGCAACATTTTAAACTAAAAAAACTGAAATTCACTAGTTATTGTTAACTCCAACAATAACTCGCAGTCTTGCAATGCACAGTGTTGTCAGTAATCACATCGTTTCAGACGTTATCAGTGATGTCATAAATGATGTCATAGAACATGTCATGAGTGATGTTATGTGTGAGGTCATAAGCAGTGAATAGCAAGGACACAATTTATAATTATTTCAGTTAATTATAACTGGTGAATGTCAGACTTTTTTTTAGGTTAAAAAGTTATCCTAGAACTGACAGTTTCACCTAACTATAACCTCACTTTAACCTTTGTTTTTCATTAGCAAATTTCTGAGGTTTTTTAAAGCTAAAGTAAGATATTATTTCCATTCCTAACTATAGCATCACTTTAACCTTTGTTTGTTTGATCGTGAATTTTCAGGGTTTTGTTTTACATAAAGTAAGATTTTATTTCCACACCTTCCATTTTTCAAACCGTGTACGGCCTTTGGCCATGTGTGGCATGCAGTTGGCAGTAGTATCAGGCTCTGCCCCCCACTGGCCACCAACCCCTTCACCATGAAAAGAGGAAGGATGCAGAGCCTGGAATACTCCAATGGACAACCACCCTGCTCCTTTTTTTTTAAATTGGTTTCTGATCCTATGGGACCCTTGCAGGAGCAAAGGGGCTGCATTAGCTCCCACAAAAGTCTCACATGATCATGGCAAACCAAAAAAAAAAAGATTTGACCTAAGATGAGTCCCTCTATGACCCCCACTGTGTTCAGGGGTACACCAGCCTTGCCTCGTGTATGATATCTGTTTTCATTTTCAGGCCACAGGGGCTAAGGCCCTCTTTACAACTCTGGTGGTCGGTGTTAAAGCGGCAGTAATACTGCCAATAGGCCGGTGGAAAAAAAAATGGGATTAGACCACGGCGGAAACCAGCAGCAAAAACAGCCACTTTAACACTCTGACCGCCACGGCGGTGCAAACAAACAGAGCGGCTGACACCGTCAACAGACAGGCGGAAGGCAATGTACCGCCCACCCTATCACAAGATGCCAATCCACCACCTTTTCCGGGACGGAACCAACGTGAACCAAAACACGGCGGAAACTGTACACAGAAGGGGAAATCACTCACCTCTCCACACCCCACGAGGAACCAGGACACCATGAGCCAGAACTACAGATCCTGCCGGCGATGGTCTTCCTGCTCCTCTATCAGGAGCTCCAGAGACGACGGCGATGACCACGGTGAGTACTGCACCTACAGCACAGGGGAGGCGGGAAGGGAAAAGAGAGTGACAAACACACGCAACACCCCCACCCTCACCCACAACACCATACACACAAATACATGCTGCAGCATTACATATACACCCTCTCACCCCCCTTTGAATAACACAGGGACAAAAGGAATTAATTTGAACAATTGTAATCAATAAAAATCTAGTGCTCAAAACTCTATATACAGTATATACAATTATGTACACCAACTACACAAGTCCGGATAGTGCACCAATCATTGTCCATGGACCACTGGGCCAAAAATGCATGGGCGAAGCCCACACTAGATACCTGACTCCAAACGGAGGGAACACTGGAGGGGCATCAGATCGAAAATAAACAGGCCCCTCAGGGGGATGGGGGGCACCTCAGCCTGATGAACGCATGACACCACTGCTCCACGAGGGGGTTCCATACCCATTGCTGTATCCTGGGGAGTGCAAAGCCACAGTCTCTCAAGTCTTTTGCAGTGGGTGGGTTGCCCACTGCTTTATCCTGGGGAGTGCAAAGCCACAGTCTCAAGTTCTCAGTGGGTGGGTTGCCCACTGCTTTATCCTGGGGAGTGCAAAGCCACAGTCTCTCAAGTCTTTTCAGTGGGTGGGTTGCCCAATGCTTTATCCTGGAGAGTGCAAAGCCACAGTCCCTCAAGTGTCTCAAGTGGGTGGGTTGCCCACTGCTTTATCCTGGGGAGTGCAAAGCCACAGTCTCTCAAGTCTCTCCAGTGGGTGGGTTGCCCACTGCCTTATCCTGGGGAGTGCTAAGCCACAGTCTCTCAAGTGTCTCAAGTGGGTGGGTTGCCCACTGCTTTATCCTGGGGAGTGCAAAGCCACAGTCTCAAGTCTTTTCAGTGGGTGGGTTGCCCACTGCTTTAACCTGGGGAGTGCAAAGCCACAGTATCACAAGTGGATGCCTTTCTCCACTGGTTCTGGAATGGGCTTTGTGCCCAGAGTGCTCCATCCTGCCAAGGACAGAGGTAGTGGATGTATTTCTCCACTGGTTCTGGAGGGGGCTTTGTGCCCAGAGTGCTTCATCCTGCCAAGGACAGAGGTAGTGGATGTGTTTCTCCACTGGTTCTGGAGGGGGCTTTGTGCCCAGAGTGCTTCATCCTGCGAAGGACAGAGGTAGTGGATGTGATTCTCCACTGGTTCTGGAGGGGGCTGTGTGCCCAGAGTGCTTCATCCTGCCAAGGCCAGAGGTAGTGGGTGTGTTTCTCCACTGGTTCTGGAGGGGGCTTGGTGCCCAGAGTGCTTCATCAGACAAATTACCACTGGGGATGGCAGCCATGTCTGCGGTGGTGCCACTGGCTCAGGATGTTGCGGGCCGTGGTGCTTGCGGCGGTGTCAGTTGCGGCAGTGCTGGCGGCGTGCTCTGTGGCAGCGGTGCTGGCTGTGGGCTCTGTGGCAGCGGTGCTGGCTGCGGGCTCTGTGGCAGCGGTGCTGGCTGCGGGCTCTGTGGCTGCGGTGCTGGTGGTGGGCTCTGTGGCGGCAGTGCTGGTGGCGGGCTCTGTGACTGCGGTGCTGGTGGTGGGCTCTGTGGCGGCGGTGCTGGTGGCGGGCTCAATGACAGTGGTGCTGGCGGCAGGCTCTGTGAAGGCAGTGCTGTGGCGGGCTCTGTGGCGGCGGTGCTGGTTGAGGGCTTAATGACAGTGGTGCTGGCAGCGGGCTCTGTGGCGGCGGTGCTGTGGCGGGCTCTGTGGCGGTGCAGGTGGCGGTCTTCTCCGCCGTACAGGTTGGCGTCGACGTGGACAGAAGGTGTGACACTGGTCCCTCAGTTGGTAAACAATGTCCTCTCCTAACCTGCCCTTTAGCTTCTAGCCCTTCCCCACCATGGATGGTGGCGCAGCTGTCTTGCCACTATCGGCTTTCGTTTTCCCTGAGCCCTTGGTGGCAGGTGTTTTCTGCTTCTCCCTCCGGGATGTGGGCAACTTTTTTCGTTTTGCAGGCGGTGGAATGTCCTTGCCCTGGCTCCATGGCACACTGGCAGCCCTGATGGTTGGCACACTCCAGTAGCCCACAGTTTCTGGCACCACTGTGCCTGTGGATGTGGTGGCTGTGGTGCTGGTTTGGGACCTGGAAAGCCTGGCCCTAGGGGACAGACGGAGGGCGAGGTGTAGGGAAAAGGTCAATATTAGCCAGGAAAAGTTTTTTAGACACACTGGGATGGGAAGATGGAGGGGGTTTGGGAGTGGAGGAAGAGGTAGTGGTTGTAGGAGGTGTACGTCTGCTGAATTTGGGTGAAGGTGCATGGGCTGGAGGCTGTTGTGAGGTGGATGGCTCTTGGGTGGGTGTGTGCCTGCGTTTGTGTAGTTTGGGAAGAGGGCTCACAGACACACTGGCAGAGGACACTGGGGATGTGTGAATGGTAGTCGGGGTGCTGAGTGCACGTGAGCAGTGTGTGGTGATCGGCGTGCTGGTGATGGAGGTAGTGGCTGAAGATGTAGTGCATGCAGGTGTGAGTGGAGACGAGACTGGGAGGGAGGAGGGAGACGTGGAGGAGGGGGACACAGTGGAGGCAATGGATGCTGGTTTGTCTGCATGGGTATGGTGCTTGTGTGAGTGCCTGTGGGATGTGTGGTGCTTATGTTTGCCTGAGCCACCCTTGTGTGTTGAGGTGTGTGCATGCTGGTCTGATTGGGATAGGCTGAGGTACAGGGGATTGGGTCTGGGTGGAGGAAGTTGGAGGGGGGAGGCTGGACACAGGGACAATGGCTGCTATAAGTGCTGAGGCCAGAGCCTGAAATGCTCTCTGTTGGTCTGCCTGGCCAGAATTAATGCCCTCCAAGTTTGCATTTGTTTGTTGCAAATGCCTCTCAACACCCTGGATGGCATTCAGAATGGTAGACTGTCCAACAGTGAAGGATCTCAGGAGGTCAATAGCCTCCTCACTGAGGGCAGCAGGGCTGACTGGTGCAGGGCCTGAGGTGCCTGGGGCAAAGGAGATGCCCACCCTCCTGGGTGAGTGGCCACGGGACACACGCTGAGGGGCTGCTGGGAGGACGGTGCTGGTAGGGGGGGTGGCGGCTGTTCCTGTTGAAGCGGGGGGCACAGAGAGGCCCGCCACCGCAAAGGAGCTCCTATCAGAGGAGGAGTCACTGTCGCTGGTCTCTGCTCCTGTCCCTGCCGTGGAGCTCCCCTCACCCTCCATCCCACTGGTGGCTTCAGACTCCGTTGTTTCACCCTCCAGGGCCAGGTGGGATGCAGTTCCCTCCTGCTTCGGTGCCACTGCTCTTCCGCCTGATGATGCTATTGCACACAAGAACCAGGAGCCCACAAAAGGGGGGGGAGACAGAAGAAAGACATGTTCAGTGCATGCAACACCACTACCGTTGGCGGACACTACAGACACAGCAGACCTCTGCACTACGCCATGCACTTATAGTTCCTATTATTCACAGGGCCATGGGGTACAAGGCCTGTGCCCGCTTGCTGCACACATGGAAGTCACAGGAGCCTGGCTAGGTGTAGATGGCACTAACCACTAGTGGGGGTGGGGTGCCACTGAGCCTGCCTCACAAGGGACCTTGCCTTCCAAGCTCGCCCTGGCCTAGGGGAACCCACTGGCCACCTTTCCTACCCAGACACCTCATAATCCGAGTCAGATGATTGTGACTGTGCTCACCCCCTTGTGGCTGCTGTGATGCCCTCAAGCGCCCATCCAACTCCGGATACGCCACCGCCAGGATCCGGAACATCAGAGGGGTCATGGTGCGACGGGCACCCCTCCCACGTTGGGAGGCCATCCCCACGTGGGCCTCCGCCATCTTCTTGTTCCAGTGGCGGATGTCCTCCCATCTTTTCCGGCAGTGGGTGCTCTGTCTGTGGTGGACCCCAGGGTCCGGACATCCTTGGCGATGGCACGCCAAATATCCTTCTTCTGGTGGGCGCTGACCTAGAGGAATAGTACAGGGTAAAAGGATAATCTTTACCCGTCCGGACCGTCATACTCATTGGCCCACGTTCCCACCCTTGCCCTGATTTACATACACTCACCATCCGCTCATGCAGGCCTCAGTCCCCCACACCCTGTGTATCATCCATCCACACCACTCCAAACAGGCATTGCCCATGCAGCATGCTCACAGTGTACTCACCTGTTTGTCTAGAGTAGCGTGTACTGGGGGAGGACCCCATCCACTAACTTCTCCAACTCCTCCGAAGTGAAGGCAGGGACCATTTCCCCAGACACATGAGCCATTGTCGCTTCCACACCCAGGTCACAGCAGCACTTGCTGTGTAGGTCCTCTCCTGTCGAAGGTCAGGTATCAAGTGAGTGAACAGAGAGAAAATGACGTTCAGGTCCACAGCGGTGCGTACCGTCACTGCCGGCGTACAACGTCATTGGCTCCTGGGACCCATAGGGTCCAATGTTAACCAATGCAGGATTGCGCAGCGGTCTTCGACCGCCTACAGCAACAGTGTTGAACGCCAGCACAGTTACGTCATATCCCCTTGACCCACCTTACAGGTCAGGCAGCCGCCATTTCAGGGTGCCACATGGCATTAATAATAACTGCGTCACACCTATCTAGGCCTTGCATACACACAGTAACAGGCACATTGCGGATTAATAAATGTGTGCAAATGACATTTTGTAATACCTCAGTGTTGGCTGACTCTCTGCTCGCTGTTCTTGTTCATAGGGCACGTCCGCTACGGCAGGTGATGAGATGGCGGCATCCTCCGGTGTACAGACCGCTGGTGGACCTGTCGACAATGGAAGAGAGACACGTAATAGTCACCTACAGACTTGATCGTGCAACAATACATGAACTGTGTGCCCAGTTGGAGCCAGTCCTGATGTCAGCTATCCGCCATCCCACAGGGATCCCCCCTCTACTGCAGGTCCTGTCAGTACTCCATTTTCTGGCAAGTGGGTCTTTTCAAACAACAGTGGCCATTGCATCAGGGATGTCCCAGCCAATGTTCTCTAACGTGTTGTCCAGAGTGTTGTCTGCCCTGCTGAAACACATGCACAGCTACATCGTTTTCCCTCAGGTGGAGGATTTGCCTACAGTGAAAGGTGACTTCTATGCCCTGGGACATATCCCCAACATCATAGGTGCCATTGATAGGACACATGTGGCCTTGGTACCCCCCACAGGAGTGTAGAGGTGTACAGAAACTGGAAGAGCTACCATTCGATGGTACCTGTACCCTGTGAATAGTTGTCTGGGTCTGGGGTTGTCCCTACGGGTTAGTGTGTGTCTAACAGTTGTCCCTCAATATTTTCAGGTGACTCTGGTTACCCAAACCTCTCATGGCTATTGACCCCAGTGAGAAATCCCAGGACAAGGGCAGAGGAACACTATAATGAGGCACCTGGGCGAACTAGGAGGATTATAGAAAGCACCTTCGGCCTCCAGAAGGCCAGGTTCCGGTGCCTCCATATGACAGGTGGTTCTCTCTACTACTCACCAAAGTAGGTGTACCAGATCATCGTGGCCTGCTGTGTGCTGCACAACCTGGCTTTGCGATGACAGGTGCCTTTTCTGCAGGAGGATGGTCCAGCTGGAGGTCTTGTGGCAGCTGTGGAGCCTGTGGACAGTGAAGAAAAGGAGGCAGAAAAAGAGGATATCGACAACAGAAACAACGTTATCCAGCAATACTTCCAGTGAGACACAGGAAAGAAGATATCACTGCCTCCCACATCTCATACTATTGTTTGACCTATCATTAGTCTGTCATTTTCATCCAATCTATGGACCCTGACTTGTCACTTTGACTTTCCATTTAACAGATGAGGATCCCACTTTGGGACCTCTGCTATATTTCCTCATGGACTAGAGCTGTGTTACATCGGTATGTTGACATTCAAATTGACATTGCTATTTTCCATAATTATTGCAATTACACATTTGTGAAAGCACAGACTGACTCCAGAATGTTTTGTGATTGATGTGTGTTTATTTTTGTGCAAATAAGTGGAGGGGGTTGTAAAATGGTCTGGGGTGATGGTGGAGGAATGTCCATGGCAGAGTCCAGTCTATTTGTTTCACAGGTGTATTGTCCAAAGGGGCATAGGAAGAGGAGCAAGGGCAGTTGAAGGATGGACAGGGTGACAAAGTGGGACAGAAGGATGACATTCAGGGGGGTCTCATTTCCTGGCAGGGGTCTTGGCAATGTTCTCTCTCTTGTTCCTGGATCTCAGGGACCGTTTGCGGGGTGGCTCTCCATCTGCAGGGGTTGGGGTGCTGGTGTTGTGGTCCTGTGGCTGTGCCTCCTGTCCACTAGCGCCGGCAGAGGTGGTGGGATGTTCATCATCCAGGCTAGTGTCAGGGGCCCCTTGTTGTGCCACAGTGTCCCTCCTGGTGTTGACAAGGACCTGCAGCACCCCTACAATGGTGCCCAGGGTGGTGTTGATGGACTTGAGTTCATCCCTGATCCCCAGATAGTGTTCCTGCTGCAGCCGCTGGGTCTCCTGAAAGTTGGCCAGAACCGTTGCCATCGTCTCCTGGGAATGGAGAGTGCTTCATGGAGAGTGGGTTCCCTGGGCCTGTCCTCCCCCTGTCGCACAGCTGTCCTCCCAGTTCCCCTGTTTTCCTGTTCATCTGTTCCCTGAACCGTGTGCCCACTGCCACAGCCCCCAGGTCCCTGATTTTCTTGGGGTGGTGGGTTTGCCTGGGTTCCCTGTAATGGTGGACACACTGTTGCTTGACGTGTCCTGGGGACAGAGGGATGGGCCTGCTGGGTGGGTGCTGTGCTGGTGTTTCCTGAGGGGGACGCTCTGTGGCGGCTTGTGCCAGTGTCAGGGGAACCGACTGTCCCGAGGTCCCAGATGGGTCGGGCTGGTCATCTTGATCCAGTTGTGCAGAGATGCTGTCATCACTGTGGGCCTCTTCTGTGGGGGGACTGGACATGTCTGGAACCTCCTGTCTGGTGACATTGGGTAGGGGTCCTGCAGGGATGTAAAGGCATGATTATTGCATCTGTGTGTGCCATCGTGTGCAATGGGTGAGTGACCCTGTACTCCAGTGCTTGCATTACTGTCTAGGTCCTTGTGTGATATTTGGTTTGTGGTCTGTGTGGGTATCTGTTGTGGACATGCTTTGGTGATGGGTGTCCATGCTTTGGTGTTGCATGCAGGGCTTGGTGTTGGGATGTGTGTGTTGTGATAGTAGGACATATGTGAGGTGTTGGAGTGATGGGGGTGAGGGTGAGGGTGGGGGTATGTGATGGCATGCAGGTAGGGTGGGGGATATTATAGTTAAGAGTTGCCTTACCAGAGTCCATTCCTCCTGCTACTCCTGCGAGGCCCTCAGGATGCAGTATAGCCAAGATTTGCTCCTCCCATGTTATTAGCTGTGGGGAAGGAGGTGGGGGTCCACCGCCAGTCCTCTGTACTGCAATCTGGTGTCTTGGGACCACGGAACGCACCTTCCCCCATAGGTCGTTCCACCTCTTCCTGATGTCATCCCGTGTTCTGGGGTGCTGTCCCACTGCGTTGACCCTGTCGAAGATTCTGCGCCATAGCTCCATCTTCCTAGCAATGGAGGTGTGCTCCACCTGTGACCCTGAGCTCCTCCTCAGAGAACCTGGGGTGTCTTTGGGATGCCATGATGTGGTGTGGGTGATGTGTGAGGTGGTGTTGGTTGTGATGTTTGAGGGGATGTGTTTGTGTATGTTTTCTGAGGCGCGTGGATGTTGTGTGAGTGATGATGTTGTGTGTCTCTGGATGCTAGTGTTGTTTCTGGTGATGTCTTTCTCTGGCCTTCTATCGCAATTCTGGTAGTAAGGATTTTGTGGGTGATGTGGGTGTGTGTTTTATATTGGATTGGGAGTGGTGTGTGTATGTGTATCAGGTGTGTGTATTTCAAATTGTCCAATGTGGTTGTGTTTTGTAAGTGTGTGTGTATTTTGAGCATGGCGGTGTGTACCGCCAATGGAATACCGCAGTTGAAAGACCGCTGCGTGGATTCGTGGGTCGTGATAGTGTGGGCGTATTCCTGTTGGCGTGATGGTGGAGGTTTTGTTATCGCCAGTTTATCACTGACCTTTGGTGTGGCGGACTTGTGTGGGTATCTGGATTTTGGCGGATTCCAAGCTGTGGGTCGTAATAGCTGTAGCGGTATTCCGCCGCCGCAGCGGTGTGTTGGTGGTCTTCTGCGCGGCGGTAAGCGGGATTTACCGCCAGGGTTGTAATGAGGGCCTAAATCTCCTTGTCCTGCAATGGTGACCACTAATTTATCTTCTAGTTTCAGCCAGCCTATCAGTGGTCAAACTCTTGCAGGAGCTTCTCCTCCAGTGGGGGTGAGGTGGAAGATGGGAAGAAACCCCATTGGCCAATCGCAATGTTCTAAAATTCAAAGATGCATGCCTATGAGACTCCAGAGAATGTTCTGCAAACCAAACTGTCAAGATATCTGCATATTTTCAACCTTAGTTTCTCAAAAACGACTTGGTGGATTTACACCAAATGCTTTCTGAATTAAGATCTAGCTGTCTGACAGATTTTATGTAATTCCATTTAGCCGTTTTGGAGCTATGGGTATCTAAAAATTCAATATGAAAATGCATGGGATATTTGTGTTTTGGGACTCCCTCCACCCTCTCATTTACTCACCCCCTGCTTGATAGACAACCCTGAAACTGTATAGGAAGGAGCTGAGTTGGATGAACTGTATCTTAGTTAATTTTTATGATGAATTGCTAAACGGTGCCAAAGTTATTAGCGAACCAGTAACTAAATTTCCTATGGTAACTAGGGGTCTGATTTTGATCTTGGCAGATGGAATACTCCACTACAAATGAGATGGGTATCCCATTACAACCTCCATAGGATTTAATGGGATTTTAATATGGCAGACGGGATGTCTGTCACAATTTTTACAGGTATTGCCCTCTGACGAGATCTAAATCAGGCCCTAGGTTTTCACTATAACTACACAGTGGTAACTGCCACTGCGTAATGTATACACTTAAGTGTATGTTATTAACCAATTGACATGAGATCTGACCTGATGAGACTGATAACCCACCCCGCCTATGATCTCTTCCGCCCTGCTACTTCTCCCCTTACTATCGTACTAGTTACCTGTTGTTCTGTATTGCCGCAAATGCCTTATATATCCTCCTAGGCTATTGACATTACAGCTTTCCTGATTGTGTTTTAGCTGTTATATTGTCTCCTGGGGTTATTTCAGTGCACATGATTGACTGCAGTTATGTATCCACATTTCTGCTATGGTTATGTTATAATTAATGTGAAAAGTAAAAATAAATGTTACAAAAAAACTAAATCCAAGATAGGGCCATGTTGGTTGTGGTTTGAAACACAAAATAATGCAACGTTTGTGAATACACAAAACATAGAAACACTTTATCGGCCGATTACCTTAAATCACTTGTTGTTTAGAATCCAGAAAGTTTAATCTTAAAATTTGGGTATTTATTAACCACACATTTATAAGTTCATTATTACATTTTCAACACACCTTCATGTCTATGAAACCATATCCACAATATCACAACCAAATATTACAGAACATTAAATCAAACTCAAACCAAGCATTTTGACAACATTTACAAAAAATGATAACTATTCCTTATGTAACCAGTCAATTGATTAATGCAGGGATTAGAATACTGTAACTCTCAATATAACCCCCTGCTAATCCTAGCTTTCTTGTCCAATTGTCAAATTTAGTCCAGCAGATTTTTGCAATTCATATTCCCTTTCTGATTTATTGCTGGACTACTCAAACCATAACACCACACTCTTTAGGCAAATCGTCGACACGTTTCAAACCCCCTATTACTTTTGGGTTTTCCTCAGGCCCTGACTGGTTCAGTTCTATTCTTCAGCAGAAATAAAGAGTTCCCATTGTATCCTTCATGTTTTCATTTTTGCAGGTATGTCCATTCAACTTCTTTTCATCAATTGATTCAACTCTCAGAACGTGGGAGAAAGGAATGACAAGGAGCTGAGGAGACACTGAGATTTAACTCAACAAAGGAAAAAGTTAAACAAAAAACTTTCCTTGCTTCCTTGCATCGTTGCCTCCATTTTGGATGTAAGGTTTCATTTTTACAGTAAGACATAGTGCTAAACACAGAATTATTCTTTTTGCGTATTTCTATAGAATCTCATGGAATTCTTAGGTAGTTCTGTGAGATTACGCTACATGGAAATAAGCAAGTTACTACCCACCCCTACTAATGTCAGGTCTCTTGACTCTCAAAAGGATGTGTCACTTCACGTGAAAGAATATCTGTTGCTACTATTGTGGAACATGTCATGGCTTAAGCCTAAGCTAGAGGATGATGAATGATGTATGTTTGTTGCAAACTGGTATATGCGTTGCTTTCATTAGACATGGATGGGTTTAGTACATTGCATGTTCCAGCAGTAAGGTCAAAATCAGGAAGATTTAGTGGAGGCTTACTAAACTGGATATAAAATTTTGTCCAAATATCAGGAAAACAACAAACAGTGAGAGTAACCACCGACAACAACCAGCATGTGAAATTGGCCCCAATTAATAATACTGAAGGAATCCTTGAGTCATTAGATATTTTGAATATTTATACCACTCAGGTCATAGGTTGAAGGGAGTATCCATAATTCAATCTCTTAAAGAAAAATTGTGCATATTAGGGATCCCAGGAACATGTTAGAAGGACACAAAATCCTCATCTGTGGAGATTTGAATGTTACCCTGCCCAAGATATACTATGGGAATGCCATTAGCGATGAGGATGTGATATAAGTTGCTCCTTCCCCCACTCTGCGGTGGGATAGGTGTTCTAAACCTGGAAGATGTGACCCTGAATATTGGTATGTAATTTTTGAATAGCCAGACTGTCTCATACACCCTTGCCTCCATGACATTTAGATTGAGGAGAAGGGCAAGCATGATCAACTACATAATGTACTATGGGGTGCTGACCCCTTGTAAGGCATATGAAGGTTCAAAGAAGGCTGGAGAGTGATCACCATCTATTGATTGGATGGACTTAAATCTAGATTCCATCGCCCGTATAGCCGCTTTAAGACCAATATTGCATTAGATCAGCATTTGGTCAAAGGATATCTACGGCCCATATAGAATATGGCTGAATGCCCTGCGGAGTACACACATAATAAGAAAAATTCCTTGGTGTAATCATTTTGAAAACATTTTGATCAATTTAGGGCTGGCCCAGTTTTGGATAGACCCTTACGGTCTTCCAAAAAATGTGGCACAAGTGGTTAATGATGCATATTGGTTAAAATTAAAAACACGAAAGCTAGCCGAGGTGTCTTCGTCCAGCTTGACAGATAGGTTCACGACAGTCAAATGCCATTATGAATTTGAAAATTACATGGACTTGATTTTATCCCCCTGAGCACGTGCACTTTATATCAGGTTCAGGTTGGGATTGCTACCATTATGTACCTTTACTTGCAGGTGGTCCAAACAGAACAACCAACAGGACCTATGCCCAAAGGGATGCGGGTTACCAGAATGTATTGCTCATGTGTTATTTCATTGCCCTGCATATGCTAAACAGCGGATCAAATGGGTCAAACCCCTTTGTAGATTCATGGGTATTAACAACCAGCTTTTAGCTCTAGGATCTGCAAAACGAAAACCCATGGTGTTGTGGTATGTGCTTTGGCCAGATTCTTAGAGACAATTTGGCATGTAAGAGCAAAACATTTAAGGGGTAGCTTACAATGTATTATAACAAAACAAGTTTAAGTCTGTAGAGAAAATTGGACATGCTGCTTTTATAGGGAATATTTGATTTTAAAATTGTCATATTGTGCTTTTTATCTCTGGTCTATTAAGCCTAACGGATGTGGGTTTTTATATTATCCTTCTCTTATATTGGTTGAACCTTATTACCCCTGATTTCATTTTAGAATTTTGCATCTTGCATTTGTAATCATTCTTCTTGAATATTTTTTAGTCAAAGTGTTTTATATTATGGCTCTTTTTATTCTTAAACGTGTACTGTAGAATAAGCTTTTATGGTGCTTTTATTACCGAAATAAAGCTTAATGAAATAAATAAATGATTGCAACATTTGGGAGAACCCTATTACCTAGAAGCTGCTTGTATCCTAAGGGATTTTACCTATGTCAGAAACTTCGTCCTCACTCCAAGCAGGTTTTCAGTGAAATTGAACCACTTAGAATTTATTCGGAAAGCCGGCATGTTGATGGCTGTCCTATTTGTGAAAGTAAAAAGTATTCTAGGGGCAAAAAACTGAGAGTGAGGAAGTAGTCTTCATGATTTTGAAAAAATTATATAAAAAACTGAAGAACATACATTAAAGAAACCTTCAACTATGAGTGGTAAGCCGTCCCCTAATATTAATGGTTTTAACGGCAATGTTGGCAGAAAAATGAAAGCGTTCACAGTTATCATCCATACATCACAGCATTCACACTAATTAAAGTATACTAAAGAGGGTAAGAAAACTATAAAAAATATTTTGGAAGATTAGAAACAGGTAATCCAGCAGAGACTATGGAAAGTATTAAAGGGAGCCGCAAGCAATAAAATATTGAAGCGATTGTGGAATTTGGTGTCATTTCGGTATGAAGTAAAAACCTATAACTTGGATTCCCACATCTCTGCTCACAAGTGGGTCTGCCTCCACGTTGACACTCTCTACCAAATAGGAATGCTATCTCCCCTGTAGAGTGAAGGAAAGATGGATGAAGTGAATGTGAGACATAGTGGCCCCATGTTTATGCTTTCACACAAGGCAGAAATTGCTATCAGCAGTCCCAAGACGTGACTTAGAACCTGTGGAATGCTGCACTAGTTATAGTGAGCAGCCCTCCTTCTCCACTATCTGCTATTATAATCCACTTGCCTGAAAAAGAGGCTGCCAACTACAGACCTATTTCTTTATTAGATGGGGCAGTCAAATGGTTTGAGAGAGTATCAATAACTAGGCTATACAGCTTTATATGATGTCCTCCAACTATGTTATCTTTGAGAAGATGCCTTTGTATATGACGCTTATTGACCTCAAATCCGTGCTTTACATGGTCAATAGGAACAAATTATGGGAAACAGTACCCGGAACCGAGTACCCGAATCAAGTTCAATGCCTGCATGATTGAAATCACCAACTGGATGAAGACCTAGGAGCAGATTTATGAAAAGTCTGTGTCACTTTTGCACCACACAACAGGGTGCAAAAGCGATACAACCCTTACATTTTTTTAAATACATTTTATTAAATTTTCCACATAATTCAGCCAGTGGGCTAACAGGATACAGAAGGCATTATGTAGTAATAAACTCAAAACATTAACATAAATGAGGCATAAACAACCACACACCCTCCATCTCCCACCCATCCCCTGGTCCTTGTATTCCCCAAAATATATAGTATGTGGCAGATGGTCCTGGTCATGTCATGTGGCACTGTAATTTCTGACCTGTTCCTCCAGACAGGAATGAGGATTACAAACAGGTCCCAGCACTATGCCCCTGTAGTCGGCCCACCTCTGCCACATTTTGGGGGGTGTGTGCGGGCATTCCCTCACCTGGAACACCGCAATGTTGAGCCGCATGCAATGGCCCAGACCCCGCCTCTATACATTTGTAGAGGGTGTGCTACCTGACTTCCATGCCTGTGCTATGTCACTCTTAGCTGCAGTGAGGCCCAGGAAAAGGAGTGCCCATATGTATCTATTGCCATCGAGTCTGTTGGTGATGTGTATTATAGTCAGTCTGGGGTCCAATGGAATGGTGCATGAAAGTACCTCACCAAGGCAACTAGTGGCATCCTGCCAAGTTGCTTTTGTGCAGGAAGATTATCCTTCCTACACAAAAGCAATTCTGCTTACAATGCATGGTGTAAGTGGGCCTGTATTGGTGCTAGGCAGCACATTGTGCACCAGTTCAAGGAAAAGCCAGAGGCGTGCCGTACATTTTTAATTACAACATATCCCTGTCCTTTTCCTGTCATACAGCGTAGCACAGCAAGATAACTTGCTGTACTGCGCTGCATGACTTTTTCATAATCTGCCAACAACTGTCTAAACCTGAACACAGACAAGACTTAAATTGTGATTTTCTGGAACAGTACATCATCGTGGGGCTCCATCTGGGGGCCAACAGAGCTAGGACTGACACTCACCCCCAGCACCCACTCCAAAAATGTCAGGATCATCATCAACAGAAACTCAACATGACCGACCAAGTCAATGCATCAACGCTTAATGCTTTTTACCCTGAAGGTGCTGAGGAAGATTTTAAAATGGCTCCCAATCAGCACCTGGAAAACCATCACACACGCCCTGGTCACAAGCAAGCTGTACTATAAGAACACCTTCTGTGTCGGGATAAACAAAAAACTCATCAGAAGGACGCAGACAGTTCAGAACTCAGTGGCGAGAATTAATTCTCAACTTTCCACACCCCACTAACATCACACCACACATGAAAAATGTTTACTGTGTCCCATTTACAAACCAGCACAATTCAAACTACCCACCCAAACTTACACTACATAAGAGTGGACCAGCATCTCTTAACAATCACAAATCTTCCAGTTACCTCTGCTTGTCCAGACTCCTAGGTTCACAAATCCCACAATTATGGAAAAACAGATCTGGAAGTGGAGCTCTCTATTACATCACTCTTAAATCATGGAATGACCTGCACATAAGAGCCTTCTGGTTGTTTCTTGAATTCCAGAAGAAGCTGAAAACCTGGCTTTTTGAATAGTCTCACTGGGCCTTAGGAGCACCGGGATATCCTGCTGAGTGATAGTGTGCCCTACAGCTCTGCTTAACAAAACATAACATACCATAACAAAACATACCATAACATAACATTTGATAAAATAGGCATGGATGTGCGCTGTTGGAGGTAGTCCAAAGTTTGTACCCCAGAATTAGGGCAAGAGTGTGCTGCCTACAAAGAGTATGCATGTTCTAATGGACTTCAAATTTTGATCAGTGTATACCAATACTGTGTTCTATCAATGTGATTGTTTAGTGTATTAATAAATTATATAGCTTTTGTTTAGACTATCCCTACATTAAACAGTTTGATACCTAAAGGAAGTAGGGGTCATTGGACCAAAGTTATGCTTTTTTTCCCCAACTTTTTAGTGAGGATTTTGCATGATACATGTTATGTAGCAGGACAATACAACAAAAGTCAAGAATGATATACAGATAACACATGTCCGTAGTATCATATCTTGTGCAGAAAAGTAATTGAAAATGATCACATCAAATTAAGGAGTAAAGGGAATAAAAAGAATCAATTAATAATGAAATTGAACCTAGTTCCATAGTTCAGGTGCAGGGAAAGTAATGTTTTAAGTGTCTCATGATGGACCCGGCATTCGCATTGTGGTCTTGCGCCGAATGTGAATTTGTAGTCACTGCTGCTGTAGTGCAGGCCAGAATCAAGTTCAAAGTTGTTCTGAAGTGCATGCAGGAGTTCATCCCAGGATGAGGCTATAGGGCACCTTTGTAGGTCCTGCAGCTCCTCCCAGTGCAATTCCACAGCTTCTGCCACAGCCCAATGCAACACATCAGTCTGGCACTGTGGAACCTCAAGGAGCGACTCAGCCTTCTATCTCATTGTAATTGTGCGTCTGGTCAGCCTAAAAGCAGTAAAGCGAGTCATCATGCCCCCATGGTTTTCAGCATCTGTGGAGGCCCAGGAAACAAAGATATAAGACTCCTGACTTTTTGGAGTACTGTACAAACCACATCCCAGAAGGTGCACACAATAGAACAATCACAAAACATATGCACTATGTAATGTCAGGGATGTGGAATTCCTATCACCCAACACATCTTGCTTGGGGTCAAGGGCAACAAGTTTTTATGTTTACTTTGTCCTTGGGACAAGTAGGCCCAATTCTCTGTAGCACAAACCCTTTGGCTGCCTGTTTACAGAGAGTGGAACTCTCTGCAGTTGAGGTAATGTATTTCCGAAAGATAATTCTGTTCGAACTTGTATTTATGGTTCATTATTTGAAAGCCTTCATTATTAGGGTGAGTGCTGTAAATAAATGATTTAAGGTCATACTTCACTACTGACGTTGGTTCCAGTACAAAAAAAAAAAACATGTATACACATGTTTGAAAAGTTTAGGCTGTGAGGCTAAGTATAATGCTCCCAGAATGCTCTCTGATTAGATGCAAATGAAGTGTCATTTAGTCAAATGTGTTGATGCATGCTAGTATTTCCCAAAAATATTTCTAATGGAAAATCAGTGTAACCATTTTCAACACGAATATGGGAAGCATGAAAATAAACAAACACTGACAAAGCCAACTGGTCTGACATATTTTTATAAGTCTTTTAGTTTCATCAATGCGTGTCTTGTTTTGACATGGCTTTTGTAACACTTTATTGTTGTGGGAGCTACCAGGCCCTCAACATTGTAACAAACACTGGCAAAAAACAAACAAAAAGTTTTTGAACACTAAAAGCACACATTGCCACCAGTGGCATAACAAAGGCCCCGCTGCCGCCCTCCAGGGGGCCCCTTCAGCACAGCACCTGCCCTGAGTGAGTCTGGAGAGGGGGCTCCTCCATGTTCTTTGCAAAGGGGCACCCTCCAGTTTCATTACGTCACTGATTGCCACTGTAGTTCCTGACACTGAACAAAACTACCTTGTATGCCAATATGCTCCTTGTGGAAGAGGAGAATGCGATCATTCACAGTAAAGACAGCCGAAAGAGAGAGAAATAGAAGTTTAATAAAAACAAAATGTCTTTGTTAACACCAGACCTAATTAGGGGCCAAGACCCACATGTAGGTAGCTTTTTGCATGTCGCAAACAGTGACTTTCGCTGTTTGCGAAGTGCAAAAAGCACATTACGATGCACAAACCCAGTTTTGCGATTCAGTAACCTGGTTACCGAATCGCAAAACGGGTTTGCGACTCGCAATTAGGAAGGGGTGTTCCCTTCTTAATTGCGACTCGCAGTGCAATGTAGGATTGTTTTGTGACCGCGGGAGCAAACCAATCGCAGTTTGCACCCATTTCAAATGGGTGCTAACACTTTCGCAAAAGGGAAGGGGGCGGACCACTGCCTGCTCTGAAAAAATGAAACGAAAACGTTTCATTTTTCGTTTTTGTAATGCATCTCGTTTTCCTTTAAGGAAGTAGTCACAGACATGGTGGTCTGCTGTCTCCAGCAGGCCACTATCCCTGTGAGGGCGCTATTTGCAAGGGGGTTGCAAATTGCGACCCACCTCATGATTATTCACTAAGTGGGCATTTGCGAAGCCCTTGCGAATCACAGATGGTGTCAGGGACACCATCCTACATTCGGATTTGCGATTCGCAAATTGCGAGTCGCTCTGACTCGCATTTTGCGGGTCACAAATCTGAACCTACCTACATGTGGCCCCAAATTCTTAAAGAAAGTCACAAAAGTGCACCCATGGTATATGTCGTACCCCTATAAAATATTTGTGAACTGTATTTTAGCATGGGTAAATACGCATGTGTAGATTTGCTCAAGTGAAAATCTATTGAGCATTTGCAAGTTCATTTTCCCTCCGGCCACTTTCTTCCCAACCCTGGAAGAAGTTCTAATTCTGCCTTTGTCGGGAGTAAATGTCCAACCTTTCTTATTATGGGAAAATATTAGAGAGAAGCTGGTGAAAATCTTTAAAACATGCAGGTTAGTAGGTTTGCAGACTCAAAGGCATTCCAGCCCTGGAACTATTGCTTACTGCTTCCTCCAGCCCCAGTATGCAAATCTGCAGAAAGGTGGCAAAATAAGGAAATTGCTACAGTAGGGATTGAAACTGCAAGTATTCAAAGCCCTACTATGGTAGTAGCCCTGGCATAATCAGAGAGGCTATTATCAGAGCTCTTACATAATGAGATTGCTGCCATAATTTGTCGCCACACTACATGGCCCCAAAGGGACAAGTAGATCTTTTTACAGGACAAGTAGATTTGAGAAGCAACCTGTCCCCTGGACAAGTTGATATTTTAATAAATTCCACACCCCTGTAATGTGATGGTGCCTACAGTGAGGACACTTGGAGGATGCTTTGGGGTACATTTAATGTGATAATGAGTAATGGCCCTGAGGGGGAAGAGTGGTCTTTAACTCCCATGACAAGTAATTTCTTTAATTCCTTGTACCCCCGTAAGGTTGAAAGAACTTTATTTCCATTGCATGTAAATAAATTACCAACATGAATCAATGTACTCGTACAAACTATTTAAATGAGGTGCTCCCAAGATAACAGCGCAGTGAAAAGTGATTAGTGCAAAAAAGGTGTGCCAAGTGTCATCTACAATATGTACAAGATGTGGTTAAAAACTGTATCGCAAGTCAACTTCACTTAGGCAGTCTAGTCGGATTTAAGTAGGCTTAAAGCAGGATGTTGTGTTGGATGTACTGGAAGAGGGCATTCCATGAGACTTTTCACAGGCAGTGAAGCACATGCTGCCATTCCTTGGGATTGAGGGGATGTCCCAGGTCTTGTTCTCAATGGCCCCGCTTCCCGGCAAGGGGCTCTATTGTACTATCGAGGATAGCTTTCAAAATCCAAGACATAAAGTGTCGCCCGGTCCCCAAGGTAAAAAGTACCTGAATCAGAGAATGCGTGGTTGGTTCAAAGGCCACCCTGTCCCAAGCCATTCCACCTCAGCAGTCAGACACCTGTGCATTAGGAACTGTCCTGCCTGTAGGGTGATTTGATCCAGTAACACTTCGAACGGAGTGATATTCTTAAGTGAACCCCCCATTTTGTGAAAACCTCAAAATTCCCAGGAATCCATTCCCTCCTTCCTCACTGCCAGACAAAAGCCAGTGAGAGAACTTATTAGGATGTTTCATGCATATGCAGTGTGATTGGAGAAATTATCAGGGCTCTGCAATAGCAGCTGGAAGCTATGCAAATAAGGCTCTTACATTGTGTGGGCAGAGACGATTGTGGAAGGAACAGCTCTCATGAGTTGCTCAAAATATCTCCATCCATTATTGACAATAATTCTGTCAGGTTACGACCTGCAAACCAGTGGGCTGTCCATTGTAGTTGATATGCTAAATAGTGGTGTTCAAAGTTCAGGGACCCATAGCCATAGGCAGTTGCAGCCTAGCTAGGGTGACTCTGCCTCTCTTCAAGACCAGATCCCTCAACTTTCCATCTAGCATGCAGAATGTCTTGTAGGAGATGAGTATAGACAAATTAGCAAAGTAATAAAGCAGTCTTAGTAGCATTACCATTTTTGATAGTGCAACGTGATCCTATAATGTAAGAGAAAATCGGTGCCAAAAGGTGTTTTGGGGCCTGAGTGAAACAACAGTTTTCATTAGGTTGCCCTCGAGCAGAACAATAGGGTCTAGACTCCCTCAAAGCACTGATGAAGCTGCCTCAGGTTTAGAGACTTGGATCTACTCAGTATGAACCCATTTTGATTCTAATAGAGAATGCAACTTAGTAGTAGTGTTGCAAACATTTTACTGTGGATTTTTTTAGTCTCAGCTCAATCTAGATGGCCAAAGGTCAGTATGAACCCATTTTTAAGGAGTTCTTGCCTGGCTTAGGTAAAAAGACGAGCAGTGCCTCCCTCATGGAGCAAGGTAAAATGCCAGAATCGAACATTAAGGAGTACGATTCTGCTAATATCTGGGTTAGCAGTCAGAATATGTCTTATACAATTCGATTGCTAACCAGTCCAGTCCCAGGGTTTAGCATGTGAGAGTTGCCTATAGCACATCTGATCTCTTGTTCAGTTATGGGGGTGCTTATGGCCTGGCTTTGCGTCACTGACACTCTCAGAAGCATGATGGTAGAGAGGAACGAATCTATTCTTTAATGGCTCAGGCATGTCTAAAATGATATAATCCTTGATAATGCATGTAAAACACTCTGTGAATGTCTGCCTGAGAGTATGCAACAGAGGTAGGGCTGCTGTGTATCGCAGTCACTGGTGTGGTGGCTAGTGTGCTTTAGTGAAGCCAAGCTACAAGGCGGTACAGACAACTGTGGTTGGGGGACATCCAGGAAAGCTTCATATTAAGGGGTGTCCTTGATGATCAAAAACTGAGCTGACAATCTCCCCAGATTGGGGCTTCAGTGAAGATTAGCCATGATGTACTCCCAGTACAGAGATTTCAGTTGCTTTTTCGAAGATGGATTTAAAGATTTTAGATCAGACCAAAAAATTCTGAGATCCAACCTTAGCAACCAAGATTCAGCATGCATAAACCATGGAAAAGCGATGTTCCTATCAATCATCAACAATTCTTCCACTGCTTTTTTATAAGACCTTAGCTCCTCTGTAGTCCAAATCCGCAAAAAGTGTAAAAAAGACCTTAGGTGAGCAATATGTTCCACTCTTTTAAGTGCTACATCAAGAAACAAGGGAAATAGAGGCGTGTTCTTGGAGAGATAGAGAAGTGCGCAAGCAAACTTGTTCCCACTCAGAGTGAGTAGTTCAGTGTTCACATGGCCCCAAATATCAGCACCATACAAGGCCTCAGATTGAGCCTTTAACTTGTAGAGATCTATAGCAGGGAGTAGGGCTCTAGTTGATGTTTTCAGATGTTTTTTTATAGATAGCCATAGCTTGGTGCTGAAGCACTGCATTTTGCTTTTGAATGTGTGGGGACCACAAAACCATGCTATCCAACATAATATCCAAGAACTAAAATCTAAATACACACTCCAATTTAAACTGTTCTAGGGATAAAACATCTCTAAAAGATTTCTGGGGCTGAATTACCATTATTTTTTCTTTGTAACATTAATCTCCAGATACTTGGATACACAGAAATCATTAAACTTGTTCACTAGTTGTTGCAGACCCATAGGGGTCTGAGAGATTAGAAGAGTGTTGTCTGCAAATAAGAGAGAAGGGACACAAACCATTTCTAATTTGGGAACATCTATGTTGCCATCAAAGAGGGCCCCAATGACATTGTTTATGAGGAGGGAAAAGAGAGTGGGGGCCAGCACACACCCCTGTCTCACCCCTTTACATGTAGGAATACAATCTGCCAATTACCTCTCTAGGGCCCATCAGACATGGGTATCATTATCTTGGTGTAATCTTAATAATTGGCCAAAGAGACCTTCAGGGACCCCATACTCTTAAGCAATGCCCGCAGCAATTCCTTGAAGAATAGATTGAAGGCTACCCTAAGGTCTACAAAGGCTCTATACAAGTGACCATCTCTAAGCTTAGTGTACTTCCAGACAATAAGAAGCAGCCTCAGGACTGGTCTATGGTACTTACTTTGGATCTGAACCCAGCCTGATAGGGAGTCAGAATTTCTGTGTCATCAATCCAGTCATTATGTTTATTTAATACCTGTCCCACATACACCTTCTGAAAAGTTCCCAAGAGGCTTATTGATCTATAGTCACCTGGATTATTATGCCCCTCTCTTTATAGATGGGAATTATGTCATAGGATTCTTGTCAAGGGGACAAGAGTGCTGGTTTCAGGTGGCAGCACTACCGCCTGTAGGGGCCTAAATCAATCCCCTGCCGTATGGTAGCTGTTGGCCTAAACTTTTTGGCTAGCTAGCAGCATCTCACCCCAACATAGAGGTAAAGACGGTTTGTGGCAGCCTGACCCCTGACACTCTATGACTCCTCAGGGAAGTCGTGGTTGGCAGATTCTGCCCCTTTCTCTCATTAGCACAGGTCTCACACACACACACACTTAGAGAGAAAAAAAGATGCACAACAGTTTTCAATACATTTGTTGAAAGGACTGCAATCTACGATAAAATATATGAGCTGTGATTATTAGGAAGATGAAACATAGCACAATCAGGATTGTTACCATGAGTGAAAAGAAAATAAACAACTCCAGCATATTGGAAAAAACATGTGCCTAAGAATTCCTACCCACACTTCTTAGCATCTATGTGAGAGTCTGGCAGCGATAGCTGTTTTCTCTGCCAGTACTTAGTCAGCACCCACCCCCAAATCTGAGAAGCAGGGGTCTGCTTGCCGTCTCCTGGTACTCCAAGTACTGGTGCCTGAACTGCTCTTATTGCCTGCCATGGTGAGATCTCTTGAGTGGAACTCTAGTGAAGCATTTGGAGAGAAGCTAGACATGAAAGTAGGAGTCTGGGGAGGATTAGGGTCTATGTTGGATAGGGGGCTTCTGACACAGATGGGGAGGCCCGAGAGGATGAATTTAGACTCAGTGATAACCTTCTCTCTGAATGGGCGATCTCTGTGCGCACTACCCCTTTCCAACACGGGGTCTATAGAGGTGAGCTTCTTAGACGATGTTTACAGGAGCAGTAGAGTCTCACCCTGGTAACGTCTTTTTAACCATCCTAGGTAGAAGGATGTTGCACTCCTCAAGAACTATTACTTAGTACTGGTCAAATACTATTGATGTGTCTGATGGTGCCCAATGGTGAATGAGTACCTCTAAACTGCAGGAACAATGAGAAGTGGCCCAGGCAAGCCTTTTTTGGTCTATGCAGTGCTAAGATGGGCCCATTTTGACCACACCCTTGGGTGCACCCCACGCATGTCAATTGCAGGCTACTGACAGCACTTTAGAGTGTTTGTTGTTGTGTCTGCCTCCTCCTAGGTGAAAGGAAAGCTGGGGGACAAAGTCCCATCCAAGCATAATCAGAGCGGTAAATGTGGGCAGGTATACCACTTTTTAAGTCACCCGTGCTGCAGGCTGCTACTGGCACTTTTGAGCATGTGTTGTTGTGTCCCACCACCTCCTCAGCTCAAGGCAAGCTGGGGGACGAAGTCCAACCCCAGCACAGTCAGAGGGGTAAATGTAGGCATGGGAACTGCCTTTGAAGTCACTTGTGCTCCAGGCTGCTGCTGGCACTTTAGAGCAAATGTTGTGGTGTGCCGCCCCCTCCTGAGCACAAGAAAAGCTGGGGGATGAAGTCCCTCCCCAGCACACTCAGAGCTCTCGATTTAATATGTGTCTAAATTGACATGTATGCAGTGACCCTGTTACACTGTCTTCAATGCGTCCAATCCAATTAGATGTGTTGTGGGAGTGTTGGTGTTCTGTGTAATGTAATTAGTGAGGATGTTGTGAGTGGTTGCTTGGAAGACTTAACCTTCCAAAGCAGTGGGTTGTAAGTTCCATGTGGGTTGTATAAACCCCAAGGCAAAGTGTAGTATTAGCGGGTAATGATCGGAGAGTGTCTTACCCAAGTATTCAGAGTCCTTTACTAGTAACAGTGTAGCCTGAGGACAGAGTAATCTATCCAGTTTAATGTGTAAGTCATGTGGGGAGAGTAAAAAGAATATTTCCTGGTGTGAGGATGGAATGCTGTCAAACAATTGACGAATAACCATTGTGACAATTGTGTGGTCCATTGTAATAGACTGCAGCACATGCTGTATAGGAGTTAGGGAGGGGGGTTATGAGCGGTTTAGCATGGAATAAAGAACACAGTTAAAGTCAGCCTCAGTCACCCAGGGCATGTAGGCCCGGCCTGTCAAATGAGCTGAAAGGGAGGGAATAAAAGTCCAGTGTTTGGCAAGTAAATGCATCCAAGCAATACCACCGTAGCATCTAGCAGCCCCTTAACTTTGGAATCTGATTCAATGGTAATGGTTCGGAATGGAACAGTCAGTCAGATCCAGATAAATGTACCTCTATCACATCCCTAGTATCTGGTTCTGAAACATTGGCCTTTTGAGCGCTCCTAGAGTTGGGTATTTTTCCTGCCAAAAAGTAATGTGGGTCCCTCTCCTCTTAAGTTATTGGTGTACTGTTTTATAGTTGTGGTCATGCACAAATGTTTCAAGTTAGCAAATTCAGTTTTCTCATACTGCCTGCGTTTAAATTAAGTCTGGGGAGGAACAGGTCCCAGGGGGTCAGGGGGAGCAGCAAGTGTTGTGTCAACCCAGGACACCCAACACTATGCAATACAGTACAGACTTTTTAGTGTAAACATCCCAACTTTTATTCCACGGGTGGAAGAATGGCTGTCCATACGAAAGAAACAGCAACAACAAGAGATATGCAGATTGAACTTTTCAATAGGATGTCACTCAGGCCTGGAAAGCCACAGTGCAGCAAAACAGGGGGACCTGGAACCGACTACCAGGTCTGTGCCTGTCTAAGGTGACAGTGAGGAGGGCCCCGCACAGGATGTGATGACGGCGGCTCATAGTCTAAGGGTAAGGGTCAGTGAACTTGCAGAAACTATGTCAGTTGGGTGAACAGACCCCAGGAAAGTCCAGTGAGGCTCCCACACACATCTTCAGGTGAGACCAAGAGTCCTGAGGTGGCCTGAGGGCGGGCCCAGGCAGCCCTAACAATTCATATTTTCTTGTCCTGCTGAGGCTAACACCCTAGCATGGAAAGTACCTAAATTGTATATTCAGCTATCTGCAGGGTGACCAAGGGGAGCAGGGCCGTTGATGTACTGACTTGAGAGTTTTTAGAGACTCAGTCAGAAGAAGCGTAATTCGAGCATTCAGGTAAACAATGTCATGATGAACTCTAGAACTTGGGTTGGTCGACCCTGTTTTAGCTTAGTTTTATAGTGTGTTTTATTCATATTTTATTCAATTTTGATACAGTTGCTTTTAGCAAGGGCTTTAACACATGTTATCAGTGTGCCTTTATTCCAGGAAAGCAAGGGACATGCTGCTCATGCTGCTTGTTTACTTAGCTTTTGCACAACATATAGGCCCTTGTTATGACATTGGTGGTAAGTGCTGCTTACCTCCATGCTGACTGCCGCCAACATACCGTGACCGCGGCGGTATACCGCTACGCGTATTATGACCCACACAGAAATCCGCCACTATACAGACACACATGCAAGTCCGACAGCCCAAAGGTCAGTGATATAATGGCGGTACCAAAGCCCACACCGTTATGCCAACAGAAATATGCCCACAGCATTATGACCCACGAATCACCACAGCGGACATTCAACCGTGGTAAACCATTGGCGGTACAGACCGCTGCGCTCAAAATACACATAACCTAACAATACAACACCACATTGGACTATTCAAACTCCACACACCTGATACACATACACACAGCACACCCACACCACTATAAAACACACACACACACTACCCACAACCCTTTATAAAAAAAATGAGAGAGAGACACGCCAGGAGCACCCACTGAATCAGAGCCACAGAACACCATCACCCATACACCATCCACGTACCTCACAGCACACACACCAACATATCACCCCACACACCCTCACATACACCACACACACTACACCCATGGCACCACAAAGACACCCCTAGGTTCTCAGAGGAGGAGCTAAGGATCATGGTGGAGGAAATCATCCGGGTAGAGCCACAGCTATTCGGATCACAGGTGCAGCAGACGTCCATTCCTAGGAAGATGGAGCTATGGCAGAGAGTCGTGGACAGGGTCAACACCATGGGACAGCACCCCACATCAAGAAAAGGTGGAACGATCTACGGGGGAAGGTGCGTTCTGTGGTTGCAAGACACCAGATACTATACAGAGGGCTGGCAGTGGACCTGCACCTCCTCCCCCACAACTAACAAATTGGGAGGAACAAGTCTTGGCGATCGTGCATCCTGAGGGCGTGGCAGGAGTAGCAGGAGGACTGAACTCTGGTAAGTCAAATCTTTACTATTTTATCCCCCCACCAGCATGCCATCACAAACTCCTACCCTCACCCCATCACTCCACCACCTCACATATACTCCACCATCACAACCCACCCATCCCAATACCAAGCCCTGCATGCAACACCAGTGCATGGACCCCCATCACAGACCTGAATGGACACCCATCACCACAGCATGCACACTAGTGACAATCACTTAGCCACCAAAATCACAGCTCACACAAGCCAAAGATGCCTTGGTAATAACAACCATAGAGGGAAACATACCCATGCGCAAGATGTCACACGGAGAAACAATAACACTCCATTTACATCTCCACAGGACCCCCACACAATGTCATTGGAGAGGATGTGCCAGCAACATCCAGTCCACCCCCTCCCGCAGAAGAGGCCCACAGTGATGACAGCAGCTCTGCACGCCTAGATCAGGATGACCAAACTGACCCATCAGGGACCTCTGGACAGACGGTGACCCAGCTACAGTCCCACACCACCACCGAGCCTCCCCTCTCAGGAAAAACCACCACAGCACCCACCCAGCGGGCCCAAACCTCTGTCCGCAGGACACGTCAATCAGCAGTGTGTCCACCACTACAGGGACCCCAGGCAACCCAACAAACACAGGATGATCAGGGACCTGGAGTCAGTGGCAGTGGGCACACGGTTCAGGGGACAGAGGCACAGGACAACAGGGAAGCAGGGAGGACTGCTGTGCGACAGGGGGAGGACAGGCCAAGGGAACCGACTCTCCACGAGGCACTCGCCAACATCCTGGGAGCATACCACCATTCCCAGGAGACCATGGGCCAGATACTGGTCAAGCTGCAGGAGACCTAACGGCTGCAGGAGGGATAGTACCTGGGGATCAGGGAGGACCTGAGAGACATCCACACCACCCTGGTCACCATTGCAAGGGTGCTGGCAGACTTGGCCAACACCATGAGGGAGGCAGTGGCACACCACTGGGCCCCTGACACTAGCCACACTGATGAACAGCCCTCTACCTCCGCTGATGCTAGTGGACAGGAAGCCCCACCACTCGAACAACAGGCACCCCTCCCCCTGCAGAAGGAGAACCACCACGCAAAAGGTCCCTGTGATCCAGGCAGAAGCCAGATAACATTGCCAAGACTCCCACCAGGAAATAAGACTCCCCTGAATGTCACCCTTCTGCCCCACTCTGTCACCCTGTCCACCCTGAACTGCCATTGCCCCACTCCCTATGTCCCCTTGGAGAATGCATCTGTGATACCAATCAAATGTATTATATCCTGGACATTCCTCCATCATCAACCCAGCCCATTGCAATACCCCCTACACTTATTATCACAGAAATAAACACCCTTGGAACTAATACAAGTATGGAGTCTGACAACTGATTAAAATATGTATTTGTTTAACAAGCTGTAAACAGTACAATTCAAATGTACAGTTATATATACATAGGTATGACCTGTAGTAGGCAGCAGTAAACACACCAGGAGCCAGAGTGTGGCACAGATATCTGAAAATAGAGATGCCAAAGGGTACAGTAAGTGGCCATAGAAATAGGAAAATTAGGCTGCCATGTACAATGTCCAACACAAAACTGCAATGGAAGGTGAAGTTACAGTGTCTTACCTGTGTGTCACTGCAAGTACTGTTGAATTATAGTAGTTCTGTTGTCCACATCCGCTTCCTCTGCCTCCTCTTCGTCACTGTTCACAGGCTCCACCGCTGCCACACGCCCATCTCCAGCCTCATCATCCTGCAGAAAAGGCACCTGGCGTCTCAAGGCCAGGTTGTTCAACATGCAACAAGCAACGATGATCTGGCACACCTTCTTGGGTGAGTAGTACAGGGATCCACCTGTCAGATGGAGGCACCAGAATCTGGCCTTCAGGAGGCCAAAGGTGCGCTCAATGATCCTTCTTGTTCGCCCATATGCCTCAATGTAACGTTTCTCTGCCCTTGTCCTGGCATTCCTCACTGGGGTCAGTAGCCATGAGAGGTTGGAGTAACCAGAGTCACCTGGAAATATCGAGGGATACCTGTTAGCCAGACACTCACCCTTAGGGCCAACCCCACACCCATATACCTACATCAACTGTGTGGGGACCATGGGCTCACCTATTAACCACCCTGTGCCCCTGGAGTTGAGGCATCACACATGGGATGCTGCTATTCCTCAAGATAAAGGCATCATGCACAGAGCCAGAATACTTTGCATTGACATGGGAGATGTACTGGTCTGCCAAACACACCATCTGCACATTCAGAGAGTGAAAGCTCTTTTGATTTCTGAACACCTGTTCATTTCTCCGGGGTGGGATAAAGGCAATATGTGTACCATGAATAGCACCAATGATGTTGGGGAAATGTCCCATTGCATAGAAGTCAGCATTCACTGTGGCCAAATGATCAACCTGGGGGAATACGATGTAGCTGCGCATGTGTTTCATCAGGGCAGATAACACTCTGGTCAGCACGTTCGAGAACATAGACTGTGACATCCCTGAGGCCATGGCCACTGTCGCTTGAAAGGAACCATTTGCCAAGAATTGGAGCGCTGACAGGACCTGCACTAGAGGGGGGAGGGATACCTGTGGGGTGGCAGATAGCTGAAATCAGGTCTGGCTCCAATTGGGCACACAGCTCTTGGATTGTGGCCCTATTAAGTCTGTAGGTTAGGACAATGTGTCTGTCCTCCATTGTCGCCAGGTCCACCATGGGTCTGTACACGGGGGTATGTCTCCATCTCCTATTCATCCTCAGCGTTTGAACTCTAGGGTGAAAAACGGTGAGAAAATGGTCATATTCAAGCATATGCTCAGATTAATATGCCTTTTTTTTTTTTTTACAGAAACAGTATGTGAACGTGTAGGTCCGCTGATGTGCCTATGTCTGCTATGACACAGTTAGGTGCTATGGCCTGTGCCCCCTGAAATGGTGGCCGTCCGAGCTGTGAAGGGGGACCAATGGAAATTAGGTCATTCCGCTTGCATTGTGCGCCGTTGCGGGAGGCGGTCGACGACCGCCGTGCAACACATCATTGGTTATCATTGGGGCCCACAGGTTCCAGGAGCCAATGGTGATGTACGCTGGCTGTGACAGTATGCACCGCCGTGGACGTGACCGCCATTTTCTCTCTGTTTACTCACTTGCTACCTGATTTTCAACAGGAGAGGACCTACTCTGCAAGTGCTGCTTTATCCTGTGTCTGGAAGCAACCATGGCTCGAGTGTCTGAGGAAAGGGCCCCTGCCTTCACTTCGGAGGAGTTGGAGAGACTAGTGAATGGGGTCCTACCCCAGTACCCTTTACTTTATGGTCCTCCAGACAAAAAGTTGAGTACACTGTGAGCACGATGCGTGGGGCATGAATATATGGAGTACTGTGTGTGTCAGCCTCGTGAAGAGGGTGCTGAGGTGTCCTGGGCAGAGTGCTGCATGTTCGGTGGGCAATGTCTGTGCATAAGGGGATGGGAGGGATATGTTGGGCCATGAATAAAACTGTCGGTATGAATAATACCTTTTCTGCTGTATCTTTTTCTGCAGGTCAGCACCCATCAGAAAAAGGGTATTAGGCGTGCCATCACCAAGGAGGTGCGGACCCTGGGGGACTTTGACAGATGGAGCACCCACTGTCACAAACGGTAGGAGGACCTGCGCTGCTGGGCAAGGAAGACGGCAGAGGCCCAGCTGGGGCTGGCCTCACAACGAGGAAGGCGTGCCCATCGTACCCTGACCCCCCTGATGTTCCGCATCCTGGCAGTGGCCTATCCGGAGTTGTATGGGCACTTGAAGGCATCACTGCAGCCACAAGGGGGTGAGTACAGATTCAGAATCATGACTTTGCACACGTTCAGGTGTTACCTGGGTGGGGGATGTGGGTCTGTGGGTGCCCCTAGGCCACGGCGAACATGGCAGTGTAGGTTCCATGATGGGTAAGCTCAGATACACTCCAACCCCAATAATGCTAGAGGGTATCTACTACTGGGTACGGACCTGTGGGTTTCATGTGTGCAGCTAATAACGTTAGGCGTTGTACCCATGGATTGGCGAATGGCATTGTAACTGGTAGTGTATGGCCTAGTGCATAAGGCTGTTCCCTCTGAGTTGTGAACACCAACGGTAGTGTTGTTGCTGGCATTGACCAAGTGGATCCTCTGTCTCTTCCTCCCTTTTTGTTTTGTCACCCTGTCCTTGTGTGCATTAGCATTGTGTGGCGTAGGAGCAGAGGCACCGGTGACGGAGGAAGCTGCATCCCACATGGGCCTGGTGGCCAAATCCACTGAAGGTGAGGGCACCAGTGGGGTGGAGGGCGAGGGAAGCAGCACGACGGAGACAGGAGGGAACAGTTCTGACAGCGACACCTCCTCCGATGGAAGCTCCCTGGCAGTGGCGGACACCTCTGTTCCCACCCCAACTACAGGTACAGCCGCCACCCCCGTACCAGCACTGCCCTCTTAGCAGCCCCTCAGCGAGTTTCCTGTGCCCGCTCACCCAGGAGGGTGGGCATCTCCTTCTCACCAGGCACCTCAGGCCCTGCCCTAGTCAGCCCTGCTGCCCTCAGTGAGGATACTATTGACCTCCTGAGATCCCTCTCTGTTGGGCAGTCAACCATACTGAATGTCATCCAGAATCTAGCAGGACATTTGCAAGAAACAAATGCATACCTGGAGGGCATTCACTCTGGCGTGGCGGCCCAACAGAGAGCATTCCAGGCTCTGGCCAACACACTGATGGCAGCCATTGTCCCTGTCTCTAGCCTCCCCCTCCAACTTCCTCTACCCAGTCCCATTCCCCTCAACCCCAGCCTATCCCAAGCACACCTTCAGACCTGCATGCACCCAAATCAACACACAGAAGTGGCTCAGGCAAACACAAGCACCACACTTCGTCCCACAGGCATTTACACAAGCACCATCCAGATGCAGGCACACCAACATCCACTGCCTCCACTGTGCCCCCTCCTCCTCGTTGTCCACCTCCCTCCCAGTTGCATCTCCACTCATACCTGCATGCACTACATCCTCATCCACTACCTCCATCGTAGCACACCTATCACAACACGCCCCTCACTGGCAGTCACCACCCCCACATCCATGCACATGTCCCCTGTGTCCTCTCCCACTGTGTCTGTGACCCCTCCTCCCAAAGTACACAAACGCAAGCACTCAGACACCCAACAGCCACCCACCTCACAACAGCAACCAGCCCATGCACCTGCACCCAAACACAGCAGACAGACACCTCCTACAACCACTCCCTCTTCCTCCACTCCCAAACCTTGACCCTCTTCCAGCCCCAGTGTCCCTTATAGGCTTTTCCTCGCCACCCTTGACCTATTCCCTACCCCTCCCCCAGTCCTTCACTTTGGGCCAGGGTGGGCAGAACCGAGGCCAGCACCTCAGCCACCCAGTCCACGGCCACTGAAGTTCCTGCAGCTACTGCAGGTATGAGAGGCTCCATTGAGGCACCCGTCAGCACAGCCAGTGTGCCTTCACCACCTTCCAAGGGCAAGAAGGGGCCGCCAGCTAACAAGGGCAAGAAGGGTACACCAGCCAGCAAGACGAAGGAGGCACCACCAGCCAGCAATGGGGAGGAGGCACTACCAGCCAGCAAGGGGAAGGAGGGAACACCAGCCAGCAAGGGCAGGAAGGGAAACACCAGCTGGCAGACGCAAGGAGGCACCACCATCTGCCAAGGGCAGGAAGCGGACATCAGCTGCCAAGGCCAATGTAAAGGGAACTGACGCCGCGGGCAGGATGGATCTGGTGCCTGGAGCTGGAGCAGCATTTGGGCAAACACCAGCCATGGCACTTCAGCCATCCGAGGCTGCAGGGGAAGGGCGGGAGCCTCCCCCCACCACTGACGGCACCGCCACCTGCACTGCCTTTCAGCACCACCACCTGCACCGCCAGCAGCACCACTGCCAGCAGCAGCAGCCCCAATGGGCAGCCGTCCGAGGCTGCAGTTAGTTTAGTTTAGTTTTAAGGATTTATAAAGCGCGTAGTGACCCGAAGGCATCCCAGCGCTAAACGTAACCTGACCAGTGCTAGCAATAGGAGAATTCAGAGAGCTACCTACAGAAAAGAATGGTCTTAAGTTTTTTTCTAAAAAGCAGTTCTGAGTGTTCATGACGGAGTTCAGAGGGAAGATCATTCCAGAGACAAGCGGCCTTGGTGGAGAAGGAGTTGGCCCCCCAGGCTCTCTTAGACCGCAAGATGGTCACAAGTCGAGAGGAGGAGGACCTTAGACTTCGAGAGGGGACATAAAGATATAGCCGCTTTCTGAAGAACATTGGACCCTTATCTTGCAGGGCTCTGTGAACAATGCATAGGGTCTTGAAATAAATACGCTGCTTAATAGGGAGCCAGTGAAGTATGGAAAAAGCAGGCTTAGCGGATAAATGTCTGGGAAGATTGACAAGAAGCCTGGCTGCTGCGTTCTGGACTGTTTGCAGCCTTTTTATGACATAAGCCGGGGCGCTGAGAAAAAGTGAGTTCCCATAGTCCAGACGGGAAAGGATCAGAGTTTGAACAAGGATTCTTCTGGCCATAGGGGGAAGAAGATTAAAGATTTTCCTAAGGACTCTTAAAATGCCAAAGCATGTAGAGGAAACTCTTTTTGCTTGATAATCCATGGTCAGGCGAGAATCCACCCAAAAACCAAGGCTTTTTACCTGGTCCTTGGGAGGAGGAAGATTGTTGAAGGCCTCAGAGTATAGTGAAAAGGGAGGGGCAGGGGGGGCATTGCCTAGTACAATGACTTCTGACTTTCCATCATTAAATTTAAGCTTAGACTGGATCATCCAAACTCCAATGTCTTTCATACAACACGAAAGGTCGGCCGACGACGAATCCCCAGAACTAGATAGTGACACCACAAGTTGAGTATCGTCGGCATAGGGGAAAGGCTGGAGCCTCCCCCAACCACTGACAGTACCACCACCCGCAGCGCAACTGCCATCCACTGAGCAGCCATCACCGCCAGCGAGCAGTGTGTAGTCGTGCCTCCATGGGCTGTAGTGCATCCTGGCTCCTGCAACACCTGTAGGTGTGACACCCAGGTGAGAGACTGTGACCTTGCACCATTCAGGATCAGCATCAAAGTGCACAAGGCCCCCTACAGAACCAGTGGAAAAAGGCATCCACTCACCCCCTCCTTGGCAGGATGAAGCACGCTGGGCACAAAGCCCCTTCCAGAACCAGTGGAAGAATTCATCCACTCACTCCCTCCTTGGCAGGATGAAACACACTGGGCACAAAGCCCCCTCCACAACCAGTGGAAGAAGGCATCCACTCACCCCCTCCTTCGCAGGATGAAGCACTATGGGCACAAAGCCCCCTCCAGAACCAGTGGAGAAACCATCCACTTAAGAGACTGGAATTGCACTCCCCAGGACATCGCAGGGGGCACGTAGCCCCCTTCAGGAGCAGTGGCGTTGTACCATCTTCTGGCTGAGGAGCCCCCCATTCCCCATCCCCCTGAGGTGCCTGTGTTTTCGACCTGATGCCCCTGCAGTGTTCTCTCCGTAGTGAGGCAGGAGTCAAGTGTGGCCTTGACCTATGTGTTATGGCCCTGTGGGCCACGAACATTTTGGAGTGGGCATTGTCCCTCCATTTGTATATATTGTACATACTGTTTAGTGCTTTAAGGACCTATTTATCTAAATTTGTAATATTACACTCACTTTAATCAATTCCTTTTGTCCTTGCATTATTCCTGAGGGTTACGGGGTGTATATGTGATATTGTTGCATCTGTTTGTGTGTATGGTGTTGGGGCAGGGGTCGGGGTTGGGGTGTTGCGTGTTGCGTGTGTGCATGTGTCACTCTCTTTATCCTCCCTCCCTCCCTTGTGTGCTAGGTGCAGTACTCACTGCGGTCGTCTTCGCCGGCATTCATGTTCCTGGTGTAGGAGGAGGTAGACCAGCATTGGAAATATGTGGAGTTCGAGCTCTATGGCGTTGTGGTTCTTCCTTGTGTTTCGCGAGGTGATTCGTTTCCCTTCAGTGTTCTGTTTCCACCGTGCTTTTGATGGCGTTGGTACCGCCCTGGAAAAGGTGGCAGATTGGTGTGTCATAATAGAGTGGGTGGTATATTGTCTTCTGCCTGGCTTTGGTGGTTACCGCCGCGGTGTTTGTTGCTACCGCCGTGGCGGTCGGAGTGTTAAAGGGGCTGTATGTGTTGGCGGTTTCTGCCGTGGTCATAATTCTATTTTTCTTACCGCCGGCCTGTTAGCGGTATTACCACCGCTTTATCACCGACCGCCAGGGTTGTAATGAGGGCCATTATCGGTACTTTCTGTCCAATGCTATAGAATGCTGTACTTGATATGCTAGCTTGTCTTGCCATCAGGAGACAACTTCTATCACCTAGATACAGCATTGCATCGAAACCGTATTTCCAATGTGGCATGGTTTATTATATAAAGGGTGCACTGACCCAAGGAGGGCAGAGGGCATTCCGGCTGAGACTATCCTGGGGAACAGGTGGGTGATATGCAGCTTGGCTGGCGCTGATTTGCCAGCTCCCTGAGAGGATTGCCATCTACACCACAGGCAGATTCCTGACACTCTTTCCAAATATGGGGCTGGTACTAATCCCTTAAATCAGGCCAGGAAGAGGGTTGCAAACATTATGCTCTCAGACTAGACATAGGTTAGGTAGGATCCTCTAGTGCATCTAGAACTACATACATCATGGTTGGATTGCTCATCTTCTTTACCATCTTTGTAATGCTGATTACCCTGCTTTGTTTCATCTGCCTAATTATCACAACTAACTCTTTTTTATGCTAGATTGTGATAGTATCAGGAAATGTATTGAAAACTTATTTTGCATCTTTTATCTCTCTTTCGCATGCATGAGTAATAGTAAAAAAAAGTGGTACGATCTGTTTCCACAGCTTTCCTGGGGAGTTGGAGTGTCATGTTCTGGTTAACATGTTCACCTTTTATACCACTGGATTTGGAGGTTTGGGTGAGGCACTGTGAGTTGGCCAGGAGTTAGGCTAGCAGTCACTAACTGTGTGGATATACTCAGTATCCCACACTTTGCCATTCTGCCATCCTAACCCCGCAGTTCTATTAACAAATCAAATCATTTCAAATCATTAACATTTATAAAGCGCGCTACTCACCCGTGCGGGTCTCAAGGCGCTAGGGGAAAAAGGGGGGGTTATCGCTGCTCGAACAGCCAGGTCTTTAGGAGTCTCCGGAAAGCGGAGTGGTCCTGGGTGGTCCTGAGGCTGGTGGGGAGGGAGTTCCAGGTCTTGGCCGCCAGGAAGGAGAAAGATCTCCCACCCGCTGTGGAGCGGCGGATGCGAGGGACAGCAGCGAGTGTGAGGCCAGAGGAGCGGAGGAGGCGGGTGGGGACGTAGAAGCTGAGGCGTCTGTTGAGGTATTCCGGTCCCTTGTCATGGAGGGCTTTGTGTGCGTGGGTGAGAAGTCGGAAGGTGATCCTTTTGCTGACTGGGAGCCAGTGCAGGTGTCTCAGGTGTGCGGAGATGTGGCTGCTGCGGGGTATGTCGAGGATGAGGCGGGCCGAGGCGTTTTGAATGCGTTGCAGGCGATTTTGGAGTTTGGCTGTGGTCCCGGCGTAGAGGGTGTTGCCGTAGTCCAGGCGGCTCGTGACGAGGGAGTGGGTCACGGTTTTTCTGGTGTCGGCGGGGATCCAGCGGAAGATCTTGCGGAGCATGCGGAGGGTGAGGAAGCAGGCGGAGGACACGGCGTTGACTTGCTTGGTCATGGAGAGAAGAGGGTCCAAGATGAAGCCGAGGTTGCGGGCGTGGTCTGTGGGGGTCGGTGCGGTGCCGAGGGCTGTGGGCCACCAGGAGTCGTCCCAGGCGGACGGGGTGTTGCCGAGGATGAGGACTTCCGTTTTTTCAGAGTTCAGCTTTAGGCGGCTGAGCCTCATCCAATCTGCGACGTCCTTCATACCCTCTTGTAGGTTGGTCTTGGCGCTGGCGGGGTCCTTGGTGAGGGAGAGTATAAGTTGGGTGTCGTCGGCGTAGGAGGTGATGATGATGTCGTGCTTGCGTACGATGTTGGCGAGGGGGCTCATGTAGACATTGAAGAGTGTCGGGCTGAGTGATGAGCCTTGGGGTACGCCGCAGATGATCTCGGGGGGTTCAGAGCGAAACGGAGGGAGGTAAACTCGTTGGGAACGGTTTGAGAGGAAGGAGGCGATCCAGTCCAGGGCCTGGCCTTGGATTCCGGTGGAGTGGAGGCGGGTGATTAGGGTGCGGTGACAGACGGTGTCAAAGGCAGCCGAGAGGTCGAGCAGAATGAGGGCGACTGTTTCACCGTTGTCCATCAGGGTTCTGATGTCGTCAGTGACTGAGATGAGGGCGGTTTCAGTGCTGTGGTTGGTTCGGAATCCGGTTTGTGAGGGGTCGAGCAGGTTGTTGTCTTCCAGGAAGGTGGTCAGCTGTTTGTTGACGGTCTTCTCCATTACTTTGGCTGGGAAAGGCAGAAGAGAGATGGGGCGGAAGTTTTTCAGGTCGCTCGGGTCAGCCGTAGGTTTCTTTAGTAGGGCGTTGACTTCGGCGTGTTTCCAGCATTCGGGGAAGGTAGCAGAAGAAAAAGAAGAGTTGATGACGGTCTGGAGGTGCGGGGCGATGATGTCGTCGGCTTTGTTAAAGATGAAGTGCGGGCAGGGGTCCGAAGGGGCGCCGGAGTGGATAGAGTTCATGATGGATTTGGTTTCTTCCGTGTTGATGTGGGACCAGTTGTTGAGGGTGATGGCCGTGGATGCCGGTTCGGTGGTGTTTGGTTGGGTCTGGTGTCCGAAGCTGTCGTGGAGGTCGCTAATCTTGCGATGGAAGAAAGTGGCGAGGGATTCGCACAGATCCTGTGAGGGTGTGACGGCGTTGGCGCTGGGGTTGGAGAACTCCTTGACGATGCTGAAGACTTCTCTGCTGTTGTGTCTGTTTTTGTCCAGTCTGTCGGTGAAAAAGTTCCTTTTGGCGGCGCGGATCAGGTGGTGGTGTTCGCGGGTAGCGTTCTTGAGGGCGGTCATGTTGTCAGCGGTGCGGTCCTTGCGCCAGGCTTTCTCAAGGGCGCGACAAGTTTTCTTTGATTCTTTGAGGGTGTCAGAGAACCAGAGAGGTTTTTTGGTGTTGGTCTGTCGATGCGTGCGTTTGAGGGGAGCAAGGATGTCTGCGCAGTTGGAGATCCAGTTTGTGAGGTTGAGGGCTGCGTCGTTGGGGTCGGTGGTGAGGGTGGGTTGGTTGGCGGCGAGTGCGGAGAAGAGTTGCTCTTCGGGGATCTTGTTCCACTGTCGACGAGGGATGGGTTGGGTGCGGAGGTAGCGGGTCTCGCGTCGGAATGTGAAGTGGACGCAGCTGTGGTCGGTCCAGTGTAGGGCGGAGGCGTGGCTGAAGAAGACGTGTTTGCTGGCGGAGAAGATGGGGTCAAGCGTGTGTCCGGCGATGTGGGTGGCGGTGTTCACCAGTTGTTTGAGGCCGAGGTTGGCGAGGTTGTCGAGCAGGGTGGTGGTGTTGGGGTCGTTGTTTTGTTCCAGATGGAAGTTGAGGTCACCTAGGAGGATGTAGTCCGGCGAGGCAAGGGCATGCGGGGAGATGAAGTCGGCGATGGCGTCGCTGAAAGGGGCGCGTGGCCCGGGAGGACGGTAGATGAGGGATCCTCTGAGGGTGGTCCTCGGATCGGTGCGAATCTGAAAATGCAGGTGTTCAGCGGCGAGAGGGGTGTCTTCGGTGGAGGTGGTGACGCTGATGGAGTCTTTGAAGACGATGCGATGCCTCCTCCTACCTGGTTGGTGCGGTCTTTTCTGGAGATCTTGTAGTCTTCGGGGATGGCAGTAGCGATGTCAGGGGCCGAGGAGGCGTTCATCCAGGTCTCCGTGATGAAGGCGACGTCCGGTGCTATGGAGTCCAGGAGGTCCCAGAGTTCAACGGCGTGTTTGTGGACGGAGCGAGCGTTGACTAGGATGCACTTGAGGTGGTTGATGGCGCGTGGGCTGGTGGTCATGGTTGTTGCATGGTGGAAGGTGCGTTTGCAGGAGTTGCAGGCGAAGGGTCCATGGGTGCGTTTGGGGTGAGCTTGGAAGCAAGTGTTGGAGCGTCCTGGGTTTAGGGCGTGGAGGGTGGTGGGGTCGTAGCGGGTCAGCGGGGCTTGGGAGAGCTGGGGTCCAGGGGTCGTTGCGCTGGGCGCGGGACAGGCGCGGACGGGCGCAGATGGGCTTGCCTCTGGCAGGGCAGAGCGAGGGGCTGGGAGGTGGGGGGTACTTACTGTGAGGTGGGTCTCAGGAACTCAGGAACCTGGAGGAGCTGCAGCGGCAGGGGGAGCGACCTACCCTTGGGTCAAGGGTCGCTACCACTGTCGCGCAGTGGCCGCCATATGAGGTAGGAGGGGGGGGAGGGGTCAGGTGGGGGCGAATGGGAGATGGGGGGCGGGGGCGTGCAGGAGGTCACGGCGGGAAAGCGCGAGGGAGGGGGGGACAGGTAGAGTGAGAAGAGCAGGGGGAGGGGGGTTTAAGGGTGGAGGGGGGTGAGTGTTAGGAGGTTTAGGAGATAAGGGAGAAAGATAGGAGTAGGGTTGAGAAGATAGGGGAGGGGGGGTTGTAGAGGTGGGTGAGGGTGAGAGGTAGAGTGAGAGGATAGGAAGATAGGTAATAGAGGGGGTGAGGGAGGGGGGAGAGATAGAGAAATAGATAGAGAAAATAGATAGGGAAATCGATAGATAGGGAAATAGATAGAGAGATAGGAAGATAGGAGGAGGTGGAGAGTGAGGGAGTTAGATAGTGGGATAGAGAGATAGAGAGATAGGTAGATAGGAGGAGTGGGGGAGGTAGATAGTGAACGGGTTAGATAGGGGAGATAGAGAGGGGGATGCGAGTGGGGAGGGGGATGAGGCAGGAGCAGGAGCAGGAGGGCAGGCGCGGGGAGAAGAGGACGGAGGAGGCAGAAGAGCCGAAGTCAGAAGACAAGAAGAACAGAAGACAAGAAGACAAGAAGAACAGAAGACAAGAAGAACAGAAGAACAGAAGAACAGAAGACCGGAAGGAGAGAAGAAAGGAAGATCAGAAGACCGGAAGGAGAGAAGAAAGGAAGACCGGAAGAACACAGAAGAACACAGAAGAACACAGAAGAAAATACAGAAGAAGATACAGAAAACGAAGAACAGAGGGCAGAAGACCACAGAAGAAGATGAGGAAGAAGAGAAGTAGAGAAGACGGGGGAAAGAAGAGTACAGAAGAAGATTACAGACGAGGAGCGAGGAGGAAGAACAGAAGAACAGAGAAGAAGAAAAGAAGAAAGAAGCAGGAGCAGGAGAGAGGGTGAGTAGCGCAGGGCAGAGCGAGGGGCTGGGAGGTGGGGGGTACTTACTGTGAGGTGGGTCTCAGGAACTCAGGAACCTGGAGGAGCTGCAGCGGCAGGGGGGCAGGTGATAGAGCACAGGTGATGGAGCACAGGAGACACTGGAGTCTGGCCTGCATGATGAAGATCCACAGTGCTATCCGCGCCTAGGTCAAGGTGGGTTAACTTAATTCCTCTGCAACATAAAATCTCTTGCCCCCAACGAGTTATGACTCCTCTGCTCAAGCCAGCCCCATGCATCTCTGGGCTCCATTTAGAAGTAGGACTTTTATTTGCGATCACTTTGGCCCTCATTATGACATTGGCGGTAAATGCCGTCTGCCGCCACAGCCGCCAACATACCGAAAGGCGGGTTGGGGGGCATACTGTCTCACATCCCAGTCGAGTTCGCACCTTTTCACCCTGGTAAATGCAGTTCAAATTTAACGCTTACTTGAAAGTGTCCATAGTTTTTCACTAAAGTTAGTGCAGTCATTGCTGTTCATCTCTATACACGTGTTTCTGGGTTATTGCCCTTCATCAGTAGAGAGTAGAAAACATCAAGAAATATCTGGGGTTCCTGGAAATGCTGTCAAAATCATCTCAGGTCTGGTACCACTCACAAGCTCACAGGTTTATCTCCAGAGCTCGTCAGCTCAATGGCTCAAGGGAACCTTTTAAACAGGAAGGCGGGTTGGGAGCACACTGCCTCACATCCCAGTCGAGTTCGCCCCTTTGCATCCTGGTAAATGCAGTTCAAATTTAACGCTTACTTGAAAGTGTCCGTAGTTTTTCACTAAGTGCAGTCATTGCTGTTCATCTCTATTAACGTGTTTCTGGGTAATTGCCCTTCATCAGTAGAGAGTAGAAAACATTGAAAAATATCTGGGGTTGCTGGAAATGCGACCAAACTCGTCTCAGGTCTAGTACCACTCACAGGCTCACAGGTGCATCTCCAGAGCTCGTCAGCTAAATGGCTCAAGGGAGTCTTTTAAACAGGAAGGCGGGTTGGGAGCACACTGCCTCACATCCCAATCGAGTTTGCCAACATACCGTTGCTGTGGCTACCAGCCACCAACCGCATTATGACCGGAGACAGAATACCGCCAGAAGGCTGGCTGTATTCTGTCGACGGTCATGGTCAGCGGTAAGGTGGCGCTGCTGCCAGCAGCAGTACCATGCCAGAAAAAAACTCCTACCATATCATGAGCAGTGATGTGGCCTGGTGGTGTTTTGCTGGTGGACGATGCTGCTGGCATCAGCGCCGCATCCCGTCTCCTGCCGAAGGACCCCCTGCAAGCAGGTAAGTCGGGTTCTCCAACAGGAGGCTGGGGTGGGGGTGTTGTGTGCATGTGTGTGGTGTTGTGTGTTTGAGGGGGGTGTGTGTCTGGTTTTGGATGTGTGCATTCGGGTGTGAGTCACGTGGAATGCGTGCGTGAATGAATGAATGTGAGTGTACGTGTATGTTGTGTGTTGTGAATGCGTGTGTGCTACAATGTATGTTAGTGTGTGTTGTGGGATGTGGGTATGTATGTGTGCGTACATGGGTGGATGTTGGTATGTGTGTGTGTATGAGTGTGTATATGTGTTCGTGTGGGTGTGTGGATGTTGGGGGGTCTGGAGTGGGAGGGGGAGGGTGGGAGAGGACTCTGGGGAGAGGGAGGTGGGCAGGGGAGACCCCTATCAGTGCCTGGGAAAGAATTTCCTGGCACTGATAGTGCCTACCGCCATGGTTTTCGGGGCGGTAGATTTGCCCCGAAAACCATGGCGGTAGGCGGGGTCATAATCCAGAGGGTGGGATTATGACGGCAGCCTGGCTGGAGACCAAAGTCTCCGGAGGCTGTTACCCCCCTGACGGATAGAGTGGTACATTGGGGGTTTGGCTTGAGCCAAACCGCCAATGTCATAATTTGGGAAAAGGTACTGCCAGCCTGTTGGCAGTACCTTTCCTCAAATTACCACCATCCGCCAGGGTTGTAATGAGGGCCTTTATGTTTTGCCAGAATAACAGGCAATATTTGAGATCCATGTCTCTCAGATTACATTTCAACCCTGTAAAAGATGCCCTTCTGCTTTAGACTGCAATCGTTTATCCTGGGAAAAGTAAAACCTGTGCATTGTCATAGGTAATACGGCCCAGACTTCTGGTAACCTGTAGTACCTCATTTCTATCCCTGAAGTTAAGTAGCTTGACCACCACAGGACTCGGGGGACACCAGGCAGCTAGTCTGTGCACATATTGTACAGTAAAGTGGAGGGAAAGACCCTTGGGTACAACCTGAGTGGACAGCCAATTCTCCAAGAAGGTTGTGGGGTCGGCAATTTCCGCTCCCTCTGGGAAGCAAATGATACAGATACTATTGTTGGACATGACCTCTAGATCATCCAGTCCACCTTTGATTTGACTTAGTTTGAATTAGTTGGTAAGGTCTTGTACTTCCTTATTGAGGGAACGCATTTGTGGTTGGAGGTCAGATATGACAGATTCCTTACTCTGTCTGAGAGCTTTCACTTGTCAGCTCCAACACCACATCATCCATACTTCAATGGGAGGTAAGCCTGGTCACAGATAAGGTGGTAAGGGCTGTGTCCAGTTTCGCAGCCTTTGGGTCCACTCTGGGCGAGGATGACATTGCATGCGATGCAATGTTTATGGATTCCATATTACAATGAACAATCTCCCAAAGGTCGATGGTTCAAGGGGTCCTTTCCCCCCTTTGAATGCACCATCTTCAACTCCCCATCAGTGCCTTTCATTCCCAGTCCTTGTGCAGGTGAGGGCAGTAGCAGTTTCAGAGTGGTGCTGCCTTATTTGTTGGAGGCCTGCCACACCCATGCACCCAACACCAAGCCTCCTTGTACAGGGGAGGGAGAGCAGCCTCTCTTCTGTCTGTAGTGTTCGCCTCCTGGGGAGACGGATACCTTCTGTGTGGGGGTGGCAGCTGACATTCAGCACAGAAACCAGGCTCTACACTGTGCATTTCACAGGCAATGTGGGACCCGCAAGTAGAGATGCAGTCGGGCGCATACAATAGGGAGGAGTGCCATTTCAGTTTCAATGTGCTCCTACCTTGTTCCCAGTGAAGTCTTCCCCCCGTTGTACCCCAACCAGGGTTGTCATAGGCAACAAATCACAAAGCTGTCACCGAAGCTCCCAGTAGGTCCCAATGCAGCCCATAGGCTTCACGTGTTTCCTACGTTCCTCCCCTTGCACTCAATCCCCAATGGCCTTCTGTGCACTGAAACTGTGTGTCTGAAACTGTGGGGGATGAATGCCACAGCATGTTTCCAGTTCCCCCGAGAAAGCCCCTCACTCAGTCTGGTACCGCAACCATGATTACTACATTGTGCAGCCCCAGTAGCCTCATTCCCCATGGTGGAGTTGTTCACTATCCCTGGGCCGCTAGATGATAAAGGATTCCAGGCCCTCTCCCCAGAGCTCTAGAAACCTGTGTCTGCCATCTTGCAGTTCTTGGCCACACCCCCGGACCAAAATTAAGTAATGTAAAGATACAGATATTGCCATTGTATTGTTACAACAAATTCCATATGTAAACTAATTGCCAGCTGTCAAGACGGGCCACTCACCTGAAAAGCAGGATGTCTGCAGGGGCAATGGTATGCCCTTGACCTCCTGGAACACCTCTCAGCACTTCCTGGTGGACACAGAAACCCCGGCAGGTGTCCCAAAAGGAAAGGGGAAGGGGAAGTGGAAGAGAAAGAGACAAAACACTGTCACGTCTTGCCGGTCCAGCCAGGCACCCTGTATCTTCGGGGGCAGGTCGTTGCTGACAGAGTGATAGTAGAGTTAGTGCCCGCAACTTCTTGAAAGTGAATCTCCCTTTCTGATATGGGCATGCGAGCGGTAGAAGAACATCGGGATGCTCCAGCACTTTTCTTGGATAATAATAACTGTTGGCACAATTAGTAACACCGCATTACCAAAAACCCAAACTGAGTACCATAACAATAAGTACTGCAATACTAGTGCTGGCTTCACAGAGATTCACTGTTGCACTCTACAATTAGAACTGTGGTTGCACTTATCATGCACAAGAAAGACAAACAAGGGCATTAATTATATCACATGTAAGTTTCCTGCATGCATAGGGTTAAACTAAAAGGAACAAAAACAATCCAAGAAATCCAAATGTCCACTCAGGGTTTAAACAGTTAGGGTGGCACAGTTTGGTTTGGTTTCACTGTGTGTGTGAAAAACCCTTCAAAAGAAAATTCCTTAAACCTGAAACATAGGCATGAATGACACAATTTAAATCCGAGTTATGCTATTAAAGAAAGAAAAGTCACGTAAATGCTCTTTTAAAATTGCACTTTCACTTTTTGTAGTACTTGAGCTCCAGCAGATTTTCTGAAGCACATTTAGGCAAGTAACTACAATAATAATGTAGAATGTTCAGAAATGCATTTGTCTCTTCAAGATAAGCACTCTGCCAAAATATGAGGTCTGAAATACACCAGCTGTTCTAGGAAAGCGTGGCGCTCAAAGAACAAACTCCCTGGAGAATACTAGTCATTTAGCTGCAGTCTTTTCCAGAGTGCTGGAGGAATGCCTGGTGTCAGCTGGTAGAGGAACGAAGAAAAGAATTGCCTCTAAGGTTGACAGCAGGGGCAGGACTGCCAAATCAGATGCTGAGATCAGGAAGCAAAGCAAAGCCAAGCAGGGAGGCATGCTTCACTCTGTCATTTATAGCCAATCAGGAAAGCAGTTGAGTTTCCACATGTGGATGAGTCACCACACCACACTGAATTAGAAGCACATGTCTACACCACATCCAATTAGAAGCACATGTCTACACCTGCTCACATTAGCAAACAAGCATTGGTAAAACATGCATTGAGAAAACCAATTGTGTAACACAGCACATTATGTTTACTTAGAAACATGAAGGTTTAACCAAGAACAGAGATATGATTTAACCCTCATCCCTGGTGATGCTGTCAGATAATGCAGGAGGCACCTTGGGGATTCCTGACACCAGCTTTATGTAATATTGTAGTTAAAAAGCCTTGTCAATCAATATTTGGAAGAGAAAAGTGAGGATTAAAAAAATACTGATCAAACCAGAAAACCATTTTTAAGTAATAGTCAACAACTCGAACATAGGACGGTGGACTTGGTCACTTCCAAATGTCCTGTGCAGCAGGCCAGGCTGCTGATATTTTGTGCACATATCCCACCTTGTAGTCCCTAAATAAGAGTGTCATACACATTTTTGTCCACACTGCAGAGTAGGCCTATGTTGTGCCATCATCTTTAGCTGATACATGTGACATGCATGTCACAGTGATGCTTCAGGTTGCACAGAATGGTATGTGTCAGCAGTGTGACACATGTCTACAGTGCCAGGTGTGTGCGATGATTACATTTTCTGCTTACATGTGTGTAGTACTTACAACTTAGTACATGTTCTACTCTCTATCTTAGATACCCTGCCATGAGGAGATTAAGACATGAACCAGTGTACCGACCACAAGTTGACCTTGCACCGTGGAGAACAGGCATATCATCCAGGCCTATAGACTGAATCGTCAGACCATCATTGATCTTTGTGCCCAGTTGGAGCCTGATCGATTGCCTGCCATACGTAATCCCTATGCCATCCCTTCCACAGTACAAGTTCTGTCAGTGCTACACTTTCTTGCCACTGGGTCCTTTCAAAGTACAGTGGGCATGACAGCAGGGATGTCACAGCCCATGTTCAGTCTTGTGTTGAAGGATGTACTGTTTGCTTTATTGAAACACCTGGAAAGCTACATCAGGTTTCCCCAACTTGGAGATTTGGCCAGTGTAAAGGAAACTTCTATCATATGGGACACATCCCTCATGTGATAGGGGCCATAGATGGCACCCATATAGCCTTGGTCCTTCCCAGTGCCAATGAACAGGGGTATAGCATCAGGAAGAACTACCATTTGATCAATATTCAGGTGGTGTGTCTGGCAGACCATTACATCACACAGGTGACAGCCAAGTTTCCAGGATCTGTGCATGACTCCTACATTTCCCACACATGATGGCATGACTACACAAAGAGAGGGTTTGGCTCATTGGTATGTATACATTTGGATGTGTGTCTCTGTTATGGCACTTGTCATCACATTCTTCCCTGTGGCTGAACCTGTATTGTAACAGGTCCTACCTTTACATACACAGGTGACCCTGGCTATCCTACCCTTCCCTGACTGTTGACACTAGTGGGGTACCCTGCCCTGTAAGGGAAACTCCGTTTCAGTGAGGCCCACGACAGGATGAGGCATATGAACGAAAGGACATTTGGCCTTCTGAAAGCCAGGTTCAGGTGCCTGGACGTCTCTGAAGGTGCCCTCCCCATAAGGTATGCCAGATCATAGTTGCCTGCTGCATGCCCCACAATCTTGCCCTGAGACGTCAGATACCATTGCCAGCTGCTGATGATGAGGCAGCTGGACCAGTGGCTGGTGATGCAGATATGGAAAGTGATGAGGAGGTAGATGAGGATGGTGCAGCTGACTCTAGGGCTGAGCTCATCAATCAGTACTTCCAGTGACATACAGATATGCTGACTGTGTATTTGCATGTGATGTGTATCAACATTGATTGGTGACATTGGCCTTCCTGATCAGTTTCATTAGTGGTGTTATAATGTGTTCCTATCCCTATGTGTGCTGGGGGAAGTGAGTGCTTGAATGTAAGGTGCAGAGTTTACATGTATCTTATCTTACATGTGTACTCACTGCAGGTTGGTAGATTCACATCTCCTATGGACAGACCTGTGTTGAGCTATGTGTCCTGCATTCTTCTGTTCTCATGTTAGTCCACCCACTGACTGTTATGTCAATCAATGCCTCTGCTACCTATGGCTCGAGACATTCATGCTCATTAGCCATTGGTAACTGTTTATAAAATAGAGTTTTGCACATGACAGATGGCAGTCAAAGAGAATTGTCATGTATTTCCAGTGACTGGTGATGTATGTATGTCATCTGTTCTGCCCTGCTTTGGTGACAATCTACACTGGGTTGACAACTATGTACTGCATATGTGCTTTGTGTTGCACCATGCCTTCTATCCTGATGTAACTCTGTGTCATGGTTTCTTTTGTCAGTTGGATGAGTGAATTTACTGTAGTGTGTGCCTGGAATAGTGACTACATTGCATCTTCCCTGGGACATATCTGTTGTACTGTGTCTCCTGTAGAGGATGCCTCCCTCTGCTGACCATTGCACTGCCTGTTGATTTAGGGGGTGTTAACCACATAACTTTTTGCAGACCAAACTTTTGTACATGATGTGTAAAGACACATATGCTGTTGCAGTGATCAATAGTGTTTATTGGGCATACAGGGGGAATGTGAATGAACAATATATGGTGCATACAGTGACAAACAGGTGATAAGTGGGGTCATGGTAGTTGTAATCATCAGAGTAGGTGGCACAGCTATAGGTAGCACATGTCCAGTGTCCAGGGGACATGGGAAATGGAGTAATGTCATTGAACAGTCAACAGGGTGTCTCAGTGGCACACAAGGGGGAGAAATCAGGAGAGTTTCACTTCCTGGCAGTGGGTTTGGTCTTGGGATCTACTCCAGCCGGATGTCTGGATGGACATCCATGTTTGCGGGGGTTCATCAGCGACTGAGGGAGGGTCCCAGAGCCCTGTGGTTCCACTGGCAGTGCCTCCATTCCACTAGCTGTGGCAGATGTGGAAAGCACTTATGTGATGTGGCTAGTGGAAGGGGCCTGCTGGTGGATGGTGGAAGCACGCAGGGTGGTGTTTAGATACCTGAGCACGCCTGAAATGGAGGGCATGATGGCATTGTGGGCCTGCTACTGCTGCATGACCTCCTGGTGGTATTCCCTCTTCAGCCTTTGGGTTTCCCCAACATGGTAATGATCTGGCCCATCCTGTCCTGGGATTGTTGGTATGCCTTGGGAGATGGTTTGCTGGTCAGTTGACTCCCTTGGATGCCCCGTACTCTGGCCCACAGGTTCTCTCCAATGCTCCCTGCCCCCATGTGTCTTTGCCTCTGGCATGGTGTGCCCACTCCCAGTGTCACCAGGACCTTCATTGGCTTGATGTGTGAGGGGTCAACTCAGGTCCCTGTACTGTGGGGAACACTATCTATTGAACTGACCTTGGGACACAGGTTTGGGGACGAACGGTTGTCTGTGCTGTTGATACCACAGTGTTGGGGGTTGATGTGGGCAGGGTGAGGGAGGAAGTGGTGGACTGACCATGTGTCTCAGATGGGCCAGGTAAGTCATTATTGTCCAGGCATCTAGAGGCATTGTCCTCCTCACTAGGGCCTTCATCCTGAGGAGGGCTGGCTGCCTCTGGAATCCTCTTGATGGTGACAGTGGCAGGAAACCTGTGGATGGAGTGAGAGAGAGTTAAATGATGGATGTGTGATTGGTTATCTCTTTCTCTGATGCACACAGTGGCTTGACATGATACCCAGCAATGGCAATGACAGATGCAACACTGTAAACATTGTTTGTGGATAGTGGATTGTGACACGTGTACCCTGCTCCATTGAGGATTGGTGTCTGTTAGACCTAACAGCCTTAGGGTGGTCATCCCCCAACTTTTTGCTTTCCTCATTTCACTTTTCTGACACTGTTTTTGTTAGTTTTAGGACTCTGCTCACTTTACCACTGCTAACCAGTGCTAAAGTGGATATGCTCTCTCCCTTAAACATGGTAACATTAGTTCATACACAATTGGCATATTTGGTTTACTTGTAAGTCCCTAGTAAAGTGAAGTACATGTGCTGAGGGCCTGTAGATAGAATGCTACTAGTGGGCCTGCAGCACTGGTTGTGCCACCCACATAAGTAGCCCCTTCACCATGTGCCAGGCCTGTTATTGAAAGGCATGTGTGTGCAGTTTCACTGCCACTTCGATTTGGCATTTAAAAGTACTTGCCAAGTTTTAAACTCTCCTTTTTCTACTTATCAGTCATCCCTCAGGTATACCCTAAGAAACCCATGGAGCAAGGTGCCATATAGATAAAAGGAAGGACATGTACATGTGTGTTTATATGTCCTGGTAGTGTAAATTTGTTTTCCACTACTGTGAGGCCTGCTCCTTTCATAGGCTAGCAGTAGGGCTACCCGCATATACTGGTTGAGTGGTAGATTCTGATCAGAAAGGAGTATCCAGGTCATATTTAGTATGGCCAAAATGGTAATACGAAATCCTGCTTATTGGTGAAGTTGGATTTTATATTACTATTTTAGAGAATGCCACTTTTAGAAAGTCCGTCTGTGCTTTACAGACTGTCTCCAATCCACATCTTGCTGGGCTGGTTGACAGCTCCCTTGTCCATTTCATCCAGACAACCACAGACACAGGATACTCAGTCAGTGGAGTTTTTTGTGCGGCGAATTGCACCGCCAATGATTTTCCGCCATGGTAGAACCGCTGTGCTGATTTGTGGCTCGTAATCTGATGGGTGGTAAGTTGTCGGGCTGCCAGTGCTGGTGGTGGAACCGCCTATTTCCCACCCACCTGTGTCCTGGCAGTGTCGAATTTGTGGCTGTTTAGTGGTGGTCTTCAGAGTGTAACTCTTAATGTGGCTGACAGATAAGCGCCAACTATGTTGGTCTTTTGGCAGCTGCCACCGCGGCAGTTAGACCCCCAAAGTCATAATAAGGACCTAGGTCTCGAGGGGTCTAATTATTATACCTTTATGGGGTAGTGTTTGATATTGTTGCATAAAATGCTGTATTGTGATTGTCTGAGCCTTGCAACATTTTGTTCACTTAAATGTGATCAGAAGGCAAAAACAAAGGCAAAGGTGGAGGACATGGCGAGTTCCTCCTTAAAGGACAGGAGTGAGTGAGAGGGCTGGTTTTAATTGGAGAAGTGGTATGTTCAAAAGGGGAGGGCAAATGCAGAAATTAACTATTTTGTGATTTTCTCTCTTCTTGTTCGGGGAGACAGGTACCACTAACTTTTGATACATGCAAGTTACATGAGAGAAGAGATGATATGGTACTGCCATGGACCTCGAGCAAGAACTTCAGCGCCTGGATGAGCAACTACACTGACAGCATTCTCCACGTCAAAAGCAGCATCCAGAGAAAACCCTCCAAAAATGCCATCTGGTATAAAGGTGAACTCAGACCGGCTAAACAAGATAGCAAACAGTTGGAGAGGAAGTGGCGTGCCAGCAAAGACACATATGACAGGGCAGCTTTCAAGACCTCTCTCAAACTCTTACCACAGCCTGCTGAGACCAAAAAAGAAGACAGCACTAGCCAGGTCTATGGGAACCAGCAGCAGCAACACCAAGAAATCCTTTAACCTTGTTAAGGAATTCAACAACCCATTGGCTAGGGAAAACAACTGTACTTGGACAAAATATTGATTCAAGAATATTGAATTACAGAAATATCAAGTTTTTAATATTGTGACACATAAATATCACAATGTAGAAATATCATTGACATAAATATCGTATTTTAGGAAAGTAATACGGTTTTCAATAATATCTGTGTTAATATCGTTTTCAATAATATAGTTGTAAAAAATATTTGTAATTATCTTTATGTGTTTTAGTTATATTTTAATTGGATGTGTTTTATATTGTTTGTATAATTGTTGTTAATATTTATATACATAGTTTGTCAATTTTAACTTAGTTTAACTGACAATAGTAATTTATAGAGTCATAGCGGGATGTGAGGTTTGTAAGGGTGCAGAGTAGGAAGTGAATTAAGTATAATCTTAGTTATTATAAATTTTTTAAGTGATAATTATGTAAATGGTGTAATTATATTTTTATGTTATATATTGTTTGCAGGTTGTTGAGTTTGTAGGTGTACAGGGTGGGAAGTTACATAAGGAATATTGATTATTAATGAAGTATTAAGTAATTATTTAATTGATAAATATGTAATTTGTGTAATTATTATATGTTTTAAGTTATATTTTAGGTGCAGTGTGTTGTGCTTCTATGGATATAGGGTGGGAAGTTAATTAAGTATAATTTATTATTAGTTAATTATCAATTATTTGATTGATAATTAAATATGTGAAAATGTGTAATTGTTATATTTTTCAAGTTATATTTTAAGTGTGGGCTTCTGTGTTTGTAGGGGCAAAGGGCAGGATGTTAATTATATCATAATTGTTTATTATTAAATTATTAATTATTCATTAATTATTTACTTGAAAACCACATATGTAAATTATGTAATAATACTTAATAGGACTTGTTAAAGTAATAATTGAATGTCAATTTTTTTTTTTATTACTTGACATGTTAATTGTGTTATTTTATTTTAAATATAATTTAATCTGGGATGCTAGGTTTGTGGGAGTATAGTATGGGAATTTAACTAAAGAATCAAATTAATAACTTTCATTTATTTGTTATTAAATATGAGTCTAACACTTTTCCTACTGTTGCACAGACTGGAGTAGGAATAGTAAATTTTACCCTTTCTGAGTCCAACACTTTCTCTACTGTCCAACAGACTGGAGTGGTAATTGTAAATTTAACACATCTGGAGTCCAAAACTTTCCCTACTGTTGCACAGTCTGGAGTGGGAATGGTAGGTTTTACCCATTCTGAGTCCACTACTTTACCTACTGTTGCACAGGCTGGAGTGGGAATAATAAATTTGGCCCATCCGGAGTGCAATGCTTTCTCTACTGTTGCACAGACTGTAGTGGAATAGTCAATTGTCGCCCTCCAGAGTCCGACACTTTCCCTACTGTTACACAGACTGGAGTTGGGTTAGTAAATTTTACCCCTCCAAAGTCTAACGTGTTCCCTACTGTTGCAAAAGCTGAGGTAGGAATAGTAAATTTTACAACCTTGGAGTCCAGCATTTTCCCTACAGTTGCACAGACTGGAATGGGAATGGTAAATTTGACCTCAATGGAGTCCAGCGCTTTCGCTGATGTTGTACAGATTGGAGTGAGAATGATAAAATGTACCCCTCCAGAGACCAACGCTTTCCCTGCGGCTGTACAGACTGGAGTGAGAATAATACATTTTACCCCTCCAGAGACCCACGCTTTCCCTGCGGCTGTATAGACTGGAGTGGGAATAGTACATTTTAGACTTCGAGAGGCTGACATTTTCAATTCTGTTGCGGAGAATGGAATGGGAATATTAAATTTTATCTCTCCGGTGTCCAACACTTTCCCTACTTTTGCTCAAACTGGAGTGGAAATAGTACATTTTCCCTCTATGAAGTATAAAGATATTTTTTCCAGAGTTTAGTATATTCATTAATACTTTTTACATTTCTGTAATATTATAGTTTTAATATTTTTTTACATTTTATGATATATACATATAAATTATATTTTTCAGTAAATGTTTTTATTTTATTTTAATCATTTTGGTATGTTATTTAATGTTTTATATTTGTCTTTGTTACATTTATATACTTTATATATGTATCTATATATAAATTCATATTTGTTATACTAATAAATTGGTAAAAGTACAAAAAACTATTTATTGTAACATATATTTTTTAATAATAGTTGTATATTATAAATATGTATATATAAACATACATGTATGTATGTGTGTATGTTTATAGAAGTAAATATTTATTTTTAATAAGGAATGTTACATTTATTGAATATACATCATACTAATGTTATGTATTAAAATATTTAACATTAACTAATGTATACTATTTGATGGAAATCAATATTATGTCCTATTTTTTACGAAATTAGTGTGAAAAGAGATTATTTTTGATAAAATTGTATTTACCATTATATGTATAGATAAATGATAAAACACGGTTTTATTGAATCACAACATGTTTGGATTCCATATTATGTCACTGATTTGAAAACATCACACCATCACACGAGCTGTGGGCCAACCTTGCAGATATATTTCACAACCATATACAGGAACTGCAAACCCCAAACTACACCTACAGACTTCATCAACAGAGTCACCACCATCACAACCAATACCAACCGCAGGCTCACCACCCGGAGCCTTCTGTCCACTGAAGACACCACCTCCACCATGAAATCCATCCACTCAGGAGCCCTAACGGACCCCTGACTGCACCACATCTTCAGTATCGGAAACTAAAAGATCGGTCAGAAACACTACTCTACTCAACACCTCCATCACCACGGCAACCTTCCCCTATGCTTGGAAATATGCTGAAGTGAAACCACTACTCAAAAAAACCACCACAGACCCAAGCGTACTCAAAAATTACAAGCCAATCTCACTGTTCCCTTTTCCAGCTAAGGTACTGGAAATAACCATTAACAAGCATCTCATGACCTACCTGGAGCAGATGGAGCTACTTGAGGCCTCCCAATCTGGCTTCCTCAGCAATAACAGCACTGAGACAACACTGATCGCAGCCACTGATGACATCCGTACCCTCCTCGATTGAGGAGAACAGCAGCCCTGATCCTCCTTGACCTCTCAGCAGCCTATAATGCCATATCCCACTTCATGCTGATCAAAAGACTCCACCACATCGGCATCCAAGGCAACACACTGAGATGGATCACCTCCATCCTTATTAGAAAAACACAGAGAGTTCACCTATCTCCTTTCACCTCTGAACGAAAAGACATCTCCTGAGGGACTCCCAAGGATCATCCCTCAGCCCGCGCTATTTAACACATATATGATCCCACAAGCCAACATTGTCAGATTTCCCTCATCTATGATCCCACCACCACCAAAACCATCTTCCACAGATGCATGGCAAGTGTCGCTTACTGGATGAAAGAAAAAAGCCTGCAGCTAAACACAGACAAGACTGAAGTGCTGATCCTTAGCAAGAGCAGCAACACATGGAATGACTCCTGTTGGCCTTCAGAAGTAGGACCCTTACACACTCCCTCCGAACATTTCAGAAACCTTGGAATAATTTTAGGAAAACGTCTTCCTCCACCTGCTTCTTCACTCTGCGCATGCTATGTAAGATCTTCAAGTGGCTACCCCCGCACACAAGATGCACCATGGCACAGGCCCTCATCACCAGTAGACTAGACTATGGCAATGCCCTCTATGTAGGAATCACCTCGCAACTCCTACAAAGACTTCAGACCATACACAACACTGCCGCCAGACTCACCCTCGACCTTCCCTGATGATCCCACATCACACTAGTCCTCAGTCAACTCCACTGGCTCCCATGCAGAAGAGTTGAGCATTCAAGCTGCTGATCCAAGCTCTATGCAACCAGGGACCCACCTACATTAACCACCACCTGAATTTCCACCAGCCGCCAAGAAGACTACGCTCTGCCTCACTAGCGCTTCTCCCACATAGAAGCATAAACCTGTAAAAGCCTCTCCACGCCTCTTAGGACCATCACTTCTCATCCGGAATTCCGTACTGCCTTCAAGTCCTAGCTATTCAAATGAGCCGCTGAGACATGCAAGCACCGAGATACCCTTGAGGGTGATTAGTCCCACTTTACAAATCCTGTTTGATTAGTTGATTGATTGACTGTGGGGTGCAATTGGTCTAGATATCCCAGAAGTCTTAAGGAACAGGGGCTGGAATGTGTGACCACAGTGCTTTAAGGCTAAATGCTACTGCAAAAACCCAAGTGAGTTCCATTAAAAAGTATCAGCTAGCCTTCTTCTAATGAGCACTCATCATCTACCCATCAATCATGTTCAAATTTAGAACATCTTCAATAAAAAAGTAATTTCATAATTTACATGAAGTAATCATATGAGCAAGCAAAATAATTAGTGTTTATTACTACCATTTGCATTGCTTTACAAACAGTGGTCACCCTCCTGCATCCATTGGATGCCACCTAGATTTATCTCGGTCTTGGAGGACTATAGAAATGTCCTCTCAGAAGACATGGATAGTTCACTCAATGGTGCAGTGGTAGACGTCGGAGTATTTGACAACGTGTTCTCGTTTGAACATTCTCAGTAATTTATAAGTAGCTTTTCATTTCCTCAACAAGTCACCCTGGTAAATGCCTTATTTGTAGCAAGGCTGTATATGCCAATTGTGCTTTGAAGGACCCCATAAAAATACATTTAACACTGATAGTAACTGCAGAACGTGGATTCCGGAATACTCCAACAATTGATAAGCACATCTGCTCTATGGTCTTCTTACTGGCTTCCAGTGGATGATAAAGCTAAATCCCCTTCCCTTTGCATGCCAGATAGTGTCTACTGTCATACAGATCTTTCTATTATGTCCAACATATTACTGTGCTCCCATGATATCCTCGTCTATGCTCTTCTCTTAGATATTCCCATTTGGTTCCCCATTTATATAAATCCTGCAACAATGACATAGGGTCTGTTTATGACACTGGGCTCTGACCATCGCTAAAGTGGTGGGCCAACCACTTTGGTGGCAGTCTGACTGCCACATTATGGCCGCAGTGGTCGTGCCACGGTTAGACTGCCAGAACCACCAGTTTCACTCGACAAGAGGGGTTGGCGGTCCTAATTCGCCAGGGCAGCGCTGCAAGCAGCGCCCCCCTGGCGATTATGACCCTCCTAACCGCCATATAAATGCTGGCAGAGACGGGGTGAAGGGTGTCCCATGGGCCTTGCAGTAACCATGCACTTGGCATGGGCAGGGCAGGGCCCCCACTGGCCAGCCCGTCATGATGTTCACTGTCTGCTTTGCAGACATTGAACTTCGCAATGGGTGCTGCTGCACCCTATGCATTACAGCATTGCCCCCGGCTCTATTATGAGCCAGCGTCAATGTTGTAGGCTGTTCCACGCTGGGCCAGCGAACGGAAACACGGTTTCCGCCCACTGACCCAATGGGGAACTCTTAATGGGGCCCGCAGGAAGGCGGCTGCACAGGCAGCAACCTGACCTCAGGACTTCGCCGAACGGTGAAAACCGTCCACTGAAGTCGTAATGACACCCATAATATGTCTGTTAAGATCACTCTGCATTCAATTTCTCTTCTCAAACCTCTTTCCACAGAGAAAAGGGAATTTTATAACCTAGCTTCTTTTAACTATGATTCTGTAGTGCCATTAAGCCTTTATCAGAAAGTATGTTATTCAGGTACATACAAAAATAGTTCTATGGCTAAAGACATGAAGCCCCAACAGCCTCTGAAAACACCACTCGTTTTCTCGTTTTCTTTCAGAAATAACATTAAGGTAAGTTTGCTAAAACCTAAAGATTCTGAACTTCAACTAGCCTCTTTGTAAGCCTGTTCTTTCATAAAGAAATCAGTAATCTAAGGGTATATTAGTTCTGGAGTTACAAGGAAGTGTTACTACAGGAATAATTATTCCTTACAAATAACTGTGTTGTTTATATTCAAAATCCCATGCCACCTATGAGTACAGGATCGTTCTATCCACCTTATAAATGCAAACCTTCAACCTCTTCTTAGAGACAAGCGAGATGCACCATACTCAAATTTGGGAGTTTAGCAGTTCAAGATAACCAGACAAACTGTTTTATAAGGTGATATGTGAAGAATTTCCACCACAACCTACAAACTGGTCAATCTGTGATATTTACATATATGAATTATAATCCTTCTTAATTAAATATAAGGTAAAGGCATAGGAAGAAGCCATGTCACAGACACAGTAGTGATATAAATTAGAAAAACTGAGCATGAGCAAATTTATAGCAACTTTGATTCAGTTGACCACTTTTTGGAATGCAGTTCTTATGTGTCTGAAGTACATGTATAAATAAATTACTGGTATTTGTTTGGATATGCTAGCACATTGGGCCATTTAAGTCCAAGAATTAGGAAGAATTTAGTTAAACGTTGTGGTCTGCTGAAAAATGACAATACTCCGATGAATAATTTAAAGAGAACTTCGATATGTCCTAAAACGTGTAGCAAAAATTATATCATTTCATTTAGTCAAAGTACATTTTAATATTTCCATAGAGAACTTTACTCAGTGCTTACAAGTGTAGCAAAAATGAAATAATTTCATTTAATCAAAGTAAATTTGAATATTTCAATAAAGTAGCAATATAGACCGGAGATGAGTTCAACTGTAGAATATCCCTTGATTGTCATCAAGCACAGAATTCGGCTTCTGCCCAAGGAAGATGTTATCTTGTCCTGAGTTGGATATATATGAATAATTGACTGGGGTGTTGCCACGCCAGCCATCATGGTGGATGCGGACTGATATTGCTTCGTCTTAAAGCCAGCATAATCAACATTAATCCTTGCAGATGGCTCCTGCATCACCCTGTCCCGCCTCATGAGACTGCTGCAGATGCAAAGAGGCGCCCTGTGGCTGGTAGAAAGACACTGACCCGCTGCATTTGGCCCGCCCTGTCCAAGGCAGCAGGCCGAATGCTCTGCGATGGATCGTGCAACCCATGGCCTCACTTGCTGGTGTGCACCCCACTAGAGTCCCAATTGGCTCTGGGCGGACTCGTTTGAGCGCTGACCAAGGGGGCATCAAGGGAGCCTGCAAGGCAACCCGGAGAACTACAAGGCTTAATTGTGGTGAGTGCATGCCACCGACCATGGGCCGTGACCAGGAGAGCACTCTAAAGATGCTGGTGTGGGCACCGAGTCCCTGGAGTGCCATGAGAGCCCCATTGTGGAGAATCCCCCTCCCCCAAGGCCTAGAATATTTGAGTTGAGGCCACTCACTTCCCAAGTGGGGTCTTCTTCCCTCCAACATAAATGCGGGGCCTAACTGGCAGCACATGATTTTTCACCCAGTCACCCAGTGATCTGTCACTTCCCTCTGCATGGGACAGAATGCATGACCCGGCAGGTCTGGTGAAGCATCGCAGGAGCACATGGTGCATCAGAAATGGAGGTGGAGCCTGAACAGTACTTTTACCACCGGCTAGCAAACCTTCCATTAGCTACCTACCATGCAGTCTGGCCCCATACTCTGTGGAATGACCTAGATGAGTCTATCTTCATGTGTGACCTGCATCACTATGGCCACCTATCGAAGAGGGAAATAATTGCAGATGACCCACTGAAGCCAAAGGCTGCACCTCTAGTGCCCCCACCTCCCCTCATGCATGCAAATCCATTCTAGCACCGTTACTACACAACAGTTCCCCCAAAGACAGAACTTGTCACTCTGATATCAAACATTCTGGCAAGACTCCTTCAATTAATCCCTGTGAAGGTGAGGACAGTGCAACACAATAATAAAGCATCATTCTGAATACGAAAAATGTGGATGCACACTACTCCCACCCCCAGCTCTGACATACAATAAAAATCAATGCTGCGGTTGCTTAGGAGGTGGGAAGAGCTCTAACATGACTCTGCTTTTCCCCGGTTTATGAGGACACTGCAAACTAGTCAACCCACGCCAGGCCGGTGATTAAGTGCCCTCTGCCCCGAGGAGCACTGCCGGGGGCCCAGGCCTTCGGAGACACCCTACTCGACCACAATCCCTTCCATCACTGGCCGGGATGATGGGCTGGTTGAGATCCAATGCGTCGGTCCTGCCAACAACAGCGGGCCCAGCACCATTAGTTATCCCTGACACCCTAGCCCCGGGAACCTCAGAGACAGTTACCATGTCGGCCAAGCTGGATCAAGTGTTGACTGCAATCGAACACTCTAAGTTATTGGAGGAGGCCCATCTGGAAATGCTTGCTACTGAATTCAGTCTCCTAGGAGATTACCACCACAAGCTAGTGACAATGATTCAGAGGGGAAAAAAATGCTTGCTGAAATGCAACTCAATGTAACAGAGAATCATGCAGCGCCCCAAGACTTCGATAGTAGAGTGCAACAGCTTGGGGCAAGAGCTGATGATGCAGAGGGACACTCCTGGAGGAGTAACATTTGAATACTGGGTATCTCAGAAGGGGTGAAGGAACAGGAGCCCCGTCCTTCCTTGAAAACTGGTTCAAAACATTTGCACCAACATCAGATCTCACCCATTTCTACACCTTGGAAAGAGCCCACAGAGTCCCATCATGCTGTCCCCCTCGGGTCGCCTCCAAGGCCCATGCTAGCAAAGTTGCTGTACTTTCATGACAGAGACACTATGCTAGTTGTTCTCAATCAAAAATAATGTGACAGATTCAAGAGGTTTAAGAGAAAGGATAATGTAATTAAATCTTTATTCTAGGATACAAAAAATAGTATAACTTTAAATGAAATGGTCGAAAAGTTAATGCTGTTTAGAGTCATGAGCTCAAGCTGATAAATCCACTTCTCAGGGATTAGAGCTGGTGAGTGAAACTCACAGTGTTATGGAAAATTATGCAAAAAACAAAGGTCGGCGATGATAGCACTGTGCTGATCCTATGCTTAAAAACTTTGCTAGATAAGCAGACATTTGTGGTGAGCAAATCTAGACTGTCGCTGGTGTTGCAGGGTGCTCCTTACTAGAGCGGTTCTCCACCTAAAATTGGGAACTTCCCAGAATCTCCTTTGTTTTTTGCATAATGAATGCGTCACTCTAACCCTGAAAGGGCCTTGGTTTGACTTATACTGGGTGCTCCCTTGTGTCTGGACAAAGCTAAACCCCTCTGAAGAGCTCTAATGAGAGTGAAACACGTGTCAAGGGTTGCTTTACTTATTCCAGGTTGGCTTGGACGGTATTTGACTAGTCCAAGGCTGTAATACTGTGCCTGGAGTGGTAAATGGCTTTTGTCATTTTACAGCTTGGCAAGGATGACACTGTGTCAATCCTATGCTTAAAGATTTTGCTGTACAAATGGCAAAAGACTTTGTCACTATCTAGCTCGGCGAGGATAGCACTGTGCTGATCCTATGCTTAAAAACTTTGCTAGATAAGCAGACGTTTGAGGTGAGCAAATCTAGAGTGTCGCTGGTGTTGCAGGGTGCTCCTTACTAGAGCAGCTCTCCACCTAAAATTGGGAACTTCCCAGAGTTCTCCTTTGTTTCTTGCATAATTTATGCATCACTCTAACCCTGAAAGGGCCTTGGTTTGATATATATATATATATATATATATATATATATATATAAATAAACCTATCTGAAGAAACTGTAACTCGTGCTGTTAAGTAACTTTAGGCCACAGGTTATAGTTTCTTGACATAAGTATAACTATAACTATAACCGCTGAATCTCTGTTGTTTTGTATGGGTAAAATGTCAGCCTAACTATAACGTCCCTGTAATCTTTTGTTTTCTCAGTGAATATATATATATATATATATATATATATCCAAACGCATGTTGTGCCAGACATACTCCCAAACCATAGGGGGTGGAGTGTGAAGACAGCAAAGCACACCAGCAATACAGTTGTCTCCTCTAAATAAAGAATACTCTCACTCACGGCTGAATCTTGGAGATTGGAAAATCAAACAACTCACAACCACATGTTTCCTCCACCCCTTTATTAAAAGAAAAAACAGTCCGTGGGATGGGGTCTCCAGGGCTTGATAAGGCTTGGGTAGGGGGATACGTGCCCCCCCTTCTTAAAGAAAAGTTCCTGGAGGATGTATTCCCTAGTGCCCAGTAAGTTTCAGGAGGGGGCCATGGACCCCCTTTAATTAAAAATAAGTCATCCTGGTGGATGGGGTTCTCACTGTCTAATATGGCTCAAGTAGGGAGGCCACCCCCTTCCCTTTAATAAATAAAGAGGCCCTGGGGGGATTATGGTGGGGGATCCTCTTATTTGTATGTTTTGGCCATGAGGGTTAGGTTTGAGAAGGGGGGGGTGTGGTGCCCTCAGCTTTAAATAGAAAGACACTGGGCATGGGGTCCCCAGAGCTTATTAATGCTCAGGAAGGGGAGCAACGTGGTCCCCCTCCCCTTTTAAAAAAATAAGGCACTCCTATGAGACTCAGTAAGGGGGCACTTGCTCCCCCTTTAAAAAAAGGCCCATGTGTCCCCAGAGTCTAATAATTCTTGGGAGAAGGCCACGAGTCCCCCTCCCTTTTTAAAAAAGGACCTAGGGACCCAAGGGCCTAATAAGGCTCGAGGAAGGGAGGGGCTCAATTTAAAAAAACATAAGACCCTTCTGTATGGTAATAAAATATTAATTTACATTAGTGAAATCCTAAAAACTCACAAAAAATCAAAGGTTATAATAACATTATAGTGAGGTGTGATAAAAAGATCTATTTTTGTTTAAAAATAACCTTGGAAATTCACTGAAAAAAACAAACGTTAAGGTAACGTTATAGTTAGGTGCATATGTCAATACTAACATTAATGTTTTGAACTAAAAAAGAAAAGAAATTTACAACTATAGTTACCAGAGCTAACTATAACTTGTGCCCCCACCATGCACTGCTTATGACCCCACATATTGCTTCACTCATAACATGTTCTTTGACATTATATATGACATCACTGATGACATCATTCAAGCTTCTTTTGTACACATCGCTCTTTAAAAGGGAATAGCATTAGAGCTATGAAAGTAACTTCAAATTGCTCAGAATAATATGTAGCATCATTACTAGTATCATACATACAACCCCCATAGGTAAAGCAAGCTTGTGTTGTATGCAAAATGGACCCTATACTATACACTTCATGAGTAGCCACATTCATAGCCAAGTTCATGTTGACTTTGAACCACAGAAGATAGGGTAAACTCTTTTGAGTGTACATGGGGCTCAGTCTGTATACAGATGTTCAGGAAAACCCAAATTCCTCCAGATACTGAAGCTCTGTTAAATAACTAATGCCCTACTATGGACAGTCTTTACTTGTATCAAGCCCCTAGGTCACTGAACCTACATTGAGAAATGAAGTAGTTTAAGTAGAAGTGTAAACTGTATGCAAAACATGTCCAAAGAGTAACTTTTCACTTAAAATACCCAAGGTCTGAAGGAACTAAAGATCATACTACCTGCAGCTTTCATACTGTGGTGGAAATTGTACAGATGGCCCATCGTCTGAAGCAAAATAAGTACATGTACATAGGTTAGTACCTGGTACACACAGTGTTCTATGTTAAGTGAAAATTGTCATGCTGAGATGATTCTGTCTAATAACACAAGGCTGCTTACAATGCTCGGACCAAAAGACTTGTGTGGAACATAAAGTACATAAGTCATCAACTGTCACCTGGACACCAATTTACTATTCAATACAAAGATTTATATCATCTTCAATGCCAGTACACATCTATGGTGGATTAAAAGCACATATATTTTGAAAACAGATACAACCAGTACCTGGACACAGGCTGTACAAAATTAGGTTCAAGAGGTAAAATGGTACCTACCCACCACTATCCAAACTATAAAACCATCTAGCACACTCACTGGATGATGTCATCAGTCATGTCATTAATTATGTCATTTGAGATGTCATCAGTCATGTCATAAATGATATCATAGAACATGTCATGAGTGGTTTACTATGTAACCTTAATTCCTAAATCCCCCAAAACTACTTGAACGGATTTACCCCAAAATCACAAAAAGCACAGTCTCCGGACCAAGATCTAGCGCCCTAATAAATGTGGTGTAATTATATATATATATATATATATATATATATATATATATATATATATATATATATATATATTTATATATATATATATATATATATATACATATATACTATATATATATATGTATACATATATATATATACATGTACGTGTATATATATATATATATATATATATATATATATATATATATATATATATATATATAATAATCTAGTCGCGTCACCACTTGGTAGTTATAGTGTTATAGTTAATTTTTTTTCCCATGGAAGGAGCGTTTTTTGCTGAGCAAATAACTTTAGCCACTTGATGAATCTTCGCAAAATTTTAAAAACGTATACTTTGGTCAGTTCAGTTTCTGTCTTGAAAGTGTGAAGTGGAGACTAAAAAAAAGGGGGGGTACCGAAACACTTTTCCCATTTTTAATTCAGTGGTATTTTTCAAATTTTTTAACATGACTACAGCCCGAACCACTGAACGGAATTGCAGCAAATTTGACAGAAAGATAGCTCTAGGTCCTGAAAGTGTCCTTTTTGTGATTTGGTGTAAATCCATTCAGTAGTTTGGGAGAAATTGGAGTTAAAAAAAATATATATAGGGACGTGGATCCTCCTTGGATCCAACTGTCCCCGTGCTGATATCTGATTGGCTGCCTACACATCAAGCAGAACGTGTTGACAGCAATCTTAAGACTCAGAAAAAAAGTAGAAAAAGAAAAGTGGCCATGATAGGGACACCCTGACCCCTTAGCTCTGGTGCTGGGGACCCTGCCAGGACTAAAAGGCTTTTTTTTTTTAAACATCAGGAAAATCAGCAGTACGTTCTTTTACTGAAGCCCCCAGGTGGGCCAGGTCCCGGGGGCAAGCCAAAAATAAGGAGTGAGGTGCACAGGCCGCCCCCATTCCTGGGCTTACTGAAGCCCTGGACGTGCTACTTCCCTGGGACAATTATTAGATTTAATGCGGGGTCCATGTGGCCCCTATGCCCCAGGGCCACCACCTCTCTGGGGCAAAATGCTTTAGTTAATAGAGGGGGGTCCCGGGGCCAACTTTCAGTGATACACAGGGGGAGCCGCATGCCCCCCGCACCCCCAGGGACTGCCATCTCCCTGGGGCCAACGTAAAGTGATATGAGAGGGAAACGTGCCCCCCACACAGCCCCAGGGACCGCCACCCCAGCAGTGCAAAGATTTAGGGCCTCATTATGAGTGTGGCAGTCGAACATAGCTGTTTGCTTTAACTTGATGGAGCTGACAGCTCTTACCAAGCAAAATCAAAGAAAGCCCACTTTCTGAAAACATTGCTCCTGCAAGCAGGGAGCTGCTATTTAGGAGCAATTCAGGCTCCCCCAGGGTGTGGGGAGCCGGCTAGGGCCATAGGGCCTTGAGGCTCCCCCCACAGTCCTGGCACTCTCTCTTTCTCTTCTATCCCATAAAAGAAGAGATATTGTTATTGCAATGGTCTCTCCATACAATGACTTCTAAGAGTCAGACTAGCAAGATGTTTAGTATGAATATTATAGTTATGTTTGGACGCACAGCGGAACAGAGGCACTTCTGGCCTTAAGGTCAAGGTCTTGTGCTATCACTCAGTAGGCTAAAAGTTCAAATCATAGTATTACTTGGCAGTGTGTTTATTTATTTACTAATGTTTTGACTGTTAAATCTTCCTAGTGATGAAACATTGATGTTTCTTTCCTATCACATGCATGGGCTGACTGTCATAGGTATGTCTAGAAGGATCACAGTAAGGAGTCACCTCTGGCCTAAAGGTTAAGGTCACAGACCCTCACAGTGAAAGTTGCAGGTTCTACTCCAGGTCTGTCCATGTTAATTTTCCTTCTTTAATTTATTTTAAACTTCACAAGTATAAGGTTCATACTGAAACATGATCTCACTCTTTTTAGTTGACAAATAATAGTTTTTTTTTTTTACATTTGTCCAGAAATATCTCATTCTAAATATATCATTCATAAAAGCCTAAAAAACTCTTTCTCACTCTCTCATTTTTTTCCTCTTTTAATCCCTTTCTTCTACTCACATACCCACTCAGACCCTTATGCACCCACTCATAGACCCACTCAGACACTCATACACCCACTCAAAGACCCATTCTGACTCTCACAGACCCACTAACATACCCACTGAAACCCTCACACACCCACTCACAGACCCACACAGATGCACCCACTCACAGGCCCACTAAAACATGGATGCACCCACTCTGACACCCAGACACTCACACGTGCACAGCATGTGGTTGGGTGGATAGGAGCTGACTGCTGGGTCTGACTACAGGCCAAGCCATGCGTGCCACAGGGTTAGGTGGTTCTAGGGGGTTGGCTGCAAAGCCTGGCCATAGTCTAGACCTTGCAGCCAACCCCACCTCACAGGACCGAAGGCAGTGGTTGAATTAAAGTATAGTAATGAAAATTACTTTACGTTACCAAAAAACAGGGACATTATTGTTAGGAAATAGAATTTAAAGAAACACAGAGATGCACTGAAAAAAACAAAGGTTGCAGAGACGTTATAGAAAGACTCACATCTCACACATACAAAATGTGTGTTATAGTTATCTCAGCTAACTCTAACTTGCGCCCCCGTAATGCACTGCTTATTACCTCACATATTACATCACTCATGATATGGTCAGTGACATCACTAATGACATCACTGATGACATCTCAAAAGACATCACTGATGGCATCATACAGTGTAAGTGGGTAAAAAAATGTTTGCAAGAGTTTAAGGTACACACAAAGGTATTCAATAAGTTTAAATAGTCGGCGTGGTGGTTCGGTTACCGCCAAACTCGGAATGAGCACCTTAGAGCCTGCAGTACTAGGCCTGAGCCATTTCTAAAGTAGTACTTGTTTGGATAGGTAAGAAGGTTGTGTCAGTATTTGTCTACATATCTGACTGACTATATCAGTAACTCTATGAGTGTCCCAACACATGTTTAAGTAAATATGGTGAGTACAGGTGTAGGTAACTGTGTGCACAACTGGCTCCAATACTGTTGTAAACATAACTGCTGTCTGGGTGTATGTGTGAATGTATAAGCAGCCCTCCAAGTGTGTAAGTGGCTGTGTCAGTGGCTCTATCCTTCTGTTATTCGGAATATGAGTTGCAGAATGCATGTAAGAGTCCATATATATGTGAGCATAAGGCTCTGCAAGGCCACATGTAACTCAGTTAAACTTAGAAAAAACGGTTCACTTCTTTATAAGAAACTACTCTGCTATATGGCCTACCTTTAGCCTGCCTAAGGGTTGAGTATTGTGTGCTAAAAGGGAACTGCAAACTTTCTTTGCTGATTATTATATCTTTCTTTATTGTTATCATATAGACATTATTTTTGTTCCCTTTTAGTTGTTATGAACATGCTACTCACTCTCATTCATCTTACATAAATAATCCCTGTGTAACACATCTTAAATTAAAATGCATTATACTACACACCTTTTAAGGGTGTTTGTTGGTTTGCATATTTGTCTCTCAGTATCAGCTAGAATTTCTTCTCACTGAAAATGTGCAAAACAAAAGCAGAAGAATAGTACACCACACTCATGCAAGGCAACCATTAAAGCCAACCTTTTCAATGTTGCTTTCAAGGTTACTCAGTCACAAAGTGAATCAAAATGTCTCTTTCAAAGTTAACTTTTGCTACACATCTTCTGACTGGATCTCACAGTCAACCGTTTTCAACACTACTCAACAGATATACCAATTTGATACCCGTTTTTGCCAGATCAGCAGATCCACAGAGGCGCTCAGCGTAACCCCTGTGCGATTCTGTGGGTGCATCTGCGGATCCATGAGGAACATGAGGGAGTACAAATTGTATTTTCTCAATACATTGTAAAATATTGCCATATATATCCCTCTTTCAATAAAGTAATATATTCACTCTAAAACCCTTTTTTAATAGTTTTTCTCAGTAGAACTGCAACTACAAAATCACAGTTTAGTCTTTTTTATTCCCTTCCCCCATCCTCCTGTAGCTCTGCTACTATGGTAACATTCTTTGCAACATTCTCTTGGAGCAGTAGGTCACAAGTTCATAACAGTTTTTGCAAGCACCATGCTCACTTGTAAATGAAAAATAGCAGATGTTAAATTTTTCAAATAATACACATATTCTAAACAGCAACACTTTTTATTCTTTCTCAAAGTCCAATCCAACATCTGTTTACTTTTCTCACAAAATTTCTACCTAGCGTAATGTGCCAACATATTTAAAACAACCAATAACATGTGTTCTTTTAAATTCTAATTATTACCCTCCATTTGAACTGCATTTCTGTTCAAAATGGCCTCATTCTACTGCAGCCTTGTCCTAAATGGCACTCGAGATTTCCTCCAAAATAGTTGGACTGCATTCTGTTTCATATGTAGTGGTGAACTATACACCATAATCACAAAGGCTCTTTCCAGAGCCAACCCTTTTTACCATAGATATAATTTTTTATGTTTTTATTCCTACTTTTTTAAATATCATTCTGATCCGCAGATCCATCTGCGAATCTAGAAAATGCCAAATAAAATATATTTTTCTAAGTTGACACCTATTAAAATATTTTCTGCCACATTTGTATAAAGCCACTGGGGTCGGGAAACTTCTACCCAGACCCCTTCATATGCATTTCAGTGTACATTTTAACCCCAGGACTGTTTTACAGAGCACAATCAGTGTGAAAGTGTGTTTCTGGGTATATGAATGGACATTAGAGTGTGTGTCTGGTTGTGAGACTGGGTGTGAGAGTGTCTGACTGGGTGTGAGAGGATGTATGTGGGTGTGAGAGTTTATCGGGATGTGAGAGTGGGTGTGAGAGCATCCTTTTTTTAGTGTGAGTGTTTGTTTGAGACTATCTGGATGTGAGAGTCGGTGTGATAGATTCTCTCTAGGTATGAGAGTGGGTGTGAAAATGTCTATCTGGAAGTGAGAGTGGGTGTCAAAGTGTCTTTCTTGGTGTAAGTGTGGGTGTGGAAGTGTCTTTGTGGGTGTGAGAGTTGGTGTGAAAGTGTCCCTCTGGGTGTGAGAGTGGCTGTTAGTGTGTTTGGGTGTGAGATTGGGAGCAAGAGTATCTGTATCGGTATGATAGTGTCTCTCTGGGTATGAGAGTAGGTGTGAGAGTGTCTGTCTGGGTGTGAGAGTAGGCATGAGAGTGTCTCTCTGGATGTGAAAGTGTGTGTCAAAGTTCCTCTCTGGATGTGAGAGTGGGTGTGAAAATGTCTGTCTGGAAGTGAAAAGGGATATGAGAGTGTTTGTCTTATTGTGAGAGTAGGTGTGAGAGCATCTGGATGTGAGAGTGGGTTTGAGAGTGTCTCTCTGGATATGAGAGTGCTGTAAGAGTGTCTGTGTGGGTGGGTGAGAGTCTCAGCATGGGTTTGAGACTGGGTGTGAGAGTGTCCCTCTGGGCATGACTGTGGGTGTTACAGTGTCTGCATGTAAGAGTGGATGTAAGAACATCTTTCTGGGTGTGAAAGTGAGTGTGAGAGTATCTGGATGTGAGAGTGGGTGTGATAATGTCTGTCTTGGTGTGAAAGTGGGTGTGAGATTGTCTCTCTGGGTATGAGACTAGCTGTGAGAGTGTCTGCGTGGGTGTGAGAGTGGGTGTTAAAGTGTCTGGATGTGGGAAGAGTGGGTGTGAAAGTGCCTGGATGTAAGAGATGGGTGTGAGTGCATCTGAGTGTGGGAGTGGCACTGACGCTCAGGCACAGACTGGCATCGCCGAACTCAGAAGTGGATACTGGCGGTCATCAGTAGGTAGTTATAGTTAGGACCATGTTAGGGGACCATGATTCCATAGAAAGAGCATTTTGTAACTTGTAATTTTTGGCGTTGTTTGATGAATCTTCATGATTTTTCCAATAAAAGTGTGCCAGTGATTCTTGTTGCACATGATATGTTTGGTATGATCTGGCAAGCAGGAGTCGAGAGAAAGGGGGGGTCAAAAAAGAGTGTTTCCCGTGTAAATTCCCATAGGAAATTTCAACACGACTACAGGCTGAACCGCTGGATCGAATTACACCAAATTTGGCAGAAAGCTAGATTTTGTTCCACAGATTGCATTTTCTTTTATTAGGAGTAAATCCGTTCTGTAGTTAAGGAGAATTTCATTGAAATACAAATTTGTATATCTAGGCAGAGCCTAAGCACAGGTCTCATTGTGAGATCTGATTGGCTATCAACACTTTAACCAGGAAGTGCTGGCAGCCATCTTGGGATAAATATACATGATAGCACGCCATTGAAATGCATTGTAGTGAATGGCATGTCTTGAGAGTCACAAAAAGGAGAACATATAAAGGGAGGAAACACATTTTAGCTACAATATAAATCATTTGTTAATGGTGCCATACTAATTTTAGGGACTGTGGTGTGTTCTAAGGTGATTTTACCCTGCAGGGATTCCATGAGTCATGTTTGAGAGAAAACTGTTTTGTCATGATTTTCTCAGAGGGGTGATGGAAGGTGCTCCAGAAGCTAAGATGAGAGCATATTTTATGTAAATTCACATTGTCTTTCTCAGCAATATGAGAATGAAGTCTGACATTCTCATTAGAACATGTACTTCCAACAGGAGCAGCCTGTCATTTGATTCCTTAGGCCCATACTTATACTTTTTGATGCAAAACTATGCAAACACGGTTTTGCATCAAAAAGTATAGTGTCAACTTGCGTCATTCCGGACGGCAGCCGGGCACCAAATTATGGAGCCCATCAAAAGCCGGTGCAAAGGCTGGGCTACCGTAAAAAAAAAAATGATGTTAGCCGGGTGGGGGTGCTGGTATGGTAGAAGGGGGTTTCGCACCAAAAAATGACGTTAGGCTGTTTAGAGGCAAAAAAAAAATGCCTTCAACCAGCCTAGCGTCACTTTCTGATGCAAGCCCATCCACACCACATGACTCATGACTCCTGTCTTATAAAAGACAGGAGTCATACCAACCACCCCAATGGCAAGCACAGGGGACAAGGGTACCCTGGGCATGGCCACTGCACCCTGTACCTTACAGGGGGGCCCATTGGAGGGCCCCCAATGGCATTTTTAAAAGTTTTAAAAATACTTACCTCTACTTACCTTACTTACCTGGGATGGGATCCCCCATCCTCCGGTTTTCCTCTGGTGTGGGTGGAGGTGTTTCCGGGGCTTGGGGTGGGCACCTGTGGACCCATTCTATGGGTCCGACCATGGGAATGGGTCCACAGGTCCCCTAATGCCTGGTCTGACCCAGGCGTTAAATAATGGTGCAAAGCAAACCTTGCACCATTATTTGGCCATTCTTCCCACCCGTGCGTCATTTTAGCACGGTTGATAAATATGGGGCTATGGGGATAGCACCATTTTATTAGATGGGAACGCCTATCTTGCATCTCATTGACGCAAGGTAGGTTCACGGACCTAAAAAATGGTGCAAACTCCAATATTTTGACATTAGACGTGTCTAACGTCAAAATATAAATATGGAGTGAAGTGTGCGCCGCATTTGCGTGAAAAAACGATGCAAATGCAGTGCAAAAAAGTATCAATGTGGGCCTCAGATCGCTATCATTCATAGTTATGACAAAAGTGTGGCCTACCTGAAGCCATCTTGATTGAGTCAAACTGGTAAACCTTAAAACATTTAATTTAGAAAGGAACAAAATGAGGGTGTTCATTTTTTCATCGAAATTATGGTTAGTGCTGTAGGGGAAACATCCTTTACAATGAAGGCTGAACCCTACATGCCATTACCCCACAGGCTTTACCATGCATACCATAACCAAGCATGCTTTTACAACTAATATGCCTTTACCATGCATGCCAATACAAGTCATTTAATTGTAAAGGAATGAATGGTAAAGGCATATTTGCTGTTAAGGTTTTCAGGTAAGTATTAAGTATATATATATATATAGATATAGATATAGATATATAAGCAGTTATATGACGGAACACCGAATCTTAAACTACTACTAACCTTAACAACGAGGTCGGAACACCGACCTCGTCTTTACTACTAATGATTTTACCACGAATGCCTGAACAACGATATTTTGTTGTAAAGGCATTCCTGATAAAATCATTAGCAATAGGCACCATTCACCCTACATCCCTCACCCCACCCCCCCAACCCCACCCCAAAACCTAAAACCCCCTGACCCCCCACCCACTCCCCAAAACCAAAAACGCCCCACCCCCCCAACCCCACCCTAAAACCTAAAACCCCCTGACCCCCACCCACTCCCCAAAACCAAAAACGCCCCATCCCCCAACCCCACCCCAAAACCTAAAACCCCCTGACCCCCCACCCACTCCCCAAAACCAAAAACGCCCCACCCCCCCAACCCCACCCTAAAACCTAAAACCCCGACCCCCCACCCCCTCCCCAAAACCAAAAACGCCCCACCCCCCCAACCCCACCCCAAAACCTAAAACCCCCTGACCCCCCACCCCCTCCCCAAAACCTAAAACCCCCCACTTACCTGAGTCGTCACCTTGTCATCTGCGTCATCCTCCTCAGCCGACTCCCTTGTTTGTACCTTAACCATGCATGTTCGTTGTTCAGGACATGCGTGGTTAAGGCACAAAATAACGAAGTCGTGGTTAAAGAAAGCGTTGTTCCGCTTTCGTTAACCAGGACTTCGTTATAAAAAATTCGGCATAAAGGATGTTTACCTATATAAACATTTAGCAGTTTGCCTGGAATATCGAGGCTTCCAATGTGGCGGATCGAGCGTGGATCCAGGCAACCAAATATATGCAACAACTTATCCCCATATATCAAAGGAAATGATCAGACACCTTTGGAATTGCGTACAATCTTTTACTCAAGCGATACTTCTTCCCAACGCATTTCAGCCATAGCCTTGATCACAGATGGGATGGCCAGGAAATCTACATATTAAATACTAAAAATTACAAAGACATTAAAAACAGACTAACAACCCAATATCCACACATGCAGAGCAGCCGCCATGATGGAATGTCAAACAGTGCCAATTAAATCAGTGTTTACCAATACATTTATCAACTGTGGGAAGCATGTGCACCGTGCTGGATCTATAATATGGTCACGTTAAAGATTAATTCTCATATTCCCAATACTTATGGGCACCAATACATTCTAACCCACAATATTGCAGAACTATATTATTTGTACACAAAAACCTATGTCTAATTCCTTACAAAATATGTATATAATAAACCAGCAAAATTAATTGCTAGGTACAACTACATGAAATGGAACGTCAATGTGTTCGGGCACCACATTTCAATCTAAAATATTTCATGATCTTTCACACTTTATAGAAATATACTCAATTTTCATATTATCTATTAGCTCACTAATAAATAATATGAAAATTTAGTATATTTCTATAAAGTATAAACATTTCATGATCTTTGATACTTTATAGAAATATACTTGCTTTCTCACCATGCACAGCTAATTATTCCACATATTACATCATTGATGGCGTCTTCTATGGCATTTGCAAAAATATTATTGATGAGGCAGTGTGCATGGCGGGAGCGCGAGTTATAACTACCTTAGTCCTTCACAGTTCAAACAAGAACCTACTGGTATAGCTACAAGTAATCTGTGTCTTCCCACTTCCTCTAACAACATAATTACACAAGTCTACTTGTTCTATTTTACAGGGGCTTCCTTTCCAAGTACTCTTCCTAGATTTTCTAACTTCCAAAAACGTTTAATTTTGTTTTGCTATTGTTAACCTCCAGATGATTTGCTTGAAGTTATAGAAATCATTTCTTGCATGTTTGAAGCCATTCCCGTTAAACTGAAAAGGATCCTGTCCAGGGCACAAGTTCTAAAAAAAGAAATAGGGGACTAACCAAGATAGCCAATATGCAAGTGATATGATGGCAAGTGACATCACATTGTGTGGCAATAATAAGAAAAGAGGGGTACACTGTTCCAAACAATAACTAGTTGGGACTACTTTCTACAGGAGCGAGAACCCTCAAGCATCACGTTGGATGTCTAGTTTCATCATTGGGAAGCTCCTCGTTAGGCCGGTGTTGCAATGCCTAACGGGCTCGACTGAGGGGGCTCTTAACCGTATATGCTCTACTGATAGTTAGAGACTTGCGGGGACGTTATCAGGAGGGTAGGTGCTAAACGCCCTACGGACCGTCAACACAAATTGTTTGTTCCGGTTCCTGATATTTGATTCCCATGGGGCTCTATCCACAAACCGGGGATGGGCGACCTTGACTGACATATAGAACAACTTCACAGTAAGTGACTGTGTTTTTCTTTATTTTTTGCTCCCATTTGGATTTTTTATTTTTAGAGAAGTTTTTCTTTGGTCCTGATGAAGCGTCAAGGGATCCGTATGGACCACAAGACGTGAAACATGTAGACCCCCTTTCTCAGAGGAGCCACTTTTTGGTTTATCCTCTTACATATATTGTGTGTGCGAGTAGATGAGCATTATTACTCATATTTTACTCCAATTTTTGGTTTTTAACTTTGGTCTCCATCATAGTAGTACTGATTAAAATCATGATTATTGAGCGTTGATGGATAACCAATTTTATTTCAGCTACGTTTTCTCTCCTATATTGCTTGGGTGTCTAATAACCAGATACCCCATCAGACTGATTACTTATCTCTAACTATCATTAGAGCATTTACGGTTAAGAGCCCCCTCAGTGGAGCCCGTTAGGCATTGCAGCACCGGCCTAACGAGGAGCTTTCCCAATGATGAAACTAGACATCCAACGTGATGCTTGAGGGTTCTCGCTCCTGTAGAAAGTAGTCCCAGCTAGTTATTGTTTGGAACAGTGTACCCCTCTTTTCTTATTATTGCATACGGGAGACTGTACACTGGACCATTAATCTCCCAGGTCCCTCCCCTTTGTTTCCAATCACATTGTGTGGCACCACAACCCATAACCTCACAGGAAGTGATATCACAAGATTTGATTTCAGATCTTAAGCCCTCACACACATGTTTACCAGGTTTATCATGAGCACATTTGAGAGTGGTACAATAGTTAATAAATTATATTTGTGCCAAAAAAGTGACACAACCCAGACACAAAATCTAGGCCTGAACTTTTATCTGTGTTTTGTCTAGTTCCAGTTTTGAATCAAAATAGCATATAAGGTTAATATGTCTTCCCCCAAAGCACATTATGTAACACGCAGATGACACATTTTTATTTTATGTAAATGGGTGAGTGGGTTACTGCTTTTAACACACAGATTATTTTGTTGCTTGCAGTTGAAAAATGTTAATCCTTCTAATATATCACAGTGAGCTATGAAGGACATGCTGCACATTGTACCCTCAAAGTCTTATGTAACACATCCTATATATTGATTTACACACATATAATTTATTGTCAATGTATAATGTTTATGTATGATGTAAAGCACTCTGACACCCTGCATTGGGATGAGTAGCACTATAATAGAAATAAAACAAAATAGTGGTATTCAAATATTTGTGCAAATATCGGAACAGGTCAAGAAATCTGACTTTCTTACAGTGCATGCACATCACTTACATACTGGGACTGAACAAAGCCATGGCTCTCTTAAGTGCTGTAAGTAAGTGATGCTGTGTGCCTTAGTCTTCCTTCCATTGTATTCAGGTGTGAGGCTCCCAATAGGTCCCAGCCAGCACACTCCCACAAAAAGAGGCCTAGCGGCCCCTTATCTTCGTCCTTTATTATGGGCACAGCTAGAATCTAATAACCCCCTTTGCGCCTGCACCTATCTGCTCTGAACGAAAGCTGCTGAACGTGTCCGAGTGTATGAAAAGTGGGACCAGTTCAGCATATTTCTTTGGGGCCCAACATTTTTGCAGGGTAGACGGCACCACCCGGTGAAAAGAGTGGGTAGGTGCTGTGTGTGCCCTCGACTTGTGCCCTGCCTGTGTCATCAGCATAATGCAAAAGTTAACGCTCGATATAGATATAAACACGAACAATTTGCGATTCCATGTGCAATATATGTGTACAACCTATCGCAGAGTGGTGACAGGACATAACCCTGTTTGAGACCATCATGTGTAATAATGTAGTTTATCCAGGTATCCTTATATAACAACTGTAATACTCTCAACAAAGAGACCTTTCTCCCTCAGACTCCTGCCTTGATCAACAGTGTTTACCTGCCTACTGAGTCAACCACTAAACAATAATCAATCTAACACGCATAAAGGGGAAGTGTCCGAATTATAGTATGTGCTAAATCATAAGTGCCATGATCAGAACGTTAATGATGGTTCTGCAAAAGGAGCGAAGCCCTGTTTGGAAGACGGGAGTCAGACTGTTAGCAGACACCCATACCTGCAGTTAATTTAAGAGAATTTCTGAGTAGAATTTCACCATAGTTCTGCCATAATGTTCACGTTTTGAAGGATTATCTATTTTTATATGGGGCGTGTAATATTGATGTGCACCAGCTCTTTGGAATTTGATTAAATATACAAATTCGGATTAGAGGGATGACAAACACCGGGTATAAAACTGCCTTCTACTTTAAAAAAGATCGGTCGGTAAACCATTGGGACCAGGCACCCCGTCAGCGCAGCTTTAATCAGTGCTCTAGCCACATTAGCTACAGACCAATTCATACAGTGAAATCAGACAATCCTTGCCTGGGGTAACTGTGACTGCTGCTTTGTTAGAATAAAGGTCTTTGATATAATTCCCCATATATTGGTCAACACCACATTCGTCTTCACCTTAGAATAAGTGTAGTCTAAGGAGATTAAAAAAACATCCAAAAAGCTTGAAAATACTTTGATGTGTAAATGTCAGGGAAAAAAAAACACCCAATGTTTCTTGTTATGTTAGCGCCACCGTACTGCCAGCGCCTCTGAATCGGTTTGATGCTTAAGGTGGCCCTTCTTCAAGCTGCTCTCTGTTCAGCCGAATCAAAAATTACTAGAGAGAAGCTTAATGAGAGGAAAGGGCTTTGGATAAATGGAACCTCTGGTAAGGAGACCTGTGAGAAAAAGCAGCAGGATTGTCACTAGTTATTTCACACACTCTCCTCACTAAGGGGGTCATTCTAACACTGGCGGTCCAAGACCGCCAGGGCTAAAATGACGGGGGCACCGCCAACAGGCTGGCGGTGCCCCGCTGGGCATTCTGACCGCGGCGGTTCGGCCGCGGTCAGAAGTGGAAAACCGGAGGTCTCCCGCCGGTTTTCCGCTGCCCAAATGAATCCTCCATGGCTTCTGACACCCCATACCGCCATCCTGTTCCTGGCAGTTCTCCCGCCAGGAACAGGATGGCGGTATGGGGTGTCGCGGGGCCCCTAGGGGCCCCTGCAGTGCCCATGGCATGGGCACTGCAGGGGCCCCCGTAAGAGGGCCCCAAAAAGAATTTCAGTGTCTGCTTTGCAGACACTGAAATTCGCGACGGGTGCAACTGCACCCGTCGCACCTTCCCACTCCGCCGGCTCAATTCTGAGCCGGCGTCCTCGTGGGAAGGTAGTTTTACACTGGGCTGGCGGGCGGCCTTTTGGCGGTCGCCCGCCAGCCCAGTGTAAAACACAGAATAGCCGCAGCGGTCTTCCGACCGCGGTGCGGTATTCTGGAGGGGGGAAGTCTGGCGGGCGGCCTCCGCCGCCCGCCAGACTTAGAATCACCCCCCAAATCTATAGGGAGATTTGCATATATGTAATCGTCTCAATTAAGGATAAATTGTCTCAAAAGACACAAATGAGTCTTTATTTCTGTCTGCGTTCTTTACATAATGTGTTCTTTGAATGAATCTCTAATTATCAAAATGTTTTCCTCGGTTGAATTGGTCTCCCTACATTTAATCCATGTATACCGCTTGACCACTCCCCAGCCTACGTGAATGGGTGCCAGATTCTCTCCCATTTAGGTATGTCTTGTAAGTCTTCCTTCACTATGTCCATAGATCCGTATGGTATTGCGAGTCCATTGTGAATTACTTCTTCTTCTGCAGCTGGCGTAACAATCAGAGACTGTATGCCAGTCCACATTATCAAATTACTCTATAGGCATTTAGGATTATGCCCTTTGGGACTTTCTGTGAGTCATTGTCAGTGGGCTCTATCACACTATGTGCTACTTTTGTGGTTTATTGATACTGCATAAGACATTTTAATAGTTAGGTCGAAAGAAATTTTATCACCCAGTTGCGGTCACCACTGGATAGTTATAGGAAGGATTGTGTTGCTAATAACTTTGGCGCTATTTGATGAATCGCCACAAAATTTTACAAAAATGCTGCTTTGTGTCTAGTTTGCATATAGAAAGCTTTGGGGTGATTAATCAAAGGCGGGGGAATGGGTGAGAAAAAGAGGGGGGTCTCAAAATGCATTTTCCTCATTTATTTTTCCATAGTAACTTGAGACACAGCTACAGCTCAAACCGCTGAATGGATTTACCCCAAATTTGGTTAAAAAAACGAAATCTTGGTCCAGAAAGAATGCTTTTTGTGTTTTGGTGTGAATCTGTTCATTAGTGTTTGAGCAATTAATGGTAATAAACATTGTATATCTGGGGATGTGCAGCCTTCGCGTGGCATTTCCCATCTTGCGTAGGCATGGCTCAAATTGTTTCTTTGCGACCATAAACAAACAGTTGCATTAGGTCCCTACTCATCAGTGGAAAAGGCATTGACTTCAGGACTTCCTGAAGGGTCATTTATGAGCCAGGTTCTTTTCAACCTCTATATGGCCCTGCTAATTTTGCTGATTACCTATTTTGGGATCGAAACCACATCTTACTCTGATGACACCCAGCTTATCTTGGCTTTGGATAAAATCTTTACTTGCTCTGAATCCAACTTTAAACATCTTACCAAAGTTATTCACTGGATGCAGCATAACCATCCAAAATGCAATCTTATAAGCCAGGGATAATGCTACTCAGGAAGGACAAACTTTTTGATACTCAGATATGGTGGCCAGTTTCTGCTCCTATTCCCCCAGCTATGGTCAAATAGTGAAAAATGTAGGAATAAAATGTAATGCTTCACAATCCTTTCATCCTCAAGCACTTTCTGTAACAGGAATGTGTTTCAAATTAATTAAATCCTTGGAAAACACCTTCAATTTCCTTCCTCTATCAGCAAGAAAAACGTTGGTGATTGCAATGATAACATCTAGGCTTGATTTTTGCAATAGCTTATATGCCGGAGCCACCAAACAAATGACTGAGAGATTGCGGGTAGTACAAAATGCCGCTGTCAGGCTGGTGCTGAAACTACCTCGTCACTTCTCCACATCAGCGGCTCTGAAAGCCCTTATTTGGCTGCCTGTTCATAAGAGAGTTATTGTTAAAATTCTATTGTTTACTTTCAGAACCTACAGAGCCCGAGGACCTAAGTATCTTATTGAGCGATTCACTGACTATGTTACCTATTGGACCCTAAGGTCTTCACCAGCCATCCTCCTTAAACCTCCCAGGTTGAGACTTAAAACTAGAGGTGGCAAATTTTGCGCAGTCCAAAGATCAGTAGCCTTGAACTGTCTTCCCTTGTCGTTGTGACTTATTGAGTCTGAAGCATGTTACAGAAAACAGCTGAAGACATGGATCTTTAATGCCCCGATGCTATTTGTCAATCACTGATACATTAATGTGGGTCCCCCCTGTCAGGATGTTCCTTCTATAAGCTCCCAGGCATTCTGTTCAATGCCAGGATGCTCCCTTGGAAGTATAAGTGGACTTTATAAATGTCTATTCTATCCTATTTGCGGATCCAACAGATCTCCTGCTGAGATCTGTTTCACTGCCACCAACTCAACCAGAAAGTGGTGGTAGCCATCTTAGGATTCAGGACTTGGTCCTGAGATAGCTGAAACGTTGGAGTGTCCATCATGCAATAGTATTGATTTACACATGTTAGAAAATGCATCACGTTAAGGTAGAATTAAGCATTTGAAATGTAGAATTGACAACACGTAGTCATTTCAAATGTGCACTTTTAACCCCATGTTAGAAAGCTTGTTGGTATTTGAGTTTTATTGAATGTTAATCAAACTAAAGTGATGTAATAATGTAACTTAGACTCTGCATTAACCGATTATGTGAAAACGATATTGAATTTGTAATGATTTATATTTTAAATTGGAATGCCAAGTTAGAAAAATGTAGTAGTACACCACATTTATTGAAATCTGCTGGCAACAGTAATACATTTTGGATTAATGTAACATGAACAATAATGAATTGCATTTATGTTCAAATTACAATTCAAATAATTGAATTAATGCATTTTTGACTTTTATTATTTTATTTTATTTTTTGTGTTAGCTTAACTCATTCACTTTCGTGACTGTGCAGAAATTGAAATGCCATTCTGTTTAAGGTGAACTTTCTTTCAGATTTCTTTCTCATGAGAAACTAGCTGGTAATAGATTAATGTATTGTTTAAGCCGTAGAGAGATGTGTAGTTTTGTCCTTGAAGCAGGCACATCCTGGACTAATGACTAAATGTTTAGACATTTGTTGCCACTTTGCATGGAACCGGACAGAGAGATCCTGTTCTCATGACATGCATGGGAAAATATGGCACTGTGGCTTTTGGAGTTGTGTGATCGATTTTAATTGGATGGTAACCCCTTCAACGTAACGTGGACTGACCACTTTGATAGGTTGAATTAATGTGTCTCTTTTGGTATACTGATGAACTTTTGGATTTGAGACAGTCCTGAGCAGTCCCAGACTGAAGCAGATAAGATAAGTTCCTGAGACACTCTCTACAGATCCTGACACTGATGAAGAACCCCGTATTCTGAGCCCATTTGAGAGGTATATTCCTCTCTGGCTTTGGCCCTTGAGATGTGCAGATAGAGTTTAGATATTTCTTTTGTGCCCTATGAGAAGATTCTTGAACAAGCTTCTGACATGCTGATGCTCTCACTTTTTACTTATCTTTTGCCAACCTTAGTTACTTTACTTGATGATCGAGTTTATCTTTTTCCAAATTACTTTTGTCCTTTTTGTGCTTTTATCTTTTGTTGCATGTGTGCGTCACCACACATGTATCTTCCTAATTTGGTTAGCATTATGGTTCACCCCTAAGCTCAGATCTTTGACTTTGTAACTTGAACTGAGCTAATGCTATTTAGAAATGAGCATCATTTCACATATTCTGTTACTTATATTTTGTATGATCTTAATTGAGAGCCTTGTTATCCTGATGTTATTTGTTTGCATTTATTTTGCCACTTTGGTCAACCCTTGGTGATTCTCTATTTCTATAATCTTGTCATAATCTTGTCCTTAGAATTCTCTACATGACTTTGAGATTTAGTTTGTAATACATTCCTTTACCTGATGTTTGACTGGAGTTTTCCTTGCATGACAGCACTGGTCATACTGTTACATGAATTTGGTTTGTATTTGAAATTGTATAATGATTCTTCTACACCATTTACTGGGCCCAAAGATTCATAGACCTCAGTGAGCATTTGATTCCTGTAAAGTATGAAAAGTGCTACCTCTGTTCTGATAGCAGAATGATGGTTCAACCTGAAAAGGGGAAGAGTAATTTTGTTTAGTGTTAGGAAATGTACGATTGCCCCATGCGATTGCCCAGTCCAAATCTTGTTAGCCCCAAATTCAGTTCAATGGTCTGTTCTGAAAATTGATGACGTTCCAGTATCATGCCTACAAGTGACGGATGCATGAATATAAATAGATTTTGTGCTTGCACTGCTTTTGCCTTGAAGATTGCAGTAAAGTGTGATGTTGTGAAGTGTTTTACGGAGTCATCGTACTCAAAGTAATTGTGGCCCTTTTGGCTCAAAAATGTATTTGGTTTTGTATGTTGTTTTGCTGGTCTGTTCTGGCCTAAGATCCCATGATGATGCACAAGTGAGGTGCTTGTCATTGGACGTCACTGACAGTACCACTAGTTTTTCCTTGAGTGATTGTGCTGTTGGTTGGTATTAGGTGAATCCTCAGTGCATTTGGAGGATCCATATCAACCAGGGTGAGACTTGCCGGACAAATTTCACTTGGTGTGTGATTGTGAAAACTACAGCCAGAAAGTTAATCGCCATTAAAGCTTTGAAGTGTTTGAGCTCCTATCCTGTAGCGCAGAGAGGTTATTGATTTTGCTTGCATTATTTTTGCATTAAGGAATATGTGAGATACAATTGCGAATCGATTGCAGTGCTGAATGACGTGAGTGTAACGTCAGTTTGTGCCATGCTGGTGTATGCTGGTTGGTTTGAAGTCATGCTGGTATTGGTAGAGAGTGACGAGTTGCTATTGGTTGAGAACAGTAGTTGAAGAGCATTGTGAGACTGAAGTTACTTCCTGATTCAATCAAAAAATTAATTGAACAAAATTAAGTTTTTAAAGCATTTAGGACTGTGTTTAGAGATCTGTTTATTCCAGTTAGAAAGGGTATAGCGAAACCACCAGAAGGAGCCCCAGGTTATAATGTGCTATTCCTTACATTTCTTTACACATGTACATAGTTTTAACAATGGTGCAAAACACTGAGAAAGAAGGTGTCTTAGCATTTTCCTGATACAGAACCTTTAATTTGACAGTTTTAGACAATGTGAGATGGATATTGTATGAAATGAAACCACCTCCAAGACCCACTCAATTTGAAGCCCTTAGCATTTGAGAATATATTGCCAAAAAGAGAATGTCAAACAAAAATGAAACTAGGATGCCGAAAGCAATAAAAACACTTACAGAAACAAGATGGGTTGCTGAGCAGAAAATGCAGACAGCAGATATTTTAGATGGAGTTACATTTTTTTCAGCTTTTTCAGCTGAAGTTGAAAGCACAAAACCTAAGACGAAGAAGAAGACAGGAAACGCACAACAGACAACAGAATCTGAGGATAAAAAGGCATTAACGTGTGACAGTGATTCGGATGATGAGTTTATAACTCAGATCTTAATGAATTGCCCACCACCATATCATGCAGTTGAGACAACCCAGAGAAACGTAGCAGTTGAATGTGTAACCCTGCATGTGTCAACTGCTTCAGTTGCACAAACCCTGTTTCAGACCATACCAGGTACACCTGTACCTCATGCAATACCAGTTCCTGTAATGAATACACCTGTTAAGAATATCAATTCAGTTCAGCCTGTACCTAGTTCAGTTGTAAATCAAGTTGCGTCAGAGTATGATGTGAATCAAATGATGAGGACATCTCAGATTAATCTGCCTGTACCCATTTATGTTCTAGAATCAGCATGTGTCTGTGTTTAGCCCAGTTCCGACAATGGTAAATGTTACCACGAGTCAAATAAGACAGAGCTTTAACACAGTCCTGACCAGACAAGGGATAGGAATAGTATTTCCCCAGAGTTCAAAAAATCATATAGGTCCTGAAGCCTTAACAGTTCCTGGAACTATTGGTCCTGTTGTTTCATTGTATGACCCAGGTGCACATGGAAATAATGCTCATCCTTTTATTGTCCTGACAATTTCTGATCCACCAACTACGTCTACTGAAATGATGCAAATTGGTGTGCAGCATTCAGTATATTTAAACTATTGTGAAACAGATCGAATTGATTTTTCCATTAGACCTTAAAATCCAACCCAAGGTCTAGAGCAAAGTTCTAGGTTAGATCAAATATGGCCTATTCCAGATGTCAGATTACCTCCAGTAACCACACCTTGCTTCCTGCCAAGACCAGACCAGATTTCCCAAGTAACTTACAGTGCTCAGCCAGGATTGGTGTCTTGCAATACTCCAGAAAGCATGACAAATTTCCAAACTCCAACTCATCACAGTTAGTTCCTGCAAGACCCAAAGTAGCACAGAATAATAACATGAGTTTGAGAGGTTTTACTGCACAAACTGCTGACTGAATGATTGGATAGTTTGAGTCCCCAAGGTGCAACAGGTAACGCACACTGCAATGTCATAACAGAAGAGACGCCTGAAAGAGATAGACCATTAAACCTGCCCAGATTGAAATTAGAATTAAGTGAAATGATTCAGGAACATTAAATCTTGCCCACTTAGAGAGTTACACAGAAGATGAAATCTGGTTCACGTGTAAGGATGTGACACAACTCGCAAGGAGAGCTTATAAGAAATTAGCTGATGTGGCTGAGAAATATGATGTGGATTTGGAGAAGTCAAAACCACTAAAGCACATTTACAGATTGGAATTTAGCACAAAAGACATTATTAGCATGAGATCCCCAGGAATGAAAACCTACATTAAAGAGTCAATTGCACACATACAGAAATGGGAAGCCGTAGATAAGTGGGAAGGCAGATGGGCTGAGAAAAGAGACCAACAGAAAGCAAAGCAGACTGGTCCTCCCGCAGGAGCGAATCAAGCCGAGAATCAGGAGAAAATTATTTCCAGGAGAGAAATACAAGGTTGAGGTTATCTACATGTGCCACGGAGTAGAGGTGATATTTTATCTTTCACTAATGATTACCCAAGATTAAGAGAGAAACCTGTGGAGAGGTACAAGCAGACGGAGAGATCTATCAAGTATTCAAAATGCTTATAGGAGGATTTGTATACACTGACATTGTGGTTCCACTGATTTGTGGAATGCCTGCAATGGTCATGGATTGGGCTGACAGCAAGCCTCCAGTTCCGGGTATTCCATCTGAAGAAGTGATTAAGAAATACCACGTGGTGATTGAATATTTGAATAATAAAGTGTCCCCTAAAGATATTGATTGGCAGAAAACTGATAAAACTTCTCAGGAGTCGAAATAGTCAATTTATGCTTATTATGAGCAGTTGTTGCATGCTTTTAAAGAACATAGTGGTACTGAAACAATTGAAGCTAAAGATTTGGGTAATTTTGTGTCCTGATTTGTACACGAATTGAAGCCAGACATAAGTGAAATGATTCAGCGCAATCTGATTTGTTGGCAGAAGAAACTGATTGATGAGATCCTGTGATACACAAAGTATTGCAGTGATGAATTGGAAATGAAGCAGAATAAACTGAAAGAGAAGGTGATGGTTTTACAATTGAAGACTGCACAGAAAGCTAGTCAGAATTCGCAGATGTTGGTGAACACTGTAAGTATGCAAGGAGTACCGCAGCAGGTAACAAATGTTGATCAGCCTAGAGGAAGAGGACATGGTGTTCAAGTTGATCAGAGTGGAAATGTTAGTGACATTTAGACTTCGAAGAAAACTCATCCGTGTCATGCTAGGGGAAATCTTGGACACTGGTGATATGAATGTCCCTATGACAATTTGAATAATCAAGATCAGAATGCTGGATTTGTTCAGGTACAAGATAATAATCAGGTTCAAGTTCAAAGAATTCAAAGACCCCAAGTACAAAATGTAAATGTGCCCCAAGTATAACAGGTTCAGGTTCCACAAGCTACAATGACTCAATAGCAGATAATTGCATCCCAACCAAACACGAGTCAATTTGAAAATTCAAACATGACTCAGGATGCTTCTCAATTTCTCCTTATAGATTTGAGTGATGAAGAATTCTCAGACTTGCTGAGAGGTGATAGCTTTGATGATGAGGATTGCATGTGAGCTGCATCCTTAGAAGTTAATCAACATGGTCTCTGTGTAATGGCCAACATTATGGGACATGCTGTGTCATTTTTGGATGATAGAGGAGCTACTCATTCCACAGTTAGGTCTTCAGAAATGCCAAACTTGCTCCTTATAAGGAAGGAGAGCTCAAGTTTTAGGAGATGCAAGTGGCAACAGAATAATCCTGTAACAGAATATGTGGCCGTAAAAATAGGATCATTTGAAGAGGAGCACCAGTTTTCAGGTTGTGATTCAAGTCCAGTGAGCCTTCTTGGATGTGGTTTGTTTTGTAGGCTAAATTGTTCCATTAGCTTCACACCCAATGGGATTGAAATTCAGATGAATGATGAAGATGTGCCATGTGAAATAGAGAAAGTATGCTCTAATGCAGAGTTATACCCAATGCTGACATGTAATGATTTGCCTGAAGACTTAAATGGCACTGTGACACCTTTAATTTTGGATTTTAGAAGAAAAGATATACGGCTCATTAAAGGAGTTGAGCCTTTAAAAATGACAGTGAAGCTCAATGCAGTGTATCCCAAGATTCCTCTATACAACATGTCCCCAGAAATTATTGATTGAATCACTCCATTGATTTTTGTTGCACAAGGGATATTCAAATAAGTTTTGGTAAGCCCATGTAATTCAACTTTTTTAGGACTGTGGAAGCCCAATGGAAAATGCTGCATTGTCTAGAATTTGAGAAAAGTAAATGAGGTTGTTTATCCACGTTGTCCTGTGGTACTGAATCCTGCAGTAATATTGTTCCAAATTCCATATGAAGCTGTACAGTTCACAATCATTGATTTGTGACAAGCATTTTTCTCTGTGCCAATGTACGAGTAAAGCCAGTGTCTCTTTGATTTCAAATTCAGCAGTTGTGTTTTGGCATGGTGCCAAGCTCCTCAGGGGTATACTGAGTTGTGATAAATTTTTCATCAGATCTTTAAAATGAATCTTGAGTCCCTAAAGGTGCTCTATCACTCAGTCCTAGTCCAATACATAGATGATTTGCTTGTCGTGTCAAACACAAGAAGGATGCAAGAGAGATACAATTGCACTCTTGAATCATTTGGAAGAAAATGGACATAACATTTCCCCCAACAAAATTGAAGTACTAAAATAGATAAATAGATACATTTTGTACAAGAGTGCAAGAAAAGTATCTCAAGAAAGAATCTCAGTAATCATGAAAATGAATCTCCCTACAACCCAGAAAGAAGTTGGAATGTTCTCTTTTGGCCAGGACTTTACAGAGGCTAACAATCAAGGATGTGTCTGATCCGGTACCACTGAATAATGATTACAAATGTGCCTTCACTCAGCTGAGAGAAAGCTTATGACGAGCCCCAGTTCTGGGAATGCCTGATTATAACAAATGTTTTTTATTATTTTGCTGTGAGAGAGATAGATGTGCACTCTCAGTTTTGACACAAATGCAAGGAAATGCAAACAAGCCTGTTGCTTATTTTTCTGCCACACTTGATCCTGTATCTTCAGTGCTGCCTGGTTGTTTGAAGGCAGTCACAGCTCTGACAATCAGCTTAGAGCAGTGCAAAGGCATTTGTTATGGGTCATCCATTGAATGTTTTTGTTCCTCATTCTTTTTTATGACTTTATTTGATAGATTTAGCAGTTAAGGAAGATAGAAAGGTCCCATAAGAACATAATTCATATGAAATGTCATCATAATTAGACGTAAAAAGTTATAAGTACACATGCAAACGTATACATACAAGTATCAGTTTATCCCTATTATCTCTTCAGGGATTTTAAGGCTCAGCAATCCCCCAAATGATTCGATGTTTCTGAATTGCCCCTATTCTCTGAGCATAAAGCTCTTTTCTTGAATTAACTACTTTCATCTGATGGGGGTGTTACTGTTCTCCATTGTTGTAGTATTAGTGACTTTGCTATTAAAGATGCAATGAAAAAAATCTATTTTTGTGGAGTAGATAGATTTGGACAGCTGGGGATTCTGAAAAGAGCCCCTAAGGGGTCCAGGGCTACAGACACCTGTACTTTAATGCTGAGCCACTGAAACACTTTTCCCCAGAATTCTGCTAAGGTTGGACAAGTAAAACACATGTGTAGCCAATCTCGCAAACTGTGCTTGCATCTAAATTACTCCACCCAACACTGCAGGAAACATTGTCTTCACACAAGAGGGTGTATAAAAGAGCAGCTATTTCATTAAAAAAAACCAAATAACATTATTTTAAAATTGCCCCCCACTTTATGGCTTTATGAGAAAATATATTGTACTGCTTCCAAAGCTGTAAATCAATCTTACACCCCGTACTGGTCTCAATTCTGGTCAGAGCCTTGGGAACAATTTTTTGTGGAGTTGTTACTGAAGTATTGTATATCAATTTCCCAACCCTGTTTGACCCCTTACATAGTATGCTTGGGTAATAGTGGATTATAGTATATCCTTTGATGTCTGAGTTGATTGAATGAAATGGTGTATTTCCAGGTAGGAGAAGATAAATGAATTGGGATGTCCATGTTGCTCGCTCTGAGCTGTTCCCATGACTTGATTTTTCCTGCCAGTAAAAATTATCGAGCTGGGAAAACCTTAGCTTTTCCCATTCTTCAATGTGGACCCAACGAGTTGGATTTGTATAGCGTCATAGAAGGGTGAAATTGAGAAAAATGGTACTCCTCTTGGAGCTGGACAAATCTAGACCATACTAGATGGGGAAACTTATACATGGTGCACTTTGGAGTCCTTGGGATTTCAAGGCAATAAGGAAGTTGAACATTATCTTCGAACAGAATCTGTTTGGGATAGAGGTTGTTCTTGAGTTTATTGGATGTAACGGCTCTAACAGTCCAGTCACGATATGCCACCTCGTAGTATTTTTTAAAGTGTGGTAGTGTTAAACCACGAACCTTAATGCCTAGCTGGGGTGTTTTAAGCTTAGTACAGAGTTTTTTATTTGACCATATAAACTGGCGCAACATCTGATCAACTGCTCTAAAAAACCTCTGGGGTACTTTGACATTTGAGAATATAAAGAGAAATAATGGGAAAATCATCATTTTAATTAATGTGGTACAACCAATGACTGTTAAAGGAAGCATTTGCCATTGACGAAGGAGCTTTAGGGCTTTTTTGAGAGTGTTCAGGCAGTTCAATTGATGGAGGTCTGCAAAATTGTGGGAAATATATGTGCCCAAATATCTAATGGGGGCATATGGCCCGGAAGGGTGCCCGCATATCTGCTGGCAAGACTAGTTTGGTACTGTTAAACAGGAGTGCCCCTGACTTCATATGGTTAACTCTGTAGAATCCTAAATCTGTAAATACCTTAATCTGAGTGAAAACTCATTCCAGATTCTGTGTCTCTGCTGCTAAATACAAAATCATGTAATCCGCAAATACTTTAACTTTGGGTGCGTTCTGCAGGAGTGCCTTGATACAAGTGTCTTGTCACAAAGCAGCTGTCAGGAGCTCAATAAAGAGTGCAAAAAGCACAGGAGACAAGGGGCATCCCTTGCAAGTACCTCGACATATTGACACAATGCTATTTGTGCATTAACTAAGATTTTGGCTTCTGCTTTCCAATCTAGATTTTGGAGTAGCCTCACAAATTTCTGGAGAAAATTAAACATATGCAAGATTGACAAAATGTAATGCCTTTTCATTGTCTAATGTAATTTGGCAGCCTTGACCTTGTTCTTTATAAAATAATCTGTAGGTTGTAGCAAACAATTGGAGTTAGTCGAAATAGTTCTTTCCGGAAGGTATACATACTGATCCATATGAACCACACCTTGGGCTAGTGCGGTAATTTTGGCAGCCCAAATCTTTGTAAATAACTGGTAATCATTGTTCAACAGACCAAGAGGATGATAAGGGCCTGGTTTTTCAGCCGGTTGATCCTTCTTGTGGATTACCACCCTGTAACTGAGCTGGGTACCTCACCCTGTCAAATATGTCATTAAATAAAGTAACTAGAAATCCAGCAAACTGCTCTATCAGGGCTTTATATAGCTCGACTGGCAACCCATCAATACCACAGGCTTTCCCATTTGGGAAATTCTTAATAGCCTCCTTTACTTCCATCACCCTGATTGGTGCCACTGCGGATGTCTGGAGCTCTTTGATGAGATTAGGTAGATTAACCACCCCAAGGTATTCGTTTACTTGATCTAAGCTAACCGCTGATGTAAGAGTATAAAATTTAGAATAGTGTGCTAAAAACACCCTATCTATTTCATTTGGTTGATAAAGCAAACTTCCCTGGACCTCGTCGAAAATAGACTTAATAGCTGCATTATTTCTCTTCCTTTTCACCAACCAAGCCAAAAACTTCCCAACATGTTCGTTCTCTTTATAGAATTGCTGAAAGCATGTATTCTGATTGACTGATTCCTGGTACAAATAATATTCGCTCAAATTGTATCTAGCTTCCTTCATTCTGACCACTAAGGCCTGATTGTAGGCTATCTGATGGGCCCTTCTTGCTCGGTCAGACTCCTGTTGCAAAGTCATAGATTTCTTCTTTATTAACTTGGTTACTTGTGCTTTAGAAGAAATGGCTTCTTCACTAATGAATGCCTTACATGGCTCCCATATTGCAAAAATAGAGGCTGAACCTGTATTCCTCAGTAGGTGAAAGCTATGGGGCTGCAATCCACCCATCATCCGTCAATAGAGACTTATCTAACATCCACTGCGGTCCTTCTACCTGTCTGTTTGGCATGTTTAATTCGATCAGTGGGACCGAATTATCTGAAAAGTGATTAGGCAGAATGCTAAATTTTCCTCTGGCCCATAGATGTAAGATTAAAGTGAAATCAATCCAGGAGGGCGAGTTAAACTTTTTGGAAAAGAAGGTAAATTCTTGAGTCTGGGGATGATCTACCATCCATGGACCTATTAAGGTCAGACCTCTAATAATCTTTGCCAAAAAACATGAAGCTCTGTGCTTATTCTGAGACATATTCTTATGCGATGCAGCCATCTTTACATCTTGTATGATAATAAAATCTCCCCCTACCACCAGAAGACCAAGAAGTGGAAGCAAAAGATTGCATAATTTCTGCAGGGAGATTGTCTCATCTTCTATGGGGCCATGGAAACTAACCAGATGCAAATACTGACTTTTGGTTTTAACACTAACTAATATTCACCTGGTATGGGGACATCTGAAGACCTGAAAGACTTCCCCCTGGAATTCCTGTGTATTCAAAGTATAGCCGTAAATTTGATTTGATTATTTACCACATTCTCATTACATGAGGCAATTTTGCTTTGCTAGCCATCCAGCTGGGTATCCTGTCTGCCTGGCCCCTTTCCACTTTCATTTTTATGCCTTGACTACTAGTCAGGACCTCTTCTCCCTGCTGGCTCAACCACCTGGATGTGATAATTTCTCCTAACCATGTGCATACAAAAAGGAAATAACCTTTCCCTGCTTCCCTACCTGCATTTCCCCCCCTCCCAAACCCACACCTACCACCTACATATTGTAGTTACCTCCCACCCACTGTGCCCCTCCCCTCACTGCTCCCTTCGAAGCCCTGCCAATCATGAGCTCCCTCCCCGGCAGTACACCGGCTCCCTAATGCCCTTTATCCCGACCGTTCTCCCCATCTCCAGAAATCGAGTGCTGTGGCATGGCACTCTCAGAACCTACACCTCGGGGGAAAAAGAAGGTGGACATGGATGGACATGAATGGATATCAGTGGAATTAAATCACATTCCCCTTTTCCTTCTATCCATATTGTGTCTTGAAGTCCAAATCTTGAGTTACATTAAACAATCATCGACAGATCAAATAACGGACTGGAGTTGTTTTTCTTTTGTCCCCCAAAAGGCTAATCCATACTTTCTCCTTTGGAACCTCCCCCTTTTATTGACTGCAGGAATCCTTTTGCATGATGAACAGAATGAAAGATGTGTACACGTCCCTTATAAACACCTTGAGTTTGGATTGCTGAATTATACCTGCGGGTACCCCTGGATTCTTGAAGTCACCAATCAATCGTGAAAGCTCTCTCCGACGCTAAACAGCCATGATTGACATATCAGAGAATATCCTAAAGGAGAAATTATCAGCTGAGTCGTAATTTTTAGTTCTAATGGCATGAGACCTCATTGCAGGTACACAATAAGCCCGCGTGATTGTTAGATCTGAGCCTGCTGCAGCTTTATCTGGAAGTATATACTTATAAATGGAGGTCTGAGACCGCTTTGCTGACCATGGATCCTGCTCCGTCATCCTCAGGTATGCCAACGAAGCTTAAATTGGAGCCTTGCGAACTGTTCTCTATATCATGCAATTTTAACTGGAGTTCCTCAAGTTCTGTTTGAATGATTAATATCCCAGTTTCATTCTTGCTACTAGAATCCTCCAGGTCTGACACTCTTTGCTCCACCTGGGACATGCAAGAGGACATCTGAAGGATGCTAGCATTGTTATGACCCAACTGTTCATTCATCTTTCTATAGGCCACTTCCTGAGATACTTTCAGGTCCCGCAGCTCCTTTAGGATCTGATTGCACATTACTTCAATTGCATCTCTGGAGACTACTCTGATAGTGCTGGGGCTACTGGTCTCTCTGCAGGAATAATCAACAGAGCCATTGGGGATGCAGCAGACGTTGACTGTGTTGGGTTGGTATTTGTGTTTAAGAGCTGTGGAGCCTGTGGGGGTGCCACGGCAGAGCTCTCCAAGACGTCTCTTGAAGTCATGCTCAGGCTACTCCTCTGACCCACAGAATGACCTATAGATTGGTCCACGGGCTCAGTTGAGGCCCTCTCCATTTCCAATCCTTTCGGATTGCCCATCGTAAACAAAGGATACGTAGGCTTCCTTTTGGGATTATCACAGATTATGGAACTGGGAGTTGAAGATGGGGATTCTGCTGTCTCTTTGTGTCCTTGGTTGATCTTTGGGGGGGAACTCCCTTGCTCTATACCTGAGATGAGCTGGGGTGAGGGTTGTAGTTCTGTGTAATAAACTCCTGTTCCTGACCTGAAGAAGGGATTACAGGGAGCATCCCCTGTTGGGCCAATACTTGAGGCAACTTCCCCAAAGAGTTGTCTAGCAGGATATCCTTCCTTGTAAGCACTTTAGATCCTTCAGTTGTTGTGGACATTTTCTGGCTCTTAGTGAACTTGGAGGCTTTGCCCAAGACTTGTCTTTTTAGTGGTTCACCTCTGGTGATGCGTTTCATCTTTCTCATTTCTGGCTCTTGCTGGGGGATCCCTGAGAGTCTGTGCTACACAGACCGCTTCTGCAGCGTCTTTCAGTCCTCTCCACCTGCAGAGCAGCCTAGAGATTCCCTGCCAGCTGCTTCAACCCCTACCAGGAACTACCAGGCCCATCCAGGCCCAATCAAAACCAATGAGATGACAAGCTCTCAGACACGGGGATGGTAGCTAGTATTTGCTTGTACTCTTTAGGGAAAAGTCTGCAACAGTGTCTGCCATGGAGCAATAGCGTAATTCATGAAATCAAGATTTATCTCATCTTCAGCCGTCTTCGCCAGACCTCACAGCGGCCGGGGAGATGATTAGCTTGGAAGACAATGTTTGCTATGGCAACAACAGATTCAAAAATATACACAGCACAGGGCGCATGTGGTGACACGTTGCTCCTCTGTTCTCACTGTCCTAGTGCAGCCACTGCCCCCGAATGCTAGTGTACTCATGGGCAATCGCCCCTTCCTCCATCTCACTCCACTCATCATCATCCTCCTACGTGCCACCGACTTGAGCTCTTGCGGCTTACTTTTGCCCCTCATTCCATCGAAATTTTGTTGACCCACACCAACACTCAGTACCTGACAAATGGCCAAGTGACTTGAAAGAAGCAGGTCATTTTTGCAGCTCAAGAGATGTACAATTGTAAACCCAGTCACTCTTTTGTCAAACCCTGTTGAAAATTATGGAAACCATGAGGATGAGGTTGAACATGATTGTCTTGATGTGACTGGATGTGACTGAATCGTGCATCAACGCAGACCTGCATCCAAGATGTTCTCCTTTATGAAAATAATTATGTAATGTTTATGTTTATTGATGGCTCCTGTTTAAGATACAATTATGGTACCCTGAGAGCAAGATATGTAGTCAGCAGGGTCTCAGATGTAATAGAAGCTCCCTGGCTACAAAGAGTGTTTTCTGCCTAAGCAGTCAAATTGGTAGCTCCTACCATAACACGTTCTGTTTCTGACAAGCTTAAAGGGACATCCTTACTGACACATAATAAAGGTTTGGGGTCGTTCATGACTTCAGACAGTTGTGGTCTCAGAAAGAGTTTACCTCTTTTTGGTACTTAAATGCTATTGATACATGGGAGGAAGTCAAAAGACTGCAGGAAGAAGTGATTGAGGAAGAACAACAAAGTTGGGTTAGAGCATGCAGTGCAAAAAGGGATGAAGACGATGTGTGGGTCTCCAATGATAGAAGAGCAGCATAGCCAAATTGCCTAGTGTCACCAATGACAAGGTTTTTTCATGGACAGACTGACATAGGAGAGATGCAGCGATCAGGACATTCAAACAGACTTGGTTTAATACCAGATTAAGATGAATTGCAGAAGCTGTGGTCAGAGATGTGTCAAATGCCAGCAGATGATAGGGAAACACACACTTGTCACTGTGAGTCACATTGGCAGATCAGGAGGTCCATTCAACAGAATGCAGCTATATTTTACATAATTGCCAGTGTGCAATGCTTTGAAGTATATTTTGTTCATTTTTGGTATTTTTTCTCATTGGGTGGAAGCCTACCCAACCACAAGAACTGATAGTCTCACAGTAGCAAACCTGTTACTTAGGGAGTTGATCCCAAGGTTTGGAATCCTGACATCTCTAGAATCAGACCAAGGAGCTCATTTCAACAGTGATGCCATGAAACTGTTATGTGCTGCATTACAAGTTGAGCAAAAACTACACTACAGTTATCGACCAGAAGCTTCAGGATTTGTAGAACAGATTAATGGATCCCTGCAGTCACGACTGACACAGGTTTGTGAATCCTCAACACTGAAATGGTCAGATGCATTGCCTCTTGTTTTGATGACTATGTGTAGCACACCAGACAAAAAGTCAGGGTTGTCCCCTCATGAGAACCTCAGGGGGAGGGCTACGAGATTGCCTGCAGTGTCTGCAAATGCGCTTGGAAACATTACAGATGACTTGGTACTTGATTATTGCAATGGACTGACTGACTTTTTTTTTGTCTCATCAGGTTGGAGAAGCAACACCCCAGCTGCAGCACGAGCTTTGCCATTACATAGGTCCTGGAGGCTGGGTAGTGGGTAAAGAGCATGTGAGCAAAATGTTTTTATGGTACTTGTAACCACTGCTGCAATGAAGAGTGCTGGTGTCTGGAATTCGGTTTAGACGAGCCACACTCACAAAGTTGCAGGGCCCCTGAATGACACAGCACCCCTTCCTGAAGGGTCAGTTACAGTGAGCAAGAGGGATCAGGTCAGCCAAGCTGTGGGGTCAGGACAAGTGGCAGCGTCAGAGCATATAATCAGTCTGAAAGAGTTTCTAGCGAGTCAAAGCCTGTGGATGGTACTGAAGTGTCAAGGCAGAAGCAGTTGACTCATGGTAACTGAGATGCCTCTAAAAGAGGAGCTGCAGTACATAAGAAGCATTTGCAATGTAATGGGTCTCACATTTGCTCGAGTTAGAGCTATTAGTGTTGTAAATTCTTAACTGGACTTTTCTTGCTACATAAACTGAAAATGAAAAGTAAAACAGTTGACATAAGTGAGCCGATTCAAAGCGCCATGACCGCCATGAGCATAAGCGTGAAGGAGAGATACAAAAGAAAAAGAAGTTTGCTTGCAGTCAAACGTATCTATAAACGTGCAATTATCCATGTAACAGGGTCGATGGCCAAGGCGGTAAGAAAACTGCCCCAAGGAGGGACAAACGTAAAGCATTTACCAATGATAACAAAGGATTTTTGAAAGGCAAGCTCATGAAAGTCTAAAATACTCATCTCCTGAATGGACATATTTTTCAGTAACTGACTAGGAGATAGAATTTGAAACCTTCTGCGCTAACTATCTAGATTCAATTCACTATTGTGGAGTTTGAAATCACATTTGAACTGAACTTTATGGTTTCATTGCCTATTAAAGAAGAAAGACATTACACCTTGGAAGTGATTATAAGTGATTATGAGATGCGCTTTTAATAATGACATTTGAACTATCTTAAATTTTTGCTTTTGATGAACTTTCTAAAAGATCAAGGAACTTTGTGAATCCAGTTGCATTTTTTATTTTTTTGAAAAAGTATTTTTGTTCACTGCTTTGCTCACAAATAAAAGGGACTGAAAAAAAGACAGTGAAATAAAGCTGCTTTGCATTTGGATTTTTGTTTTTGATTTGAATTTGGACTTTTGGACTGGAGTTAGAGAACTCAAGGAGTCAAATCAGAACACGAGCAGTAAGTATACATATGTATGCAGAGGTTTAGCGATGGTGATAATTATTATAATGTTTATTATATTAAGTTTGCCCGTAGCTAGCGATTCAGACAAGATCACATCAACAACTGCACCAGATTTATTAGAACAGTTCGCATTATTTCATGATGAGAGCCATTTGCACACAGTTCAAAAGGTGATTTGACATCCAATGTATATTATTGTTTACTCTATGAGTATGTAGAAACTATGGGTGCTAAAAAATTGCAATTTATGTACAAAACTGCCTGAGTCAGTAAGTGAAGGAATTACCTATCACAGCTTACCCCTAACTTATGGAATTTTTTGCAGGCAGTTATTTCCCCAGTTTAATATTCAGGAGTATTATCAATACTTCTGTTCAAACTATGATTTAGGCCCTCATTATGATATTGGCGGTAAATCCCGCTTACCGCCACGGTGACGGCCGCCAACATACCGTCGCGGAGGCGAACATCCGTTCACCATATTATTACACACACACCCAAAACCGATGGAATACTGCCACAAACACATATCTGCCAGCCTAAAGATCAGTATTAAAGGGCCGGTACGAACAGCCATACCGTTACGTCAACAAAACAACGCCCACCACATTATGACCCACGAATCACCATGGTGGACATTCAATGGTGGTATACCATTGGCTGTAAACACCGGCGTGCTCAGAATGGCCACCCAAATACAAAACAACACAACATTGGCCAAAACTAAAATCACATACCTGACACTGATACACACACCACACACACACACACCAACAGCACTATAAAACACACACCCTCATTGCCCCCCGTTTCACTGATGAAGAGTTGCGGGTCATGGTGGAGCCAATAGTCAGGGTAGAGCCACAGCTGGTTGGAGCACATGTACAGCAAATATCTATTGCCAGGAAGATGAAGCTATGGCAGAGGACCATGGACAGGGTGAACGCCGTGGGACAGCATCCAAGAACAAGGGACGACATCAAGAAGAGGTGGAAGGACCTACGGGGGAAGGTACATTCTGTGGCAGCAAGGCACCAGCTTGCCATCCAGAGGACTGGTGGTGGACCCCCACCTCCTCCCCCACAGCTCACAGCTCACAGCTCACAGCATGGGATGATCAAGCCTTGGCAATACTGCATCCTGTGGGACTCACTGGAGTTGCCAGAGGACTGGACACTGGTGAGTCAACGTTTACTACTATTCACCACTCATACCTGCATTCCATCTCACCCCCTCACCATGACTCTCATCACTCCACTCCATCCCACACAGTGCACCTACACATCTGACTAACCCAATGCCAAGCCCTGCATGCAATACCAATGCATGAACAGCCCTCCCAGCCCTACATGTACACCTATGACCAAAGCATGCACAGCATGGAGAACTAACAATCACACAATACATCACCATGCACAAAGAAAGGTGGCAGGGTAACACCAACGATAGAGGGGAAGCTAGGGATGTACAATATATCACAGACATGAATCATAATACATCACTTACATCCCCATAGGTGCCCCAGCCAACCCCAGCGGCGAGGAGGTGCCATCCAGTACCCCAATAGAAGATGCCCCAGTGATGACAGTAACTCAGGACTTTAGGATGTGGATGAACTACCTTGCCCATCAGGTACCACTGGTCAGTGGTCCACCGAAGCCCACTCAAAGTCCACCACAGAGCCTCCCCCATCAGTATCCAACACCACAGCACCCAACCAACATCCCCACACCTCTGTCCCCAGGACACGTCAATCAGCAATGTGCCCACCTGTACAGGGACCCCAGTCCACACCTTACCCCCCAAACAATCATGGTCCTGGGGTCAGTAGCAGTGGGCACACCATTCAGGGGACACAGGCAAAGGGGGGCAGGGACTCTCGGAGGACAGCTGTGCGCCAGGGTTAGGACAGGCCCAGGGAACCGACTCTCCAGGAGGTACTCACTAATGTCCTGGGGGCTTACCAACAATCCCAGGACAAGATGGGCCAGATCCTTACAAACATGCAGGAGTACAAGCGGCTGCAGGATGTACACCATCAGGAAATCGGGGAAGATTTACCTCAACATCACCATGGTCTCCATAGCAGGGGTGCTGACAGATATGGCCAACATCATGAGGGAATGGGCAGTACACCAGCAGGCCCCTACCACTAGCCGGTCTACTGACCAGCTCTCCACTTCTGCTGCAGCTAGTGGACAGGAGGCCCTGCCGAAGGACCCACAGGCCACCAGCACCCCTTCCCCTGCAGAAGGTGAACCACCCCACAAACGTTCCCTGCGACCCAGTCAGAAGTCAGAGATACTTGCCAAGACCACCGCCAGGAAATGAGACCCTCCTGAATGTCCCCCTTGTGTCCCACATTGTTACCTTGTCCACTTTGAACTACCTTTGCTCCCTTTCCTATGGGCCCTTGGACACTGGACCTGTGCTACAAACAGACTGGAAAAATACCCTGGACTTACCTCTACCATCACCCCATTCTATTGCACTTTTTTGTCTATAATTTGCACTACAATAAACACCCTTGAACACAATTGAGTGATAGTGTTTTATGTGATGAAAATGTGCAATTATGGAAACAGTCACATCTTGTGCAAATGATCTGAACACTGTGATAGCATACAATTAATGACCTATCGCTGTCTGTAGTCATCACATCAGTATACAGTTGTTTTAACACCAACATCTGCAAAATGAGAAGGCATAGATGACAGTAAGTTGAGATGCAAAGGAAGTGAATGCCATCCTGCTACAGCCACACTGAAAACATCAATAGTCAGAGGAATGGTCAGTTCCACTGTCTCACCTGTGTGTCATTGGAAGTATTGATGTATAACTGATGTTCTGCTGTCCACATCCTCATCCTCTGCCTCCTCATCCTCACTGTCCACAGGGTCCACTGCTGCCACAGGGGCATTTGCAATCTCCTCCTCCTGCAGATAAGGCACATGTCATCTGAGGGCCCGGTTGTGCAATATGCAGCATGCTACTACTATCTGGCAGACCTTCTCGGGTGAGTAGCACAGGAATCCACCTGTCAGATGGAGGCATCGGAACCTGGCCTTTAGGAGGCTGAAGGTACATTTGATGATCCACCTGGTTCGCCCATGTGCATCATTATACCAGTGCTCAGCCCCTGTTATGGAATTCCTCACTGGGGTAAGGAGCCACAATAGGTTTGGGTAGCCAGAGTTACCTTCAAGTATTGAGGGACAAACATTAGCCTTACACAATGGTATGGGGATAGCACCTGAAGGCATACACTGACATATATTGCATTTGTGCCATCAAATTTGGGATGCTGCTATTCCTCAGAATGAAGTCGTTATGCACCAACCCAGGATACTTGGCAGTGATGTGGGAGATGTACTGGTCCACCAGGCACATCATTTGCACATTGAGTGAGTGAAAACTCTTCTGATTCCTGAACACCTGTTCATTGTGGTGGGGGGGACAAACGCAGTATGCGTTCTATCAATCGCCCCAATAATATTAGGTATATTTCCCATTGCATAGAGTCCTGCCTTCACAGTGGCCAAATCTTCTACCAAGGGGAAAGCAATGTAGCTGCACATGTGTTTGACCAAGGCAGACAAAACCCTTGCCAGCACGGTTGAGAACATTGGCTGTGACATTCCTGCTGCCAAGCCTACTGTCACTTGGAAAGAACCAGTTGCCAGGAAATGAAGCACTGATAGAACTTGCACAAGAGGGGGGATCCCAGTGGGAAGACGGACAGCTGATCTGATCTGATTGTGGCCCTGTCCAGTCTATAGGTCAGTAATATGTGCCTGCCCTCCAGTGTGGCCAAGTCCACAAGGGGTATGTACACAGGTTCTTGTCTCATCCTCCTATTCATCCACAGTGATAGGTATCTAAGGGACACAAGAGTGAGTAGGCTATCAAAATTTTAACAATGGAACCACCACCTCAGCGTAGATAGAGCATTAATGTGATAGGACAATGGAATGGCAATATATGTGTAAATTATAGCAGTGTTGCAGGTCTTGATTATCTGAATGTTGTCCATCACCATAAAATGATGACCGCCTGCCCTGTATGTAGTGACAGGTGGAAGTGAGGTAACTCAGCCGACATTGGGCGTCATGGCGGAAGGCGGTCTTGCACTGCCGTGCTATTCCTCATTAGCTAATATGGGGCTCCATGGAGTAGAGTGGCCAATGGGGATCACTGGCGGCGGTGACCGTGTACACTGCCATGGACATGCCTGCCATTTTCTATCTGTAACCTCACTTGATTCCTGACTTTTCACAGGACAACACCTACACTGCATGTGCTGCTGTGACCTGTGTCTGGATCCTGCTATTGCCCAGGTGACAGGGAAAGGGCCCCGGCCTTCACTTTGGAGGAGTTGGAATGCTTAGTGGATGGGGTACCCCAGTATGAACAGCTGTATGGGGCTCCAGACCAACAGGTGAGTACACCATGGGGATATTGCATGTGACAAGGTTGCATGGAGATGTATGTGCTAGCAGTGTGTAGATTGGGGGGTTGGTATGGCTGGTGGTAGTGTACATGGTGGGCGCCGGGTGATGTGGGCGCCAATGGGGATGGAAATGGGATTTGTGGGTCATATGTGTGACATGCTGGATTGTATGTGCAATGGTGTTCTCGTGTCTGTACTACCTCTGTAGGTCAGCGCCCATCAGAAGAAGAGATTGTGACATGCCATCACCAAGGACGTGTGAACCCTGAGGGAACCCACTGTAGGAAAAGGTGGGAGAACCTGAGATGCTGGGCCGGGAAGACCACGGAAGCCCAGCTGGGGATGGCCTCCCAACGAGGGCGGGGTGGCCATCGGAACCTGACCCCCTTGATGGCCCGCATACTGGTGGTGGCCTACCCAGAGCTGGATGGGCACTTGAGGGCATCACAGCAGCCACAAGAGAGTGAGTACAGTGGGTCTTACAACAATAATTGGTAGGTGGCATGGGATCCTGGTGGTGAGTGTCAGTTAGTGTGTGCCCCTTAATGCCGGGTCAGACATTGCAGCAGAAATCTGGTAACCTAGCTAAGTTGCATTCTATGTCAGACAGGGCTTAGTGGGTCCCAGGAGGGGTGCATTTGGTAGTGGTTGGCCCTTATCTTGCTGTGGCACCTAGCCAATTGAATGCCAGTGCGGTGCATAGTGCTCAATCTTGATCCCTGTGTGTGATGGTAATGTGTATGCCAACTGTGGTGTTGGTGCTGTAATTGACCCAGTGCTCCCTTTCTCTCCCCCCCCACCTTTTTTCTTCTGTCATCCTGTCCATGTGTGCATTAGCATCATCTTGCGAAGGAGCAGGGGCACCAGCCACTGAGGGAGCTACATCCCACAGGACCCAGGAGGTAGAGTCCACCGATGCCGAGAGAACCAGTGGGATGGAGGGCGAGGGGAGCACCACGACGGAGACAGGAGGTGACAACAGTGACTCTGATTCTTCCTCTGATGGGAGCTCCCTGGTGGTGGCAGACACCTCTGGGACCACCCCAGCTACAGGTACAGCTGCCACCCCGTACCAGCACCGCCCTCCCAGTAGCCCCTCACCGAGTTGCCTGTGTCTGCTCACTCAAGAAGGTGGGCATCTCCTTTGCCACAGGCACCTCAGGCCCTGCCCTAGTGAGCCCTGCTGTCCTCGGTGAGGAGGCTATTGAGCTCCTGAGATCCATTTATGTAGGGCAGTCAACCATTGTGAATGCCATCCAGGGGCTGGCATCCCAGATGCAGCAATGCAGTACATTCCTGGAGGGCATCCACAGTGGAGTGGTGGCCCAACAGAGATTATTTCAGGCTTTGGCCTCCTCTCGGATGCCAGGTACTGTCCCTGTCCCTACCGTCCCCCCTCCAACTACCACTTCCCAGTACCAGTCTCCTCAACCCCAACCCATCCCATTCACACATACAGACAAGCATGCACACAAAATATCACACAAGAGTGGCACAGGCAAACACAGACAGCACACTTCAGGCCACAAGCACTCACACAAACACCACACAGTTGCACACACAACATCCACTGCCTCATCTGTCTCCCCCTCCTCCTTCTCCTCCCTCACAGTCACATACACACTCACACCTGCATGTACTGCATCAACAGCCACCACCACCATCACCACACCAAGCAGCATACGCCTCCCTAGCAGACACCTCCACAACATCCATCCACATGTCCTTTGTGTCTTCTCCCACCCTGTCTGCACCCCTCCTAAGAGACACAAACGCACGCACTCAGACTTCCAACAGCCATCCACCTCACACACAAACACTGCCCATGCACCTGCATCCAAGTCCAGCAGACGTATACCTCCAACAACCACTCCCTCAACCTCCACACCCATCCCTCCTCCCTCATCCCACCTCACTGTCCCGAAGAAGCTTTTCCTTGCCCAACTTGACCTCTTCCCTCACCCCCCACTCCCCTGTCCGGCCCATACCTCAGCCAAACAGTCTGCCACTGCTCCCATGAAATCAACAGCTGCTGGCATGAAGGGGCCCCAGAGTGTGACAGCTGCCACTCCTACTGTGAGCACACCTCCACCTCAGCAAGGGAGAACTAGAGTGGTGAAACCCAAGGGACATGAAAAGGGGACAGTGGAGGCACATCTTAGTCGTTGAGGCAAGAAGGGGAAGGTCCCCACTCCGTCAACCAAGAAAGGGAAGGATCCCACTCCACTACCCAAAAAAGTGAAGTATCCCACTCCACCAACTAAGAGAGGCAAGAGACCCCCTTCACCTGCAGTGGGCAAGGAGCATGTGGTGGGTTCTTTCACTATGACCAGAAATGAGGCTTCCTCTCTCCCTCTCTCTCTCTTATTTCTCAGGTATGAAGGTTTTTGCACAGAAGAGTGGCGTCAGCGTCATTCCCCGGAGCGGAAAGAAAAGGAAAAAAATATATAATACAGGTAAGGGTCTTTTCTTTCAGACCTCTTAGTTTGTGGGATAGGGGGTGTGGCATATCTCACCAAAAGCCATGAAAGTATGAGTCCAGGGAAATAATTGCCCAAAGGAAGGTATTCAGACTTTGGGAAAATGCAAGAAAATTAGTTTCTTTAATTGGGGACACTATAGGACCCTGAGACTTACAAAACCTGGTCCTGTCCCAGAACTCGCATTTCTTTTATCCTGACAGCCAGAGAAAAAAAGGAGGATAAAACAACCAACGATAACAAATAAAGAAGAAGAAAACTTCTCAGTCTCAAAACAACAACGAGAGAGAAAGGCAAATAAAACATTTTTTTTAAAAACATGGAAGATGAAGGGACAATATAACCCCTTTTCACCAGTAATATCCTGAGGGGTTTGTCATGCAGGCATGTACCTGTGAAAGCCACGTCCCTCCAGGGACGTGGCTGGCACTGTGGCATTGGAAGGCACTCTGCGGAGGTTCTTCTCCAAGGGCCGTCTTCCATCTCGGGGTTTCTGCCCCTCTTCCTAATAGTTCGGCGTCTTCTCTCTTGTCCGGCGTTTCGGTCGGGCTTTTACCTCCTTCCGGCTGCGCTGCCATTTCCCTTTTTTACCGATCCTTTTGGATATCCGGGTCGTCGTCCTGTGACACGACTTCCGGATTCGGGAAGGCGCCCCTGAGGCACTGTCCCATGCCTCCTGGGGGATCGGCTTGTTGCAGAGTCGGATTGGCGGCTCTGTTACAGAGCCCTCACCTCCAGCAGAGGCAGGCAGGGTAACACCTCCACCAGCAGTGGGCAAGGAACCCTCACCTCCATCTGAGACACAGCAGCCCTCACCTCCAGCATAGGGCATGAAGGCCACCCTCCAGGGACTGTTGTACATGAAGCCCCCTCCAGAACCAGTGGTCAAGTTCCCCACCTCTGAGACTGTGACCTTGCACTCCCCAGCTATGAGAAACGGGCATGGAGCCCCCTCCAGAACCAGTGGGCAAGTTCCCCACCTCAGAGACTGTGACCTTGCACTTCCCAGCTATGAGAAACGGGAATGGAGCCCCCTCAGAACCAGTGGGCAAGTTCCCCACTTCAGCTGAGGTGCCCTCCACCCCTTTCCCCCTGAGTTGCCTGCCCATTTCCAACATGATGCCCCTGCACAGTGTAGTGTGGATATTGTCAGGAAACAAGTTGGGGCTTGGATTGTGCCCTGTGGCCATGTGGGCCTTTTGTACTTTGGACTGGCCATTGGCCCTTTCTGGGCATTTACTCCTATTTGTTTTATCACATGGACAATATGGTGGCTGTTGGCATCAAATTACAATTTCAGTTATACCTTAATGTAGTCCTTGCATGTAGTCCTTGCATTATTATGACGTGGGTCCTGTGACATTGGTTTTCATCTGCAGCTAGTTGTGTGTGTGTGAATGGTCTGTGTGGTGCGTGTCTGTGTCACTCTCGTTTTCCTCCCTCCCTCCCTTGTGTGCTAGGCGGCTGTAGTCACCATCATCCGCGGCCAGGTGGAGCATGGCGTAGAAGAGCATCGGGAAGACTTGTAGTTCCTGTTCAATGGCAGCGTTGTTCTTCTCTGCGTCTCTGATGGTGAGGCTTTTGTCTTCTGTGTTCTGTTTCTGCCAGGCTTTTGATGGCGTTGGTACCACCCTGGAAATCATGACAGATTGCTATGTCATAATATGGTGGGCGGGACCTTGTCTTCCGCCTGGCTGTTGATGGCTGCTGCCGTAGTCAGTGGTGTTAATACCCTGGTAGTTGGTGTGGTGCATTGGCTGTCTATGGGATTTATCATCGCCATGGTCATAATTTGGTGGTAATTACCACCAGCCTGTTGGCGGTATTACCGCCACTTTAATAGTACTTTAATAGTCACCGCCATTGTCACAATGACCACCTTAGTCTTTTCATTTGCTCCTATCATAAAGCACATGAGTGCTTTGCAAAGGCTAAAAACATTGACACCATCTGAGGGTTCTTTGAACCAATCTTGACATTTGATACCATTTACGCACACAAAAGCAATCTGACTTGCATACTTAGTCTCGTAGAAAAGGAATTTATTGGCCAAGTTGAAGTAAGGAGGAGAGCAATGAAAACGAAAATTTAAAAGGGAATCGTTTTGCAAAGTTGGGAAACAAATTCATCACACACGATTGCAGGAATCAAAGACTCTTAGCTACAGATTGTCAATATATGAGAAAGCTATGTATAATTAGGCCAAAATCAAAGACTGATACTCATTTTGTAGGAACTAGTGAAGGCAGACGTGCATTTTATATTTAAATGTGTTTGTGCTTTTATGTTAAATGGGAAGACCCTGCTATACCAGGTGTTTATTTCATATGTGGACAGAATGCCTGCTCTAATTTGCCAAAAGGCTGGTATGGTACATGGCATTTAGGAGCAGTTTGTGTGGACAGACAAATCAAGGCCAGAGTGACGAGAGGCCAGTGATTACAGGATACATTTCTGGTGCCATAATTCCATCAGTAGGTGTCATCTTGAATAATATCAAGATCAGAAAGCTTGTAGATAATTAGATTAATGTAGATAATTTATCTGCAGACACTGAAGGTGCCATTTTATTAATGGACATGTTAATGGTTGCTATAAGGTCAATGGTTTTGCAAATTTGTCTTGCGTTAGGCATCTTACTCACAAAGGAGGGTGGCATCTGCAAAACATTACATGCACAACATTGATGCAGTTACATATGTGATAATAGTAAGGAGAAAAGAAAGTACATTGCAAACATGACAACCCTGAATCAAGACCTGAAGGACTTGACAGTGACAGTTGCATGGAAATCTGTAGGACAATGGATTTACTGCCATCGGTAGATGGTTTGGAAGCTTGGATAGTCGTATAGTGGGAGCCATTGTGAGACCCATTTTAGATATATTGTTCTGTGCCTTATTAATGTTTGATCTTTAGAAACGGAAGGAGAAGAGAGCTAAAACTAGACAGAAAGAGGAGGAGATTGAAATGGAGACTAGAAGAAGCATTTATTACAGTAATTCAAAACTACTGGAAGAACTTAGACAAACACATTAAACATACTGAACTTTTTAATCAATCAGGTAGTATTAATATAGTGCAGCTTGTCACCAACGAGGGTTTCCAGGTGCTTTGCATGGGGTCTCATTCGAAGAGCCAGGTCTTTCGCCCCTTTGAGAAGTCTGTCAGCAAGGGTGAGGAGGTAGACGGGTAGGGTGTTCCAAGCTTTGGTGCTGAGATGGGAGAAGGAGTGTCCTCGGGTGCAGCAGTGGTGTATGTGGGGTATCTGTGAGAGTGCAGGGTGTGCGGAGTGGAGGATCCTCGAGGAGTGGTGGAAATGTAGCCGGTGGTTCAGGTTTTGAAATGTGTCATTGAAATGAGAATTGGGTCTTTTAAGATGGCATACTTGCCATCAGAGGAGGAAATTATATAGCTGAAACCTTGCAGTGTCCCTCATAATCTAGTATGCATTTACACATGTTAGAAAATGCATCAAGTTAACGTAGAATTAGCCATTTGAAATGTAGACATGACAACACGTAATCATTTCAAAAGTGCACATATTCAACCTACTGTTAGAAATCTTGGTGGTATTTGAGGCTTATTGAATGTTAATTAAACTAATGTGATGTAATCATGTAAATTAGACTCTGCATTAACTGAATGTATGAAAATGACATTGAATTTCTAATGATTCATATTTTAAATATGTAAGTAAATTTAGAAAAACGTAGTAGTGCACCACATTTATTGAAATGTGCCAACAACAATACGTTTTGGATTAATGTAACATGAAGAGTAATGAATTGCATTTATGTTAAAATTACAATTCACATAATAAAATTCATGCCTTATTGGAATATGAATGTGTTATTTTATTTTTTGTGTTAGCTAAACTGAGGCCTAATTCAATTTTGTGACGGTGCAGAAATTGCAATGTCATTCTGTATAACGTGAACTTTCTTTCAGATTTCTTTCTCACGAGCAACTAGTTGGTACTAGAATAATGCATTGCGTAAGCCATAGAGAGATGTGTAGTTTTGTCGTTAAAGCAGGAATATCCTAGACAATGGACTAAAAGTTTAAACATGTGTTTCCACTATGCATGGAACCGGATGGAGAGATGTTGTTCTTATGAAATACATGGGAAAAGATGGCAGTGTAATTCTGGAGTCATGTGATCAATTTTGACATGTGGTGTGTGAGTTCAGATATTTCCCTTATACCCTATCAGAAGACTCTTGACCGAGCTTCTGACATGCTGATGCTCTCACTTTTTTCTGATCTTTTGCCAACCTTTGTTAGTTATTTGATGACCGAGTTTATCTTTTTCCAAAAATGTTTGTCTTTTTTATGCTTTTATCATTTGTGCGCATGTGTTCGTCCTTTACATGTATCTTCCTAATTTGGTTAGCAGTAGGGCTTACCCCCGATGCCCAGTCTTTGACTTTGTAACTTGAACTGAACTAATGCTATTTAAAAATTAGTAACTTTTCCTTTCCAATTACAGATTCTGTTGCTTGTGTTTTGTATGATCTTAATTGAGAGCCTTGTAATCCTGATATTATTTTGTTTGGATTTATTTCACTGCCATGGTCAACCATTGGAGATTCTCTATTCTATAATCTTGTCCTTTGAATTGTTTACATGACTTTGAGGTTAAGTTTGTAATAAATTAATTAACCTGATATTTGACTGGAGATTTCCTTGAATGACCACATTGGTCATACTGTGAAATTTACTTGGTTTGTATTTGAAATTGTATAATGGTTCTACCACACTCTTTACTGGGCCCGAAGATCCATAGTGAGCATGGATTCCTGATAAGGATGAAAAGTGCTACAGCAGTTTTGAGTCCTATGAAAAATGAAGAAAAATGCATAAGGGGCAAGGTACCCTGCACCCCCCAATGATGGACTAGCTGTGTGGTGCCCTAGGTGTGCACTGGGGCATCACACTAAAAAACAACAGCAAAAAACAGGGAAGGTGTGACATGCCCGGGTAGGAACTGGGGCATGTCACTTTATGTTCTTTTTTTAAAAAGGCCGCTGGCCCAGGTCCCCCACGGCCCCCCAGAATACAATAAAGGTCTGGGAGGCTTCAGGTAGGTACTGGGACACCCCACTTATTAAAGAACAGCAAAAAAAAAACAGGGCTAGTTGTGGTTTGCCCCAGGAGAGCACTTGGGCACACCACTTTAAACAAAAACATGCTGGCTCCAGCAGGAGCAGGGAGCTGGTGAATTTGTGGGGCCCTGGTCCTCCCCCTGCAGTACTCAGCCACAGAACTAGTTGTGGCAAGCCCCAGGTGGGCCCCCAGGGCACGTCAGTATAAAATGTTTTTTAAAATGACATTGCTGGCTCCTGCGAGACGAGGGAGCCGGTGCAGCCACAGAGGCCCTTCTGCTCCTAACGCAGCCCTCGTAAAAAGAAAACAAACAGTGTGTAATCTAAGGTAACTATAACTCCTGCCCTCACCATGCACTGCTAATTACCCCACAATTTAATCACTCATGACAACTTCTATGACATCATTGATAAAATCACTATAAAATCTGCAATGAAATTCTTAATGAGGAAACTGTGCATGGTGGGGACATGATTTATTGTTACCTTAGAACAAGAGTTATAGTTACTTGAGATGATGGATGTATGTGGTTTTTATAGTTTAAAAAGTTATCTTCCTGAAAAGTACAAGCTTGACTATCAAATACGAACTGGCCCATTCCTTTGGCATTTATTAAGTGGAAAATAATTCCCAACAAGCACAAGGTCTGCCTGTGAAGACTTTGCTTATATTTCAGGGAAAAAAAGTATTTAACCTACTTTTGCAGCTGAACCCTAAATATGTGCACAGTTTCCATATCTCATTTCTGCCCGGACATTTTTGAGGTGTCTTCTTTTGAATTTTAAATATTTGTTTTGCCATTGTAAGAAGGCATGACTACTCAGAATTGTTCACAAATAATGTGGCAATGGACATCTTGATTTGTCCATGGAGTTTCAACTTAAGCACAAGGTACCATAAAGAAATGTTTAGTGCCCATTTGCAGTACATCACATGCAGTCAGTGTGAAGTCACACACCTGAGAAAAAATACAGTGGGCGGGTAGCAAGACATGGGAGGAGAAATGTTGTCCTCGTTATTGAGAGATTTATTAGTAGTATGGGAGCAATCAGTGAAGGGTTGTGGATAGCGGGATTCTGACTAATTTTTGGTGTTTTAGAAAATGCAATAGGAAATCTATTGGTTGCTTTAGTGAGCCCGCATTGCTTGGTGGCTTTACATATGAGCTGTAGTACTCAGTACATTGAGAGTTGTAATTAGCAAATTACTGTGTGGTACCTCCAGAACTAGTTGATTACCCAGGTGAAGCTAGTACACTGTTCAGAGAATATTGAGTGGCAGTTCCCAGCCTTTTCCATGGTGGGAGAGTGGAGTTCTTTTGCTTCAGCACTCAAATCAGTACAACATTAAAAAAGAAAGGATATTATAGATATTTTCTGAAGCATTTGTGGCTTTCTTGTTATCTAAGAGGGTGCTGAATGTTAGCCCACCTTGTAGCACTCAACAAGTGTTGTTCCTTGTACTCCTTTCTTTTTGATCAATTGTGAAATCATCCAGTAGGACATGCCAGACATAAGTTTCCACTTGTTGCCTTACATTCTTGTAGTTTTATGGAAATCTGCGCTCTACAAACAACTACAAAATCATCCGCAAGGACAGAGCCTACCGACCTGGAGGAGGCAATGCCATAATCTACAACAACAACCTCCGTTTGACTACCAGCATCAAGTAACAGTCTCAGTCAACGCACAAGCACCTACACTTCCAGATCCAGACCAACCCAAACACCTCCCTACATGGTACCCTCATCTACAGGCCACGCAGACGCGACCCCAGTTCTGCGAAGACATTGCCGACCTTGTCACCCCTCAAGCACTGACATCCTAGTCGGCGACTTCAATTTCCACCTTGACACCCTCAATGACCCCAACACATCAAACCTCCTGGACAACCTCACAACTCTCGGTCTCAAATAACTCGTTAACGTCCCGAACCACAGAGCCGGACACATTCTGGACCCCATCTTCTCAACAGGGGACAACATTGCCATCTCCCACACCTCTAAACACCATTGGACCAACCACAAGTACATCCACTTTATCTACACAAAGAACAGCGCACACCACTATGCCCTCGGTCCCCCAGACAGATGCTGGGATAAACTCACGGAAGCACTGCTCACCAACACTCGCAACCACTCCCTCCCACCGGATGTAATGGACGCTAACGAAGCTGCAGCTAATCTACACCGATGGCTCTCAAACTGCACCGACCTCATAGTCTCACTAAGGAAATCACCAGGGAATCGACAGAGCAAAACACTTACGTGGTTTATGCCAGACCTACAGGAATCCAAGCATGACTGCAGACGCCTGGAACGTAAATGGAGGCTCAGCAAATCCACCAAAGACCGCATAGCCTAAAAAATAGCAGTCACCACTCACCACCAGAACAACAGAACCGCAAAAAAAGCCACCTTTCAAGCACGCCTCAACACCAGCACTCACAACAGCAAAGAGCTCTTCACCATTGTGAAAATATACACAACCCCAGGGCAGACACCTCATCCATCCCTGCCAAGACCTCTGTGATGACCTTGCCATGTTCTTTTATCGCAAGATCCAGGACATCTTTGAAGGCTTCAGGAACCAAGGCCCGCCATCACTGCTCACCACCACGTACCTTGCATCCCACCAGATACTGAACGCCTGGACCCCCATCAAAATAGAGGACACCCAAAGACTGATGAACTCCATCCACTCAGGAGCACCCTCAGATCCATGCACTCATCACATCCTCAACGTGACCAGCACCTCTATAGCACATGAGCTCTGCTGAACCATCAACCTGTCCTTCAAGACCACCACATTCCACTCAGACTGGAAACACGCCAAAATCAGCCCACTACTCCAGAAGCCGCAGCTGACCCCAGGGAGCTGAAAAATTACAGACCCATCTCTTTGCTCCTTTTCCCAGCCAAGGTAATTGAAAAGGCCGTCAACCAGTAACTCACTGAGTTCCTCAAGACATAGTATCTCCTCAACCCTTCCCAGACTGGCTTCAGAAGCAACCACAGCACCGAAATCGCACTATTAGCAACCACTGATGACATACGCATCATACTGGACCACGGAGGTACTGCCGCATTCATCCTCCTCGACCTCTCTGCTGCATTTGACAATGTCTCCTACTTCACCCTCTGCGACAGACTGCATGACGTTGGCATCCGAGACAAAGTCCTGAACTGGATCAGGTTGTTCCTCACTGGAAGAACATAGAAGGTCAGACTACCACCTTCACTTCAGAATCTAAAGACACCTGCTGCGGAGTGCCCCAAGGATCCTCAGTCAGCCAGATGCTTTTCAACATCTACATGGTCCCACTCGACAACACAAACTAAACAGTCTCCTATGCTGACAACACCCAACTGATCCTGTCCTTGTCCGAGGACTCTATGCAAGCCAAGAGGAACTTCCACAACGGGATGATAGCAGTGGCTGCCTGGATGGGGGCCTCAAGCTCAACACAGACAAGACAGAGATTTCAGAATTGTCTCGACCCCTTCTGCCTAGAAGGACTCCTGGTGGCCCACCGCACTGGGTAATACCCCCGCCCCCAGGGACCATGCGTGCAGCCTGGGCATCATCCTAGACTCCACTCTATCGATGACCTGCCAAGTTACCATCTTCTACTCATTTCCTAGTTAAATGGATTCCCCCCAACATACGGAAGACAGTCACCCATGCACTCATCACCAGAAAACTGAACTACGTTAATGCACTATACTCCGGCATTACTAAGAAACTTCAATCAAGACTACAACGAGTCCAGAATGCAGCAGCCAGAGTCATCCTGGACATCCCCCGACACAGCCGAATCTACTCCCACCTCAGAGAACTACACTGGCTCCCAGTCAACAAGCGCATCACATACAAACTCCTGGTCCACACCTTCAAGGCACTGCACAACATAGGACTAGCATACCTCAACCACCGCCTCACCTTCTACGACCCAACAGCCCTCTCCGTTCCTCCCAGCTCGCTCTCGCAGCCATCTCCAAGATCCGGAACAGTACAGCAGGAGGAAGATCCTTCTCCTACCTAGCAGCCCGAACATGGAACACACGTTCCCTCAAGCTCAGGAAGACCGCATCACTGAAGCAGTTCAGGAAGGTCCTCAAGACCTGTCTCTTCGACTGAGCAGCCCGCCTTTATTCAGGACCTTCAGACCCTATGGGTAATTAGCTGCACTTTACATGTCCTGATTGATTGATTGATTGACTGACATACATACACACAGCAGACAAACCTACTCACTGCACAATATAACACCCCCACACACAACCCACAACCCCTTGCAACTCAAACGACAATAGCATACACCAAGAGAAGGTAAAAATTGACTGATACAACCTTTACACTTTCGGCACACATACACATCTCCCTCAGCACACACCATAAAACTGTACGAACAACAAAATGCACACATAACGAATACACGCAAACACCACAAGCGACCCTCACATACAACTAAACACCCCCACCCCACCAAGCACTATGCACTGCATCCTTGCACACAAAACACCCACCCCTACCCACAACAAAATCACCACCATGTCCCGGCAAAAGCACCCACGCTTTACAGACAATCAGTTGAGGGTTACGATCAATGAAATAGTCAGAGTAGAGCCACAACTGTTTGGAGCAGAGTTCCAGCAAATATCGATTGCCAGAAACATTGAGTTATGGCAGAGAATTGTTGACACGGTCAACTCAGTAGGTAACCATCCATGCACAAGGGAGGACATTAGGAACAGGTGGAACGACCTATGGGGGAAGGTGCATTTGATGACATAACGCCACCACATTTCAGTGAAGAAGACTGGCGGTGGGCCCCTACCTCCTCCCCCAGAGTTCACATCGTGGGAGGAGAAGGTCTTCGACATCCTACACCCAGAGAGCCTGACTGGAATGCCCAGAGGATTGGACTTTTGTAAGTAACTACCACTCCCCTGGCACACATTTGTCCTCTCCAGCATGCTTCCACACCACCCAAACACTCCCCAATTCACTCAGTCCCCCAGTACACCTCCCACCTAATCATCTAATGCTCTCTCCTGCGTGCCACACCATTATCAAGCCCCAATGCCCACACAGTCCCTGGCAAGTGCACGGTTATCAATGCCAATAACAATCATTATGACTCCACAATGCACTAGCCCATTTACATCAAAGATTCCTTGACTGAGGATCACTACATGGCAATAACAGCAATACAATGGCACTACACAATGGCAAACAAGGACAAACACAGCCACTACACTGTCACCAAACCCAATGGCCACTTATCCAGATCAATAACTCCTGAAATGGACTAAGCATGGGGTAGAAAGTAAGAAGGTATATATATCATGCACCAAATGCACAGACAGGACTAGTTACCATGCATGCACACATACCCTCCTCCCACTTGGACACCATGCTGCAATGCACAGCCATACCCACTCACATCTAGCAAGCCACGAGCAAACAGGGCACACCTGTCATGTGAACCATCACGCAGGACCTGAAAACCCACCAAAGGTTACCAAGCCTGATTGACACCAATCCTCATTGGAGCATGATACACATGTCATAATCCACTATCCACAAACAATGTATGCTGTGCTGCATCTATCATTGCCATTGCTGTGAATCATGGCAATCCACTGTATGCATCAGACAAAGAGATAACCAATATCACATCCACCATTAAACTCTCTCTCACTCCATCCACAAGTACCCCTGGCACTGCCACCATCGAGAGGATATCATAGACAGCCAGCCATCCTCAGGATGAAGGCCCCAGTGAAGACAACGTCTCTGGATGTCAGGACATTGAAGACTTACATGGCCCATTTAGGACACCTGCTCAGTCCACAACTCCCTGCCTCATCCTGCACACATCAACCCTCTCCTCACCCTGTAGCATCAACAGCACAGCCAACCCTTCTTTCCCAAACCTGTGTCCCAAGGACAGGTCAATCAATAGTGTGCCCCACAGTACAGGGACCTGAGTCGACCCCTCACACTCAAGACAATGAAGGTCCTAGTGACACTGGGACTGGGCACACCATGCCAGTGGCATAGGTGGGGCAGGGGGTGTGGTAGGGAAACTGTGGGCCAGAGGACTGGGCACCCAAGGAAGTCAACTGACCAGCAAACCATCTCCCAAGTGCTGGGAGCATACCAACAATCCCAGGACAGGGTGGACCAGATCATTACCATGTTGGGGGAAAATCAAAGGCTGCAGAGGAAATACCACCAGGAGGTCATGCAGCAGACGTAGGCCCAGAATTCCACCATGACCTCCATTGCAGGGGTGCTCAGGGACCTCAACACTACCCTGCTTGCTACCACCACCCACCAGTAGCCCCTTCCACTAGCCACATCACATCTGAGCCTTCCACATCTGCCGCAGCTAGTGTAATGGAGGCCCTGCCAGGGGAACCACAGGCAGGTGGAACTCCTCCCACTGTAGCTGAGGACCCCCCTGCAAATGTGGACGTCCATCCAGACATTCGGCTGGAGCAGATGCCAAGACCGAACCCACTTCCAGGAAGTGAAATTCTCCTGATTTCTCTCCCTCGTGTGCCACTGAAACACCCCTGTTGACTGTTCAATGACAATACTCCATTTTACCATGGGCTTTGGACACTGGACCTGTGCTATCTACAGCTGTGACACCTACTCTGATGATTACAACCACCATGACCCCACTCATCACCTATTTGTCACTGTATGCACCATAGATTGTTTGTTCACATTTCCCCTTGCCCAATAAACACTATTGATCACAGCAACAGCGTATGTGTCTTTATTCGAACATGTACAAAAGTTTTGTCTGCAAAATGTTATGTGGGTATGCCCCCCCTAAACCAACAGGCAATATAATGGACAGCAGAGGGAGGCATCCTCTGCAGTAGACACAATACCACAGATATGTCCCAGGGCAGATGTAAGATAGTCACTATTCCAGGCACACACTACAGTAAATTCACTCATTAAACCTGCAAAAGAGACCATGACACAGAGTTACATCAGGATAGAAGGCATGGTGCCACACAAAGCACATATGCAGTACATAGTTGTCCGGCCCAGTGTAGATTGCCACCAAAGCAGGGAAAAACAGATGACATTTCTTCATCCCAGTCACAGGAAATACATGACCGTTCAGTGTAGCTGCCATCTGTCATGTGCAAAGCTCTATGCTGCAAACAGTTACCAACAGCTAATGAGCATGAATGCTTCAAGATGTAGGTAGCAGAGGCACTGATTGACATAACACGTCCGTGTGTGGAATAACATGAGAGCAGGGAAATGCAGGACACATAGCTCAACACAGGTATGTCTACAGGACACGTAAATCTAGCAACCTGCAGTGAGTACACATGTAAGATAAGACACATGTAAACTCTGTACCTCACATTCAAGCACTCCCCTCCCCCAACACACATAGGGTTAGGAACATATTAAAAGACCACTGATAATACCAATCAAGAGGGCCATTGTCAGCAATCAATGTTGATACACTTCACTTGCAAATACAGTCAGCATACCTGTGTTTCACTAGAAGTACTGATTGATGAGCTCAGTCCTAGAGTCAGCTGCACCATCCTCATCTGCCTCCTCATCACTTTCCATGTCTGCATAACCAGTCACTGGTCCAGCTGCCTCATCATAATCAGCTATCAATGGTATCTGACGTCTCTGGGCAAGATTGTGGCGCATGCAGCACGCAACTATGATCTGGCATACCTTTTGGGGAGTGTAGAGGAGGACACCTCCAGAGACGTCCAGGCAATTGAACTTGGCTTTCAGAAGGCCAAATGTTCTTTCAATTACACGCCCGTCCTGCCGTGGGCCTCAATGAAATGGAGTTCCACTTCCGTGACAGGGTACCTCACTCGTGTCAACAGCCAGGAAAGGTTAGGAAAGCCAGAGTCACCTGTGTGCATAAAGGTAGGACCTGTTACAATACAAGTACAGCCACAGGGAAGAATGTGGTGACAGATGCCATAACAGAGACACACATCCAAATGTATACATACCAATGAGCCAAGCTCTCTCTGTATGTAGTTGTGCCATCATGTGTGGGACGTTGCTGTTCCTCAGAATGTAGGAGTCAAGCACAGATCCTAGAAACGTGGCTATCACCTGTGCGATTTACTGGTCTTCCAGACACACCACCTGAACATTGATCGAGTGGTAGTTCTTCCTGTTCCTATACACCTGTTCATTGGCACTGGGAGGTCCAAGGCTATATGGGTGCCATCTATGGACCCTATCACTTGAGGGATGTATCCCATGTCATAGAAGTCTACCTTCACAAAGGCCAAATCTCCACACTGGTGGAACCTGATGTAGCTGTCCAAGTGTTTCAATAAAGCACACAGTACATCCTTTAACACAGGACTGAACATGGACTGTGACATCCCTGCTGTCAAGGGCCCAGAGTATTCTTAAAGGAAACAGTGGCAAGAAAGTGTAGCACTGACAGGACTTGTACTGTGTTGTTGATGACATGGGGATTGCCTGTGGCAGGCAATAGATCAGGTTCCAACTAGGCACATAGATCCATGATGGTCTGACGATTCAGATGATAGGTCTGGATCAACGGTACTCAAAGTACGGCCCGCGACCCGCCAGCGGCCCCACGGACCTAGCTTGGCGGCCCGCGAGACGCACACCAAAAGCCATATCATAATGGCAGCAGTATGTAAACATAGAAGAGGGCCGCGGGAGCATGCGCAACAGTGGCTTCCTTGCGCATGCTCCCGCGGCCCTCCTCTATGTTTACGTACGACGGCCATTGTTTATGGCGTTACCCTGACGATCCTGGAAGCCAAAGCCCCATAAAAGTCAGCGCTTGCAGCTAACTTTTACGGGGCTTTGTCGTCTACTTCCTGTCACCGACTCCACGTCTGCTGCCTGCCTGCTGTTCCACATTTGTGGCATCTTTACAGTGCTTTGAGTCAGGTAAGGCTCTTTGGTTATTTATTTATTTGTTTTTAATGTAGTGTGTGTTACTGGGGTAGGCGTGAGAGCAGATTGCGCTGTGTGTGTGCGCTGTGTGTGTGCAGATGGCGCTGTGTGTGTTACTGGGGTAGGGGTGGGAGCAGATGGCGCAGTGTGCAGATGGCGCTGTGTGTGTTACTGGGGTAGGGGTGGGAGCAGATGGCGCTGTGTGCAGATGGCGCAGTGTGTGTTACTGGGGTAGGGGTGAGAGCAGATGGCGTTGTGTGCAGATGGCGCAGTGTGTGTTACTGAGGTAGGGGTGAGAGCAGATGGCGCTGTGTGCAGATGGCGCAGTGTGTGTTACTGGGGTAGGGGTGAGAGCAGATGGCGCTGTGTGTGTTACTGGGGTAGGGGTGGGAGCAGATGGCGCTGTGTGCAGATGGCGCTGTGTGTGTTACTGGGGTAGGGGTGGGAGCAGATGGCGCAGTGTGCAGATGGCGCTGTGTGTGTTTCTGGGGTAGGGGTGGGAGCAGATGGCGCAGTGTGCAGATGGCGCTGTGTGTGTTACTGGGGTAGGGGTGGGAGCAGATGGCGCAGTGTGCAGATGGCGCTGTGTGTGTTACTGGGGTAGGGGTGGGAGCAGATGGTGCTCTGTGCAGATGGCGCTGTGTGTGTTACTGGGGTAGGGGTGGGAGCAGATGGCACTGTGTGCAGATGGCGCTGTGTGTGTTACTGGGGTAGGGGTGGGAGCAGATGGAGCAGTGTGCAGATGGCGCTGTGTGTGTTACTGGGGTAGGGGTGGGAGCAGATGGCGCAGTGTGTATTACTGGGGTAGGGGTGAGAGCAGATGGCGCTGTGTGCAGATGGCGCAGTGTGTGTTACTGGGGTAGGGGTGAGAGCAGATGGCGCTGTGTGTGTTACTGGGGTAGGGGTGGGAGCAGATGGCGCAATGTGCAGATGGCGTTGTGTGTGTTACTGGGGTAGGGGTGGGAGCAGATGGCGCTGTGTGCAGATGGCGCTGTGTGTGTTACTGGGGTAGGGGTGGGAGCAGATGGCACTGTGTGCAGATGGCGCTGTGTGTGTTACTGGGGTAGGGGTGGGAGCAGATGGCGCAGTGTGCAGATGGCACTGTGTGTGTTACTGGGGTAGGGGTGGGAGCAGATGGCGCAGTGTGCAGATGGCGCTGTGTGTGTTACTGGGGTAGGGGTGGGAGCAGATGGCACTGTGTGCAGATGGCGCTGTGTGCAGATGGCGATAGGGGTGAGAGCAGATGGCGCTGTGTGTGATAGACCGGACCCTGCAAGGGTAAGAACTGTGCTGCTGTATCTTTGTCTTGTAATGCTTAGGCACCAAGTTAGACCTTTGTTTGTGCAACCTCTAAACAATAATGCTTACTTTTATAACCCATACCCACCAACCCAGTACAGCCAGAGAGAAACCACCCACCCATGAAAACTACCAAAAATCAGATGACAATCCCAATATAAATCAAACCATTTGTGAAGTGTCCAGTGGGGTACACTTTGGGTGATGGGCAAACACCTTCAGCTTACTCCTCCTCCCAGTGGTGCGGATGATAAATGGCTGCTGAATCTAATTAAATGTCTCTTGTGATTAGGATAGGGATATACTCTGGAACATTCCCATTTGGCTCTTGTGATTAGTGTAGGAATATAATACTAGAGCCAGGGCTGTTGAAAATGTCTTACAATAATACACTTTTTTTTATCTGGCCCCTGGCATTTCGCGCACAGTTGATTTCTATTGCTGTGTGACCCAGCATGCTGAAAAAAAACAGTTTCTAAAAAGAGGCCCGTATACCATTCATTGGCCTCATTATCACTCTAGTATTCCTAGCAGGTTGCAAGCATAATTGCAAAAAATACTTTTTATAACATGGTCCTCTGGGAATCGGCAAAGGCCAGCATGTGTGTTGCCAATTGTTAGATCACGGTATGCTTTGTTTCCTTTTACACATCACTTTATATTACTTTGCTGTTGTGCACAGAGGTCTGTAGCGAGACGCAGTGTTGGTCCATTGGTCGTGAGGCAGTGTCGGTCCATCGGTCGCTCGTGAAGTGTTGTCGGTCGTGAAGTGGTGTCGGTCCTTTGGCTGTGAGGGGAAAATCTGATTCCTGACCCTTGAAAATCATTGCACAAACTTGCTTAGACCAATGGCCTACAGTCCAGTTACCAAGCCTTGCAAACGACCCAGATCAATACAGAGTGAACACAGATCATTCCAGGCAGCATGGGAAGAAGAGTACTTGTTTGTTGAATGGCCAAAGGAGAAAGCTTCCTGTTTGCTTTGCAAAGAGAAAGTAAATGTTCTTAAGAGATATAACCTGGAACGGCACTACAAAACTCGACACGCAAGTTATAGTGAGAACTTCCCATTGCACTCACAACTGCGTTCAGCAAAAGTGGCATCGTTAAAGCAAACACTTCTTTCCCAGCAGAAGCTCTTCCTTTGCCAAATGAAGGAATCTGAGGCTGTTACAGAAGCATCATTCAAAATATTCTACCTGCTTGCCAAACATAAGAAGCCATTCACGGAGGCAGAGCTGGTGAAGAAATGTTTCCTTTCAGCAGCTGAAATTTTGTTTGAGAACTATAGCAACAAATCCAGCATTTTAAAAGAAATTGGTGCCTTACAGCTATCGGATTCCACTTGTGCACGCAGAATAGAGGCAATGGGTGAAAATATCCAGGAGCAGGTGATCAAAGCTGTCAGAGAGTCACCGTTCTTCAGCATTGCCATGGATGAGTCCACAGATATAGGCGATGTGGCCCAGTTATTAGTTTGGGTGAGGTATTTGGACCAATCACTTCATCCCAAAGAAGAGCTCCTGTGCCTTCTACCACTGCACGGGCACACAAGAGGAGAAGATATTCTGGACAGTATCTGCAACTACTTCGAAACACATCACATACCACTGGACAGTCTTGTTAGCATCACAACAGATGGCGCGCCTGCTATGGTAGGCCATGACAGAGGCTTTGTATCTTTGCTTAAAAAGAAGCTCACTGGACAGCCTGTAATAGACTACCACTGCATTATTCATCAGGAAGTTCTGTGTGCAAAATTAAAGCATGGAGAACTGAATAACGTCCTAAAACTTGCAGTGAAAATTGTTAATTTTATTTGTGCCAAAGCCCTTACCCATAGACTTTTTAAGGCTATGCTGCAGGATTCTGAAGCTGAATATACAGACCTCTTGATGCACACTGAAGTGCGATGGCTAAGCAAAGGGAAAGTTCTGGAGCGGTTCATTGCTTTGCTTCCTGAAATTGAACACTTTACAAACAGCAGAGGTCAAACATTCCCAGAACTAAAGGATGTGAAATGACTTTTAATGCTCCATTTTCTTTCAGATCTATTTGCACACTTCAATGCTCTTAATTTGATGCTGCAAGGCAAACAACAGCTTGTGTGGTCCATGATGAATGGTATTTACTCATTCGAAAGTAAGCTTGTGCTATTCAAAGAACAACTGGATGTTGCTGACTTCACCGACTTTCCAAAACTGTTGGCTGTGACTCAGAGGTTTCCAAATGCACAAGAAATGCTGCCAACGCTAAATCTTGGTGCATGTCTTGAGGAAATTTCTGGGGAGATCAAAAGGCGATTTTCTCAATTCAGAACCCTCACTCCCCTATTCAGGCTGGTTGAAAACCCCTGGATGGTGAGTGCACGAAATCTTGATGCTGTTGAACTTATTGGCGTGAAAAGACCGCAAGCACAAATGGAGCTGATAGACATGCAGCATAACTCAGCTCTTGAAGCATCTTTTTGGGGGCAGGCACCAGAAGAATTCTGGAACACTGTGCCTTCTGACAAATTTCCTGTTCTTTTTACAGTGGCCCAGAAAATAATTTGTATGTTCGGGTCAACATATGTTTGCGAAAGTTCGTTTTCCACAATGGGACTTTTGAAGAGTAAATTCAGAAATAAGCTAACAGACTTACATCTGGATCAGCTCTTAAGGCTTGCCGTTTCAGACATAATACCAGATTACAGAACACTAATAAGAGACATGAAGTGCAAAATAAGTTCGTAGTATGTCTTCCTTTGACATACCTATTTTCCAGACTCAGAGAAAACTGTGCTGCATTGGGCCTGTGCTGAATATCCTGTTCACAAGAATTACCATGCCATGACTCTTAAGATTACTATTGTCTGATAATAAAAATGTTTTTCAAAATGTCCCCTTTGTAGGTTTGTAGTTATACCTGGATTCAAAATATAGCATTGTTTTGAAAAAGTGGGTGGGGTGGTTGTTCCACCTCTAAGCCCCGCCCCCTCTAAGCCCCGCCCCTCTAACCCCCGCCCCCCGCTGTCACTTCAGTGCGCCCCTCGGCCGCAAACCATACTGCAATTTTGGCCCCCGAGAAAAAGTTTGTGAGTACCCATGGTCTGGATGATCTGCCTGTCCTCCAAGGTTGCAAGGTCAACTAGAGGTCGGTACACTGGTGCATGTCTCAATCTCCTCATGGCAGGGTATCTAGGATAGAGAGTAGAAAATGTACTAAGTGATAAGTACTTCACACATGTAAGCAGAAAGTCTTCATTGTACACCTAACACTGTAGACATGCGTTGCACTGCTGACACATTCCATTATGTGCAAGCTAAAGCATCACATGTATTAGCTAAACTATGATGGCACAACTTAGACCTACTCCACAGTGTGGACATAAATGTGTATGACACTTATTTAGGACTGCAAGGCATGATATGCGCACAAAATGTTAGCCGCCTGGCCTGCTGCACAGGGCAGTTGGAAGTGACCGAAGTCCGATGGCGTATGCCGTCATGCTGTTAGGCAGTCGCAACCGCCATGCCACTTCTGATTGGTTTACATTGCTGTCTGTGGGGGATTGGGGCCAATGACAATCACTGCCGGCAGTGACGGTTCTGTACAGAGTGGCCATGACTGCCATTTTCTGCAGCCTTGCTCACTTGACTCCTGACACTTTTGCAAGCAAGACCTCTACAAACTGAGCTGCTTTGTACTGTCTCTGGTAGCCATCATCCCACGTCCTGCAGGTGATAGGGCTCCAGTCTTCACCCCAGAAGAGCTGGTGAAGCTCGTGGATAGAGTCCTACCACTGTATGGACAGCTTTATGGGGCACCAGAGGAACAGGTGATCCCAATGCCATAGTCATGTATGATAGGGGTTGAGTGATGGTGTAAGTGGTAAGTGTACTGGGGAGGGAGTACATACATGCAGGGGGCATGGAGTAGAGGCATGTGAGCCGAGAGGATGGGCATGTGTGGGCACTTGGTGAGACAGATGTGTATTGTCTACTGCTGTTGGTATGGGGCATGTGTACCTGACTTTCTCCTTCTGTCTGTGTCATCCATGCAGATGAATGCCCATCAGAAGAAAGGGATCTTCATAGCCAAGCAAGTGCTGATTCTGAGGGTCCACAGCCGGCGGAGCATCCACTGCAGAAAATAGTGGGAGGACCTGAGATGCTGGGCCCAGCTGGGGATGTCCCCCCAAGAAGGGAGGGGTGCCCGTTGGACCCTGACCCACCTAATGGCCTGTATTTTGGCAGTGGTCTACCCTGAGGTGGATGAGTGTTTGAGGGCAGCATAGCAGCCACAAGGGGGTGAGTACTGACTGTATCCTGGCACTTGGCTGGGCTTAATAGGGATTATGTGCCACAGTTCAGGCAAAGTGACATTGTTGTAATGATATCCTGTGTATCGGAAATGGGTATTATGTACCCTGGCTGAATATATATAGTAGATGTGTTGGCATTCTTTATTGTCAGTGGATGTACATCTTCCATTTCTAGACCTCTTCATGTCTGGGATGTGGAGATGGTCAAATGATATAGCCACATCTGTGTCACCATCCTGCCTATGCAATGCATGTGAGTATTAGTATCACCCTAAGCATTGAGTATGACCAGCTCCATCATTTGCATTTGTGGCTCTGAGGTATCAGTCCACTCCCATCTGTGTAGCATACCTGTAAGTTGGGGGCACATCTGATGGGCTGGGACTTTTCTGCTTGCCTTGGCCAAGATGAAGTGGCAGATTGGGAGAGGTTGGCCTATTGCATGTCACATGACATGTGGATGTGAACCTAATGTTGCATTTAGTCTCCCCTAGCCTGCTCATGTAGTAGTGGGATGTGTAAGCAGTGTGCAGACAGTGGTGTTGGATCATATGTCCCTAATGCATCATGACATTTACCATCTGAGATGTTTGTTGTCTGGACTCTGTGACAGGTATTGTCATTTCTCTCTCCTTTCCTCTCTCTCTATTTGTGTGCATCAGCATTGTCAAGCAAAGGAGAAGGGGCACAGGCAAGTGGGGAAGCAGCAGCCCACCCAGGAATCTGCAACCAGCGAGGGACACAGTGGGACGGAGGGCGAGGGTAGTGCCACTGGAGAGACCAGGATCTACCACCTCTTCTTCGGAATCCTCTTCCAGTGGACACTTCCTGGAGGTGATGGACCCATCTGGCACCACCTAGCACCTTCTTTGTCCGCCACCCCCTCACTACCACGCCCTCTCTGTAGCTCCCACCTAGTTGCCCGTGCCTGCTCACCCAGGAGGGTGGGCATCTCCTTTGCCACAGGCACCTCTGCCCCTTCTCCAGGCAGCCCTGCTGCTCTCAGTGAGGAGGCAATTGACCTACTGAGATCCATCTCTGTGGGTCAGTCCACCATAGTGAATTGCATCCTGGGACTGGCCGCTCTAGTCCAACAGAGCAGTGCATTCCTGGAGTGCATTCACAGTGCCCTGGCTGGCCTCCAGAGTTTCTTGCAGGCTCTGGCCTCCTCATTGATGTCAGCCAGCCTATCTTTGTCTACCGTCTCCTGTCCACCTACCTCTTCTCAATCCCAAACCCCTCTCCCCAAACCTTCCCAAAGCACAAATACACACAGGCATGCATCCACCTCAACAGGCAAGGGTACCACTGAGAAGCACAGGCACCACAAGACCCAACCACCAGCATGCACACTGACAACACCCACCTGCAGACAGACCAACATCCACTACCTACACAGACACCCCTTCTTTCACAGACACTACAACTGACACACCTGCACCCACCACACCATCATTCATGGAGCCAGCCACAAAACCTGCTTTACCCACGGTCACCACAATCTCACACCCACAGACATCCACCACAGTCATCACAACCACCTACACCCCCACATACAGCACATCTACCATACCTGCAGACACCACCCCAACAGACTGCCACCCATCCAGGATGACATCTCCCTGCACCTCCTCTACCTCCTCCCAAGACACTTAAAAGGCAGCACTCATCTACCCAAAAGACACCCAGCACCCACAATCATTCCACGCATGCACTTGCACCCAAAACATCCATACTGACACATCTTACAACCACTCCCTCTCCCTCCACTTCCAAACCCTTTTGCTGTGGCCGCCCCGTGTTTCTAAGAAGCATTTCCATTCAGTTTTCCTTGTTCCCTACTCCTCTCCTACCCTGCAATACCACAAAGCTTTCTTCCTCCCTCCCCAAGTTCAGCCCTTCTACCTCCAAGTTCTTCCCTGCCCCCCTGCTAGTGCTCATGCCCCTCCCCCAGCCAAAAAGTCTACCCCTCCCAAGCCCAGGCCCAAGGATCCCCCTCCTAAACCCAAGCCCAAAGACTACCCTCCCAAACCCAAGCCCAAACCCCCGTCACCCCTCTACCTAATCCTGGAGGTGCCTGCCTGCCCCTTCAGGTCCCTACCATGTGGAGGTCAATTTGCAGTCAGGAGTCAAGTTGGGGCACTCTAAGATTCCATTTGTGCCTTTGACACTTCGGACTGACCATTGGCCTTTTATTTGTACATGTGTTCATAATTATTTATTGTTCTTATTTATTAATACATCGGGCCCAGCATGTTGTTGGATTAGATGTTGACATACTTGTCCTGCCTTTCAACAAGGCAGCTTGGTGTTTGTGGGCTTTGGTTTGTGCATGGGTGACATGTGTGTATTTGTTTGTGCCAGCTGTTGTGCCTGGGCTGCATGTGTGGGTGTGGCTCTGCCATTTGTCCCGCTGACATAGCTGTGTACTGTGTGTGAGATATGTTTTTGTTTGTTATATGCATGTATGTAGCAAAATTGTGTATTGTTTGTGTAGAGATGTGTAATGGTGGTGTTGTGTGCCCTTTTGTGGTTGTTGTGTGTGTGTCCGTGTGTGTGCGGATGGCTATGTCATATGTGTTGTGTGTGGTGTTTGCATGTTGTGACATATGCTTAGTTGTATGGCAGTGTGATTGTGTTTCTTGGTTGTCTGGTGTGGTTACGTGTTGTTGCTAGTATGTGTTGTCATGTGGATGTGTGCAGTGCTTGGCAAAGCATTTTTGTAATTGCAGTTGTGTTGTCATTGTGTGTATCAGTGTTGTTGTGGATATTTGTGTTAGATAGTGCAAGTGCTGTGTCTGTGGGTTAGTGTGTGTATGGCACATGTGTGTTGTCTGTGGTCTGTGTAGTACGGGTGTGCACGAGTGCAGTATGGGTGTGCATGTGTGTAAGTAGGTGTGTGTATGTGCGTACGGGTATGTGGTTACCTGTGTGTGTCGCAAGCCGTCCCGGATGTGTCTGTTGTGTGTGTATGTGTAATTTGGATTTTCTCCCCTGTATGAGGTGGAAGTGTGTGCTCACGGTTGTTGTCTTCGTCGCCATCGCTGTTTATCGAGCTATTGTGCGAGCAGGAGCAGTGAGAGGACTTCCAATTCAGGTTCCATGGCAGCTCCAGTCAGGTATGTGTTCCAGAAGGTGGGTGTTTCCTTTTATAGAGTTTGTTTCCACCAGGATTTTTGTGGTGGTGTGACCGAGCCGGAAACCTTGGTGGTGTGCAGCCTCATAATATGTCTAACAGGAACATGGTCTCTGCCGCCAGAAGGTGTCTACCGCCATCTGTGACAGCATGTCTACACTGGCAGTACTGGTGGTGGTTTGGCTGTGTTCTGTTGGGAAGACTGCCATGGTCATAATTTAGCGGCGACCGCCGCCAACATGGCAGTCCTGAGACTGCCATACTCATAATAACCCCCTTGGGTTATTATACAATGTGTCTTGAATTTTATTGTCACACTTCTGGAAGTCAATAGAGGGATTTTAGGGCTGTTGTTATAAAATCATTCTTCTTGAAGTTAAGACACTCTTGTATCCTTATTCGGCAGTCCCTATAATTTTGAAATCGTGCATTCATGGAGATCATTGTACACAGGTTTACTGTGGTCTAATCTTGACGGAATAAATAAAATCATACAAGTTCAGAATAATGTTCAAAGTCTCTTATTTGTGTTCACTTGACCACTGCTTTGGCTTGAAGCATGAAAGCCAGCTCACAGTCAAAAAGGAGGCACAAACATCTTGTTTGGCCCATCAATGAGGGGCTGTACCAAAATACTGAGTTTTTAATATAGACCTGAACTTACAAAAACTCCTCCATCTTGACTACCAAAAAGATAGTAAACCTGGAGGTAAAAATAGTACATCTATACTTACTTATAAATGCTTATTTTGGTAAATATAGGATGTTAGGTTTTGGCTGAGTGTAGTTGCTTCTGTGGTCATGCAAAGTGAATAGAATGTGAGTTTGAAATGCCCATGCCCCTTGTACTGAGTCTGATTTGTGAGATCTTTGGGATGGTGGAGTGACCTTTGGCTGAGAAATGTTTTTTAAATGTTGGGAATAAAGATTTGAAAATTGAGATAAATAAAAATCAATACTATGAGTTTTTAATGGGCTATTAAAAAACATAAGAATGACCTAAAAAGTATGTTAATGGTAGCAGGAAAAAGTGTTGACATAAAGGTGATTACCAAGACTTCAGAGCTCTAACCCTGGAATGAGCAAACCTCCTCACTTCTACCAGGCAGAGCAGCTGTAGAAGAAATAAGGTCTAGTTGAATGGCTGAAAAATAGTTAACGGCAGAGAGTGAGGTAGAGTGGAAAGAAGAGGAGGGAGAAAGAGTGAATTGCTGTACCAGCAGGCCATGACAGTTATCAAGGAAAAGCAGGGGGCATTTTGGAGTGGTGAAAGCTTAACCTTCTGTATTATTGTCAACTTTGCAGATAAAAATAATACGGATTTCCTTGGCAGTTGGGTGTAAAGGAAAGCATCTTTTGGTCATTCTCTTAATTAAAGATACGTTGTCTCAAAAACATAAAATGAGTCTTTATACCTAGGTTCTTTACATAATGTGTTCTTTAAATAAACCTCTAATTATCAAACACTGTTAAAAAATCAACATTCCAAGAGATGTCATTGATTCTATTGCAACATAGATCATATTCGGGTATAGACCCTTGGTCGAAAGAACTACTTCGTTTTATGTTCCACATGTGGTTGAGAAGTTGTAAGGCATCTTTGTCAATTATATGGCTTTGAGGCTTTGCAAGTGTATGTGCGTCTGGTAGTTTTAAGTTGAATTCTTCAGGACATCTAATAAATGTATCATAGAAGTGGTGAATGCTCAGTTAACTATATAAATTGGAACCATGTTGTGCACTGAGGGTGACTGGGTTGTGTTAAATATGCAGTATTAGTGCATAGTGAGGACTGGGTATAACTTGATCTTGATGTGTAGTTGAGATGGTAAATGCTTAACAATCTGACTGGCTTGGATCAGTTTTCTGTGAATTATGGTGCTTCGACTTGAGTCTAATATACAATGCTGTAGGGCTAATATGGGGATATGGGTTCATCTATGTGTGCCATGAAGGTGGCAAATGTTTATCCAACTATATGGCTGAAAGCAAAGTTAAGGGACTGATTGTGCCATCTGTTTTGTTGCATAGGTAATGCTGTAGCACTAATAATGTGTATGGATTTATTATACAAGAATTCAAAACAGAGTCAAAACATGAACCTATTCATCTACCCTCATTTGTTGCCAAGGTTGGGCAGGTTTATAATTGGGCAAAACACTTGGAGTGAGAGTATTATAAGAAATGTGTGTCAATGAGTGGCAGGTGTTTATAACAAAGCTGGGTGTGGACCTATTTATCTCCCCTTATGTGGTTCCAGCATGAGAGAACTTAGTATTTTACAAAACATTGAAAGTGAGAGTATGGTACAGAATAGAACTGGAAGATGATGCACACTGGATTTCACCTTTGTCAGATAATTTTGCCTGCATGATAATCTAATCTGCAGGAAAGAGTGTCATTGGAAGGCTAACTGCTTTTGACTAAGCAGTCTTGTATTGTAATCTCACTACTCCTATATGACCAAGTTGTTTGATCTCATTATCACGTGAGCCAAGCATGAGAGAGGTCACCAGATGAAATATCTGGAGATTTTTGAAGGATAAAAATACGTAAAACACACATGAATGCAAAAGAGTAAATAAGTACGTTATAACATCTCCTTTTTTGAAAAATCCAAAAATAAATAGAATAAAACCAATCTATCTCCTTTCTTCATAAACAACAGCAATAAAAAATAAACAAATAATAAAATGAAAAAAGCAAAGCCTATGTACAAACGTCTTGCAAATATTTGGATTTCTTCAACACATGACCAGCTCTCGTAGTTAAACTGCATTACATTACATTGCATTACAGATCACGATACATTCCATAGATAGTGCAACATCACGGTTAACTACAGAATTCTCTAAAGATGTCACAGACTTCGAACTTCCAGAACCAAATTCACACACCCCATCCTGCAAAGATAAAACACTTACATTTGGTACCGCACAGTTTCTACCTTGTACATTAGTAAGGTTAAGATAGAAACATATTTCACCAGGAGAATGCAACTTTTCTCTATTGCATTCTTTTGAAATTTCTCTAACAGGATCAAATTGCACTTTTCCCACCACGGACCATCAGTCAGCTTTATAGAACTGCTGGTAACACGAGTGGCCTTGTATGGACCATTAAAATGAAAATCAGTTTTATACCTTCTCAACTTCATGTTTGGTAACATCATCCAAGTGCCAGCACTTAGCTTGCTGTTAAACAATCTGTGGCCATTAATATGGTGAGATTTTGTTTTCTCCTGAACAATTTCCACACTGCTCCAAACATTAAAATTATCTATTACACCTGCTTGTGACTTGTGCACCTGTTTCATGCTATCCAAACAATTAGGAATAAGATTGGTATGGGGTTGCCTCCCTGTCAACAATAGAAAAGTATTCACACCAGAGGTAAAAAGTTGGGTATTGTGGTAAGCCCTGACAAACGGGCCTACATCTACACCACAAGTTAAAGCAATTTGCTTACCTTTTTCAACTATGCATTGACTATCTTCACAGTTCCATCATACTGGGGACTGTGCAAAGAAACAGTGCAATGTTTACTGACCCTACTCTTTAAAAAAGGGTTCCATCCTGTCAGACACCAATTGAACACCATTATCAGTAATGAGTTCCAATGGGGAAACCTACATGGAAAAAACCTTAGCCCCCTAAGTAGTCTTTTCCCCCGCAAAATCATAGTATAACCATTTGCAAAAATATTTGATGAGTACAATCATATACACTTGATTACACAGCACAGACATTAAGGCCCTCATTATGACATTGGCGGTAAATCCTACATACCGCCACGCTGACTGCCGCTAACTTACTGCCACAGCGGATATCCGTTCACCATATTATGACACACACACACACACCAATCCAACAGAATTCAGCCACACATACAAATCCGCCAGACCAAAGGTCAGTGATAAACTGGAGGTATCAAAACCTACACTGTTACGGCAACAGATCTACGCCCACCACATTATGACCCACGAATCACCATGGCGGACATTCAACGGCGGTAAACCATTGGTGGTACATACCGCTGCACTCAAAATGGATGCACACAAACAAAACAACACTACATTGGCCAATTCAAACAACAGGCACCTGACACCCATATACACTCCACTCCCACCCACCCACAGCACTATAAAACACAGAAACACATTACCAACAACCCTTTACGAATACCAGCCATTACCAGCAGAGAGAGACACCAAAGCCACACATTATTCACACCTATACACCACTCACACACTCCACATCACACACCCCAACACACCCTCACAAACATACCTCACACAACACCAATGGCACCACAAAGACACCCCTGTTTCACAGAGGGGGAGCAAAGTGTCATGGTGGAGGAAATTGTCAGGGTAGAGCCACAGCTGTTTGGAGCACAGGTGCACCAGATATCAATAGCCAGGAAGATGGAGCTATGGCAGAGAATCGTGGACAATGTCAACACTGTGGCATAGCACCCAAGAACAAGGCATGACATAAGGAAGAGGTGGAACGACCTACGGGGGAAGGTACGTTCCATAACAGCAAGACACCAGCTCACTATCCAGAGGACTAGCAGCGGACCCCCGCCTCCTCCCCTACAACTCACTACATGGGAGGAGCAAGTCTTGGCAATACTGCATCCTGAGGGCCTTGCTGGAGTCACAGGAGGACTGGACTCTGGTAAGTCAACTCTCTACTATCATCACCCCCCCTACTTGCATGGCAGCACATACCCTCAACCTCACCCTCACTCCCATCACTCCACTACATCCCACACACCCCACCATCACATCTCACCCATACCAATGCGAAGCCCTGCATGCTGTACCAATGCATGGACACCCCTCACAGCCTTGCATGGACACTCATCCCTAAAGCATGCACACCATAGAGAATTAACTATCCCACCATACACTAACATACACAAGTGAAAGCTGTCAGGGCAAATCCAACCATAGAGGGGAAACCACAGATGTACAACATGTCGGACACAGAAACCATAACACATCATTTACATGCCCACAGGTACCTCGGCCAATGTCAACGGAGAGGAGGTACCAGCACTATCCAGTCCCCCAACTGAAGAGGCCCACAGTGATGACAGCAACTCTGGTTTTCAGGATCTGGATGACCTACCTGGCCCATCAGGGACTACGGGACAGCCAGTTGCCCAAGACCACTCACGCACCACCACAGAGCCTCCCTATCAGGAAACACCACCACAGCACCCACCCAGCATACCCATACCTCTGTCCCCAGGACACGTCAATCAGCAGTTTGTCCACCTCTACAGGGACCCAGGGCACACCTTGCAACCAAGACAATCAGGGACCTGGGGTCAGGGGCAGTGGGCACACGGTTCAGGGGACAGAGGCACAGCCCAACAGGGACACTGGAAGGACTGGCCCAGGGAACCGACTCTCAGGGAGGCACTCTCCGAGATCCTGGTAGCCTATCAACATTCCCAGGACATGATGGGCCAGATCCTGGACAACGTGCAGGAGAACAGGTGGCTGCAGGAGGGACAGTACCAGGGGATCAGGGAGAACTTGCAGGCCATCAACAACTCCCTGATCTCCATAACAGGGATGCTGGCAGACATGGCCAACATTATGAGGGAGGCAGTCTCACACCAGCGGGCCCCTGCCACAAGCCAGACATATGAACAGCCTTCCACCTCTGCTGCCGCTAGTAGCCAGGAGGCCCCACCACAGAACTCACAGGCCACTAGCACCCCACCCCTACAGAAGGTGAACCACCCCACAAATGTTCCCTGCGATCCAGACAGAAGTCAGAGACACTTGCCAAGACCCCCACCAGGAAATGAGACTCTCCTGATTGTCACCCTTGTGTCCCACTCAGTCACCCTGTCCACCTTGAACTGCCATTGCTCTCCATCCTATGTCCCCTTGGACAATGCACCTGTGCTACCAACCGACTGGAACAATACCCTAGACTTTCCTCCATCATCACCCCATCCCATTGCACTTTCCCCTCTATATAATAGCACTTCAATGATCACCCTTTCAAAAAAAACATTTGGAGTATGTCATTTATATCAAGTATGTATTCATTGAAACAGGTACACACATTGCAAATTAACTGCACAGAGAATGAGCATAGATTAATGACCTGTAGCTGGCTGTAGTGATCACACCAGGAGTATATGTCAGGTCACCAACATCTGCAAAATGCATTGCCAGTGGGAACAGTAAGTGGGCATAGAAGTGGAAAATATCAGCATGCCATTTCCACACAAATTACAACCAAAGCAATTGAAATGTAAAGGAACACTGTCCTACCTGTGTGTCATTGGAAGTATTGTCAGATCACATATGTTCAGGAATGGGACATGGCGTCTGACAGCTAGGTTATGCACATTGCAGCATGCCACCACTATCTGGCAGACCTTCTTGGGTGAGTAGCACAGGGAACAAACCACCTGTTAGATGGAGGCACCACAATGGCCTTCAGGAGGCCAAAGGTCCTTTCAATGATCTTTCTGGTTTGCCCATGTGCCTCATTATAATGTTCTTCTGCCCATGTCCTGGCATTCCTTACAGGGGTCAGCAGGCATGATAGGTTTGCGTAACCAGAGTCACCTGCAAATATTGAGGGACAACATTTATCCACACACTATACTAAATGGCCCACATCATACCCATACACCAACATATACTGGATGGGAACCAGGGCTCACCTATTAGCCACACCCTGTGACTCTGTAGTTGGCCCATCACGTTTTGGGATGCTGCTATTCCTCAGGACAAAGGCATCATGCACCGACCCAAGATACTTAGCATTGACGTGGGAAATGTACTGATCCGCCAAGTACACCATATGAACATTCATGGAGTGAAAACTCTTACGATTCCTGAATACCTGTTCATTCTGCCGGCGGGGGACAAATACAATATGTGTTCCATCATTTGCCCCAATTATGTTGGGGATATGTCCCATTACATAAAACTCGGCCTTCACTCTGGCCAAATCCTCAACCAGAGGGAAAACAATGTAGCTGCACATGTGTTTTATCAGGACTGACAACACTCTTGTCAGCACTATTGAGAACATTGGCTGTGACATTCCTGCTGCCAAGCCCACTGTCACTTGGAAAGAATCAGTTGCCAGGAAATGGAGTACTGATAGCACTTGCACAAGAGGGGGGATCCCAGTGGGGTGACGGATTGCAAATATCAGGTCAGGTTCCAACTGGGCACACAGATCTGTGATTGTGGCCCTGTCAAGTCTATAGGTGAGGATAATGTGCCTGTCCTCCAGTGTTGCCACGTCCACCAGGGGTCTGCACACAGGAGTATGTCTCCATCTCCTATTCATCCTCAGTGGTAGTTATCTAAGGGACAAAAGAGTGAGGAGCCGGTCACAAACTGAACAATGGAGCTACAACAGTAGTTTGCATCCTGTAAAAATGTAATGGGTCAGTGTGATTTGTCCAGTATGTACTAATACTTCTTGTGACGAAGCATTAATCCAGGGCCCGCCCCCGCTGAAATGGAGTCCGCCTGTCCTGTGTGGAGGGACAGGTGGAAGTGAGGTAATTCCGTTGACGTTGTGCACCGTTGTGGGAGGCGGTCGGGAACCAGGTTAACATTGGGCACTATGGGGTACAGTGGCCAATGGTGATCTACGCCAGCGGTGACGGTATGCACCGCCGTGGACGTGACCGCCATTTTCTATCTGATTCCTCACTTGCTACCTGACCTTCCAGAGGAGAGGACCTACACTGCATGTGCTGCTGTGACCTGTGTCTGGAACCTACCATGGCCTGTGTGACCGGGGAAATGGGCCCTGCCTTCATGTCGGAGGAGTTGGAGAGACTGGTGGATGTGGTCCTACCCCAGTACAGACTGCTGTATGGGCCTCCAGACCAACAGGTGAGTACACTGTGGGCACGATGCATGTGGCATGAATGCATGGAGTTGTGTGTGTGAAGGCCTCGTGTAAGGGGGTGGGTGGATGTCCTCTTGGCAGTGTACACGTTGTGTGCTGGGCTACGTGTGGCAATGGTGATGGGAACGGGTATGGTGGGCCATATGTGTAACAGGCAGGACTGTTTGTCTAATTATATTTTACTGTGTGTATTGCCTCTGCAGGTCAGTGCCCATCAAAAAAAGGGTATGTGGCGTGCCATCGCCAAGGAAGTGCAGATCCTGGGGGTCTATGGCAGGCGGAGCACCTACTGTTGCAAACAGTGGGAGGACCTGAGATGCTGGGCATGGAAGATGGCAGAGGCCCAGCTGGGGATGGCCTCCAAACGAGGAAGGGGTTCCCGTCGAACCCTGACCCCCCCGATGTCCTACAAACTGGTGGTGGCCTATCCAGAGCTGGATGGGTGCTTGACGGCATCACAGCAGCCATAAAGGGGTGTGTACAGTGGCCATCATTACAACTTACGCATGGTAGGGTGGTATCTGGGTGGTGGATGTGTGTAAGTGGGTGCCCTTAGGCCAGGCCTGGCATTGCAGCATAGGTCCCCTGGTGGCTAGGGTTATGAATGGATAATCCTACTACCTAGCTTGTGGGCATCCACTACTGGTCAGGGCTGCGTGGGTCCCAGGTGTGCTTCATTTGGTGGTGTGTGCCCCTCCCCATGCCTTGGTCGCTAGCCATTTCTCTGGTAGTGCAATGCATAGTGCGTAGGGCTGTTCCCTGTGTGTGAGTGTGCTGTGTATGCCAACGGTGGTGTTGGTTCAGCTACTGACCCATTGTATCCTTTGTCTCTTCCCCCCCTTTCTTGTTTGTTCACCCTATCCTTGTGTGCATTAGCATAATCTGGCGGAGGAACAGAGGCACCTGCGACTGAGGGAGGTGCATCCCACAGGACCCAGGAGGCAGAGTCCACCAATACTGAGGGCTTCAGAGGGACGGAGGGTGAGGGGAGCACCACAGTGGAGACTGGAGGGGAAACTTCAGACACAGAGACCTCCTCCGATGGAACCTCCCTGGTGGTGGTGGACACTTCTGTGACCACCCCAGCTACAGGTACAGCTGCCACCCCCTGTACCAGCACCGAGGAGGGTGGGCATCTCCTTAACCCCAGGAACCTCAGGCCCTGCCCCAGTGAGCCCTGCTGCCCTGAATGAGGAGGCTATTGTCCTCCTGAGATCCATCTCTGTAGGGTAGTCAACCATTGTGAATGGCATCCAGGGGCTGGCAGCCCAGATGTAACAGACCAATGCATTCCTAGAGGGCATTCACACTGGATTGGCGGCCTAACAGAGATTGATTCAGGCTCTGGCCTCCTCTCTGATGGCAGCCGTTGTCCCTGTTTCTACCGTCCCCCCTCCAACTTCCACTGCTCAGTCCTATTCTCCTCAACCCCAACCCATCCCAGGCAGACATACAGACGAGCATACACACAAGACAACACCCAAGAATATCAAAGGCAAACACAAGCACCACACTTCATCACACAGGCACTCACACAAACACCATCCAGTTGCAGAGACAACAACATCCACTATTTCCACAGTCTCCCGCTCCTCCACCTCCACCACCTCCCTCCCAACCACATTCACACTCACACCTGCATGCACTACATCATCATCCACTATCAGCATCATCACCACACCAAGCAGAACACACAGCTCACTGGCAGACACTTCCACAACATCCATGCACACGTCCACTGTGTCCTCTCCCACTGTGTCTGCCCCCCTCCTAAAGTACACAAACATAAGCACTCAGACACCCAACAGCCATCCACCTCACAACAGCATATAGCCCATGCACCTGCACCCAAATCCAGCAGATAGACACCTTCAACAACCACTCCCTCATCCTCCACTCCCATTCCTTCTCCCTCTTCCTGCCAAATGTCCCTAAAAAACTGTTCCTATCCACCATTTACCTCTTCCCTACCCTTCCCCTCCCACCGTCCTGCACGTATGGCCAGGGCATCACAAACCCAGCCAAGCACCTCAACCACACAGTTCACAGCCCCAGTCCTAACCGCACCCACTTGTGGTGGAAAGGGATCCAGGCCACATGTACTGAAGGGGAAGGAGCCTGCACCAGCCAGCCTAAAGGGGAAGGAGCCTGCCCCAGCTTGCAAGAAGGGCAAGGAGCCTGCACTTGTCACCCGAAAGGCCAAGGAGCCTGCACCTGCCACCCAAAAGGCCAAGGAGCCTGCACCAGGAGGCAGGCAGGCCAAGGAGTCTGCACCAGCAGTCAGGAAGGCCAAGGAGCCTGCACCAGTGGGCAGGAAGACCAAGGAGCCTGCCCCAGCAGGCAGGAAGGGCAAGCAGCCTCAGCCAGTAGCTGTGATTGAGCCCCCACCACCAACCATGGTTGCGCATCCATCTGAGGGTGCAGGGGATGTGCAGGAGCCTCCCTCCACCAGCAGCACCACCACAGTGCAGTCATCACCACCGGTGGACGTAATGTAATACTGCCCCCACGGGCTGCTGTGCCGGCTGCCCCCTCCAGAACCAGTGGGGAAGACACCCACTCGAGAGACTGTGGCAAATCACTTCCCAGGATCAAGCACAGGGCATGGCAGAACCAGTGGTCTTGTTTAATCTCCTGGCTGAGGTGCCCCCCAACCCCCTGAGATGCCTGCCTATTTACCAGCTGATGCCCCTGCAGTCTTCTCTCCGTGTTGAAGCAGGTGACAAGTGGGGCCATGGACTTTGGCCTGTGGCCATGTGGCCCACTCAAATTGAGGACTGGGTTGTGTCACTTTTTCTGTAAATTTGTATAAAGCTGTTAATTTGCCTAACTTATTATTTCTACTGTGTTAATCTTATTACAAACACTTTGGCAAATAGTTTTGTCCTTGCATTATTCAGCCGATTTAGGGGGATTAACTTGTTTTCTTGTGCAGCTGGTTGTGTGTATGGTGTGTGTGTGTGTAGGGTGTGTATGGTGCGTGTGTGTGTCACTGTTGTTTTCCTCCCCCGACCCTTGTGTGCTAGGTGGCAATACACACCGTCATTGTCTTCACCAGTGTTGATGTTCATGGTGGAGCATAACATAGAATATCATCGGGAAAACATGAGGTTCGGGTCCCATGACGGCGTGGTTCTTCCCTGTGTCTCCAATGGTTTCACTTCTGTGCAGTGTTTCTGCCAGGCTTTTGATGTTGTTGGTACCGCCCCGGAAAAGGTGGCGGATTGCAGAGTCTGAAAATGCTGGGTGGAACATTGATTTCCACCTGGCTGTAAGCGGCTACCGCCGTGGTGGCTGTTGTTTCTGCCATGGTGGTCGGTGTGGTACATTGGCTGTATTTCAGAGATCTTTCCACCATGGTCATAATTTGGTGGTAGTTACCGCCAGCCTATTGGCGGTATCACTGCCACTTTATCACTGGCCGGCAGGGTCGTAATGAGGGCCAAAATGTCCTGCGAAGTCCAAAGCCAACTTGTCCCACACTTTATCAGTTAATGGCACTGACAGCAATGGTGTGTTATGAAGTTTCTAAGGCTTGATGGATAACGCTTATCACACTTGTTCACCAATAAATCAACCTATTTATTCATACTAGGTTACTAATACAAATGTCTAAGAATGATGAAGTAGACCCTAAACAACCAGCATGACCCAACAAAGCAAGGCTAGACCTTAACATGCCAAGTGGAATGAATCCATCACTTCTAAACAAAATAGTTCTTTCCACAGTAATTACATTATCAATTTGTTAAAAACACTTTGAATCACCTTGTAAATGTTTACTGAGAGGCCATTCTTTTTCAACGTACTCCAAAACCTGTGTAAAAGCAGAAGCATTTTTGTAAGAAACACTCCATTCTTCCTCATTTATAACACATTTCCAATATCTTGAAACATTTATGGCAGCTACAACACATTCATCATTAAAAGCACCTGAATCATTTAATTCACATTTCACTGAAAGTCTGGATAAAAATACAGCTGAAGAATTTGCAGATGTAGAATTACAATGTACTTAAAAAATGTACTCTTGCAACTTAGACAAAATTACAATGAGTCTAGAAGATGCACAAGGCATCCTTTCTCACTCAACAAATAGGTCAAATGTTTGTAGTCAGTACAAAAAACATAATGCGTGCTCCACAGTTAGGTTTTTTACTTTTCAATGCCTCAAACAAATGCTAATGCATCACACTTGATTGTACTATATCTATTCTCCACATCTTTGAGCAGCCTTGATCTAAATGTTATATTAGGTTCCATGTTGTCAACCTGTTGACACAAGGAAACTCCAATACCTATAGCACTGACGTCAACCGTAATAATACACTTGGCCCCTGAGGCAGGTTTTTGAAGCAGCAACAGCCATCAAATGTTTTATATCATCAAATACATTTTTGTGTCATACCAAAATAATTGTTTTTTCTTCCATAACATTTTCTTCAAAGATTCCATATTATAGCAAATCCTTTGACAAACCTTGAAAAATAATCACACAAATTAATGAAATACCTTAATTCATCATTTTCCTCGGGTGATGGCACATCCCTTAATGTCTTAATAAAATACATTTGAAGTTTGATGTCTTTGGACATTATTCTGTGCCAAAGTTAATCAACTGAATGGATAAGAAATGTGCATTTCTCTCTTGACACAGTTATACCACATTCTCTATAAATATTGCGCACTTTATCTAAAATGAAATTATGTTCAGCCACAGTCTTCAAAAAAATAACTACTTAGTCCTGGAAATCTTGCACCCTGGCTACGTCATTGAACAAACAGAGCATAAGCTTTTGAAAGACAATAGCTATGCAAGCTAATGCAAACTGTAATCTTAAATATTTAAGGCACAAAAGGGAGTAATACACATGGTTATCATTTGTGATTTCTTCTCTAATGCTACTTGGCGGAACGCTGCCCTTAAATCAATGTTACTAACAAATTTAGGTCTGTCAGTCTTTTGATATTGACATTGACAATACTTATTAAGCACACAAATGCTCTAAGGCATTTTGGCGCTAACATGTAAAATGTATAAACCACACAAGGGTTTAAAGAGAACACAACAGAGCTAGGTCTTAAGCAATTTTCTAAAACAAGTGAGATTCTGTTGGTTTTTAAGGTCCTAGGGGAGTTTATTCCACAATGTACAGGTGGAATAAACAAAACTCCTGCCTCTCAGGATGCTTTATTGCATCTTGGAATGGAAACTGTTTTCAATGCAACTGACTCCAGAGGTCACCATGGCATATACCAAGTGAACATTTCCCTTAAATATTCAGGGACAATCCCATGAAATTTTTTATGTGCTGTACAAAGAATCTTGAAGGCGACTCGTTTCCTGACAGGAAGCTAATGAAGCTCCACTGAGGTCTGAGAGACTGACTGATGTTTGGGTATTTCGTTCAAAAGCAGGGCTGCTGCATTCTGTAGAAGCTGGAGTTTATTTAAGACGCACTGTTAGATACCCTGATAAAGGACATTAAAATAGTCCAGCCTGGACAAGATCAAAGCAGTCACCACTGATTTCTGCAAATTGTAGGTGACGAAGGGCAGAATTTTTCTCAAAGATCTTTGAATAACAACACAGGCAGAGGAGAGTTTGTTTACCAGATCTCTAAAAAGACAGATTACTGATTTTTTATTTTCAAGACTAGAGCATGAAGCGGACCAAGATAATGGAGCTACCAGGATCAATTACAGAGTGACGGGTCCTTACCAAAAAGAAGGACCTCTTTTTTTTCTGAATTCAACTTCATAATGCTACATTTTGTACATTTGATGACCTCACACATGCAAATGTTGAAGCGATGGGTGACTTCTTTCACATTGCTAGAAATGGACACAATGATCTGCATGTCATCAGCATAAGAAATTGTCGAAAAACCTAAGAACTGAACCAGTTTGGCTAAAGGAGCCACATAGGTGTTAAAAGAATGGTGCTCAATAAGGACCCTTGCAGAACACCGCTGAGTAGTGAGAAGGGGCTTTGATCTAAATTTGCCAACGGAAACCGACTGTTATCAAGCAAGAATGAAGGAGATTTAGTGCAGATCTCCATAATCCTATATTGCCTAGGAGGTCTCAAAGGAACACATGACTCATGGTGCTGAAAGCTGTGGACAGGTGTAAACTAATTACCACAGCCTTCCCCCACTGTCTTCGTCAACAACTCCTAAATTTTTGACAGCGGTTGGCAATCCACCACAATATTATTATTCAAGGAATGAAGATCAGCACACAATCTAATTTCAATCACATTTATTTTTAACTATAACTGTAGCACTGACCCACTAGGCAGCTTTGACTGGTTTGATAATGTTATTGGCTACATCTACTTGAAATATTTCTTTAACTCATTCCTCACACACAACTATAAATCACATATTTTGTGAGCAATCACTACTACATTCTCTATAAGATTTATGTGATGCTCAAAACCTTTCCTTTTCCTAACTTTCTCACCAAATAATCTGGATATTTCAGAGAAAATGCTGTCAGTGTAATCAACCTTTTGTTCAAGCAACATGATAGGTGTGTCAGTAATAAGTTTAAATACCATACCAAGTCTTCTCAGATCAATCCACCCTTAATATTCTTTTGCCATTAACCACTATGTATATGTTGGTAACTGTAACTCTCTCAACAAAGTTCAAGGTATCCTCAAAACATACTCTATGTTGACAATCTCATAATTCTCATATGCTTCAACCTTAATATTAGGTTCCTTCAGTCTTGCGTTTTTCTAAATAGACTTAAACGTACTTTCAGACAACCTGGTAGCAGGTAACCCCTGAATCATTCATGCGTTTTTTACTCAACTTCATCAATATTTAGTGAACAAAAAAGATCCATTCTTACTTGCAATGAGCCTCTTATCAGATTGAGCTTCATCGGAGAACACAACTTTAGTGAAACCATCACATGCCTCTTGAACCTCAGAATGTTGTAAATAATTTATCCTAACAGGACTGCAACTCCTAAACACATACAGGAAATAACAGTCTTACACTTATTGCATTTCTTTCCCAGCCCTTGACACTCTTGTCTGGAAATGTATTTACTATTCCATAAAACTTTACTGACTCAACCGATTGTTCAATACCTTTTGCTATTTTAATAGTTTAATCTAACATAGGATTGGTACAATGCAGCGAATGTTCCGACACTTTTATGGATGCATAATTCAAAACCATTTGGTCTCTGTTATGATGAACTACAGAATTTAAAAAACTACAGGTACGTTCTAAAATTCTTAGCAAGCAACATACTAATTAATGCTTTCAAATGGATGATTGTTTTTGAGAATAAAAGTTAAAATGTTCCAAACATCACTGGGTTATTCAGTGAAGTGTAAATCAAGTTGTTTTACATCCTAAATATAAATATCCCAGTTTTGAGCATCTCCTGAATCAGCTTCTGTGGGTCTTAGTTCAGGTAAGTTACCAATAGTATTTTATGCTTCTGAACCGAGACATGTGAATTAAGAGCGCAAGCTTCCTGGCTGGTGAATAATTTGCTGCATCAAGAGTTACAAAATAGTTCTGGAAAACACAATACCAGTGTTTCAATTTTGGGGAAGGTTTATCAGGATTTTGCAAAAAACAAGGTGGCTGTTGAATATGACCACAGCTTGCCATTTTAATAGATGAAGCTATGAAAAGTCTATTCATTAACTGAAATTCAAATATGTCAATACGTTTAATATGAGTTAATAAGCTTAAGAATTCCAGTGTCAGATTATAACAATAATATCCTGTGTGGCAAAAATGAAGAGTCCACCACAAAATTATACTTGAGGTAGAAATCATGTATCTACCTCACTACTTCTGGTATCTAGAGTAATCACTCGGCTGATGAGAAATTTATTTTACAAAATGGCTGCACTCACATCACATATGCAGCTTTAATGCACAGTGGCCTAATACTTGCATACCTCCCACTAGCGTGAACGTCCGAAGCGGTGTCTCCCTGACCTGCTAGTCATCAAGGATGACAAATCCCAGTAACCGATCACAGGGCTGATCCAAGGTCGAAAATTTCATGATGCACCGGTAAGAAAACTAATCCTGATTTCCGCTGAGTTTTCCAGGTGGTTCTCCATCAGCATGCAAAAATGATGAACTGGATGTGCCCTGATTGTTGATACTCTGACCAGTTTGTTCCATGGATGTTTAACTCTTACTCTCACTCATCACCAAAATGTCACTGTGAACGAAGTATGAAAGAAGTCACCTTCCAAAAAGGTTGAAGGGAGGATTTATTGGAAAACATTGTTTACGATGTGGAGCACATCCACACACGCCCAAAGTCCTCCAGTTCCGATAAGCAACTTTCAAACAGCCACAGTCTGGAAGTGAAACCTGAGGAGGACAAGTGAAGCTTCTGAGGTACATATGTTTTCAATGATAACAATATGTAAAATAAACATGAATGCAAAAGAGTAAATAAATAAGCACAATACAATACTTGGGCAAATCAAGTTCTCTTTGTGCTTTTTCGTGCTTATGTGCCATAATGCAAAAGCTTTGAAACAGACTCAATCAGGAGACAAATACCGGGAGAAAAAAACAGGGCAGACCTTAGCAGTTCCATAAACACCCAGATGATTTCACAATGCATTTTTAAATTAACTGGGTTTATTGACAGATAATGACCACCTGTTCTGCCACTGTCTCTGACTAATCAGCATAACATCTTATTTCATTTCAGACTCTGTTTTTGTTCCAACATTAAGATTACACTAATGATGTATGAACATGTCTAGAACAGTAAGTCATTGAATAGAATTTGTATTAACTAAGACTGGAGGATAACTGTGGAAGTTCATCATGAAAAAAGTAAACTGCAGTGGCAGATTAAGGGCATCATTACAAGTTTGCAGTAGTGGCCAGACTGCCAATGGGTTGGCAGAGGGGACCGATGTATTATGAGTTTGGCGGTCGAGCAAATAGAAGACAGACAGGGGTCCACCGCCAGGCAGCACAGACCGCCGCGGTCCCCTGGAAGCACAAACAGGCTGGAAGAGACCATGCTTCCACCTGACCTAAAAGGAGGTTTCACACTGCCAATGTGAATGTGACGGTCCAACCACCACATAGCTGAAGGCAAAATCAGACAGTATAAAGAGAGACACTCACCTGCAGACAGCCATACATGTCCGGAGCCACCATGGAGCCATTCCCAAACATCATGCCGCTGCTCCTGTTGGCCAAAAGACAATGGATTCAACACCAACGTGGATGACAACAACAGTAAGTACAAACAGCTACGTGTATCATTGCTATTACGAAAAAACTTGTAGCGCTAGCAAACACATCTAAGGTGGATGGGATGCCAGGGGCAGCAGCTACACCTAGGATTCAAAACACAGACACTGACATACTGCATCACTGACACCTACACACTCACAACACGCACACTTCAGCTAGTATACACACACTGCATGGCAATACTACACATGTACGCATGGGTACACAGCCTCGGCTCAGGGACACAGAAGGCCACACAACATTCACACACACAGCAACAACAACAATACAACAACTGCACATATACAAATGCGTTCCACAGACAGGGACTGGCCACACATACAAAACACATGTACATACATGTGCCATGTCACACACACAACACCACCCTCAAACAACCCTGCTATCGACACACACATTACACACACACACAACACAACAGAAGCATAATGCAATGCACAATACACACAGAGACAAATAGACAAAGACACAAAGCACAACACCACAACAATACCTGCACAGCTGGGATAAGATCAGGACCACACATTGAAGGAGGCTGCTCTGGGGCACATATCATGTTGAACAGGGCCACAGACAACATGCACACATGAATTGGCCCCAATTGGATCTCAGGGACAAGCAATGCCAATACCAATTGTCATGCACAGTCACACAATGGGGAAGGGCAAGGCAACAAATCACCCACAACTCACATTCCATGGGACATACCCCTACACCAACCAGCTGTAAGGGAAAGACACCTAAATGGACACATGCACACTCAAATGCAAAGCAATATAGCACAACTCAGCACACACCATGGCCGCACTGACAAAACTCAAGAACACACACCCCACATGTAGACAATAGCCATATCAGGGCAAAAGTCCTATACCATACATGCTCACATCACACAACACAAAAAGAAACACATATCACTACTAACACAACACAATACCATGGCACCAACATTGCAGCCAGACACACATCCTCATCACACAACACACATCTTTTCCTTGGGGGAAAACAGCACTGCACGCAAAGTCACACACTGCAAAAATCACCGCATGGAGCAGCAAGTAGCCCAAACATACACAACTACAGGCACACAACAAATGTCACTCAGGAACAACAGAAAGCTAGGGAAGGAAATGCAGGAAGACCCCTACTTAACTCCTGACTGCCATGTAGCAGCCACAGGTAGGGGCATCAAGGAGGCAGGAAGGCACCTCAGGGGGAGTTTGGGCTTGGAGGGGGGGTTGAGCTTGGAGGGGGGGGGGCTTTGGGAGAAGGGCAGGCTACTTCTTGGTGGGGAAGGGGCATGGGTGCTTGCGGGGGGGGGCAGGGGAAGTCTTAAAGGCAGAAGGGATGGACTGTAGGAGGGAAACAATCCGTTATATCAGTGACTGTTGATGTGGTCTCTGTAGGTGTGCCAGATGTCATGTGTGTGATGCTGGGGGTTTGGGGTGTCAGGGCAAGTCTTGATTGTTGCTGTGTCTGAGGGTGGATTTTGCATGTGTGCATGTCGGTGTGTCTTGCGGTACTCATTTTTTCGTGTGCTACCCTTGTCTGTTAAGGTGGATGCATGCAAGTCCGTCTGTGTGCTTTGGGTGGGTCAGGGAAGTGGGGATTTGAACTGGGAAGAGGAAGGTGGAGGGGGATGGAAGACAAGGGGTGACTGGCTGCCATCATTGTAGAGGCCAGAGCCTGAAAAGATCTCTGTAGGCCAGCCACTGCACTGTGAATGCCCTCCAGGAATGCATTACTCTGATGGATTTGGGTTGCCAGCCCCTGGATAGCATTCACGATGGCGGACTGACCCACAGAGATCGACCTCAGGAGGTCAATAGCTTCCTCACTGATGGCAGCAGGAGTAACAGGGGCTGGACAGAGGTGCCTGCAGCAAAGAAGATGCTCACCCTCTTGGGTAAGTGGACAAGGCCAACTGGGTGGGGAGGAACAGAGAAGGTAGTGATAGAATGGGAGGTGGTGGACAAAGAGGGTATGGGGTGGTCCCAGATGGGTTCCACCACCACTAGGGAATGTTCGGTCTTTCCCGTGGCACTCCTCTCGCCCTTCAGGCCACTGGGTCCCTCTGTGTCAGCGGTGTCTTGACCAGAGGTCCTGTGGCCAGATGCTTCCCTACTCAGCATGGCTCCGTCTCCTTTGCCTGCCAGCGCTGATGCTGCCAAAAGAAAGTGAGATAGGGTCATGATGTTGACATGAAAACACCTCAATCACAACTCTGAAAGACACAACATGTCATCATGACAAGTGGCCCCCAAATAAAGTGCAAACAAAGTGGCACCATCATGTGACAATACAAAACCATGCATCCCATCTGGAAGTACAAAGGTAACACAAGAGCAAAACTTGTCCTCAGACAACTACAATAGCATGGAAGTAGTCTACCTTCCACGCTAACAATAAAACAACTAGATGACCACTCAACCCCAAACCTGTACCACGCACGCACAGCACACCCCAGTGAACCAGTAGCCAACAGCTGGATCTCATTGTAAGGTACCCTACCAATTACACAGATACAAGCCTATGCAACAATCCAACTTGTACTGCTGTAATGTATTAACAATAACTGATGTTGATGAGGAAATGCAGAAAAACACTGGTACAAACATGCCATGCCTGGATTAGGAGACATGGAAACATCCATGTCACTATGGACAGATCACAACAATGTACAGTCCTACAAGTGACACCTGCTCAAAATGAGTCCAAAAGGTAGTAGCAAGGCCACTCTGACATGCACCACATGTGGTGTTGCAAGGAATAACAATGACGTCAGGTCCTAAACATCATAGAGAGATGTCTCCTGAATGCATACAGGAATGGTCCTGTAAGACCCAGGATAGGCCCTACCCCTACCAATATCTCCCACACCTCTTTCCATGTTTACTTCTGGGTGTGTTTGTAGTAGACAATTGTACCATGCAGGAAGAAGGGACACAGACCTTGCAACCATTAACTGAAGGACACAAAATTGTTGTACAATGACAAGCTACATCACTTCCCACATATCAGACGTGTCAAGAATGGCATCTGTCTCTTAATGAATCCCTGAGTCCAAATACATGTCATGCAAACATCACTACAAGTGGATCCATGATGCATCCCAAAGTCAGGGCACAATTACCAATTAACACGCAGGATCTGTGCACCTACAACCAACATTCCACATCAGGGGTACAAAGGATCATGAAGTGGATCCACACTCTGGCCCTATCTATCATGTCCATCATGGCTACTGCAGTTAAACATGACTAATAGCATACAATGAGTTATGAAAATATATGATGATGACACAGTCCTCCCTGGGGCATCACAGTAAATGGACAACTATTGCAGATGTACCTTTACTACAAGATGACCCCATGGATATTTATGTTAGAGATTCCAGACACCATCCCATTTGCATGGCTAGTACACGCCTACCTCTAATGCATAGTCATGTATCCTAGTGGGAATGGAACACATGCAGACACATAGACAACTGGAATGTTGGATAAACTGATGACACATCACCCATGACAATGCACATTCTCAACTTACCAAGGGAGAGTAATATGTTACAGCTGCCAAGAGTTTGCCATGTAAGTCATGTCACATGCATGATGGATACCCATGCATCACAGACTGCTGTGAAACAGCAGCACCCAAAATACAATGGAGAAAACGTGCACATGGTTTGCAGATGTCAACCTACACAGATCCCCAAACACATGGCACTGGATAGTGAGCCACATCCTACCTACCTTTGGACTAGGACATTTGTGAGGAGTGATCTGCTGGTGAAAATGAACAGCTGCCAGAGTAGATAAAGCAGAAGATTTGTACACTAAACACAGTCATATGTGCTCTCTGCTGTGCAATAGGACTGAGGATGCCCCATGTTTAGTCCCAGGTCCCAGCTCCAAAAGAATGAGCACACCAGTTAGAAACACATGGCCCGGTCACACCAATTTGATCCCAGATGATCTGTGACACATCCCACACTTTCAGGGGGAGCATTCTGTCTCTCACTCAACCACCTGGCAAAGAGTCAGGGATGAATGTGCCTTCTACTCACCCCTTGTGGCTGCTGTGCTGCCCTCAAACGTCCGTCCAACTCTGGGTTGGCCACAGCCAAAGTACAGGCCATTAGGAGGATCATGGACCGATGGGAACCCTGTCCACATTGGGAGGACAGCCCCAGCTGGGCCTCTGTGGTATTCCGGGCCCAGCATCTCACGTCCTCCCACCTCTTCTGATAGTGGGTGCTCTGCCGGCTATGGACCCCTAGGGTCTGCACCTTTTTGGCGATGGCTCTCCATATCCCCTTCTTCTAATGGGTGTTGACCTTCATGGATGCAAATGACAAGACAGCATATTATGTCCACAAGTCCTATACAAAATGGCTGAGTCACATACATATCAGAGTACCAAGCTAATAAGATCCTGTCTTGACCATCCTGTCCATCTGTGGCACATAGTAGTAATTGACACAGAGACATGAATACAAACAGTCCTGAATAGGATGCCCTATACACCCCCCAACTCAGACCCTCACTGAACAGGGAGGCCAACTGCAACTTTTTTGGGACATGACGACATTGACCAGGAACGCAATGGAAGACATCACATAAAGTGGCAAATAACATATAAACAACCTAGCAAAGAATATACTTAAACATTCACTATCTATGAATGTTACCAGCTGCATACAGTCCTTACAGGTCACAGCCAGCCTAAAGACTGACCCCTTGTGCTTGGACCACAATGAAAGGAGTGACATGTTGAGCACACAAAGAGTCAAGCCTGTCCATGTGTGGACATTTGCAGATACAGATGCAGGCACCTGCTACTTCATGGGGTGGGGTCTGTGTGTCACATCAACATACCAATACACACTTCAACACATGTGTTCACAAAACCCCAAAGCGAAACCTGGCCATACATTGTACATGTCCAGCTGTATGCCCAAACTACATAGTCCAATATCATGGCAAATCAGTTAACAACACACTGTCTGCAGATGTGAAATCTCCACACCACAAGGAGCATGCACAGGACACATCAGAGTTGGATGAAAGAGACAACAGGGCTGTGGGATCAAGAGACCTGTCAAGGCTATGTGACACACATTGTCACAGTAGAAAAGAGCACACCATTCACAGATCACCAGCCTGCCACTAATGCAATTCCCATATTAATAAGTGGACAGAGGCTCAGTAAGGTGCATATTGGCAGTGAGGCATGATTTAGCAACATCACATGCTGTGCAGGGGTACAGGGTGTGGGCTCAGTATCACACTTGCATTGCAAAGGGGAATTAATACCAGACCAGATTTTAACTTTTGCTGTGAGTAACAATAGATAGGTCCCAGTCCCTGCAGGCTGAGCAGACAGACCTACACAAAATACCATATCTGACAAATCACATTCATCACAGCACATCTTGCAGCCTGCAGGCAAATACCATTGGGTGTCTATGTGCAGAGCTGAAGGGCATTGTGAGTCATTACCTGGCTGCAGGAGAAAAGTCCAACAAGGCCAGATGTGGCCAGAGATCACACAAACAGAGAAAGAGCTCAAAGAGTGATCAACTGACACATGCAACATGCATTCACACCTCCTGCTGTCATGCAATCACATGTGACCACACATGAAATACATTTTATGGCAAGGGTTGCCTGGGGATGGCTGCCATGATACCTCACCTAGTAATGTGCACATAACACAGTATGGATCAGGGAACACCCAATACACACTCACCACATTGACTTAGGACTCCAAACCTGTGACTTGACATAAATACATGCCCATGGACTTATTATTACACGCTATCAGCCCCTACAGGGCTTTGGGGACACAATCTGACACACTGGGCCTAGGCCTAGGCTGACTAAAGATAAGTTGAGTAGAGGTACAGAGACAATTGTGCACATTGGGCACTTACATGCTCTTCTGGTGCACCGTAGAACTGTTCATACAGGGGTAGGACTTTATCCACCAGCTTCTCAAGTTCTGCTGGTGAGGAGGCAGGGGCCCTATCATATGTTGGATGAGGCATTATTGATCCCAAGAGGCGGTACACAGCACCTCAGGTTGTGGAGGTCTTGCTGGCAGCAGTGTCATGAGTCAAGTAAGGGATTCTGCAGAAGATGGCTGTCACGTACGTGATCGTCACTACTGGCGGACACTGCCATAGGCCCAAGACCGCAACAGGCAGCAATGTTATCCTAGGGCAGTGCCTGGTGCTGTAGCATCCGCCTATTGCCATGACTTCCACCGGTGGTCACGGGCGGTTGCTAATGTCCAGTGGAGTAGGTAAAGCTAGCCCCTTTAGAGCCTTACAATGCAATTAAATGCTTATTTTGAATGTGTCACAATTTGGAAAATATTGGGAGGGATTCAGCAGTAGATGGTGGTCACATCCACACATATACGACCATCACCGCGGCCAGACACTGCCATTGGCCCAAGACAACCACAGGCAGCAAAGTTATCCAGTGGCAAAGTCTGCCACAGTAGCATCCACCTACTGCCATGACGACTTCCGCCGGCGGTCGCAGGAGGTTCCTAATGTTCTATGGTCAGGCAGCTGCCATTTTAGAGGCATACACTGTAATGTAACACAATTTCAGATGTGTTGCAGTTTTGAAAAGTGCTGTCCTGGGGAATCTTGAGTGCTGGCCTTGTCCTGTTTTGTAGGTCAGTCGTTTTTACATATTGATACGTGGTCCAGCACATATGCCAACATGACTGGGGAGAAAGCCACCACCCTCTCCCCTACGGGGATTTCAGGACTTGGAGCATTGAATCACAGTCAGTGTTGCAAGTTAGTTGCACATATTGCTGCTGACCAGATAGAGGATGTGTACACATATGTTGAAAAGCAAGGGGGTAACGTGTTACAAAAATGTTAAAGTTTTAGTGTTGATGAGTGTTGTGTATCATGTTTTCAGTGACTTACATGTCATTTCACAGTTTGTGTATGACATGTATTCTGTAATATGCAAGGAACATAATGAAAGATGGCCACAACTTCCCTTTTTCCCACATTGTTACTCTGGGAGAAGAAGGATCAGACAACCTCCTGTGTACCGTCCACTAGCAGAGTTGCAGGCCACGGAGGACAGACATGTCATCCAGATTTACAACCTGGATAGGCAGACAATTGTGGATCTTTGTCGTCAGTTGGAGCCTGATCTGATACCATCCATCCATCATCCAAATAGCATATCACCCATTGCACGAGTCATATCAGTGTTGCACTTCCTGGCCACAGGGTCCTTCCAAAATACAGTGGCCCTAACTACTGGGATGTCCCAGCCTATGTTCATTCTGGTCTTGAAGGATGATCTCTCAGCAATGTTGCAACACCTGGACAGCTACATCTGGTTTCCTCAATGTGAGGATTTTGGCCATGTGAAGGCAGAGTTCTATGGTTTGGAACACATCCTACATGTTGTGGGAGCAATTGATGGTACCCACTTAGCCTTGGTTCCACCGCATGACAATGATCAATCCTACTGGAACAGGTAGAACTACCATTCTATCAATGTCCAAGTAGTTTGTTTGGCGAACCTCTTCATTTCCCAAGTCTGTGCCCAGTACCCGGGTTCAGTCTATCATGCGGAACAGCACGATTCTACAGCTGATGACACAACTGTACCTAGAGAGGGCCTGGCTGGTTGATAAGTAACATCCATGTGTGTTTGTATGCTATGTCTGCTGCTAGTGAGATGATGCTTTGGACTCATGTTTGCACACATGTTGCATTCTCTTACAGGGGACTCTGCATACCCAAACTGTTCCTGGTTGTTGATGCCGGTGAAGAACCCAACTATGCCAGGAGAAGTTCGCTTCAATGAGGCACATGGAAGAAAATGCTTTGTCATAGAGCAGGCTTTTGGGCTCCTGAAGGCAAGATTCTGGGCCATTGACAAAACAGGTGGAGTCTTCCTCTACTCACCCGAAAATGTCTGTAAGATCATTGCGGACTGCTGCGTGCTCCACAACCTTGCCCTGAGGAGAAACATCCTATACATCCCTGATGAGTCAGAGTTAGCAGTGCCACCTGCAATACCAAGTGAGGATGACAGTGATGATGATGAAGGTGGGACATGCGGGCAGATCTCATCAATCAGCACTTCACTTGAGTGTAAGTATGTGATGTTCTGTGATTAGTGTGACGCCATCGGGTAATGTAGGGGTCAGTATTTATTGAGAAGGGTATCTCTGTCACCATGAGTCAGAGCATCTCATGCGATGCATTATACTGCCCTGGTTTGCTGGTTAAATCAGGCTTGTAGAAGTGACTCTCCTGAGGATCTCCTTTGTTTGGGCTGACACATTGCACTGTCAGTGAAACAACGTAAGTTTGAAATGCGGTTTGTGTCTTACGTGTGCCTTTACCTGCCCAATCTCCTTGTATGTCACTTATTCCTTCCAGGTCTCTTCACCATACCATCCTCATTTGGGCATTTCAGAGTTGTGTCATTGGCAGGTGGCTGTTTCTGGTCTGACATGTGAAGTGGACATGGATTGATCTAGGTACTGTTTGTTGCAGATTTGGGGTGTATGAGTCCTATGACTGGACAGTGGGAGGGCAGAAATCAGAGCTTCACAACAGACCTGTTTGCCATGGTGTGTTGGTCCAATGGTCTCATGTGTGTGATCATGTGGCCTTGTAACATGTCATCGTGTGCAATCCATTCCTCTACCTTCACATTGTGATGACATGGATCCAGTACGACCTTTTAGTGTCTGTCAATGTGTTTCCTCATTGCAGGCCAGTATGCCGGCGCTACAACACTGAAACAGGTTTGTGACATTCTACCAGGTTGTTGCCCATTGTTATGGGAAGGGCCTGGGCTCAGGCTCTACTGTGCAGCTCTCTGTCTGTGCCATGGCGTAAAGTTGGCAGGCCTCGTTTTGGTATGTGATAAGGCTCAACTGGAGATAAAATCCCATACTCTCTTTGCCCAATTTATGGGACAAGGTCTTACAGGACCTCTCTAGGGTGGTCTGGTGCACGTTAGTAATAGGATCTCAGGCCTGACTCCATATGGCTGGGACGTTCTTGGATATGACTTTGTAGACATTCTTTACACCTTATGTGCAATACAGTACAATAAAACTTTTGATGTGACCACATACCTGTGGCACTGTGTTGCTAGTCATCCTCAGCATGACATCTCCCTCCATCCATTGTCTTCCGTCTTAAGTATGTGCATTATATTTGATTAGCATTCAACATTCCAGACAGATAAAAAAGAGAGGTAGTAGTCAGTGTTTTAGTGATGGGGTCTTTATTTACATTTCAACAAGAATGAATAGTGATACTGGATAATAAACAATACTTAAGGTGAAGAGATCAGTCGTTGTTTATGCAATCAATAAAGTAGAGGCCACAACACTTGGGGTCCGATGTCCTACTAGCATGGAATATGGAAAATGGTTAAGGAACAGTCAACCGAGTGAGTCCATGGTACACAAAGGAATGACATCAGAAAGTGGTTGGTGTCTTGCCACCCACATCTCCTGGATGCTTGATTGGACATCCCAGCTTGCAGGAGGCTCAGTAAATAGTTAGACAGGGGTGTCGGAGGCAGGTGCTTCCCCTGGCAGGGCCTCCCTTCCAGTGACTGACATTGATGAAGGGCCTGCTCATGGTACTGATAAGGTCCCTCAGCACCCCTGTTAGGGAGGCCATGTTAGAATTGTGTGCCTTCCACTGTTCCCACATCTCACAACGTAAATTTCTCTGTACCTCCTTGATTTCCCTGAGTTCATTCAGTACCTGGCCCGCCATGCCTTGGGATAGTTTGTAGGCACCCAAGACCTGACCAAAGGTATACGGGGCAGGGGCATCAACAGTAGGCTCTTACCGCTGAGCCACACTATCCTTCCCATGCTCTGTACCCCCATGTGCATGCGCCCCTGGTGCAGCTTGCCCCTTTCCACTGGTTCCAGGTCCAGCATTGTCAGGGTTGGCAGGTTGTGACTCAGGAACCTGGACTGGGGGCACAGGATGTATGAGACAGTTGTAGGGACTCAGGTCTGGGGGTGTCTTGCTGCATGTGATATGGGACACAGGGATAGGGGGAGTCGAAGTGGGCAGGCTGGGGTTGACCAGTGCCATCTCCCCAGGTTGGCCGGATGGACCAGAACCATCTTCCATGTCTAGTAGTCCAGGAGTGTTTGTTTCACTGAAGGCTACATCCATGAGGGTAGTGGCAGTCTCTTATGTGGTGTCGGTAAGAGCATTCCCAGTTGCAGTAGCAGCCAAACCTGTTGATGTGGAGAGGTAATGTTAGTGATTGTATTGTGACATCAACCTCCAACAGTTGACAGTGACTATGGGCTAGAGCCATGTTCACTTTGTATTTTCTGATTTTCCTCATGTGACAGGTACACATATTGTCATTTGTAGTGAGTTGACATTGTAGCCATATACCAATTCCTGCTCAATGACCTAGCCTCAGATTGTCTGGAATCCTTAGCTGTTGGAGGGAAGGTAATAGACGCATGTCTTGCCAGCAGTGCACACATGACATTGACTGGGCAGGATGTTGCTTGAGTCATCTTGAAAGCTATTTGTTTATTGTGCAGGTATTGTCAAGACCTTGGATGATGTGTGATAGTTCTCGTCAGTGCATTGTGGAAGTGACTTCTGACAATGACATACAGCAGACACATTTTGGGACATTTGATCTGTGTAGGGGCTCCTACCATACAATGTGAGCTGTCTTTCCTGTCTACACTATTTTCATCTCGGCTTATCAGCTCTAGATGGATCTGGGTGTGTTGCCACATCACAGGGTGTACCATGGCCTATATCCTTGTCCCTCCCAGGTGTATTGTGTTCATTGTGGGTTGGGTTCAGGGACTGTGACACAATATCATCTAGACAGTGGTTTGGTGTTTGAGGTTGCAGGCCTTGGTTTTCCTTGAATTTATTGAGATGTTACTCTTGTCAGCTCACAGTTCACATTGCCAATCCTCTGAAGTGAGTGGATTTTCATGACGAGTATACCAACAGGGATGAATGACCATATGCAGAGAGGACTGAGTAATTGGATTTGGTAGACAGAGCCTCCTGGCCTCAGCGGTCAGCCATATCCAGCAGCAGCCTGTCCCACCCACACACTATTCAGTAGTGATCCCCTCTGGTGAGTACAGCTGTACGGCTGATTAGAAGGAAAATGGTCAAATTAGCAGAACACACAGTTGTGGCTGAGAGTAGTGAGAATCCTGGTGCCTTCTGGCCTTAGCATTACTGTCATTGCCTGCCCTACTTGCACACAGTTGTGATCCCCTCAGGTAAGTACAGTTATACAGTTGATAAAATGGAGAATGGTCATAGTAGCAAAGCACACAGTTTTGGTTGAGTGTAGTGAGAGTCCCAGTGCCTCCTGGCCTTAACAGTCCTGTCAATACCTGCCCTACACACACACTGTACCGATGTCATCCTCTCAGGTGGGTACATTCCAATGGGGATTAGACAAACAAGATCATTTTGATTAGGCTACACTGTTCTAGTTTTAGTGATGGTGGAACAATGCCTGCTGGGACTTGTAGTGCTGTCAATCCCTCTACAACACCCCCATACAAAGATGTTGTTTCCCTAGGTAAATCTACTTGATGTGTTGGAGACCAGCCAGGGGTCTATAGACAGGTGGAATACTGGACTGTTGAGTGGGATTGACATAGTAGGTGGCAAGAGGTGATCAGTGAGCATGCATGACATAGCATTTTGGTGCCACTTTTGTTGTTGTGACTCAACTCCCCCAGGAATTCCTGTCAAACACTCCAGATGCAGGATGAACAAAGAATTCTTCTCCCATGATATCAGTTGTAGGGGAGAAGGTGGAGGACCACCGCCAGTCTTCAGGACTGCAAGCTGGTGCCTGGATGCCATGGTATGAACCTTCCCTCTGACGTTGTTCCATCTCCTCCAGATGTTGTCTCTTATGCGCGGGTAGCTGCCTACAGAGTTCAAGTACAAGTTTGCTGGACTTGGGTTCCACATAGTTGTGGCTCTACTCTTATGATTTTATGCATCATGACTCTTAACTCATCATCAGTGAAACAGGGATATTTCTGTGGTGATATGTTGGTGGAAATGAACATCAAATAGAGATTTATTGGTTAGGTGCTGTGTAATGAGGAGGTGACGGGGAGTACATGGAGTGTATAAGTGCATGTATGTGTGGTGGGTGTGTGTTGAGGGTGTGGGATATGTGCTTAGTGCAAGTTAGAGGGGTGCCTGATCTATCATTTGTGAAGTTTTTGAGCAGTGCTCTGGATTGGGTTTGGCGTGGAGATGCAAAGGATTGTGATGTGAAAAGAGGTGTGGTTTGTAAGTGTGTCGAGTGTGTGAATGTGTGTCAGCTGTGTTGTTTTCAAATGCAGCCAATGTGGTGGTGTGCATTACTCTGGTGACCCCCGTGGTTCACACCACCATTGAAAGACTGCCATGGTGTGACTTCTATGGTGATTTTTGACTTGAAATAAAGGTTGGTGGTTGCTGACAGGCTGGTGGCGCTGGTGGTCAGCTCGCCTATTTCCTGCCCTCCAGAGACCTGGAAGGGTCGAATTTTTGGCTGGCTTTTGGCAGGCCAGGCTGTGTAACTCCTAATACGGTGGTCTGTTTGATGGCCGAACACCAAACTCGTAATGAGGCCTTAAAACCTTTTGAGGTAATATGAATTAAAAGTTGGCTTCTTTATATATTTTCATTTAAAAATAGAAAAATTGTAGAAAACACTACAGATTCCATTGGGCAGAATGTCCTAGTCACCTTGATTGAAGGATCCCTTGCCAAGAAGAGGAGTAATGAGGTATGTGCCCTCTATTTCACCTTAACTAAGAACTGGAAGTTACTGGGAATTTAATATGGCAAATTTATGGTGTGAGTTTCATGAGATGTATTACAAGCAAAGGTGAAACTGGAGTGGGCAGGGCTTAAAGGCATATATGCTGTGTTATGTGCTGGTGTGAAGCATTCTATTTCCTGACTACAATCTGAACTTTGAGTGTGCAACAGTAGATGAGGATCTGTTTTTCACTAAATAAGCATTTTCGAGTCTAAAACCCCTGTTGCCACTATACCTCATCAGTTACATTAATAATGAAATATCCTCCAAGAGTCTAGGGTGCACATGTCCAATTGAATTAGATGGCAATCGGGTAGACTGTTGAGTAGATGGTATGTGAAGTAACACATGATTGAATTCTTTATGAGTATCTTCTATTGCTTTGTCTGCAGTTGCTCCTTGCCTTCTTTCACTACTGTTTTGTTAATGCCACATTTGGGGATTACCACTTCTTTACTATGCTAAACCTTGGTAACATGTGTCCAATAGAGAATAGGGCTTTAGGTAATGTAAGAACAGTCCATCAGCTTCTGTGAGGAAAAAGATGCCCTATGGAACTTCGTAGGTTAGTGGAGAGAGACTGTACCAGAGACTGGAGAGAAGCCACTAGGGAATGAAAAAAAGCCCATCCAGTACACCAAACCCGTTACTGGCCGCCATTGTGAGGCCTGCCACCTACATCATCCACCTGGTGATTAAATGAGTATCCCACTTGTTGAAGGCTTAGTTTGTCCATATAGAACAGCAAGGCAGTCGTTAAGTGGAAAAGGTAGGTTATTTCATAAACAGCCACAGAGGTCACATCAACTATCCAGGTTGTAACCTATTTGTCCTTCAAAGTATGTTTACACAACAAATTATTACCTGTCAAAATTATTTCTATAATAACAATTCTATGCCAATGTACCAAGGCTTGTTCGCATCAAGCCTAATAACAAACTAAGGTTGAGAAACATGGCTCACCACCTCAGGGTCATTTAGGAGATGAAATTCACTAAAAAGACTGATATTTCCCAGCCAACCACTAATGACCAACACACGAAGTTCAACTTTCTGCCAAGGGAGTCTCACCTCCACACCACGACAAGCACCTAGCAAGTTGCCATGAAAGTACTTGGCCAAACGAATGATTGCATGACAACACAGCAGAACATGACTCTAAAGTAAGGGTGGGCGGAACTGGCAGAGTTTCACTCCAAAGAATTCTGTGGAGTTATATGAAAATACTGTGAGATTCCTTGGAGTTCTGTGAGTGGATGGAATCAGCATGTTGCACAATTTGCACTAATTTTTAGCACCAGGAGCCTCTTCAGCGCTGCCAGGTCAGAGTGAAGGGCACCACATAGTGCACCAGAGGGCACTGCTTCTTTGCTGATGCTCGAGTAGATTTTCTACTTGAGCTGCAGCTTTCTCACTGCGAACGGTCGTGAGTGCCTGCATGAGAGGATCTGGCTTGATGCCATTCAGGTGCCCAAAAATCACCCTAGGAAATGCAGATTCTTGCTGGAGAAAAAACTCTGCCACTCTGCAGTTGGCAGAGTTTTGCCCGGACTGGGCAAAACTCCACAAATTCCACCACCGGCGCGGAATGTATCACCCACCCCTCTCTAAAGACAAGAGTTAGTGTGAAGTGCAAACATTGCAACACCACACTTTAGGCATCTTTAGGAGACCATCACTCTGTGACTATTGTATGGTCGAGAACAACGTCCCACAACCATTAATGTATGCACCACAAAGCGAGCTGAAAAAGAAAAAATATAAAAGAGAGGCTTCTGCGGAATTGTCAGCAATGCTAGCTACAAAAACAGCATGCTCGCATAATAAGGATCCCAATTATCAACCTTTTTATTATTCCTTTACCCCCAGAAAGAGCAATCTTTACCTTCATATAATACTAATAGGGAAGCTGTATGAATCAGTGATTAAGACCGAGAAACGTACTGCACCTCAGTATGCACAAATACGAATATAAGATGTTTGCATGGCCTGTGCTCTTATTAAAGCACAGACCTCCAGACGCCTCCAGACCATGACAAAAAGGAATGAAACACGTTTTCATGTCTGTTAAATATCTTGCTTGGGACTCACTCCAGTTTCTTTCAACTTCAACACGTTCTCAACTGCTGTCTGCAACTTCCCCCTCCTGCTGAACGAGTGTTGACACCGAAACTAACTGGTTAGACCTGCATGAGACTTTTTCACAGCCTACATGAAGTCAAGTGTTCATATTATTTTTAACATAGTGTGGTACCTTTTGTTAGAATATTCATATTCAGAATGACAGAGCTTCAGTGGATGAAAAAGCTCACACAAAATGCCTTTAATTAGTGTTCTCTAGCATAATAGAGTGAATACTTCTAAACTAGATCCACCCCTAGAGATCAAATGAGCATCCTGATCCAAGACTGCAATGGGATTATGAAACATTTACATATAGGAAAAGAAATCGAGGACAATCTCATATACATTACTATTTATTATGATCAATCTACATCCAAATAACCAAATTACATATTGATTCAATCCTACTAATAGTCTTAAATGTTTATTTGCATATAAATCAGCATTCTCTCAAGTTGTAACCATTTATTTCATTTATAGGATGAGGTGGTATCTGATTCATTACCATTTATACTCAATTTCATACAGTGGTGGTGAAACAATTTGGGAGATGCTGCCATCAATATTACATCGCTGACGTCATAGGAATTGTGAACAATCCAAGTGTTACACAAGGATCACGAGTAGCAAATGAGCCACAACCATTCAACGAGAGTGTAATAAGGGTGCAGTATGGTGCTGGTAGTCCATATTGCAGCATACTTACATTACTAAAGCATCATATGATGGTTCACTCTAACTCACAAACAGTCCACTTGCTAATTAGATTTGCACAAACATACAGTTTTGTTGGTAAATCTAGGTAGCGCACAAAATATAATGTGTGCAAAATGGGTTTCAGCTTATATTTATCATCTTTGCATCACCAAGTAAAATGTCATAATTTGTCTTGGTCCAATTGAAATCTTTGTTTCCATCAAACTTCAGGACTAAAAATGTGCTACATTATTATTATCCTAACTGCTGATAAACTTTTAAATATTTGTAAAGTTTATTTTCTGGTACTTCAATGTCATTGTGTGTTAAAAATAATTAAATCTTACAGCCTTTCCTGTCTGTCATACTTCCTGTACTCTATGAAGATTGTTTAGTAAAATCCTCTCTCTTTGCAATCCAACAAAGTAAAAGTAAACACCAATCCCTATGTTAAAAAAACATAAGCAGCAGTTTGTCACACATACCTGAAATTTGATCTCTGTGTTTAATTAAATTCACAGCTAATGTGACGAGACAAAAACACAATTTCCAGGCCCCTATGTTGCTTATTCACCTTCTGAACTTCAGCACCATTATTACTGGGGCGCAGCAGCACACCTGCACCCTTATTTCCAGCCCCTATTATCTGGGATAACATATGTGATATTGGTACCTCCTGAGTGTCTGAAATGTCACTGTGTGATGTAAAGGGACAGTCAATGTAAAGTTTTGGAGAGTGGTATTTTCCTTTTTCTGGGACGAGGAAGGTCTTAATAGTTTAGGCAAGCATAGATTCTCTGGAATGATAGCATACAAAACATTGTTGAGGGTTTGGTGAAAAGGGTAGCATTTGTAGGCAAACAGAGCTTATCAACACAAGCACTACTACTTTACAAGCTGCAGAATGCCAGTATTATGATACCTAAACACAGGTACACCACAGCACAGCCCTAAGGGCCAGATGTATGATTCTGGCCCATTGCGATTCGGTAATTGCGATTTTTAAGAAATCGCTATTACCGAATCGCAAAGGGCCATGTATCACATTTGCGAATCGGTAATAGCGATTTCTTAAAAATCGCAAATGCAATTACCGAATTGCAAATTGCGATACTGGCCCCATTCGCAGCTATGGGCCTGTTGGCCCATAGCTGCAAATTTTTTGCATTTCCTAAATTGCGATTTCTGAACCAGAAATCGCAATTTGGGAAATGCAAAAGGCCAGGGTGCTGGGGGCCTAAGGCCCCCTCTCCTGCACCCCAATTTATTTTTTTTACCATGTAAAGTACACACATGCCAAAAGGGCATGTGTGCTTTACATATTACATTTAAAAATGCAGTTTTACTGCATTTTTAAATTTTGCACCAGGTTACCACCTGGTTGCAGACAATGGTATTTTGCATGTGCCGAATACCATTCTGCGAAAAATCACAATTTGTGATTTTTTGCAGAATTGCCTTGCAACCTGGATTTTGTGAATCGCAAAATGCGATTCGCAAAATCCAGGTCGCAATGCAAAAAATAGCAATTTTTGCTATTTCTATTTTGTGGTTTGCGAATGCCTTTGATGCATTGCAGACCACGATTTTGCACTTGCAAACGGCCGATTTCGTCGTTTGCGAGTGCAAAATATTTTGATACATCTGGCCCTAAATGACTTAACCAACAATAGGTTGCACATACTGTGCATGAAGCACAGAGCCCCCATTTTAAAAACTCATGGATCTATTGGCCTGAATGGAGCCAACAGAGGGAATGGAAATAGACAAGGATATAATTAACTTGTTAAACTCACAGCCATGCCCTGATTTCCTTTCCTAGTAAGCGAGCGTGGTGGTACATATTGCTTGTTGCAGTCTTTTAATTAACAAACCTCCACACAAATCACTTGCTTTTGGCAATGTTCCAGCACCAGATATATTTGCCTTGATAATTTTTCTCCCCTCGATCACCACCTAAGCTCCTAATAAAACCACCTTTCCTTCCCGGAAATGCTGCTATGTGTTTCAATTTCCAGAAATTACCCTTGTGATCCAGCCTCATCACTATATTTTCTTTTTCAAACAACCATATACATGACTGCAACATTATTTAGCTATCCGAAATGACTTCACTCCTGTTCTACTTTACTGCCATTGGGCCTTTATCAACTCTCCTTTTTCTCCTAGAAATAAGGATGAACAACTTAGCTTACCATTATAAAACTGCTCTCTGTGATCCCTTTTATCCTGCATGATTTTGTTCAATGATATAACTTCCAAGATGGAAAACCAGAAGGTTGACTACCTTTTTACCCTCCAGATCAATCACCATACCATTTGAGCCCATTGAATTGACACCCTCCCTAACTAAACTACCTCTAATCAGTCAAGCTATGACCCAGCCGATTAAAAAAGTCCATAATCCCTACTAGAACACTTAGCAAATGTAATAAAATCCCCAGCAATCAACAGTCAACTTACACAATGTTGCAACCACAACCATCTCTACTCTTTCTAATCTGGTTTTAGGCAGGGAGAAAGCCATGACTCAAATAATCAGTGACATGCCAAAAATTATTGATAATGGTAAATGGTGACTGCTAATAATTGCATGTCTGTTGCTTGCCTTTGACATAATCAACCACCATATCCTCCTTGAAATACTAAAACAGTAGATAGAGTCAAATTTGCAAAGATTTATCTTTAGACATCAACCCTTGTGAATATGTTTTAGTTGACCACCATCAAGAACATAAAGACTTGGCTGAGTCACCATCTCATTAAACTAAACATCCTCAAAACTAAATTCCATCCCATCTCTCTCACAAATTCCGAAGCTACCATCAAATCATGCTTGAACTTCCTCACAATACAAAAAGTCTTAGGTCTGCAACTTAGGTCCTGATTTAGAGTTTGGCAGATATGTTTCTCTGTCAAAAACATGACAGATATCTTGTCCGCCTTATTACAAAAACATTGTATCCAATGGGACTTGTAATAAGGTGAATGGGATATCCGCCATGCTTGTAGCTCTAAATCATGCCAATGATTTCCATTCCTAAGGCAGTTACTTAGCCAAGAATGTTCAATGTCATCTAAGATCTCTGTGAGAACTTTAACACTTCATACCTGCAATTAACATCAAATTTGTTGCCCAGGTACATAGATTATGACCACTTCTTACCAGGATACCTACAATTTTATTGCCCTCTGAAAGTTGAATTAGCTTGCTTTATCTCAAGGTCTATTCACCTTCATCACATTCCCTTGTACCTGACAGTTGACTTACTATTATAGCTGCATACATTTTCAAATTAGCATCCATGGTACACAAAATTATAAATTCTGGACTCACCTCTGTTGGAGTGTGACCTTTTAAACTAATATTAACATGAGAGGCTTGCAATATATTCTGTAATGATGCTGCATAGAAAATGTGTTAATGTAGAAAATAATGTACGCGTTTGAAATGTGCCCACGGGGAGTGGTCGCCAAATGTATACGAAGACTAATGAGACAATTTAATGATGACTTAATAATGTACTAATGTATGGTTTTGTATTAGTATATCTTAACTAGAGTCATGTATTAGGGTTTGTGAACTTAAATTGCTAGGCCTTAGTTAGCAAGGGTCTGGGCCTAGCTGCCAGATCTCATATTAAACTGTGTTTTTCCTAACGTGCAATGTGCTGTTTTTCTGAAGGACACAAAGCTGTACTTTTCCAGGGGCTAGAGATATGTGTGTAGCCGTAGTAAATTCTTTCTCATGAGACCCGACTTGCTCAAGGAGACATTCTTGCCGAATGCAACAGTGTAATTCGTAAAAGGTACAAGGTTATCTAGACTAGGAGAAGACAATGGGACTACTGACTGGAGCGTAAAGTGTAACTTTTCTTACCTGACATTCCTGCCGATGAAGACGTCAATTACAGGACCCAATCAACTGCATGAGAACTATGTTTCATGGAAAATTTGAGTACGGCGTGTAGAAAATTATTGGACAGAGATAATGATGCATTAAAATTGATCCAATAGGGAATTAAGGACTAGTTTGATAGTTTTGATATAACAGCTTGACCCGAGGAGAAATCAGCCATTCTCCGTTCCTTACTGCCTCTTGCCACTCTATTGAGAATTATTATACTTTGAGACTTTACTGAGATCTTAATCATCCTATATTGAATCCTTACCTGATACTTACTTCTCCTCCTTATGAGGGAAGTGCCTTATTTTTAGCTATGCCATACTGAGACTTTGCCCTGTCCTATCTTTGCTGATGCTAAATCGACTGATGTCCTGAGGACGAAGACTGACGCTGATTGCTGAATCGTTGGAGGGTTAACTATCTGATGATAATTGTAAATTGTCTGTTTGCCTTTTCTTTCTAGGTACCAACTGCTCTTTTGATAGAGGCCATAATTAGATGTTTTCCAAATTTGTGTTGCTAAATTGTTTTGCATTAAGCCCAATATGCTGATGCTAATTCGAAGTTAGTTAAGGAGTTCACTAAACTGACGCAAATAGACAAATGACAAGGTTCTTGCTTTGTTGAATAATGTACTAATGATACTTTGCTAAAGTTGATTCACATTAACGTTGTGCTTCATTCTAAATGTTCATGATCTATGCTTTGATAAAGTTTTGCTCTGATCCCAAGTCATAGTGGTTTTGATGGGCTTGTTGATATTGAAACTAATAAACATGATATTAGATTGTAACTAATAGGGAATAAATATCCTAACACTTACTAGATCTGTGTGGTTATTCATGGCTGAAAGGTCATGATGCATTCATTGTATTGATCTATACTAATGTTATTGATTAGTTTGATTGATTAGTTATTTTGAATATTGATGGGGTTATTGACCTATTGATTGTGATGCCAAAAAGACATCTCGTTCTGGGAAGTCTCCAAACGTGGTCAAAAGGTTCATCTGCCTGGGCGTGTCTCCTTGTAGTAGTAGTACAAAAACTTTATTCGACTTTCAACAAGTCATAAAAGTATCAAATACTTTACATTTCAATATACAATAAATACAATAAATAAGCTAAAATATTAATGATTTACAATAATAAAAAGATCCATACATGAAAAAATGTTTAAAATTCTTTAAGAAAAATTTCCTAGATACGAACCGTTGGGTAAAGTAGTTAAAATTATATTGCTACCCCCATGCGCTTTCTTGTATTTAATACGGAGCATAAAAAACTGGCCAAGGTTCCGCACATCTCAATGGAGGATAGCACCTGGAGGCTGGCATACGCGGTGCGACACTGGGGCAGATTAATTAACCTTAGAAGAGGGGCTACTAAGCGCTTTCTTTGTTTGGCGTAGAATTTACAAAATAAAACCACATGAATTGTGGTTTGAGGTACCTTTGCATCACATGGACAAGCCTTCAGGGTGGTACTCCAATCATTCATAGTTGGAAAGGTCACTAGACGGTGGAATATATCTAGCCTCAGTCTGGTGAGAACAAAACGGTAGCGGGGATTTATCACATTTGTCAAATAAGGCTGAATGGCCTCCGTCGACAGAATTATTTGATTGTGAATGACGGTGGGCTTTTTTGATTCAACCTCCCATCGTAAATCTTCTAGATATTTTAATGCCAGAGCACTCAGGTCCTTCCTAGAGATTTTTACCAGCAAAGCTGGGTTTGTGTAATAAGTTTTATTGCCCATGTTTTCAAAAAAGGTCATAATGTATCTTAGCCAAGGCACCCTTGCTGCGTATATAGACTCCATGCAGTCAGTCAAAATGGCCTTATTTAGTTCAGTATGTTCCGAGGTCCAGACTTTGTGCCATAGCAGTAAGGGTTGAATCTTTATCAAGTCAGTAATAAAGGGGAGCCCCAGTTCTGAGTGGATAATGTATGATGATGTACCATTTGGTACCATCAATAGATGTCTTATAAAATCATTTTCGACAGTCTGCACCAGGTTACAATCGGTGTATCCCCAAATTCCAGACCCATACATGGCGGCTGGGATGCACTTGGCTTTATAAATTTTTATCATATTTGGCGGGGTAATCCCCCCTATCCTTTTGGAAAAAAGCCTTAGAGCCATCGTTGTTTTAATGAGCTGGGCTTTTTTCATCTTCCTACAATTAGCCCAGAAGCCCTGTTTGTCAAACATTATGCCCAGGTAAGAAAAGGTTCGCGCAGTTTCTACTCTCCCATCCGCGGTTGTAATGTTATAGGACTTGCCGCGTTTCCCACCACAGTTCATAATGAACGTTTTTGAGCGATTGACAGTAAGACCCAGTTGTGACATAAATGTGATGCAGGTAGTTAAGAGTTTTTGTAGAGCTAACGGGGTCCTGGCCATTAAGACTGCGTCATCTGCGTAAAGTAAAACCGGGACAGCACGATTGCCTATTTGGGGTAGATCTTTGCAGTTACTAGCCAATACATTTTCTACGTTATTTATATACATTGAAAACAGGAACGGAGCAAGAACGCAGCCTTGGCGCACGCCTCTGAATATGCCGAAAGGGCGAGTACTTTCCCCCTTTAGGCCATACCTCACTCTTGCTCTGCACCCTGTATACATTTCTCATATAAACTGGATTATGGCTGGTTCTACCCCATGCTGCTTAAGATATTCCATAGCTTGTCATGTAATACACAATCAAATGCTGATGATAGGTCAATGAAAGCCAGATGCAGGTTACCTTCTCTAATCCTTGTATACTTTCCTATAATAATACTTAGATTCAGGCTTTGTTCCACTGTCTCAATTCCTTTCCGGAATCCATATTGGACAGGAGATAAAGCACTCTTTTCTTCGGCCCATGTTTGCAACCTGTTCAAGATAATTCTCCCCGCTAATTTAGCCGTTGAGTCCAGCAGGGAGATTGGTCTGTAACAGGCTGGGTTAAGGCGGTCACCTTTTTTATATATAGGAATTATATTGGAATCTCGCCAAGATGGTAGGGGACCTCGTATGCAAATGGCCCTTAATGACTGCGTCAGTACAGGCCCCCATAGGTGGATATTGGCCTTGTATATATCAATCGGAACGCCATCGGGGCCCGGAGCTTTCCCTGATTTACTTAAAGTTATGGCTTCCTCTTCCTCCTCAAGGCTAAATTGTGGGGTTATTAACAGGCGTGTACCTTCCTGGAGGGCTTGATCATATACAGAAAATGTAGGGTTCGCATCGCTGGCCCGCGCGTATATTTTAGAGAAGTGTGCAATCCAGTCTTCTTCGGAGATCGCTATTTCCATCCTGGGGGAGTCTCTATCCCCGAACATAGGAGAGTTGATTGTTTTCCAAAAAAGAATATTATCTTTCGTTCGGCTAGCTGTGTGTAGAGTTTCCCACAGAGTTCTTTTTAAAGTCAATTTCCTTCCCTTCATTGCTGCTTTATATTCTTGTCTGCACTTACGTATCTCAGTTAAAGATCTTTTTGGGGCTTTTAGAGCCTTTTTCAATTTCCTATGTGCTTGTGAGCAGTTATAATCAAACCATCCAGTGGCCCTTTTTTTTCCCGGCTTACCCCTTCTGATAGTAAGGGCTTTCTTTATAGATTGCATAATCAAAGTAAAGGCACTTAAACATCACCCTGGGTCTAGATTCTCACTTAAACAGTCTGCAAAAGCATGCTTGCAGTCGCTTAATAACTGTTTCAGGAGAGAGTCGGGGTCAGTCTGTGACAATTTCAGGGTATATCCATTACGCGGCATTAGTTCAATATCGTCTATCAGGGTGGGCCTGTCATCTCTATCTACTGTAAGGGGAGTTATTAGGAGGTTCAGGCTCTGAGAGTAATGATCGCTAATTACGATGTCATGCAGGGTATAATTCTTAAGGTAGTGTGCAAAGTGGGTTGACATTAAAACGTAAATCGCACCCCTTCCATTATATGTTGGATTAAACTGTGTTTCAGCAGTGTATAATTCGTTTGCAAAGGATAAATTATGGGTTTGTGCCAGTAAATTCAATGCGTCTCCTTGGGTGTCATGTGCAAAATGGAGACTTAAGCCAATGCCTTCAGGATCCCAGCCACATACCTTATCTGAGGTTTCTTTACAGGGATGGACATTGAAGTCTCCACCCCAGATCATAAAGGTCTTACGATTGTTATTAATACTTATTTTTTAAAAAAATCATTTCCCATCTCCATTAGGATATTAGCAAACTCTCCTGGGGCTGTATTATTATAAAAGTTAATGATGACTAGGTGAGTCTTATGATCCAAGTTACCCTCTATCATTTGATAGTATAAACTCGTAAATTTCATCTCTAGGTTTTGTAGTCGTAACTTATTAGAGATATATGTGCATAGACCCCCTTTTGGTCTACCATGCCTAGACTGGGCAGCTGGTGAGTGAAATGTTTGGTGTACAGGGAGGTAGAACGTCGCCTGGTGGCTGGGGTGTATTTCTGGGGGCACTGCTTTGGGTTAGGTGGAGTTGGGACCTGTTTGCTGTAGAATCTATTGTGTGAGATATATGTTCTTTGTTTGAAGCCCACCCTGTTTTATGTTCTGTCTGGGCTAGTTCATCTGGGGGAACTGTCTGATTCTTATTGAGTCAATCTATGTCTTCTAAGGCCGTGAGGGGGTGAAATCTGTTGCACCCTATTGGGAAATCTGGTGTATTAGAAAATACTCTTGCTGGTTGTGGGCTTATGGAGTTATACCCCACTGGGCTTTGATAAAAAAAAACTAAGGGTAGTAGTGAGATTCCTTGGGGAGTGACCTGTGTGGCTCCTAGTTCGTGGATAAGTTTGTCCACTAAATTTGGTGACCTGAATGAAAGGACCACGCAGTCGCCTTCCAGCACTTTCTTACTGCTGCCTATCCACTTAATTCTCCTGACCATTTTTATATTTTCAAAGAGGGGCCCAACCATTCCTGAGCCCAAACGGACTCCTATCCGATTGAGGGCCTTATTTCTCAGAGCCGTCCAAGATTCTATCTGTTGATCGTCTAAAGATGGAACGTTGGCCAAGATCACTACGTAAGTTGTAACCTTTGGAGGGAGATGTAATAGATCACTTGGGCGATGTCGTATATTTGGGGATTTAATCTTGCTATATGAATTCCTCACTGGGTTTACGTAGGGGTGAGTGGTCATTGTCTTCGGTGGGCTGTTGTCTACTCTCTTAGCTAATCTAGGATTTGGGTCTACTTGATCAGGGAGAGAGTCTTGAGCTGCAGCAGCAGGGGATGAAGGCCGGAGAGTTGGGTTCAAGTTGGATGCTGGTGTCTCCTTGTAAGTTTACTTATCAAGGTTCTGACGCACTATCAGTTTTGGTAGCAGAGGATGGTTTGGCCCTTTGGGGCACCACGACGAGGGACCACTGTTTGATAAGATTGTTGGTTCAAAGGTCCGAAGGTCTGGTAGAAATTGATGAGCGTAGTTTGGAAGTAAGCAAGGTGTATCGGAAAATTGGGTTTTGGGAAAAGTGTTCTTTTCAATGATGCAAATTGGAGAAATTATGTGCTCCTAAATCCCAAATGACTGTCCCGGAATCTCAGAGCCTGCCGAAGTGAGTCGGGTATGTTCTCGGCGTTCTAGTGATAGTGGAATAAGGTAAGGTTTTGTGCTTGCACAGCTTATGCATACCGCAGGTGAATTGTGAAGTTTGTGAGAATTTTAGGCCAGGTAATGTTTTAGTAGGAGTGTGCGTAGTTCTCAGAGAGTAGGGAAGTCGGCGAACTTCATGTGAGTGTGGCGCTTTGTGCTCAAAATTGTCCACGTGGTTGTTGGTGATGTATGGACCCTGCATGGTCTAAGACTCCGGAGTATATTGATAAATGTATGAGACACTTGGTTTATGTTGTAATTTGCGCGGATTAATAGGTCAATCAGGCGTGGTTGACGAGTCAAGTTTGAGTCAATGTGAGTGAATGAAAACTTAATTGGAGATTTGGTGAGTTCTAAAGTGCACTAGAACAACCCATTGACAAGTCGAGAGTAGAATTTGTGGTTCAAATTTTGCTTGCGAGTGCGGGTTCTGAGAAGGAGACAGTAGCGGCTGAGGCTAAGCAAAATCTCTGTAAAGTTATGAAGCGATTGTGTTACCCTTTCCTGTAGTAAGCCGGCAAATTTGAGTTTTATTGGTGCTCGCAATATATTGTATTAGTTTTTGCGTGAATAGAGAGTGAGGAAGTCAAGCCGTAAGACTTTGTCAGCCGCAGTGTGTGTGAGTGTGACGTCATTGGAGCAGCACTGGGATAGGTCAGTTAGTGTGAAGGGCCGCACACGGATGGGCAGCCATCCGTGAGAGGCAATTGGTTGAGAAGGTAAGCAAAGAGAGTTCTGGGAATTAAAGTCACTTCCTAATTCGATTATAAACAAAATAAAAGATGCAAAAATGAAGTTTTTCAAGGCTTTAAAGAGCGCCTTGAGGGGGGATACATATATTACTGCAAGTGTAGGGGAAGTCACACCGCCAGAGGATACACCAGCTTATGCCGTAATGGAAGAGAGGGGAGTTGCGCCATGTCTTTGGCTAAAGTAATGGTGCAAAGCGACAGAGAAAGAAGGGTGTTTGGCATTGCTGGAGCACGGAACGTTCAATATAAGGATTTTGGAAAATTACAGAGGGTGCTAAATGAGCTAAAGCCACCTCCGAGACCAGCACAGTTTGAGGTGTTAGCAATTTGGGAACTGATGGCAATACGACAGCAGCAACAGAAATTCATGAGGAGAATGAGGAAAGCAGAAAAGACACTAGCGGAGGCTAGGTGGGGCAGTGCGCAGAGAGTCTGGAGAAGAGAAACAATAGATGGAGTTAGGATGTTTCCAGCAATAGCTCAAGAGAATGAGAACAAAGTGGGAAAAGCCACTTGTAAGACTGACAAGAGTTCCTCAAAAGACAAAGAGGCTGAGAAGCCCTGGTCAGAGATAGATGACTCAGACGATGATGAGTTTCTTAATCAGTTACTGAATGACCAACCACCGCCATACGCAACAGATGACAACAGACCGAGTACTAGTACAGGCCCTGTAAGTTCAACTCAGGACAAGGTGACAGTAAATCCAGTACAGGTTAGTCCTCTCCTGACACCAGCCCCGGTGCAGAGTAGCATTATTATGTCCACTGCTCCAGAGGTGCAATCTCAGCTACAGCCACCGCAGGTTCAGAGACTTTACCCTGATGTCCCGATATTAGAGACTACCATGAATTTGATAGTGCCGTCTGATCCGACATATACAAGACCAAAGCTGATACAGACCTAGCCAACTCCACAATTATTGCCCCAGGCACAGCAACAGATGTTCCCAAATTACACTTCGGTCACAGGACAGCAGTCAGCCATAGCACCAGTGATGAACCAGAATATGGGAGTTAATGCTTCACAGGTTTTAGGAAACAGGCAGCCACCAGCCACCATTTCCTTACCCATTACAGTTGGTCCACTAGTTCCACTGTATGCACAGGTGAAGCCTAGTGTATGTGATCAGGGAATAACGACCCAAGAAATGACAAGAGGAGGGTTCGTAGGGAGCTCTCAAGGGATGACCCCAGTGAACCGACATTCGAAAGATCTAGATCTTTGTTAGACTTCAGTCCAATTGGGGCTCCTCCAGATGCCATGAGACAATCAGGTTTGGGACTGTTGACTCCGCAGATCTCGAGTACAAACATTCCGCAAACACCGATAATGGAGGCTGGGAATATCTCCCTGCAAGGTTTAACTGCGCAACAGTTGAACGATTGGTTAGACAAGTTAAATTCACCACAGACCACTCCTGCGACAGCAGAGTGATCGGAAAGAGAAGAGTACCTGAATTTTGTGAGGTTGGGCATGGAGGCAAATGAACTAGTTGAGGGGAGCATGGAAGTGAACAGGTTAGAATCGTACACAGAGGCAGAATTGAGGTATCTGTGTCCAAAAATAGCCAAAGAAGTGAGCAGGGTGCACCAGAGGTTTGCAAATTTGGCAGACAAATATGGAATAGACTTAGACAATACCAAACATTTGAAGATGAGTTACAGGTTAGACTTTGAGCCAAAAGATTTTGAGCACATGAGATCTACTGGGATGAAGGCACACCTGAAGGAAATACTGCAAAGTGCACAAGTTTGGGGAGCCTTAGAGAAGTGGGAAGGCAGATGGGTGAAGAAAAGAGATAAGAGGAAAAGTGACTGCATAGAGCTGCCAGCCAAGGCTTCACAGGATGTGGGTGCGGTAAAGATGTTATTATGAGAGAGATGGCTAGAGGGGTTCTTGTCCATGTGCTGTGGACTAGAGGTGATATCCTGTCATTTACAAATGACTTTCCGAGGCTAAGGGAGAAACCGATAGAGCGGTATCAGAAGACGGATAGGTTTGTGAAGCTTGCGAAATGTCTCTGGGAAGACCTGAATACTCTCTTTGAGATTATAGTGCCGGCCGATTTGTGGCTTGAGTGCAAGAGGAATGTGGATTGGCCAGCCGCAGAACCAGCAAGGGATAGAGCTAGAGGAGCACCGTCTCCTGAGGTAATGAAGTATTACTATAACGTGATTGAAATCCTGAAACAGAGAGTTTCGCCACAGAATGTTGATTAGCAAAAGATTGACCTGACAGCACAGGATCCCAAGGAGTCGATACATGCCTATTATGAGAGGTTGTTGAAAGCGTTCAAGAATTCCAGCAGTACAGAGGTTATAGAGGTGAAGGACATGAATCCCCTTGTGTTCAGATTTGTTGAAGGGTTGAGACCTGAGATTAGCCAGATGATTAAGAATCATTTGATCTGTTGGCAAGCAAAGCCAATTGACAAGGTATTGCAGTATGCGAAATACTGTAGTGACGAGATTGAATTTAAGCAGTGGAAGCTGAAGGAGAAAGCAATAGTAATGCAAATTAAGGCAGCACAGTCAGGGTTGCAGGGAGGTTGTCTACAACAAATGGTGCAACAGCCGCAAGGAAACGGGATGTTTCAGGCACAAGTGAGAGGCAGAGGTCGAGGAGGTTTTGTGAACAGAAGCACAGACCTGAATACTGTAATGGTTCAAAATGATGTGCAGGGGATGAAGAAGATGTTACCTTGTCATGCTTGTGGGGGCGTCGGACATTGGAAGCGGGAGTGCCCGATGATGGTGCAGGAGGGTGTTGTTCAACAAAGCAATGATGTCAGTGCATTTCAAAATGTGAAGGGACTGAGAATGAGAGGTCCTAATCCAAACTTTAAAAATAACGTGGTTCAGATGCAGGGTCTCCAACCCATGCAGCAGGTGCAGATGCCACGTGTACAACCGATGCAGATGTAGCAAAGGCCACAGCAGATTCCTATCATACATAGACAGCAAATGTAGTTGCCCTTAGCGACAATGGAACAGCAACAGGTGATACTTCCTCAACAGGTCACAGGTCAAAGAATGAGTCAAAGTAATGCAGTACAACAGTTCCCATTACGTGGTGAGAATGGACGATGAATGGTCGAATGAGAGTTCAGATGGTGAGGAGTGCAGGCTTGCAGCATCCCTAGAAGTAGATCAGAGAGGGCCCTATGTTCAGGGGAAGGTGATGGGTCACAAGGTTTCATTCTTGGTTGACACAGGAGCTACACACTCTACAGTTAGAAGCGCAGAGGTTCCGAAACTGCCTCTTTTGGGACGTACAGTCAAAGTAGTAGGAGTGGCAAATCAACTCCTGACTAACCCGATCACAGATCCGGTTCAATTTGAGCTTTGCGGCTTTCAGGGATTGCACAGATTTGTGGTTTGCGATTCGAGTCCCGTGTCCCTACTGGGAAGAGACTTACTGTGCAAGACAAGGTGTTTGATCACCTGTTCCAATGAGGGGATTGAGGTTCAGACAAACAGTGACGATGAAGGAGATGAATGGCAGGTTTCAGAGCCTGAAACAGAGACCACAGACGAGGAATACCCTCTGATTAACTTCTTCCCAATGTTTACAGTCACTGATCTGCCAGCAGACTTGCAGGGGACAGTAAAGGAGAAAGTCTGGGACCAGACAGGGAAAGAAGTAGGGCTGATAAAAGGAGTAGAACCGGTCAAAGTCAGTGTGAAGCCAAATGCTGTGTTCCCCCAGGTACCGCAGTACCATATGGCGCAAGATGTCCTTATAAAGGTGTTGAAGTTAATTGCAGACTTTGTGAAACAGGGAGTCTTGAAAGAAGTGATGAGCAGCCCATGTAATTCACCAATAATGGGACTGAGAAAGCCTTGTGTGAAAGTTCGAATTGTCGAAGACTTGAGAAAGATTAACAACATAGTAGTGAAATGTTGCCCAGTGGTGCCAAATCCAGCTGTGATCATGTTCCAGGTTCCATGTGATGCAGAATGGTTCACAGTGGTTGATTTGTCACAAGTGTTCTTTTCTGTGCTTCTTCATGAGGACAGCCAATTTCTTTTCAGTCTCAAATTCCTGGATAAGGTTTACAATTGGTGTCGAATTCCTCAAGGGTTTTCGGAATCACCTTCCATATTCAAACAGATACTGAAGAAGGATTTGGAGTCATTGGAATTGCCTTTTCAATCGACTCTAGTGCAGTACATTGATGATCTGTTGATCGCATCCAAAACGAGGGATGATTGCAAGTATAATTCGATTGCCTTACTGAACCATTTGGGAAAGAATGGACACAAAGGGGGTCATTCCGACCCTGGCGGTCCATGACCGCCAGGGCCGGGGACCACGGAAGCACCGCCAACAGGCTGGCGGTGCTTCCAGGGCCATTCTGACCGCGGCGGTAAAGCCGCGGTCCGAAAAGGGGAACCAGCAGTTTCCCGCCGGTTTTCCCCTGGCCCAGGGAATCCTCCATGCCATGGGGATTCCGACCCCCTTCCCGCCACCCTGTTTCTGGTGGTTCTTACCGCCAGGAACAGGATGGCGGGAACGGGTGTCGTGAGGCCCCTGGGGGCCCCTGCACTGCCCATGCCACTGGCATGGGCAGTGCAGGGGCTCCCTAACAGGGCCCCATGAAGATTTTCACTGTCTGCTTTGCAGACAGTGAAAATCGCGACGGGTGCAACTGCACCCGTCGCACCCCTGCAACTCCGCCGGCTCCATTCGGAGCCGGCTTCCTCGTTGCAGGGCCTTTCCCGCTGGGCGCCCTTTTGGCGGTCGCCCGCCGGCCCAGCGGGAAAGCCAGAATGGCATCCGTGGTCTCCTGACCGCGGAGCGGCCATTTGGCGGTGACCGCATGGCGGTCAGAATGACCGCCAAAGTGTTCCCAAAGAATCTGCAATATTGTCAGAAAGAAGTAAAATACTTAGGTCATCAAATCGAGAAAGGGTCAAGAAAGTTGTCCAGGGAAAGAGTGACTGCCCTGTTACAGATGAATCCCCCAACGACACGGAGAGATGTTAGGATGTTTCTGGGAATGGTGGGCTACTGTCGTCAGTGGATCCCGAATTTCTCAGTCATCTCCAAGCCATTGGTAAGACTGACAGTTAAGGATGGGCCAGCTGTCATAGTGCTGTCAGAGAAAGAAATGAAGGCATTCACTGAATTAAGGGAGAGCATGTGCAGGGCTCCAGCTTTAAGTATGTCTGACTACACAAAACCTTTTGTTCTGTTTAGTCATGAACATGATGCATGTTCTTTGTCTGTCCTGACACAGGTCCATGGAGGTGTAAACCGACCAGTAGCATATTTTTCAGCTACTTTGGACCCAGTTGCAGCAGCCTTAACGGGTTGTCTGTGTGCAGTAACAGCAGTTGGTCAAAGCCTCACGCAGTGTGAAGGCATAGTGATGGGACATCCTTTAACCGTCATGGTCCCTCACTCATGATTGCAAGTATAATTTGATTGCCTTACTGAACCATTTGGGAAAGAATGGACACAAAGGGGGTCATTCCGACCCTGGCGGTCCATGACCGCCAGGGCCGGGGACCACGGAAGCACCGCCAACAGGCTGGCGGTGCTTCCAGGGCCATTCTGACCACGGCGGTAAAGCTGCGGTCAGAAAAGGGGAACCAGCGGTTTCCCGCCGGTTTTCCCCTGGCCCAGGGAATCCTCCATGCCATGGGGATTCCGACCCCCTTCCCGCCACCCTGTTTCTGGCGGTTCTTACCGCCAGGAACAGGATGGCGGGAACGGGTGTCGTGAGGCCACTGGGGGCCCCTGCACTGCCCATGCCACTGGCATGGGCAGTGCAGGGGCCCCCTAACAGGGCCCCATGAAGATTTTCACTGTCTGCTTTGCAGACAGTGAAAATCGTGACGGGTGCAACTGCACCCGTCGCACCCCTGCAACTCCGCCGGCTCCATTCGGAGCCGGCTTCCTCGTTGCAGGGCCTTTCCCGCTGGGCCGGCGGGCGCCCTTTTGGCGGTCGCCCGCCGGCCCAGCGGGAAAGCCAGAATGGCATCCGCAGTCTCCTGACCGCGGAGCGGCCATTTGGCGGTGACCGCATGGCGGGCGGTCAGAATGACCGCCAAAGTGTTCCCAAAGAATCTGCAATATTGTCAGAAAGAAGTAAAATACTTAGGTCATCAAATCGAGAAAGGGTCAAGAAAGTTGTCCAGGGAAAGAGTGACTGCCCTGTTACAGATGAATCCCCCAACGACACGGAGAGATGTTAGGATGTTTCTGGGAATGGTGGGCTACTGTCGTCAGTGGATCCCGAATTTCTCAGTCATCTCCAAGCCATTGGTAAGACTGACAGTTAAGGATGGGCCAGCTGTCATAGTGCTGTCAGAGAAAGAAATGAAGGCATTCACTGAATTAAGGGAGAGCATGTGCAGGGCTCCAGCTTTAGGTATGCCTGACTACACAAAACCTTTTGTTCTGTTTAGTCATGAACATGATGCATGTTCTTTGTCTGTCCTGACCCAGGTCCATGGAGGTGTAAACCGACCAGTAGCATATTTTTCAGCTACTTTGGACCCAGTTGCAGCAGCCTTAACGGGTTGTCTGTGTGCAGTAACAGCAGTTGGTCAAAGCCTCACGCAGTGTGAAGGCATAGTGATGGGACATCCTTTAACAGTCATGGTCCCTCACTCAGTTGAGATCTTGTTGACCCATACCAAGACGCAACACATGACAAATGCAAGGCTGGCAAAATGTGAAACGATTATACTGGGGTCACCAAATGTAACGTTAATAAGATGTACAGTGCTGAACCCGGCAACTTTGCTTCCAAATGAAAACACAGAAGTTGAAGATGTTGACGATGTAGAACATGATTGTCTTGAGGTAACAAAAATGTGCACCAAACTGAGACCTGATATTAAAGATAGCCAATTGGAAGAAAATGACAAAATTATCTTTGTTGATGGTTCATGCTTAAGAGACTCAGTAGGAGTGCTGGATACGCTGTATGTACGATCTCAGGTATCCTTGAAGCGTCTTGGCTCGAGAGAGTATATTCTGCTCAAGTGGCTGAATTGGTTGCTCTTACTAGAGCATGCCATGCTTCTGCCCAGCTGAAAGTAACTATCTATACTGATAGCAGATATAGGGGGTGATTTTAACCTTGGCGGACGGCGGAGGCCGTCCGCCAAGGTACCGCCGTGAAATGACCGCACCGCGGTCAAAAGACCGCGGCGGCCATTTAAACATTTCCGCTGGGCCGGCGGGCGCTCTCCGAAAGAGCGCCCGCCGGCCCAGCAGAAATGCCCCTGCAACGAGGACGCCGGCTCAGAATTGAGCCGGCGTAGTTGCAGGGGTGCGACGGGTGCAGTTGCACCTGTCGCGTATTTCAGTGTCTGCAAAGCAGACACTGAAATACTTTGCGGGGCCCTCTTACGGGGGCCCCTGCAGTGCCCATGCCATTGGCATGGGCACTGCAGGGGCCCCCAGGGGCCCGCTGCACCCCCTACCGCCATCCTGTTCATGGCGGGTTTCCCGCCATGAACAGGATGGCGGTAGGGGGTGTCTGAATCCCCATGGCGGCGGAGCGCGCTCCGCCGCCATGGAGGATTCAATGGGGCAGCGGTAAACCGGCGGGAGACCGCCGGTTTACCCTTTCTGACCGTGGCTGAACCGCTGCGGTCAGAATGCCCTCGGGAGCACCGCCAGCCTGTTGGCGGTGCTCCCGTGGTCGGTGACCCTGGCGGTCACCGGCCGCCAGGGTCAGAATGACCCCCATAGATTTGGAATTGTCCATGATTTTGGCCAACTATGGTCACAGAGGGGTTTCCTGACCTCTTCTGGTTCTCCAGTGAAAAATGGTGAAAGAATTAAGGAGTTGTTGTACGCGATTCAGTTACCTCATGAAATTGCTGTGGTGAAATGCAGTGCTCATTTGAAATCACAAGACTTTGTGTCAATGGGGAATGGATATGCGGATCAAGTCGCAAGATTTTGCGCATTGAACTGTATATCGTTTAAAGATCAGTGGGAATTGTTACCTGAAACAGAAAATGAGACATGCACAGGTTACGCATTGAGGGTGATTGACACATTAGAAGAATTAAGATTGTTGCAGGGATGTACCAGCAAGGATGAGAAGCGTTCTTGGGTCAGGTTGCAATGTGTATAAAGACCAGAGGACTTATGGGTCTCAGATGAGGGGAAAATGGTTTTGTCCAACAGTCTCCTGTCACAGTTTGCAAGGTTTTACCATGGGCAAGCACCTATTGGGAGAGATGCCATGATTAGGGTGTTCAAAATTGAATGGTTTAACCCGACGTTCAGACAAGCCGCAGAAGTGATTTTTCATAGGTGTATTATCTGTCAACAGATGAATGCGGGGAAAGGGACAGTGGTGAATTTGAGCCACATAGAGAGAGCAGGAGGTCCATTTAGCAGAATGCAATTGGATTTTATTGAGATGCCTGTGTGTGGAGGTCTGAGATACGTGTTAGTGATTGTGTGCATCGTTAGTCACTGGATTGAAGCATACCCTACATGTAGGAATGACAGTCTCACAGTAGCGAAGCTGCTGCTTAGGGAATTAATATCACGTTTCGGGTGTCCGATCTCTTTAGAATCAGATAGGGGAAGTCACTTCAACAACGAGGTGGTTAAGCTATTGTGTGCAGCATTGAACAGAAGTTGCATTGTACTTACCGCCCTGAAGCATCAGGGCTAATGGAGCAGATGGATGGTACCCTGAAGTTGAGAATGGCAAAAATGTGTGCAGCCACGAATTTGAAATGGCCTGATGCGTTGCCCTTGGTGCTAATGTCAATGAGAAATACGCCCAACAAGAAAACAGGACTGTCTCATGAAATACTCATGGGTCGAACCATGAGACTGCCCGCAGTGCCTGCGAATGCTCTTCTGAATATCACGGATGATATGGTGTTGGACTACTGCAAGGGTCTGGCGGACGTGGTCCGCTCTTTCTCTCACCAGGTGGAAGCTCCCACCCTGCCTCCAACAAATGATCCAGGGCACAATCTGAAGGCAGGTGACTAGGTTGTCATCAAGAAACACGTAAAGAAGTCGTGTCTGGAGCCACGTTGGAAGGGGTCATATCAAGTGATACTAACGACTACTACTGCTGTAAAGTGTGCGGGAATTCCGAACTGGATCCATGACAGTCACACGAAAAAGGTGACGTGTCCAACTGATGAGGAAGTTGAGTTGTTGAAAGTACCAACAACAGAGAAGGGAGTCTCAGGGCCGGAGAGTGATCGAAGGGGAACTGAGAAAGAAGGAGAGCCAGTTGAGGACGGCTTGGTCACTCTAGTAAGAGATGAAGGAGAAGAGACCCAGAGGGGTGACGGTGAGCCTATCTCAACTGAGGCACCAGGAGGACCAAGTCAGAAGGAGGTTCTCCCAGAAGCAGACAAATGTGGAATTGAGCTAGAGCCCCTGACAAACCCAGAAGGCGAAGGAGTTGAGGCGGAAGAGAGTCAGAATGTCCAGACTCCTCCTGAGCAAATTGCAGGTCCATCAAAAGAGAACACCATAGAGTCAGAGGAGGGCGAATGATTGCCCCAGGAAAGATTAAAGACCAGAGAGCCGCTGAAAGGAGATAAGTGGCCGGAATTGCAAGTGACAAAGGGAAAGGTGATCTTCGAAGATGCAATAGAGGAAGAGCTTGATACAACAAAGAGAGAAGATCTGAGTGAAGGAGAGTTGCAAGGTGATCGCAAATTGAAAAGAAAGAGAGTAGCAAGCAGAAGGTACGCAGGTCCTGAATGGGCGTATGCAACATCAGCTGAATGGCAACAAGAGTTCTTGGCGTTTTGCTTTGACCGAGAAGTCCCAGGTCAGTACTTTGGTACCTGAGTCTGGCCGAAGAATTGAATTAAAGAACGAAATTAGGAAAAGAGACTGATATCTTGCCGGATGTGACACTGCTAACTGCAATTGACTTTTGAAAAATGATTTTGAGAAGCTTCTAACCAAAATTGACAAGGATCCTGGGAGTGAAACTGAAAGTTGTAAATAATTGCTGAAGAAAGACTTTTCGCTTGCTTTAATTGTGCTGAAAGAAAAAAAAAGAATAATAAGTTTTAACCATCCTCTGTTGGTTGTTGTTTGAACTAATCATCCTTCACTTTCTGATTCTTTAAAGATCATGGCTAACATTAGAGATGATAATAGGGGAAGTAGGCGTTGTAAATGTTTGGGTGTTGGTTTGGGTGTCGCATGTGTGATATTCATCATAGTTGTGATTGTGGGTATGCCATTGGTGGGAAAGAGTGGAACTAACAATGCTACAAATCCTGAGACCGCTACTGCACTAACAGCTTGGGAGAGGTTTGAGCAGGATACAAAATATTGCATGAGGGAACTAACGCAAAAGGGGAATTATCGACTAGTGTTTTCTATTGTTTGCTGAGTGAGTATGTTGACACAATGGATGCGAAAGATTGTTATGTGTGTACGCAGATCCCTGTTTCGGTACAAGAAGGGGTTACCTATCATAGTTTGCCTTTAACATATGGGATAAGCTGTAGTCTGTTACTAACAAGATTCTATAACCAGGAAGAGATTCAATATTTTTACTCCAATCACAACCTTGTGTTTTCTTATGTGCCTATCATAGAGGATTTGAGTAGTGTGGCTAAATACTATAGTATCAAGTTAGTTAAGGGATTCTTTGAGGCAACACTAATGATTAGTACATCTTATGAACACTGCAATAATTTGACATGTTTGCTTACACCTGTAGAAAAAAGCTTTTTAGATCACACGGAAGATAGAAGGAGGGCATTGAAGGGGAAGTTAGAGAAAGGATTGCAGCAGCAAGCTTTTGCTAGTAGTGAGTGTTACAGTGCGGTTAGGGAACAGGGGAAGTTAGCTTTAGATGCACTACACGTAGGGAAGCTTTGCATATCTAGGCCGAAGTCGTACTATGACAATGTGTTTGTGGGAATGAGTGAATGTAAGCATGTGTTTTTGTTTCAGAGTAAGTGGATGTTCATGTTAAATGGACAGGATCCAGCGATCCCTGGGATCTATTATATATGTGGACTTAATGCTTATTACCGTCTTCCAAAGGGATGGTATGGGACACATTATTTGGGGATAGTTTTCCCAAAGATATATCAATTAGTGGACTTGAAAAGGGTTCCGAAATTGTCTGAATTACATCGTACTAGACAAAGGAGAGAGACTGCTGCTGGTGTAGTAGGAGGCATATTTGGTGCGATAATTCCTTCAGTGGGAGTTATCTTAAACTCCATAAAGATTCAAAAGTTGTCTAAATTTGTGGATAACATGCTGACAAATTTCACAGGGGCTATACTCCTGATGGATACTGAACTTGCTGCGGAGAGGGCTATGACTCTTCAAAACAGGCTTGCTTTAGACATTCTTTTAGCGAAAATGCTTAATGAGCGTCATTGTTGTGCATATTTACCTGACAATAGTAATGAGATTAGAAGTATGCTTTGAAAGAGCCAGGTGTTTGGGAAAAGGTTGGAAAAGGACTTGCTTCAGTGGGAAGTTGGTTTAGTAGTATTTGGCATGGGATATTGGCAAAAATAATGCAGGGAATATTAATTGTTATAGCTTGTTTATTTGGATTATGGCTGTCATGCAAAACTAGTAAAAGAATTAAATTGAAAATGGTGAAAAATAATAAGAGGAGGGAAGAACAGAAAAGGGAAAAATTGTTCAGAGAAAAATCACAGGGGGAAAGATTGATAGAGGAAATTGAGATGAAGGAATTCTAAAACGTAAAATGTAAGGGGAAAGGTTTGTGTGATGACAAGAGTCATCAGAGGAGGGATTGTTGGAGTGTCACCTTTTAAACTAATATTAACATGAGAGACTTGCAATATATTCTGTAATGATGCTGCATAGAAAATGTGTTAATGTAGAAAATAATGTACGCGTCTGAAATGTGCCCACGGGGAATGGCCTCCAAAATGTATATGTATGTAAACTAATGAGACAACTTAATGATGAATTAATAATGTACTAATGTATGGTTTTGTATTAGTGTATCTTAACTAGAGTCATGTATCAGGGTTTGTCAGCTTAAATTATTAGGCCTTAGTTAGCGAGTGTCTTGGCCTAGCTGCCTGATCTCATATTAAACTGTGTTTTTCCTAACGTGCAATGTGCTGTTTTTATAAAGGACACAAAGCTGTACTTTTCCAGGAGCTAGAGATACCTGTGTAGCCGTAGTAAATTCTTTCTCATGAGACGCGACTTGCTCAAGGAGACATTCTTGCCGAATGCAACAGTGTAATTCGTAACAGGTACAAGGTTGTCTAGACTAGGAGAAGACAATGGGACTACTGACTAGAGTGTAAAGTGTAACTTTTCTTACCTGACATTCCTGCCGATGAAGACGTCAATAACAGGAGCCAATCAATTGCATGAGAATTGTGTTTCATGGAAGATTCGAGTAAGGCATGTGGAAAATTATTGGACAGGGATAATGATGCACCAAAATTGATCCAATAGGGAATTAAGGACTAGTTCAATAGTTTTGATATAACAGCTTGACCCGAGGAGAAATCAGCCATTCTCCATTCCTTACTGCCTCTTGCCACTCTATCGAGAATTATTATACTTTGAGACTTTACTGATATCTTAATCATCCTATATTGAATCATTACCTGATACTTACTTCTCCTCCTTATGAGGGAAGTGCCTTATTCTTAGCTATGCCATACTGAGACTTTGCCCTGTCCTGTCTTTGCTGATGCTGAACCGACTGATGTCCTGAGGATGAAGACTGACGCTGATTGCTGAATCATTGGAGGGATAACTATCTGATGATAATTGTAAATTATCTGTTTGCCTTTTCTTTCTAGGTACCAACTGCTCTTTTGATAGAGGCCATAGTTAGATGTTTTCCAAATTTGTGTTGCTAAATTGTTTTGCATTAAGCCCGACATACTGATGCTAATTCAAAGTTAGTTAAGGAGTTCACTAAACTGATGCAAATAGACAAATGACAAGATTCTTGCTTTGTTGAATAATGTACTAATGATACTTTCATACTAAAGTTGATTCACATTAACGTTGTGCTTCATTCTAAATGTTTATGATCTATGCTTTGATAAAGTTTTGCTCTGATTGCCAAGTCATGGTGGTTTTGATTTGCTTGTTGATATTAAAACTAATAAATATGATATTAGATTGTAACTAATAGGGAATACATATCCTAACACTTACTAGATTTGTGTGATTATTCATGGCTGAAAGGTCATGGTGTGTTCATTGTATTGATCTATACTAATGTTATTGATTAGTTTGATTAATTAGTTATTGTGAATATTGATGGGGTTATTGACCTATTGATTGTGATGCCAAAAAGACATCTCGTTCTGGGAAGTCTCCAAACGTGGTCAAAATGTTCATCGGTCTGGGCGTGTCTCCTTGTAAGTTTACTTATCAAGGTTCTGACGTGCTATCACCTCCATTATCTAGCTCAAAAAATGAAATTACTAAGTGCGACTTAGAAGCTCTATAAAAATCTCCTTCTCAGGCCTCCTTTTTTCAAAAGGAAAAAGATGTTGCCAGAATTATTTCTGGTCTCTAAAAGTGGAAACTGAATCCCTCACACGACCTGTACAAATACTTCCTTTCCAGTATTTGACAGACGTAACCGGACTCTTACAAGTGCCTCACAGAGACTCTATGGACCCAACTCCTCTTACCTGATCACTCCTACTGGGGATTGTATCACATCACAAAGGATAGATCGGGATTAAGGAAGAGGGTCTTGAAGTAGGTGGTGCCTTGAGGAAGTTCTGTGGAAGCTGTTGAACGTTTAAGAAAAAGAAGACTCTAATTAAGGCATAAGTCTTCCGTGGTCTTGTATCTTTGTCTTGTTTCCCACCCTCACTCCCATGTCCCAATATATAACTGTGAGCTAGTTTTCATTAGTCCTGCATCAATTGTCTTTTAAATCATGCTCTCTCCTATGGTTGGTATAGTGGTAGCGATAATTCTCACTGCCATGTCTTTCTGCACCATAGGATGTGGCAATTCTAGGGAACCATACATAAGTTTTACAAGCTTTCACACTGCAAACTGTTATACATTAATATATCTAAAAATGTTATGCATTAGTTTTGAAAAACATTGTGCCTATAATTCAGTACCTTTTAGAACTAGCAGACTCTTTTGTACTACATTCAGCAATGTTTCTTCACATCTATGTCTCTTCGTTTGTTGCAAGATTATTTTTAATCTTTACTGTTGTGCAGGGCATGGCTGTCCAGGTGTGGTTTAAGTAGTGCCACACCCAAGATCGCCGTTAAGACTTGTCAAGTTCTCATGGGATTTCAGCAATTCTCTTACTTTAAAGCTGGCACCAATGCCTCACAGAGATGTTATGTAAGAGGGTTTTGAGGTAGGAAGTGCCTTGAGGAAGTCCAGTGGAAGCTGTTGATTCTTTAAGAAAAGGAAGATTGTGATTAAGGCCTAAGTCTGCCATGGTCTTAAAACATTCACAAATGCTGTTGAGATAGATGCCTGCTTTTGTGAATTTCTTTATATGTAAAATGAATCTAGTACTGCTGATAAGTATCAGAACGTCCCATGTATTGAGGATTTTTTATAGCATTCCTTCAGCATGTTTTCAACCCACATCTGAATAAATATTATTGTGGACTTCTCTCAAGGGCTGACATTTGTGTGGAAATCTTATTTTTTATAGGAGTTGCCTTACAGACTATTGGGAGTTAGGTACGTATGTGCAATTTTACCCTGGTTTTTCCAAATATATTCCCAAAGTAATCTGGACAATATATTAAGATCTTCAAATACATTGCTAACTTAATGCCAATGTATATTGTGCACCCTTCTGGAACCCTCATTCTGCAGTGGCCAGATTTTTAGTGGGGTTCTCCCGGGGATTAATGATTCACGGTCTCGGGTTGCAGGGAGTACTACATGTTCTCTGGCCATGTGGAAGGGCTTCGGTGGAGGTTGGGCCAAGCTTATGCCCCATACTGCAGGAGTATTTGCCAGGTGTGTTTTACAGCCATTAAATTTTCATCTGTTATCCACAGACCCATAATTTTGGCTGTACGAACATTGGGCCATTCAGAATTCATAGGGGCAGTACCCCCCAGGGGATATCACCCAGCCAACTTTAAATGAGGGCCTAAATGACAAGCAACGGAGTCATAGTGAATGTGATAAAATATTCTAATTTGATGTAGTGCATCAAGCAAAAATTTAGGACCTAATTACGAGTTTGGTAGTCCGAGGACTGCCAAACTCGTGGTGGCCATCGGACTGCCTCACTCATGTTGGTCCGACCGCCAGATTACGACCCTGGTGGTCAGACTGCCAGGGGACCACTGTCACCTTGATGGTCAAGGATCACACGGGATGGCAGTGGTCAGAATTGTGGTCAGCCATGGTGGCGCTGAATTCAGCACCTCTGTGATGATCACAAGTCCTTTTTATGCCAGCCTTTTCATGGTGGGGTTCCCTCCATGAAAAGGCTAGCAGCAAACCAGTGCCGGGGTAAACAGGGGGCCCCATGGCATGGATATTGCAGGGCCCCCCTGCAGACAGTGTGCTTTCCATGGGTGCCGTTGTGTGACGGCATTGGACTCAGGTAGCTTAAGGGAGCCGAGGCTAATGATGAGGCACTGTTTCCATCAATGCTGTGACACTGTTTGCGCTGAAATGGAGCAAGCCCTCAAAAAATGTCTTAATGCCTGGATGCCCACATCATGCTTAGTGCTAGTATGGAGACTTCCAACGTTGAGAGTCATTAGGGTGTAATTATCTTCCAAATGTATGTTTTCGGTTAATGTTAGGAAGTGTGTAATGTTCTTTATGTAAGCAGGTGATGCAGTAACAAATGGCATAAGGAAGTAATGATTGTCCATGGAGGTATTCTCCAAAAGGGATTCAATAGCAGATACAGTGGGCCCACCCGGAGGATTCAATACATCTTTATGCAGTTTTGATAGTAGATGCAGAACGGTAACCTAGGTTGGGGGCATCTGAATTAAGAGTATTCCTCCCATTCAAGGAGCCCTCTCAATTGCATATAAAATATCCAATCACTATTGGTGATTATTTTGTCTGTGTGGGGGTGGTAATATAAGTGCTTACGCATTAATTGTATGCACACTATTCCATTTTCCGTGCTTCTGCGTTACTGTCTGATGGAGGCTTTTGAAGTAACATGTAGTTACTTGTTATATTATATTTTTTCTCTTCATCTGATTTTCAGCTATTTTGGTTTTGACAGAGTGGCGTACAGGCTATTTGGGAGATATTACGTATATTGACTGTTAACTGGGCAATCATGGCTGCTGCCATCGAAGGTGTCATGACTTTCACATTTTGTTTGATGTCTGTTTTTGATATTCATGAAGGTATGTAATGACCACATCAGTTCCTTTTGTGAACTGCTGTGATCAAGGCTAAGTCCGAAACGCGTTGGTAAGGACATTTTGGGTAAAATATCACATATTGCATCTTGGTGGTGCCCATGGCGTCTTTGATTTATGGATGCCAATTGGTGATTTATCGGCGTTTTCCGGGATCCGACACGGACTGCTGTGACTTGAGCTCCAAGACAACAGAACTTTGTGTGATATGAATGTAATTGTGGTAGGGCTTAATGTGTACAGCTAGTTGTGTATATGCATTTTAAGTTGAGAAATAGTTTGTTTATATATGTTACTACTATGTAATGGATATTTGGAGCTTTTTGTAGGTATAGTATGTTTTTATGTTTTGAGGGTGAGTATATATGTTCTCGGGTTGTTTTATGCTTCGGTCAGATGACTTTTGAATAATATATTTTTTTATATAAGGAGAATCATTTTTTTTTTTCTTCCAATGCTAAAAACATATTTTCCATGGGTTTTGTGGGACTGCTGGAGCATTTATTTGTTGTATTAATATTTATTGGGTCTGCACTGTGTTAATGGAGAAGATATGTCTTTCTCTGATTGAATAAGTATATCTTTTCTAAGCTATTTTTGTATTTGAGGATACCTTGTTTTTACTTTGTTTTTAATGGATTGTGTTTTTTGTTGACATTATAATATTGATCATGGGCTTTTGCTACTGAATAGTAAGTATCTTTTTTTGTTTGTGGAAATTTTAGATAGTATCTGTTTTTAATATATAAGTAATATGTGTATGAATTAATGTATAGTGTAGTGTGTTATGATTTTAAATATTGCATATTTCAAAAATGTTTAATTTTATGAAGGTATGTTTCGCTGGTGTTTAATGATGTTTCCATATTTATTATTTTTTTGGAGTTGTTTGATAAATATTTGTACCTGTGTTCTACTTTGTTTATTTTTTAGTAATTATTAGATCATTTTTTATTTTATTTTTGCAATTCTGGGTGTTTTATCGTTTTTGTTTTAAAGTTTTTATTTTTTTCGCAATGCTAAAAACTAAAACGTAATGGCATTATAAGTCTTACAACATTTTTTGATATGATGGATTGTTTTGGGGATTTTGTTTTGTTTGTTAGTGCAACATGTTAGTTCTATGTGAAGAGTAGGAAAATTGAATATTTTGTGTGCTAGCACTTTTTGGATCTATATATATTCGTTGCTTCAATATTTTGGGTATTTTGTTGCATCAGGGATTGTGTTATTCTAATATTTTTGAAGCTTTTATCTTTTTTTAGTATCTCTACAAATTTACATAGTGTTGGGGGGGTCCTTACAAGTGTTTCCTGGAAGGAATTGTGTCATCCATCTACAGCATTATTGAGTTTTGATCAGGAGGGAATTTGAAACTTGGATTGGCCCCTGTGACGTGTGTAGTGCATGCTGTCAGGGATAAGAGGTCATGTGGAGAACCCCGTTTGTTTCCAGGAATAGTAGTTGTATAGAATCTGTATTAGAAGGCCTGTGAGTTTTTTGAGGACTGACCTATGGTGGCTAGGTTGTCAGTAACACCAAAGGTGAAAGTCAAGTGGAGGAACTTTCAGGTCATGAGTGATAGCAGACTTTATAAGCAGTCCACCACCATTAGGAAGTTGTTGGACAAATTTCAACGTTGTGTTGGCTCCTTTGTCATTTCTTTTCACTGTATTTGTGCTCCTCACTTTTGCTGCCCTTCTCATTTCCTTTGGTTTACTGATCCTGTTGCCTGAAATCTGACTTGTCGATGGATTACCATCTCATATCGGTTGATGTCCTTGTTGCCTGTTTACTAGGCCGCAATGCTCTTCAACAGGAGATCTGAAACAACTCCAAAGCAGATCATGGCACAGCCATTACAGATATTCTGGAAGATTTAAAAACTGTTCGTAATGTGTGAGCCTGTTTACTCAGTCTCCTGAATCAAGTTTCTTCCAAATTCCAGTAATCAGGCTCCAGATTCTTCCAGTTCTATTCTACCTTGGAATTCACATCACCACAGTTATCCTCCCACGTTAGGACTCCTAACCCGACACAATTTACCAAATTCACAGGGGACCAACATTTTTTTTAGTTCTTTTTGGCACAATGTAATCTACATTTCTTAACATGATGAACTTAAACTTCCACTGAGACCGCTAAAGTTGCTTTTGACTAAGGATGCTTTAATTTGGGCTAAGCCTTTAATCTGTAGTAGAAGTACATGGATTCATCAATACGCAACCTTTCTAGACCAAGTTTAAGTGTCATTAGGTCTCAGGGGGATTGCAGAAGCACTGCATTATGGCTTATGAACCACTGGACAGCGGTTGAAAGATAGTATCACTTACATTATTCATTTTCTTCAATTACAATAAAAGGCAGCTTAGACAGTTGATAATTAACCATGGATTAAGAAGGAACTTAAAGACATTCTTTTGTTGGTAGCAAATATATCAACTAACTCAAATGCATAAATTGATTTTGTGCTTCAGATTGACCATGAACAAAAGAAGCAGTGTGCTAAAATACACTGAAACTGTTGTTGAGGTCTTCAGCCTGCTCCGGCTGATCCACTACAAATGTTTTCCACCCAAGAGTCCATGCAGTTCAGAAAACTGCATGAACCATTTTATTTATAAGAAAAACATCAGAGAAGAAAGTGGCACTTTTTTTTAGAGGAAAGTTGGAGGGAACCAGAAAACACTTGACTTAAGTAGCAAACCCCCATTGAGCAATTCCAATGTACAAGTGTCTGCTAAAAGTAGAGCACTTTTTTTGCTCAAAGTTATGCTATCTGCTTCTTCTAGTCCAATGGAGGGGTGGGTATTTCTAGACTTGGGACTCAGCAGTTTTATGGATCATCTGCATGATAGTTCCACAAGAGAAAAAGAAACCCCTGAATCAATTAAAGGCATAGATGGCACACCATTGACTTCAGAGAACAGGTGTGAAGAGACTTTTGATCTCGTAACGGCCACTGATCTTGGACACTATAAACATTTCTGCTTCGTTTTGACTGTTACTCCCAATGTTCATGTAATTTTAGTAATCTCTTTCTTATGACAACGAAACCTGGCAATTAATTGCAAATCTTCTGAAGTACAGGTCACCTTTTCATTATTGCAAAGGTCATTGTCTTCACAAAGATTGAAGTCCTCAATTACATCTATTATTGGTATGTTCGATTTTAACCACAATTAAAAATGGAAATAACTCTCCGGAAGCCATTGCATTGTCCTAAGCTGTATTCAATTAGTAGAATAAGAATTCCTATCCTCCCCACAGAGAACAGTGCCACTGAATTAATTCCAAAGGATAAAGTTCTGCATGGGTGGATATATTATTTCACCTTTAAAGAATATGAACATTTAAAGAAATATACTAGGGAGACGTAGCTAGTGAACGGGGTCATTAGGAAATCTGCATTGTCTGCATTGGTTTCTATATTTTTGTCCTGAAATCCAATGGAGACCATGTGTAAACCACCAATAATTGAACCGTCATAGTAAATAATTATAACCCTTTACCACTGAATTCAGATTTGCTTGATCAAGCCTATACTGTTAAAATCAAGGCAGCTGATGAATTAATGGGAAACAACCTTCAATATTAGCTACAGTCTTTTGAGTATCTGAACACACAAAAGGATTTGTGAGCAATGCTTGCAATACATCTAACCACATGCAATCCCTCGGGTAGCATTCCAACCCTCTGTTCTTTTGCCCACCATGCCACTTCTGTATTGACCAGCCATATGAAAATTAGGCTTGATCCTCTTTCAATAGGAACAGTCCATCCCAAACTGTCAGGCCAGGTCCTCCTGGTTATAAAACGCAAGGTATTCCAGGGCAGGTTTGCCCTGATTGGGGCTTGTTGGTCAGGTGTTGCTTGGTTCCAAACTTAGGATGCTAGGCCATCAGCAGTTAGTTTCCTTCTCCCATCGTTCCCAACCTTTTCTCACTCCAACCATTCACTTCTTGTCTATTCTACCATATGTGCGCCCCTCAAACATGTGCGAAGATAAACTTTCTTACTTCATATCCTACCTAATTGAGCCCATTCTTTGTGACACAGCTCTGCATTTGCTGAAACTGGACTAGGGGCCAGATGTAGCAAAGTATTTGCACGTCGCAAACGGCGAAAATCGCCGTTTGCGAGGTGCAAATGCCTCTTTGCTATGCAGAAATGCATATTGCGAGTCGGTACCGACTCGCAATATGCATTTCCGACTAGCAAATAGTAAGGGGTGTTCCCTTCCTATTTGCGAGTCTGAGTGGTATGCAATACCATTTGCGACCGCATACGCAGTCGCAAATGGCATCGCAGTTACCATCCACTTCAAGTGGATGGTAACCCACTCCCAAATTTGAAGGGGTCCCAATGGGACCCCTTCCAGTTTGTGACTGGACCCACAAATATTTTTTCAGGGCAGGGAGTGGTCCAAGGGACCACTCCCTGCCCTAAAAAAATACCGAAACTAAAGGTTTCGGTTTTTTTTTAAGTGCAGCTCGTTTTCCTGTAAGGAAAACGGGCTACACTTAAAAAAAAAAAAACTGCTTTATTTAAAAAGCAGTCACGAACATGGAGGTCTGCTGACGACAGCAGGCCTCCATGTTTACGAGTGCCAATACTCGCTATGGGGCCGCAAATTGCGACCCACCTCATGAATATTCATGAGGTGGGTCATTGCGACCCCATAGCGAGTTGCAGTCGGTGTCTGAGACACCGTACTGCATACCAATTTGCGAGGTGCAAAGTGCGAGTCGCATGGACTCGCACTTTGCACCTCGCAAATTTTAAATTTGCTACATCTGGCCCTATATCATTTACTTAAAGATAGAGGTCAACACTACCTGAAGAGATTGGAAGACAAGCCTGAGGAATGTCCATGGTGAACAAAGGAGTAATTGGCGTGTGAAGATATAAACAATAATGTAAAAACCACAGTCAAAATATTGATAGTGTCCAAATGCAGACCTTTCTGGGGGGGAGTGTGGAGGGTGGGATCTCTGTAAGATGTGACATTTATATGTATTTTCAGTGCTAGGCACACAGACAGCATTCAACATAAACTGCCCCCAACTACAAGCATATGGTTTCATCCTTGGTATCCAGTATGTTTTATGTCAAATGTACTCATTTGTGAAGCATTGAAAGAAAGTGTGCCATGGACATGACTGCAGTTTCTTATTGAGGGATCTGTGAAGTTAGTTGTCATGTTCTCTTTTTTATCATTAATGCTCTGAGGCAGCCCCCTGATAGTCTGAGTGGCTTGAAGAAAAAAAAAAAAGGTTTGCACACATGAAAATAAGAAAAACACGTTTACACATATTATAACCTATATGTTACTGGGAGATTAATTTTTAAGTGACACAGGGGACAATATTATGGAACAAAAGGAAGATAAGAAAAATTATATTCTCACTGTGTTTGTTCAGAGATAAAATGTTTTCACACCAACACCTAAGAATGAAAGAAGGCTTTAAAGTGTGGCCAAATACTTGTCTTTCATGGGACCTTCAGTTGCGCTTATCCAACTATTTCCCACCTTATTTCAGAGATCAAGCAATGCCGCGTGCCTGGCAGTTCTGTGTGGAGCCTGCAAATTAAAATATTTCCTTTTGTCTTTTGCAGTCCTGCCACACTCCCACAACTCATCCTTTGTCTCACAACACCTGCTTCTGTATATATCCTGAGAGGAACTTATGACCCCCCGAATGCCTGAGGAGTGAACATTGTGTATATTTGTTGGGAGGAGGGCGAATGGGAATGTGCATGGGATCTGTGTGTAGAGTAAGGGGTTATAATTAGTGTGTCTATTTTTTAATCTTTATTTATAGTTTTAAAAGAGATACAAAGATAAGCGAGCTTCAACACGCTCCAGCCTCGTGACATGAGTGCATACAAAAAATTCAGAAAAAGGACTCTTAAATAAATAACAAATAACACATCCTCAATGCAAGTAGAGAGGTAGGACATGCCATGAAGAAGCAGCAAAGGCATGGCTAACATCCACTTAGGGGGTCATTCCTACTTTGGCGGGCGGCGGTCGCCGCCCGCCAAGCGGGAACCGCCACTTGGCCGCTCCGCGGTCAAAAGACCGCGGAGGCCATTCTGACTTTCCCGCTGGGCCGGCGGGCGCCCGCCAAAGGAGCACCTGCCGGCCCAGCGGGAAAGGCCCTGCAACAATGAAGCCGGCCCTGCACTGCCCATGCCAGTGGCATGGGCAGTGCAGGGGCCCCCAGGGGCCCCACGACACCCGTTCCCGCCAGCCTCTTCCTGGCGGTGAAAACCGCCAGAAACAGGCTGGCGGGAAGGGGGCCGTAATCCCCATGGCGGCGCTGCAAGCAGCGCCGCCATGGAGGATTCTCCCAGCAGGGGGAAATCCGGCAGGAAACCGCCGGACCCAGCTGGGCGACCGCGGCTTTAGAGCCGCGGTCGGAATAGCTAAGGAAGCACCGCCAGCCTGTTGGCGGTGCTTCCGTGGTCGTCGACCCTGGCGGTCGATGACCGCCAGGGTCAGAATGACCCCCTTAGTGTGTTAGGTTGGGAGGGTCTAAACGGTTTAAACAATGTGAGATTAACAACAGGAATTGGTATAAATAAGGAGGAAAAGAGAGGAAACTTGGTTTCTTGGTTTGTGTCTTGAGTGTGGCAGAGGGCAAGATCATATAAAATGCATCAGTGTTGAAGACATGTTGCAATGCATTTATCGTCCTGCTCAGCGAACAATGCTGATAAGCACAATTAAGTCAGGCAGCCCCTTAACTCACCATCCCCTTAACAGGACAGTCATGTGTGGAAAAAACGTTTTATGTGCACAGCTTTTGTTTTGGAATTTGCTGGTAGCACAATAGATATATTATGCAGACACTATGCCCAGTGGTTTTGAACAGACTCCATGGGAACTCACAGTTTTCCTATATGCAGTGAAAGTATCCACAAACTGCAACAGCTGTCACTTTTGTATCGTGTGGGGTTGGTTTTATTGCGTGCATTGCAATAGGTGCATTCTAACTTGAATATTGCAATCTGCATGCCTATTGTAAAAGTTCTAGAAATATATAGAAACAGAGAGAAAGAAAACATTGCATGTGTTCAAACACTTGTGAAGTTTTTGTCTGAGGGACACAATCCAGCCGATTGCTACACCAGGTGCAAGAACGGTCCAAGGAGGACCGCCTTATCTACTCCATGTCCGCAGCTGTGACCTCGGGTTGCTACTCAGCCAGAGGGTGTGTGACAGTTCCTAAGCAGTTAAGAATGTGTAAGTAAGTTAAGATGCGTGTAGGCTAAGGAATGTAGCAGGTGATGGTCACCTTATCCCAAAAATGCAGAGGAGGTATTTTGAGGCACCCGAACACTACATCCCCCAAACACTCACGCACACTCCTGCAGACAAGTAGTTTTAACCAAATATCTGCTACCGAGCGGGCATATCTTTACCATACCTATAGCTATCAATGGTGCAGCAAGGGCTTTGGCATCAGGATCCAAGGACCGTAGGGGTCCACCGCATCCCAATTACAGCTGTTTTTACTTCCAGATGAGGCAGTTGGGGACCATTTTCCTTGCTTGTACAGGAGTTTATGGCACTTTTGCTACATCATTGTAGCATCAGATACAAAATTTGATAGGCCTTTTATAACCAAAGTCATGCCTCCTCTAGGCTGGACGTTTCATAGTTTCATAAACATTAGCACTCTTGCTTGTAGCAATCACTAACAGACTAACATAAATCACCCCAAGCAGATTGCAAAAGTACCTTCAAGAGAGACAGGAGGTGGGCGGAGCATCACATGTAAATAATGGCCAGGGAAGGGATGGAATGTAAACGACCAAGTTAGAATAGGAAACAGGTGAACTTCATGTTGCAGCCTATTTTGTTGTTTATGTCCTAACATGCAGTTGAAATTAAAAAAGCGTATTAAAAAACATATCAACTACTTAGCTCAAATACTGATATAGCAACTTGTGTACTCAGCTAGTGGGTAACGGGAAAAGAAAATCGTAACTTTTCAAAGGTTATTTAAATTCACACATATCCCCGTCTTCACTTCTTTGATCATTGGTAGAACGCTGCATAACCTGTGGGTAAAGTGCTTGGGAAACAATTGAAGAAGTGGCGGTCTCTGCCCATAATACATCGGAGTGACAGAGACTCTTTGCAGAAAGTTTGCATAAATTACCTTAGTGTGACGAAAGAGGCACAGGATTGCTGAATTCTGAAACAAGGCTCTTCCTGCAGGCTGGCCATTTATTACTCACAACCCAAGTGTTCCCTTACCCATCATTCTCCTAGCCATGGCCTCATTACAAGTTGCAAACCAAACCAGTGCTGGAATTAGAAAAAAATGCACTCCAGATTGAAGGTGTGGCAGAGGAAAGAGGGTGGGGCCAAGAGGGGCGGAGCTTAAAAGCCAGAGTCTGAAAGTCATATTTATTTAAAAAAAATCTCCTGCAAAGACATTGGCAACAAGGACAAGTGTGACAGTAAATCTGTTTTAGCTTACTTAATTGGTCAGAAAGAAGCTGCATTTTAAAATACTTTAAAACCCCTGCTGCAGAGATCTTTGTGTGCCTTGCACTTTCGAGGAGATTATAATAGCATTAGGATAACTCTGGTGGTTGCTGCGGTTCTGGGAGAGTTCTGTGTTTTGTCCATTCACAGTTTTGACTCATAAAGTAGCATAGAGGGTTAATGTTCCTGCTTCAAACCACATTGTGTAACATGCAGAAACAGATTTGTATTTTATGTAGAAAGGTAGGTGGTCTACTACTTTCGGCATTGAGGTAATTTTGTTACTTTCAAATTATGAGGTGCAAGCCTTCTAATAGAGCACAATGATCTATTTACCAGCATCAATAAGCTGTATGCAAACTATAGGTCATGAGTTTAGATCCTTATTGTTTTTTTTCAATATGTTGTTATCCTAAGAATGTAAAGAAGAGTTTCGTGGGAAGTAATAAAGTCTTGATAGTGCCTACAACCCCAATCACTATGTTACATTTTATATTTAGACTCTGGGCCTCATTACGAGTTTGTCTGTCGGACCGCTAGACTGCAACAGTGGTGGCCGCCAAACGACCGCCATGTTGGTGGTCTTAGAAACTGCCATATTACGAGTTACACAGGCCGGACCAACAAAAGACAACCAAAAACCCAACACCGCCAGGACTCTGGAGGGCGGGAAACAGGCGGTCCGACCACCGGCACCGCCAGGCCATCAACCAACCACTAAACCTATTTTATTATAAGTCGAAAATCGCTATGGCGGTCTTGGCATGGCAGTCGTCCAATGGCAGTTTGAACTGCGGCGGACAGCCATCATCACAGTAATACACAATACTTCATTGGATACATTTGAAAACAACACAGCTGACACATATTCCCAAACTCGACACACATGCAAAGCACTCTATAAAACACACCCTTTCACACACCACAGTCCTTTGCAACTCCCATGCAAAAAACACCATTCAGCGTGCTCACCAATACACATTTTCCAATTAAATAGGCACCCCTGCATCTCTCAATCAGCAAACATCCCACACCCTCAACACCCCCATATCAGACACATTTGCAGATCTCCACTGTACATACTCCCCATCACCTGTTTAGCACTCAGCACTCACCCGTTTTGTTTTCCATCACCACCATTTCATCCCCAGAAAAACCCCTGTTTCACAGATGACGAGTTAAGAGTCATGGTGGATGAAATCATCAGAGTACAGCCACAACTATTTGGAGCCCAAGTCCAGCAAACTACTATGGCTAGGAAAATAGAAATGTGGCAAAGGATAGTTAACAGAGTGAACTCTGTAGGCAGCTTCCCACGCACAAGGGAGAACATCAGAAAGAGGTGGAGCGACCTCAGCTGCAAGGTCCATTCCATGGCGTCCAGGCACGAGCTTGTGGTCCTGAAGACTTTCAGTGGTCCCCAGCTCCTTCCCTACAGCTCACATCGTGGGAGGATAAGGCCTTGGCCACCATGCATCCTGAGGGCTTGACAGGAATACCTGTGGAATGGAGCTGGGTAAGTCACTACTATACTAACGGCACAAAAATGTACTGGCATACATACTCACTGATCATCTTTGACCACCTTCACTGTCAACCCACTCACATGGGAACTAAACCCCCCTTGGGGAACTACGTCTTCTTATTCTGGACGTAGCACAGGGAAATTACTGCACCACAATTCCCAGCAGACACTGTACTACCATGAGTAAAACCAGAACTGTGTACCACACTTAAGATTACCATGTCCTGCAATTCCCTAGTGAATTGCCCAGGGGGCAAATGTAGAGTTACCACCCCAGCCAATATAGTGTGCCTAGATACGAAACACCCTTCTCCCTCTACTCACCCATGGAAATGTACTCACATGAAAGGAAGACATCTGCACAGTGTGTGTGAGTGGGACATGAACTGGCAGGAGTGCCAAGGCCAGGGGGCACATGTACTGTCACCCACCCCCAGCAAATTCAGAGTACACCCATGCAAAACACACTTCCCCCCTTCCTACCCATTGAACTGTACATCAGACAGTGGAACAACTCTATAGTGTGTGGGATACAGGGAGTGAAATGGTTAGTACTCATAAGAGGATACCTTACCCACACTCTAAGCAACAGTACACTATGCACCCGCCAAAATACCTTTACATGGGAACACACACATGACGTGCACAGACCAGGGAGAGTCAAATTGAAAAACTGCACGTAGTACAGGGAGTCACATGACTTCTGAGGCCTGGAGTCTTTGTCTACCCAATCCAATTGCCCAGCCAACTCTGTTTATGGTCCAATATCCCTGTTGGTATGCCTGTTATGAAAGTCCACTCACCTCAGAAGATGGGCGATGTGAACTGTGAGTTGTGATAACAGTAACATCTAAATAAATTCAAAGAGGACCAGGCCATGCAACCACAAACACCAGCCCACAGTCCATATGGCATTGTGCCACAGTGCCCAAACCCACTAATGAACATGACACACGTGGGAGAGACAAGGATACAGATCATGGTACACCCTGTGATGTGGCAACACACCCAGATCCATCTAGAGGTGCGATGCCAAGATGAAAATAATGTAGACAGGAAGGACAGCTCAAAATGTTTGGAAAGAACTTCCTACACAGATCAAAGGTCCCAAATTGTCTCTGCTGTGTGGCATTGGCAGCAGTCACATCAACAATGCACTGACCACAGGATGACAATTACCACATATCATTCAAGGTCCTGACAATGCCTGCATGACAAACAAATAGCTTTCAAGATGACTCAAACACCATCCTGCCCAGCCAATGTCGTGCCTAAATTGCTGGCAACATATGGAACTATTACCATCCTTCCAACAACGAATGATTCCAAACAGTGTAAGGCTAGGTCACTGAACAGGAATTGGTATGTGGCAACAATGTCAGCTCACTACAAATGACAATATGTGTACCTGTCATATAATGGAAATCAGCAAACACAATGTGAACATTGCCCTAGCCCAATGGCACACTCAACTATTGGAAGTAGATTTCACAATACAACCACTAACATGGTCTCTCCTGATCAACAGGTTGTGATGCCACTGCAACTGTTACTGCTACTACTGACACCACAGTGGAGACTGCCACTACCTCATGGATGAAGCCCCAGTGAGGAGAACATTCCTGGACTGCTGGACATTGAGGATGGTTCTGGGCCATCTGGGCAACCTGGCCAGACAACACTGGTCAGCCTCAGCCTGACCACATCAACTCCTCCCAGCCCTGTGGCCTCTACATTAGAGGCAGCCAGTCACTCCCAGACCTGCGTCCCTACAACAGTCACCAACATCTTGTGACCCCTAGACTAGGTGCCAGAGTCACAACCTGCCAACCCCGACAATGATGGACCTGGAAACAGTGGAAGGAGGTAGGCTGCACCAAAAGCACAGGCACATGCGGGTTGGGTGTGTGGGAGGGATGGTGTGGTACAGCAGTAAGAAGCTGCTGGTGATGCCCCTGGCCAGGATACCATCAGCCAGGTTTTGGGAGCATACCAACAGTCCCAAGGCGTGATGGGCCAAGTACAGACAGAACTCAGGGAAATCAAGGAGCTACAGGGGGATTTCCATAGTGAGATGCGGGAATAGTGGTAGGCCCACAATTCCAACATGGCCTCCCTAAAAGGGGTGCTGAGGGACATTAACAGTACCATGAGCAGGGATAGGCAACAACATCCGACCCCTTCCTTTCGTGCATCCACACCAGGTCCTTCATCAGTGCCAACCATGGAAGGGAGGCCCTGTCAAGAGAAGCACCTGCCTCAGGCACCCCTGCCTCTGTAGTTCATGAAACCCCCCCCCTCCGCAAGCGGGGACGTCCAGCCAAGCATCCAGGAGGTGTGGATGGCAAAACACCAGCCAGTGTCGCCAAGTGACCACTTCCTGATATCACTCCTTGGTGTGCCATAGACTCACTCTTTTGACTGTTCCTTAACCACTTTTCATTTTCCATGGTAGTAGGACACTGGACTCTGGACCTCAAATGTTGTGGCTTCCTCTCTACTGATTGCATCTACCATGACTGTTCCCTTCACCTCATCAATTTTTGTTTTTTCCCATTATCACTAATGAGTTCTGTTGTAATGTACATAAACACACCCACCACTAAAACACTGCCTACTACCTCTTTTTTATAACTGTCTGGAATGTAGAAAGCTAATCACATGTAATGTACATGATTAAGACATAAGAAGGCAATGGATGGTGGGAGATGCCTCAGGTAGTCTCATGCTGAGGATGACTAGCAACACAATGTCACAAGTGTCTGGTCACAGCAAACATTTATTTTATTATACTGTATTGCACATAATGTGTTAAGAATGTCTGCACAGTCATAGCCAAGAATGTCCTAGCCATGTGGAGTCAGTCCAGAGATCCTATTACTTCTGTGCCCCAGACCACATCAGAAAGGGCTTGTACGGCATTGTCCTATAGATTAGGCCAACAGAGTATGGGATGCTTTCTCCAGTTTGACCCTTATCACATACCAAAACCAGCCTACCAACTTAACATTAAGCATGGAACAGACAGAGGGCAGTACAACAGTCCCTGAGTCCAGGCCCTTTCCATAACAATGAGCAAGCATGTGGTGGAATGTCACAAACCTTTTTTAGTGTTGTGACACAGGCACACTGTCCTGCAATGAGGAAATACATTGACAACCACTAACAGGTCATACAGGATCAGTGCCAACACAATGTGTAGGGAGCATGCATGGATTGCACAGGAAAACATGTTGCAAGGCAACATGATCACATACATAAGACCATTGGACCAACACACTACAGCAAAAAGGTATATTGTGTAGCTCAGATTCATGCCATCACATTGTCCAGGCAGCCTGGGCATGGACTCATACACCACAAATTTGCGACCAACATGGATCGATCTATGTCCACTTCACATGTCAGACCAGCAACAGCCACCTACCAATGACACAACAAGAAGTTTAGGCAGGTAACGGCATACATAAGACACAAACTTCAGTTGCTTCACTGACAGAGCAATGTGAATGCCCCAAACAGAGGAGATCATTAAGAAAGTCTAATCTTCAGGTCTGCTGTAGCCAGCAAACATTGGCTGTATGATGTATTGCATGAGATACCCTATCCAATGGTGACAGAGATACTCTACCCAACAAATCCTGACCCCTACAGTACCCCATTCAGTCACACTAATCACAGAACATCACATACTTACACTCAAGTCAAGACGTGATTGATGAGATCTGCCTGCATGTCTCAACCTTCATCCTCATCACTGTCATCCTCACTTGGTATTTCAGGAGGCTCACCCAGTGACACTGCCAGCTCCCCCTCATCAGGGATGTAGGGGATGTTTCTCCTCACGGCAAGGTTGTGGAGCATGCAGCAGCCCACAATGATCTTGCACACTTTTCTGGGTGAGTAGAGGAGGGCTCCACCAGTCTTGTCAATACTACGAAATCTGGCTTTCAGGAGTCCAAAAGCCCGCTCCGCGACATGGCGTGTCCTTCTATGTGCCTCAAAGAAGCAGAGTTCCCCTGTCTTAGTTGGGTTCCTTACCGGTGTCAACAACCATAGACGGTTTGGGTATGCAGAGTCCCCTGTAAGGAAAAGCAATATGTGTGCAACCATGAATCCCAAGTATCTTCTCTCTAGCAGCAGACATAACATATAAACACACATGACATACATGAACACACATGACATATGGAACTTACCAACCAGCCAGGCCCTCTCTGGGTACAGTTGTGTCATCAGCTGTGGAAAAGCTCTGTTTCGCATGATGAAGGCATCATGGACTGAACCCGGGTAACAGGTACCTACTTGGGAAATGTAGAGGTCCACCATACAGATTACTTGGACATTGATGGAATTGTGGTTCTACCTAGTCCAATAGACCTGTTCATTGCCATGTGGTGGAACCAATGCTACATGGGTATAATCAATGGCTCCCACCACATGTAAGATGTGTGCAAAAGCATAGAACTCAGCCTTAACATGGGCAAAATCCTCACGTTGAGGAAACCGGATGTAGCTGTCCAGGTGTTTTAACCTTGCTGAGAGGACATCCCTCAAGAAAAGACAGAGCTTAGGCTGGGACATCCCAGCAGTTAGGACCACTGTATTTTGGAAGGACCCTGTGGCCAGGAAATGCAACACTGACATGACTTGTGCAATAGGTGGTATGCTATTTTGATGACTGATGGCTGGCAGCAGATCTGGCTCCAATTGCAGCAAAGATCCACAATTGTCTGCCTCTCCATGCAGTATATTTGGATTACACGTCTGTCCTACATGGCCTGCAGATCTATCAGTGGACAGTACACAGGAGGTTCTCTGATCCTTCTCCTCCCAGGGTAACTATGTTGAACAAAAGGAGACTATGGCTGTCATTCTTTGTGTCCATTGTGATTTATATAACACATGTCATACATGAACTGTGATGTCATGTGATTCACTGAGGACATGATACACAGCACACATCACCACTAACAATTACACATTAGTAACTCGTTACCCCCTTGCTTTTCCATGTATGTGTACACATCATCCATCTGGCTAGCAACACTATGTGCATGTAACTTACCACTCGGACTGTGATTCAATGCTGCAAATTCAGAATTGCCCATGAGGGAGGGGGTGGTGGCTGTGCCCCCAATTATGTTGTCATATGCGCTTGACCATTTACCGATATGATCACTAAAATGATTGACATACATGAAAGGACAAGGCCAGCGCTCAAGGTTCGTCAGGGCAACATTTTCCGAATTGTGACGCATTAAAAATAAGCATTTAATTGCATTGTATGCCTCTAAGATGGCAGCTGCTTTACCTGCTCAACTGGGCATTAGGAACGGTCAGCGACCACCGGCGCAAGTTGTCACGGTGGTAGGCGGATGCTTCTGCAATGGACACTGCCATAGGATAACATTGCTGCCTGTGGCGGTCTTGGGCCAATGGCAGTGTCCGCCAGCGGTGACGGTCACATATGTGACCAGCATCTTCTGCTGGATCCCTCACTTAACTCCTGCCACTGCTGCCAGGAAGGCCTCCAGCACCAGAGATGCTGTGTACCGCCTCTGGGAGCAATCATGCCACGTCCTACAGTTGATAGGGCCCCTGCCTTCCCGTCAATAGAGCTGGAGAGGCTTGTGGATAAGGTCCTACCCCTGTATCGACAGCTCTGTGGTGCACCAGAGGAGCAGGTAAGTGCCCCATGTGCACACTTTTCTCAGTACTTTTACTTAACTTAGATTTAGTTAGCATAGGCTTAGGTTAAGATTGTCAGATTGTGTAGTCAAAGCCTTGTATGAGTTGTCAGTGTGCATTAATGGGTGAGTCAATGGGCATGTTTGTATGTCAAGTGACAGATTTGGAGCCCTGAGACAATGTGATGCGTGTGTATTGAGTGTTACCCAACCCAACTAGTGTTGGATGCACATGACTAGGTGAAGTGTCATGACAGTCGTCTCCAGGCAACTCTCCAGGAGATGTAATCAATGTGTGGTCACATGTAATTGCATGACAGCAGGAGGGGTTAAGGCATGTTGTATGTGTTCTTGATCACTATTTGAGTTCTGTCTATGTTGGCACAGTACTCTCAGGCAACATCTGGCCTTGTTGGCCTGTTGTTCGGAAGCCAGGTAATGACTCCCTCTGCCACTCATCTCTGCACATAGACACCCAATGGCAATTGGCTGTAGGCTACATGATGTTCTGTGATCCATGTGATTGTTGGATATGAGTGTTTGTGTAGGTCTGTCTGCTCTGATGTTTATCTTAAGGTACTCTAGGTTTAGTGAACACATGTGAGGAAGTGTGTATTATAATGTTGATATGACACACAGATACCCACCCCCTGAAGCAGGTGGCGCATCTATATCTGCACAGGTCCACACATGGACAGGCTTCACTTTTTTATGCCAAACATGTCACTCCCTTCATTGTGGTCCAAGAACGATGGGTCAGTCTGTAGGCTGACTGTGACCTGTAGGGACTGTATGCAGTGGGTAACATTCAAAGGTAGTGGATGTTTGTGTGCATTATTTGCTGGGTGGTTTACCTGTCACTTTCCACTTTATGTGATGTTTCCCATAGTGTGCCTGTTCAATGTCATGTTGCTAGTTCATGTCCCACAAAAGTCACAGTTGGCCTGCCTAGTCAGTGCAGGGCCTGAGCTGGGGGTTGAGTAGGGCACTGTATTGAGGAGTGTTTGTTGTCATGTCCCTGTGTCCAATTACTGCTCTGTGCCACAGGTAGACAGGATGGTCAAGACAGAATGTTATTATCTTTCTGCACTGACATGTTTGTGACTCAGCCATTTTGTATGGGGCTTGTGGACATGATATCCTGTCTTTTGCATCCACGCAGGTCCACGCCATCAGAAGAAGGGGATCTGGAGAGCCATTTCCAAGAAAGTGCGGAACCTGGGGATCCACAGCCAGCGGAGCGTCCACTGTCGGAAGAGGACACAAGAAAGTGGAAACCTGAGATGCTGGGCCCAGAAGACCACAGAAGCCTAGCTGGGACTAGGACGGGGTGCCAGTCGGACAATGGCCCCCCTAATTACCTGCATTTTGGCCGTGGCCTACCCGACCTTGGATGCGTGTTTGAGGGCAACACAGCAGCCACAAGGGGTTAAGTACAAGGCAAATTCATTCTTGACCCTTTGCCAGGTGATTGAGTGAGGGACTGACTGCTCCCCTTGACAATGTAGGATGTGTCATGTGTCACAGATAATCTGGGATCAAATTGGTATAAATGGACCAATTGTTTCAAACAAGTGTGCTCATCCTTTTGAATCTGGGACCTAGGACTAGGTGTCAGGAAGCCGATCTAAAAGCACAGGTTATCTTTCTTCGCAGGATGGAGGTCAGAGTCAGCAGTGCTGCATCTCAGTCACAGTGGTTCCATGTTAATTCAGCATGAAGTGCTCCTCACAACAAGTGTATCAAGGAAGCTGTTTATATAATAAAACACTTTCCTTACCACATTTAGTTCATCTAGCATAAGCAGGTTGTCTCCGAATGAGCACAGAATGAGAAAACAAGGGCATCACATTCTGATTGTATGTCCCTGGACTGAATGTGCAGACAAGAGGGAAACAAAACCTAACAAGAATAAATGCATGTGTGGCACATTCTTGTGTTAGTAAAAAAATATGCAAAAGGTCATCATCAGTAAAAGATGTCAAGCTAAAACTAAAATCTAAAATGGAGACTAAGTGTAGGCCTCACAACAGGCTATCCAATTAAAACCCAGGTTGTGCTTCTTTTATAGTAACCATTTGAACTCATCTTGAGCATGTGTTATTTTACTGAGCTAAACATCTGTCTGTGTGCAAAAGTTGTGTAATTTTCCTAAGAAACTATTTTGATAAATAGTGACACTCTTGTGCCACTTTGAGAATACCGCTTCAATGTGAGGAGGTGCTGATTCTGCTAATACACATTTGAGTCTTTGCTAGTTTCCTCAAGATGTTTCATGGACCAAATTTTAAAAAATCCCTTCTAGATCTGTATTCTTGTCTGCTCTGAAGGATGACAACCCAACTGATCCCCTGATGAGAGCACAGTCTCAGAAGTAAGGAGGAACTTGCCTCACTTCACTTGTCTCATTTAGCTTTATCTTTTCTTTTTCCAAATAAGTTATGAAAATGGCCACTGTTGTCAAATTGCATGATACGTCCCCTATTGTCTTCTCTGCCAACTGACCAGAAATTAGCAAAGTGCTAATTGCCCCTGCCGCCATGCCCCTGGTGATAGCACATCCTTTGGATTAAGTATATATGCATAGGTCATGCCCCCGCGACCAAGAAAGGAAAGAAACATGCCAGTTTACAAATCATTGATGTCTGGCGGTCTCTTTTAGGGCATGACCTCCCTGAAACACTGCCCCAATATTGCTTATAGTGTTCCTAAATTAGGTTACTCCAAGCCTGTAATTGTACTGTTAAGGACACTTTACCATTGAGGCAATGTGTTGTTGACCCCTAAACTACACTTATTTGGTCTATCATACTCTTAGGCTTTTTTAGTAAATTTACTACTTTTGACTGCTCATCTTTTCCGGGTGTAGATTTACTACAAAGTGTAGACTCACATGTCTCCACCTACTGACACAAGGGATGGAGCCAATTTACAAGCGTAAACTTACTAATAGTAACTTTTCACATCTAGGTGGAGGTATCAACCACTGAGGTGGAGATTTCCCTTTGGTAAAATTCGGCCATTATTTTCTATGAATGGGTGTTGCGCTACAGGTGGTTGGCCAAGTGTTGTGCTCAGTGTACTCCATGACTTAGCTAGAGAACATTCATGACTGTTTTGTGTCCTTTTTGGCTGTAGTAACTTTAGGTGTACAGTTTGTGAATAGGAATGGGTTTATTTTGTGGGGTCGAGTGCATGTCCTCTTCCTTAACCTTTCCTAAATCCTTCCTTGCTGCTCCCTAAACTCCTCTCATTTTGTTGTAACTATTCCCCACTTTCAGGTCACTCCCCAGTTCCTCACAAATTCACTATTAAAACATAGGCATATGTGTGCAAAGATCTCTCCAGTTGGGGTGGACATAAAAGATACCAGAGACACAGAGAGCGAGACCTCCATAAATAAGTTAGTGAAAAGCATTTTGTAACATGTGGCTAATTTTCCTGTAGTACTACTAAATGTAGTACAAAATGTAGTTTGCAAATAGGCCGTTGTTTGGCTCACCTGGACCTCTGGTGACTCAGCAAGCATCTAAATGCCCTTACTAGGGGCACTTATCTTTGTCCTTCTGGCCACCAGTGAAAAGCTGCTTTAGGAGTGATGCAGAAGGTCTGTGCCTCACCCTATTTCTGTTGTTACAAGATGGACGACTATTGGGCCACAGGGGCCGTAGGACCCACAGGCAGATATTGGGGCTCCCAAAGGATGGCCATATATTTTCAATTTCATACATCTTACTACAACTGCTGCCAACTGCTGCCTTATCTGGGGCCCATTCTCACTGTTCACCTTTCTATTTTCAGGTTCCCTCAAAGGCATTTTAAACTTTAAACAGTACAGTATTGATCAAGTACTAATATTGTTTCACAGTGTTGTATGGTTTTACCTTACACTGAAGTATCTGCCCCAACGTTCGAGCAAAAAAAAAAATTTCATTCTACACACAGGACAATGGTAAACTGAAGACTTGAACACTTGCTGTCCACACTGATCACAAGCCATTGTTGTTAAAAGGACACTGTTAGACCTTGAATCCTTACAGTCGGTCCTACCACAGAGCCTTTACCTCCTGTTGTGTTGCTTTATCTTTTTGTTGGACTTGGGACTCTGAACACTTTACCACTGCTAATCAGTGCTAAAGTGCATGTGCCTCTCCCTTAAAACATGGTAACATTGGTGTATCCACCATTGGCATATTTAATTTACCTGTAAGTCCCTTGTAGAGAGTGGTATACCACATACCCAGGGCCTGTAAGTTAAATGCTACTAGTGGGCCTGCAGTACTGATTGTGCCACCCTAGTAATTAGCTCTGTAAACATGTCTCAGGCCTGCCACAGCACAGCCTGTGTGTGCAGTCTCACTGCCACCCCGACATGGCCTCAAAAACCTCTTGCGAAGCCCAGAACTCCCCTTTTCCTACATATGTCACCCCTAAGGTAGGCCCTAGGTAGCTCATAGGGTAAGGTGCCTTGTAAGCAAAAGGCAGGACATGTACCACTACGTTTTTCATGTCCTAGTAATTAAAAAATCCTAAAGTCATTTTCATTACTGTGAGGCCTGCCCCTCTCATGGGCCAGCATTGGGAATTCCTCATAAAACCTTTAAGCTGTAATTCCTGATCTGAGAGGAGTAGCTGCACCATGTTTTGTGCCATTGGAATGGTAACAATAAATCCTTTTTGCTGGTAAAGTTGGATTTATTATTACTATTTTAGAAATGCCACTTTTAGGAAGTGGACATTTCTCTGCACTCTTCCTGTGTGCCTACAGCCTATCTCCAATACATGTCTGGCTTGGGCAAGGTGGTAGCTACACTTGTGTATTCCATTAATACACCCACAACACAGGATACTCAGTTACATCTGCATTCATCTGCAAACTGATGGGTCTTCCTGGGGAGGAGGTTGGGAAGAGCGCACACACACATTTCAAAGAGTAGTGACTATAGTCCTCACAAAGGGGCTGATTACCTCCCACTTGTAGTCTGGAGCTAAGGCTGACTTGAAAGAAGAACCTGTGTACTTCACAAGAACTTTTTTGTAGTCACCCCCCACATGAAAGGCACTTGCCAGTATAATTACTGGGTCTCTTGACCCACTCAAGAAGTACACTATTGGACCTGTAAGAAACTCCACTGGAGTAGAGGCTGTTGCAATAGAAGGATTGCCACTCAGCCATTGCCTGACTGTTCCCAGGAACTCCTGCCTTGCTCTGCTGTGCCACCCTATTGACCCCTGCCCTGCAAAAAGGACCTAAAGACACCTCCAGAAGTGACTTCAAGTGCTTGCTGGCTTGCCCCCGTTCTCATCTAAGTCTCCGGACCATGAAAGACCTCACTTTTAGTCTCAACTATTTCACCCCTGCCAAAAGACTGTCTAAAATAACCCCGGCGCTCTGCTCTGGGAGAATCAGGAACCTAGCATTGGACTCAGCACGCTGTGGATGACTTGGCAGAGATTCTGCGTGGCAACCTCCTTGTTTGTCCATACACAGCCTTGCCCTCAGAGATGAGCGGCCCAGCTAACCTGAGTGCTGAATGAAAATACGGCCTACCGACTTCCCTAGCTGCCGCCACATTGAGGGGATCCCGCAGCTTGGCCTCTTCTGCCAAGCAGGCAGGACCAAATGACCGCTGCCCCTCAGGGATGCCCCACTGCAGCACCCTTCAACACCCTAGGAGAGATTCTGCTTGGTGGCCCTTCGCTTTCTTGTGACTTCTTACCCCAGAAACGCACGTCCCATCAACCTGGGGGCGAAGTGAAGGCACAGCCTGCCCACGTTGCTAGCCACTGCTGCAATAAGCAGATCCCACTGCGCAGCCTCTTCTGCCAAGCAACCAGGACCAAAGAACCGCTGCCCCTCATGAATCCTCCAGCACACCCCCTTTCAACGTTGTGGGTCCCCCTGTAACCATCAGAGCTGTTGTTGTGCCACAGTGCCCCGGAACCAAGCATCGGCATCAGGACAATAACGGTGTTGAGTGTGGTGGGGGGCCTCAGGGTGATCACCTTTGGCTCGCAATGATCTCCCGGCCTGCACTGAATTGCTTTAGCAAACTACGTGGGTTGCGGTTCTAACAAGTCTCTTTCCTGTTTCAATGCTTCTTGAAGTTACTGCACGCTCTTTGCACCCAAACTGAATCTGTATTAGTGATTATAGCACTGCTCTTCCCTGGCCGCATTTGAGAAAAACGGCTAGTGATATTACTAAGTGGATCTTTGTCAATTTGATAGTAATCACTTTTACAACTTTAAAAAAGTGCCTATTTTTTATGTAATCCTGTGTGGAGCCTCTCTTTCTTTTGTGGTGTCTCACTGCAAATATTGCCTGCATGTTACACAAAGACTTTACACATTGCCTCTTGAGTTAAGCCTGACGACTCTGCGTCAAAATACCAGAGAGTGGGCACATGTTAACTTAGGGTGTGTATCTGACTTACCCTGATTAGACTGATGGGTTCTGCCTGGTTTAGGTGTATACCCTAGCCAACCAGAACCCCATTTCTAACAGACTCTCACCCAAAAAGCAATTAGAAAAGTAAGACATAAATTAATGTAAGATGTGTCTCAAATACAGTAACCAAGTTTAAAAGTACCCATGCCACCACCAAACAGGTTGCCCCAAGTACACTTTAAAATGTTTTATGTTGCCGTTTAGATCCACACTCCACCCCTCAGTTCCAAGCCTGTCACCCATACCTCACCCACATTGACACGACACATAACAAAGCATCAGCCAATACAGTGGTTGAGAAATGCACCAAATCAGCACACACCTCAGGAAGCAATAGACAAAACCAAACTGACATACGGCTGCCAGACGATGCAACAAATGCATCATCCAAAGTAGACACTATGCCAATTGATAGAGATGATGATCAGAGCTATAAGGAGACAGGCAAACAAGAAAGGCTTCCAGTATCTTCAGTACTTTCCAAAATGTTTTTTCCTTTGACATAAAAACATATGAAATGCAAGAGGTCTGCATCCTGGTATACCTAGGACTTGCATTATGAGAAAAAAAAACTTTTCTTGATTACACACTCATGGCATCTTAATCCATCCAAAGCTAACCTGCGTACTGCAAAAATGTCTTACAAAACATGTTTTCTATGCTAAATCCTCACCCACCAAAGCTCATATTGAGTTGCTTAAAAAATGCCTAATACACTCTTACAGGTAAATTAATTCACTGTGCATACCATACTAATGTTTTGCCTTTGGTTACTACTGAAGAACATCAATGGAAACGTGAAAAAATAATAGATATGTTTTTCTCTCAAGTTAAAGCTATTGAAGGGTCTCTCCCCTCTCTCTCTTTTATTCTGCATTTGAAGATAGTGGCAGAAAATCTCCAAATATTTGTCTTGATTTTAGGTAATCTCTCAGTCTGAGCTTTTATACATCATAGCAAATCTGAAATCTAATCCTGTGAATAATCCAATATGTGCTCACCTTTCTAAGGTCATGCTTTCCAGCCTGAACCATATTAGGTAAAATTGATTAGGCTGTATTTCTCTCAAGGGACTTTTCTGTATTGTTTAAAGCCAGGAAATTCACCAAGCTTCTAAAAACAATTGGCCAGCTGACCAACGAGACCTTAATAACCGCCCTGTTTCCCGCCTTCCTTTTTTACCAACATTCTGGGAAGTTGTGTCAATAACAAATTAACAACATTGTTCAGGAGAATAAGCTCCTGGATTAGTTCCAATCTGGTGTCACTATAGGATGCAGTACCAAAGCATTCTTGTTACAAATTATTGGTGATGCATTGTGCACTGTGCATTCTAGAAAAAGGGAACTACTGCTACTTAATCCTATTAGATCTCTCTGCAGCATTTGACATAGTCAGTCATGACAACCTCATTCTCACTATAAAGAAACACATTGGCTTCAATGATAAAGTTCTACACTGGTTCAAGTCTGATCCTACAATCAATCCCAAGTGACCATAATGCTGCTACCTCAAGGCATCCCACAGATGTCTGTGCTAGCATCAGCTCTTTTCAATCTCTACCTGGGAGCTCTTGGATAAATCACCAAATAGTCTGGGATTTCATATCATCAATATGACTGCAACACTCAATTTTACCTTAAGGCCACCACTCTTAATGTTATTACCTTATCCACCTGACTCAAGTTGGGTGAGCCACTGAAAACTTGAGCCAGGCTTGAGCTATATGCCTGGCTCTGGCTCAGCTTAATGTCCTCTAGGAACCTTTAGCCCAAAATGAGGTGAGCTTTACGGGAAGCAATTCTGGCCTAATGGCTACAGCTCAAAACCATCTAAAATGTGGAACCAGGTTTCCCAACTCCTAAAAGCATCCTGTGCCTCCCCAAAAATGTACATGTGCTTAAAAAAAGGTGTAACATAGTCTATGCCTGTTGTGAAGTGCTCTTACCTCCATGCGCAAAGTTCACAGTATGAAAAAGTGGTAAAATATATGCATTCTGCTTGTCACCCACACTCTCTTATGCCGACAATTAAACACCTTTGATGTGAGAAAGAGATTCCCATCTAGTGACTGATTGTACAGAATCAAACTGGAAAATCTGGGATCAATTCCAGCGACCCTGTTTGACCAAACTGTGTGATCATAGGCAAATAATTTATCTCACCGAGCCTCCTTTTTGTTCATTTTCATATATGAGAGCACTTTCAAATATGTGAGTTTTAGAGGTGCGCTATTCAAAACTTTTCATGTTTAATTTAATATTCTATAATGTTGCTCCATCTATAACAAGTATTGAATCCACATATAGGGTACACAAAACAAATAATGTGTCTCGTAATTCACTAGGAGCATTGTCATCAGGGCAGTGGCAGGAATATCTCTCAGTTCATTTTTAAAAATGCTCACTTTTAATAAACACTTCTCAATGCAGAGATATAGGGGGTGATTCTGACCCCGGCGGTACTAGACCGCCGGGGCCAGGGTCGGCGGGAGCACCGCCAACAAGCTGGCATGCCCCGCAGGGCATTCTGACCGCGGCGGTTCAGCCGCGGTCAGAAGAGGAAAACCGGCGGTCTCCCGCCGGTTTTCCGCTGCCCTTCTGAATCCTCCATGGCGGCGTAGCTCGCTGCGCCGCCATGTGGATTCAGACACCCCATACCGCCATCCTGTTCCTGGCGGTTCGCCCGCCAGGAACAGGATGGCGGTATGGGGTGTCGTGGGGCCCCTGGGGGCCCCTGCAGTGCCCATGCCAATGGCATGGGCACTGCAGGGGCCCCCGTAAGCGGGCCCCACTTTGAATTTCACTGTCTGCATTGCAGACAGTGAAATTCGCGACGGGTGCAACTGCACCCGTCGCACCTTCCCACTCCGCCGGCTCAATTCTGAGCCGGCGTCCTTGTGGGAAGGGTTTTTGCACTGGGCTGGCGGGCGGCCTTTTGGCGGTCGCCCGCCAGCCCAGTGCAAAAGCCAAAATACCCTCAGCGGTCTTGCGACCGCGGAGCGGTATTTTGGAGGGGGGAAGTCTGGCGGGCGGCCTCCGCCCCCCGCCAGACTTAGAATGACCCCCATAATCTGATATATCGGGGGAAACACTTCCGCATGTTATGGAAATGCACTTTTTAAAAATTTTTAAGACAACTTACTATAATCTAACCCATGGGTACTCACAAACATTTTCACAGGGGCCAAAAAGTTTGGTCTGTGACGTGCCTGGGGCCGCATTGATGGCAGGGCAGTGGCGGTCGGGTGGGATGACTAGGGGGATTGGTGGCAAGGTAGGTGTAGGGGAAGCAAAGAATATACATCTAGTTGCTGAAATAAACAATGGGCAACCAGAAAACCTGGAATTAATCCCGGCTTACCCACTTTTCCAAATTGTGTGATCCTAGGCAATTGTTTAGAGTCACTTTCCTTCCTTTTTCTGCATTATCACATTTAAGATGACCTCGAAATACATGATTCATGGTGTGTGCTGCACAAAACTTGATTCTGCGTTTGATTTAATAAACTATAATGTTGTTTATGTAGGATAGGAACCCAGGCCACCCGTAAAGTGCACATACCAAGTGACTTGCCTCTTTAGTTTATTATCAGTGGTGTTCTCAGCGGAAGAGGAATAATTCATGTTTTCCAATTTATGTTTCCAAATTTATGTTTGAACACTATCACTTATAAATGAATACATCTCAATGCGCTGATAAAACAAATTGTACTAAGGCGAAAAGGTTCTGCATGTTAACTAAATACACCTTTTTAATTTTGAAGAGACTGTCTTGGTTTTACACTTATGCTGCAAGATGTCTTTAAAAATGAAGGCGTTTCTAAAATTAAGTGCAGGAGTCCATAGTTACTTCCTTTCTTTAACACCAGTTAAGTTTGAAATAAATGATTGTGGGGGTCATTCAGACCCCGGCAGGCGGCGGGCGCTGCCCGTCGGGCGGAGACCGCCAGAAGACCGCACCGCGGTCAAATGACCGCGGCAGTCATTCTGACTTTCCCGCTGGGCGGGCGGCCGACCGCCAAAAGGCCGCCCACCCGCCCAGCGGGAAAGCCCCAGCAACGATGAAGCCGGCTCCGAATGGAGCTGGCGGAGTTGCTGGTGTGCGACGGGTGCAGTGGCACCCGTCGCGATTTTCAGTGTCTGCTGGGCAGACACTGAAAATCATTATGGGGCCCTGTTAGGGGGCCCACGACACCCGTTCCCGCCATCCTGTTCCTGGCGGTTTTTACCGCCAGGACCAGGATGGCGGGAAGGGGGTCGAAATCCCCATGGCGGTGCTGCGAGCAGCGCCGCCATGGAGGATTCTTTGGGGCAGGGGTAAACCGGCGGGAAACCGCTGGTTGCCCTTTTCTGACCGCGGCTTTACCGCCGCGGTCAGAATTGCCCATGAAGCACCGCCAGCCTGTTGGCGGTGCTTTCGCGCCACTCTGCCCTGGCGGTTTTCAACCGCCAGGGTCAGAATGACCGCCTGTGTGTGTGTTTAATATTTTTGAGCTAACAGCTGGTCCGTGCTCCTGTTCTCCCAGGGGCCGCATGTAAAGGTCAGAGGGGCCGCATGAGGCCCGCGTGTCGTACTTTGAGTATCCCTGATCAACCTGATGTTTTTTATGTGATTTACATGTCAAATATTTTCAAGGCTTAGCTAATGCACGGGCTCTTAAAACCAGAGCCAAACATTTGCTCGATTCTCCCTCTTTAATCGTTAGTTTACCCACAACTACACCTGGCACTTGATCATATTCAGAAGTGGATGGCTGCACATCCTTCCCATCTTTCAAGGGAGCAGTTTTCCCCTTCCTCTTTATACCCATGACCAAGTCTAGCTCTTATGTGCCTTTGAGCCCGCCCAGATATTTGCTATTCGGGTTTCTCTGTGATTTTACTTCCTCAACAGGATAATTGGCATACTCTTTGTCACGTATTAATGGACCTGAATATAATTATGTTTTTTTCAGTTTCTGTTTTACATAATTTGTTGTATTAGTTCTCACTACAGATACTGGTATGTTACTATTGCAAATACCCACTGATCATTGATCTTAGTATTATGTATGCTATTGTTCTACTTATTCTGTATCAAGTGTTTTGATTAGGGTGGCCAGGTGGCTCTATATCCCCAGGATACTGCTTTGATTTTACATGTTATTGTTGACAGGTGTATTGATCCAATTGGCTAAAAATACCCAAGACAACTCCCAGAATGCACTGATATATAAAAGCAAAGTATTGGAATCGAAAAGTGGTGACATTGAGCCATCTAATCACCCTAGCTTTGATGCACCCGTTTTTTGCTCATGACTCCTGGGCCCATATTTACACTTGTTTAGCGCCGCGTTTGCGCCCCTTTTTGACACAAAAAAGGCACAAACTTACAAAATAACAATTGTATTTTGCACGTTTGCGCCGCTTTTGCCTCACAAAATGACGCAAATGCGGCGCTAAAAAAGTATAAGTATGGCCCTTGATGTTTTAAATCTAGTCTTTAGTGTGACATCACTTCCTCGAGGTCTCTCCTGTTACAAAACCACCAAAGCATAGAAATGAGCCCCTCGTATAATTAACTTTTCCATATATTTCCATAAGGTTCCTTATATAACCTTTTCATTATTTTGTTTCTCGTTTTAGCCAGTAAAAGCTTGTGGCATTATCAGTCACAGTAAAAATTCAGTGCCTCTTTGAAAAAATATATTTCTATTCTAAGGAAATATATTAACAGAACAACTGTGAGGGCACTCTAACAACTTGTGAAAGTTGTGATTGTCATACTCACTTCCCTGTAGAAAAACATCATTGGCATGATTATGTAACAGTTATTGAAACAGAAATAGACATCTTCAGATGGTGGCTTCCTTTACAATTTTGAGAAACATATGTTTGTTGATATCAAGATTAATCAGAATTGCCAAGTACTTGAGAAACGAGAGATCTAGAAAGAACACAAAAGAAAAAGGCAAAGTGTTCAATTATTTTAAAAAAAACTAAAAATGCGACCTGAAAAGTAGCACCTTGGTCGATTTCTAAATGTGCTCCTTCCCTGATGTGAAGAGTGGCCCTATTGAAACAAAAAACACACTTCACTGCCTATCGCATTCGTTTCAACCCAGGGGCTACTGATTATGAAAGGAAGCGCAAAACAGAATAAAGTGTCAAAAATGGCATCAAGTCCATACATTTGCACAACTACAGTAAATTAAATCACGCCCTCGTTTCTTTTTTTTGACCAGTGCAAATACACAATTTGCCCTGATGCGAGATCTGACTTGTGCCCTGGTTGGGCGGTTTTTCATGAGCTGATTCACTCAGTAGGCCATCAATCTCCGGGTATAACAATAAAGAAGGGATGCCTGTGGTAAGAAAGCGTTTGCATCCAATTTTAAGTGCAGCCTCAATTAGACCCAGGGTGCGGGTGCAGTTTACTAGTTAATTAGCCCAGGGATGTGGTCCTTTCATGTGTAATTCAGAACAGGAACACCTGGTGAGCAGCACTTCAAAGCGCAGGGGGAGGGGAAAACACAAACAATGCAGACGAGGTCACAAAAGAAGCTGCAGCAGAAGAACAAACCCAGTCTGCGTCTGACCTTCACCCTGATGTATTTAAAGGGCACCTTCCTCCCCGCCCCACCACGTCCCCCTCCTCAGCCTTCAGAGAGAAGAAACCGCGCAAGGCCCGCTGAGGAGCTTCCGAAGAATATTGCGTAAGCTAATTGTTTTAAAACCTAATTAAAAAGAAAACAGAATGAGACAAAAAGGCCTATCATGACTGAAATAATGGCTTCCAGTCTAGCAGGAAAGCAGGGCGCTCTGTCTATTAAAGCGCCACATTTTGCCTCGCGCGCGCCGGGGAGTGCTAGAATTTTCCCACACCTGCCAGTGCTAACTCCAGCTTAATTTGGAGGAAAGGCACTGTCTCATTTCAGCCCTTTGTTTTTATTGTAATTGTATCTATATAGCGCAGGGTTTACTACTCCTGATGAGGCGATTCCCGACAGAATCCATCGACACCGGTGCTAGGGAGTTAATTATCTGGACAAGGCAAAGAACAAGTAAAAACTTTTCCTCACTACCAACGTAAAGCTGCATGAGTCTGCTGAAAACAATATACCAAACAAGAAAGCAAGAAAAGAATGACCGTGCGACTAGCAAGAGTGACAGCAACCTGCACCAAGTGTCCGAGTCAAGAAGGACTGATTAATCTAGTGTAAGTAGGCTAGGGACGCTTTTTTTTCCAGGACTTCGGTTATTTCTTGCAAGAATAGAAAGGTTTAAGAATTAAATGTGAGTCGGGCTTTCACATGAAAACTGGTAGTTTAGCAAGTATTTTGTATGGGAGTGTAATTTCTGCTGACTCACGTGCGAGGAAAAGGTAAGCAGGGTATGCAGTTGCATGAAAAAGCTGTCTGTTACCAGGGTAACATGATTTCGATTTCTTGAGCAAAAACGCTTAGCAGGGTATATACTCATATATAGAAGACTAGCAAGTTTCCGGTACCAGTGAACTCTACTCCAGTGGTTCCCAACCTTTTGACTCCTGAGGACCTCCCAATGAATCATTACTGGAAGCCGGGGACCCCCAGCAATTAGTACGATTTAATTTTCAAACATTAAAACAGTAATTCGCAAAAAATATAACAAGTACACACCAAACAAATACTGAAATTACTAAAGATAAAATTATTTTGTATTGAAAAAATATGCAAAAATCGAAACATTTTATTGGGAAGGTTGGTGCTGCATCTAGGCAACTACTTTTTCAATGTTTGGTTTTATTTAGGAAAGGTGAATCCTTAGGTCAGATTCTGCATTTCCAGAGCGATTTCTGTATTTATTTTTTAGGTATGCAAGATCTGAGAAAGCTTTTTCACATAAATAAGTGAAGGGGAAAGGAAGTAAACCATAAGGGCCTCTCTCCCTACCCTGTCTGTCACGTGTACTTCATTTGTTTTATAGCACCTCTCATACCACTGTAGAGTGTCGGGGCGCTTTACAGAGGACTACAAAGTGTAGGATTTACATGTCATCCACACTGGTAGGCATTTTCTAAGAGTGCTTGGTCCAGAGAAGCTTAGGATTCAGAACACAGCACAGTGATTAGCGATGACGTTAGCACAGTGCTTACTTTGTAAATAAAAACGTGTCGGTTCACAAAGCCCTCCTCTTAAACATGCGGCTGCTGCAATTAAATGTGAGTACACGGAATACTGAGGCAGCATAATCCTGAAGCCATATCGAGACTCTTCAGTCCATATAAAGCCACTTCAGCTCACTCTAGCAGCTTTCTACTTTCTCCCTTTGTGACGCTTTTTGTTTTTCACTTTCTCCATCTTTCCCATATGTGTCTTTTGCTTGCAGCAAATGCTTGAGGCAGAAGAATAAGCCCGGCCCTCAAAAATAGGTGCCGGTGCTCAGCACCGGAAACAAGAAGCACAAATTAAGCACTGTGTTAGCAATAGGAATGTATTTCTACACAAACAAACCTTTTTTAGCAGCATAAGGAAAATGAAAGACTAGGAAAAAAACAGCTTTCTAATTTGTGCCATGGTGTTTGCATGCAGCTCTTTAATGGCAGTTCACAGCTCACTGTGCTAGATTACGATTATGAACTGCATAGTAACAAAATAATCTCTGTGATAAAAGCAGTAACCCACTGTGCCATGCACATAAAATACTGTTCTTTGCATGATACACATTCTTTGCAGCAGGCATATTAACCATCTGCTCTACCTTTGAGTCAAAACTGCCACTGCACAAAACTCCCATCTCTCTCCAGCAGATACATTAATCACTTGAGTTAGCTTGACTCTTTTATTTTTGCAGGACAAGGAGCTTTGCAGTGCGTTTAAAACTGCTCAACAAAGGAAGTAATAAATATAAAAACACGCATGCACGTGTTTGTCAGAGGCCCCATCTGGAGAAGTGCCTTCCTTCCAGCCCAGGCCTGCGGACCCCCTGGGAATGTGTCACAGACCCCTGGGGGTCCGCGGACCACAGGTTGGGAACCACTGCTCTACTCAACAGTGTGAGCATAACAAAAGTAGCAATCTCTCTGATCTACACGTAAAGCACTACTTCTACTTCCTGCAGCCTAGTCCATCCATTATTTGTGAAGCGAGAGTATCCACCTTCAGAGAGAAAAGTACGAGCCAGGAAATTCTTTCACAAGTCCCACTGAGGCACCATAAATAGCTTGGCTTAGCCTCCCTCCTTCTGGGTTTCTTTATCTGTTTCCGACTGAGACAGAAGCTAGAATAATGCAGAAACACTGGCTGTGCATGGGTCTTTCCTTTAGAATTCTCTTTCCTGATTGTCCTCTGCCAAGGGGGTGGTCCTATGTAAACAGACGAATCATGAAGAAATTCAAAGGAGTATGGAATTGTGCAGGTATTGACTTGTGACACAGTGAATAGGTGGCAGTATGCCCATCTTTAAATATGAAAAGTCAGTCGGACTTTGTGAGTTTGCTTCTGCTGGGCCTTTTTTCTCACATTGTAGAGGACTCATCAGTCGGGACTCCCATGTTCATACTAATCTTAAGTGTTTCAGGATCACAAAAGTGCTGTATTCCAGATGAACCTGGCAAGCACAAACTTTCATATTCTACATTGCGTATGTGCACTCAGCATATAAGACACTGGATTCAGACCCAACTATAGCATGGAAACAGTACACCTTGCTGCTACAGACAACATCCGTATGATTCTGAACAGAGGAGACATGATTGCTCTCATTCTCCTGGAGGTCTTTTTGCATTTGCTACAACCCCAGCATGAGATGGAAATTCAAATTCTTGCTCTCTGCTTGATATGCTCCTTCCTCACCAGAAGACGACAGCCTGGCCCGTACACTTCGACATCTGAAAACTCATCTGCTGAGTACCGCCAGGATCATACCTTAACCCAACCCTCTTCAACACCTACATGACCTCACTTGTAAGCATCACCCGCATCCATGGTGTCAAGGTCCTAGCCTACGCCAAACAGCTTATACCTTCCCTCTATGGCAAGATTCTCAACAGCTGGAGCAAGTTTGCTGTCTGCATGACCAAAGTCACCGATTGAATCAACTGTCTCAAACATAACACTGACAAGACAGAAGTTGTGATCTTCAGGAAGAGATTATTGCCATGTGATTACACCTGGTTGCTTTTTGAAATTTGATATGCACCCATGCCAAAAACCTTGGGATCATCATGGTCAGCCAACTTAGCGTGACCGACCAAGTCAAGCTGGAGTATCAGAACTCCCTCTATGCCTGTATCAACAAAAAAAAAATAGCCATACAACTTCAAACCATTCAGAGTTCAGTAGTCAGAATCACAATCAACCTACCATGCTGCGTACAGATCACATCACACCTTAAAGAGCTCCACTGGCTCTCAAACACAAATACACCTATTTCAAACCCCTCACACCCACATTCAAAGCACTACATAACACAGGCACAGCCTACCTCAACAGCTGAATCTTGTTTCACAAACCATCCAGACACTCTGCCCAGCTCCCACTTACATACATCCCATGCATACACAGAATAAGTGGTCAGTTCCCCCCCCCCCCACACATCACCACTAAACCCTAGTACGTCCTGCCGCAACACAAGAGCATTTCTTCATTTCCAGAGTTGAACCTGAAGACCTGGCTGCCAGCCCTAGGCCAGGCTAGAATTACAGCGACTTCAGTGCCAGAATACCCGCCTGGGTGATGGTGCACTGTTAAGGATAATATAGGAAAAGATAACATCTTTCTCAGGTTTGTCTGGCTCTGAGAGTGAGGCAGCAATTTTATCAGATGGACAAAAGTGCAAGTACATTGGAAAGTATATACCTCCAATGGCGCTTGCACAAGTGAACCAAAACCTGGGGTTTTCATGAGTGGAGATGCAGCCACCTACATTGCACGCTCTTCTAAATTAAAATAAATCTGCCATTCCAACCATGTTATGGATGTGGTTTCACAGCAATGGAAGATCCTGACAAAATTAGTATGCCTTGGTTTATGGAAAAGATGTATCATTTTAGACCGGCTTTGGAGGACAAAATCCCAAACTCGGAAATTGTTGATTCTTTTTAAGGTGCCTTATGCAGATGATGCACATGGCTCATAACATCATCAAAAAGGCATTTGAATAAGAGTCTGAATTTTGAGGTCTCCTGGTAGGAATGGAAAGTTGGATCGAATTTACTGTGGATGTTTCCTTCGATGTTGTGAGATCATCTTCCCTGACTGAAGGAGCAATTGTTTCAACCAAGAGGACCTTGATATTAAGACAAGTTTACAGAGCTACCCCAGAATGTAGGCGCTCTTCATATGCTTTTTCTAGGAGTAATGCAGTTCATTTCTGAATGGGAAGAACAGCTACTAAATGAACACTAGCTTTCATTGCCATCCAGTTAGCAGCAACAAATGATAAATCTGTGCTTGACTTCTTCACAGAAGTCTTCCTTTAGACAGCCATCTAGCAAGTAATGCCAGGCCTCTCAATAAGGCAAACTAGGCAAGAGCTACACAGTCAAAGCATAGCAGAAGCCAAAAAACGTGTTCACTGAGTAAGCAAGCTCACTTGTGCATCTGCCAGATTTGTCCCAGCACTTCCAGTGGGAGGATGAATTCAGCAACGTGAAAAATTGCGTTGGGTACGTGACGAGACACGTGCTTCAGGTAGTTCAAAATGGATACTGCACAGATTATATATCTTTGTATCCATACAACACCATGGCCCAGGAGCTTGGAGAAGAGTAGCCTTCTGAAAATCAAGCTTGCAACCGCAGAAGGAGACATTGAAGTGGAACTTACTCAGTAATCTTTCTTGTGACAATGGTGCCAGGGGGCTACAGAATGGTAATACATCTAAAATATCTTAATCACTGAGTGATATCTGTACAATTCAAGATGGATATTCTTCAAATAACTATTCTGATTCCACTAGGGAGCATTTTAATAACTAAAATCCATGACTCTGGATTTACTAAGTTTGCAGAGTCACACAAGGTGACTCTGCATGGCTTACTGTCTTTACCCTTGCATGGCCTTGCATGATGTAAGGGAGATATATATATATATATATATATATATATATATAGCCACAAACTTCAACAGTAAATGCACACTCCGGAAGTCAAAAGCTAATAATGTTTATTAAAACACAACGCGTTTCGGCTGTCAAGCAGCCTTGGTTACGTGTATAGTCTAACCAATACACACAACTTAAATACCCTACAAACACAGACATAGAAACAGGACAACGTTTTTTTTTCGTGTAAGTATATACAAATGGGTGGTATATAGACTACTTAAATAGGAGTAAATATATACATATATCTATATGGTGGTAAATTATCCTGCTATATTACAGGGAGAGCAATAATAGTTTCACATGACAGATGACAATATAAATAAGGCTTATATACATATATAATAATAAAAAAAAAATTACATGCAAAAAAGTCAACATCTAAATATCATTCCCCTCTACATATAGTATTGAACTTCACCTGGTATATATATTATAACCCCTAAATTACTATATAATGCAAATATTTTTCTTTTACTGGAAAATTAGAAAACACATTCTCCATATAAAATTATTGCAAATATATATTGTAAGGAAATGGCTCCTTCTTGCAGTTACCCCCCACTTTTTGCCTGATACTGATGCTGACTTGACTTAGAAGTGTGCTGGGACCCTACTAACCAGGCCCTAGCACCAGTGTTCTTTCACCTAAAATGTACCATTGTTTCCACAATTGGCACACCCCTGGCACACAGATAAATCCCTTGTAAAAGGTACCAGTGGTACCAAGGGCCCTGTGACCAGGGAAGGTCCCTAAGGGCTGCAGCATATGTTGTGCCACCCTAAGGGACCCCTCGCCTAACACATGCACACTGCCATTGCAGATTGTGTGTGTTGGTGGGGAGAAAAAGGCAGTGTCGACATGGCATCCCCTTCAGGATGCCATGCACACAAAATACTGCCTGTGGCATAGGTAAGTCGCCCTTCTAGCAGGCCTTACAGCCCTAAGGCAGGGTGCACTATACCACAGGTGAGAGCATAGCTGCATGAGCAATATGCCCCTACAGTGTCTAAGTCTATTCTTAGACATTGTAAGTACAGTTGTGGCCATATTATTAAGTATATGGTCTGGGAGTTTGTCAAAAACGAACTCTACAGCTCCATAATGGCTACACTGAATACTGGGAAGTTTGGTATCCAACTTCTCAGAATAATAAACCCACACTGATGCCAGTGTTGGATTTATTAAAAAATGCACACAGAGGGCATCTTAGAGATGCCCCCTGTATTTTACCCAATTGTTCAGTGCAGGACTGACTGGTCTGTGCCAGCCTGCTGCTGAGAGAATAGTTTCTGACCCCATGTGGTGAGGGCCTTTGTGCTCTTTGAGGACAGAAACAAAAGCCTGCTCTGGGTGGAGGTGCTTCACACCTCCCCCCCTGCAGGAACTGTAACACCTAGCAGTGAGCCTCAAAGGCTCAGGCTTCGTGTTACAATGCCGCAGGGCACTCCAGCTAGTGGAGATGCCCACCCCCTGGACACAGCCCCCACCTTTTGGCGGCAAGTCCAGGGGAGATAATGAGAAAAACAAGGAGGAGTCACCCACCAGTCAGGACAGCCCCTAAGGTGTCCTGAGGTGACCCCTGCCTTTAGAAATTCTCCATCTTGATTTTGGAGGATTCCCCCAATAGGAATAGGGATGTGCCCCCCTCCCCTCAGGGAGGAGGCACAAAGAGGGTGTAGCCACTCTCAAGGACAGTAGCCATTGGCTACTGCCCTCCCAGACCTAAACACACCCCTAAATTCAGTATTTAGGGGCTCCCCAGAACCTAGGAAACTAGATTCCTGCAACCTGAAGATGAAGGACTGCTGACCTGAAGCCCTGCAGAGAAGATGGAGATGACGACTGTTTTGGCCCCAGCCCTACCGGCCTGTCTCCCCACTTCAAGAAAAACTGCAACAGCGACGCATCCAACAGGGACCAGCGACCTCTGAAGCCTCAGAGGACTGCCCTGCATCTAAAAGGACCAAGAAGCTCCCGAGAACAGCGGCCCTGTTTAACAACACTGCAACTTTGCAACAAAGAAGCAACTTTTAAAGACCACACGTTTCCCGCCGGAAGCGTGAGACTTTCCACTCTGCACCCGACGCCCCCAGCTGGACCTGCAGAAAACCAACAATACAGGGAGGACCTCCCCGGCGACTGCGAGCCCGTGAGTAGCCAGAGTTGACCCCCCTGAACCCCGACAACGACGCCTGCAGAGGAAATCCAGAGGCTCCCCCTGACCGCGACTGCCTGCTTCAAGGAACCAGACACCTGAAAACCACACTCCACCTGCAGCCCCCACGACATGATGGAACCGAACTCCAGTGCAGGAGTGACCCCCAGGTGACCCTCTGCCTAGCCCAGGTGGTGGCAACCCGAGGAGCCACCCCTGTGCCTGCCTGCATCGTTGAAGAGACCCCGGGTCTCCCCATTGAATCCTATTGAAAATCCGATGCCTGTTTGCACTCTGCACCCGGCCGCCTCCGTGCCACTGAGGGTGTACTTTCTGTGCCTGCTTGTCTCCCCCCCCCCCCCCCAGTCTGCCCTCCGAAGTCGCAGGTACTTACCTGCTGGCAGACTGGAACCGGGGCACCCCTATTTCCATTGAAGCCTATGCATTTTGGGCACCACTTTGACTTCTGCAGCTGACTGGCCCTGAGCTGCTGGTGTGGTAACTTTGGGGTTGCCTTGAACCCCCAACGGTGGTCTACCTTGGACCCAACTTTGAACCCTGTAAGTGTTATACTTACCTGTGAAACTAACATTTACTTACCTCCCCCAGGAACTGTTCATTTTTGCAGTGTCCATTTTCAAAATAGCTTATTGCCATTTTTTGTGCCAAAACTGTACATGCTATTGTGAGGATTCAAAGTTCCTAAGATACCTGAGTGAAATACCTTTCATTTAAAGTATTGCTTGTAAATCTTGAACCGGTGGTTCTTAAAATAAACTAAGAAAATATATTTTTCTATATAAAAACCTATTGGCCTGGAATTGTCTTTGTGTGTGTTCCTCATTTATTGCCTGTGTGTGTACAACAAATGCTTAACACTACCCTCTGATAAGCCTACTGCTCGACCACACTACCACAAAATAGAGCATTAGAATTATATCTTTATGCCACTATCTTACCTCTAAGGGGAACCCTTGGACTCTCTGCATGCTATTTCCTACTTTGAAACAGTACATACAGAGCCAACTTCCTACATATATCATAGAAAAACTTACCACTATTTCTATATGACCAATACCCATAACACCACGTGAAGAAAAAAGCACTAGTGAAGTCCATCAGGAATCCATCCGGACCCCTCCATTCTGAAAAGACATAATCAAAATAAATATATTAAAACTTATTGAAAAACCACTACTGATCACAATATAAACCGCTACTGATCACAATATAAAATGTAAGATGCAACAACAGCAATTCACTATACCATGACATATTAATCCTCAAACAAATGAGCATTAAGCTCTTCACCAATATTCAAACCCTTTGGTGTCTTAGTTTCTAAGTCCAAAATATATTTGGATTCTTTTTTACGTAAAGTTAATTCCCTATAGCCACCTCTATGGTGTGATGGCACATGTTCAATACCAAAGTAAGACAGCAAGGTGGTATCAGAATTGTGATTGTCCTGAAAATGTCTGGCTACTGGATAGTGTGATAGCACGCATGTGTTAAAGAATGCGTTTTTTTACGACCTGTTTGGTACTTCCTACATACCAACGATTACAAGGACATTCCAATACATAAATGGTAAATGCAGTACTACATGTCAGAAACTGCTTAATCTGTCTCTTCATCCCTGGTTTACTTGTGGGGTACTCTTTTCTTATCACACTATTGCAACATGCTTTGCAATGGCCGCATGGAAGGAATCCCTGCAAATTATGTTCCTTTATATGAGGGATAGAAGTGACATAATTCGATCTCAACATATCATGAAGATTACTCCCTCTTCTATAGGTGATCTGTGGCCTTCTCTAAATTACTTTGCCAATAATAGGATCGCATTTCAAAATATTCCAATGTTTATAAATAAATTTTTTTAAATCTGTGTTGTATCCTCATTATAAGTTAAGATCAATCTGATGTCCTCATTACCCTCATTTTCTATTTTAGCAGTATTGTCAAAAAGAGTCTGAGTTTTTTCTACTGTTCTGATTTTTTTTCTGTAGCCTTTTTAATTACCCAATCCGGGTAACCCCTTTGCTTGAACCTTATAACCATGTCTTTCTGTTCTCGTTCAAATACTTCATCTGTATTACTAATTCTTTTGGCCCTCAATAGTTCTCCATATGGAATGCTCCATTTAAGTTTATCAGGATGTCCACTGGTAGCATGCAATAGACTATTCCCTGCTGTAGTTTTTCGAAAAAGTTCAGTATTGATCATCTTATCTTTGATCTTAATTTTCATATCCAGAAATTCAATGGAGGATTGGCTAATGTTGTATGTTAATCTAATATTGCGATCGTTATCATTAAGTTTCCCAATGAACCGTATAACCTCATCCTCAGATCCTTTCCAAATTATAAAGAGATCATCAATATATCTAAGCCACAAAGTGGCCTGATTTACTTCTGGATATTTTTCCTCATCTTTAAAAATCTCTTCTTCCCACAAATCCAAAAATAAACAGGCAAAGCTGGGAGCAAAGCAAATTCCCAATGCAGTCCAGAGGATTTGTTTATAAAGCACTCCATTAAATAAAAAAACATTGTTAGTCAAACAGTATTTTATCATCTCAACAATCATATCTGTATGTGCCAAATATCGTAAAGACTTTGTATGCAGGAAACGTCTACATGCGTGTATGCCTTTCTCATGATCAATGATGGTATACAGAGAATTAACATCTAAAGATATTAACAGGAAATCCTCTTCCCAAACAATACCTTCCAATTTGCATAAGAAATCTTTAGTATCACGAACATAAGAGGGTAAGCTCATAACACAACTTCCATCAAAAAGAAATCCACATATTTTGACACGTTTTCCAATGCATTACCACATGAGGAAACTATTGGTCTCCCTGGAGGGTTGTCACTATCCATGTGAATTTTTAGGGAGAATGTATAGTATAGGTAACTTGGAAAAATCCTTTTTCAGGAAACCATATTCTTCCCATATTAGAAGACCCTTATCCTTCCACTCAGTCAGAAGGTACCAGATTCCTGTAATACTATTCATATATACATCTTTGGTCACAGACATATAAAATTGTGTATTACTTATTTGTCGCATAACCTCATTGATATATCTTTGTCTCTTCCAAAGTACTATATTCCCTCCCTTATCAGCTGGACAGATAATGGTATTGCAGTCTTCTGCTAGTGATTTAATAGTTTCACTCTGTTTATATGACAAGTTGTAATTACATCTAGGTTTGAACCATGTTCGATGTCGATAATGTGTCAAACTTTGAACTGCCATATCATAGAAGGTGTCAATATTGTCATGATTCATATTCGGAAAAAATGTCAACTTAGGTTTAAAGCCAGATGGAACTGTAAAATCATATACAATACCCAAATCATCTAGGGTCTGATATAGATCCTTCCCCCTTGTCTGTACGGGTTGATCTTGTTCTAACTCATGAAGGGTTAACAAAGTATCAACATCACTAATGGATAAAACTTGTTCACCATCATCATTATTAGTAAAAGGTTATGAACAATTACCAATGTTTCCTTTCAATTTAAACCACTTTTTTAGTTAAAATTTTCTAATAAATTTAAACAAATCAAAGCGAGTTTCAGCATAATTAAATCGTTCGATAGGGCAGAAGGAAAGACCTAGACATAATGTTTTTTTATCTTCCTCAGTTAATTGATGATCTGACAAGTTGATAATAGTCTTATTCACCATCTCATTATCCATTATATCTGTACATTGGAGCCTCTTGTTGTTTTTCCCACTTGCTCCGGCTTTAGATCTGTTCTTGTTCCAGGCTAGTGTCAGGGGCCCCTTGTTGTGCCACAGTGTCCCTCCTGGTGTTGACAAGGTTCTTCAGCATCCCTACAATGGTGACCAGGGTGGTGTTGATGGACTTGAGTTCCTCCCTGATCCCCAGATAGTGTTCCTCCTGCAGCCGCTGGGTCTCCTGAGACGTGGCCAGTACCATTGCCATTGTCTCCTGGGAATGATGGTAGACTCCCATGATGTTGGAGAGGGCCTTGTGGAGAGTGGGTTCCCTGGGCCTGTCCGCCCCCTGTCGCACAGCTTTCCTCCCAGTTCCCCTGTTTTCCTGTGCCCACTGCCACTGCCCCCAGGTCCCTGATTTTCTTGGGGTGGTGGGTTTGCCTGGGTTCCCTGTAGTGGTGGACACACTGCTGCTTGATGTGTCCTGGGGACAGAGGGATGGGCCTGCTGGGTGGGTGCTGTGCTGGTGTTTCCTGAGGGGGGAGGCTCTGTGGTGGTATGTGCCAGTGTCAGGGGAATCGACTGTCCCGAGGTCCCAGATGGGCCGGGCTAGTCATCTTGATCGAGTTGTGCAGAGCTGCTGTCATCACTGTGGGCCTCTTTTGTGGGGGGAGTGGACATGTCTGGAACCTCCTGTCTGGTGACTTTGGGTAGGGGTCCTGCAGGGGTGTAAAGGCATGGTTATTGCATCTGTGTGTGCCATCGTGTGCAATTGATGAGTGACCCTGTACTCCAGTGCTTGCACTCTTGTCTAGACCCTTGTGTGATAATTGGTTTGGGGTCTGTGTGGGTATCTGTTGTGGACATGCTTTGGTGATGGGTGTCCATGCTTTGATGTTGCATGCAGGGCTTGGTGTTGAGATGTGTGGGTTGTGATAGTGGGGCATTTGTGAGGTGTTGGAGTGATGGGGGTCAGGAGGGGTATGTGATAGCATGCAGGTAGAGTGGGGGATGTAATAGTAAAGCTTTGACTTACCAGAGTCCATTCCTCCTGTTACTCCTGCGAGGCCCTCAGGATGCAGTATAGCCAAGACTTGCTCCTCCCATGTTGTTAGTTTTGGGGGAGGAGATGGGGGTCTGCCGCCAGTCCTCTGTACTGCAATCTGGTGTCTTGAGACCACAGAACGCACCTTCCACCATAGGTCGTTCCACCTCTTCCTGATGTCATCCCTAGTTCTTGGATGCTGTCCCACTGCGTTGACCCTGTCGACAATTCTGTGCCATAGCTCCATCTTCCATGCAATGGAGGTGTGCTGCACCTGTGATCCGAATAGCTGTGGCTCTACCCGGACGATTTCCTCCACCATGACCCTGAGCTCGTCCTCGGAGAACCTGGGGTGGTGTTGAGGTGCCATGATGTGGTGTGGGTGATGTGTGAGGGGATGTGTTTGTGTGTGTTGTCTGAGGTGTGTGGATGGTGTGTGAGTGATGGTGTTGTGTGCCTGTGGATGCTAGTAATGTTTCTGGTGGTGTCTCTCTGGCCTTCTTTCTCAATTTTCGTAGTAAGATTTTGTGGGTGATGAGGGTGTGTGTTTTATATTGGATCGGTGTGTGGGAGTGGTCTGTGTATGTGTATCAGGTGTGTGTGTTTGGAATTGCCCAATGTGGTTGTGTTTTGTAAGTCTGTGTGTATTTTGAGCAAGGTGGTGTGTACCGCCAATGGAATACCGCGGTTGAAAGACCGCTGCGTGGATTCGTGGGTCGTGATAATGTGGGTGTATTCCTGTTGGAATGACGGTGTCGGATTTGTTATCGCCAGTTTATCACTGACCTTTGGTGTGACGGACTTGAGTGGGTTTATGGATTTACTCCAACATATCCTTGCTGTAGTAACACCCATTCAACTGTTATTGGTAACCAGAGTATTTATGCCCGAACAGTTACATGTTTGTTGACCATGCCACGTCGGATATCAATTGGTATTCATCCATTTCGCGTGCTATGATTATATGTTTAATGTTGTGTTTTCACACTATCATTATTTGCGGCAAAGGCCTTATCGCTGGCATTGGTTTAAAGAATTGTTGATATATTTAAAACATTTTGGCAATTGCTTAAACACAGGCACTGGGATCGCCTATTTCCTTCACTCTGCTTTACACTGGACGATGGAAGTATTTAGTCTATTTTTGTTAAATTTGTCAGCAAATTTCGGGGCACACATCGACTAGCTTCAAGGTCTACCTATAAAGCACTCAGTATACTTGTTTCCGCTTATGGCGCACCTTACAATGATACCCATTGGAGAGGCTGTCTATGCTCCCAGATCGTTCTTGCAAGGTAAATGGTGTACTTGGAGGTATTGCTTTACTATTTTAATTTAAATTCAGGGGCAGTAGTTTAACTGTTGTTTATCGCTTTTCTGCATTTTGCCCATCTCACAATGTCTTAGCGAGTCTTAATGTTTTGGTATGGTAACATTTGTTCCATTACTCAATACGTGGTTGGCCCATTGGTTAACTTTGTGAGTTTGAAGGTAAATGCTTTGGACCTCTTTTTGAGTTTGTACTCCCACCGTGTACAATATAGAGCAGAGTCACTTTGGCTACTGTTTTTCACAGATTGTTGTTGTATGGCATACGTATCGACTGTTCACTGTCTGTCATATGAGTGAATGCATTTGTACCGACTCCTTTCCATTACCGTGCATGAGCACTGTATCACCATGAGTAAGCACAGTGTTGCGCATGGGGCATATTCCCACTTTTTTTCACATATGCATTTTTTTTACGCAACCACTTGGTGACTGCTATCCTGCTCATCTCTTATCGTCTTCTAATGGTTCATTACAACTTAAGTGTACAGTTTTGCGCATCAGCACTACTTTCCTGGCCCCCCCCCCCCCCAACCCACCCACCCACTGGTCAACTTTGGGTCACAATGGCCAAGTATTAATCTAAGATTGTTTTTCTGTGATATGTTCTGATAGGGCCTTTCAATTTTTTGCTTTGCAGTTACCCCTGACCTAGGGTTTTCTTGAAATGCATTGGGTTTACGATGAAACTGTTACTCATGGTAAACTTTTAACTGTTATATGTTGCAGATACAAGTTTGGAGCAGCATCCTGTATGCATTTTGAACAGTGGCATCACCAAGTCTTCAATAAAGACATTGAGGCACTGGACATTATCATCTTGTTTAGACTAATGGCACCAGTGGTGTTGAGACTGTTCAAGTTTAGAAGCCTGTGGGCTCGAAAGTTGTGATCCCCGGGTCTGGTCCACTACCCAGTGACCATCTACTGACAAAAGGTTTATTTTGCCAGGTCATAATGGCAGTTTAAAACTGCACTATAGGCTGAAGTGGTAAGCTTAAGACACGTTTGGAGGTGCTACTGAAGTGAGTGGCACAATGAGCGATGCAGGCCCACTAGTAGCATTTCACTTACATGCCCTAGTCTCTTCATATGCATTAACTTATGACCAAGGCAGTGCTCCAAGGTCAAGAGAATTCCACCCCTCCCCATTTCTGAACAATGTTCATGACACAATGATTTTATACTTTACGTAGAATCTCTCGACAACTAATGCCTGCTTTTTTTTTTTTTGCTTTTTTTTTTTAACAAGACCCCAGATGCCTGTGGTCATGTGACACAATCCTGCATCAGTAAATCCACATGATCATTTTGATTGAGTGTAGTAAGGTTTACACTCCACACCTTCGTAAAGGACCAGTGTACGAAAGAGGACCGGAAAGTGAATTGCTGAAATTGGGCAGAAGTGCATGTTTGAATCCCCATGCTGAGCTGCCAAGAAGAAACTACCAAAAAGAAGACTGGAAAGCGAGTCTTCTGATCAAAGCAGCAGCAAATGTTTCGGTCATCAAGCCGGCTCCAGAGAAAGAAGAGTGAGGGATCAGTATTACAGGACATACCTGAATTAACAAGCAGTGTTAGGATTTAAAATATCCTAAACCCCATGCAAGGATGTCAATATAAGTATTTTGAAAATATGTTCACTTTACAGGTTATATCTTGTCTTGAGAGATAATTAAGCCCTTGAAGACATCAAACAGTGATTGAACATTTAGGACATCAGCAAAACTTCAAGGTCAAAATGCATCTGTGTCATAAAATTGGAGTGAGGGTGGCCTGTTTCTAATATAAAGAAGGCATAACACTGAAAGTATATCCCACCACTGGGCCAATTGAGTTCCAGAAATCAATAACAATGGGACTTTTCTTTTGATTAAAAGAACGGACTGATATGTAAAAGACAATTTTTTACGTTCTCTGATATAAGGTGTACATTGGACACGTTTTTATGTATGCCATTGTAATACTGTGGTGTCAATTTGATTTCCCCATGATTTAGGTATTTTGTACGTTAAGGATGAGTTTCTAGTGGGTATTGAGAGATGTTTAAAGTTGTGATAAGAAACTGAATGTATATACCCAGAGTAAGGATGTAGGGGGCAGAACAGGGAGAGGAAATGAGAAACACTTGATTGATCGCACTCTCAAAATGGATTTGTGGCAGGATGAGACAGGCACTGGGTAACCTCAATGGAAAAAGGATGGTAAAGCATAAACTGGCTGTAAGGTAGGCTTTACACTACAGTAAAATACTCTGATACAGGCCAGAATAAGAGCAAATAGTAATACTCATGTGTACTAGTATCGACAGTGGAGGTTGCCATTTTTAGCCCCAGACAGACAGGGATACCAGATGGAGACCCTTGGGAGCCACTGCAATTAGACCAGGAAAGAGCAGAGGTAATAAGTAACAGCCAGCATGCCCAAAGGTATAAATAGAGCAAAGAATGAAGAAAAATAGACTGGACCAATAAGGAACAAAACAACAATAGTGAGAGAAGGATAAATTGGTGTGAACTAGCACATAGCGGAGTACCTCAACAGCTCATTAGATATTGCGAGGCATAGTTTCCATGTCGGAAAGCCTTAAATTCTTACTTTACCATTAATGCCCCAGAAGTTCATTATGAACCAGCAGGTTGTATAATGATTGTAATTTTATTTTCACTTTTCTGATATCTAAATCTGTGTACTTTCACTATGATTTCCTTTCCTCCACATATTTTGAATTTACTTTCTAATATGCACCAGTTACATGTGTGTATGGACAGTCTATTTTGCCCTAGCCATTTTCTTTTTTTCCCCTCATATCCTTATCACGCTAACATGCACCCACTGGTTTGGACGCCAGCATTGTTTTCAATGTGGTGTTTCCAACTTTTCATCTGAATCAATTACATTTCAGTGGCACAATGGCATTTGTAATATTCCGACACTCTTAATGTTCTTATTGCTGCACCCATTCATTGCTGACTTTTTCTCTGCAGCGTTGATCTTCAGGCCTTGGGGCACATGTTCTTTTAGATTCGTTATTTGGAAGCCCACCTCCCACATATTCCATTCCTGGTAAGTCTCTTGATAGTCGTACATCCAGTTTCTGTGTTTGTTTTTTTTTTGTTTTGTTTTTTTTTAGAATTTTTGATACAATACAGTATGCAAGCCAGGTTACAGATGGCATCATGCCACTCGCAATGTACTGCGGCTCCCCCTCTGTCCCTTCTCGACCATGTTGTATCACAACAGTTAGGTTGTGTGCTTCTCTCCTAACACGCACAACGCCCCCACAGTTGGCATAGTAGTTCACTGAGTCTGTGATACAATGTGCATAGCAAAAACAAAACTTAACAAGACAACTAGTGTTCTATCCCTCAGCGCAGACGGCGAGGATTGAAAGGATTACAGACATTGGATCAACTCACCAAACCCTGATGCTTCACACCTAGCCATACCCATCTCCCTGCACGCTGATCTGGCCCCCTACACTTGGAAAAGATGCAGAGCCCTAAGGCGTAGGCTACAGGCTGTGAGAGGCAGGCCCTTTGAAAGGAATTGCACCAAGGAGTCCCAAATGTAGTCAAAGCTTCTTCTACATTCATCCATTTTATCTGCTAGACATTCCATGACGAGGCCGCGCCACAACCTGTTATAACACAGTGCAATTGGAGGTGGGTCCGCTTTTTTCTAGCATGATGCCAATGCCGTCTTCGCAGCCTCTAATACCAGCCACATTATGGAGCAATTTCCCTGCGTTTAATATTTCAGTTCTGGGGTGCGTAGACCCGGCAGAATATGTGCTGGAGATGTCGGTATGGGGTAGCCCAGCATCTCTTTTAAATGAGATGAGATTTTGTTCCAGTAAGGGCGAATGGCAGGGCAGTCCCACCAGATATGTCTGAAATCCTGCAACATACCCCAGCCCCACCAGCACCTGTCAGACACCTGAGGATATCTTTTTTAATTTTCTCTGGGTAGAGGTACCAATTGTAAAGTGGCTTATAGTGTTCTTCTCTAGCCTCCATGGAACGGTTGTATTTGGTTATATCCTGAAACAGGTGATTCCAGAGGCCCTCCTCCACTGAAAAACCCTATACCTGCTCCCAAAATGGGACATGTCGGGGGGGGGGCATACACACGTTGTGCCAAAGCCAATAATTTGTACAGTGTGGAAATATTACCTCTCATCACACCTCCCTGCTGAACACATCTCTCAATGGGGAGGAGGTCCCTAGTGGCCGCTGCTCGCATGTGAGGCTAAGTAACCCAATGGATTAACAGAGTGTAATGGAAGCATTCAGAGTGGCCCAGTTGAAAGTAACTACAGCAGTTGTCGAATGCGCATATCTGTTCCCCCATGATACAGATCTGCAATCGGCAGACAACATCCCTCCCTCCACCTATCAATTGGACCCAGTGAATTCCCTGAAGGAAAGGCCATATTAAAACGTATGTGGTGAGGGAAAAGTTGTAATTTCATAAGCTCTTGTCACCGTGTCCCACATTTAATGGTGGTAGAGATGGGGGTACTGAGGTATGCATTCTTCATGCCCCTTTGGGCTTCCAAAGTACGTCCCATAATGTCTGTCCAGTCACTGCCCTGTCCATATGGAGCCACAACTTGTCCGACTCTCGGAGGGGCCACTGAGGGATGACACTGAGTTGGGCCGCTCTCTAATACTTGAGGAGATCGGGGAGTGCCAAACCACCCTTGTCTCTGGCGCACATAAGCACTTTATTGGAAAGCCTGGCCCTAGGTCCGTGCCATATAAACCGCATGAACATCGTACGTGTCTCTGTTAAATTTTTTTTTTTTTTTAAAAGTCTGTAGGAATGTCAATGGGCAGGCTTTGGAACGGATATAAAAAGCATGGGAGTACCGTCATCTTAATGATATTAATACGACCTAACCATGTAAGCCAGAGCGATGACCATCTTTTAAAGTCCGCTCGCAAGGTCCTAAGTAGGGGTGGCTAGTTGGCCCTAAACAGGTTGGCAACCCTAGGAACGAGCTTGTTTCCCAGATATGTAATTTTCTTTTTTGGCCTAAATAAATGGAGACATGGATGCTATCACTCCCATCTCAGCAGTGGGTATGGTCAAATAAAGGATATGATTTCCCCTTGTTCACCTTAAAGTCTGCCACTTCCTCATAAAGAGCCAGCTCCTCTTGGATTGTCAGGAGGGACGTATGGGGTTCAGTAACAAACAGAAAATGTCGTCGGCAAACAGGGAACTTTTTATGATGGTCGAGGCCCAACTGGATGCCCTGAAAGTCCGGACAGGCCCTAAACCTTGCCGCCAGAAGTGCCACACTAAGTTGAAAAAGCAAAGGGGAAAGAAGACATCCCTGTCTCGTTCCCTGAGACAAGTCAAAGTCGGATACCACCCTGTTTACCAGGGACAAGAGTAGTTGCTCAGCACCATTGCTATGAACTGATCCCCCATACCCAAAACGCCACAGAATCGCCACCAGGAAGGACCACTCCACCCTATTGAATGCTTTTTTTGGTGTCTAGTGCCAGCAGCAGTGCGGGTACCCGTTTCTTTGTTACTTTTTCCATAAGGTGTATGACTCGTCTCAAATTATTGTGCATTTGCCGGCCCCTGATAAAAAAAAAACTGATTGATCAGGATGAATCCGATCAGGCAGCACCTCTTCAAGTCTCTGGGCTAGAATTTTGGAATATCATTTTGCATTGAGGTTGAGTAGGGCGATAGGCCTATAAGAGGCACAGAGCTGAGGGTCCTTCCCTGCTTTGGGAATAAGTGTGATCAGGGCTTCTCCCGTAGTAGAGGATAGTGTACCCTCCATAATCACATAATTGAACAAGTCAGTAAGGTGTGAGGTTAGATCCGCACTGAAGGATTTGTAGAAATGTGCAGTGTACCCATCGGGACCAGGTGCTTTGTGTAGTGGAAGAGTCGATAGCCGCCAGAACCTCATTAGCCTCCCAGGATATCTGCGGAAGGTGGGTGTGTTGTAGGTAGCTCTCTTGAGCCAGGGTGTTCGGCTTATCCGATTGATATATTGGATATAGAACTCCCTAAAAGCTTGCACCTTCTCGTTCAAATAATGTTCCCCTGTCTCATCATTCCCTTGAGCTATATAGTCCTTGGCTTGTTTAGCGCATAATTGCCTTGCAAGGAGTGTGCCTATTTTATTCGCCTTTTCATAGTTCATTTTCTGAAGTCTCAACAGTGCTATTTCTGCTTTATTCGTATATATGGATTACAGTTTGCCTTTAATGGCAGTCACCTTCCTCTGGGCCTGCCAAGTAGGGGAGAGCTTATGGGCCTGTTTGGCTACCTTCAGTTCGCTTTCTAAAACCTGTCTTTCTTTAGCCACCAATGAGATGCATGTGCCCCTAATGACCGCCTAGAACGCTTCCCAGTTATTGGGGGAAGGGGGGGCAGTGTCTACCACTTTATTATTCTGGAAGAATTCTCTGATAGCTCTCAGCAAGTCGTCGCGGGTCAGTTGGTCATGGATTAAAATGTTTGGGAAGTACCACCGCCTGACTTTTGAGCGTGTGAGGAGCACCCCAGTCCCACCTCCACCAGAGCATGGCCAGATATAATAATCGGATGAATAGTTGCAGATCGGAGAGTCTGCCAAAGAAGTTGACTCAAGAATATATAATCTATCCTTGAATTGGATCTGTGAGAATGGGAGAAGAAAGTGTAGTCCTTCCCTGTGGGATTAAGGGTACGCCAAGAGTCAGAGACCTAACCTGTTGAGAGCCTACTTAACTGATTTTGCAAAAGCACTTGCAGGCATTCTCTGGGGATGAGTTGTCCTGAGCGGCATCCCAGATCAAATTAAAGTCACCCAATAACACTCTCTCTCCCCCTGCAAAGCCCTCCAACCCTTCCAGGAAGCTCAAGAGAAACTGCGTGTGTCCACTGTTGGGAGCATAGAGAGTAGCTACCATACAAACCCTCTTCCACCCCCCACAACCCCCAGGTTGCCCTTTATCATTAGAAATCTACCCACCCTTATCTTGTTTTGTCCCCCAAATCTGAAAGTGGATAGACCTGTGGAAGAGCAGGGCGACCCCACAATGCTTTGTCGCTGAAGCAGTGCATATCTGTGGGTACTGTTTGTGGTGTAGGCGATGACCCTCTTAAGATGCGTTTCCTGCAAAGCCACAATATCCTAGTGGTGATTGTCAAAATACTTTCTCAACTGCGACCACTTATTGGGTGAGTTCAGCCCCTTAACTTTCCACGATAGCAATTCAAACATCTCACCGTTGTGACCAAAATTCCCTCACCTGAGTGAGCATCTCCCCTTGGCTGCTATTCAGACCCCTCCCTGGCCTCCCTGATGGCCCTCCCATGCTAAGTAGGGACAGTCAACAATAATGAAACATAGGAAACACTTCAGAACAAGAAAAAACCCATAAACAGGTCACTGGTTCTCAAACCTCCCTGCGATCGTCACAGCATAGAAGGGGTATTCATCCACTGCCACCCCCTCCAGACCTCTTACGAATCCATGTCAGCGTCACATATGGGGTCCTTCACCATTACTCTATTGTGATGTGATAGGGACCACGCCAGACCCGTTCCTCCAGTGGTTGAACCTGTCTCCAACCATCATGCCCTGGACTCCCCCATTGAGGGATTTCCCCTCCTCCCCCGCACATTGAGAACTCCTGTATGGGCCCACCCAGGAGTTCCTCCCCCTACACTCACCCCCCCCCCCGAGCCACTCACTTGTCCTGCTGCTGTCACATGCCATGCGAAGAGTTTTATTTCTTAGGGGCCTTCCTTCCCCCTCCTCGGCTGCTTCCATTGATCCGCAGAGGTGGAAGGACCCTCCTGTCTTTGCGAGTCTCCTGGTGCAGTGAGCTCGACTCCTGAGCTCTTCTCCTGTAGTCACAGTGAGGCCGCTGCCTCCCTGAAGTGCAAGCCTTGTTGTTGAGCTCAAAAGCCAGGCCAAAGGGGAACGTCCATCCGTACCTGATATTTTTAGATCTCAGTACATCTGTAACCAGACGAAACTGCTGCTGGCGGGCCAGTGGTTCTGGAGCAATATCCTGAAATAAGGTGCTCTGTGCACCCTGAAGGGACACAGAATCCTGCCGCAGCGCCCGTTGGAGGATACGTTCCTTGACTTTGAACGAGCTCAGTTTCACCAGTATGTCTCTGGGTCTCCTTCCCTCACCGGCGGAGCGACTCCCCCTCCCTCTGTGCACCCTCTCCACCAGTACTGCAGGTTGCTCATTGCCCAGGAGGGTGGAGAAGAGACCCACCACAAAGGCTTCCAGATCCGCTCCCTCACTGCCTTCCTCCAGCCCCCTCACTCTAATGTTGTCTCTGTGGGCGCAATTTTCCAAGTCTTCACGCTACAACATGGAGAGCTGGAGTTGTGTTTTGATGTGTGTGTGTGTGTGTGTGTGACCTCTCGCTCCATAGGGATGACTTGTTTCATCTCTTGGACTTGCACTTCAAGATCCAAAGTGCGTGTCCCCACTGAGTCCAAATCAGCTTGGAGAGAGGCCAGCTGACTATTAATGTCCGCCCGGAATGTATCCAATGTAGCCTTGTTGTCTGCCATAAGCTCCTCTCTTAATTCCGCCTTAAAGGTGCGAAGGTCCTTCATTAGTGCCATCTCTCCTGCCTGTGGTGAGGCAGGCCCTCTCGTTCTGGCAGGCGTGAAATAGTTGGAGATCCTGTTAGGTTGTAGTCTCCGTCGAGGCACAGGCGCTCCCAGGGTCTTGTCGCTTAGGAGCCCATGTCACTGCCCTTGCACGCTGTTGCCTTCACTGCCACCACTAGTCTGCTCACTGTGGTACTCCTCACCGTGCAGAGAAAACCATCTAGGTCACCTTCACAGGAGAAGGGGGGGTTTACCATGTCGTCCCTCGGCCATGGTCCCCAACAGGATACTCTTTGCGGCCTGCCTCTGGGCTCCATCTTGAGGTCAGGCATCCACTACCATTGCGCCCCACCATAGAATAATCGGGGGCCTGCCGCCACCCCCTCACTCTCCTCACCGGGGCTGCAGGCTGATTTTCCCCCCCCCCCCCCTTTCCGGTGCTCCGGTCTCCGCTATGCAATGGGCTGCTCCGGGCCCCAGCGCCATCCAGGACACAGCCATGCTTTTCCTTTCCCGCGAGGCCTCTTGGTGCACCAGGGGAGCCCGTTGGCCCCACGTGCCACCAAAGGGGTCCTCCGTGCCCCTGTCCTGGGCCACTCTTCTTGGCTCCCTGCCCACCTCCTCACTTGCCGTCCAGAGTGCCCAGCTTGTCCGTCGGGGGGCCTTCTACCACATCTCGCCTCACCCACGGTTCTCTCAACACCGTCGCCAGGGCATTGCTGGTGGCTAACTCCCCCAATGACACCTCTTTTAACGTGTCTGTGGGGAGTTTCTGTAGAGCCTCTGGGATTTATGTCCGGTCGGCCATGTTGGTTGGCCCCAACCCCCTTGTGGTTTTTTGTTGTTTAGGTTTTTTTTACCTCTATTCATGTGTTATACTGTACTTGCATTGACTTTGACAATATCAAATCAAACAACATCAATTTCAATTTTAGGAGACAATAATTTAGATGCACCATGACCTATGTGGCCATGAAGCACCACACCAATTTATTAAAGTTCAAAGATTTATTGCCCTTTAGATTAACAATACTAAAATCCGGTAAATCAAACGCAAAACTAAATGATATAAGTCCAAGAATAACACAGGCTGACCAAATCTTCGGAAGAATCTTATCCTAGACATAATATTTATCATTAAACATTCTTAATTTACACAATTTTTATGAATAAAGCTTGCACTCCAACAGTCCCTCCTCTGACGACTATGTGTTGTCACAGAATATACTTATTAATACGTGTGTTAATACCTGTGAGTCAGTTCAAAATTTTGGTTTTCTAATTCTCGGTTTTATCCAGTTTTTTTCAAATCATAAAAGTATCTCCTTCTCATCTTTTCTAGCTTAATTTCTACTTTCCTCTGTTCATTTTTCATCCTCTGTCTTTCTATCAGTATATACAGTTTGTAAAATCTTATTATACAGATGACCCCTATAACCACAATTAATAGTTTTAATATTATTCCTCCAGTGCCCTGACTTAGATTCCCCATCTAATTTTTTACTTTAAAACGCCTTTACCAATTTATTTCCCATACCCCCGGATTTTTCAAATCTTTATTATCAGAATTTGAATCTGTCAGGTTCTGAATAAAATTCCTAATTCCTTTACTGTTGTCAGGTATATATGTGCAATAGTGTTTCACTTTCAGCATCCAGCAGACTCTGCCTTCCTTTGCTAAGCGAATATCTAACTCAAGACGGTTCTGGAGAACCATTGAACGGAGCGCAGCCTCCATTAAAATTATGGCTCCTGAAAAATCAGTCAGCATGTTATCCACAATAGTAGACAACTTTCACATTTTTATTGCATTCAGAACAACTCCTGCAGAAGGAATATTTGCTCCAAATATATCCCCAATTCTTTCAGAATAAGTTGCTCTTTTTGTTCTTGGTCTTTGCAATTAATTTGTGTAGTGTCATCTATATTGTCAATCTGGTAAATCTTCGGAAAGACCACTCCCAAATGGCAAGTTCCACACCATCCCCTTGGGAGACGATAATAAGCATACTTTCCACAGATATAATATATCCCGGGAATCGTAGGATCTTGTCCATTTAACATAAAATCCCATGTATTCTTAAAAAGAAATGCATGTCTGCACTAAATCGTTTCCACAAACTTAGTATCAGTTCTGGATTGTGGCCTGTAAATACAAAGCTTTCCTACTTGTTGAAAATCTAAAGCAAGATTCCCTTGTGTTTTAGTTTTACTATATGCATAATCATTTCTAAATGTCCTCTTCACTAACCCTTTTTCTATTATCTCCTTCAATGCCTTTCTCCTGTCATCAGTTTAATCAAGAACAGTTTTTTCTACTGGCGAAAGCAAGCATGTAGGCTTATTGCGGGGAGCGTAAGCCTTACCAAATGTTGGTGTAGGCTCTGAGAAACCTTCCACCATATCAATACTTCTCTTTAGCTTTGTTACTCGAATGTTGGTTAATCAGAAACAAAAGAAAACACTACGTCAGAATAGAAATATTGTATGTAATCTTGGTTATAAAGCCTTGTAAGTAAGACTGCAACTAATTACATATGTTAATGGCAAGCTATGGTAAGTAATTCAGCTCTATACAGATGAAGGAATCTGCGTGCAAACATGACATTCTCTGACATTCCTTGTTTCAAAATATTAATAAATAAGTGATTTAAAAAAAAAAAGTTGAAAAAGATTTCCTCGTGAGTTGTCTGTGCAAATATTTCTCATCCCTGTTAAACTTATATAACATAGTGAAGTAGTCTCTGAAGAAGGTGTATAGTTAGTTTCAGCCTTACTAGAAACACTCATACTCACAATCAACAACAAACTTACTATCACACATATAATTGCTAATTCAACACACATGCACTTGCAACACCTATCGTTTTTAATGTGATTGTTATCCATGGCCTGTAATGATTCAGAAAGTAGATTAAAAATAAAAATATTTAACTATGTAATCAAAAATAATTTTCAGTCTTCTTTACAGAAGCTTTCAGACTTTTCTCCAGAATGTTTCAAAAATCAATTTAGCAGCTTGTCAAAATCAGATTTTCAAACGTCTTTCAGTAGATCATATTCTATGGTTCATTAGTTATCACGCTTAGTGTACAGTGTATCTCTTGTTCAGTTGGCAATGTAGTTTCAAAAGCAATTTCAACTTCCAAAATATTGAGCTGGAATTTCATAATCAAAACAAAAGGGCAAAAATTCACGTTGCCACTCATCACCCATTCAGAACTGGAGTACCTTTGACTTGTGACTTTTTCTTTTTGATTTCTGATTTGCACTTATTTCTCCTTCACTCAGATCTTCATCTGTATCTGCTCTTGTTGTTGTCCCTGGCACTTCATTCATAGTTGACAGCATATCTGGAACCTTTTCATTTGTGTGCACTTTGGCCCACTTGTCTTCTTTCACAGCTTTTCTTAAGTGTCATTTGCAAAACTGGACTTACAACCCTTCTTGAGTCAGCAGGATTTTGACTTGATGTATATGCAACATTCTCATTCAGGAAGAGTCAAACCTGCATGACTTTGATTCAACTCAGCTCCCTCCTCAGCTGATTCAGGAAATGTGATTTGTTTCAACTGATCTTCCTAATCGTTATCTTCTGGGAGAGTCCTCCTCTAACTTGACAGTCCTGTTATGTTTACTGATGCTTGAGCAGCTTCAGGAACCTCTATTTCATCTCTCGGTTGTACCCAGACCTTCACTAGTTTGTACTGTCTTTTTTTTTTTTTTTTCTTCTATCTCCACAGTCATTCTTGCTTCTTGAGACTGTATAGTAGTTGTTGGTGCTCTCAACAGCTCTTCTTAATCATCCAAAGGATAAGGCACTTTTCCAGTGTGGCTGGCGTGAATCCAGTTCAAGATCCCAGTGTACTTCACAGTAGTCGTTGTTACAAGTACAACTTGGAATTACACCTTCCGCCTAGGTTCTAGACAAGTTTTCTGCATATGCTTCTTGATGACCATCTAATCACCAGCTCGCAGACTGTGACACTGATTTTGGGATGGCAGCACAGCTGTAGCTTCCACCTGGTGAGGTAAAGAGCGAACCACATCAGCCAGACTCTTGCAGTAATCCAGCACCATGTCATCTGTTATATTCTGGCAACCTCATTGCTCTGCCCATGAGGATTTCATGGGGAGAGAGACCAGTCTTTCTGTCAGGTTTGTTTCTCATGCTCATCAGAACCAAAGGTAACGTATCTGGCCATTTCAGATGTGTATCTGAACACATTTTTGCAAGTTTATATGCACACATGTTTTGGAAGTTGTGCTTTCAGAGTACCATTTATTTGCTCTACTAATCCAGAAGCTTCAGGGCGATAACTACAGTGCAACTTCTGCTCAATGTTTAAGGCTGAACATAGTTATTTTGTCACCTCATAATTGAAGTGACTTTCTCTATCTGACTCTAAAGAGACTGGAAACCCAAAACGAGGTATCAACTCCAAGTAAAAGCTTTGCTACTATGAGGCTATCATTTCTACATGTTGGGTAAGCTTCAATCCAGTGACAAAAAAATACAGAAAATCACCAACATGTATCTTATAATGCCACACACAGGCATTTCAATGAAATCTCTTTGCATTCTGTGGAATGGACCTCTGCTCTTCCAATGTGACTCAAATTGACAATTGTTCTTTTCCTCACATTTTATTTGTTGGCATATAATGCATGCATCTGTAACAAATTGCTTCAGCAAGCTGTCTAAACTTTGGATTGAACCAGGATTGCTTAAATGTGTGAATCATCGTATCTCTGCCAATTTGTGCTTCACCATGATAGTATCTTGCCATTTGCATCAATAGACAGTTTGGTAAAACCACCTGTTTTTCATTTGAAACCCAGATAACATCTTTGAAAACACTGTCTTGCAAATGTTTGATTTCCTCCCATGCATCAATCATTGCTAAACTGTAACTTAGGTTTACTTCAACTTTTAGTTCTTTCCATTCCTCATTAAAAGAAACACAGTTCAACTTGCAAAACCTTGTGACTTGATCTGCAGAAGCATTTCTCATTGAAATAAAATAATTTGATTTCTGGTGTGCACTGCATTTAACCACAGCAATCCTCTCATGTAATTGTAGGGCTTGTAACAAATTATGAATTCTATCACCATTTCTAATTGGTAGGCTAGAAGATGTCATGAAACCTCTCTGTAACCACAACTGCCCAAAGTAGTGCACTACACCAAATCCATATTGACTGTCTGTGAAAATTGTAACTTTAAGCTGCGCAGAAATACAGCATGCTCTAGTCTGAGCCACCAATTCAGACACTTATGCAGAAAATACTCTTTGAAGCCATGAAACTTCGAGTATACCAGAAATTGTGCTCACAGCATATCCAGAATTCAATGTTCCCGCATTCTCTTAGACAGGAACCATCAACAAAAATAATTTGATAATTTTCCTCTGAGGTATCCTGAATGTCAGGTCTCCGCTTCATGCACAATTCAGTAACCTCCAGATAGTTATGTTCAACTTCTTTCAGTTTCTCTGTTTCAACATTGTCTACTGGGGGCAAGGTTGCTGGATTAAGCACAATACACCTCTTCAAGGACACGTTACGAGAGCCCAAAATCAGCGCTCATAACTCATGAGCCTTGCATTTGTTAATTATTGGGTCCTTGTTCGGGTAAGCAAAACCTCAACAGAATTTGGGACGAGAACAGTTAAAGGATGTCCCATTGCAATACTCTTGCACTGAGTGAGGCTCAATCCAACTTCAACCACAGTCAGCAAACTGCCAGGTAAAGCTGCTGTGACTGGGTCCGAAGTAGTAGACAAATATGCTATTGGGCAATTTATACCACCATGTACCTGTAGAATGATAGGGCACAGCAATCTCGTTCATGACAAAACAAAAATGGTTTTGTGTAATCAGGCATTCCCAAAGCTGGCGCACTGCAGACTCTCTCTCAGCTCAGTAAATGCTTTCATACAAGCTTCATCAAAAGACACTGGGTCAGAAATACCTTTGTGGATCGGTCTCTGCAATGACTTTGAAATAACAAACATTTGAAATCCGTTGGTGACAATAGCTTGCCATTCCCAAAAACATCCTGTCATCTCTTTGTGTAACTGGAGGATTCTTTTGCAAAGTAGCTGTAACTCTTTCTCTGGAAACTTTCGTTGCACCTTTCTCCATTTGGTGACCCACATTTTTCACTTCTTTCTCACAGTACTGTAATTTCGCTTTGGGACACTGTCTGTTTTCATCCAAATGATTCCATAGGGCAACAGTATCTTGCCTGTATGCTTCCTTTTGTCTTTGAAGCAACCAAAAGATCATCAGTGTACTGAACTAATGCTGATTAAAAAGGCATTTCCAATGATTCCAAAATCTTTTTCAACACCTGATTAAATATTGACAGAGACTCTGAAAAGCCTTGTAGGATCCTACACCAAGAATACACATGATTGCAGAACTTAAAACCCGAAAAGAAACTGGCTAGCCTCATGTAGAGCTCCTGAGAAAAATGCTTTTGATAAGTCCACCACCGTCAGCCATTCTGTGTCACATGGGATCTGAAACAAAATCACTGCTAACTGAGATTTGTTTGATATGTCAATAAAAACAAACAATCACTGCTGGATTAGGTACCCCTGGACATTTAACCACTATGTCATTAATTCTCCTCAAATCTTGAGCAATTCTAAATTTCCCACTTGGTTTTCTCAAACCCACAATAGGAACTCTTTTAGAACTCCCTTCTCCATAAAATCTGTAATTCCAGGAATAACTCCCTCAATTACATCTGGGGCCATATGAAACTGCAATGTTTTCGGGAAAAGCTGCATTAGGCTTGACTATGACTTTGGTCTGATCAGAGGTGCTGAACCAATTAATGTCCTTTCCAGAAAGATTGCGAACTTTTAAAGTAACTGTACCTTGTAAGTCAATTGGCAGATCTTGTACTATAAATGCAGGACAGAAACAAATCATTGGAAATTCTTCATTATCTGAAACTCATTCAATTTGCATAGATGAATCATCACCACTGTTCGTCTGAATAGCAATTCCCTCATTTGTACAGGTATTCAAACATTTTGTTTTGCACAACAGGTCTCTTCCCAGTAAGAAAACTGAACTTGAGTCACAGACTACAAATTTGTGCAGACATTAAAAATTGCCAATTTTAACAGGAATCATTTAGTAATCGGGTTTGGCAAGAATTGATTTGCAACTCAAACAATTTGCACTGTTTTCCCGTAAAGTGGCACCTTAGGAACTTCTACAGTTCTTACTGTAGAGCGTGCAGCTCCTATATTAAGTAACACTGAAACATCATGACCCATTACTTTTCCATTTACATAAGGACCCATTCTTCTTCATTGGAACTCGCTCATCAATTCATCCTCACTGTGAAGTGTAAACTGTTGTACTGTCTGATTACTTTGATTTAACGTTTGACCTGTCTTCTACTGAGGCAGCATCCCCTACTGCTGTGCCATTGGAGCTTGAGGTATCTGCATTTGTTGCTTTACTAGTATTTGCATTTGGGGCTGCATTCGCTGTGACTTTGGCACCTTAAAACGTGGCACCTGTATCTGTTGCATCAGTTGGGGACTTTGTATTTGTTGAGGAATCTGCATTTGATTATTCATATTCTGGACATTTTAAATTAGGACCCCTTATTCTTGGTCCTCTCAAATTTTTAAAAAGATTATTTTAATTCATCTGCGTAACACCTTCCTGTACCATCATTGGACACTCCCATTTCCAATGCCTGAGACCCCCTGCAAGCGAGACAAGGTACCATCCTTTTCATTGTCTGCATATACCTGGTTTAAGAATATTATTCAAATCAATGACCACAGTTTCCATTTCCACCACGACCTCTACTTCTTCCCTGACCCTGGTTTTGAAACACCTGCATGTTTTCCTGTTGTGGAAAATTTCCCTGCAACCCTGATTGTGCTGCTTTCATCTGCATCACCTTTGCCTTTTGCTTCAATTACTTCTGCTTCCTTTCAATCTCATCACTACAGGATTTAGTAAACTGTAGTAATTCTTCAACCATTTTCCATGCCAGTAAATCACATAATTCTTAAGCATCTGGCTAATTTCAGGTCTCAACCTTCAACAAATCTGAACACAAAATTAAACCTGTATTTCAGCTCAATTGTTTCTGTACCACTGTAATGTATAAATGCTTTCAATAATCTCTCATAATACGCACATATTAACCTCTTTGCTACATGTGCTGTTCTATTGATTCTCTGCCAATCAATACTCTTGATGGAAATTCTCATCTTCAAAAATGCGGTTACTTTGTAATAGTATTTCATTACATAAGGAGATGATGCACCTGTAACTGGATCTCGTGGACGCTCTCTTGTTGGCCAGTCAACACTCCTTTTGCATCCAACCAACAAATCAGCTGGAACCACCATTTCTAACAAGGTATTCAAATCCTCCCACAGGCATTTTGCGAGCTTCACATATCTGTCGGTACCATTCTTCTGGTTTCTCTCTCAACCTTGGGTAATCATTTGTAAATGACAAAATATCACTTCTGCTCCAAGGGGCATATACATAATTCCCTCCAGGCATTTCTCTCATAGGTAATATCTTTACTGGAGTATCAGTCTTCTGCATATCAGCATTTGAATTCAAACTCATTTTTCTTCTGATCTCTTTTCTTTACCCATCTGTCTTCCCATTTATGCAATGCTCCCCATGTTTGAATAGTCTGAATTAACTAATGAATTTCTTAATATGAATTTTCATTCCCGGTATCTTCATGTTCTCAATATCTTTTAAATCAAATTCCAACATATAACATCTTTTCAGTGGCTTTGATTTCTCAATTTCTATTTCATATTTCTCTGCGAGTTCTGATGTGCCAATTCTGCTCTGTTTAACATTTTTACACATGAAACGTAACTCATCTTCATTATCTGTTAATTTTAATTCAAGTGTTCCCTCAACCGTTTCATTCAATTCTAATTTAAGTCTTGCCAGGATAAATGAATTTCCTCCTTAAGCATTTGTTTTTGCTCCACTCATTTTTACCAGCCAGTCTGTTACCTGCTGACCAGTCAAACCTTGTAATAAGACATTATTATTTATATTATATTGTGGAGTAATACACGGAGTCGTAGGAGTCATCAGAAACTAATTTGAACCTAAACCTGACTTTCCCAAATTCAGTGAAGTCCTAGGATAATTTAAGTCAATCAGTGGACCTTTATTGTCCAGTCTGATTCATTGGAAACATGACTCCTGCAGTAACATTGAGTCTTTCCATTTCTGCATTTGAATTAAAAATATTATGTACATTACTCTCATTATTTCCCTGGGCAAACAATGGTACAACAGGACCAATAGTAACAGCTACTGTTAATGCTTCCAGACTTGAAATAGCATTGTTTTTTCTCAAATAAATTACTCCAGAACTCTGACCTGACAGCATTGAAGAACTCGACTGTGATATTGCTTCAGGTATATCTCTCGGCATTGTCGGAATTTGCACTGGAGTCATTGAACTAGGTGTAGGCTCCACCTGAACCATCATCGGTTTCTGATAAATATGTGGTATCTGTGATGATTGCACCACTGGTACTATCACACTCTGTGCAGAACTTACAACAAGAATTGTAGGATAGACTTCAAGTAGCTCAGGCTGAGTCATAGGTGTTTAAGTAACTGTGATTTGTAGGAACATAAGTTGCAATCTGTACTTGACTCTGTGTTACCACAACTGGTACTGGTGCACTTGGACCAGCACTAATGCCTGGAATTGTTTCTTGTGCTGCATATGGAGGAGGACGACCTCTCAGTAAATGCATTATAAATTCAACATCATCTGAGTCGTCATCATCATCATAAATCAACGATTTCCTTGCTTCATTTGACTTTGTCTCTTCTTCAGAAGTCCTTGTTTTTTTTTTTTTTTTTTTTTTTTTTTTTTTGTCTTTTGTCTGACAATTGTCTTTCTCTTGTGTAATTGCAGGAAATATTTTAGCACCCTGTAAAGTTTCAGTTCTCCAACATTTCTGCTCGTTATCTCACCTTGCCTCTAACAAGGTCTTCCCAACTTTTCTCATTCTTCTCTCAAATTTTAATTTCTCTTGTTGTCTGGCCACTAACTCCCAAATAGCTAAGGCTTCAAATTGTGCTGGTCTTGGAGGAGGTTTTAATTCATACAGAATTCTCAAATTTTCTAAAATTCTCATGTTAAAAGTTCCATAGGCAGGAAATGCTAAGCTCCCTTTCTTCTCTGTAATTTTGAACCATTGTTTTAACCAAATATATACTGTGGTACCTTTCTCTTCAATTATGATACAAGCAGGTATACATTCGGGTAGGGCAATTTCTGCTACTCTAACCGAAATAAAAACATCTCCCTTAAGTGCACTCTTTAACGATTTGAAAAAAATTTTTTTTGCTTTAATCAGGCTTAAAACTACAATTTAAATTCAAAATGGGAAGTAATTCAATGCTCAAATCCTTTTTGCTTGTTTCTCTCAACCAATAATGCTTCACAGTTGTCCACCAATCTGTTTGTAGCTCCTTCTCACCCACCGCTGAATCCCATCGTGGACCTAGTGATGTCGCATTCACACGCACAGTGGCTGACAAAGGCTTGTGGAACTGGAAAAGGCGTCTTCCAGAACTGATTCACACGAAAACTAAATGCAAAATATTGCGAACATTAAAGAAGAATCAACACACTAACTTGTCAGTTTACCACAGGTAGAGAATGCAATCTCTTCAGAAGCTTCGCAAATTTTTGGTTGCGGCTTTTAGCTCTGATAACTACTCATTAAATTTTAGCTGATTGCAAATAAAATTCGACCAGCAAATTTCATCCTTGACTAATGCTAGATCCTCCTTGTGCACTCGGGAATCGCCAATATCTGTCAAACTAATACTTCCTTTAATGCATACTACAGGAATACTATTTGTCAACCACGCCTGATTGATCAAACAAAACAGACAAGTTACAACAACCACGTGTCTTCTAAACTTGTACAATACTCTAGTAGTCTTAGACCACGCAGGGTCTGTATACAACCAACCATGTGGGTAATTTTTTAGCACAAAGCACCACCCCCAATTGAGGTATGATTTCCCTACATACACTCTTTGGAGTACGCACACTCCTAAACAAACTACATTATAGTACACAAACTCCATAATTCCCACAAACATCCCAATTTACCTGCGATTTGCTTTAGCAGTACAAGAGCAAACCCTTTCCCAAACACGAATCACACTAGGATCATCTCTAAACAAGCATTGGCAAAACCAAATTTCCCAAATATTTCCAAATTACATATAATTTATAAAAACAGGATGTTTCCCTCCTAATGAGACAAAACCATCCCTTGCTACCAAAATTGTGGGTGTGTCCAGCCTTATATTTCTTTTGCTATTTAATTGATAAGGTAAAATGTATAGGGTAACCGTCAATTACCTTTAGAGTTCGACACAAATCTTTGGACTCAGATAGGAGTGTGATAATGTCCTAGAATCAGCTTTGACAATATCAAATCAATAATCATTGATTTCAGTTTTTATAGTTAATAAGTTATATGCACCATGACCTATGTGGCCATGAATTACCACACCAATTTAGTAAAGTTCAAACATTTATTGGCCTTTAGAATAACAATACTAAGATTACATAAATCAAACACAAAACTAAAAGACATAAGCACAAAAATAACACAGGCCGACTAAATCTTCGGAAGAATCGTAACCTAGACAGAATATTTATCATTAATCATTCTTGAACCACCATGCATAATAACAATAAAAATTGAACAATAGAAATAGAATACATTTAGTTATTGCAGATGAATTATGGTCAATCAAATTATATGAAACAATTGAATTTAAGATTTTACATCCTTAACTATTATTCCAATTTTATAAGCATGTTTGGGCTTCATGCAAAAAGAAAAGACAAAAATGAATTTGAAATCATCGGACTATGGCGCTAACCAAAAATAGCAGTTGGGTTTTCCAAAGAGGGAAAAAATAAAAATCTGCAAGAAAGACAAATGTACATTTGGCTATACCTCTCCTAAATGGCTTAGTAAGCAGTGGCGGCTTCATCAGTGGAACATCTTTGATCTTCCCTCAAACAGGACTTAAACCGGGGCACAGTTCAGTAATGTTTGCCCTTATTGTATCTGAAGTGTCAATGGCAGAAAGCTAAAGACACAACAAATCATTACACTAGCAGAGTAAAATAATCACTCTGTAGACAGCTGAGAACTGCAAGGAACTGCCATTACATAACCTAAACTTTACTTTATTGAATCCCTTGAATGCAGTTAGCTAAGGTGTGTTTTTTTTTATTTTTATTTTTTATTGGTCAGACTATGGGGTGTTTTAGTGTTCAGCAAATAACTCCTGATCCATGTTTCATAAGTATCTTTCTTCACTTTCTGCACTCCTGATTGGCTCATCTTCTCTGCTCCTGGTCACTAGTTTCCGCAGTAGAATACAATTGTTGCAGGTTATACATGAGCACTGAAGACTATTGTTCCTGGGTACACATTATCTCATCCCAGGAAGACAGACAAATGTTACAACAAGAGAACATAACTTTTCCACAGTGAGCAAGTCACACCGTATGCTTAGAGAAACATTATTTTGCAGATTTAACACTTTTCAAACATTGTCTATTAAAACCAATGCTAAAACATGAAGAATAAAACATTTCATAATATTTAAACTATTAATCCTTTTAGGCCATATTCATAATTTTTCAGTACATTTAATGAATAAGCAAAATACATTATTTTCTCATGTATATTGTTTATGGTGTCCACCATACCCGTTACACGTTTTTATTAATACACAATTTCAAATAGGCTTTTAATATAGGTTTTCATTATGTTTAAGTGACACGACTTTATTATTAAAAGTTTGCACTCCAACACTTTCACTCACACGTCCTTACACACAAATTCTTACTTGCATACACTCTCTCGCATAAACACACTGCCACCCGCAAGTACACTCACAACGTACATTTAAAAACATTTTCACTTACCTCAGCTGCCATGGAAGGGTATATGCCAGCTAATTGTGCCCCATTTTTATTCCACTAATAGCGAATAAAATTCTATTATTCGCTATTAGTGTAATAAACAATTGAGAGAAAACAAAGAGAATGGAGCCCCAACTGACGTCTGTAAGGGTGAGCTGCCACTGTGTTCCTGGCAGTGAATTGGCCACCTCTGACATCAGGGGTCACAAAGGCAGTGGCAGGGTGCACAAAGGCCAACTGCCAAATTTACTTCCATGTCATCAATGGACATTATATTTAGCCACTTGAACCATGTAAGAGTCTTCTTTCTCTTCTACACAACCTTTGGGGATCTCTCGTTACTGTCTTCCTCATGAATGTGGCAGCAAGAGACTCTGTGCCATGCTGTATCAGAACTTCATTGGTGTCAGTGTCCCAACTCCTGACAACCTGCTGCTGCAAGGCATGCCTGGCATGATGTATTAGCAGTTGGTGTTGTGGTATGCTTACAAGCAGCTTTCTAAAACGTGAAATATACTCATTTATAGCGATTAAGGTGAAATCTTTAATTCTGCGACAGTTTTACACAAGGTGTGTACCTCTGTCATTTTGTATTTTTTAGGCTTGTTCTAAAAAACAAATGTACACTTTATACTGGTATGTAAGCATGCTCTGTTTGTAGGCAAGACACTACTCTGTTCCTCTGTGAGTACTATGCATGTGGTACTTTTTCAGAAACATTTTTCCATGCTTGCTACCAGTTCCTTACCTCTACTCTGTTTTCCATATAACTCTGAAAATTTCCTTGTTTTGGCTCCTCCCCAACTGTCTAGTGTGACCGACTGCAATGTCCGAACTGGTAAGTTTATTTCACCTCTGCCATTTCCTACCTTTTCACCGTTTCCTTGTCTCTTTACTTTTTGCCATTTTCTCTCCCTTCTATTGAGCTATATTCTAGTCACTATTTGTTGTTTTCCTCTTAGGAGTTGGTTCTACAGCCTACTCTAATGCACTGCTGTCCTGATGATGATGATGATCCTAATGATGATCCTAATTTTGAAGGGGTTGAAAATGACTATAGTGTTTATTGGCATGTTATAATACATCTGTCAACTGTGTCCAGTATAGGTAGAGGCCTGAACACTCTAATGGTAATGTCATTACCCTGTTCCTATATATACACGTTTGCACTGCACTGCTTGACTTCACTATATGAGAACTAGAACACTGACCACCACCACCATCATCTAATTGCCATAGCATACTTGTGTTCTCTTATAGCAAAGTACTTGTAATTCATTCTTCCGTTTGTGGTAATCTCATGCTTTCTCGATTTACAAAATTGTTCTAATCCTTGTATAAAGTATTCAATTGGTAGAATGTGGTCTGTCTCTATATGCACTATGTGTGAACAAGTTCTCCAACATAATTCTGATCAAATCATAATCATCAAATATCAATTGAACATATTAAAAATGTCTTGCCATTAAAGAGCACTTAAATTCTGGGACAGACATTTCTCCATCTTCACACAGATGCTTGGGTGTAGCCATGTCCATTTGTATAATTTCCCCTAAGCCCATGCAGGCACCAAAGCAACCATACAACAGAAGGAATGGGAGCCACATAGTTATTTGAGGTTGCACTAATGGTTTTGCTCAGGCCAGAGCATCCCCAGATAGGGATCCACTCAAAAACCCTATCTTCATATGACATGAGCATTCATAAAGTCTTAAGTTTCAAAGGGTCTGCAGAAAAATGAACAGTGAAAAAAAGGAACCACTGGCATAAAAATAAAGGAAATTGTGAGGGTCTGCTTAGAGGCTGAAATCCCTGTGACTGTTGTTGCAGTGCTGGAGTGCAGGCCTCTCAATCACTGCAACGTGCCTTGAGTTGGATCCATGGTGTAATTGGCTTAGAAGGTGTCTGTCAATGGCTGTTCAAAGTAAACTTTCTCTTCTGTTTATACTCAGTTGCTTGAAGAAAGGACAACACTTCATAGTGGCCACTGTGCCCCCCTGTGCAGGTACACTGTAAAGATGACTGCCTTCTAAAGTAAACACAAAGGAGGACACAACTGGAAGGGACAAAAAAAAATATCCTAGGAAATATTGACTTACTTGACTGCTCTGACCTAGGGAACACCTTTAATGACCCCATCTGACACATGTCCATATAGCTTTGCTTCATTCTTTGAAGGGTTTGAGCTTCCTGATGTTTAATATTATGCTAAAGAGGTGCTTTGTGATATCCATCAGGGACAATGGGTGTTTTCGCCTATGTCACTCACTTCCAATCAGATTGTGGTTGGGCCCGTTTTGTTTTCATTGATTCTATTTTACATATTGAGTCAAGACTCCAAGAAAAACATAATGAATAGAGAAAGTCCTGAGCTACAACTTCTAGCTCCTTCCGAACTTAAACTTTGCATAAGGGTAACATTACTAATTATATTTAATTTCAGGAAGAAACAAGGCAATTTAGCCTCGCTGGAGGTCCTTTGACTGAAGGTGAGCAAGAAAGATAGCAGAGATCATTGAGCCCCATACACCTCCAACACTATTCACAAAATGTCAGTACATGTCCCTTGTGACAAAGCAGTGGGTTAACATTTATTCCTGTGTTAGGACACTTCCATTAATAACTCTGGTCAATTGTTCCTTCTAAAATGTGTCTGAAGACCAAGTAAGGATTGGCTATTAATACTAATGCCCTTTTGAACTGTGAAGTCTGAGGTATGTTTATAGAACATGTTAGAAATGGGGTTTCTGGTTGGCTAGGGTATGTACCTAAGCCATGCAGAACTTTCCACTCTAGTCAGAGCAAGTGAGTTACACACCAAAGATGACCTGTGCTCACCCTCTGGTAACTTGGCACAGAGCATTCAGGATTATCCGAGGCAATGTGTAAAGCATTTGTGCAACACACTCCCAGAGTAACACAAAGGATACACCACAAAAGAGATTCCACAAGGATTATATATAAATATATACTTTATATTGTACATAAAGTTAGACAGAAAATGGCATGGATCATAAATACTGAGATTACTCTGCAATTACTCAGATAGTACTCGCTATCCTGTCCAATGCAAGAATAAAAACGAGACACATCAGAAAATACTTTGCAAATTACGGAGACTCACTTGAAGGCTCATGGGTTGCAAAACAACATGAATTATATACTCCACGCAACAGGTGCAAGTGAAAAGCTTACATGGCAAAACAAGGTAAGCCTCATATGGGTCAAAGCGACATGAATCATATACTCAGTACAAGAGATGCAACTTGTTTAGAAAAACACAGAAATCAAGATACATAACCATAGGGCACAGGAGCACCTGTGCTCCCACCAGGATAGTTACAGTAGACTTTGTGAGCCCTACTGAATTGATGCTGGATAGGCATAACAAAACGTAGGCCACAGGCACACCTGCGAGCCTACTACACATTTTATGGCAATTGGAGATCAACCTTCTCCTAATGTCAGGAAAAAGGCTTCCTAATGCTTAACCACTGAACAAGTGTCCCCAATGTACGTTATGCCAAGTAAGGGAGAGGCACAAACTGCAGGATTCATTGAGAAGACCTGGATAATGCAGTTTCTAAAAACACAGTGCATCCTCCATTGCCAACAATGAGCCACCTGTGAAGAAGAGCGGGCAGCTGTATCTCCCATCAAGAGACTCCTGTTATTCTTGCTCCCTGTGCTCATGAGGGATGCAGCAGTATGTTGTGGCACTCAGAGCTCAGCACACAGTTACAGCGACCTTTCCTCCCACATCTGCCGAGCAGCCAGCCACGTCGAAAGCCTCTGAGTTGCTGCCACCACCCAGTGTGCTGCTTTTGCCAAGGATTCTCCTTTGGTGTAGTGGTGTTTGAATGCACCACGAGACTCTGGCTCAGGAGGGCAACCAGCACTTGATCTTCTCCCGACACGCTGGAAATCGGTCACACACTGCCAGGGTGAAGTAAAAAATTCTCGCACTTGTCCTCAGGCAGAGCGCTTGTCCATGACTTCTGCCAGAGTTCCAGATTGGAGTCTGTAAGACCTGACATCCTTAGCGTGGTCTCCCCTTATCTTTTTGCCTCTGCTTCCCAGGTTGTTTCTATGTGTTTCTTACTCTTCTGACCAGTGCTGAAGTGCTAGTGCTCCCTATGTGAAATTGTATGTGTAGTTGACTTTTCCATAATTCACTAGTAAGTCCCTAGTAAAGTGTACTTCAGGTGCCTAGTGTCAGGAATCTCCAAGGTGCCTACTGCGTTATCTGTCCGCATCCCCAGGGATACGGGTTAAATCAGATCTCTGTTCTTGGTTAAACCTTCATGTTTCTAAGTAAACATAATGTGCTGTTACACAATTGGTTTTATCAATGCTTGTTTGCTAATGTGAGCAGATGTAGACATGTGCTTCTAATTGGGTGTGGTGACTCATCCACATATGGAAACTCAACTGCTTTCCTGATATAAAAAGCAGAGTGAAGCATGCACCCCTGCTTAGCTTTGTTTTGCTTCCTGATCTCAGTATCTGATTTGGCAGTCCAGCCCCTGCTGTCATCCTCGTAGTCATGGCTTTTGAGGCAATTATTTTCTTTGTTCCTGTACCAGCTGGCACCAGGCATTACTCCAGCATTCCAGAAAAGATTGCAGCTAAGTGACTAGTATTCTACAGCGAGTTTGTTCTTTGAGCGCCACGCTTTCCTAGAACAGCTGATGGATTTCAGACCTCGTATTTTGGCAGAGTGCTTATCTTGAAGAGACAAATGCATTTCTGAATATTCTACATTATTCTTGTAGTTACTTGCCTAAATGTGCTTCATGAAATCTGCTTGAGCTCAAGTACTACAAAAAGTGACAGTGCAATTTTAAAAGAGCATTTACGTGACTTTTCTTTCTCTAATAGCATAACTCTTGGATTTAAATTGTCATTCATGTCTGTGTTTCAGGTTTGAGGAACTTGCTTTTGAAGGATTTTTCACACACACAGTAAAACCAAACCAAACTGTGCCACCCTAACTGTTTAAACCCAGAGTGGATGTTTGTATTTCTTGGATTGTTTTTGTTCCTTTTAGTTTAACCCTATGCATGCAGGAAAGTTAAATGTGATATAATTAATGCCCTTGTTTGTCCTTCTTGTGCATGATAAGTGCAACCACAGTTCTAATTGTAGTGTGCAACAGTGAATTTCTGTGAAGCCAGCCCTAGTGTTGCAGTACTTATTGTTATGGTACTCAGTTTGGGTTTTTGGTAATGCAGCGCTAGTAATTATGCCAACAGTTATTATCCAAGAAAAGTGCTGGAGCGTCCCAGGGTTCTTCTGCTGCTTCTGTACCCATATCAGAAAGAGAGATTCAGTTTCAAGGAAGTTGAGTGCACTAACTCTTCTATCACTCTGTCAACAACGACCTGCCCTCTGAAGATACAGGGTGCCTGGCTGGACCGGCAAGACGTGGCAGTGTTTTGTCTCTTTCTCCTCCACTCCCCCTTTCCTTTTGGAACACCTGCCGTGGTTTCTGTGTCCACCAGGAAGTGCTGAGAGGTGTTCCAGGAGGTCGGGGGCATACCATCGCCCCTGCAGACATCGTGCTTTTCAGGTGAGCGGCCCGTCTCAACACCCATGGCCTGGATATCAAATGCTACTAGTGGGCCTGCAGCACTGATTGTGCCACCCACGAGTGGCCCTGTAAACATGACTCAGAGCAGCCACTGCAGTGTCTGAACATGCAGTTTTACACTGCCCATCCGAACTGGCAAGTGGAAACCTTCCCTCTTCATACATATAAGCTAGCTTCATGGGCAGGGTGCAGTTTATTCTAAAGGCGGGACATGTACTTATGCGTTTTACATGTCCTAACAGTGAAATACTGCTAAATTTGTTTTTCACTGTTGCAAGGTCTTTCTCTCTCATAGGTTAACATGGGGGCTGCCTTTCAATATCCTTAAAGTTTAGTTTCCCTTTGAGAACAGATAGAGGTATGGAGTTTGGGTTCTCTGACCTCAGAATTTAAAAATACATATTTTAGTGAAGTTAGTTTCTAGATTAATAGTTTGAAAATGTCACTTATAGAAAGTAGGTGTTTTCTTGCTTAAACCATTCTGTGCCTCTCCCTACTTCCTGGATTCCCTGTCTAGGTCCGACTGACAGTTGGGCTGTTTGTGAATCTCCTCTAGACAGTGACACAAGGGACCTGGGATGTAGCCTGCATATCCTGATGAGCCATCTGGTCTAGACAGGAGGGAGGAGTGGTCACCAACACCTGAATTGGCTGTGCCTGCCCTCACACAATGCAGTCTCCAACCCCTAGGTGTGTCTGGGGCCTGGCCTGGGCAAGGCAGGATCCTGTTAATGTTTCTTGGAAGTTGGGCAACTTCCAACTCAGAAAGGGGTGTAAGTAGTGGACCCAAAACCCCAGACTTTAGATTTCTTCAAGACTCACTTCTGGAACCAAGAGGAACCTCTGCCAAGGAGAAGAGCTGAGGAGAAATGCTGCCCATGCCTGTGACTGGGCTTTGTTGGGCTATCCTGCAGTTGCTGTTTCTGCCTGAGTAATGGGACAAAGACTGGACTTTGTGGTATATTACTGCTTGAAGAATCTCCAAGGGCTTGGGCTGAGCTTGCCCCTGTTCGGAAGCCTCAGGGCCATCAAAGACTTCCTCTGCTAGCCCCTGGACTCTCTGCTGAGACTCCTGCCCTGCCAAGTGGTGCCTAATCTAGTCCCTGCACCCTTGAAAGGAGAAGCTGGTGGAAAATCAAGAAAAACCAAGTGTGTCGACTTCGGATGACCCCGGACTGAGGCTACTGCTGGATGCCGCCTGCGCCTGGAGCTGTAGTCCTCGCTTGAGTGCGACGACCCCTGCAGGCCTGACCCTGCAGCAGCTCCACTGAAGTCCATGAGTCCCGAAGTGCTGTGTCACCGATGTTCGTGACACCCGACTTAGCCACACCACGCTGTGACTGCAGGATATCCATCCCACCAGAAGTGCGCAGATCTGGCACTTTGCACCAACTCCACCACCCTGCAGTAAGGACCAGACGCCGCTTCATGACTCCTTTGCTCCGCGATCCCCCGACTCCATGCCCCGGCTTGTTTCCTCATTTTCGTAAGGTACTGTACCTGAGGTCTGCATGACTTAGTGACTGGCGCCATTGGCGTCAGATTGTTGGGAACGACTGTCACAATGCTGTGATATCACCAATTCAAAAGAATTTGTTTCTGAGCCCTATATTGAAGTTTAATCTTTTAAAGGAGCAGTAATGGAACTCAACAGGATTAGTCATCAAATTACAGACATGGTGAACTGTATAACGAAAATGTGATATACTTGATTATATGTATGTATCAAGAGGTATGTAGTAGAGGCAAGTAGAGAGAAGAGATTACGGCTGAATGAACATAGATCAGCAATGAGAACCAAAAAGAAGAATGCACCTCTAGTAGAACATTATTTTGAACAAAATCATAAAGAAAATGAGCTCTGGTGGTGTATTTTAGAAAAAGTAAAAGGTACAATAAGAGGGGGAGATATAAATAAACAAACGTTTGCAATGCGATGGGTCTCGCGTTTGCTCGATTTAGGAGTTTACAATGCTAATAGCTCTAACTGGACTTTTCTTGCCACATAAATTGAAAATAAAAAGTAAAACTGTTTCACATAACTAACCAGACTTTTGTTGCCATATAAACTGAAAAGTAAAAGTTCCACATAAGCGAGCCGACAGCCGCCATCAGCGCAAAGTAGACACACAAAGTGAAATAAAGGTTCACTAGCAGTGAAACCTATTGGCAAAAGTGCAATTACCTATGTAACAGGATCAGTGTTTTGCAAAGCACTCGACTACTGCCCAGTGATATTGCATTGCTAAATAAAGAGAAAAAGTAGTTCAGAAACCGGATGGAAAACATTGAGTGTTGTTTGTTTTCAGTAGTTGGTCGGTGTGCTCAGGGAGGGCTAAACACCGGAAAAGGCATGACCTATGCATGCTTTTCACTAATGAAAGCAGGCTGGTTTTTAAAGGCAAGCCCACAAACCAATGAAAGTGACTGACGTGGGTGTGGCTAGAAGCCCAAAGACAGATTACATCACAGGATGGAGCGCTTTGCACTAGCCCCTAAAAAAGGAAAAGGCGAGAGCAGTGCTACATGTGTAAATTTATAACATATAAGGAAGGTTTGAACAACAGAGAAGAATTGGAATATCTGGTGAGGTAATATATACTAATGCTAGAACCATGATGGCAACAATACCATACTGGTTAGTCGCCATTGGTATTGCATCAGTATATGTATTATACCCTCCATTAAGCAGGAAGAAATATTTTGAGTACAGTGGTTTATTATTGGAGGGTATGAGTTTTTGGAATTAGAATTAGCAGAAATATATGACTTAAAAGGGCATTATATAACTTGGTTAACATCTCTAATCACAAGGGTCACTTGGTAATAAAGTAAAGGATGGGAGTAATGAAATGGCCTAATGTTAAAATGGTGTCCAAGTGTGACACCTTGCAGAAATACATATGGAAGCATAGTTCAACTTGACGTAGTTGTTATGATTAATCATATAAATCCTCTGAACATAAATATTCTATAAATGTCTTCAGGCCTATATGACAGATTAATAGCAGTGTCTGAAAGTGTAAGGGTGCGGAGAAGATTTGTTTCCAAAAATCTTCTCTAACATTTACCCGCAATCAAACTGGTGGCCATGCCCATTACACAAATACGGGATATAAAAAGGGCGGTAAAGATGAAACATTTATCAGCAAATTATAATTTTAATTGTAATTTAAACTTATTTGCATGGATACGTTGATCTCATCCTTCGAAAAAAGGAAATCATCACCCACTTAGGGCTGTCAGTAATTAAAATGGTGAGATCGGAAACTAGAGTAGATATCTGCCCACGTCAAGAACGTGTGGTATAAATAGGGTGGAAAAGATGGCGGCATTCGAAACAACAAGCTAATACAATACACAAGAGATTGTAAAACGCCATTTCACTGGTGAGCAGAGAAATAGAGGCATTTTCTCTACTGGGCATCGTTTAAGAGAGATTGAGATATATATATATATATATATATATATATAATTTAATCTAATCTAATCCAAACCAGTCTGAAATAGCTGTTCGTTCCACGCACACTACTGCCGGTGACGAAGGAGACCGTCCTTGGTTTACATAAATATTGAAAATATTCACCGCACTCCAGGAGGTATTTAAACACTCTATTTTATTGTTCCAGCAACCACCAATGCGTTTCAACTTCTGACAAGTCTTGCTAGAAGTCAAAAGGCGTTGGTGGTTGCTGGAACAATAAAATAGTGTTTACCTCCTGGAGTGCGGTAAATATTTTTTATATATATTTATATACATATATAATAGCTATGGGACAGATGCTGGTGATGGGGTGAGGTAATTAAAGGGGAGAGGGCCCCCGTTTGTCTTGTAGATCGCAACTGAGATACAGAACACGAAGGAAACGTATGGCGTGAATAGACTGCTGAAAGAGGAAAAAGTGCAGGAGGTGCGACTGGGGGACGGTTTGGGGTATTTAAATTGAACAAAATTACAGAATGGCAGAAGAGAATAAATGAAGGACACACTTACTACCTAATTGGTAGGGAACTTATAAGTTTCCATTAGGTAAAAAAGGGCTTGAGGTATTGAAATAAAAAATAATGAAAATATTTATTTTTACCCTTGCAGAAATAAACAATAACATGGAAGGCAGTGTGTAATTCGAAAATCAGATGCCATCATAACATAATAAATCAGTAAGTATTATGACATTTACAAGATAATGTTAATTTAGGGGTATGCTGGCACTTGAAAAAGATCATAGTACATTATTTGATCACCATAAAAATACTTGGGGACTTGGTGCAGTAAATCCAAAAAAACCACTAATTGTAATAAAGAGGTTCGTTTTTGCAATTTAAGGACTGGAGAGATGGTTTGGGATGATGGTTAGCCGTTGTTAAACCTTAGCCTTACATAGTATGGGTTGTAATACCAAATTTTTTTGTATTCCTTTTAGTGATTTGCTGTATATAGAGTTTTCTTTGTCCTGACGAAGGTGGGGTGACCCATTAAAAAGACCACCGAAACTCTGCATCAACACTTTTATATCAAAACACTTTTGTATGAGTAATCGCAAATTTTATTGTATAATGATATTGTGCATTAAGTTTTACAGACAAAAGTTTTCATGCAAAAAATCAATGAAGGAAGAATTAATATCTAGAGACTGGTTTGTATAAATTTGTATTTTTTTTAAACTACTACACGAGTATAAAAATAAATATAAGTATTGTTATAAATGAGAAAAGGGTTGAAACGGGTGTGCTTATTATTGTATGAAAGGTTTTAACACGCTATAACACAACCAGTACATCACAGTTGATAAACGATAGCGGAGTGCCAGCAACGCTCTTTGGGTAATGTACTGAAACATCCATAAATGGAGCTTTGTGTTTGTGTATATATATTAACCCTGTCCCTTTATTTGTGTAGGGGGTTCCTCTCCTTATTTTTTGGTAATCTTTTTAAAAGTCTTAACTTTGCCTGTGTATGTTGGATCTTTAACGCTTTGGTCTGGTTTTGTTTAGATACATTTCGGGTTTTTCCTCTAACCTGGTGTTGAGTCATTTTGTAGTGTTTTCACTGTATTACTGACTGTGTTGATACAAATACTTTACACATTGTCTCTGAGTTAAGCCTTTCGGCTCGTGCCAAGCTACCAAGGGGCTGAGCGGAGATTAACAGGGTGTGTTTCTCCTTTGCCCTGAGTGGAGTGAGGGTCCTTGTTTGGACAGGGGCAACCTAACTGCCAACCAAAACCCCATTTCTAACAGAATCCCACAGCAATGGGGAAGTCTTTAAGAACCCTGAGACTTCGGAAACAGAGGGTGACAATCAGCCGGCCTGTTGGAGAGCACTCTTGGGTGCACAGTCCAAAAATGCTGCAGGCCAGCACATAAGTCAGTTTGCAGAATGGTAGTCCCGCCTGCAGTCTGAGCAGGTAGCACAACAAGCTTGTAGTTCAAATTCCAGTTCCCCCTGGCAACCCAGCAGCCCACTGGCAATGTGCAGATGGTAGAACCAGCAGTGTCTGGTTACAAGTTCCATGCAGTGTCTGAAAGGTTGGGGTCAGAGACCCAGTACTTCTCCTCAAAAATGTCTTTGATGAAGGGTGACTTCAAAGAGAACCTTTAGAAGTGTGCAACAATCCCTTTCAGCCCACCCTGGCTCCAGGCGATTATTAAGGGGTAAATCAGCCCATTGTGTGAGGACATGACACAACCTATACAAACGTAAAGTGTGAACCACCTCTACTTTTCCCAGCCCAAGAAGGCTATTAGTATTTAGATGAATGCAGATGTATTCCCTGTCACACCATGCCCTTCCTGTGATGTGGCTGTCTAGAGAGTATGCACAAAGTGTAGCTATCACCCAGGCCAGAGGAGTATTGGAGACAGGCTGCCAAGCACCCAGAAGTATAAGCAAAGAAAAATGCCCACTTTCTAAAAGTGGCATTTCTAAAATAGTCATGTAAAATCCAACTACACGAGTAAGTAGGATTTATTGCCACTATTCTAAACATAGCAAACATGACAAAGATACTCCTTTCTGATCAGGAATGAACACTTAAAAGTGTATTAGGGAATTCCCAATGCTCACCTCTGAAAGGAGCAGGCCTAACAACAGTGGAAAACAACATAGGTTGTTTGTCACTATCAGGACTTGCAAAATATAAAAGTACATGTCCTACGTTTTTACTTTCACATCGCCCTGCCCATAAGGCTACCTAGGCCTACCTTAGGGGTGACCTATGTGTAGTAAAAGAAGGGTTTAAGGCTTGGCAAGTAGTTTTATATGCCAAGTCAAAGTAGCAGTAAACTGCACTCACAGGCCCTCCAGTGGCAGGCCTGAGAAGTTTGAAAGGCTACTTCTGTGGGTGACACAGTCCAGTACTGCAGGCCCACTAGTAGCATTTTTATTTACGGGCCTAGGTATATGGGTATACCACTTTACAAGGGACTTAAAAGTAAATAAAATATTGCAAACCAGTGTAAACCAATCGTACTATGTTTAGAGGAGAGAGCACATGCACTTTAACACCGATTAGCTGTGTGCCTAGAGTCCTAAAACAAACAAAAAAGAAGGTCAGGAAAACAGGATGGGGAAGGAAAAAAAGTTTGATGGTAACCTTACAAGAAGGGCCAGGTCCAACAGACCATAATTGTGATATTCCCAATACTATTCCAAAAACATCTAAAGCAATCTTTTGACTTAATAAGCTCTCCAAATTATAGGATTTTATTTAACTTGGTTAAAAAGGCACAATCCATATATTAAGTGGGCCATTAGAATGATTTAATTGCATTCACGGGACTTTCATTACCACTTCCATGCCAAAGTAAGTCCCTGGTCACCAAATAAGTAAGCTAAAAACTTTGAGACACCATTCTTAACTCTCTATTGTCGCGTAGGTTCTCATTATCCTAATGAGACTACTGGATTTGGGTGGCAGAATCACTTGGACTGCACAGGACTGTCTGAACCTGCTCCAGGTGATGCCTGTCAGCCTAATCTGGGTTTGTTCTGGCTAACTAGCAGTGCCTCATCTCCACCCAGGAGCAGGTCTGATTTAGGCAACCGGGCGCATGACATCTTTGACTCCTCAGGGGAATCATGGTCCCTCAGATCTCATCAGTTTCTCTCAGTTACATTAGTCTCACATGTGCAAGGACATTGAGAGGCAGAGTAAAGTTCAACAAGCTATTATTGAAGTAACTGCATCTTAGATAATAAAGCATGTATTGCAATAACTAGGGCAATAAAGCACAACAAGATTAAAATTGTGACCGAGTGAAACACAAAAATATCGCTATCATTGTGTCACTAAGATTGTGAAGGATAGTTCCAACCTAGGCTATGTTAGAGCACAGCATGATAAGCTCTAATTCTGCCTTTCAGGCTCCCCCTGGGAAGACCTCATCCCTCATACCTGAGCAAGAGGTCTTTAATCTACATAAGCGCTGCAGCGAAGCATTCAGCAAACAGCATACAGTCATGGTCATCTGGCTGAAATCTCCCTCTAACTTACAAGGGTCAAAGTAGTGTTTTTATAATAAAACAGTAAGGAGTGTGTATGTGTCTATGAACATTGGAGACACAGCATACCACTTTTGCGGCAACCTATCTCACTGCAGCCTTGAGAAAGCACAGAGTGAAATAATTGTCTTTATTGAAGAACGCCGTGCTGTCCTAGGCGAGGAGCAACTAGATAAAGAAAATAAAACAAGACCGCAAATGTGTCTTTATTAAACTAATATAACGAGGCTACAATAAAAACATATTTAGGTTAAAGTGCACAACGACAGGCCTAGTTAGCTAAAATAACTTGTGTAAAGCTATAGCTAAAATGGCTACACAACACTATGGGCCCCTCTGATTACAGCACATTTTCTGCAGTTTTTATTTTCCGTGGCTTCACTCCCTTACTCCTCATTGGGAGAATGACTTATCCCTGCCTCTTGAATAACTTTCTATCTATTTCTTATCAGAAAAAGAAAAACAGTTACTGAAAGTTTACTTGCAGGACAACCTGTAGAATTGTATTTATTTACCTCAAGGTGCACTAATCCTATAATTCAAATCAGTGGGATGTGTTCTTCCACACTTCACCAAACCCTCTGGCCACCAGGCACTATAAACATTTAGGCCCTCATTACAACCCTGGCGGTCGGTGATAAAGCGGCGGTAATACCGCCAACAAGCCGGCGGTAAGAAAAATGGAATTATGATCACGGCGGAAACCGCCAACACAGACTGCCATGGTGGTAGCAACAAACACCGCAGCGGTAACCGGCAACAGCAAGGCGGAAGACAATGTACCCCCTACAGCATTACAACAGGCCTATCTGCCACCTTTTCCGGGGCGGTACCAAAGCCATCAAAAGCACAGCGGAAACAATACACTGAAGGGAAATGACTCGACACTCAAGGAAGAACCACAACCCCATGGAGCCCGAGCTGCACATTTTTCCAATGCTGGTGTACCTCCTCATACACCAGGAACACAAATGCCGGCGAAGACGACCACAGTGAGTACTGCACCTAGCACACAAGGGGGGGGGGGATAAAGAGTGACACACACAACACCCCCACCCCCACCCCCAACACCATACACACAAACAGATGCAACAATATTACCTATGCACCTCGTAGCCCTCAGGAATAATGCAAGGACAAAAGAAATGGTTTAAAATGTGTAATAGTACAATTTTAGATAAATACATCCTTAAAGCAATAAACGATATGTACAATATACACAAAAAGAGGGACAATGCCCACGGGACCATAACATATAGACCTAGACCACATTTGACTCCTGCCTCAATATGGAGAGAACACTGCATGAGCATCAGGTCGAAAACACACAGGCACCTCATGGGGATGGGGAATGGGGGAAAGGGGCACCTCAGCCGGAAGATGGTACAAAGCCATTGGCCTGGAGGGCCCACCGCTTGGTCCTGGGGAGTGCAAAGCCACAGTCTCTCAAGTGGGTGGTTTGCCCACTGCTTGCTCCTGGGGAGTGCAAAGCCACAGTCTCTCAAGTGGGTGGTTTGCCCACTGCTTGCTCCTGGGGAGTGCAAAGCCACAGTCTCTCAAGTGGGTGGTTTGCCCACTGCTTGCTCTTGGGGAGTGCAAAGCCACTGTCTCTTAAGTGGATGGCTTCTCCACTGGTTTTGGAGGCGGCTTTGTGCCCAGTGTGCTTCATCCTGCCAAGGAGGGGGTGAGTGGATGCCTTCTTCCACTGGTTCTGGAGGGGGTTTTGTGCCCAGTGTGCTCCATCCTGGATGGTGCAAGGTCAGTCTCTCACCTGGTTGTCACGCCGACAGGTGTTGCAGGGGCCAAGATGCACTGCAGCCCATGTATTCACTACTACACACTGCAGCCCATGTATTCACTACTACACACTGCTCACCGGAGGTGACAGCTGCCCAGTGGATGGCAGTTGCGCTGCAGGTGGCACTGCTGTCAGTGGTGGGGGGAGCCTCCAGTCCTTCCCCTGCAGCCTTGTACGGCTGCCCACTGGGGCTGCTGCTGCTGGCGGTGGTGCTGCTGGCGGCAGGGCAGGTGGCGGTGCTGGCTGCTGTGCAGGTGGCGGTGCAGGTGGCAGTGCGGTCAGTGGTGGGGGAGGCTCCAGCCCTTCCCCTGCAGCCTCGGACGGCTGAAGTGCCATGGCTGGTGTTGTGTGCCCTTTCCTGCCCTTTTCAGATGGTGGTGCCTCCTTGCTTCTGCCAGCTGGCTGGTGTCCCCTTCTTGGCCTTGCTAGGTGATAGTTCCTTCTTGGACTTCGCAGGTGGTGCTGGCACACTGGCTGTGCTGATGGGTGCCTCCTTGGAGCCTCTCACACCTGCAGTAGCTGCACATTATTGTGATTCCCAATGGCTCTCAAACTTACCTCTTTAATATTCATGTTGTAGGTCTCTTTGTGACCCACTGGGAATCACAGAGAGAGTAAAAACACACTTTAGTATACTATTGTTTGCGATAACCAAATAGTGAATCCTAAAAATACACAATTTGGTAATGGCAAACTGTAATCTTCATACATCTGACCGTGAGTGATTTAATGATAGTCTGGAAGAGTATCTCTGTTTTAGTAATGCTTTTAAGATATCTGGACATTCTATCTGACAACAGTTGAATTCTCATGTAATGCTACTCACAGTGCCGCTAAGGTCTCTTCAATTTTCTATGTGACAGGCCTTGATGCTACAGTTTTCCTTTCTTCATCTTACATCGACTCTAGTTTCTGCAGCTGAAAGATAAAAGGAAATGCAACTCAGCAGTCTATGCCACTCCAAGATCAAGATGAAGAAAGTCACCAAATAATGTAGATCAGATATCTCTTCCTCTGTTTCTGATTCTCTTCTCTTTTTCTACCTGTACATACCTTGTTGTTCAAATGTCAGCCATAGCCTTTTGGTTCTTTCTTGTATTTCTCATCAAGTCAATTCTGTAATCTTTTACCTACAGTCATCTCAAACCTCGAGTATTCACCTGCTTTTTCATGCTTCACAACTTAAGCTTTACCTCGCTTGTCTGGTTCATCAAATACCTTCTGAACCATCTGCACTTATGGTACCAGTTAACTCTTGAATTTAGAGTGAAAGACATTTTTGATATTCTAAAATGTTTCATTTTCGTCTTTATTTTTTGAGTGAAATTGAGATGCTTCAAGTGAATGCTCGTGGGGAAATCTTTCATTATGCCAAGCTTTTACTGGCCCATTACTTCTTTTGACATCATTTAAATAAATAAGAGCTTCAAAAAAGGGGGCAATATTGTAACCAGGATCTCCTGTTCTGGTGTCGTCTCCTGTATCTCTGGTTCAGCATCCCCGATGCTGGATTGATGTGTGATTAACATCAACAATGGCAGTGTTGGCTCCTGTCTCTTAATTTCATTCCAGTGAAGCAGATATCCTCATGCCCTGTGCAGGTTGTGGATGACCTGCAACTACAAACAAGGAAAGCAGCGGTAACACACCAAATTTTCCCTGCCTTTACACAAGGCTGAGAGGTGACCATAGCGATGGACGATTTCTCAACCACTGAGGGAGCGTGAGGCAGGAGAAGTCTGTTGTTCAGACTACGCCATACCTAGAGTAATATTCTTTGCCTAGAATTTTCCATAGTATCTTTTTTTTTTTTTGGTCCTGAAAGAGGGTGTGGACGATCCTCTTATGTTTTCACTGCATCATGGTTACTATTTCTGGTGTGCCAATTCAAGATGGATTCCCATGAACATTCTCTGTCATCCCATTCTGTAGAAGACACATAAAAGGAATCCAGTGCCAAAGATGGATACATTGCAACACATCCAAAGACTAATGTTCGTCACATTCACCCACTTGCTATCATTTTTGTCCTTAATTTTTGTTTCAGTTATGTTTTTCTGCAGCTAACTGACGAATTTTAGTACCTAGTTTTTCAGTCGCTTTTCTGAATCCTGGTTCAGGGTTGCTTTGCGGTCTGCTATTCTTCTGCTTCCTTGTTTCTGAAATCAAGCACTTCAGGATTGTCCTGAAGGTTTTTACCTTTGCACCTATTTCATTCTTCAGGAACACTGCTACAGGACACGCAACATTATTCACATTCTAACTGTGCAGGTTGGCACCAAGGCTACCAAAAAGGATTGCCAGTTCGTTAGCAATTTAGATCTCTGCTAATGCCAGATAAAAGTCCAGACACATGTCCAGAAATTCAAATACTGGCTGTCCCAACACATGGCAAACACTGTTACTTGTGAATAAACTAAAATTATGGTATCCATGTACTGCCTCTAGCATAATGCATCTGATCACTCTGGAAGTAAGTAAAAAAACAAATGAATTCCCGGTCAATATGATATCATAGATTATGTATCTTTGCAAGATGTTAGCTACGTTTTTGATAAATTCTCAAGTATCAATAATGAATAAATACATGTGCAGTTGCAGAACTAGCCTTTCATGTGTCACCCCTGCTACTCATACATATCTAAGCCCAGCTGTCACCACCTGGAGTATTGATAGGAGATCTCAAAATTTCCCCCAGCACACCTCCCCTCCGTGATAAAGGAAGAATACGGTCCCTCCCCTCCACATTACCTTATGCGTTTCCTGATTATGTTAGTTTTTTTCCTATTCACATATAAAACACACTTTGGGCTTGATTACGACCTTGGCGGATGGGATACTCCATCACAAATGTGACGGATATCCAGCCCACCATAGGATATAATGGAACTTATAATATGGCGGGCGGGATATTAGTCACATCTGTGATGGAGTATCCCGCCCGCCAAGGTTGTAATCAGGCCCTTTGTCTGTTTATCTCTCCTATAGTGGCTTCACATGCCACAATGCTAACATGATTTCAGCCATATCTAGTGGTAGTAGTTCAAACCTGTATGTGCAGCAAAACAGTTAGGTCAATCCATCTATGGGTCCAAAAGCACATAGCCTATATTTGACTGGCTAGCACCATACAGCCCCACCCTCTTTATGATTTAAGGGCTAAATTCCGATCCCTGTGCAAATAAACAAAGGGATTAGAATTATGAGTTACACTTCACAGTTTTCGAGAGTTAATCCTGGCAGGTGCAACCTCCCGGAAATAATCAAGGTGAAAATACTCCGGGGAAAAAAAAGTCATAACACACTACATAAAATGCAGAATTCGGTGTGTTTAAAAAAAATTGCGCCTGCATTTTATGCCTTATTTTTCTGTTGAAAACTTGGAATGGGAGGTATTTACCCCCACATGGTAAACACCATGGGGTAATTATATTTACCACGTGTGGTAAATATCCAACTGTATCCGACAAACTTGCAATGAGGGCCTAGTTGGGTATTTCATCCTTTACCGCATGAAATCACAAGCCTCACAAAAGCACCTATTGATTTTGTGTCTTAGGGGAAAGAGGAACATAATTTGTGTAAGAATGGTTGTGGTATTTCTGTGCCCCACTGCTACTGTATTTCACCCCGAGTTTCTATAGCAGAAGACGACCAATTTGCGGTTCTCCTACCAGAGCTCTTGGATAGATTCCTTATGCAGGAATGTCAGATGCTATTACAAGCTCTCGAGCGCACAATATATCTCCATCCCACGGTTTCCCCTTACTCTACGCAACAGCCGACAACAGCCATGCAAACTGCTCAGCTGCAACTGTTCCAAGTCGAATAATTACAACTTGTCAGAAAGAATTAATTTTCCCATTTCTCATAAAGATGTGTAAAAATTACCATGTTATTATACACTGACACTCTCTGGAGGCAGACACAAAATTTAATTTTGAATTCTTTCCGCATATTAAATTAAATCCATAAATAAGAGTTTAGGCATTCACTCGGAAGCATATGTTCGTAGGGAGCGAAAGCCAACACGCGCCCGGCTGTAATGGCTGTTGTAATGTTTTAATAGCTCGCTTCTTCTAAGCACCAATAAATTTACATGATCATAACAGTCGTGGGCATACAGGAAGCCCATTACTGTCTGGGCACCGGCATCCGCGCTAACAGGATGGAAAAATGGGGACAGAAAAAACTCTTCTATAAAATTAGGCAACTGAACTTGTCAGCTGCTCCACAATTGCATTTTTAATGTTGTGGTCAACTGGTCAAAACAAATAATAGGATAAAATATCCCAATGTATTTCAAACCTCCTCCTGCCATTACCACAGCAATGTCTCTCTCTCTCTCTCTCTCTCTCATGGAGGAAATTCTTGGTGTGTGATTTTCACTATCCCATTGTCCTCTGTCAATGGTAACCTACACTTATTTAGCAACACAAACTGGGTCTGAGGTGGAGAGCAAAATAAGGATGGATTAAACCCAGATCTATGACTGGGGTGAGTGTTTGAAAAATGTCAACACTCTGTCCATCATTTTATGTGTGATGTTGCTAGGTGTGCCATAAGTGGCTAGGGTATGCCCAGATGTGGGTCAGTTGCCTGCTGCGCCACTGAATGAGGGGGTGATACCCCAAAACCGGTCCCAGGATGCTTACTTCAGGTCCAGGGAGGACTGTTCCCGTGGGGAGCAGGGTCAAGACACATTTGCACATGTCGGGGTCCAAAAGGTATGACGTGGTGAGCAAAATAAGAACAGATTAAGCACCGATCTGAGCTGAGACAGGGAGTGAGAGTTTGAAAAGTTTCAACACTCCGTCCATCATTTTATTTTGTAATATTGCACCCTAAGTGGCTAAGCTATGCCCAGACGTGGACTCCCTGCTTGCTGCACCACTGGATTCAAGCTAGCCTGGCTGTTGAGGCCCCAGGATTAAACCCATATCTGTGAGTGGGGGTGCATGTTTGAAACACTTCAACACTTCGTCCATCATTTTATTTTGTGATGTTGCCACATACTTATTTAACATTACTGAAACCCAATATGTTAAAAAGTGGTCCTGTACACAAATACTAAATCACAATTGCTCTTTAATTGATTGTTAGTGCTTTGACCCTGGCCTTTGCATTTATTTCCCTTCTCAGTATAAGGCTGCTGAAAATAAGTGCTATCCATGTTAGGGCTATATTTAATGTGAGCATTTAATGTATGTTGGGTCAGGGTTCTGTGTGCTCCGTGAGAAGCGTATCTTCATATTCTGACCCTTTCCAAGTCTCGAGGATAAAATAATCAATACAGTCTTTCATTCATGTTTTTCCAAATGTATTCAAATATAACTGTTATTTGAAGTAATAGAACTTACTTGCCCTTCCTTGCTTTACCTTATTTGCACTTTGTTGTGTGCCCGTGGAACGATTTGAGTACTGTTTGGAGCAATTAATATTGGGCGATTACTACCAGGAATAAATAGATCCTTCCTATAGGCATAAATAAGTCTGAAATCAGTACCCATATATAACCGCATGACATATGGCCTGATTGATGCACAGCAACACAATGTTGAGAGGACAGAAGTGAAATAGATTGGAAAGTACAGTGAGGATCTGGCACCATATGAGATTAATTTTAGCAAGGCAGCTGCACTTTCATATTTCACCCTTAAAGACCTTCGTCATGTCTCTCAGCAGTTTCCCACATTGTCAGCTAAAGTGTCTTTAGCCTCGTCTTAGGCGGTGAGGAGGCGGGTATGGGAGCAGAGGCCAGTCTAGCCTCTTTGTTACTCCTCTTACCACACTACCTCATGATTCTCTTATCCATATGTCTATAAATGAATGTACAGACATTCAGCCCTTTCCCAGCATGTTCTGACAGACATTTTTCTAGAGTTATGAGCTTCATTTCCATGCATTGAGGAGCAATTAGCTCTAGTTCCATGTGGTTGTTGAGCAATTAGCTCTGGATCTCTGCACGTCAATTCCACCCATTATTATTAGTATGTATTGTCTCCATTTGTATATTTTGTGCAGGTTCTACTTTACCTTTCTGACCTATTTACACATGGCTGCTTTTATGTTTGTAAAGCTCCAACTCTAAACTTGAAATATTTCATTGTTTGTTCATCTTACCATAGAACAATTGAGCTTTCCCTAGAGGACCCAATCAACAGTTTTAGCAGCAAACTTTAAACGGACCGTTAAAGGTAGGTGGATCAAAGGGTACTAAAAATTTTAAAGTCTGTAAATGATCATTTTGCAATAAAGTGTAAAGAAATGTTAACTTCTTCATCTGGAAAAAATTGTTGCGCTATCTGGATGAACCGGGCTTTCCACTTCTCCATCATCTAAGGATGATAGGCTCAGAAAGGGCTAGGAAATTTGAGTTTGAGTTGAAAGTTGGACCATGTGAATGCGCCTCATCTGGGTATTCGGAGGTATCAAAATGAGCAAGCGCATTGATATCCTAACTAAATTATCATCTAACAAAATTATTGTTTATTAATATCGTTTATCACCACATTGGAGTTCAGTACAGAAAATCTACTCTCAGTGGGATCATAGTTTTAAAAGCAATATTTAGGACACCATATTTTTTACCAACATTTTTGCTAACCATATTCTGACATACAACTACAAACGAGTGGGAGGCACAAGTATTTTAATGAGATTTATTTCCAATGTCTTAATAGTTTCTCTTAAAAAAAATAACACAGTTGTAAGCAAAAAATACCAGTAAACAATACACGTTTAGAAAACCTGTCACTACATTGTTGACTAAAAATTCTGAAAAGTGTTCCTCTGCATAAATACTAAGGGCCTGATTTAGATTTCAGTGGAGGGGTTACTTTGTCACAACAGTGACAGATATCCCGTCTGCCAAAATCTAAATCCCATATGAAACAATGGGATTTAGATTTCAGTGGATGGAGTATCTATCACAGTTGTGACTGGGTAACCCATCTGCTGAAATCTAAATCAGGCACTTAATCACAATCTGTCATTAATTGATTGCTAGTGGTTTGAATCACAATCTACGTTTTAGACCCTGGCTCCTGCAGTAACTTTCATTCTCATTATAGAGCCGCTGTTAATACGTGCTACGCACATTTGGACTATATTCAATGTGAGTATTTAATATAGGGTGGGTCAAACTCTGCTGCATATTCCATTCCACACCACTTTTTGTGTGCTCCCTGGGATAAGTGTCTTCATGTCCTCGCCACCTTCAAGTCTCAAGACAAAATAATTAATTGCTATATCCTTTCATTCATGCTTTACCATATGCATTCATCATATTAAAATATAACTCTTATCTGAAGTAATAAAACTCATTTTAGTTTTCTCTCTTTGACTTTATTTGCACTTAGTTGTGTGTGCCCCTTGTTTGTATAGACTTTCCGAACCAGTCTGACATCAGATTCAACATATAGCTCGTTATAAGGCTTCTGAACAAATGTAAAACAGAATATTAGAACTACTTCCAGGGATCAGTATAAATAGCATACCATTAAATGACATCTCAACTCACAAGCACATTGAATGTAATCATTAAATACCTGCAGATTTGAATCGCTCTTCTCAATTCCTATCCACTTTCTTGAAATAGAGGGAATTTATATCTCCAGCCATGATCAGCATGCTAAATCCATGTGGTTGTACCCAGAAATTAAACTCCCCATGCATGTAGTTTTCAGTTTCCATCTGAATTGCCTCTTTAGTCTATATGCATTTCAGACAAAACATAGAACTTCTGGACATGCATTCACATCCTCCTAATGCACACATGTGGGCATGTAATCATGGCTGAAGAATTCCTTGCATTTTCTAGAGACCTGTCAAGCGGCTGGGCTGCCACACTATGTGAACACTGACACATTCTAAGATTGCATTGGACTACAACAATATTTATAAAGCAGGCAAAGCCGATCTGAGACGATTTACTGAACAAGAGATCACTGATGAAATACAATTTTTATAGAAATGCTAGGCCTGCAGTAGTTTTCTGAGCTAGTAGCCAGTTTGAGCCACCATGTCTCAAACAGTAATTTTCCTAATCCTAAAGGAGCAGAATCATCTTTTTGACTGAAATAGCCGGCACCCAATATCTCTGCAGAAGGTTGACTTCCTATTCTTATGAAAATTAAGAAATACATTTCATATTAACATAATCCCCCATCAACATGCTACTTTATTTGTCTCAAGATTCTCCACTGCCCACCTGAGATGCCTCATGCATAACATGCACAAAGTTCCTATACTGGGCAGACACACCGCATATGTCCATCAACAGTGAAAAAAACTTTTAATCATGTGACTGGACTTATCAACTACACAATCTTAAAGAATTTGCTTATGCAGCAGAGATGTGGTCCTTAGGGGAAAGAGCTTTATGTGAGACCCAGAAAGATGAGGGTTGTGACTGGTCAGAATTTGGTGCATCCCTTTTTGCTGGAAAAGGACAGAAGACAGAGGTACCCACTCATTTCTACTATTAGCATGGTATTGGAACCACTTACATGCTGCATGTTAGAAATGTAGCCTCTAGTTTGCAGTTATTTGCACCCTGTTCATGCAGGTACCCTCACTCTAGTCAGGGTAAGGGAGCCACACAGTTCAGATAACCCCTGCCCACCCCTTCATATTTTGGCAAGAGCAGTCAGGCTTATCACAGAGGTAATGTGTAAAGTATTTGTACACACACAGTAACACAGTGAAAATGCCCCAAAAGTACTCCAAATCAGTTTAGGAAAATAGCCAATATTTATGTGAACAAAACAAGACCAAAATGACAATTATCCAACATAGACTAGCAAAGATACCCATTTTTAAAGATTAACTCTGAGAAAAGTGCTTAGAAACACAATAGCTCCATCTGGGGCTATCCCCATGTCTTGGCAGAGTCATTCCCAGCAGTCCGAGATCACTTGCGAGGGAGAGTGGGCAGGTCACGGAGTCGCATGGGCCCCAGGTATAGTACCTTTGGAAAATGAGGAAACAAAGACGTTGCATTGAGTTGGGGAAGTGAGGCGTTGCTGGAGACAGCGCAGCGAAAGTTCCTTACTGTTACCGGGGAGGTGAAGCATTAGTTCCTTACTGCTAGGCAGGGGAGGTGAGGCATTTGTTCCTTACATTTGGGTGGGATCGATGAATCCAGCAGGTCAAGACACGAGGTGTCGATTTTGCAGTGTTAGCATCACACAACAGGGCTACGGGTACTGCAGCGGAGTCTGGTGTCCCAGGCATCAGGGACACAGCACTTAGGATTTGTGCTGTGGTGGGACTTCAGAGGCACTGTGGCGATATTGGGCCTGTGTGGTTGGTTGTGGTTGTTGCACTCAGCGGGGATCGTGGCTCTGGTGCAGGCAGCTGCATGGAGTCGGACAGCGGCACTGGTTCTCAAGTTGCTCTGGAGTTGATGTACATGGTTTCTTCTGGGTTACATCAGGACTCAATCTGAAGAGCCCAGGAACTGGATTTAGCACCACTTGGTGAGTCAGGAGTCTCAGCAAGAACGCCCAGGTGCTGGCAGATGAAGTCTTTAATGTCCCTAAATTTTCTAATAGGAGGCAAGCTCAGTCAAAGCCTTCAGAGAACCTTTGGAAGCATGATGTAGAAGGCAAAGTCCAGTCCTATCACTCCCAGGACAGAAGCAACAGGCCAGCACACCAAAGCAACAGGCATTGTGGCAGTCTCTCCTATAGCATCTAGCTCTTCTTCCTGGCAGAATGTCCTGCATCAAGAGGTGTCCTGAAGTTATGTTCTGAGAGGTCCAATACATATACTCATTTCTGGCTTTGAAGTAGGCAAACTTCAAAGGAAAGTATTTATAGTGTACTGGCCTCTGCCTTTCCTGCCCTGGCCTCAGACACACTTCAGAGTGGAAGGACAGGTATAGTCCTAGTCAGGTGCAAGTGTCAGCTTTTCCCACCACTCTAGCCCAGGAAGACCAATCGGGATATGCTGGGCACACCTCAGCTCCCTTTGTGTGACTGTATAGAGTGAATTCACAAACAGCTCAACTGTCATCCTGACCCATACGTGTATTCCAGGAAGAGGTACAAAATGGTTAAGCGAGAAAATGCCCACTTTCTAAAAGTGGGAGTTTCAACCTTACAATTTAAAAACCAACTTCACCAAAAGATGTATGTTTAAACTATGAGTTCAGAGACCCCAAACTTCAAATCTCTATCTGCTCCCAATAGGAAATTACACTTAAACTATATTTCAAGGCTATCCCAATGTTACCCTATGGGAGAGAAAGGCCTTGCAATAGTGAACAACAGATTTAGCAGTATTTCACTATCAGAGCATGCAAAACACACCAGTACATGTCTTACCTTTTAAGTGCACTGCACCCTGCCCATGGGGCTGCATTGGGCCTTCTTAGGGGTGACTTACATGTAGTGAAAGGGAAGGTTTGGGCTTGGCAAATGGGTGTACTTTCCAGGTCGAACTGGCAGAAAGATTGCACCCACAGACACTGCAGTGGCAGGTCTGAGACAGGTTTACAGAGCTACTCATGTGGGTGGTACAGTCAGTGCTGAAGGCCCACTAGTAGCATTTGATCTACGTGCCCTGGGTGCACATAAAGCACTTTACTGGGGACTTACATGGGTACACCAATTTCCAATAATATTTTTGACAGAAAGCACTTGTATTTTAGCTCTGGTCAGCAGTGGTAAAGTGGCCAGAGTCCTAAAGCCAGCAAAAACGAATTTCCACACAGGATCAAAAACAGGAGGTTAGAAGCCTAAAAGACAGGGGAACCCATGCCAAGAGCTGACCGGTCTAACACTGCATATGATAAAATCAGCCAATTGAACACCTACCCAGGGACATGCTTGTCTTGCAAATGTGTTTTCTATGCAGACTTCAATTTGTTTCTGATTATCACTCCAGAAGACAAACTACTACATATCTTGAAGATTACCAAGCATTTCAGCTCCACTTTTGAAAACAAAATAATCTGAAGGAAGACTTAGGGAGAGAAGCTATCAGCAGAACCACCTGACTCAACAATTCTCAATAAGATGCTGCTTCGAGAATCGCCTTCATGGATTTTATGCAATGTTACCTGATATCTCTGAAGCAGACAGTGTCACGTGTCCTTTGGACACTTACTCTATATAACAACCCATTTTATATTTTAAAGAGTGGATGTACAAAAGTTAATCTTCAGCCCTCTGTGCCTCCTGCTGAGCATATTGCAGGCTGAGGGCCATTCAGTTGAGAGGCCCTAAAATTTGTATACATTTCCCAGGGTTAATGAGTGAGAAGTATACAATGGGAGGAGTCCATCTTTTTCCTCCCAGTGTCTCTATCTTTTGGTTTTCACCAGCTTCGGATTGTCAGATATTTAAATCTTCTCTTTAGGGGAAAGGGCTTCATCAAACAAGGGTCTTTCTCCCTCAAGCAAATTCCATAGAAGGGTTGTGAAATTATTATCTGTACCTAAATTACCCTCTTCAGGTAAATAGGGTAAATGGCTAGATTGACCAAATGTTTTTCTCCAGAAGGAGTTACAATTGGGATTTTTGCTAAGGCATATTCCTTTTGATCCTCCTGCATGGATCTAATTATAATTTTGTGGTGAGGAATAATTTGAGGCACAATTAAGGCTTCCCTAATTATAGACTGTCTACATCCTGAGTCAAATAGAAATAATACCAATTTGTGATTCACCTGAAGAGTCATATAGCAGCTTGGGTTGATTTCCTGAATGTGATACATAGATCATTGCCCCAATTCAATCTTCATTGATTCCTCCTTGTGCTTTTTTTTTTCTTACAGAACCTAGTGATTTGGCCCCAGTCACCAAACTGAAACACTGGGGACCAACTGCACTGCAAAGAGATGGCTAAATTGGCATGACTGCTGGTGCATCATAATGCAATGACACCTGTTGTCGAACATTTCCTTCTGTAATGGGTGGCAAAGTATTTTTAACTGAGTGACTCCACAGCCAGTGAGACTGACTGGGCATTAGTAAATGTATTAACCATTTCATAGAATATTCAACTATTGATCTATTCTATTCTATTCTATTCTATTGGACTATTGATACTCAACTATTAATCTTTCCCTATACAACTTAAGTTGAAATATATCTTTGTCTACCCCATGTCTCTCAAAGATAACTTTTTTTTAATGTCTTGGTATGAGGTATTTCCCATAGGCTTTAAATCCTGCCTGAGTGTCACCAACCAATAAGGGAGCCAGGTACTTCAGCCAGTGATCTTGAGGCCAGTGCTTAGCTTGCGTAGCTCTTCCAAAATTCACAAAAGAGGCCACTAGATCCTCACCTAGAGTGAATTTGTGTAGGGTAATTGCCAATCCAATGGGAAGTAATCTTTTACTTTGAGCCAGTCCATTAGTTAACTGGAGTTGACTTTCCGAAACCTTATTTAGCTGGTCAGCTTGATTTTTAAAGTTTTTGTATAGGAACTCCTCTCCTGATCAGCTGAAGGCCCACTCTAATTTTTTTTGCTCTTTCACCAATTGTTGCACAACATATTCCATCATGTAAGAGATAGAAGGAATCCCACTTCTGACACCATTTGCTAAATTGATAAGGCTCTGGAGGTAGAAAACTCTTATGAACCATAAAATAAATTATAGGAACACGTAAATAGCTTGTCATTCTTTTAGTTTCTTTATCGATGTTGGTTTCCTCTATTTTTTGATAGACAGAAATGAGGGTCAAGATCAAAACAAACAAAGGCTTTAAGGTTAGATCAGAATAATTTGATTAACAAATATTTTTTTAGTCTGAGACCAATGTATGAGCCCTTCTCTTTCTTCTCCTTTGTAGGTTCCTACCACTTGGGACCGGACTGCCTCAGGAAAAAGAAAATATGCGTAGGTGAGTATTTACTCAGGTACCAACTTCTCCTTTCTCTTTTACTACACAATTTTTCCTCTTGCAGACACACAAAAGAATGTTAGTTTTCCTTCCTCTCTGTCTTGGTCTTTCAGTCGTGGGTCCTGAGTCCCTTCAACAAACTCTGAGATAGTGAGAAGATTGCAGAGTTCTTTAATTTTTTTTTTTTTTTTTTTCCAAAGGCATTTGTCTTTCAAATTAGTTAAGTGGTTATGCAAGGGTGCTGGATTGTATAGACATATTGTCCTTGAGACTCAGACAGAAATAAAGTTGCAGAGCAAGCAAAAGTTTGATCACAAAATAAATAAGATGACAAGCATTTCTCAGGATGCTACATTTCATTTTTGGAGCACATGTCAGTCAATCAATGCTAGGCTATTTTACAGAAATTATGAAACTATGTTCTATTAACACATTCCTTTGTTCAATCCAAATTTAAAAGATGTATTTTTAAATACCTTATTCAGATTTTTACCGTACTATTTTCTGCCTAATGCTAAGGTTGTCCTCTGTGTCTCAGCTGTTGGGTTGTGGCTTACTGTGATGTATAGTTGTCAGTCACAGCCATTGCAGATAAGGTGCAAGGCAAAGCAAGCTCTACACTTATGTTGAAGGAATACCACTTGTTAGTTAAGATAGACACCGCCTGTAGAAGGCTGGCCTGGTTTGTAGTGGTACCAAGGGGTACTTACACTCTGCACCAGGTCCAGTTATCCCTTATTAGTGGATGGTAGAAGCTGTGGGTTCTGCAAGAACGAAGGGGACTAGGGACTTCCCCTTTGGAGGATGGATGTCCCACATCGTGAAGAAGCTTGCAGAGGTGTTTCCGTGCAGAAAGACCGCAAACCAGCCTTGGTAGCTGCAAGGGTCGTGGTTAGGGTTTTTGGATGCTGCTGTGGCCCAGGAGGGACCAGGATGTCGCCAATTGCGTGAGGAGACAGAGGGGGCGTCCAGCAAGACAAAGAGCCCACTCAGAAGCAAGCAGCCCCCGCAGAAGTGCTGGAACAGGCACTACGAAGAAGAGTGAACCGGAGCTCACCGGAAGTCACAAAAGCAGGTCCCACAACGCCGGAGGACAACTCAGAGCAGAGACCCTAAATAGCCAGAAAAGGAGGTTTGGCTACTTAGGAAGGTGGATAGGCTAGCAACACCGGTAAGAGCCTATCAGGAGGAGTCTCTGACGTCACCTGCTGGCCCTGGCCACTCAGAGCAGTCCAGTGTGCCAGCAGCACCTCTGTTTCCAAGATGGCAGAGGTCTGGAGCACACTGGAGGAGCTCTGGGCACCTCCCAGGGGAGGTGCAGGCCAGGGGAGTGGTCACTCCCCTTTCCTTTGTCCAGTTTCATGCCAGAGCAGGGCTGGGGGATCCCTGAACCGGTGTAGCCTGGCTTATGCAGAGATGGGCACCATCTGTGCCCATCAAAGCATACGGAGAGGCTGGGGGAGGCTACTCCTCCCCAGCCCTGACACCTTTTTCCAAAGGGAGAGGGTGTAATACCCTCTCTCTGAGGAAGTCCTTTGTTCTGCCTTCCTGGGCCAAGCCTGGCTGGACCCCAGGAGGGCAGAAACCTATCTGAGGGGTTGGCAGCAGCTGCAGTGAAACCCCGGGAAAGGTAGTTTGGCAGTACCCGGGTCTGTGCTAGAGACTCGGGGGATCATGGAATTGTCTCCCCAATGCCAGAATGGCATTGGGGTGACAATTCCATGATCTTAGACATGTTACATGGCCATGTTCGGAGTTACCATTGTGACGCTATACATAGGTAGTGACCTATGTATAGTGCACGCGTGTAATGGTGTCCCCGCACTCACAAAGTCTGGGGAATTTGCCCTGAACGATGTGGGGGCACCTTGGCTAGTGCCAGGGTGCCCACACACTAAGGGGGTGATTCTAAGTCTGGCGGGCGGCGGAGCCCGCCCGCCAGACTTCCCCCCCTCCAGAATACCGCACCGCGGTCGGAAGACCGCTGCGGCTATTCTGTGTTTTACACTCCGCTGGCGGGCGACTGCCAAAAGGGCGCCCGCCAGCCCAGTGTAAAACTACCTTCCCACGAGGACGCCGGCTCAGAATTGAGCCGGCGGAGTGGGAAGGTGCGACGGGTGCAGTTGCACCCGTCGCGAATTTCAGTGTCTGAAATTCTTTTTGGGGCCCTCTTACGTGGGCCCCTGCAGTGCCCATGCCATTGGCATGGGCACTGCAGGGGCCCTCAGGGGCCCCGCGACACCCCACACCGCCATCCTGTTCCTGGCGGGAGAACCGCCAGGAACAGGATGGCGGAATGGGGTGTCAGAATCCTCCATGCCATGGAGGATTCATTTGGGCAGCGGAAAACCGGCGGGAGACCACCGGTTTTCCACTTCTGACCGCGGCCAAACCGCCGCGGTCAGAATGCCCAGCGGAGCACCGCCAGCCTGTTGGCGGTGCCCCCGTCATTTTAGCCCTGGCGGTCTTGGACCGCCAGGATTAGAATGACCCCCTAAGTAACTTAGCACCCAACCTTTACCAGGTAAAGGTTAGACATATAGGTGACTTATAAGTTACTTAAGTGCAGTGGTAAATGGCTGTGAAATAACGTGGACGTTATTTCACTCAGGCTGCAGTGGCAGGCCTGTGTAAGAATTGTCAGAGCTCCCTATGGGTTGCAAAAGAAATGCTGCAGCCCATAGGGATCTCCCGGAACCCCAATACCCTGGGTACCTCAGTACCATATACTAGGGAATTACAAGGGTGTTCCAGTATGCCAATGTGAATTGGTGAAATTGGTCACTAGCCTGTTAGTAACAATTTGGAAAGCAAAGAGAGAGCATAACCACTGAGGTTCTGGTTAGCAGAGCCTCAGTGAGACAATTAGTCATCACACAGGGAACACATACAGTGCACACTTATGAGCACTGGGGCCCTGGCTGGCAGGGTCCCAGTGACAAATACAACTTAAACAACATATATACAGTGAAATATGGGAGTAACATGCCAGGCAAGATGGTACTTCCCTACACCGCCTTTGTTGTTGAATTAATTGGTGAAGAAACCAAAAACATCCCTGTAGCAGTTTCATTATGAATTCCATCATCAAGGTAGCCTTCTTGGGAAAAGAAGTGTGATACATTCCAACTTAAATCACATTTACCAAACATATCAGTTCACCATTTCAGATTTTATGACTTGATAGTACTAGGCCATTTTGATTCTGTCAAAGTATAACCTTTGTGATTCATATACTTCTAATAAAGATGAGAGGACATAATACATTGTTTCACAATATGGTGTTAACCACAATCTGGTATGCCCACAGCAAAGTAGAGGTCTCTGCTAGAAACATATGTGTTGAAATACCTGTGAGGCTGTAGAAAACACTTCTGGTTGTGGTCATTCATCTGAGGTGAGCTAAGGTTCTGTTCAGTGTTGTTAGAAATGTGGTTTGACTGATGCCTCCTGTTGAGACGGGTAAATTAATGCAAGCAAGGTCAATGCCTGCTTCTTTTAGATCATTCTCCTAGACAATTATCTGGAGGCTACATTTCCAATTACAATGATTTAATGTCTGCCTTTCTTTCTTTGAGAAAGTAGTAATCAAAGAAACAAAATACCCTGCCTTCAACACGAAGACAATAGAAGGTAAGATCTGTCCAGCAAAGGTCCGCCTCAACATTCAAGGAGAGGTGGAAAAACTAGAAATGCACCAGAGAAAGTCATCAGTGAGGCTAATATAGTCCAAAAACCACATGCAGACATTTCGTGGCTCTCTTACATAGAGCTTTGTTTCCTTGTCCCCTGTGTCATATCTAGGGCTGGTTGCCCTATCCCCTGGGGAAAAATAGGGGAAGCAAACCAGCCCTGTGTAACAGAGGAGACCACAGTTACATGAATACAATATACCTGGCCCTGTATTATCAATAAGGCACATTGTCCCCATTTGAGCTTAGTCCCACCTTTAATTAGGTATCTGAGTGTAAACAGGGACAGTGAGCACTATTAGACATAATGCACTGTCATGGCCTGAGGGCACTGTGAAATTGGGCTGAAAATGTGTGGGGTATATAAAGTACCCAGTAAATACCCACCAACTTGGGGGTGCAGCATTTTTTTGGATATAGTAAACACCACCGGTTTTGAGTTATTAGCCTACGTGCAATCAGAACTTTCTGTTCTTATCTTTGAGCACAACCCTGTTTCCTATCCGCCACAAAGGCTCATTCTTGCTTCTTCCAGATCTTCTACTCAAGAGAAGTGTGCTAAGCATTCCAGAGACTAAAGTTAATGGTTGACAGAGATACCACAGGCTCCTAATGTGGTGATGTCTTCATCTTGAACTGTACACTAGTCTGGGGGAGGATACATAAAACCCCACCAGCTACCAGGGAAATGCACTTTGGTGAGGCTGTATCTCAGAATAAGACCATAAATTCTGCTTAAAGAGGTCTGAGCACTTTCCATTCAACAGGAAACATTCACACTGTCTCCCTTAAACAGGAAGCATTCAACTTGTATCATGTACTCGCCTGCAACAAACTCATACATGATATGTACTCTATCATTCAGGTTTCATTCAGTCAGCTTTCTATCACCAATCCGTCTACTTAACCCATGTTGTCTGGGAGAATTAGAGCTAAACTAAACTCCTCTCCAGACCTGTTGCTAAATATTACCTTTTGCTACCCGCAAAGGCTAGTTGACCTTTTAGGCAGTTTCCATGCAACGAACAAATTAAAAATCGGGTACCTAATCAAATAACAATGAGAACTTAACCCATATGAGCCTCTTTTTGTCCTATAACATGCACATTGTGCCCTGTAAAGAAAGCACTGATTGTTCCACAGTAGTGTTGAAGTCTATGGTTACTCAATCACATCTTCTACGGAAAGAAATCCAAGAACTCTAGTGGGATGGTGGTCAGGATTCCATGGTAACCTACATTTATGGGCAACCCTTAGGTGTATCTTCATGTGAGTGAGGTACATGGGAGCTTTGCAACTCACCAACTTCACCAGTCACTGAGGGCTGTCCTCTGTGCAGCAAACTGCATTATTTTCCTCCACCGCTGCCTCTGCAAGTAATGTATTATTGAGTCAGTGGCTTTTAAAGCTTCTAGTAGAAGGATCTGGGTTTAGGTTTTTTTTCTACTTCACAATTTAAGGTGCATTGAGTAGTTTGTGACATCTGGCATGGCGCCCAGCTGAAATCAGGCTTCTCTGGCCATTGTACATCTTGAAGTATTTTACCTAGAGGATATATGACTACCAACACTATGTTTCCATAGAAAGAAACAGGACAGTCCTGGGAATAACAGGATTAGCCAGTTTTTTTTTGTTGTACTTTGTCCAGACATTGTTTGTTTTTGGCTTCATCCCTTACTCAGACCTTCTATTTCTTCGTAACTTCCTAGACTTCTGACAAAGGGATCAAAACTTAAATAATTTGAACAATTAGCCATGTACGGAATAGTTGAAGTTGGGTAGAATACGTTTAGACAGAAGCGCAGAAGAGCCAACAAAAGAATTAACCTCTCCCTCATTGGTGCACTTTTTATAATACGCCAGTGTTGCTACTCTGATCTAAACCACACTTTACATCTGATGTTCAGAATGCTTCTAAGGCAGGCTCCGAAACTCCAAACTTCCACCCTGCAAACCACTACTCAGTGCTATCTGTTTACCCAGGTCCATATTTCTGTTACTACTACATCCTAATATAACTAGCAGACTTTGTATAGGTTTTGTCATGTACAACACTCTTTAAATGTGGGGGTTCACTTTTCACGGTATTGTGCAAACCGACTACATCAAATCAAGTATTACTGGGATTAATAACTTAAGTGTACAAACTACTGCTCACTGATGCCCATTTCCTTCTGCCTACCCCCATCACATGACACCATTAAGAAGTATAGACGCCTGTATTATGGCCAGAATAATTCTCTTAACATTGTTGACAACCTAGTGCTCTGCAAAAGACAACTTTCTATTGTATGATAAACAAATTAAAAGATTAGTTATTTATGAAAATAAGATGAATGCAGGGACCTAATTTGGGTTGCCCCCACACTAGCTCAGTCCAACTACAGCTGTCCAAGAGACATCACTCTCTATTATGTGGTACATCTGTTAAGATACACTTATTCCCCCATGGAATGTTTCCTTTGATTCTATCGTGCGGTTTCTTATGATGTGAAAATGCCATTCGGTACCAATACTTGTGTCAAGTATCTCTGTCCCACCGAACTCGGCTGGACAGACCACCGCTGCATCCACTTCTACCAGAAACCAGCTACCCACCACCACTGCACACAACCTCCTGACGCAACTGGAGCAAAATCTCAACAGAAGAACTGATCTCCACCCTCGCCCAGACCCCACCGCCAAGAACCACGCACCCCGACACAGCCGCTACCGATCTGCATCGCTGGTTAGCAGACTGCTCCAACACCCTCACACCGCTCAAAAAACCCTCAAACACCGTGCACAGCACCAAACCCAGCAGGTTCACCCCAGATCTACAAAACTCCAAATGAGAATGCCGCAAAAGAGAAAAAGCCTGGTGCCTGGATCCCACCAAACACAACCACATCGCACTCAAGGAGTCCATCCGCCAGCATCACCATCTCATCCGCACCTCTATAGGGACCCACTTCAAAAACCGCATAGACAACAATGCTCTCAACAGTAAAGAACTCTTCGGCATCGTCCGAGAACTCTCAAACCCCAGGACCTGCTCAAACAAACCCCCTCCTACGCAAGAGTTCTGCAACTGCCTCACCACCCATTTCTGCTGCAAGATAGAAGAAATCCACGACAGCTTCAACCCCAATCAAACCACAGACACCCTCATACCCGACGCCCCGAGCAACACCAACCTCCTTCACACATGGACCCTCGTTAACAAAGATTACATCGCACACACCATGGCCTCCATCCACTCCGGAGCCCCAGCGGACCCCTGCCCTCAACACATTTTCAACCAGGCGAGCAACATCATCGCCCCCCACCTCTGCGACACCATCAACAGCTCCTTTTGAGTCAGCCACCTTCCCTGAAATCTGGAAACACGCAGAAGTCAACGCGCTACTGAAGAAGCCCAAGGCAGACCCTGATGACCCGAAGAACTACCGGCCGATCTCCCTCCTCCCCTTCCCGGCCAAGGTCATCAAAAAAGTCATCAATGCCCAAACTATCCTGTTTCCTAGAAGACAGCAAGGTGCTCGACACCTCCCAATCCGGTTTCAGAAAAAATCACAGCACCGAGACCGCACTCATCGCTGCCACTGATGACATAAGGACCATTCTCGATAAAGGCGAAACCGCAGCACTAATCCTGCTGGACCTCTCTGCAGCCTTCGACACGGTATGTCATCACACCCTACATACACGCCTTTACAATGCCGGAATCCGCGACAAGGCTCTCAACTGAATCTCATCACTTCTCACCGGCAGAACCCAGAGAGTCCACCTTCCGCCATTCCTGTCAGAAGCCTCCAGGATCATCTGTGGCGTCCCCCAGGGATCCTCCCTCAGCCCAACGCTCTTTAATGTATACATGGCCCCACTCGCCAACATTGCACGGACACACCACATCAAAATAGTATCATACGCAGACAACACCCAGCTGATCCTCTCCCTTACGAAAAGACCCAACAACTGCGAAAAACAACCTCCACCTCTCCAGCTGGATGGAATCAAGCCGCCTCAAGCTTAACACCGATAAAACTGAGGTCCTCATCTTCGGCCCCAACCCCTCAGCATGGAACGACTCCTGGTGGCCCAACTCTCTAGGTATCGCACCCTCGCCCACCACCCAGGCACGCAACATGGGCATCATCTTGGACTCCGCGCTCAGCATGACTCAGCAGGTCAACGCAATCTCCTCCTCCTGCTACAACATTCTCCGCATGCTCGGCAAGATCTTCAAGTGGATCCCCGTTGAAAACAGAAAAACAGTCACCCACGCCCTGGTCAGCAGCAGATTGGATTACGGCAACGCCCTATATGCAGGAACAACAGCCAAGCTGGAATCAAAGCTACAATGAATCCAGAACGCATCCGCCCGTCTCATCCTCGACGTCCAACGCCGCAACCACATCTCCCCCCCCACCTCAAAGACCTGCACTGGATACCCATACCAAAGAGGATCACCTTCAAGCTCCTGACCAACGCACACAAAGCTCTCTATAACACAGGTCCAGCCTACCTCAATGACACTCGCCTTCCACACTCCCACACGCCATCTTCGCTCCGCCAGCCTCACTCTCACCACCATCCCCCGCATCTGCCACACCACTGCCGGAGGAAGATCCTTCTCACACCTGGCCGCCAAGATCTGGAACTCGTTACCGCTCCAGCTACGCCAGACCATGGACCTCCTGACGTTCAGGAAATGCCTCAGAACGTGGCTCTTCGACCAGTAGCACCACCCCCCACCAGTGCCTTGAGACCCTAATGGGTGAGTAGTGCGCTTTATAAATATACTGATTGATTGTTTGAGAATGTGCATAGAATTACTGTAAAGTAACTCCAGGTTGCCCTTGAGAATGTTATTGGTGAGTGGAAACATTGACATGAAGGTGAAATGGGCGTGGGTAGGAAGACTTTACTTTATGACGAGCATTGTTCCTTCAAAGGATGGTAGAATTACTCTGGAATAGAACATATGACATTATAAGAACATTAAATGCCATCTTTTTCCACCTTCTAATGCCAAATTGTGTACAGAGTTATAGTAAAGTAACACCAGGCAATACTGTACGAGGCTAAATATTAATGGGAAAGGGAAATAGAGAATAATTATGCAAAATTTCTTTAAATTTTACTAGTCGATAGCTTTGGATTAGAGTACAACACAGTTTAGTAGTGGAAATCGTGGAAGCTTCACTGAAGACTTAAGTGGTAGGGCCATCAATGGCTGTATAGGCCTTTCTGCTCCTACAATCCAATGCATGGTATGCATTTGTCCTTCTTTAACCTAAAGTCTTCTACCCTCAAAGCGTGGAATGTTCCAATAGTATTATTAGCCTGCCACCTTGACCCATACTATAGCTAATATTAAAATCCCCTCAGGCTCCATGAGGCTTTGTTCACAGCTATTGCTGTGAACAAAGAAGATTGGAATGTTGGCGCTCAGGCTTTTACCAGCCAGTAAAAGCCCTGAGCACTCCATTGTCTCACTGGATCACCCAACATTCCAATGTCCTAATGGTAGTTAAAGGCCCTTACCTTTGTGGTGTGCACAAACTGCTGGTTACAGGGCCTTTGAAGACAGGTCCGACCCTCCTAGGCAAGCTATATTACTATAAAAAGCAATATAAATATAAAACATATTATTATAGCATTTGATGTAACCTACGCCTTTCTTCTCTTAATGTGTTATGGAAAGTACTTAATTTCTAATAGATTAATCACTGATGCCCAAAGCTGAGGTTAGAAGCCGACGGCCGAGCATGTTAGCACGCCGAATACCAATGCTGCATAGTCCTGAATCTGCCTCATGCCTCTTTAATCGGCTACCAGACAATCCCTCCCTCTTTCTATCACCCTTGCAGATTCTCGCTTTCTTCCTATGTCATGGTATTACCATCCTTCGCATTCTTCTTCTCTTCACCCTTGGTTTTCACTCTCGGGTGTTGTCCGTTGACGCAAATAACGTCCGGTCTGCAAAAAAGATGGCAGTGGGCCCCACGACAACCACCGGCTCGAATTAAGCACTGGTTAATGGAATATGCGACGGTGCTGGGAATTCCAGGGATTTGGAAGCATTCATAGTTTGATTCAACCATTGCCCAAGCAATGCCGTGTTTTCGCGCACTTCCATCTACCTTACATTTTTTTCATTGGCAACTTAAGGTTGCGAAATAAAGTTCTCTCGCCATAACTTGTTGAAACTTCAGCTGCTTCATGACATTAAACACAACATGTCCTTGATGTGACAGCAGAGTCCTGGAGGCATCGCGGTAGCCGCTCGGTGTTTGAAAGGCGGCTTCTCCAAACCGCTCAAACACAGCAAAATGAACGCAATATACTCTCCAGCAAACGCCATGCCCTGGAGCTCAGGTCGGACGTGGAAGGAGAAAACTTTGTATTGAAGCCCGTCTTAATTAGGAGCGCAGAGAACAGTGTGAACCAGGCCTTTGCTTTCCACGCCCGCGCTTCTGGAGCGTTGGGGTTAAAACGCAGGTGAAAGACAAACAGGAAACAAGCAAGCCACGTTTCTCGCTGTTGCAGAAGAAAATCACAGCAAGTATTTTGATTCAAAAAAGAGTAACCAAAGGCTTAAGTTGTACACTTTGGATCTCATAATATTTTTATTTTAATGGCTGCATTCTGAGAGTTCTGTCGCACTCACAAGTTGAATTTTAGAACTGTTGTTTCACAATGTCACACGCATCCTTAGAGGACATAGCATGGCTGGCGGGACCTGTTGGCTTGCCTTAATGTCCGAGCTGTCGTTCATTTATCGCTTTGTCAGAAAGTTGTACTTACCGATGTAGTGTGTTATAAGTATTGCATTCTAAATATCCTTTACAAAAAATGTCCTAAAATCTTGTGTAGGTTTTCTTTTTATTTTAATGGGTGATATTTTTGCAGTTGATATTCAAAACTTGATATTTATGTCAGACAATATTATTTCAACCATATTCTGGTTGGAAACATACTTTAAGCAGGGCTGGAAATGGAAAAAAATGGGGGTTACAGGATGGCTGCAGAAAGGGTGTCGAATCATGAGGGGCAGGAAGATGGACAAGCAGCATCATGAACAGCTGAACTGATGACGGCTTTTACATTTTTTTTTCTAAAAACTGCTCCTTCAAATTGGCAACAAGGACTAATGTAATAATACAATTGGCTTACTTGACTAGTCGCATGTAGACTGCATTTTAAGACATCTGAGAGGGTCAGTGCACCTTTTGCGGATATCTTTGTGTATCCATCAATTTCCAGGCTATATTAGAAATAATATAGCTCCGTTGGTAATTGCAAAATGCTAAAGATATCTGCACGCAGTCTGGTCATAGATTTTGCTCGTTATCAAATACCGTAGAGGGTTGATGTTCCTGCTGAAAAGCCAGCAATAGCATGCTGATGAGAGATTTATATTGTATGTAACATCTTAGTGGTTTAATGATTTGTTGCAGTTATTGTGTTACATGTGGGCCATACATTTTAATTGTGGTAATATAGCTCAGTGAGTTATGCACCTACGTTTAACAAACTGCATGTAACCTGCACAGAATACATTTAGGGCCAGATGTAGGAACCGTTTTGCATGTCGCAAACTGCAAAAACCGCAGTTTGCGACATGCAAAACTGCCATGGCGATGCTGATTCCCATTTTGCGAGTCGGTTCCGACTCGCAAAATTTGAATCCGACTCGCAAATAGGAAGGGGTGTTCCCTTCCTATTTGCGACTCGCACCGCGATATAGTATTGCTTTGTGACTGCGAAAGCGGTCGCAAAGCAATTCACAGTTAACACCCACTTGAAGTGGGTGGTAACTCATTCGCAAACGGGAAGGGGTCCCCATGGGACCCCTTCCCCTTTGTGAATGTCGCTGAAAATATTTTTTCAGAGCAGGCAGTGGACCAATAGACCACGGCCTACTCTGAAAAAATGAAATCAAATGGTTTCATTATTTTTTTGTATTGCAACTCGTTTTCTGTTAAGGAAAAGGGGCTGCAATAAAAAAAAAAAAAACTGCTTTATTAAAAAAGCAGTCACAGACATGGATGTGGATGTCTGCTGTCTCCAGCAGGCCACCATCCCTATGAGTGCAGGGACTCGCTATGGGGTCACAAATTGCGACCCACCTCATTAATATTAATGAGGTGGGTCTTTGCGACCCCATAGCGAGTCACAGAAGGTGTCTGAGACACCTTTCTGCATACAATTTTGCAGTCTGACTCGCAATTTGCAAGTCGCAAAATTTTCGATTGCTACATCTGGCCCTATGAACCTGGGAGGTGTTTTTTCAACCTTTCATTATTTTAAGGTTGTTAAACTTGTTAGCTAGGGATTGGAAGGATACTATCACAAATGCACCGGGCACAAATTGGGTGGTACACATGGCTGGACAGTGTCCACCCACTAGTTTCACAGGATAGATGCCATCTACCCTGCCACGAAGTTGGGCCCCAGTAAAATATAGTAAATTTGTCCCAGTGTAGCGGGGTACTTTCAGCAAAGCCTGCACCGTGTTGACACAGATATGCTAATAAAAAATTATTAATGAATGATTGTGTTTTGATTAACGAAAAGCTCGTAGAGAAATTAATTGTAGGGAAAATAATGTGCACGTTGAAGATGTGCCCACGGGTTATGGGTATGGCAGCCACTTATATGAAAGTTGTACTAAAATAACAAAAAATGTGTTAAGTAATGAGAATATGTAAGAATAGTGTAGTTGTATGTCATGTTGAGATGTATAACCTATGTTTTGCATTAATTTGTAGAATTAACTTAGCTGAAGTTATAGCCTAGTCTTTTCCAGGCCTCACAAAAGAAGCTGAATTTTTAGCACACTGCAGAGAAGCTGATGCCTTAACCTGACCCTGAACCACCCATGTTAAAGTTGCTTAGCTAGAATTTTCTGCAATGTACCGACGGACAGGAGATTGTGGTTCTAAAAATTCTGGACCCATGTAATTTACTTTGCCACAGCAGTACGATTTTAGTATCAAAAGACCGATAATGACTAGTACACTAAGCATGAGCATTTTCGCTCAATTCCAGCAGCGTTTTCACCTCGAAATCGCCATTTTCGTCCTGCACTCGTGGCTCCCATTTTATACACGGCAGCCATTTTAAAAGTTGCCCTCACATAGGCTTATAATACAGTCAGATTTGATTCCAAGGACACGTACACCTTGATTGACTTTTCTCTGACCTGGGCAAGCTGGAACCATTGCCTCAGGCCAAACCTGTTTGGTCAGTCCCTCTCCCAGTGGCCGAATCAGATAGCATCAAGGCACACCAGGCCATAAAACCCTTATTATCGCTCACACACCCTGCCTAACTTGCTCACACCTGCACCTGCTCTTTTCTTCTTCTTACTTTACGAGGGGGAGGTGCCCGTTTTTATTAGGGGTCCACACTTATCTGATGTAAAATACTAGGCCTTGCCGGGTAATTTATTATGGGTTGGATGACATGAAATATGAGGTTTCATCATGACACAGTTTTTTCCTTTGTAGTGAAAAACATGTGAATGACCAACCAAAATGTCAAGAATGTTTGCCTGAAGCTTAAAAAACTGTATATAAGGAAACCTGACTTTGCATTGAAACACAGTCTCCTGAGAACATACAAATCGTGCTGTTGTACTTCTAGGACACTTGTCAATTGGTTGCAGCCAATAAATTCGATCTTTGACTTCACCTAGAAGACTCTGAGTTTCTGTAGTCTGAATCAGGAAAGTACCCGAGGTCTTTGGGTGTACCCTGGCACCGCTGGGTTACCGGATCAGTACCGGTTCTGAAAAACCCAGTACCTCAGTTGGCGCCCAAACGTGGGGCGATACCAGTGGTACCGGTCCAAGCCTGAGGTCCGTGGGGAGCTTCGTGTGAAAATTCTGGAGGAAGGCCGCCACTTCATCGACCCCTGCATGTCGACGTGGTCCGAAAGTCTTTGTTGCGAGGTTCCCCGCTTCCCGACGGCTATGAAGGACTGCTGCCCTGGCTATCGCCCTGATTTGGACCCTTGATTTTTGGTAGAGCGAAACGATAAGACGAGTCTTCTGGTGAAGTCATTGATATTTTCAGTTAAGTATAAGTGGAGCGTCTCCCAGTCCTTAGTTGGACACTTGGTTTGGTCCTTAGTTGGACACTTGGTTTGGTCCTTAATTGGACATTTGGTTTGGTATCCCTTTGGGATCACTTTGATTTGGAACTTGCAAGTACCAAAGCCGAAGGACTCGTGTATTCACGAGTGTTGGACCTGGCTTTTTGACAGGGACATCCCCAAACTTTTTGCCTCCTTCCTCCTATTTTTTCTGACCTGCTGTTGTTGGCTTTTGACCTCTGAGCACTTTACCACTGCTAACCAGTGCTAAAGTGCATATGCTCTCTGTGTAAATTGTACTATTGATTGGTTTATCCATGATTGACTATTTAATCTACCTGTAAGTCCCTATTAGAGTGCACTACATGTGCCTAGGGCCTGTAGATTAAATGCTACTAGTGGGCCTGCAGCACTGGTTGTGCCACCCACCTCAGTAGCCCCTTAACCTTGTCTCAGGCCTGCCATTGCAAGGCCTGTGTGTGCAGTTTCACTGCCACTTCGACTTGGCATTTAAAAGTACTTGCCAAGCCTAGAACTCCCCTTTTTCTACATATAAGTCATCCCTAATGTGTGCCCTAGGTATCCCCTAGAGCAGGGTGCTGTGTAGGTAAAAGGCAGGACATGTACCTGTGTAGTTATGTGTCCTGGTAGTGTAAAACTCCTAAATTCGTTTTTACACTACTGTGAGGCCTGCTCCCTTCATAGGCTAACATTGGGGCTGCCCTCATACACTGTTGAAGCGGCAGCTGCTGATCTGAAAGGAGCAGGAAGGTCATATTTAGTATGGCCAGAATGGTAATACAAAATCCTGCTGACTGGTGAAGTCGGATTTAATATTACTATTCTAGAAATGCCACTTTTAGAAAGTGAGCATTTCTTTGCACTAAAATCTTGTTGTACCCTTCAATCCACGTCTGGCTAGGTTTAGTTGACAGCTCCTTGTGCATTCACTCAGACACACCCCAAACACAGGGTACTCAGCCTCACTTGCATACATCTGCATTTTGAATGGGTCTTCCTGGGCTGGGAGGGTGGAGGGCCTGCCCTCACACAAAGGACTGCCACACCCCCTACTGGGACTCTGGCAGACAGGATTGAGCTGAAAGGGAACTGGGTGCATTTCTTAGAGACTCTTTGAAGTCACCCCCACTTCAAAGGCACAACTTAGTATAAAACAGGGCCTCTGCCCTACCTCATCAGACACTTGCTGGAGAAGAAACCTGAACCAGAAACTACATCCTGCCAAGAAGAACTGCCTGGCTGCTCAAAGGACTCACCTGTCTGCTTTCTCCAACGGACTGCTGTCTTGCTGTTGCCCTGCTGCCTTGCTGAACTCTTGTCTGGCTGTGAAAGTGCTCTCCAAGGGCTTGGATAGAGCTTGCCTCCTGTTCCTTGAAGTCTCAGGACCAAAAAGACTTCTTCCTTTCACGTGGACGCTCCGTGCGCCGAAAATTTCGACGCACAGCTTGTTTCGCGGCGAGAAAAACGCCGCACACCGACGCTGATCAACGCGACGCCCTCGGGACGATCGAGACTTCGACGCACAACCTCGCAAGGACAAAGCCGCCCGACTTCCAAGGAGAAATCGACGCGACGCCTACCGTGAGTGCGAAACTTTGACGCACGGCCTCGCAAGGACAACGCCGCCCGACTTCCAAGGAGAAATCGACGCGACGCCTGCCGTGAGACCAAAATTTCGACGCACGGCCTCGCAAGGACAACGCCGCTCGACTTCCAAGGAGAAATCGACGCGACGCCTACCGTGAGATCGAAACTTCGACGCGCAGCCCCGCAGAACGACGCGCAGCCGGAAAATAAGCAGGAGAATCCACGCACAGACCCGGGACATCTGGTAATCCTCGCGATCCACAAAAAGAGACTGTCTGCGCGCCGGAAAACGACGCCCGACTTCCCCGCGTGGAAAAGAACGACGCAAGTCTGTGTGTGCTGAGCGGAAAACGACGCACACACCACTTTTTCCACGCATCTCTTCTCCTGTGGCCCTCTGAGGAGATTTCCCACCAGAAACCAGGTACTCTGTGCTTGAAAGACACTTTATTGCTTTTTAAAGACTTAAAGACTCTTAATATCACTTTTCAGTGATATCTTTACAAATTCGTATTGCAACTTTGATCGTTTTGACCTACAATTATCCAGATAAATATTCTATATTTTTCTAAACACTGTGTGGTGTATTTTTGTGGTGTTATACTATGGTGTTGTATGATTTATTGCACAAATGCTTTACACATTGCCTTCTAAGTTAAGCCTGACTGCTCGTGCCAAGCTACCGGAGGGTGAGCACAGGCTGATTTTGGATTGTGTGTGACTTACCCTGACTAGAGTGAGGGTTCTTGCTTGGACAGAGGGCAACCTATCTGCCAACCAAAAACCCCATTTCTAACATTGGTGATCAGCGGTGAGGATAGGACTTGTGTTTGTGCAGTGACATACAGTAGCTAAGTATTTCACTACCTACCCACAGTTGAAGGTCAACTTGATTTTTTATCTCTTTTTTGACTTTTGGTCTCTGATGTCCTCCTGGATATACTATTGATATTTTGGACTTTGGATTTTGGTTTTTGCTGGTAAGATCCTATCAGAATGGGATCGCTTACCTACTTATTCTTTTTGCCTACTGACCACCTCACTAAGGCTGACCTAAGGAAGCTTTGCAGAGAATGTGGCCTTCCTGTAGCAAAGAGATCTACTAAAGCAGAGATGCTACATGCCTACATAGTCTGGGAGGAAGACAGATGGGCAGAGAGAGAGGCAGCAAGAAACCAAATGACTAAGTACCCCTCAGAGGAGGAGGAGGACGACTCAGATGAGGAAAGAGACCCAGTGAAAAAAGAATGGCTCATGGCTCAAGCACGGTGGATGGAAGAGCTAGATGAGTTTATTGAAAGGGCTGAGGCAGCAAGTCTCTTAGCCCTGGAAGAAGAAAAGATTGCAGCTCAAGAGCTGAGCTGTAAAGAGCTGAAACTGGAGGCCGGAAGGGCTGAGTCCAGTTCAGATGGTGGCAGCAAAAATCTTGCATCTAGTACTGCTGAAGAAGGGCACAAGCCCAGAGATGTGGTACCCAACTTGAAGAAGAGAGTTGACACACCCCAGGCGGTTCAAGGGTATGAGGTAGTTCCCGTTATGCACAGGGTCCCTGAGAAGGATTGGGGAACTGGCACAGGGAGTCATATTCCTACTGGGGGGAGGGACACTTTACTGACTCTAGCAGAGAGTGACAGAGAAAAGGGTTCCCCCCTGGTGGACGTCCTGGATATAGAGTGTAGAGACATCCCAGAAGAGTTTGGGTTGAGTGTCAGGGACAGACAGATACTGTCTCACCAGTCTCAGGAGGGTGAAGTAGAGTGCTTTTCCAAGGTTGAGTTACTAGGTGGTTGGGTGAAGGGTACTGTGGTTAATACATGTGAAGGGCAGAGTGATGTAATTGCTGGAGAGCATATGTCTGGTCCTTATTTTCCAGAGCTACGCCAACACCAGGTGGAGTGTGAGTTCTCTGACCCCAGGGAACTTACAGTGGAGGCAGACTTTTGGGTGAGTACCAGAGAGTCTGAAGAGGCATTTGGGGGTGCTCCTGAAGGGAGTGGTCTAGGTGGTTCCCGACCAAATGAGGTGGGAGAGGATTGTAGTGTCCCAGGTAGGTCTCAGAGCCTAACCTGTACCGTAGGGCCACCTTTTGAGGGAAGCCCCGCAGTGTCAGAAGAACTTGGGGGGATGACTGTAGACAGCATCCCAACAGTTCTGGTGTCTGGCAGTACCACTCCTAGTGAGGGGGTGCAGAAGTCCAGACATAGGGTTGAGAGGGGGTGGCAGACCCCAGTGGAGGATCTTGAAAGTCAGGGGTCAGCTCTGAGAGCAGAGCCCCCCAGGAATGACCCAGGTGAGACCGTTTCTGGTTTGGGGGAAACCCAGACTCTGCCGGATGGGCAGAGGTCGGGAGACCTGCGCCAACCAGACTCTTGTGTGGCCCTTGGGGACGGCGTGTCCCTTGTGGGGGGTGAGAGTGCCCCCCAGGAAGTCCTGGCATGCCAGGCAAAGATTCAACCTCAGGGTGGTGACTCTGGGTTGGATAACCGGGTTCAGAGGTTAAACTTTGACCTGGTGGGGGGTAGATGTGCCCCCCAGAAAGTCCTGGAATGCCAGGCAATGGCTCAACCTCAGGGTGGTGACTCTGGGTTGGCTTACCAGGTGAAGAGGTCAAACTCTGACCTGGTGGGGGGTAGGTGTGCCCCCCAGAAAGTCCTGGCGTGCCAGGCAGTTGTCCAACCTCAGGGTGTCGACTCTGGGTTGGATGGCCAGGTTCAGAGGTTAAACTCTGACCTGGTGGGAGGTAGGTGTGCCTCCCAGAAAGTCCTGGGGTGCCAGGCAATTGCCCAACCTCAGGGTGGTGACTCTGGGTTGGCTAACCCGGTTCAGAGGTCAAACTCTGACCTGGTGGGGGGTAGGTGTGCCCCCCAGAAAGTCCTGGTATACCAGGCAATGGTTCAACCTCAGGGTGGTGACCCTGGGTTGGAGAACCAGGCTCAGAGGTTAAACTCTGACCTGGTGGGAGGTAGGTGTGCCTCCCTGAAAGTCCTGGCCTGCCAGGCAATGGTTCAACCTCAGGGTGGTGACTCTGGGTTGGATATCCAGGTTCAGAGGTTAACCTCTGACCTGGTGGGGGGTAGGTGTGCCCCCCAGAAAGCCCTGGTGTACCAGGCAGTTGTCCAACCTCAGGATGGTGACCCTAGGTTGGAGAACCAGGTTCAGAGGTTAAACTCTGACCTGGTGGAGGGTCAGTGTGCCCTCCAGGAAGTCCTGGCGTGCCAGGCGATTGTTCTACTTCAGGGTGGTAACTCTGAGTTGAATGGCCCAGTTCAGAGGTTAAACTCTGACCTGGTGGAGGGTCAGTGTGCCCTCCAGAAAGTCCTGGCGTGCCAGGCAATTGTTCAACCTCAGAGTGCTGACTCTGGGTTGGATACCCAGGTTCAGAGGTTAAACTCTGACCTGGTGGGAGGTAGGTGTGCCTCCCAAGAAGCCCTGCTGTGCCAGGCAATTGTCCAACCTCAGGGTGTTGACTCTGGGTTGGATGACCAGGTTCAGAGGTTAAACTCTGACCTGGTGGGGGGTAGGTGGGCCCCCCAGAAAGTCCTGGCGTACCAGGCAATTGCCCAACCTCAGGGTGGTGACCCTGGGTTGGGGAACCAGGCTCAGAGGTTAAACTCTGACCTGGTGGGAGGTAGGTGTGCCTCCCAGAAAGTCCTGGTGCGCCAGGCAACTGTTCAACTTCAGGGTGGTGACTCTGAGTTGAATGGTCAGGTGCAGAGGTTAAACTCTGACCTGGTGGAGGGTCAGTGTGCCCTCCAGGAAGTCCTGGTGTGCCAGGCAATTGTTCAACTTCAGGGTGGTGACTCTGAGTTGAATGGTCAGGTGCAGAGGTTAAACTCTGACCTGGTGGAGGGTCAGTGTGCCCTCCAGGAAGTCCTGGCGTGCCAGGCAATTGTTCAACTTCAGGGTGGTGACTCTGAGTTGAATGGGCAGGTGCAGAGGTTAAACTCTGACCTGGTGGGGGGTAGGTGTGCCTCCCAGGAAGTCCTGGTTTGCCAGGCGGTGATCCAGTCTGAGGGTACAGACCCTGGGCTGGAAGACCAGGTTCAGGGTGTCCCCCCGGACCTGGAGGGAGGGGCTACTGATAACAGTGCCCCTACCATGTTGTCTTCTGAGGAGGCCACTCCTAGTTGGAGGGTGCTGGACCCCAGAAGGGAGGGCAGGGGGAGGGAAGCCTCACCCCGGGCCCTAGTCCAACCTGAAGGTACAGACCCCAGGTTGGAGGGCCAGTGGCAGCTTAACAGCCCTGCACTGGTGGAGGAATGGTACAGGGCGACTTCTGTAAGCCCCCTGGCCATGTTGGACTCTGGGGGTACCGCTCCAGGAGGGAGGGTACAAAGCCCCAGAGGGGAGGACCAGGTTCAGGCTGTCATCCCTGACCTGGTGGAAGGGAGAGTGGTTAAAGGGTGCCCAGCACCTGGGGCTACCGCCCCCCACTCTCCACAGCCACAGTGGTTGGAGAGCTTTGAGAGGCCTGGGGCCTGGCTCTCATCCCTGGCAGCTGTCAGTAATCACTGTGGCTTGCTGTCCGGGTGGACAGAGTTATCCCTGGGGAGGGGACAAGTGTCACACCCCAGGGGTAGAGTGGGCAACACCACTATGTTGGTCATGGGGGTACTATCCTGCTCCTGGGATACATCTGTGAGCCAAGTAAGGTTAGGTGCTGCACAGATGGGATCCGCAGGAAAGGAGAAAGGTTCCCCATGGATGGGCTTAGTGGGCCCTGAGAGTATGGACAGAGGGATCCAATGGGAGTCAGGAAGGCGAAGAACTGGAGCATGCCCCTGCTGTTGTGGGCCTGGGTCCTTGTTCTGTCGCCTCAAACAGGGAAGTACATCAGGATAGTGATTGTTCTCCCCTGGCTTTAGGCTGGTGGGGGGTCATGTTGGACCTGGCTTTTTGACAGGGACATCCCCAAACTTTTTGCCTCCTTCCTCCTATTTTTTCTGACCTGCTGTTGTTGGCTTTTGACCTCTGAGCACTTTACCACTGCTAACCAGTGCTAAAGTGCATATGCTCTCTGTGTAAATTGTACTATTGATTGGTTTATCCATGATTGACTATTTAATCTACCTGTAAGTCCCTATTAGAGTGCACTACATGTGCCTAGGGCCTGTAGATTAAATGCTACTAGTGGGCCTGCAGCACTGGTTGTGCCACCCACCTCAGTAGCCCCTTAACCTTGTCTCAGGCCTGCCATTGCAAGGCCTGTGTGTGCAGTTTCACTGCCACTTCGACTTGGCATTTAAAAGTACTTGCCAAGCCTAGAACTCCCCTTTTTCTACATATAAGTCATCCCTAATGTGTGCCCTAGGTATCCCCTAGAGCAGGGTGCTGTGTAGGTAAAAGGCAGGACATGTACCTGTGTAGTTATGTGTCCTGGTAGTGTAAAACTCCTAAATTCGTTTTTACACTACTGTGAGGCCTGCTCCCTTCATAGGCTAACATTGGGGCTGCCCTCATACACTGTTGAAGCGGCAGCTGCTGATCTGAAAGGAGCAGGAAGGTCATATTTAGTATGGCCAGAATGGTAATACAAAATCCTGCTGACTGGTGAAGTCGGATTTAATATTACTATTCTAGAAATGCCACTTTTAGAAAGTGAGCATTTCTTTGCACTAAAATCTTGTTGTGCCCTTCAATCCACGTCTGGCTAGGTTTAGTTGACAGCTCCTTGTGCATTCACTCAGACACACCCCAAACACAGGGTACTCAGCCTCACTTGCATACATCTGCATTTTGAATGGGTCTTCCTGGGCTGGGAGGGTGGAGGGCCTGCCCTCACACAAAGGACTGCCACACCCCCTACTGGGACTCTGGCAGACAGGATTGAGCTGAAAGGGAACTGGGTGCATTTCTTAGAGACTCTTTGAAGTCACCCCCACTTCAAAGGCACAACTTAGTATAAAACAGGGCCTCTGCCCTACCTCATCAGACACTTGCTGGAGAAGAAACCTGAACCAGAAACTACATCCTGCCAAGAAGAACTGCCTGGCTGCTCAAAGGACTCACCTGTCTGCTTTCTCCAAAGGACTGCTGTCTTGCTGTTGCCCTGCTGCCTTGCTGAACTCTTGTCTGGCTGTGAAAGTGCTCTCCAAGGGCTTGGATAGAGCTTGCCTCCTGTTCCTTGAAGTCTCAGGACCAAAAAGACTTCTTCCTTTCACGTGGACGCTCCGTGCGCCGAAAATTTCGACGCACAGCTTGTTTCGCGGCGAGAAAAACGCCGCACACCGACGCTGATCAACGCGACGCCCTCGGGACGATCGAGACTTCGACGCACAACCTCGCAAGGACAAAGCCGCCCGACTTCCAAGGAGAAATCGACGCGACGCCTACCGTGAGTGCGAAACTTTGACGCACGGCCTCGCAAGGACAACGCCGCCCGACTTCCAAGGAGAAATCGACGCGACGCCTGCCGTGAGACCAAAATTTCGACGCACGGCCTTGCAAGGACAACGCCGCTCGACTTCCAAGGAGAAATCGACGCGACGCCTACCGTGAGATCGAAACTTCGACGCGCAGCCCCGCAGAACGACGCGCAGCCGGAAAATAAGCAGGAGAATCCACGCACAGACCCGGGACATCTGGTAATCCTCGCGATCCACAAAAAGAGACTGTCTGCGCGCCGGAAAACGACGCCCGACTTCCCCGCGTGGAAAAGAACGACGCAAGTCTGTGTGTGCTGAGCGGAAAACGACGCACACACCCCTTTTTCCACGCATCTCTTCTCCTGTGGCCCTCTGAGGAGATTTCCCACCAGAAACCAGGTACTCTGTGCTTGAAAGACACTTTATTGCTTTTTAAAGACTTAAAGACTCTTAATATCACTTTTCAGTGATATCTTTACAAATTCGTATTGCAACTTTGATCGTTTTGACCTACAATTATCCAGATAAATATTCTATATTTTTCTAAACACTGTGTGGTGTATTTTTGTGGTTTTATACTATGGTGTTGTATGATTTATTGCACAAATGCTTTACACATTGCCTTCTAAGTTAAGCCTGACTGCTCGTGCCAAGCTACCGGAGGGTGAGCACAGGCTGATTTTGGATTGTGTGTGACTTACCCTGACTAGAGTGAGGGTTCTTGCTTGGACAGAGGGCAACCTATCTGCCAACCAAAAACCCCATTTCTAACAACGAGACTATCGTAAACGATAATCCTTTGAAGTTTGAAGCTAGACTAGTGAGCGAAGATGCCTGGTCTTAGCAGACTTGGAAATTTGTTTTGTCTTGGTTGTAAAAGGGACTCCCGGTTGGAGGACTCATGTCCGGTTCCTCCGATTGGAACTCCAACCTTTGAACTATATGTGAAGCACGGAGTGGGCCCCATCACGTTTAATAAAGTATGGGTCCGCTATTCTCGGAAATAATTGAGAAAAGTTTTTTTTTTTTTTCTTGTAAATATGACTTACAACTAGGATCTGCAAACGGTTCTGTAAGTAAATTGCGACGGCGCTATTTATGAAAAATGGCTAAAGCGCGCTGTATTGTGTGTCCTGAGTGTTTTCTGTTTATATCTGAAATGAGCTCAATGTGTGTTTGTGGGTCTTCTTGATGTTTTCAGTTTGTTAAGTAAAGTGTTGGTTAATTAATATTAAGTAGAAACTTAGAAAAAATCCAGAAATGAACCATGTGATGTGCTAACATAGCTATATGTTGCTCTTTAATTTATAGAATGAGCAATTGTGCACATATACAAAACTGCCGTTAAATGCTTAATAAATTAGAAAACACATTCAATAGATATAAAAAGCCCCCCCCCCCAAAAAAAAACTAAATTATCTATTTTCAATTCAGCCAGCACTTTCCCAGTTAAACATGGGTGGAATTTTGCATAACCTTCCTTTTAAATGAAAGTGGCGCAAAAATGTGACGCATTTCAAGTTAGGCTTATGCGCTTAGGCTTGTGAGTTAATGTATCCCAAATAATAGGCAAGGGATGCAGCTTGCTTTTATATGTGGAATTATCACAAAAAAAAGAATAATTGGGTTTTTATTTTTTTTAAAAGAAAATTATTAATTATGGAAAAATTATAAAAAAAAATAAGTGCCTTTCAAAATCGTTTTTTAATATTTATAAAGCTTAATACCTATACTATGACCTCCTAACATTACAATTTAATTCAAGTTATGTTGCACCACTAAAATGACATTTGTATGTGCAATTTTCCCTTGGCGCAGGAGCAAACAAGCTCATTTCTATAAAGTATAAGTTAATATTTTCAATGGCTGACTTATGGATTGTGTAATAGACATTCTGGTAATGCATATTATGCAAGAAAATTGTAGGATATTGATTTTTTCATGCCTAAAATATCAAAGTCGATTTTGGGCAAAAGCACTGTTTAAACTGCATTTTCTTTCATTCAGAGTACTTTTTTAAAGTGTCTCAGGCTTCAGTAAATGCATACATTTAGGTTTGATATATATTTGCAGGTTGTGCCTTCTTATGATTCAATGAGTCAATGTGCCAGTACAAAGGCTTGTTTTAATATCAAGGTTGAAGGTTCTAACTTCAGCTGGGCCTACTGAGACGTTCATTCATTCGAGGTTGATGAAATATGTACCATTGCATGGGATTGCAACAAGCATTTATTCTAACAACTGGTATGTGTGTTATTAAGGTTTGTGAATTATTCACAGTAAATGTAGTTTAATAATCTGGAAATAGAGAGAGTTTTTTTTTAGCGCCTAAAAAGGAAAAAATATATTTTTTAAATAGAGTGAATTATTGCAGGTTAGAAGGAAAATAGAAAGCCCTACTGTCTTTGACAGATTCAGAGTGGCAGAAGCTAGGAGAGCTACAGAGGCTGGCTCAAGTCACGCTGCTGAGATGCTATCTTTAGTTTTCCCATAAACAATGGAGGAGGCTGTCATGTTGACACCTGTGACCTTTTAACTTAGGGCCTTTTCTCTGTGAAATGCAGAATGACCCTACAGGCCTCTAAAAGTGGGATTTCTGGTTTCTCCAGAAGAACATCAATACAATTAAAGAACTTAATTCCAAAGGGAAAATATAAAAAAAAAGGGGTTTCTTCGAATGTCCCAACATCATGTTAAATGCTCTGCAGAACTGATACATTTGTGTCTCCGCTCTAAAAAAATAAAACGATGCCTGCTAGTTGCTTTTATTTGACAGAAAACGAAGTGTTGCATTAAGTCTTAGACAGAAAATAAGATGCAGCCCTTTTCTCAAATTTTGAAGGCTACATGCCTTAATGAGAACGATTTGCCAATTAAGACTTATTTTTCACAGTGGAAATTGTAGGTGCCAAATTAATATGGAGTGTCAGTGTAACAATTTTTACTTTTAGAAAGGTAAAACTAAGGTGGCTTGATGTTGCGAAGTAACTGACAAGAGGGTAACAGTTAAGTAATGGAAATTTATTTTCATGTATTTGGTCCTATCATGAATTGTTCTTGCTGGTCCTGTATGTTAGAAGAGAAACAGTAAAGTTATATTTGACAGCAGATTTCCATTGCCTGGTGATCTACTGTCAAAAGGAGGGTAAGGATTTTAAACCTGACAAATTAAACAGGCCCAAATATTGGGTTTTGGGCTGCAGGTTTACAGTGCATAAAGTACATGACATGGTGTTGTGTGTCACCGCTTATTCACACATGCTATTGTTTTGTCTATGCTTTTTGTGCTTGATACACAGCAAGTATATCTGATGGCTTGACGTTTTGTGCGTTTTTATTATTTTTTATTTGTTTTTTGCATGTTTGTTGCTGCTTTTGATACTATTACAAGCTCCCCTGTGTTGTGAGGGGATGGTCATGACGATGCCCATCGCTACGCAACAGTTGGTTGAACTTGTTCTGGTTACTAAATTCCACAGATAATGATATTTCATGCTGTGAACATAAAAGACAACACTTCACCAGTGAATGTCTATTTGGCTATAATGGTATTGAAGGAAAATAAAAAGAGATATACAGGATCAAAGTGTGTCACCTGCAGTTAGTCACGTTACTGCCCCTTCCCTTAAAGGAACAGGCAGCCCTACATTTATGTATCCTTGATTGGACCTAAGGATGAAATTATAGATCTGTGACTCAATGTGGCCTAATTTCTATATTACATTAGTTAATGATGTTCTGTTTCCTAAGTAGCATATGGCTTTCGTTCCTTAAAAGAAAACCAGGTTTTCATTTTTTCCTGAAGAAGGAACTGAAACATTAGCTAGGAGTACCGTATATGTTGTAGTCGCCAACGGTAGAGTTAAAATTTGTGTAACTTTGTCCTTTGTGTATCACCCGTACTCTCGGTGTTGTGTCACATGCCTGACTATCACCCAAATAATTTTTTTTTGTTCTTCCTATAGATTTTTTCTTTTGTTACTTCCCCTGACCAATGTCGCATCATGCTTAGTTATTGAGATTTTAGCTATGTCCTAGTCCCATTTCTCTTTTTCGAATTCCTTTCACCAGTCAGCCCTTTTATTATTATTGATGTATTGTTCAGGTTCACATTTCCAGATTGCAGTGATATACCAGGGACCCCCATGTTATGTATAATTCCCTTTGGTATGACCAGACTGGTTTTCAAGAATTTGCCTTAGGCCTGCTTCAATGTTTTCCAGCCTGACTGTCAGGGTAGCGATAGACTGGTTAACTGACTCAATATTATAGTAAGACAAGTTTTCCATCTCAATAGGAGATATCTTATGTTTACCTTTTTGAACATGACGAATTTTCAATGTCTATTTTAATTTGGTTTTCGGTTCCCTTCTGTTCCTGCTACTTTAATTTTTTGTGGGATCAGATGTGTCCTAATCATGCAAATATCAGGACCCTCTAGTTCTTGTCTTTTTGTTTGCACATTTGACTATTAGCCTGTGTATTGCATAGTGCACCCGATGCACAGTTTTTAAAGGAAGGTTTCTACATGTCCCTGATAATCGGTATCATGTGATTTCTCTATTGAGATGTTCTAAGGTAAGGAGGAACACCTAGACTTAATAATTGAGGCAAATATGTGTTTACCCCATTAGACAATGCCACTGTGTGAGGAAATCCATTCAGATAGAATTCTCATGTAGCTATAGATGGCAGAGAATAATGGAGAGAACTGAATTAAAGATGCTACAGACCCTGTTTTGCCCTTCTGCCTTTGTCTTTGTATTTTATGCCCATGGTGTATGGCTACTCCTTTGAAGATTGCAGACCACCTGCTTGCAGTCCCCTTGTTAAAAACCATGAACTGTTTTTGTACTAAATTGAAGGAAACTAACAGCTGTGGCACACTTCCTACGTCACTAGATTCTGCAGGTATCAAGTCATAATAACCTGCAGGACATTGATTTAAGCCTAATTCCCATCAGTGACAGCTACAGATGAAAGACGGACGTCTTGGCCCTACAGTCTCAGCACCCAGAAAGTAGCAAAGCTGGACAGCGATCGCCAGCGCATGGTATCGTACTTGCTCCATCAGACGGCGTTGGACATCACAAAACCAAAGTTTCAGTGTAAAAGAGCTAAAGAGAAGGATTCCTGTTGTTGATGGCAGAGCTGTTTTGAGGTTTCATTTCTCTACCTGTCATGTGCTGGTAACCTCTGACAGTGTGCAATCCCTTGAGCCCCTTGGCCTGAGTTTTGGCCACACCCCCCCTTTTCTTTGCTCCAACGGAAGAAGGGCAGTGCACCGGAGATTTCAAGTTTGGAAAAAGGCACTATATTGTGGTGCCCATGAAAGAGCAGCTTGAGCGTCCTCTGACACTAAATAAAGAGTGTTGGAGTCTGAAAGTGCTGCTGAGCTTGAGCTATTTCCCAATTAATGGTGCTTGGGTCTGCACGAGATGATTTGTGCCCTTGATCAATGAAGAGCACATTGTTTGTAGTATCTGCCACAGAGGAGAGACACTGGTGCATTGCTTTAAGACATTGAGACTTTCGAGTGAGCTGTGGGTGTTTGCCAGGAGGGCACTCCAACTAAGCAGTACTTTTCTCACGAAGAGGCCTGAATTGAGAGGCCCATGCGAAAGAAAACAACAAAAGAGAATTTGATGGACAATAGAAGCCTGCCAGAGAGGCTTTTTGAACGGACTCTGGGCATAGTTGGTTTCACAAGAGGTTTCCGTGTGATTGTATAGACTAGGTGTTAGGAGACTGATTGTTTTGCTGGCATTGTTTTAAAGTACTATTCTGTTTAGTAAAAGCAGAATAAAGTCCATTTTCTGTGGAAAGAGTACCCCCTTTTCACCTTAGAGCATTGATGAGAGTCACCACTGTTCCACCTGAACATACAAAAATTACTGAAATGCAGAGGAGCCCTAAAAATGTTACTAGATAATTTTAGGATTTGCTTTTTGGTTGGGGTTGTGAAAAATTATTATTTCATTTGTAAATAGTGGTCACTACTTTCTCCCGTTGTCTATATGTTCTTAATAACGTGTTTTCTAGTGTCTTTTAAACATGACGTTGTCATTTATGGGTGGGATTGTTTTTCTCTACTCAATTGACTTCTGCACCCACTTCCCAACCTATGTCTTTTCCTACTATTGTTTCTTTGCACTCTTTTCACCCTTTTCCTGAACATGAGCACGTTAGAAGATCAGAATTTGTAAGCAATTCTTTTGTACAGCTTCTGCATCAACACTAGTTAGTAGTGAACATCACTAATTGTTGGGTGTGTGATCTTATGCCACCTACTGCAGATAGAGGTATTCCTTATTTTGTCCTGCCATATGTGGCCTTTTGTGCTACTTCATGTTCGAGGAGACCTGTCCAGAGAGAGTTACCAAGTACTAGAATTTTGCTCCAGCAACATCTCCATGGCCTTATAAACATAGACCTGGACTCAGATTAGCATGAGAATAGGTTTATTGCCTATGTAAGGGCAAAATGAGGGTTTGTGGTTCTAAAAATTCTGGACCCATGTAATTTACTTTGCCACAGCAGTACGATTTTAGTATCAAAAGACCGATAATGACTAGTACACTAAGCATGAGCATTTTCGCTCAATTCCAGCAGCGTTTTCACCTCGAAATCGCCATTTTCGTCCTGCACTCGTGGCTCCCATTTTATACACGGCAGCCATTTTAAAAGTTGCCCTCACATAGGCTTATAATACAGTCAGATTTGATTCCAAGGACACGTACACCTTGATTGACTTTTCTCTGACCTTGGCAAGCTGGAACCATTGGCTCAGGCCAAACCTGTTTGGTCAGTCCCTCTCCCAGTGGCCGAATCAGATAGCATCAAGGCACACCAGGCCATAAAACCCTTATTATCGCTCACACACCCTGCCTAACTTGCTCACACCTGCACCTGCTCTTTTCTTCTTCTTACTTTACGAGGGGGAGGTGCCCGTTTTTATTAGGGGTCCACACTTATCTGATGTAAAATACTAGGCCTTGCCGGGTAATTTATTATGGGTTGGATGACATGAAATATGAGGTTTCATCATGACACTGTTTTTTCCTTTGTAGTGAAAAACATGTGAATGACCAACCAAAATGTCAAGAATGTTTGCCTGAAGCTTAAAAAACTGTATATAAGGAAACCTGACTTTGCATTGAAACACAGTCTCCTGAGAACATACAAATCGTGCTGTTGTACTTCTAGGACACTTGTCAATTGGTTGCAGCCAATAAATTCGATCTTTGACTTCACCTAGAAGACTGAGTTTCTATAGTCTGAATCAGGAAAGTACCCGAGGTCTTTGGGTGTACCCTGGCACCGCTGGGTTACCGGATCAGTACCGGTTCTGAAAAACCCAGTACCTCAAGATGATGACGTCAAATTGATACAATTATGTGTAAAGTAGGCTAAATGTACTTTCCCAGGACTTGAACAATGGGAGCACTGACTGATGAGTAACATGCAACATTTTCGATACCTGAAGAGCCGGATGATGAAGACATCATACAGTGCACCAATCCGTGAACTGAGAAAGAAGAAATATTAGAACTCATAGATTTGTAAAATTATTATTATTATAGGTTAGTCATATCTGCCGATTGACTGACCAATTAGGAATTAAGGGGATGGACTGAAAGCCTTTAATAAAAAGGGCTCATACTCTTGAGAGCTTGATGCGTTGCTGATCTTTTTGATCACCTGAAGATGAAGACTGACTTTGTTGCTGATCCATTCTGTGGATAGGTTGCTATAGAAATGCGACTGACTAACTGTGTGCCTTTTCTTCTAGGTACCAACTGCCCTGTTTTATAGTTTTTCTCTTAGCTAGATGTTTTTCCAAATTCATGTTTTTCTACATTGTTTTGCATGACGTCTCTCATGCTAATGCCAATCTGGGTTAGTTAAGGGTTTTTTGGGTGACTTGACAGTGACAAATGATTGACGGACTGATTTGCTTAACACTGCTATTAATGCTGCTATATTCATCCTTATTGGCTTATGCTGAAGCATTCAAGCATATGTTTTTACAAGTTTTAATTAGATTGTGTTATTGGTGGTCGCTAATAAACTAAGTCTGAGCTGATTAAAATTTGAGTTATCCAAATGCATTAGAATTGTAACTAATAGGGAAATAAAATTGTTAAATGCTTTGATTTGTGGTTATTCATGAATTGTTGGTTATAATTGGCTATTGACTAATGATTTTCTTAGTGGTTATTGATTGATTACATTGGTTACTAATGTCACTGATCATCACATGACTAGGATACTCCATGCGATCCCAAAGGTTCATCGGCCTATACACGTCCCCTTGTAAGTTTACTTATTAAGGACCAGGCGCGTTAGCAGTTTTGGTAGCAGCTTGATGGTTAGTTTCCTTGGAGAACTAGTTATGTAGTGACCGATGTTTATGGTGGTAGTTTAATTTAGGGTTAGTTGTTTGTTTTTTATGAGGTTTGAATTACGTTTTTCTGAAACGGCAATTGTAGCAAAGATGGTGTCCCCTTAAGCCCAGAAATGGCTTTCCCAGATCTTGGATCCCACTAGTAAAGATGGGTATGTTCCCGGCGTACTTGTGATAGTGTGAAAGTGGTAGGTTGCACTTGCAAAGGCTTATGCAAATCGCAAGTGAATTGTGATGTATGAGAACTAAAGTAGGGAGTTTGCGTACTCCAGTTGAAGTTTAGTAGGAGTGTGCGTACTATGCAGTATGAGAGTAAGGAAGTCGTCGAACTTCACATGTGTATGACGCTTTGTGCTAAAGAATTGTCCACATGGTTGTTGATTATGTATGGACCCTGCATGGTCTAAGACTCCGAAGTATATTGACAAGTGTAGGAGACACTTGGTTATAAGTTGTAATCCGTCTGGTTTAGTAGGTTGATCGGGGCGTGGTCAACAAGTCGGTGTGTGAGTTAAGCGAGTAAGAGAACTTTTCGACTGAGATTTGGCAAGTCCTATGTGCACCAGGACAGACTCATTGATCAGTTGAGAGTGGGTCGAATTTTACTTTCAAATGTGGGAGACTGAGAAAGAGGAATAGCTACACGAGCGAGAGGGCCATTGCTGAAAATCCGTAAGGTCTCTGAAGCGATTGTGTACCATTCTGTACTAAACAATCAGATTTTGTTTCTGGTTATTGGTTTTGGATTAGTGCTTGCAATGTTTTGCATTAGTTCTGTGTGAGTTAAAGTTTAGGAAGACAAGCTGCAAGACTTTGTCAGCCGCAGTGTGTGTGAGTGTGACAAAAGAGTGTGCCGCGCTGGGATAGGTTGGTTAATGAGAAGAGTCGCGAGCAGATTGGCAGCTGTCCGTAAGAGGCAATTGGATGAGCAAGCAGGCGAAGGGAATCTTGGTAGTAAAAGTTATTTCCTTATTGAATCAAATACACACAAGACCGAGAAAATGAAGTTTTTCAAAGCGTTCAGAAGTGCCATGAAGGGTGATTCTTGCATTAAGGCAACAGTTGGGGAGCCAACCCCACTGGAAAATTCTCTCCCATATATTGTGATGGAGGAGCGAGGTGTCGCACCATGCCTTTTGTTAAAGCAGTGGTGCAAATTGACAGAGAAATAGGGAGCTTTAGGGTTTCCAGCGCATGGAACGTTTAATTTGAGAATTTTGGGTCAGTTGCGAATGATATTAAATGAAACTAAGCCACTTCCGAGGCCAGCACAGCTTGAGGCTTTAGCAGTTTGGGAGCTTGTAGCCAGACAGCAGCAAGATATGAAATTCCAGAGGACAATAAGAAAGGTAGAAAAGTCTTTGGCAGAAGCAAGGTGGGATTGGGAACAGAAGAAGTGGAGAACTGAGATGTTACAGGGTGTTAAGTTGTTTCCTGCTATCACAGAGGAAGATTAGTAGGAAAAAGAAGATGCTGGCAAGAGTGATAAGAGTTCAGGGAGTAAGAAGAAGAAAAAGACCTATGTAGAAGGAGAAGATTCAGACGTTGAGTATCTTATTACACAATTGTTGAGGGACCGACCTCTGCCATATGCAGCGCATGTAGGGGGTCCAAGTACTAATTCTGCTCCAGCACAAGTGTTGGGGACAGTGGAACCAGTGCAGACAGATAATGGACAAGTACAAGGGGTAGTACAGAGTACTCCTAAAACACTGACCTCTTCAGTGGGCCAATCGTGGATGCACCCACCATTGATACAGAGAATTTATCCAGATGTACCACTTCTTGAAACAACTTGAAACTTAGTGGTCCAGAGGGAGCAAGTGGTTCCGAGGGCAATGCTAGTTCAGACTGAGCTGACTCCAATGTTGTTGCCTCAGGCACAGACACAGGGTTTGCCAAAGTTTACACCAATGACAGGGACACAGTCAGATGTGACACCAGTGATGAATCAGACCATGGAAATAATCCTTCCACAAAATGAGTGTCAGAGCAGCACCAGATGCAAAATAGCTGGCAATTACAGTTGGTCCAGAGGTACCATTGTTTGCGCTAAAGAAAACAATTGCAGGAGATCAGGGTGAAATATCACAGAGCCTCGTGAGGAGGGAAGTGAGTGATCATGTGCAGGTGGTATTGTCTATGGTTTAGACCTTTGATGGATCCAGACCTTTAATGGATCTTAGTCCACTTGTTGAACTTCCAGATGCGGTAAATGGCCCAAGTGCAAGTCAGAGCTTGAAGCTTTTGACACCGCAGACTCCAAGTGCAGTGGTACAACAGGTGCCAATGCCGATTGCGAGTAACAACTCAATACAGGGATTGACAGCACAGCAATTGAGTGAATGGTTGGATAGTTTAAATACTCCTCGAAATACTTCCAAGGGTGAAGAGCAGATAAGTCGTGTAAGATTAGCTACAGAAATAGCTGAGCTTGTTGAAGGAATGATGGGAGTGAACAGATTGGAATCCTACACAGAAGAAGAGTTGAGGTACTTGTATCCAAAGATTACAAGGGAGGTGAGCAAGATACATCAGAACTTGGCAGATCTGGCAGACAACCATGACATAGAGATTGAGAGAACCAAACATTTGAAAAGGAGTTACAGGTTAGATTTTGAGGTGAAGGATTTCAAGCACATGAGGTCAGCAGGGATGAAAACGCATCTAAAAGAATTATTGCATAGTGCTCAGATTTAGGGAGCATAAGAGAAGTGGGAAGGCAGATGGGCAAAGAAGAAGGATAAATGGAAACGAGATTCACAAGAAAGGTCTGAAGGTGTTCAGAAAGAAAAGGATCCAGTAAAGATATTACCAATGAGGGTAATTCCAGGGGGGGCAGTTTGTTCATGTCCCATGGCATAGGAGTGATATACTGTCATTCACAGACGATTATCCAAAACTGAAAGAGAAACCGGTTGAGTGGTACCAGCAGACAGATAGATTTGTGAAGCTTTCTAAATGTCTGTGGGAAGACTTGAACACATAGATGGAAATAGTAGTTCCAGCTGACTTATGGGTTGAGTGCAAGAGAGCAGTAGATTGGCCAACAAGTGAACAGGAAAGGGACAAGGTTACAGGTGAACCTTCACCTGAAGTGATGAAACATTATTATAAGGTGATTGAGTTCCTGAAGACGAGAATCTCGCCTAAAAATATTGACTGGCAGAGGTTTGACAGGACAGTGCAGGAGACGAAAGAGTCAATACATACCTATTATGAGAGATTGTTGAAAGCATTCAAGAAGTACAGTGGTAAAGAAGCAATTGACCCGAAAGACATGTTGCACTTTGTGTTCAGGTTTGTCAAAGGATTGAGACCAGAAATAGGGCAGATGATTAAGAGTCATTTGATTTGCTGGCAAGCGAAGCCAATTGAGGAGGTGTTGTAGTATGCAAAATACTGTAGTGATGAGATTGAGTTGAAGCAGAGAAAGTTGAAAGAGAAGGCGATGGTGATGCAGATTAAGGCAGCTCAAACAGGAGTGCAGGGAGCTTTAGTGCAACAGATACCGCAACCGCAGGGAACTGTCATGTTCCAACCTCAGATGAGAGGTAGGGGTCGTGGAGTCAATATGAATCGTAGTCCAGATTTAAGTACTGTAGTGGTTCAAAATGATGTGCAAGGGATGAAAAATAAGTTACTTTGTCATCTGTGCGGAAACGTGGGACACTGGAAGCGGGAGTGTCCGATGATGGTTCAGGATGATGTTGTTCAGCAAGGTGGTGATGTCAATACATTTCAAACTGTGAAAGTCCCCAGAATTTAGGACTTAATCTGAATGTCCAGAATCAAGTGCAGAATTTTCAACCCATAAAGCAGGTGCAAGTGCCGTGTGCACAAGTGATACAATTGCAACCAATGCAGCAGCAGGTTCCCATGGTACCCAGACAGAAAATGAAGATACCTCACGCCCGATGGAACAGCAACAGATGATGCTTACTCAGCAGGCCACAGGTCAGAGACAAGACATAAGTAATGAGAATGAAATAAACAATGAATGGATGAGTATTAGTTCAGATGAAGAGCCATGTATGCTTGCAGCTTCCTTGGAGGTAGATCAGAGAGGACCTTTTGTGAAGGGAAAAGTGATGTGTCATAGAGACTCATTCTTGGTGGACACACGAGCTACACGCTCTACAGTGAGTAGTGCAGAAGTTCCCAGTTTACCTCTTTGAGGTAGAACAGTTCAGGTTGTGGGAGTAGCAAACAGACAATTGACAAATCCGATCACAGATCTAGTCCAGGTTGAGATTGGCAACTTCCAGGGACTGCATAAGTTTGTAGTCTTTGACTCAAGTCCAGTTCCTTACTGGGGAGAGACTTACTGTGTAAGACAAATGCTCCATTAGTTGTTCGACTGCTGGAATAGAGGTTCAAACTAATCGTGATGATGAGGAAGAACAGAAGTCTGAAACAGCAAAGTAAAATGTTTATAAAGAGTACCCATTGATTGAGTTTTTCCCGATGTTTACTCTGAAAGAATTGCATGCAGACTGGCAGGGAACAGTACAGGGAAATGTGTGAGACATGACAGGTAAAGAAGTGGGCTTAATCAAGGAAATGGAACCAATTAAGATTACTTTGAAGCTGAATGTAGTGTTTCCGCAGCTTCCACAGTATAACATGGCACAAGATGTTCTGATGAAAGTGGCATAGATAATTGGAGATTTTCTAAAACAAGGGGTTTTAAAAGAAGTGTTAAGCAGTCCATGTAATTCACTGATAATTGGCTTAAAGAAGCCATGTGGGAAAGTGTGCGTCGTGCAGGATGTGTGAAAAGTGAATGACATGGTGGTCAAGTGTTGTCGTGTAGTGCCAAATCCAACATTGACACTGTTCCAGATTCCTTTTGATGCTGAGTGGTTCACAGTGGTTGACTTGTCACAAACTTTCTTTTCTGTGCCTCCTCATGAGGATAGTCAGTTTCTTTTTAGTTTCAAATCCCTAGACAGTCTACAGCTGGTTCAGACTTTAACAAGGGTATACGGAGTCACAGTCTCTGTTCAATCAGATCTTGAAAAACAATTTGGAGTCATTGGAACTACCATACCAATCAACTCTAGTGCAGTACATTGATGATTTGCTGATTGATCCAAGACAAGGGACGAGTGTAAGTATGACTCGATTGCCCTGTTAAATCATTTGGGAAAATTTGGACATAAGGTGTCACCTTTAAAATTGCAGTACTGTCTGAAGTCAGTGAAATACTTGGGACACCAGATTGAGAAAGGGTCAAGGAGAATCTTCAGAGAAAGGATTACAGTGATACTGCAGAGAAGTCCTCTGACTTCACAAAGAGATGTCAAAATGTTTCTGGGAATGGTAGGTTATTGTCGACAGTGGTTTCCAAATTTTGCTGAGGTTGCTAAACCATTGCAACAGCTGACACGCAAGGATGTCACAGATCCCATTACACTAGATGAAGATCAGATTAAAGCATTTACTGAATTGAGAGAGAGTTTGTGCAGAGCTCCAGCGTTGGGAATGCCTTATTACACAAAGCCATTCACATTGTTTTGTCATGTGCGTGATGCTTGTTCTTTGTTTTGACACAGGTATATGGAAGTGCTTATCGCCCAGTAGCCTATTTTTCAGCTACCTTGAACCCAGTCGCAGCAGCTTTACCAGGTTGTCTGCGAGCAGTTGCCGCAGTTGGTCAAAGCCTTTCTCAATGTGAGGGAGTAGTGATGGGTTACCCTTTGACGGTAATGGTACCCCATTATGTTGAGATTTTACTGACAAGTACGAAAACACAGCATTTGACTGGTGCAAGACTGACAAGGTATGAGACGAGCATACTAGGTGCTCTAAATATAACATTGAAAAGATGCACAGTGTTGAACCAAGAAACATTACTTGTAAGTGATACTGTTGAAAATTGAAAAAGAGGAAGACATCAAGCATGATTGTCTTGAGGTAACTGAACTGTGTACAAAACCAAGGCCTGATATCAGTGATACACGATTAGAAGAAAATTATCAAATTTTCTTTGTTGATGGCTCGTGTCTCAGAGATGGTACAGAGACATTAAGAGCAGGATATGCTTTATGCACAGTCACAGGTACACTGGAAGCTTCCTAGCTTTGAGGTGTATATTCTGCACAAGTGGCAGAATTGGTAGCTCTTACTAGGGTATGCCATGTTTCTGCAAGACTGAGAGTCACAATCTATACTGACAGCCAATATGGATTTGGAATAGTTCATGATTTTGGTCAATTGTAGTCGCAAAGAGGGTTCCTGACCTTTACTGGTACACCAGTGAGAAATGGCAACAAGATAAAATAATTTTTGTTTGCAATACAGTTACCTGAAGAAATTGCTGTGGTAAAATGTAGTGCACATCAAAAGGCCCAAGATTGTATCTCATTGGGAAATGGATATGTGGATCAAGTCGCAAGGTTTTGCACATTGAACTGTATATCCTTCAAAGACAAGTGGGAATTGATGACAGAAGATAACAACACATGTACAAGTTTTGCATTGAAAGTGATCGATAGTCTGGAAGAATTGAAAACATTGCAAAGTAATGTTGACAAGGAAAAGAAACATCTATGGGCTAAATTCAAATGTGTTCAACGACCTGATGAGATTTGGGTGTCTGAAGAGGGTCAAATGTTCCTGCCCAATAGTTTGTCACAAATGGCACGTTACTATCACGGACAGGCACATATTGGGAGGGATGCTATGGTTTGATTGTTTAAAATTGATTGGTTTAACCCTAAATTTAGCCCTAAATTCAGGCAGGCAGCAGAGGCAGTATGTCATTGCTGTATAGTTTTTCAGCAACTAAACGTGGGAAAAGAGACAGTGGTGAATTTGAGCTACATTGGAAGAGTAGGAGGTCCATTCAGGAGAATGCAACTGGATTTCATTGAAATGCCTGCATGTGGAGGTTTGAAGTATGTGTTGGTGATTGTGTGTGTCTTTAGTCACTGGATCAAAGCATACCGTACAAGGAGGAATGACGGTCTTACAGTGGCAAATCTGTTGCTTAGGGAGTTGATACCACGTTTCAGATTTCTGATCTCTTTAGAATCAGATAGGGGAACTCACTTCAATAACTAGGTGATTGAACTCTTATGTGAAGCAATAAACATCGAGCAAAAGTTGTCTTGTAGTTACTGCCCTAAAGCATCAGGACTGGTGGAACAAATGAATGGTACCTTGAAATCAAGAATTGCAAAGATGTGTGCAGCTACAAATCTGAAATGGGCAGATGCATTGTCTTTGATGCTGCTGTCCATGAGAAACACAGGAAGAAGGGGCTGTCACCCCATGAAGTCCTCATGGGCAGAGCAATGAGATTACCAGCAGTTCCAGCCAATGCACTTGTCAATACTACAGATGATATGGTATTGGACTACTGCAAGGGTCTGGCTGATGTGGTTCGCTCTTTCTCTCAGCAGGTGCAGGCCACTACCCTGCCACCCATCCACGATCCAGGTCACAATCTGAGAGCCAGAGACTGGGTCGTTGTCAGAAAGCACGTTCGCAAGATCTCTTTGGAACCGCGTTGGAGGGGTCCTTACCTGGTGGTGTTCACAACTATGACAGCTGTGAAGTGTACAGGACTCCCGAACTGGATACACGCAAGTCACACAATGAGAGTGGTATGTCCACCAGATCATGAAGAAGCGTTGTTGAGAGCACCAACAACAGGGAAACAGGTTGCCATACCTCAGCCAGAAAAAAAGCCAATAGAGCCTGAAGTTGAACCAGAGCCTGTGGAAGATGGTTCCTTTACCGCTGTCAGGGACGAAAGTGAAGGATTACAGGAGAGTGTGCAGGAACCTATGTCGACGGACACAGCAGGAGAGTCTAGCTCAACAGAGGTTCTCCCAGAAGCATACAGTCCTGAAAAGCAGACAGAGCAAAGAGGGTGAAATAGTTAAGACAGATCAAAGTCAAAGTAATCCAACTCCTCCTGAGCCCATTGCAGGTACATCAAGAGAAGACACCATTGAAAAAGAAAAGGAGAAGAGTCCAATCTTGAGAAGAATATTGACAGAAGGAGCAAGAAAAGGAGATAATTGGCCTGAATCACAAATAGGGAAGAAAAAGGAACTGGTCATAAATGAAACAATAGAAGAAGTAGAAGACACTACAAGAAAGGAAGATGTAAGTGAAGGAGAACTAAGTGGTGATCGAAGGTTTAAAAAAAAAAAGAAAATAGCAAGTCGACGTTACGCAGGTCCTGAATGGGCATATGCAACTATTAATGAATGGCAACACAAGTTTGTCTTTTTGTTTTGATAGAGAAGTTCTGAGTCAGTATTTTGATGTAACCTGAAGGTGATCAAGAAGCTGAATTTTTTAGATAATCTGAAAATCCTAAAAGAGACTGTTTGAAGATAATACTAGAAAAGGGGTTCCTGGATGTAAAATTGAACTGTGAGAAAAAAAAAATCTTTAAATTTTTATTTGTTTACTGAACTTTATCTAAGAGTTACTTCTGCTTTCTGATTCTTTACAGACCATGGCTGAACTAAATAATCAAGATAGAAATATTAGGTGCTCTAGATACATGAGTGTTGGATTGGCAGTTATGTGTTGAATAATGTTTATAATAATGATTGTGGGAATGTCTGTTCATGATATGAAAAGAGCTATTATTACTTCTGCTCCTGAAACTACTACGCCAACAGCTTTAGAGAGGTTTAAGTTAGGTGAGAAGTATTTGCATGACTATATTAATGCTCAAGGAGAGCTTCTTTCTTCTAATGTTTTCTATCGCTTGTTGAGTGAGTATGTTGAGACAATGGATGCAAGGAATTGTCTTGTGTGTACGCAAATTCCTTCGTCAGTAGAGGAAGGGGTTATGTACCATAGTCTTTCTTTAACTTATGGAATAAGCTGTAGTTTGCAACTAACAAGATTTTATAACCAAGAGTGTATACATTATTTTTATTCTAACTACGATATAATGTTTTCATTTGTTCCTATCATTAGATATCTGAATAGAATAGCTAGAGAACATGATATAGTACTAGTTAGAGCATTCCTTGAGCCAACACTAACATTTGGGACTGCTTATGCGCATCACAATAACCTCACATACTTGCTTACACCTTTAGAAAAGAGTTTCATAGGGCATACTGATAATAGGACAAGAGCATTAAAAGAGAAATTAGAAAAAGGGTTAGAGAAAAGGACTTACAAAAATGATTATGCTTGCACTGCTATTAAAACGCAAGGGAAATTAGCATTAGATGCATTACATGTAGGGAAGCTTGGTATATAAAGGCCAAAATCGCACACTGACACTTTATTTGTGGGAACTAGTGAATGTAGGCATGTATTTTTGTTTCAGAGTAAGCGGACATTTATGGTGAATGGTCAGGACCCTGCTATTCCATGAATCTACTATATTTGTGGACTTAATGCTTATTACCGTCTTCCTAGAGGATGGTATGGGAGATGTTTTTTGGGGATATTTTTCCCTAACATTTATCAGATAGATGACTTAAAGAAGTATCCGAAATTGACTGAATTACAACAATATAGCAACAGAGGAGGGAAACCTTTTCTGCAATTGTGGGAGATATCTATGGTGCAGTGATTCCCTCAGTGGAAGTCATTTTGAATTCGATCAAGATACAAAAGTTGTCTACTATTTTGGATAACATGCTGACAAATTTTACAGGGGCAATACTCCTGATAGATACTGAATTAGCCGCGGATAGAGCTATGACGCTTCAAAATAGGCTTGCTTTAGACATTCTTTCCGCGAAAGACGGCGGAGTCTGTAAAACGATTAATGCTATGCATTGTTGTTCGTATAAGATAAGAGACATGGGGCCATGTGTACAAACACTTTTTCCCATAGACACAGAATGGGAAAAACCTTTGCTACATCTGGCCCTTACTCACTAATCTGACTAATTCTAGTAAGGATTTGAAGGAATTGAAAGAACCAGGTGTTTGGGAGAAAGTTGGAAAGGGATTTGCTTTAGTGGGAAAATGGCTTAGTCAAATTTGGAATGGGGTATTGTTGGACTTTTGCTTTTGCAGGGTCATCCCCAGTCTTTTTGCCTCCTTCCTCCTATTTTATTCTGACCTGTTGCTGTTGGCTTTTCAACTCTGAGCATTTTACCACTGCTAACCAGTGCTAAAGTGCATATGCTCTCCGTGTAAATTGTATGTAATTGGTTTATCCATGATTGGCATATTTGATTTACTAGTAAGTCCCTAGTAAGGTGCACTAGAGGTGCCAGGGCCTGTAAATCAAATGCTACTAGTGGGCCTGCAGCACTGGTTGTGCCACCCACATAAGTAGCTCTGTAATCATGTCTCAGACCTGCCACTGCAGTGTCTGTGTGAGTATTTTTACACTGTAAATTCGACTTGGCAAGTGTACCCACTTGCCAAGCCTAACCCTTCCCTTTTCTTAAATGTAAGGCACCCCTAAGGTAGGCCCTAGGTAGCCCCAAGGGCAGGGTGCAGTGTATGGATAAGGTAGGACATATGGTAATGTGGTTTATATGTCCTGACCGTGAAATACTGCCAACTTCGTTTTTCACTGTTGCAAGGCCTGTCTCTCTCATAGGATAACATGGGGGCTACCTTTAAATATGATTAAAGTGTAGATTCCCCTAGAGAGTAGATGGACATGTGGAGTTTGGGGTCCCTGAACTCACAATTTAAAAATACATCTTTTAGTAAAGTTGATTTTAAGATTGTGCGTTTGAAAATGGCACTTTTAGAAAGTGAGCATTTTCTTGCTTAAACCATTCTGTGACTCTGCCGTGTTTGTGGATTCCCTGTCTGGGTCAGTTTGACAGTTGGGTTGTTTTTCACCTCACACCAGACAGTGACACAAAGGGGGCTGGGGTGTAACCTGCATTTCCTGATTAGCCATCTCTGCTAGGAGGGAGGGGTGGAGTGGTCACTCTCATATGAAAGGACTGTGCCTGCCTCTGACAATGCCGGCTCCAGCCCCCTGCTGTGTGTCTGATGACTTGCCTGGGCAAGGCAGGATTTCACAAGTAGGTGTGAGTCCCCTTTGAAGAAAGGTGACTTCAAAGACTAAAATGGGTATAAGAAGGGCACCCAAATCTACAGACTTTAGAAACACTTCTGGAACCAAGAGGAACCTCTGCCTGGAGAAGAGCTGATAGCTGAGGAAGACGTGCTGCCCTGCCTGTGACTGTGCTTTGTGGAGCTTTCCTGCAGTGCTGCTTCTGCCAGAGTAAGAGGGCAAAGACTGGACTTTGTGTGCCTTCCATCTTGTGAAGAAATCTCCAAGGGCTTGAGTTAGAGCTTGCCTCCTGTTGTTTGAAGTCTCAGGGACAGCAAAGACTTCTCTCTGCCAGCACCTGGAGTCTCTGGAGAGACTCCTGCTCTGACAAGTGGTGCCCTATCCAGTCCCTGGGCCCTTGAAAGGAAAGCTGGTGGAAATCCAAGGAAATCGACTTCGGACGACTCCGGACCAACGCCGCTGCTGAATCCGGTAACGCCGCCTGCACCTGACGCTGTGACCTTCGCTGGAACGCGACACTCTTCGCAGGCCCGTCGCCGCAGCAGCCCCGCTGAAGTCCGCGACTCCGTGGAAGTCGCCGCACCACGTCGTGACCGACGCCGCTTGAAGTGCACGGGTTTAACGTTTCGCACAGACGCCGCGATTCCTGACTTCGCGCCTCGGCTTGTTTTCACTCTTCACCAAAGGTACTGTACTTGGGGGTCTACACGACTCCGTGTCCGGCGCCGCTGGTGTCGGCTTGTTGGGAACGACTCCGTCACGACGCCGTGTTAACATCTCATTGAAGCATTTTTGTTTCTAAGCGCTATTTTTGAGTTTAATCTTTAAAAAATCATAACTTGACTTGTGTATGTCGGATTTTTGTCGTTTTGGTCTTGTTTTGTTTAGATAAATATTTCCTATTTTTCTAAACCGGTGTTGTCATTTTGTAGTGTTTTCATTAAGTTACTGTGTGTGTTGGTACAAATACTTTACACCTAGCGCTCTGAAGTTAAGCCTACTGCTCTGCCAAGCTACCAAGGGGGTAAGCAGGGGTTAGCTGAGGGTGATTCTCTTTTACCCTGACTAGAGTGAGGGTCCTTGCTTGACTGTCAACCAAAGACCCCATTTCTAACATTGGTGATCAGCGGTTGGGATTTGGACTTGTATTTGTACTTGACATACAGTAATTAAGTGTACACTACTGTTTGAGTTCAGACCACTACGTGACCACATACTACTTGTTTGGTGATCTTTGATTTTTCCTCTTTGGGACTCTTTTTATTCTACTTCCATGATTTTGCTGATCCCTTGACTGATTCTTTTTACTTCATTGGGAACTTATTTTCTGCCTTTGGAACTTTGCACTTGTGACCATCATGTCTCAATCTGGAGATGCAACAGCGGGAGCTGTGTTTGAAATGGAGAAACTGAAGGAGTACTCAGTTGCTCAATTGAAACAGTTCCTTAAAGATCTTGACTGTCCCACTGAGAGCTCCACCAGGAAGGGGGAGCTGCAAAAGGCACAGAGGGCCTGGGTGACAATCAAGAAGGCTGGAGGGCACACAGAGGAGGAGAATGTGGGTGGGGAAGTGCAGAGGATACACAGTGGTGTAGTGGAGGAACCTGTTACGCCTGGGGGGAGGGTCCCCAGGAGGGGTAGCAGGGTGTCATCCAAGGGTCTGACTCCTGAAGAGTTACAGGACAGACAGGCAGAGAGGGCTCGCCGGTTCAAGGAGTTGAGGATGCAAAGGGAGAAGGAGTTGGAAGAAAGGAGGAGGGACTTAGAGATCAAAAAGAGGATTTGGGCTTATGAGCTCAAAATGAAGGAGCTGGAAGTCATGAGGGCTGAATCCAGCTGGAATGGTGGCAGCAACAATTTTTTATCTAGTGCTGCTGAAGAAGTGCACATGCCCAGAGATGTGGTGCCCTACTTGAAGGAGGGAGTTAACACACACCAGGAGGTTCAGGGGTATGAGGTAGCTCCAGTGATGCACAGGGTCCCTGAGGTGGATTGGGGAACTGGCATGGGGAGTCATATTCCTACTGGTGGGAGGGACACTCTACTGACTCTAGGTGAGAGTGACAGGAAGAGGGGTTCCCCCAGGTAGAAGTCCTGGTTATGGAGTGTGAAGACATCCCAGAAGAGTGTGGGTTGAGTGTCAGGGACAGTCAGGTACTGTCTCACCAGTCTCAGGAGGGTGATGTGGGGTGCTTTTCCAAAGCAGAGTCACTGGATGGTTGGGTGAAGGGTACTTTGGTTAATTCATGTAAGGGGCTGAGTGATGTAATTGCTGGAGAGCATATGTCTAGTCCTTATTTTCCAGAGCTATGCCAACACCAGGTGGAGTGTGAGTTCTCTGACCCCAGGGAGCTTGCAATGGAGGCAGACTTCTGGGTGAGTACCAGAGAGTCTGAAGAGGCATTTGGGGGTGCTCCTGAGAGGAGTGGTCTAGGTAGTTCCCAACCAGGTGAGGTAGGGAAGGATTGTAGTGTCCCAGGTAGGTCCCAGTGTAGTGGGATGGGTGAGGGACCCCATGTCCAGTCTCAGAGGAGAGGGAATGGGGATGGGTTGAGGCCCAAGGTGCCCGAGATCCGGTCCCAGGTCCTCGAGGGTTCCATGAGGGAACACCAGGAGGGGAGCCTAGCCTTTACCATAGGGCCATCTGTTGAGGGAGACCCCACAGTGTCAGGAGAACTTGGGGGGGCGGCTGTAGCCAGCGTCCCACCAGTTCTGGTGTCTGGCAGTACCACTCCTAGTGAGGGGGTGCAGAAGTCCAGACAGAGGGTTGAGAGGGGGTTGCGGACCCCAGTGGAGAACCTGGAGGGTCAGGGATCAGCTCTGAGCGCAGAGCCCCCCAGGAATGACCTTGGTGAGACCATTTCTGGGTTGGGGGGAATCCAGACTCTGTCAGATGGGCAGAGGTCAGGAGACCTGCGCCAGGCAGACTCTTGTGTGGCCCTTGGGGACAGTGTGTCCCTTGAGGGGGGTAAGTGTGCTCCCCTGGAAGTCCTGGTGTGCCAGGCAGTGGTTCAACTGCAGGGTGGTGACTCTGGGTTGAATGATCAGGTTCAGGGGGTAAACTCTGACCTGGTGGGGGGTAGGTATGCCCCCCAGGAAGTCCTGGGTTGCCAGGCAGTGGTCCAGTCTGTGGGTACAGACCCTGGACTGGAGGATCAGGTGCAGGGGGTAAACCCTGACCTGAAGGGGTGGGCGGTTTGCCCAATCACCCCCCCTGGTGTGATTTCAAGGGGTACTCTCCCTGAGGGGGGGTGCAGAACCCTGAGAGTAGGGGCAGGGGAGAAAGAGCCTCACCCCTGGCCCCAGTGCAATCTAAGGGTACAGACCCTGGATTGGAAGGCCAGGTTCAGGGTGTCCCCCCTGACCTGGAGGAAGGGGCTACTGCTAACAGTGCCCATCCCATGTTGTCTTCTGAGGGGGCCACTCCTAGTTGGGGGGTGCAGGACCCCAGAAGGGAGGGCAGGGGGAGGGAAGCCTCACCCCTGGCCCTGGTCCAACCTGAAGGTACAGACCCCAGGTTGGCGGACCAGTTGCAGGTTAACAGTCCTGCACTGGTGGAAGAATTGTGCAGGACTGCTTCTACAAGCACCCTGACAGTTTTTGACTCTGGGGGTGCCGCTTCTGCAGGTAGGATACAGAGCCCCAGAGGGGAGGACCAGGGTCAGGTTGTCATCCCTGAACTGGTGGAAGAGAGAGTGGTCAAAGGGTGCCAGGCACCTGGGGCTACCGCCCCCCACTCTCCGCAGTCACAGTGGTTGGAGAGACCTGAGGTCGGGCTCTCATCTCTGACAGTTGTCCGGGGCCACCGTGGCTTGCTGTCCTGGTGGACAGAGTTGCCCCTGGGGGGGAGACGAGAGTCACACCCCGGGGGTGGAGTGGGCAACACCACTGTGTTGGCCCTGGTGGTACTATCTGCCCATTGCAATACATCTGTGAGCAAAGTAAAGTTAGATGCTGCACAGATGGTGTCTGTAGATGTGGAGAAGGGTTCCCCATGGGTTAGCTTAGTGGGCCCTGAGAGTATGGATAGAGGGATCCAACTGGAGTCAGGAAGGCGTAGAACTGGAACATGCCCCTGCTGTTGTGGGCCTGGGTCCTTGTTCTATCGCTCCAATCAGGGAAGTACATCAAGGTATTGATTGTTCTCCCCTGGCTTTAGGCTGGTAGGGGGTCGTGTTGGACTTTTGCTTTTGCAGGGTCATCCCCAGTCTTTTTGCCTCCTTCCTCCTATTTTATTCTGACCTGTTGCTGTTGGCTTTTCAACTCTGAGCATTTTACCACTGCTAACCAGTGCTAAAGTGCATATGCTCTCCGTGTAAATTGTATGTAATTGGTTTATCCATGATTGGCATATTTGATTTACTAGTAAGTCCCTAGTAAGGTGCACTAGAGGTGCCAGGGCCTGTAAATCAAATGCTACTAGTGGGCCTGCAGCACTGGTTGTGCCACCCACATAAGTAGCTCTGTAATCATGTCTCAGACCTGCCACTGCAGTGTCTGTGTGTGTATTTTTACACTGTAAATTCGACTTGGCAAGTGTACCCACTTGCCAAGCCTAACCCTTCCCTTTTCTTACATGTAAGGCACCCCTAAGGTAGGCCCTAGGTAGCCCCAAGGGCAGGGTGCAGTGTATGGATAAGGTAGGACATATGGTAATGTGGTTTATATGTCCTGACCGTGAAATACTGCCAACTTCGTTTTTCACTGTTGCAAGGCCTGTCTCTCTCATAGGATAACATGGGGGCTACCTTTAAATATGATTAAAGTGTAGATTCCCCTAGAGAGTAGATGGACATGTGGAGTTTGGGGTCCCTGAACTCACAATTTAAAAATACATCTTTTAGTAAAGTTGATTTTAAGATTGTGCGTTTGAAAATGGCACTTTTAGAAAGTGAGCATTTTCTTGCTTAAACCATTCTGTGACTCTGCCGTGTTTGTGGATTCCCTGTCTGGGTCAGTTTGACAGTTGGGTTGTTTTTCACCTCACACCAGACAGTGACACAAAGGGGGCTGGGGTGTAACCTGCATTTCCTGATTAGCCATCTCTGCTAGGAGGGAGGGGTGGAGTGGTCACTCTCATATGAAAGGACTGTGCCTGCCTCTGACAATGCCGGCTCCAACCCCCTGCTGTGTGTCTGATGACTTGCCTGGGCAAGGCAGGATTTCACAAGTAGGTGTGAGTCCCCTTTGAAGAAAGGTGACTTCAAAGACTAAAATGGGTATAAGAAGGGCACCCAAATCTACAGACTTTAGAAACACTTCTGGAACCAAGAGGAACCTCTGCCTGGAGAAGAGCTGATAGCTGAGGAAGACGTGCTGCCCTGCCTGTGACTGTGCTTTGTGGAGCTTTCCTGCAGTGCTGCTTCTGCCAGAGTAAGAGGGCAAAGACTGGACTTTGTGTGCCTTCCATCTTGTGAAGAAATCTCCAAGGGCTTGAGTTAGAGCTTGCCTCCTGTTGTTTGAAGTCTCAGGGACAGCAAAGACTTCTCTCTGCCAGCACCTGGAGTCTCTGGAGAGACTCCTGCTCTGACAAGTGGTGCCCTATCCAGTCCCTGGGCCCTTGAAAGGAAAGCTGGTGGAAATCCAAGGAAATCGACTTCGGACGACTCCGGACCAACGCCGCTGCTGAATCCGGTAACGCCGCCTGCACCTGACGCCGTGACCTTCGCTGGAACGCGACACTCTTCGCAGGCCCGTCGCCGCAGCAGCCCCGCTGAAGTCCGCGACTCCGTGGAAGTCGCCACACCACGTCGTGACCGACGCCGCTTGAAGTGCACGGATTCAACGTTTCGCACAGACGCCGCAATTCCTGACTTCGCGCCTCGGCTTGTTTTCACTCTTCACCAAAGGTACTGTACTTGGGGGTCTACACGACTCCGTGTCCGGCGCCGCTGGTGTCGGCTTGTTGGGAACGACTCCGTCACGACGCCGTGTTAACATCTCATTGAAGCATTTTTGTTTCTAAGCGCTATTTTTGAGTTTAATCTTTAAAAATTCATAACTTGACTTGTGTATGTCGGATTTTTGTCGTTTTGGTCTTGTTTTGTTTAGATAAATATTTCCTATTTTTCTAAACCGGTGTTGTGTCATTTTGTAGTGTTTTCATTAAGTTACTGTGTGTGTTGGTACAAATACTTTACACCTAGCGCTCTGAAGTTAAGCCTACTGCTCTGCCAAGCTACCAAGGGGGTAAGCAGGGGTTAGCTGAGGGTGATTCTCTTTTACCCTGACTAGAGTGAGGGTCCTTGCTTGAACAGGGGGTAACCTGACTGTCAACCAAAGACCCCATTTCTAACAGGTATTATTAAAAATCTTACAAGAAATATTATTATGGATTGCTTGCATATTAGAATTATGGGTTACATGTAAATTATGTCAAAGAATAAAATTGAAAAGATCTAAAAATAATCAGAGGAGGGAAGAACAAAACAGGGAAAGAATTTATAGGGAAGATTTAAGGAGGAGACAAAATACTAATGAAATGGAACTGTGACATGATGGGAAAAGAAAGGTGTGATGACAGATCAGAGGAGGGACTGTTGACACAGACATGCTAATTAGAAATTATTAATGAATGATTTTGTGTTTTGATTAACGAAAAGCTTGTAGAGAAATTAATTGTAGGGAAAATAATGTGCATGTTGAAAACGTGCCCACGGGGTACGGCAGCCACTTATACGAACGTTGTACTAAAATAACTAAAAATGTGTGAAATAATGATACTATGTACGAATAATGTAGTAATATGTCATATTGAGTTGTATGACCTTTGCTTTGCATTAATTTGTAGAATTAACTTAGCCGAAGTTATGGCCTAGTCTTTTCCAGGCCTCACCATATGTTTTCACAAGTTTTAATTAGATTGTGTTATTGGTGGTCGCTAATAAACTAATTCTGAGCTGATTTAATAAAGTTTGAGTTATCCAAATGGATTAGAACTTCAACTAATAGGGAAATAAAATTGCTATATTTATTGAGTTGTGGTTATTCATGAATTGTTGGTTATAATTGTCTATTGACTAATGATTTTCTTAAGGGTTATTGACTGATTACATTGGTTACTGTTAATTACATGACTAGGATACTCCATGCGATCCAAAAGTTTCATCGGCCTATATGCTTCCCCTTGTAAGTTCACTTATTAAGGACCAGGCGCGATAGCAACAGTGTATGCTTTCCTTCGTTCTGAGCAGCAAGGTGCAGGATGGGAGAGGGCTTTTTAATTTAAAATTTCTCCTGGGCTAAGATAAAGACCAAAATTAACGGGCCATCAGGTCTCCTTTTTTTTTTTAGTGTCCTGGCTGGAAGGTGTCTGGAGCCTCACACCTAGCTGCAATGGTGGAAACAAAGGAAAACAGCTTTTTATCAATTCACAGGTACTTAAGAGAGGCGTTGTTTTGGCTTTGTTCGTTGCCCGTATATAAGAGGTGTGCATGCACTGTAAGAATGTCAGAATGTCTGTCCCAGTATTTACCTAAAAACAATTTAAATAAGACTATTTTGCTTTATTTCTTTTATAGCGGTACTCATCCCAATGAAGGGTGTTCATGTACTTTACATCATACATAAACATTATACATTGACAATAAATGGTGTGTCCAAATCAATGTTTAGGATGTGTTACATAAGACATTGAGGGTTACATGGTGTAGGAGCCACATGTCCTTTATAGCTGACTGTGCTTTATTAGAAGGATTACAATTTATGAACTGCACATTAATAAAGGATTTTGTGTTTAAGTCAGAAACCCACTTACCCATTTAGATAAAATAAAAATCTGTCATCTGCATGTTACATGATGTGATTTGCAGAAGATATATTAACCTTCTGTGCTACTTTCATTCACAACTAAGGCTAGGCAAAGCACAGATCTGTCCAGCAAGTACATTAACCTCCAGAGTTATCTTATTATAATTCCCAGAGATTTACTGGGCACACAAAGAACTCTGCAGCAGGTGCCTTAACCCCTAAGATATTTAAAAATGTAGATTTTACAATCAATTAAGTAGAACCGATTTACTGCCACATTTTTCCTTTCTGCCAATTTCTTTGTGGAGGATATTTTAACAATATAAATGTATAAATGGAAACCCAGATTTTGTGTTGAGGTTGCCTAACCTTTTTTGACAGAACCTGAAAGCAAAAGCTCGCTTGTTAAATCTCACAATGCACTCAAATGTAGTTGTGCTAGAACTTCTAAACATATGTTTGATGTGTTGAGATCTAATGCCACTTCCTGTGGGGTTATGGGTTTTGCTAAGTCTGATGTCAAGCGCCATGATGTCACTTGCAATCTGCCTAACTTGGTTAGTCCCCCCACTTATTTGTTTAGGACTTATGCCCTGCAAATACAGCCTGAAAGAAAGTGTTGCTTCGAAACAGAGATATAACAAGGTGGGGGAAGCGTTCTCATCCTTCAGGGGCCCCTAACACTTTAAAGGAGCCCCACTCAGCCTAAGATCAATAAATGTCTGTGACATTCAATACTCATGGTCCCCTCTGTTTAGCTTTCTGTATTAGGCTAGTAAAAGGATTAGGAGTACGAGGGTGGTGTGGACTAGGCTTAGTGACATGATTATGACTGGAGATGAGGTAGGGGTAAGCGAAAGGGTTATGTTTAGGCTAATGTTAAAATTAGGATGAGTATAATCATGTGGGCTATAGTTAGTGTTAGTGATAGGATTAAAGTCAGATGTATCATTTAGTTAATTGATATTCTTAAGAGTAGATTAGGATCAGATTGATGGATTGAATTAGCCGTAGAAATAGGTGAAGGTTACTTACTATACTTAGTGCCCATCATGTTGACTTGCTAGGACAGCAATGAATGTCCTCTGCTTCTGTCTGTCTTGGGCAGGTTTGTGTTCAGTGCCCCAGCTGTGGTTCAGAGTTTTCATGCCTCTTTCCACGGTTTGCCTCTAGGTGTTCTTTGGCCTGTCTCTCTTCCATTTGCCTTGTGGGGTCCAGAGGAGAGTTACTTCTGTGATCAAGCTGTGTTCTCTTCTGATGGTCTGTCCTATCCATCAACATCTTTGTCTCATAATTATGGTATCTATGCACTCTTGCTTGCATCTGGTGACTAATACCTGGCAGGAGATGGCTCACAGCAAGAAAAATGCATAAGATTCTTCTCAGGTTACTGGGATTATTGGTGTGAAAGGCTGATAGTTTGGTGATGTCACTTTTAATTGTCTGTCAGAATCCTTATTCATACAAGAGTATGGACAGAATCCAGCTTTGGTATAACTTCCGCTTGGTGTGGGTGCTGTACTGAGAAGATCTTCACACATTGTTCAGCATCCTGAAGGCATTCCTGGTTCTGTTTAGAGCTAGGTCAAAGACTTCAAAGAACTCTCGAATGGACAAGTTTTAAAAACAAAGCAGACATGCATGACGTACAAACGGACATGGATGTCAACAGTGCCCCACAACAGAAAGAAGAATTTACCACTGCCATGCATTCTTTCAGAATGGAAAAGCTCCTGACCAAGACAACCTGACTGGAGAAATGCCCAAGGAAGACCCTTAAGCATCAGCTGAGATCCCCCAAACATTGTTTACATTGATACTGAAGGTAAAGAAAGTACCAGATGACTGGAAACAAGGAATCATCATCATCAAGATTCTAAAGACTGGAGCATTGACCAACTATAACAACTAGCATAGAATCACCCTTTGTCAATCCTGAGTAAAATCCTGGTGAAAATCATTATACTGTGCATTGCTGATGTTGTGGGCAAGCAGTCAAGAAAATAACAGGCTAGGTTCCTCAAAGGCAGACAGTGTATTGATTAGATCTTACTGTTCGCAATATCATAGAGCAGTCCATGGAGTGGCAAAGACAACTATACACAAATTTCATTGATTTTTGAAAAAGCCTTTGACAGTACTCACCATGACAGCCTCTGGAATATACCGAGAGACTATGGCATACCCATCCAGATTGTTCTCCTCATCAGGAGCTTTTTTGATAATTTTACCTGCAGGGTGCGGGATAGTGAGTATAGCTTTGATATCAAAATCTGTATGAGGCAGGGATCCGTGATGTCAGCTCTGCTCTTCAGCCTAGTCATTGACTAGGTCATGTGACTAGGTAATGCGACTATTTTGTAGGTATCTTATTTTGATGATCAAACATTATTTGAAGAGACAAACAGCCTTTGAAGTTTCTGTAACATTTGTCTCCGTATTCAGTTGGTTCTTGTTACACATTTACAACAACAGTTTCAACTGCAAAGTGCAATTATCTCTAAGGGCCAAACATACACCAACACTGCACACTCTGTAGCAATGTCCACTCAGTGTGCATGTCCCATACTCAGCATGTGTGAATTGTTAGAGAGCTGCATAGATAGCACAAGTCCTGGTCTGACCAATATTCCAAGAAAATCTGTGAATCAGGTGGACATCTTGTACTTGTACAACAGAAAACCAAGCCAGAGGATTGAGAGGTACCTTTATTCTCTACACTGAAAGATCATTACGATGTGGATTCCTAGTTGCTATCTCACACACACCAGCATATGCAAGAACAGAGGCCTTACCTCAACAACTATGCAGAGCAAGTGGGCCTGAAAATCAACAAAAAGAAATAGGAAGTCATGCCATTCTACATACAAAGTCTTTCACCAATCACAGTTGATGGAGAGGACCTAGCCATAACTGAGGAGTTCACCTCCCTCAGCAGTACTATCAGACTTGAAGGAGGGGCAGACAGTGACATCAAGAGCAGACTGAACAAGGTTTATGGTTAGGGATGTGTAAATATTGACGATACTGTTAGAGTTAGGGGTTGTATTATTAGTGTAAATAATAGTGAGGGTAGGTGTGGAAGTTTGGTCAGGATGAGTTATAGCAAGAGTTAGGTCTGGCCAGGGCAACATGATTGTGCACATCCAGGATGGCAGTGGTTAAAAAAAACAAAAAAACACTGTTTTGATGGTTCCCTCTCCATTACAGTGTCACTCATTGAGATTGTCACTGTCCTAGCATTAGACATTTATCCGAATTTCAAATATAAGGTAATCCAACTATCTCCTAGCTTTATTTGCTGCAACAATATGTTTAGAAATCTCTTTCGAAAAAAAAGTTTTTGCTCATAAATCTATTTTGTAGGTATCTTATTTTGATGATCAAACATTATTTGAAGAGACAAACAGCCTTTGAAGTTTGGGGTTTCCGTAGTCAATTTGTCAGTTGGTTCTTCTTACTCATTTACAACAACAGTTTCAAATGCAAAGTGCAGTTATCTCCAAGGTCCAAACACACACCAACACTGCTCATTCTGTAGCAATGTCCACTTAGTGTGCATGTCCCATACTCAGCATGTGTGAATTGTTAGAGGGCTGCATGGCTAGCACAAATCCTGGTCTGACCAATATTCCAAGAAAATCTCTGAATCGGGGGGACATCCTGTACTTATACATACACATTGGATCCTGTCACCAGAGTAGAGAGGTGGGGGCAGCAGCCTGATGAGCTTAGAAGAATGCCATTTTACAGGAAGGTATTTAATGGACGCATATTCTTGTATGGTAATAATGTTATTCTTTCATTCAAAAGGGTAGGGATAGCACAGGCTAAGCAGAGTATAACCACTTAAAGAAAATGCAAACAAGTGGATAGGAACAGCCAGAAAAGATACAGTATTACCCCCAAAAGTAGCTATCCTGGACACAAAGACTGCTACTGGGTGAAGAGTCCCAAAGTGCCAAGGAAGATAGTGTAAAATGGGTCCCTCTTGCACTCAAAGGTATAGACAATGGGCATACAGGAAAGATATCTCTACATGTTAAAGGGCCTTCTTCCAGATAATGTGTTTTTACAGGCACATATTCATTTTAACTCATAAGGATTGCAAAGTCTAGTTACGACATCTTAGGATAGCACATTTGTCCGATGGAGTAAACACATGGACTCTAAGGATTGTTATGAGATCTTTTGTACAAACAGCAAGATAGTTCTGCTGTCGATTTTCAAAGAGATAGTCAGTGGTACATGTGAGAAAGTAGCCTCTTTCTAGCCTTGTTACCCCCCACTTTTGGCCTGTTTGTGAGTGTATGCCAGGGTGTTTTCACTGTCTCACTGGGATCCTGCTAGCCAGGGCCCGGTGCTCATAGTGAAAACCCTATGTTTTCAGTATGTTTGTTATGTGTCACTGGGACCCTGCTAGTCAGGACCCTAGTGCTCATAAGTTTGTGACCTATATGTATGTGTTCACTGTGTGATGCCTAACTGTCTCACTGAGGCTCTGCTAACCAGAACCTCAGTGTTTATGCTCTCTCATTTCTGACCTCGTGCAGAGTGTAAGTACCCCTTGGTACCACTACAAACCAGGCCATCCTTCTACATTGGTTGTGCAGCGGTGGGATAAGTACTTGCAACTACTTACCACTTTGTCATTTTGTACTTTTCATAAGAGAAAAATATACAAAACAAGTTCAGTGTATGTACACCTAACCAAAAAGTTTTGCTTTTCTTCTCTTACTCTATTGCTAAGTGCTGAAAAGTACCTCTAAAACTTTCAAAAAGTTTCTTAAAAGTTGAAAAAGTTTTTTTTTCTGTTCCTTAAAAAGTTCTGAAACTTTTTCGTTCTTTTTCTGTCCCTTAAACCCTTTTCTATCATGTCTGGTACAGGTCAAACTCTGGATCTGGCCAGCACAGCTTATGACCACCTTAACTGGAAAGGTTTAAGGAGTCTCTGCATTGATAGAGGTTTAGGGGTAGGGAAGAATCCCTCTAGGGAATTGTTAGTTAATATGCTCATTGAACATGATAAGACCATAGCTGGCACATCTGGTGAGAAATTAGCTGATGGTTCACACTCTGATTCTGGGGCACCCCCAGTAAAAGTGTTAGAAGGGAACCTTCCCAACCTGCCCCTTAGAAGGCCACCTAGCAGGGCTGGTACTGATGTGAGTTCTCATCACAGTATAGAGGTTACTCCTTTAGGCCAGGTTGTTAGAGTGCCATCTGTTAGGGACAGGTGTCCCTCTGTTCATTCACACCATTCTTCTGTGTCAAGGCATGCCCAACCCACCCACCCTGAAGACAGAGTGTTAGAAAGGGAACTCAATAGATTGAGAGTGGAAGCTGAAGCTCAAGAAGCAACAGCTGGATCTAGACAGGGAAGCATTTGACTTAGAAAAAGAAAGACAGAGGTTGGGGTTTGGACCCCATGGTGGCAGCAGCAGTATTACAGATAGTAATCCTGTAAAAGAGCATGATTCTAGGAATCTGCACAAGATAGTTTCCCCCTTACAAGGAGGGGGATGACATTAACAAGTGGTTTGCTGCACTTGAGAGGGCCTGTGTTGTACAGGGGGTCCCTCAAAGGCAGTGGGCTGCCATCCTATGGCTATCTTTCAGTGGAAAGAGTAGGTATAGGCTCCTTACTGTGAAGGAAAGTGATGCCAATAATTTTACAATTCTTAAGAATGCACTCCTAGATGGTTATGGCTTAACCACTGAACAGTACAGGATCAAGTTCAGAGAAACCAAAAAGGAGTCTTCACAAGACTGGGTAGACTTTGTTGACCATTCAGTGAAGGCCTTGGAGGGGCAGTAAAGTTTCTGACTATGAAAGCCTGTATAACTTAATCCTGAGAGAGCATATTCTTAATAATTGTGTGTCTGATTTGTTGCACCAGTATCTAGTGGACTCAGATCTGACCTCTCCCTAAGAATTGGGAAAGAAGGCAGACAAATGGGTCAGAACAAGAGTGAACAGAAAAGTTCATACAGGTGGTGACAAGGATGGCAAGAAGAAAGTTGGTGAGAAATCTCAAGATAAGCATGAGGATAAGGGTAAAACCAAAGATCCTTCTTCAAATCTTAAACACTCTTCAGGGGGTGGGGATAAAACAAATTCTTCCTCTCCTTCTCAACCCACACACATTAAAAAGCCTTGGTGCTTTGTGTGTAAAAACAGAGGCCATAGGCCAGGGGATAAGTCCTGTCCAGGTAAACCCCCTGAGCCTACCACCACTAATACATCAAGCTCTAGTGCCCCTAGCAGTAGTGGTACTAGTGGTGGGACTGCTGGCAACAGTCAAGCAAAGGGTGTAGTTGGGTTCACTTATAGGTCCATCATAGAAACTGGGGTAGTCAGTCCCAAGACAGTTTCTGTCACACCTAGTGGCATTGGCCTTGCCACACTGGCTGCTTGTCCCCTTACAATGGATAAGTACAGGCAGACAGTATCAATAAATGGTGTTGAGGCCCAGGCCTACAGGGACACAGGTGCCAGTATCACTTTGGTGACTGAAAACCTTGTGGCTCCTGAACAACACATCATTGGACAACAGTATAAGATTATTGATGTCCATAACTCCACTAAGTTTCTTCCCTTAGCTATAGTTCAGCTTAGTTGGGGTGGAGTTACTGGCCCTAAGCAGGTAGTAGTATCACCTAGCTTACCTGTAGACTGTCTCTTAGGTAATGACCTAGAGGCCTCAGGTTGGGCTGATGTAGAGTTTTATACCCATGCAGCCATGCTGGGTATCCCTGAGGAATTGTTCCCTCTCATTTCTACTGAAATGAAAAAGCAAAGGAGAGAAGGCCTAAAAACTCAGGATCCCTCTCCAACAACAGGTAAAAAGGGAATCACAGTATCCCCTAACCACCCTGCCATTCAGGATACCATTCCTGTGGTGGGAGAAACCTCTCCTGGGGTGGCACCTGTTCCAAGGGAATCATCAGCTGCCATAGCTGTACTCCCTGAGGTGGAAGTACCTCTCTGTGGGATAACTAACATTGGTGAGAAAAAGAGCACCATTTTAGTTAACATGGAGCATCCCTCCAACCCTCCCAGAGAAACTTTAGTGCAGAAACTCTGCACTACCTCACAACACTTAGGACAGCATCCCTGCCCTAGTGTGGAGCTCATAGGACAGCATCCCTGCCCTGCTCCAACTCAAAAGAAACAGCATCCCTGTTCTCTCTTCCAGCCATATGGACAAAGTTTTTGCCCAGCATCCCTATCTGGCATTTTCAGCACTACAAATAGGTTCAGTGGACAATTCCCACTGCTCTAAACTAAAACTTACTGATAGAAACTCTGAAAATATATCTTCACATTGTTGCATAGCTAAAAAACTTCAAACAGGGTGGTTTACATCCCCACAGGGAAGTAACCATATAGTGGATGATAAAGGGAGTAACGAGTCTATTGCAGAGCTACTCTCTACTTATCACCACTTAGACAATAAAGTCTCAACTGGCCAAGGTTAGCCTTATTGTCCTTCATTTGGGGGTGGGGGGGGTTAGAAAGTAGCCTCTTTCTAGCCTTGTTACCCCCACTTTTGGCCTGTTTGTGAGTGTATGTCAGGGTGTTTTCACTGTCTCACTGGGATCCTGCTAGCCAGGGCCCGGTGCTCATAGGGAAAACCCTATGTTTTCAGTATGTTTATGTGTCACTGGGATCCTGCTAGTCAGGACCCCAGTGCTCATAAGTTTGTGACCTATATGTATGTGTTCCCTGTGTGATGCCTAACTGTCTCACTGAGGCTCTGATAACCAGAACCTCAGTGGTTATGCTCTCTCATTTCTTTCCAAATTGTCACTGACAGGCTAGTGACCAATTTCACCAATTTACATTGGCATACTGGAACACCCTTATAATTCCCTAGTATATGGTACTAAGGTACCCAGGGTATTGGGGTTCCAGGAGATCCCTATGGGCTGCAGCATTTCTTTTGCCACCCATAGGGAGCTCTGACAATTCTTACACAGGCCTGCCATTGTAGCCTGAGTGAAATAACATCCACGTTATTTCACAGCCATTTACCACTGCACTTAAGTAATTTATAAGTCACCTATATGTCTAACCTTTACCTGGTAAAGGTTGGGTGCTAAGTTACTTAGTTTGTGGGCACCCTGGCACTAGCCAAGGTGCCCCCACATTGTTCAGGGCAAATTGTGAGTGCGGGGACACCATTATACGCGTGCACTATACATATGTCACGACATATGTATAGCGTCTCAATGGTAACTCCGAACATGGCCATGTAACATGTCTAAGATCATGGAATTGTTACCCCAATGCCATTCTGGCATTGGGGAGACAATTCCATGATCCCCTGAGTCTCTAGCACAGACCCGGGTACTGCCAAACTACCTTTCCCGGGGTTTCACTGCAGCTGCTGCTGCTGCCAACCCCTCAGACAGGTTTCTGCCCTCCTGGGGTCCAGCCAGGCTTGGCCCAGGAAGGCAGAACAAAGGACTTCCTCAGAGAGAGGGTGTTACACCCTCTCCCTTTGGAAAAAGGTGTCAGGGCTGGGGAGGAGTAGCCTCCCCCAGCCTCTGGAAATGCTTTGATGGGCACAGATGGTGCCCATCTCTGCATAAGCCAGTCTACACCGGTTCAGGGATCCCCCAGCCCTGCTCTGGCGCGAAACTGGACAAAGGAAAGGGGAGTGACCACTCCCCTGACCTGCACCTCCCCTGGGAGGTACCCAGAGCTCCTCCAATGTGCTCCAGACCTCTGCCATCTTGGAAACAGAGGTGCTGCTGGCACACTGGACTGCTCTGAGTGGCCAGGGCCAGCAGGTGACGTCAGAGACTCCTTCTGATAGGCTCTTACCTGTGTTGCTAGCCTATCCTCCTTCCTAAGTAGCCAAACCTCCTTTTCTGGCTATTTAGGGTCTCTGCTTTGGGGAATTCTTTAGATAACGAATGCAAGAGCTCATCAGGGTTCCTCTGCATCTCTCTCTTCACCTTCTGCCAAGGAATCGACCGCTGACTGCTCTGGACGCCTGCAAAACTGCAACAAAGTAGCAAAGACGACTACTGCGACCTTGTAACGCTGATCCGGCCGCCTTCTCGACTGTTTTCCTGGTGGTGCATGCTGTGGGGCTAGTCTGCCTCCTCTCTGCACTAGAAGCTCTGAAGAAATCTCCCGTGGGTCGACGGAATCTTCCCCCTGCAACCGCAGGCACCAAAAGACTGCATCACCGGTCCTCTGGGTCCCCTCTCAGCACGACGAGCGTGGTCCCTGTAACTCAGCAACTCTGTCCAAGTGACCCCCACAGTCCAGTGACTCTTCAGTCCAAGTTTGGTGGAGGTAAGTCCTTGCCTCCCCACGCTAGACTGCATTGCTGGGTACCGCGTGATTTGCAGCTGCCAAGCCTGGGTCCCCAACACTGTAACCTGCAGTGCACGACCTCCTGAGTTGTCCTCCGGCGTCGTGGGACCTTCTTTTGTGACTTCGGGTGAGCTCCGGTTCACTCCACTTCGTAGTGCCTGTTCTGGCACTTCTGCGGGTGCTGCTTGCTTCTGAGTGGCTCTTTGTCTTGCTGGACGCCCCCTCTGTCTCCTCACGCAATTGGAGACATCCTGGTCCCTCCTGTGCCACAGCAGCATCCAAAAACCCTAACTGCGACCCTTGCAGCTAGGAAGGCTTGTTTGCGGTCTTTCTGCACGGAAATACCTCTGCAAGCTTCTTCACGACGTGGGACATCCATCCTCCAAAGGGGAAGTTTCTAGCCCTCTTCATTCTTGCAGAATCCACAGCTTCTACCATCCAATGGCTGCTTCTTTGCACCCACAGCTGGCATTTCCTGGGCATCTGCCCACTCCCGACTTGATCGTGACTCTTGGACTTGGTCCCCTTGTTCCACAGGTACTCTTGTCTGGAAATCCATCGTTGTTGCATTGCTGGTGTTGGTCTTCCTTGCAGAATTCCCCTATCACGACTTCTGTGCTCTCTGGGGAACTTAGGTGCACTTTGCACCCACTTTTCAGGGTCTTGGGGTGGGCTATTTTTCTAACCCTCACTGTTTTCTTACAGTCCCAGCGACCCGCTACAAGCTCACATAGGTTTGGGGTCCATTCGTGGTTCGCATTCCACTTCTAGAGTATATGGTTTGTGTTGTCCTATACCTATGTGCTCCCATTGCAATCTATTGTGACTGTACATTGCTTGCACTGTTTTCTATTGCTATTACTGCATATTTTTGGTATTGTGTACATATATCTTGTGTATATTTGCTATCCTCATACTGAAGGTACTCACTGAGATACTTTGGCATATTGTCATAAAAATAAAGTACCTTTATTTTTAGTATATCTGTGTATTGTGTTTTCTTATGATATTGTGCATATGACACCAGTGGTATAGTAGGAGCTTCACACGTCTCCTACTTCAGCCTCAGCTGCTCTGCTAAGCTACCTTTTCTACCAGCCTAAGCTGCTAGACACCTCTTCTACACTAATAAGTGATAACTGGACCTGGTACAGAGTGTAAGTACCCCTTGGTACCACTACAAACAAGGCCAGCCTCCTACAGTACAGCAAAAAGAGTTATTGTGTGGGCAACAGACTTGTGTGTGGTGCCGTTCATGGCTGAAGGCTAGGATTGAATCAGAAGGTTGTAGTTTTAAGAGTGAAGTTAAAAATATGATTTTACGTTGTCATGTCACACAGCCCTCTATGGGAGGATGCAAATTACAGAGAAGTTTATATATTTCAATTAAGAACATGATCTATTATGCACATATTTCAATCAATTTTCCTCATTCAAGTAATTGTCTTGTAGTAATCTATCTGAAGGTTAACGACCCAGTGTGCTAACGTAATTTGAGAATCGGTAAATGTTACTCTGTGTACGTGAATGCTGTTGATACATTCTCTATGGGAACACTGTTATTTTCCATTTAACTTAGCTGCATTACACTGAATGTCGTTACAGAATTCTCAATAAGCTAAAAAACAAAAACACTGATGCTGTAGATTTAAAAGTAACTTATTTTTATGATATGTGGGAGGCAGGCATGTTCTGTTTGAAAAGTATATTACATCATCATCTCCTACCTTGTCCAAGTTCTTACCTAACAAGATTTTCTTTCGGTATCTATTTGCCAATACTCTTCTAAAGCTGTTTTCTATTGATGTGATACTATGATGCCCAACACAATCCTTCAATAAACATCACTCCTCACCCCTCCTCTAGTTCCTGCTGCTTTTTGTGCCCACTTCACCACTGGCATCCGGTTTTGAGAGTTATTGGAGCACTCTTGGTATTTTCTTTCCAGAGACTGCAGGAGACCCTCCGGGTTCAAAGAAGATTTGTCTTTTGTGATGTAGGGATTTGCTAACTGTATTTTGCTTTGAAGGTGGTGACAATGCATTCAATCACTGACAGTGACCTGTGCTGCAAAAGGCAAACAAGATGGCTGCAGTGCTGAATTTGAGCCAGTGGTTTCCAGTGCTTGGCACCGGCACTTAATTGTCAAAACAGCAATTATGACATTCAGCCAACATACAGCAATGTGTGTCTAACTTAGAAATTAGCAGAACAACAGTTGCTTATTAATTCAATATATATTAAGAATGACTAATACCTGCCACCTAATACATTTTTACAAATTTGGGGGCTTGGAAAAGTCTGAACTTCAAACTTGTAGTAGTGTGATGGTTAGTAGTTGTGTAGTTACTGCCTTTGATGGCTCTGACTTGGGCAAGGTGTGGTCCAAACTTCAGTAGTCTTGTCCTGAAGGCCATGGCGCTTATTTATTATTATTTTTATTTTACAAATTAAGCACTGGGAGGAAGGGACAATCCAAGGCAGAGCAAAGGTTTGCTTTCACAGTGACCTCCCAGATTTTACCTTTTGGATTTAGCATGCATGGTGCTGCAGCGATGGAAGATGTTTTTTCCAAGAAAAGTGAGATAGCTGGTAAGGTAAGCATGTTAGCCTGGTGCAAGGATTAAAATGTAGACACTGTATGTTGAGACAAAATGATTGAAAAAGAAGGGTTTGTTTAGCTGAGCACCTTTCTCAAACAATTATCTGTGTTTGTACTATGGTGGCTTGCCTTTCCTTACAATTACCTTATGTGAAAGAATATGGGCTATTTGAAGCATTGTATTTAAAAATAAAAATTGTGTTTTGTGGAACATCTGTTTTTTTCAAGTGCAAGCTGGTCCTCTATTTCTCTAGAGCCCACTACAGCTATGTCTCAACCATACCTTTGATTGCTGTGGGTGATGGTACTGTGGATGGTCCCCCACCTGTTCCAATGCACCTCCTTCATCTGCTTTTGAACTTTTTCTTTGGTCCTTGACCTGAGGTCACGCCACCTTTTTCGCACTTCACCAATGGAGCATTGGCTGACTCCAATTGCATTTATTTTGGATTGTATGTCCATACATATTTTTTTGTGTGAGTCAGGTACAGTCATTGCTGCCCTCCCAAACAAGATCTCATGATGTAGGCAGCACTCATCAGTGAGGACTTCCAACTTTTTTTCTGAGAATTTTTTCTTTCTCTTCCTCCCTGCTGTGTTTGTTTCCTTTCTTTGGCTAGCCATGGCTCCAGTAGCTTCTCTCTGCTTTTTGTGCCTCTGCTGTGTGTGCTGCCTAGACTCCTCCCACATTCCTGGGAGGCACTTTCTGGTTCTAAGGTCATTACCCAGCACCAGGAAGTGAAGTGTCTCTATTACTTTGCTCCTGTTTGCTAATTGTGACTCACAATCACAATTTGTGAGTCCGGGTCACAATTTGCGATTTGGTTATACTCCCATTCGCAATTTAGGTAATTGCAATTTGTGATTTCGCAAGTTGTGATGCCACTCGGTACTGAATCGCTAAATTGGTGGTCGCAATTACCAATTCGCAAATTTTGGTTTTCTTACATGTGGCCCCAAGTTCCAACTTGGAAACAAATCTGGTCAAACCTTTATTGTTTTTGTGGTTTATTTGAAGAAAGGTAGTCCATTTTCTCTACATTTGCCTGATGGTTATTCGCTTGAGGCAGCAGCTGACATATCCCACCCCGACGTTGCTCTGGATTAACTCTTATCGCCCTGCAGTCACAGCGCTTTTAAACCAGCATAATATTCAGCTTGCCTGCTGGGCAACCACATTTTTAGTGCAAGAGAGGAAGCTTCTACTAATGCAAGCAGTTCAAGCTCATGAACCTCAATTGTCAGCTTTATGTGACAGTATGTAGAGCACTGCCTGTAATTGACTCACTGACATGAGTGGGACTTTATTTCAGTAAGCTGATTGGGGATCGAGTATATAAACCCCCTGTGTCGAAGCTCGCACTTTAGCAATTGTTCTCAGCTGTTGCTTATTTACACTGTCAAATTTTAATATAATGTTTTAAAGGGCATTTTTTTGAGCGTTGATACCGAGCCGAAGTTCGCTACTGCACCGAGGTTTGCACTTTAGCAAATGTCTTTTGCTGCAGTTAATTTAAATTATTAAATTTATATCGTAAAATGTTAACTTCCTGTTTTAAAGGGCATTTTTTTCGAGCATTGATACTGAGCTGAAGTGTGACACTGCACAGAAGTTTGTACTTTAGCAATTGTCTTTAGTTGCTTTCAATTCAAATTGTTAAAGTTTAACATCATGTCTTAAAAGGCATTTTCTCGAGCATTGATACCGAGCACTTTACTTAGTATTAAACACTGGATGACAAACAGCTTTAAATCATGAGCTAAAAAGTGGCTGTTAGGCTAAAAGTGAGCTAAACATGTTCTAAGCCAGGCTTATGGCACGTGTTATCGCGAACTAGCATCTGGTTGTTACAGCAGTTTTTAAACTGCTTTTGCTTAATTTCTAATTGCACACCTCTAAAGTACTCCATGGAGCTTTAATTGAGGTACGATAACATAAGTCCAAACGCAAACCAGGAAGTAGCCCTTAGGGCAACTCGTAGCTTTTTATATTTAAAAACTAGGCTTACCTTGGCTACAGACCTGGTTCCAGTCTGCCTGGCACCTAAGTGGGCAGTCGTAGTAGACATTTCAGGACGTATGATTATGCATACATTCTGAACTTTTAAATCATATTTTAAGTTGTTTTTTGATTGAGTGGTTTTAGTGATTTTAATATCGTTTTTGCCACATATAATGGCAAAGCGCTCAGGAGTGAATTAGGCTTTTAATATCTTTTTGTATTGTCGAGTATTTACTGTAATATTTGCTCATTAGATGTTGTTTGTTATAACAGTGGTTTACAATTGCCATGATTTTTAATAATCCACAATAAAGAATTCATTCATTCATTCTTTTGGACTTGGGGCTTAGGGTTTGAGTTTGATTGGCTGAAAGGGACAGGGTTCTGATTGGTGGTACGGATTCTGTTGGACCTAGGGCTTAGGATTTAGCTTTTAATGTGTTGCTATGGCTAGGGAGACCAGGCTCTTTCAAACAAGCACCGCCCCAGCCACACATCAACCCAAGAAACACAACTAACATCCAACACAGATCTAGACACAATAAATTTGGTTAAAAAAAACTTTGAGTGGCTATAGAAAGTTTTTGATATACTACTACCACTAAGAACAGCAAAGTGTACAAAGAAAAAAAAGCACATTGCGGAAACACGCAACTAAAAAAGATGAAACAACAAGTTATAAAGCTCCAATGCAACTGGCTCAGAAAACAGCAATCAAAACAAACATCCTCTATGCAAACTTACCACCATATACAAGTCAACAATCAAAAAAGCTAAAACAGTTACTATTCAGACAGATTTCAAAATGCTAAATGCGCAGATAAAGAATTTTATAAAATTCTCACCAAATGTCTCAAACCTAAATGCACAGAAGGAACCTATCCCATTACCCAAGAATTCACTGACAAATTGGCAGATCATTACACAACCAAAGCAGACACGTTGGGCTTCTATTTTAAACAAAGGAAATCCACCAGCACCAACGTGTTTCCAACAATCCCCTCCAAGAGTAGGCTAACCAAGCCTCTGCATTCTTTCAAACAACAATCAGAAAGTAAATATATGGATCTGTTCAAAGCAAGCAGGCCAGCTGGCTGACCTTCTGACCCTTGTCCGACACAAATTTTCAATAACACTCTTTTACCTCCCTCTGCTGCCACACCAGTAAGAAGAATCATCAATAATTCTTTAACTAAAGGAACCTTTCCAGAAGACCTAACAAAAAAGCACACAAAGGCCCATTATTAATATAAGCAAACCTGGACACGTATTACACCAAAAACTACAGACCAGTTACAAATGGCCCTTTCCTGGGCAAACTGATAGAAGGACTACCTTGTCACAATTCATTGAAGTTAAATCATACTTGTTAGAAATGGGGTCTTTGGCTGGCAGTCAGGTTACCCCCCTGTCCACACATGGACCCTCACTCTAGTCAGGGTAAAGGAGAATCACCCTCTGCTAACCCCAGCTCACCCACTTGGTAGCTTGGCACGAGCAGGCAGGCTTAACTTCAGAGTCTAGGTGTAAAGTATTTGTAACAACACACACAGTAACTTAGTGAAAACTCTACAAAATGACACAACACAGGTTTAGAAAAATAGGAAATATTTATCGAAACAAAACAAGATCAAAACTACAAAAATCCAACATGCACAGGTCATTTTTAAAAGCAAAAGAGTCTTAAATTATTTTGTAAACAGTCAAAACACTGTTAGCATTGAAAAGTACCTGGGTAGCATCAAAATAACACGCACGGGCGAGTGTGCATCGAAAAAGGTTAGCAAAGCGTTGATTTCTACCTGCAAGCGAGACTGTGAGTCGTTTCTCCTTCTCTGGTCAGGTCGGCATGCGTCAGTTTTCCTCTCCTCAGGAAAGCGACAAATCAATCTGTGCAGCACTCTGGTTCGGGCAGGCATTGTGTTGTTTTTCCACCCCCAACAAGGTTTGCGTTGAAAATCCTGCTGCACGGTATTAGCAAAACCGCTCTGTGTAGGTTGCGATGTTACCAGCTTCCGTTAGCGGTGTGGCATGTCGTTTCTCCAGCTGCGTGCGTTGATCTTCCAGCTGTGCTGAAGGTGGTGCGTCGATTTCAGCCAAGGAGCCGGCGGCTCGTCGTTTCTTCCGCCGCGTCTCGGAGGTTGCATCGGAAATTTCCCCACACTGCGGTCGGTGCATGGATTTTCAATCTTGGTTTGCCAGCTTTACCTGTCAAGACCCCAGGAACTAAATAGTGCACCACTTGGCAGGGCAGGAGCCGCAGCAGAGAGCCCATGTGCTGACAGGGGAAGTCTTTGGCCCTGAGATTTCAACAACAGGAGGCAAGCTCAGGACAATCCCTTGGAGATTTCTTCACAAACAGGAATGCACAACAAAGTCCAGTCTTTGTCCCTTTTCACCAGGCAGAAGCAGCAACTGCAGGGTAGCTCCACAAAGCACAGACATGGGCAGGGCAGCACTTCTCTTCAGCTCTTCTCCAGGCAGAGGTTCCTCATGATGTCCAGAAGTGATCTAAAGTCTGTGGTTTTGGGTGCCCTTCTCATAGCCATTTTGGCCTTTGAAGTAGGCTTACTTTAGAGGAAAGTCTCTCTTGCTTGTGAAATCCTGCCTTGCCCAGGCCAAGCCCCAGACACATACCAGGGGGTTGGAGACTGCATTATGTGAGGGCAGGCATAGCCCTTTCAGGTGTGAGTGACTACTCCTCCCCTCACTTCTTGCACAGATGGCTCATCAGGATATGCAGGCTATCCAGGGGGACGCGCTTTAAACCACCTGGGGGCCGAGGAGGAGACGCCAGGCACTCTGCTAAAGGGCAGGAGCCCTTTAAATTCAGCACAGCGCTCCCGCCTTGCGGGACGTGCTTTAAACCACCTGGGGGCCGAGAAGGAGACGGCAGGCACTCTGCTAAAGGGCAGGAGCCCTTTAAATTCAGCACAGCGCTCCCGCCTCACGCGACTCGCGCGGGTGGCGCCGAGCAAAGCCCGGGCCAAGGGCAGGCCGTTCTGTGCCCGTCAGAGACCGGAGGAGACTGGGCTGGGCCCCCCACTCTTTCATCTGCAGTAAGAGACCAGACTGCTACCCAGCAGAACTGAGACTATTTTATATAACCTAATTTGGGCTATAGTATTTCTATCCAGCTTTATTAATATTAGCCTCTCCTTTTAAGCTCTCCTGCTGTTACTATAATTTGGAAGGCTTCATTAAATAAGTATATAACAACGAGTGGGACACTGATACCTTTTAGAGAGGGTGGACAGATAGGGCCAGACATTAAGTGGCAGGACACCCATTTGTGAAAACAAAAAAGGGGGGCGCATACAGGAAACAAAGGGGTCTATCTATTCTAGCCTGCCCAGGGGCCCAGAATCCCGTGTTTGGTACCTAGAATAATTTAAACAGTGTCACCGGGTAAGAGCCTAGAGCCTCCGTATTAGATTTAGTGAAGGCAAAGAATCAAATAGTTGGTAAAAAGGTATGGGGAAACGCAAGGCATCAGAACCACCACGGGGAAAAGAGAAAATCACAAAAAAACTTAGAAATGCAGGCAAAAATTGCACGATATCCGAAATTGATGACCTCATAGAGGAGGTAGAGTCTTTACTAAGTAATAGGACCACACCTCGGGAGGGTTTGGATAAAAAGATAACCTCATACTATACAAAGGAAATAGATTTAGGGAAAGCAAATTGATAGGAAAGAGAGTGACAGCCAGCAAGAGGAAAATGTATCCCCCGTTAATAGGATAGTTAACCACAAAGATGATATAACTCGGGCCAAGCGCCATCCTCTAATTACACTAGAAAGCACTAAGAAGAAGGGCCATGTGCAGAAGAGTGACATTGTGTGTTCTAACAAGTATGCAGTCCTGGCAGAACCTGCTACCAGTAAAGCGCAGAAGGTCCAAGAGAGGAAATCTGAGGGTATGGACGATCAAACCATCCCCTTGGTACAGAAAGCTATAGAAAAGACACCACTAGCTAATCAAGATCTAGAGAACTGCTCAAAATGCAAAACAAGGAGTTTAACAGATCTTTATGATCTAATGACTGGAATAATGCAGGAAGTCAGAGAGCTTAAACTTGAAGTGGGAAAACTATCAGCTCTTGTGAAAAAGAGGGGGAATACGGGAACCCATAGAGATCAGAGTACAGAGGAGACCTCATTAGTATCATTACATGTACAAGGTAGACGCATAGCCCCCCAAATTTTGAATGCCCAGCCCAACTCTATTTTAACTACAGCTAGTATCCCACATCCACCACAAGAATGTGTGAGAGGGGAAAATGAGTGTAATAGTAGGACACGTATTTACCCCGTAGTTAAGGCAGGAGAATTATAACAAGAATATGTGAATCTCCTAAGGGAGTCCTGTTTGGGAATAGGGTCACAAGAAGAGAAGATGGAAAGCACATTTAAACCCTATACTCTATTACATAATGGTAGCATGCATTCTTTTATAAGGAGTAGCCACCTTGAGGGAAAAACAAGGCCCCTTAGGACTGATGTAGTATATTTGCTAAATGTCCCGAAATTGGCTCAAAACAGGATAGAGGATGAGTATTCCCTAAAGAATAAACTTACACATTGGATCAGACATAAACAACATTGTTTATCCTTAATCCGCTCAGATATCACGAGGGCGGAAAGGATACCAGGAGAGGCTGGGAAGCAAGATGCTGTCGTTCTGACATTAATAGATGAAAGACTAATTGAAGGTCTGATCACTATGGAACAGAGAGCCAGTGCTCCCACGAAAAATGCTATGAGATTTAGCCTGGATCCTTATACTTGTAAGTCTATAGCACAGAGGAGCAAACTTAGGGATGGGGGAGTGCAAATGAGAAAAGGAGATTCTCACCTTGAAATAGTTGATTGACTAAATCAAGTATGTTTGGGACCAACCATAGACCCAATAGTAGCAGAGTCCAGGAAGAAAATAATCATCAAGTCACATGGGAAGGAAGCATTGAGGAGTACTTACCCTGTAGAAAGGAACTGACAAGATCTCAGAGCCCTACTATCAAATGACCGCATGACCAAATGACCGCAATTGGAAGGGGGTCGGTCTCTATGGTCTCCTGGAATGTAGCAGGCCTAAAAAGTAAGCTTATAGACCCTGACTGGCATGATTATATAGAACAGTTCCATGTCTGCCTCTTTCAAGAGACTTGGTTAAAGGATCCACCGCATAAGCTGGGATACAAAACTTTTTTTATTAGTGCAACTGCTGCAGCAAGAGGAAGGCCATCTGGGGGGTTGGTTATATGGGTAAAAATGTCCCTTTATATCGAGATATGTAAACATGATACAGAGTCCGCTGACATTCTGTGGCTAGAACTAGGGGATAAAAGCAAGGTGCTATCCCATTTGTTTAATGTGTATATAAGGCCCAGAAGATCAAACCTGGAGTCACATGAAATAGAAATATTAGATGGCACGCTGAAAAACATTCCGGTAGGAGAGTCAATCATGACAGGGGGAGACTTTCATTGCAACTATGAGCCTATAATTGGTCTTGAACATCTGGCAGAAGAGGAAGACCTAGCAAGAGCAGTCCCCCACCTTTCAATTGAAGAGTCTGTCCCCGGTACGGTCACGGCGTTGCAACTCATGGGCCTCACATTAAAGTATGGTTTGAGGGCGTGTAATGGTAGAGTGGGCCAAGGTGGTATTAACATGGACACTTTTCAAAGAGGTAATATAGGTTCAAAATTAGATTATATTATGCATAGCATTATTACGTGGGAGAGAATAGTGACCTTTAAAATAGATAGGAGGGAAAGTGACCATTTTCCGCTAGTAGTTGAACTTAGGGGTTACCTCACAGAATTGAATTGCATGGAAAAGATTAAGGTGGAGCTGCAACCTACTCTTAGTAATAATCGAAGGGCAGTAAAATGGCCGGCGATATTGGGCAATTTGGGTGTCATGTCCAACATTAATAATACATCTATAGAATTAATGGAACCCCACGCCCACAAAAACTGTACTGATATCCCTATCATGGATATTCATCAATCCATGAGTACTGCACTAAGACCTTACTTTACTAAACAGATACAACAAAAATATAAAAAGGGCAAGGAGCAAATCATTTCATCTAATACCACTGAATGCAGAGAGAGAAAAACATTATTGGTAGAGGCCCTTAAACAGAAAAACTCAATAGCCGTGCAACAGGCAAGGGCTGGTTATAAGAAAATTCTGGCTATAGCACAAAAAAACTGGGAGGACCAAAAATGGCATGACCTCTTAGAGGCAGCCAAACGCAACGATACAGTTGCTTTTTGGAAAATAGTTACTCACGGCAGGAAAGAGGGGACATACAGTACTGAACATCATATAGATCCTAGTGCCTGGGTCAACCATTTTACGTATCTCTATTCTGACTTGCCTAACCTTGATGCATATCTTTCCTGGTCAAAGAAGTATCTTCCTGGAGTACTTTACCTGTTATACAGTTTAGCCTGGAAGAAACAGTGACTGCCATTGAAGCGATTAAAATAGGCAAAGCCCCAGGTTTGGACAAAATCCCTGGGGGTCTGTTCAAGCACAACATAGAAATCTGGGCACCTTATGTAAATTTACTCAGTAATGCCATAGCAAGGGGGGAGCCAGTTCCTGAGACATGGAAAGGTGCGGAAATAATCCCTGTCCATAAAAAAGGATCTAGGGAGGATCCTGGGAATTACAGGCGAATTAGCCTTATTGATGTTATGCAAACATTTTTTGCTAGGCAGTTGTTGAATAGAATAGGCTGTTGGATAGAAGAAAAAAAACATCTTGACAATATACCAGGCAGGCTTCAGGCAGCAGACAAGCACAATTGACCAGGTCTTCAGGCTATTAGCAATAATGTGGAAATACACAAAACTAAAGAAGGGCCATTAGTATATCGCATTTGTGGATTTGCGTGCGGCCTTCGATCTGGTTCCAAGAGACTCTCTATGGACTGCATTGGGGAATCAAGGTATGCGGGGGAGTCTCCTGTTCCAGATAAAGAGGTTGCTCGAAAATACATACGCAAAAGTATGGTGGGGCCCAAATGGAGAACTGACTGACCCAATGCCTATTAAGAGGGGAGTGAGGCAGGGCTGTGTGCTTGCCCCAACTCTCTTTTCGCTTTATATCAATGACTTGGTAGAGTATCTAAAAGAGAGTAATCATGACTCGCCAAGATTGAATGGAGATCCAGTTCCTGCTCTCCTCTTTGCAGATGATACCATCTTACTATTGCAAACTCCCATGGGTCTACAAACCTTATTAGGAATGTTTAGCAAATACTGTAATCTGAAGGGGCTGGAGATAAATGCAAATAAAACAAAGTATCTGACTGTTAATTCTCATAAAGCACTTTAAAGGAGTATCTTGATCAATGGGCATGAACTAGAATGAGTAAACATTTTTAACTACCTGGGGATATTGCTGGATGCTAAGTTGTCCTGGACGCCGCAAATTAACAAAGCTGCAACTTCTCTAGTTCACAGCTCCACGGCAATAAACAACAACTATAAAAGTTCAAGAACTGGGATTGTTTCACCAGTGTTTGAGGTCTACAGATACAAAGCGCAGGCTGCTGCCTTATACGGTGCTGAACTTTGGGGAATTGTAAATCTAAACTCACTAGTATCCTAAGAAAACAGCTTTATGAGGGGGGTATTGGGATTGCCACCATCTACTCCATTAATCTCTCTCACTTATGATTTAAATATGAAGCAAATAGGTAAATTGGCAGTTTTGAAGCCATTACTTTATTGGTGTAGACTTTGCACAATTCCAGAACTGATTCATTATAAGCAAGCACTAATGGAGAGAATGGACCTTGATAAATCAGTCTCTCTCCCGTGGCTACATCATATAAGGTATTGGTTCTACAACCTAGGGCTGATATTTAGTTGGGACGAACCCCATACACTTACGTTACAATCCAAGATTCGATTAAAGCAAGTATACTGGGAATTTTCCTCGATTAGTCTTTTCCGTAATAAGGATTTGGATAGATTGACATCAAGCTTTTTGGATATTAAACCAACACCAAGAGCTGAGGACTGGTTAGATACAATCCACCCTAGGCGAGCGAAAACACTATTTATGAAGTTTCGATATGGGATCCTTCAGACTAAGGCTTTTACTACTAAATGGAGCCCTCAGAGTGAGAATAAGCATGAGGCGAAGTGTGGGTTGTGTAATATGGAGACTATTGAAACGGTGGATCATGTTTTGTTAATCTGCAAAGCCTACGATAAACCAAAGAAAAAATGGATTCGACCTATTTGTAGGAATGAAGGAATTAGAAATTACAATGAAGCGACCAGACTGCTTAGGTCTACCATCACCCCATCCATTGTCTTTGGAATAAGCCGTTTTCTCTTAGCGACTTCATTTATTAGGGACAAGGAGGGCCTGAGGTTTTAATAAGCTCAGATTTAACAAACATTCACAGATACATTTTATGATGATTCAAACGGTTAATAGGTTCTCCTCCAAGCAAGTTAACAGACCCTGGGTAGTTATCTTGCTTAAGATGTAACTTTAGTCTTTTATATGAAGGAAAATATAGGTATTTATGCATTTTAAGAATATCCCTTCTTATCTATTTATTGTTTTATATAATGGTCAAATAGCTTTCTATTAGATAGCCAATAAGGTAGTGGTATTATTTTGGGCAGGAGATTAATTTTAGAATTTTTTTTAATTCTCAGTTAAAGTAATGATGAAAATGATTGTTATTTATTGATCTTAGGAGCGCCATTTGTTATTTATGTAAATTGGTCTTAATATTCATGTGAATACCTGCTGTTGAAACGATGTTTTTTTGATTGTATTTTCCTTTAATGGCTCACAGCCGAATAAAGGTGTGTTGATGATGATGATGAAATGCAGGCTACACCCCAGCTCTCTTTGTGTCACTGTCTAGAGAGAGGTGCAAACAGCCCAACTGACAAACTGACCCAGACAGGGAATCCACAAACAGGCAGAGTCAAAGAATGGTTTAAGCAAGAAAATGCTCACTTCCTAAAAGTGACATTTTCAAACACACAATCTTAAAATCAACTTTACTAAAAGATGTATTTTTAGATTGTGAGCTCAGAGACCCCAAACTCCACATGTCTATCCGCTCCCAAGGGGAATTTATGCTTTAATAATGTTTAAAGGCAGCCCCCACGTTAACCTATGAGAGGGATAGGCCTTGCAACAGTGAAACCCGAATTTGGCAGTATTTCACTGTTAGGATATATAAAACAAATTAGTATATGTCCTACCTTAAACACACACTGCATCCAGTCCCTGGGGCTACCTAGGGCCTACCTTAGGGATGTCTTACATGTAAGAAAAAGGGACGCTTGAGGCCTGGCAATTGGGTACACTTGCCAAGTCAAATTGGCAGTTGAAAACTGCACACACAGACACTGCAGTGGCAGGTCTGAGACATGATTACAGCATTTGATTTACAGGCCCTGGGCACCACTAGTGTACTGTACTAGGGACGTACCAGTAAATCAAATATTCCAATCATGGAGATCCAATTACATACACATTTTATATAGGAACACTTGCACTTTAGCACTGGTTAGCAGTGGTAAAGTGCCCAGAGTAACAAAAACAGAGTCCAGCACACATCAACTACCTGGGAAACAGAGGAAAAAAGCTAGGGAGACCACACCAAGGATGCCAAGTCTAACAATACTCTTGACTTGATCACATCCTACCTTCAAAAGAGAACAAATATCATCGATACTACCCCTATCTCATTCACACTGTACTCCAAAAAAGCAGGGGTTCCTCAAGGCTATATCATCTCACCTATGCTTTTTAACATCTACATGAAGTCATTACCGGCAATGATCAATTAATTACAACTCACATGCTCTAACTATGCAGATGGCACACAAATACTCATTAAATTGGAAAGCCCCAAATACATTGGAAAGCCCCAAATACATTGGAAACTCAAAAATCTTCAGTTGTCTCAGAGCCATTGATCAATGGATGACATGAAACCATCTCAAATTGAATGCTTCCAAAACGGACATACTCACTTGTAGTGACTGGAAAACTTATGACCCCCTATGCACCTGGCCTGATGATCTTGGACCACCTCAAAATGTATCTATGGAAGTAAGAAATCTTAGAATTACCATGGACTCCAAGGTATCAATGAATGCCCAAGTAGACAAATTAGCAAGATCAAGCTTCATTGCTATGAAAACTCTGTGATGCATCTTCCTCCACTTAGGAATTTCACACAAGGTCCAGGCTACTGTCACACTTGAAGTGTCTAAATGGGATAACACCAATGGTCTGTACCACAGGTCATTTTTATCAACTAGGAAAAGACGACAATGGATTGAGAACTCTACTGCCAGACTACTCCTACATGTAAAGTCACAAGCCCACATCTGCCCTGCCTTGAGGGTCCTACATTGTTGCCAGACTACTCCTACATGTAAAGTCACAAGCCCACATCTTCCCTGCCCTGAGGGCCCTACATTGTTGCCAGATGATCTACCTTCAAGCTGCTTTCTCTTACCCACAAAGCAATACATGGATCAGGACCACTTTTAATCTGGAATAAAATCAACAAATATATTAAACAAAAGAACATCTGCTCCGGATTGGCAGCTCACCTCAAAACCATACCATATAAGAAAAAGCACGTGTTACATCTTTCTCTGTTGAAGCAACGAAACTATGTAAGTCATTAACCCCAAACATAAAATCCACATATAACTTCTTATCTTCAAAAGACTGCTCAAGACTTGGCTCTTTCCTACATAACCACCATACTGAAACACTAATTTACAGACTATCCCTGTCTATGTAAACATTTATAATTTGATTATATGTATTTATTTAGATATGTATATTTCTTACAGATATTTATAATAGCTATGTTTTTTAAAATAGGTAGATACTCTTTAGGTTTGCTTAACAAATGCTTTTTTAACGTATGGTTAACAAAGTATATATAATTTTGTGCTTAATATGTATACAGGTCACTGCATAGTTTTTATATAAATTATTAGATTAGATGCTTACATCTCTCTGTTTTATTTATCTATCACAACTATTGAATCTAAAAGTGCTTCATTATTGAAATATTGAAGAAAATATTAAATAAAAAAATAGTTAGGAAAATGCACAAATAAATTAGTTTCAAGAACAGCAAGGTTTGAAAGTCTATACATTATAATTTTATATTATCGTCCTTATACATACACACCCTTTCTATGTAGATCTATATCTTTATATTTATTACTTTAGACCTACTGTAGACAAAATTAACCATTTGACTCTCTCCAATTCACATCCTATACCTCTATCATATCCTCTACTTCCACTCTCTCACTCATCCCAAACGTCAGTCTACTACTGTTAGCTCCAAATTTACACTTTCTAGACTCTTTCCTCCTATATGCCTCCTTGGCTCACCCCAACACTTTCTAATCCCTTCCCTCCTCTAGCTCTCCATTATCCTGGTCAATCCAGCTAACAGACTTGCATGTCTACTGCTCAAATTAACTCATATTTCCTTATACTAATCCACCACTAATCCTTTTTGGGTTCCGGAGTAGCGTGCTACTCTCCGAAAAGGTATTTGGCCCCTCATCAGGGGTAGTAAGTGCTATATAAATACAATTACAAACCAGTAGTGACAATCATAAATGCAGTAGTGTTGATATTTGAGAAGTTGTCCGTAGCATACTGTGATAGCTTGTAGTATGTAAAATATATGTAAGACATGACGTTGAACTTAATTCTGTTTGGAACAAAGTGTGAGTTGGAAGAGGTCCAGATTGTGGGGTCATTGCAGGTAAAGGAGGGATTTGAGGAAAGCTTTTCTTAAGTTTGGGTGGTTCAAGTTTCAGGACATCATTATTTCAAGCTTGTCTGTTCTTTTAGAGGTAAAAAAAAAAACTAATAATGAAAACTATAATGGCGGTGCACCACTTAGTTAGCAATTATTAAATAGAATATAGAGAAAGTCCAATTCTTCTATGGTATAAGTAAAGCAAACCTTCTTTTTATTTTCTTCCAATTCCATAAATGTTTTCCACAATGATCTTGTTACAGCATGAAATGCATAATAATGACAGCCAGCGCGTTTTGCCCTTCAACATAGGGCTTCTTCAGGGCTGTAAACGTAACATGAAACAATGATATAAGACAATGGTAAAAAACAATAATACGAAACACACCAACATCACTTGGATACATAATAAAAACAAAACAAAATCATGAGCCAGGACATAAACGTGTGTAGACATATATATATTTATGAATGTGTACATAGCAGTAGGTCCAAGAGCATACTGAGATTGTCCAGTATGCAATGAATATAGTATGGTTCAGGGAACTGGCAAAGAGATAGGTTCAAAGCCGAGAAGTGAAAGGTCAGTTAAAAAATAGGTGAAGTGAAAGAAATGTATGATGTACTGGGGAAAGTAACGTCTTACCCGGTATAAAAGTCTAATTAGTGCTCACATAATCATGCAATAGCTTATCAGAAAAAAACATGAGCATACCTATATATATTGTCCGGTAGGTCATTATTGAGATATTCTTGAAGAAAATGTTCCTAATGAGTCTGATGGGGAAAGAGAGGAAAAAGAAAGAAGGTAGGAATAATGAGGGCCGTATGTACTTGATGGTAAGGAAGACATAGACAATGAGTCCTGATAGATATAACCCTAAAAAGTATAACTAGCCACTACCCCCCATTTCCGGGTTCTGATGATTATCAACAAGACGCGAATCGACGCGGGGTTGACGGCGACACTTCCAACCTGGGGCCGGCGAGGTGCTGCCGGACCTCTTTCGTTATGAATGGTTCCCAACCGTAATAATGGTCACGGACAATATCACCCCGATATTTTGAATTCCTTTCGGGTAAGACATGTCTCTCTGGTAGTAGCACATACTGTTTTTGAAAGCTCAATAGTGTGACCAGATCTTTTTATCTGTGTCATTTGGAATGGGCAACAACACACACAGAAGGTCCACAAAGCAGGCTAGCTGGTACACCAAGGACCTCAAAACTACTAAGGGACACTGTAAACAACTGTAAAGGAGATAGCGAACCATCAAGGACAGTACTGACAAGACTGCCTTCAAGACAGCCTTCAACCCCTCCCACCAACAGTTGGGAGAAAGGAGGAAAGCCCTAGCTTCATACATCAAATTAAGCTTCACCAACAGCAAAAAGTTCTCCAACCCCTTAGCTACAACAATCAACATCATACCCTCACAGGAACTCTGTGTCAACCTTGCAAACTTCTTCTATGACAAGCTTGCCAACATCTACAGGAACTTTAAAGCCTGGCCCAAGGCTACCAGTTTCCTCAGTCAACACAATGGCCCGGCTACATTCGCAGATAACTGACTAACCAAATGGAGCAGGATCGCCACACAGGACACCACCTCCATCATGAACTTGGTCCACACAGATGCACCAAACGACCAGTGTTCACACCACATTTTAACCTAGGTGGAGCCAGAATCCGCCACACACTTACCACCCTGCTCAACATCTTAGTTGCCACAGCCACCTTCCCTCATTACTGGAAATGTTCATTAGTCAAAACCCTACTAAAGAAACCATCTGCAGACCCCAAAGAACTTGACAACTACTAACCAATCTCCCTGCTCTGTTTCAGCCAAGGTATTAGAAAAAGTCATCAACCAACAACTCTCCTCACATCTGAAATAGAACCTCCTACTTGACTCCTCCCAATCTGGATTTCGCAGCCCTCATTGTGGCTACCAGCAAAATCCAGGTCCTACTCAAATGAGAGACTACTGCACCTATTCTCCTAGACCTCTCTGCAGCCTTTGATATAGTTTCCCACCACACACTCCTCACAAGGCTGCCCAACATAGACATCCAACGACTGCCCTCAGATGGATCGACTCTTTCCTCACTGGAAAAACTCAAAAAGTCTGTCTTCCCCCTTTCACCTCCAAGCTCAAGGGAATCATCTGTGGAGTACTTTGAGGATCATTGCTCATCCCCTCCCTCTTCAGCACACGTGGCACCACTGGACAGCATTACCTAAACCCTCCTATTTTACGCTAACAACACACAACTCATCCTCTGCCCTCTCCAAAGACACCATCAACACCAAGTACAACTTCCACAACTGCATGATGGATGTCACTAACTGAATAAAGGACAACTGCCTAAAGCTCAACACAGATAGGACAGAAGTACAGATCTTTGGAAACAAATGCTACCCAAGGGAAGCATCCTGGTGGCCCACGGAACTTGGAGTGACTCCTGCTTCTACTGGCCAAGCTGGAACCCTAGGCATCATTCTGGAAAACAAGCTAACCATGATGACCTAGGTCAACTCGATCTTCTCCTCCTGGGTCTTCATCATTTGTACGCTTCATAAGATATTCAAATGGCTACCCCAAGGCTCAAGATGCACCATCATCCAGGCCCTCATCTCTAGCTGACTGGACTAATGTAATTCTCTCTGCACAGGGATTGCAGCCAACCTCCTATGATGACTACAGACCATGCAGAATGGCGCACCCAGATATGTCCTGGACCTCCCTAGATGATCCCATATCACCCCTTACCTCAAGGTACTCCAGTGGCTCCCTATACAGAAAAGATGGCAGTTGATGCTCTTGACCCACTCATCCAAGGCTCTAAACAACTGCGTACCTGCCACCTTCAATCACCATCTGTACTCTCAGCCCACCGGACACCTCCGCTCCCCTTCCCTTTCTCTAACCCTAACCCCCGCATCTGACGTAGCAGATGCGGGCACACTCCTTCTCCTACCTAACAGCAAAGACATGGAACCAACCTCTCATAATCCCTGGACCTCCTCATTTCTTTCAGAGTTCCGAAAGTCCCTAAAAAACTCACTTTTCGGCTGATTACCTGGACCCTGCCAGCGCCTGGATATCCTCACGGGTGACAAGCAGTGCTGTACAAATCTACTGATTAATTGCTTGTGGAATTGTATTGTCTCATTCTTGTGGGTGTATGGAGGGTACCCAGACACTGAAGTGAGGAGAATGGAAACAGGACCAGCTTTAGCAATTTCATGGGGCATTTTGTTTGCAAAGGCTGTTAATTATTAGTCTTTATGGGCCCTGCTATATGGTAGATGGTAGGCATTATGTGTGGTGCTCTAGATCTGTTATGTGAGCTGAGAAAGTTTCTAGGTCAAACCTGCCATTTTGTCTCTCTCTGATTACTACACCAGTTTAGCTGATTGTAGCCAGATGTAAATTCCACATGCCTCATTGTTCCTCGTTTGAAGGTGTTTCATTTTGGAGCTCATCTACCCCAGTTTGGAGCAGTAGCTTCTGCTGTTAGAAGCATCACTCTGCACATAAGCTATGGTTGGAGAGCAGCCTGAGGACCCTTGACAGCTGTGGGCTCCTAAGAGAAACTTTCATCAACTCCAAGATATTTATACTGATTGAGTACTGTGTAGCACAGATCTCATGTCCTATTTATAATAACCGACACCACGACTGAGTTTTTATAAGTTTTTATTAGTAGACCAAAAGCAGGGTAGAATAATACTCTGTTATTAATGTTATTTAAAGCGCTGCATGATGTAACACTGTCAACTAAAGACTAAATTTATAGCTAAAAAGCACACAGGTCATTATAGAAGAAAATATTATGAAAACCATATTAATCGATAAGAAAATATGAATTCATACCATTGGGAACCATTACTAAAGCAGACCCTTTATAAATATAACCATAATCAACAGATGATGCAAATTCCATTTAAAAAATAACAAAACTGTATGGAAACGCAACCAGATTCGGAAAGCGTATCTAAAGGTAGGAGGTACTATGCAAATGTTGCTAACTTAACATAAAGTAACTTTGTCCCTTAAATAGTAATATTCGCAATACAAATCACTCAAAAACCAGAAGAAGCAGATCGAGGCGCTGCGCTGGGCTTTAGACCCCCTGTTCATAAAAATACATACGCCAACAGAGATTTGCAAAATGGAAATGATACACCAGATGTAAAAACTATATAGTCAGGTCATTATTGGAAAACAAGCCCCAGCTGAAGCTTTCCCCCCCGATATGCATGGCAAAAATCCCTCCCCAAGTCGGTCCCCCCGAATGACCCATTCGTTGTTCAATATTTAAACGGAGAATTCCAGTGAGCTTATTTCAGATTCCATCCGGCAACTCTGCTACAGTTAAATCACTTCTGCTTCGGAATGGAATGAAGAAATTAGACAAAAGAGCCGGAGCGCCATTCATCGGGCATTAAAAAAGAGAACAGTAATCATATCTAATTAGTGTTAAAATAATGTTTCCCTTTGAAATGTTTAATTAGCTCTGTTTTATTACACAAACATTCTAGATGTCGAGCATACTGCGCTTGGAGAATCTGATGAGTTAAACAGTGCAAAGTGCTCTGCCGCCCAGTGTGGGGCAAAACCTGACAAGGAGTGGTTGTTGTTACCAGATGTCTGTGCCATCAGTGGAGCCGTGCTGCTCGCTGCAAACAGCAGGCTATCATTTCAACCTTTGTTGCTTCTACTGAAGTCTCCCACCGTGCTTTCAATTTAACAGCATCAAAACCAGACAAAAGAAATTTCTTACAATATGCCCTTCAGTGCAGAGACAGATTCTATTTAAACTTGTCCAACCTCTCATAACATATTACTTATTGCTGTTGTTCCCCTCCGAGTTCTGGCTTTGCTACTGTTTCTGGGGGAGATTGGGCGCCGCTGTTTGATGAAACGTGACTGGATTAAGTGGCAGAGTGTAGCTCGAGTTTAGCTCTAACCCCACAACAAATGTAATTATGCTGAAAATAATTTTTTTTATTTCCAGCTAGGAAATTGCATCACTGCCTGGTTTTGCTTGCGATGTTGTGCCCATGCTTGTGTGTTTTTTAAACTCTGAGGGCCTTATTTATACTTTTTGGTGCAAAACTGCACTAAGGCAGTTTTGCCCCAAAAAGTTTTGCACCGGCTTGCACCATTTTTTAGCACCAGCTGGGCACCATATTTATGGAATGGTGCAAGCCGGTGCAAAGGGTAGGCTAGCTTAAAAAAAAAATTACGTTAGGCAGTTTTGAGTCAAAATAAATGATTCTGACCAGATTAGCATCATTTTTTGACGCTAAGGGGCGTATTTATACTCTGTTTGCAATGAATTAGCGTCATTTTTCTTTTACTCTAATTCAGTGCAAAACTAACTCCATATTTATACTTTGGTGCTAGACCCGTCTAGCACCAAATTTATGGAGTTAAAGTCATTTTTTGGAAGTGGAAACCTACCTTGCCTTAATGAGATGCAAGGTAGGCGTTCCCGTGCAAAAAAATGACTCTATGGCCTTAACACCATATTTATACTCCCATGTAAAAATGATGCAAAGGAGGGAGGAAGGGTCAAAAAATGGGGCAAAGCTTGCTTTGCCCCATTTTTTAAGACCTGGGTCAGGGCAGGTCTTAGGGGGCCTGTGGCCCTATTTCCATGGTGGAACACCATGGAATAAGCCCAGAGGTGCCCTCCCTAGGCCCTAGGGGCACCCCCACCCACACTAGAGGGACTGCGAGGATGGGGGACCCCATCCCAGGTAAGTACAGGTAAGTGCATTTTATTTTTTAAAGTGCCATAGGGGGCACTGAAATGGGCCCCCATATATGGCACCGGGTGCAATGGCCATGCCCAGGGGACCCCTGTCCTCTGTGCTGGCCACTGGGGTGGTGGGCATGACTCCTGCCTTTCCTAAGGCAGGAGTCATGTGGCATGGTAGGTTTAGCACCATAAAATGACGCTAATCTGGTTAGAGTCATTTATTTTTACTCTAACCTGCCTAAAGCCATTTTTTGGTGCTAAACCCTCTTCTTCTATACTGCCAGCCCCACCCGACTAAAGTCATTTTTTTAAACTCTAGCCTACCCTTTGCACCGGCTTGCACCATTCCATAAATATGGTGCCCGGCTGGTGCACAGAAATGGTGCAAGCCGGTGCTCAACTTTTTGGTGCAAAACTGAGTTAGTGCAGTTTTGCAGCAAAAAGTATAAATAAGGGCCAATATTTTGTAAGTTTGCGCCACTTTTGTGTCATAAAATGACGTTAATGCGGTGCAAAAAAAGTTTAAATCAGGGCCTTGGTGCTAGATGGGTCTAGCACCAAAGTATAAATATGGAGTTAGTTTTGCACCGAATTAGAGTAAAAAAAATGACACTAATTCGGTGCAAACAGAGTATAAATACGCCGCAGAGTATAAATATGCCCCTAAATATGGTGTTAAGGCCATAGAGTCATTTTTTGCACGGGAACGCCTACCTTGCATCTCATTAAGGCAAAGTAGGACTCCACTTTCAAAAAATGACTTTAACTCCATAAATTTGGTGCTAGAGGGGTCTAGCACCAAAGTATAAATATGGAGTTAGTTTTGCACTGAATTAGAGTAAAAAAAAATAACACTAATTTGGTGCAAACAGAGTATAAATATGCCTCTGAGTGCATTTTACTTTCTCAGAAAAAAATGTAAATGCTAATTGAATAGCCACACGGAGAGATAATTTTCCACGAGTCGCAAAAGAGCTGGACCTCGATAGTATCCCGCCCAAGCCTGTTTGTTGAATGCATTGAAGAATTTCTTTTTTTTATTTGCAAAAAGCCTCTACAAGGACGCCTTGAAAAAACTATATATGAGTTGTTATTTTAAAGTCTTCTTTATTGCCAAGTTCTCTGTTTTTTGGCCTCCCCTTACTCATAACAAAACGAAATTGACCTTCTTGCCTCCAGGTCAACATCTCATAGCTTTTTAGGTCCAAACATTTAATCCCACAATTTCCTCCAAAAATGATTTTTTTTTTTAGGGTCGATCCTGCAATTGCATGCGCCGGTGCATGCTTCTCGCTTGCAATAGTCTGTTGTGTATAATGAAGGGCTCGGAGCCCACCTGTCGCTTACCATTTTTTGGCCTGCGTGGCACTCTTCTTTACAGCTTCTTGATTTGTCACTGCATGCAAAGCATCATCTCCGTTCCTCTGTGTAGAGCAGGGATCAAACATTAATTGATTCAACTTAATCAGTGCCTACATGCTGATCCTGATGTGATTTAGGTACTATTTTGTTCTTTTTAACTTCCAGTGCCCTGCAAACAGAAGGCTTGTGACTCACAAAACATGCCCAGAAGGACAAACAAAATGCGAAGTTTTATTTTTTTACAGTTATCTTTCTTTTATTTTGCCAAGTCATCTTTTCTCACACTCATGTTTTGCCTTTGTTTTTGCTTGTGGGCGCTGTTCTCAAAAGATGACAATTATCTTGTTCTAAATATTCCAAAGCTATATTGTTTCTTTATTATGTGTCATTTCTGAAATGATGCTTTAACATATCATTGTGCAGCACACCTCAGTGCACCCCTCTCCAGTACGCCATACTACAATCCACCCACCTCAACCCACACCAGTACACCCCACTTCAATCCACTATGACCCACCCCACTTCAATCCTCCCAACCCACCCCAATCTAATCAGCTCCATTCCAGTTCTCCCCACTCAAATTCAAAACAATCTGCACCACTCCAATCCAAAAGAATATGCTTCACTTGACTGTCCCACTCCAATTCAAAACAATATGCCCGACTCCCATCCAAGCAATATGCCTCACTCCAATCAGCCCAGTCCAAAGAAATCTGGCCCACTGCAATCTACTGCACTCCAACCCAAAACAATTTGTGCCACTCAAATCTGCCTCACTACAATGCAAAACAATCTGCCCCACTCCATAGCAGAAAAATCTGCCCCACTCCTGTCTGCCTCTCTCCAATCTCGCCCACTATAATCCAAAACAATTTGCCCGACTCCAGTATGAAACAATATTCTCTACTCCAATCCATTTCACCCCATTCCACCCCTATCTACCCCAGTCCAATCCACCCCACTCCATTCCAATCTACCCCACTCATATTCCAATTCACCCAACTCCAATCCACTATTGCAATCTGCCACACTTGAATCTGCCCCACTCCAATCCAAAACAATCTGTCCGAGTCTAGCTTGCCCCACTCTATTCCAAAACAACCTGTCCCGCTATAGTTTCACTACTCTAATGAAAACCAATCTGTCCCACTCTAGTTTGCCCCATTCCAATCCAAAAGAATCTGCCCCCCTCTAGTTTGCTAGACTCCAGTCCAATATACCCCACTCCAGTCCAATCCAATCCACCCTACTCCATTCCAATCCACTCCCCTCTAATCCAACCCACTCCAACCCAACCCACCCTACCCTACTCCAATCCAACCAAATCCACCCACTCCAATCAAGTCCACAGCTACCCAATCCATCTAACTCCACTCCAATCCACCCACCTCACCCCAATCCATCCCACGCCAATATAATCCACTTTAAACCACTTCACTCCAGTCCACATTAATTGACCCTAATCCAGTCGAATAAACCCTAGTCCAAACCACATTAATCAATCCCAATCCAATCCCATCCCTCACCAATCCATCCCACCCCACTCCAATGGCTTATTGCAGTTTTAGATAGACCAAACTCGACCCAAAGGTATTGAAGCACTTTACATGAGCACCAGTTACATTTGAAAAGGACACATTCATTTTTTTGGTAGGCACAGGGAGATTAAGTGATTTGCCCAGAATCACAGAATGTTGAGCCAACACCAAGACTGGGACCTGGTTCTCCAGTTCCAAAGTCAGCATCTTTGGTCATTATGCCACATCCTCTCCCCATTCCACCTCACTGGCCGTTATGCCATATCATCTCCCCAATCCACCTCACTTCAATCCATCCCACCCCCATCCAATCCAACAAAAACAAAATATAGTGGAGCACCCAAAACTACGTTTTTGAATCAAATTATAGTAATCATTAGGACCATCTGGGATAATAGGTTAAGTGAATATATGAAGAAAGAGAAGATAACATGAAGAGTTAAATACAAAAACAGATAGAAATGGGTGTGAACATTCCCTTAATCATTAGCATCTTTAATAATATTATATTTCGGTTTATTAAAAAAACATGATATGACTAATCATATCCATAATTCATATGATAACATAAAAAGAAAGAACATCTTTTGAAAATTTGGAAAGGTTAATGTACATTCATATAAAATTCCATTTGGCAGTGGAGCCCAGATGTTCATTGTAAATCCTCAAACAATGGAAGTAAGCTTCATCTCGCATGATGTTTAGCTGACATGTTTCGCCCCATTCCGGGACTTTATCAAGGCTGATGAGTTATCAACACAGAGAAATACAAATATTCTGTAACCTATTACATATATCTACTGGCTCACAAATAATTACTAAGACCAATTAGTGTTTAATAGATTGCCAACTGTTAAAATCATTTTATAATCCAGTGTCCTAAAATGCATCTTATGTTCAAAATCATATTGCCAAACATATGTGAAGAAGACTTGAATAGAGAAACATTCCAACACCCATAAGTTCAATGAGCAATTGCAGGAAAAAAGAGACCCTCAGTGATCCCTTGTAACATAAACCATGCTTTGTTAATATTGATGTATGAGAGTATAGAGTCAGAGTTGAGAGGTAGCCATAATGTCCCATATGGTAGGATTTCTAGGTATACCTTATGTTCTATTCATAATGAACTCCAAATTCCAAATCCAATAAAATCCAACTCTGTAAGATAATATCCAAAATTCATAAAGTGTCCCACATTTTTAAGCTGTCTGTATCTCAAGATATATGTCCACATATAGCACATAGACCAACCTTGTTATTTTTTTGCTCGTTTGCTTTTCAGTATCCTGGTTTGACTCGTTGTTGTATTTCTTGTTCAACCCTGATCAGGGTTTCCAGACTCTAGGTAATGGACTATATTAAGCATACATTGTCTTATACATATCTGAACGAAATAAACAACACAGATAATTAAATTGAGTGTTATGACAAAAGGCAAAAAAATACAAATGCAGAATCCAAAAGGTTAGTGAGTAATGCCGTATTTGGCTATAGTATGATCAACCAAACCCTATCCATGCTATATCGCTTTATCAGCTATATTTAGTTTTATTTTGAAATTGTAGAGATGAAAAACATACCATTATGTGTTCATCAATATCTAATACAGATTTTTACTACAGACGGTGCTTGCTATGTCACTTCGCTCTTGTGATAAAGCTCATATTAATTTGGCATACTAATATATATTTATCACCCTTCATAATATATCTTTAGAAAGCCAGACATTCTAAGTTAATTCTATCAACTCACAAGTCAAAAGGAGGTAAAGTTCCTTATTAGTAATGATCAAAGAAACGGGTAAGCGATGGCTCTTCATACTTATCTCACATTGTTTGAATAAATCTAACCAAACAATCTATTTATCAAAAATGGACTAAACTTCCTAGCAATTCTTTCGCATTGTTATCTCATTGTACTTACCTTTAACCTGTCTGGAACCTCATAGACAGCACTCAGTATATCCGATCAAACCCAAATAGTGAGGAGGAACAACATGAAAGGACACACTGACCAATCCATACACAATGTGTAAATTACCACCTGGGTACAAAGACCGAGTATTCTTTTCATCACGACAGCGGCCATTTTATAAGAGGCAAGTTTTCATGTACACATGTTTAATAATACGAAAACATTTGCGAAACACAAAAAGAATTATTGTATTATAATCCACACCCTTTTTCAAAATAGAGTTATATGGCTATAAAGGTAATTATAATTCCAATTTCCAACGCAATTTTATAAATTATGTTCATTCCACAATTCCCTCGCAGTATGTGAGAATCCAACCCCAGCATAACAACTAACAGCTACAGTGGAATAAATATACTTAATCCAAATCGCTACCTATAATGATAAAATCTCCGCACGAAAGCATTTGTCACAGACTAGTCAATCATAAAAACCATTGCAAAACCTAAGTCGTAAAACAAACGCCATCTTAAGTGAGGCAATCCTCTATTAATATATGTATTTTAGTGTTTTGCTTCAAGACGATTGATCTAATAATGTGCGCTTTTCAGCGCTCCGTTTTGAAAAGTGTAATGTAATGGTTTCCATTCTTGAATTCATTACACTGTATTACTCTTAACCCCTCAAATATCTCGTATTGCATGATCATATAATCAAAAGCGAAACACCAAACAAGCTGACATGACCGATATTGATTCACTTGAATTATTATATATATCCTATATGTCAATTGAGAAACTTGCCTTTATCCCTCCCAAACTTAACCATTACATCCAATGTTCAGAAGATTGTACCCTGTGGTCGAAAAACATATTAAGAGAAGCAATGGACTGGTAGCCATGACAATGCGTGTATTTCATCCACTCTATCACGCACCCTATATTCTAACACTAAATACATAATGCATAATTAAAATAGATACTACTAAATATATATAGGTTGTATTTAAAGATAAAGTAGGTGAGTAAGAAATAGAAATATATAACACAAAGTGTGTTTATAGGGCGATAAAGAGATTAAATTAAGAGTGACATTTAATAAATGTATGCAGAAATGCTGACGTAAAAAACTATAATTAGATGACATGAGTGATCTAGCACATTCCGAGTTGTTTGTACATATCCTATGACCTCCAATGTTACAATGGAAACATGTAAGATTTCAAATTCCTATACAAATTAGTATAAGATCATTAGTGACCATTATATTCATCCAACCGACGATCAAAATGACCTCATTTTATTAACACAAATGTTCATATAATCTCTTATTCATGATGTTTATAAGAAATGGTGCATTTCATCGTCTATGTTAATGCCCAGTTCTATAGTTTTGAGTCTAATAATCCATCTGGCCTCATTCTTTCAAAGGTCCATTCTTCTATCACCACCCCTAGGGTATACAAGAGTATGGCTAATGTTCATATATTTTATTACTGGGGTCTCTGATATGGCATGTTTCTGGCTAATGTGACGTACTATAGGAGATGTGAGGTCATTATTCTGTAATGAACGCAAATGTTCCTGAAATCTCTCTTTAAGGAGCCTAATGGAACTGCCCACATAAATTTCACCACATTCACATAACAATATGTAAACAACAAATTTGGTGTTACAATTTATAAACGTCTCAACCTTGTATCTATTGCTCCTATTGAAGCTAAAGTCCAAGGTGTTATGTAAAGCTATGTTGCACATGTTACAGTGTCCACATTTGTAAAACCCACAGGTCTTGTTAGGAAGCCAAGTTTCTGTTTTCTCCTTCATCGGATTACAACTATTACAGACCAGATCTCTGATAGTTTTACTCCTCTTATGAATCATTTTAGGTTTGGAAGGTAGTGTGGCCTGTATGTAGAATGTTCCAATGTTTACATAAGATTTTATAAATATCATGGCTATTTTGACTGTAAGGTGTGCAGAAAAACACTGATTTCTGTGATATTTTGGCTCTCGGTTTACTCTGTGCTCTCTTTAGAGATGCTCTTGATATTTTATTGATCTTTTTTTCTGGCTGCCACTTACACTCTTTTTGGGTAGCCTTTTTGAAGCAATCTATTTTCCAAATGATTTAACTCCGTTTCAACTGATTCTACTTGACTACAATTCCTTTTCATCCTGGCCGATATTTGAGCCTTAGGATGAGAACCATTTGCCTATAATAGATCATTACATGCACTTTAGTTTGGACTGTATTGCCCCTATTGTAAATTTCTAAGTCCACAAAATGTATGCAATCTTTACTGTATTCATATGTCATATGTATGTTGAAATCATTTGTGTTGATATAGTTGCAAAATTCCAACAATGATGGTACTGATCCTGTCTAAATCAATAGTATATCATCAATATATCTCCCCCAGAAGAAATTGTGCTCAGTCAAATTCGGAGGGCCTTTTTGCCAGATATGTGTTCCTTCAAATAGGCCCATGTACAAATTGGCATATGACGGTGAAAATCGTGAGCATAGCTACTCCTTGGGCTTGAAGAAACCATTGGCCTTCCTGGACAAAAACATTATTGTCCAATATAAAATCAATCATTTGTAGTAACATGTGAAGCTGAATGATTGGAGAGAAAATGCCGTACTACTTCCAAACCCTTGGTTTTTTATATACATGTATATAGTGAAGTTACATCCATCATTACCCAAATCATCTCAGATGACCATACTATATCATCTAATTTCATAAGGACGTCCTTTGTGTTCTGCAAGTATGATGGTAAATTTTTGACAATTGGTTGTAAATAACTGTCAGTATACTCCGAAAGTCTTTAAGTGGGTGCACCAATCCCTGATATGATAGGTCTTCCAGGAGGTGATGCAGTGTTCTTATGTATCTTAGGTAATGTATATATACATGGTGCTTTGGGATACAGATTTAGGATGTACCCAAATTTGAGATCAGAAATTAGGCATTCTTCTTGCCATTTACGTAGATGGGTATCCAATTTTTGTACAATTGTGTTCAATTGTGTATCTTTCAATTTTGTATAAGAGGTTATATCTGCCAATTGCCAATTGATTTCATTGACATAGTCAAATCTATTTAAGATGACTATGTTACCACCCTTATCCGCCTGCTTCACAACCAGCTTTTGATTATTGCATAAATCTTGTAAAGCTGATTTTCCTTTTTTAGTTAAATTATGTGATGTATATGATCTACCCATCCTGATTCCTTTGTCTAATCCACTTAGATCCTCTTTTGCCAACTTTCCAAAAGTGTCTATGACATTATCGGTGGGCAGGACAGGTGTAACTTGGATTTGGGTTTAAATTTACTATTGAGGGTAAGATCTTGCCTAATTCTCAAGTCATCCAGCAATTGTTGTCTATCTGAATCACTATTACCTGTACTATCCAGAGAAAGCAAGATCTGAATATCTTCTATATCTCTTATCGTATATTCACTGGGTAATAGTTCGATAGGATCTATGTCTTGTCTATTGTCTTTTAATAAAAATATTTCTTAAGTTTTAGCTGTCGCAGAAATTTGAACAGATCTATCTGGACTTGTGTCATATTGCAGTAGCTTGAAAGAAAAAATCTTAATCCTTTGCCCAATATATTTATTTGTTGCTCTGATAACTTACAATTAGATAAATTTACAATAGAGATGTTTTCATCTTGAGTAGTATTACAGCTTGCATTCCCATAATGAAGACACATTGTCAGTTGTTCTGAAATTTAGTCCTGGCAGCCCTGGTTTGCACTCCTGTAACTGACTTTCTCTTAATGTTCCCTATTCCTTTTGCCCCTACGTGTTCTCCTTTTTGCTTTGGAGCAGTCTGCTCTAAAACCTTTCTTTTGTTGCCCAATCGGTACTGGTCAGCCTCTCGTAAAAAACTTGAAGAGGCCATTTGAACACTATTTGAGGTCACACTTGCATTATCACTTAGTTGGTCATCAACCTCAGATTTAACTGATGTAATTGAAAATTCAGACTCACTCTCTAATGCATCTTTAACATCACGTGTGTCATTATTGGAAAATTTAGTGGCAATACCATGAAATTTCCTCGCAAAGGTGTAAACTCGCCCATTTTCATAGTCCCTGTCACCTCTTTGTATTTTTGCCATTTTTTAATTCTTGACATATGTTTGATGTTTATCCAAGACCTCTTTGAGGATTTTGTCATTTTTAGACTTCACCACTGGCAAATTTAAAACACAAATCTATGATTCCAAATCTCGTATTTCTTTCAGCAAATCCAATCCACCAATCCTCCCCACCCCAATTCAATCACCCCATCCAATACACCTCAATCCAATCTACCACCGCAATCACTCCACACCACCTTAATCCACCCCACCCATCCTAAATCACCCCTCTCAATCCATGCAACCCCACTTACTCCAGTCCACCTCATCCCAATCCGACCTACCCTAATCTGATCCACCCCACTCAAGTCCACTCCACTCCAATCCAATTCCCTCCATGCCAATCAACCTCACCTCAATGTAATCCACCCATTCCAATCCATTCCACCTCAGTGCAACCTTCCCCTATCCAATCCACCCCACACCACTCAACCCCTTCCAGCCCACTTCACCCCAATCCCCCACCCCATTTCAATCCACTCCACACCACTCAAATCCACTCCACTCAATCCACCCCTCTCAATCCACCCCTCTCTAGACCACTACATCATTCTAGTACACTCAAATACAACCCACCCAGTTCAGTCCATTGTGCTCCAGTCCAATCCATCTATCCTACCCCATGCCAATCCACTCCAGGCCAATCCACCCATGCCAGTCCAATCCACCCTACCCTACCCCAATCCACCCCACCCAAGTTCAGTTCACCCCACCCCAATTCAATCCATCTTACCCACTCACTCCAGTCTACCCATTCTCAGTGAAATCCACTCCAGTACAATCCAACACACCCCTCTCCAATCCATCCCACTGCAGCCCACCATACCCGGATCCAATCCACCCACCACCCCATTTCAGTCCACCCCATTCCAATCTACCCGAACCCACCCCAATCCACCACGCACCATCCCAATCAAAACAACCCCTCCCCAATCCAATACATCCAGCCCAATCTACTCCAATCCACCCTTCTCCCTCAAATCCAATCCAATCCACCCACTCCAGTTCATTCCAAGTCTCACCACCCAATCCATTTCAATTCATCCCACCCACTCCAATACAATATACCGCACTCCAGTCCAATCCATCTCACTCTAATCCAGTGAATCCAATCCAGCCCACTCTAATCTGCCCCCACTAAATCCAATCTAAGCCACCCCACTTCAGTCTACCCCACCCCACCCCAGTCCAATCCACCACTCTCCAGTCCAATCTAACGCATTCCACCCAACTCCATTCCAATCCCGCACCCAAATCCAATCCACCTCCCCCATTTCAATCCACTCCAGTATAATCCATCCCACATCAATCCACCCCACTGTACCCCAATCCAACCCACCCCACTCTACTCTAATACAGTCCACCCCACTCTACTCCAATCTAATCCACCCCACTACCTCAATCCACTCCATTGTATTCCACCCCATGCCACTCTAAAACACTTGCTGCCAATTAATTCAGATCTACTCAAATCTATAACACTCTACTTCCCCTACTCCACTGTGCGACCCTCCAACAAATCTACTCTACGACACTCTATTCCCTAATTCCACTCTGACACTCCATTCCACTTACGTTTAGCCATGCTGAACTGCAGCCACACTGGTGTACACGATGGCAAAACACATTGCCAACGCTAATAGCTCTTTTATAGGTGAGACTTTTTGTCTTTGCCATTGCTTGTTAGTTTTTAAACTTCCCCCTTCATTGTGTGGTATATCTAGGTACTTCACTTATGCAATATCCTGTTTGGTTTCCTAACAAGGGACAGTAAACGTTTGGTTAAGGTGGTATGCCATGGGTATGGCACCCAGACTGCTACTGACAGGTCCCCTGGGCATTTTGTCATGCATTAGCCCGTTCTTTCTAATAGATTTGAGAATGCACAGAGAGTTTTACAGAATATCAGCAAATAGTGGTGTTTTCTGGACTACAAATCATTGTGTTGATACTGCAACTGGAAACAGAAACTGGATCATGTCACCTGAGAGCAAGTGCCTGTACGGTAATGAGGTCTGAAGTCTATGAAGCTAGATTTGTGCAAGTATACCTGGATGTCATTGTTGATTTCTGCTGTTGTGTGGAGTCATATACTTCATGGGAGTCATGGTGAACTACAATCACACCCAAAGATCAGAGAAATGGCAGGAGTGTATGCTGCAACAGGTCTCACTACCTCTCATCATCTTTTTCTGTTTCCCCTAAAAGACACAAATCTCTCTTCAAATTCCTCAAGCTGACTCGCATGAGATTAAGAGGAGAGCAGTGAAGGAAGCACTGGTATGGTAGAAGTCACTACAATGTCTCTACTGAGCCAGAGAAGGAGAAAATAGAAGCTGGTCCTCAATCTAGATTCAAGTGGAAGACAATGGTATAGAAAGTGATGTCTCATCTCAGTCAAAATATGTGTTTTAAAACCCACTCTATGCCACAGGTAATGGGAAGGAATATGTTTGACAAACATGAACCTTCTTCTATGCTTGGTATGCCACTGCATAAATCAATGAAGAGTGACCTGAAAAAAGCCACATTCATGACCAAAATACATCCTTTGAAGTAGAAGAGTTGGGGTAACTGATTCTCTACCAGTAGATGCTAAGCTACCACACCTGGTCTGGGCATATGTCTATATTTGTGGACAATATGATGCCAGAGGATTCTGTAGATTCTTAACATTGATTCCACTCTGAAGCATATTAATTCAGTGGTTAGTTTATCAATGCAAACTGAAGCAAATGCAGCGTATGTGGCTAAATTACTAAGGTAAGATTGTATGACACTATTTGTCTATATGCAGTATGAGGTCGACTGTCCACAAACCTTATCCCAAATGGATTATGCTTAAATATGTGGCTTTTGCTTACATTAGGGTGACACTGTTACCAGTAGTTCTGTTGTTGAAACCATATGAAACACGTAGGTATGTTACTGGCACACAGACTCCAGCCTGATGACTTTACTACTATACATATCATTTGGAGATAAAAAGTTAGATGATGAACTGAACTACGGGCCATTTGTACAAACCCATTTTCGTGTCTACACTGATTTAGTAAAACCCTTTGATACATCTGACCCTATACGGTTTGTAAGACATTCTAAGAAACAATGTTTTCTTATCATTTGAGAGTCCCAATTTAGGGGTGAGGTATTGTAAAAGGATTCTGGATCTCTTTCTGCTGGGATTGGGTGCTCTCACATTTTTTGATAACTTCAAAGGATCTGTCAGCCATAAAAAGTGACTACTAAGGTCGTGATTGACTAAGGGCAAGAATGCAGTGACTTTGGTTACCAGGAGAAGTAGGAAAACTGATTTTCAGTCATTTTTGTTGTCCTAAGGGTGAAAGGGGGTGCCAGCTGGTTGACATCTCAAGGACATAAATCAATTAATTCTGAAATTATCTTTGAAAAGGGTGAGGCCACAGAAGGTGATTTCTTTATTCAACTGTACTGTTGTGTAAACTGAGTCTTTGGCTCAGCTCTACAAGATGCTTTTGCACACCCACGAGGGACATGAGTGAACTTAGTCCAATGCACCAATACTTAAATGTGAAGGATAAGTTTTTGTAGTGCTGCCGAATCACACCCAATACATAATTAAAGTGATGTCAATGTTTTTGGGTTACTAACAGATAGCAGCTGTAATCTAAATAATCACTCATTAATGATTTTCACACTCAAGAGCACTAGAAACCGAATATATATATCAACATATTCATTTTAAAATAGTTAGTTTAAAATGCAAGGACCTAGTGTAGACAATATTGGTAACATCACAGAAGATAACAATAGCTAAGCTTCTCAATAACAGTGAAAAGAGGGAAAAATAGTAACATCACAATGTATAACTCTCAGCACCCTCACTTTGCTGTCTCTAAGCACAATGCTAGTTCTAACAGATGAATAAACAATAAGCTTGATTTTCAGAGGTAGTGCGCATACCTGAACATTTTCTGTTTTCTGTTTGAAAAAGCTTGCCAGCTATTTGGAGCACAAGGACTAGGAGATCATGTTGTGTGAGAACCCAATCTTGGAACTATTAGTGAGGCAAATTGCTTTGCAGAGCTTCAGAGAGTCTTGATGGAGGCTTCTTCAGTCTAGATAGTATTTGGTGCTGTGCTCATGAGGATCTCCAATCTACATCTTTGACCTGGGTCATGTTTCCCCCTCCTGACAAGTGGTAAAGTGGCAGCCCTTTTATGCTGTATACTATCTAAGATGGAATTTCCAACATCACCTCAGTAATGTCTTGATAATCATGTACGTTGGTAGACGTACTAATACGGATTACGTTGTTTGGTTTATGGTTGTTATGTGACGTTAAAAAAGTCCCCTGTCCCAGGCTGATGTCATACTGGGTGTTTTTGTCTAAGGGGCTGATTACGATTTTGGTGGCATTGCCACCGACATGCTAATACAACGGGTTGTGATGCTGCCAACAAGGTGAGATCCTCACCCCTGTTGTATTACGATGTTTCCATTGGGATGACTGGTGGAAACATCATATTACAACATTTCCTTCAGTCAGCCTGGTCGAGACATTGCAGCGGCATTGCAAACAAGCACCCTCAGAAGGTGCACTATTTGCATAGTAGACAAAGCGCTCTCCAAGGGTGCTGGCAGGGGGGCTCCTGCACCGCCCATGACATGGTCAACCCTGTGGCCCCCAGCACTGGCTTTCCACTAGCCCTTCCATCACTGTGCAACCGACATGGAAAGGCTGGCGGAAAGTGGAGTTGTGATCAGCAAGGTGGTGCCGAACTCAGCCCCACCGTGGCTATCCACGACTCTGACCACAGCCAATGCTTCGGGATCCTTGCTCCTGGTGGAGGTGGCGGTCTCTTGGTGATCTGGCTGCCAGGATCATAATCTCACCAGGAGTGTGGTGGTCCAACTGACATCGGAAGCTGAGCAGTCCTCAGACCACCAAACACTTAATCGGGCCCTATGTGATTGACAGGAGGATATGACACAGCTAGAGATCACAATGATGTGACATATTTATAGTTTTTCAGGAAGATAAAAACCTCAATTTTCTAGACAAACCTAAGACAAAATGGAGTCATAGCCTGCTCAATATAGAGTCTGCATGTATGTGTTCAAGAACTAAAACTAAAATAAAGACACCTAGGGGGTCATTCCGACTTTGGCGGGCGGCGGATGTTGTGCCTGGAGACCACGGAACGCACCTTCCCCCGTAGGTCTTTCCACCTCTTCCTGATGTCGTCCCGATTTCTTGGGTGCTGTCCCACTGCGTTGACCCTGTCGACTATTCTTTGCCATAGCTCCATCTTCCTAGCTATGGAGGTGTGCTGCACCTGTGCTCCAAATAGCTGTGGCTCTACCTGGACGATTTCCTCCACCATGACCCTGAGCTCCTCCTCGGAGAACCTGGGGTGTCTTTGCCGTGCCATGGGGGTGGAGTAAGTGATGTGTGGGGTGGTGTATGTGGTAATGAGTGTGGTGATGTGTAGTGGTGTGTGGTGTTTTGTGCGTGGATGTTGTGTGGGTGATGGTGTTGTGTGCCTCTGTGTGGTGGGGTTGTCTATTCTGTGCTCTCTCTCTGGCCTTTGTCAATAATTTTGGGTCGTAGGGGTTTGTGGGTGATGTGGGTGTGTGTTTTATATTGTGTTGGGTGTGTGGGAGTGGTGTTTGTATGTGGATCAGCTGTGTGTAATTCGAATTGTCCAATGTGGAGGTGTTTTGGAGATGTGTGTGTATTTTGAGCGTGGCGGTGTGTACCACCAATGGAATACCGCGCTTGAAAGACCGCTGCGTGGAGTCGTGGGTCGTTATAGCATGGGTGTGTTTCTGTTGGCATGACGGTGTCAGTTTTGTTTTCGCCAGTTTATCACTGACCTTTGGTGTGGCGGACTTGTGTGGGTGTCTGAATTTCGGCGGATTCCGAAATGTGGGTCATAATAGCTGTGGCGGATTTCCACGGCGGTGTATTGGTGGTCTTCTGCACGGCGGTAAGCGGCTTTTACCGCAAATGTTGTAATGAGGGCCATAGACTTTTGGATTTCATTGGGAAAGCTTTTACTCCCAGAACACAGAATTAAAGCTCCTTAAACCTAAAGTTGAACAGGGTGAAAATGGGAAACTGGCTAAAAGTACACAGTTGTATGGCCTCAACTCTATTTGTTGTACTGTGGATGAAACTTCATATGAAACCCCTTCTTCAACATCTGCTAAATTTTTGACATCCAGATTGAAACATTGCGATCTGAATGTTCCAGTTTCTGTAGAGGTAAAGGCATCTTTACAGTGGCGACTTCCCCACAAAATCTGAGAAAAGGGGTGGAGCTGGAACAAACTGCTCCATATATCATAACAAAAGATGCCTGCTTCCAAGATGGGTTGCCAAATGTCAGGGGGAGGGGGCTCAAAGACAATGGGTGGCCTTGGAGAAGAGGCATTCCTCCAACTGCAGAGAACTAGAGACTGCTTGAAGAGGTACTTCTAACATTTGCTCCTTTTCTGCAGGGACAGCAACTCTTGGTAAGGACAGATATTGCGGGCAAGGATTATTTAAAAAAACAGGGAGTTACCATTGTGAAAAACCTAAGCTCTCTGGCATTCCAAATTCTTCACTGGGCAGAAGAAACAGTTCATTCTCTCAGGGCAATTCACCTCAGCGGGGTGGACCATCAATAGTATATGAGGAACATAATATACCAGATATGATGCATGATGATGCAGGCATGAGGAAAATGCTGCCCTGGCCTACCTATTGGCCACTCAGGTGTTGGTTTCTGAATCTAATACGAATGGCGTTGGTCCCAGCTTGGATTCGGACTCTAGATCCACATCCAGTACCATTTCTGGAGAAGTCTAATCTTTCCAAATGAGGATAGATGTTTTGAAAGTGAAAGGCTAGGTTTGCTGTGCTCGTGGCAAATACTCAGCATTACAGGTGACTTTCCCACTCAAATGCTTACTCTTATCAGTGGATATCTGTCTAATACTGGTATACATCTAAGTGTGTCCAGTGTGTATCCTGCCATCCCATGAGTATTCTGAATTTTCTTCTACATGGGTTTTAACTAGTTTTAGGAGCAACAGTACGAAAGGTTCAGTGGCCAACTATTTTCATGCTTCCTAAGGAGGTTTGTAAACTCATTGGTGCCCAGATTGCCTAAGGTATGTCTAATTGTTAATCCTCCTAGGAAGAATTGTGGTTCTTCCAAAAGATACTCCAATAGTTATGGGAGTTCTTCAGCAGACTCACTTTGAGCCTATTGAGCAGATTGTGATGTCTTTTTTCTACCTGTGATATTTGTTGTGGTTAATTCTTCTGTGAGAAATGGTGCCACTTGATCATATTATGTAGAGATATCTGTTCTCTATTGTTTCAACCTCTTTTGTTTAACATTTCACATGCTTACCAGATGCTAGGGCTCCCTCTGATATTTTATCTTAATTGCTTCTCATTTTTATCTTAATCTCTAATACATATGCATTCACTGGTACCTTCCTGTTCACCTTTTTTTTTTACAAATGACCACCATCACCACTTTTCATCCACCAATTATGTTCTTGTATTCTTTTGCTAGTCCTGTCAACTCTTTGAATACCGTCTGCACATATGAATGCCCTACTGTATGTATACTTGTAGCGCACAAAGTTTTTACATCAGTATATTGCTGGCAAATAATATTAACCTATGGTAAAAATCATATCCAATATATTTGTTATCACCACAATGTCATGCTATGTGTATAATATCCCTTAGAGGAGTGAAGAAAGTCTATGTACAACTGTACTGATGAAGCCTTGGAATTGATATCAGGCCAAAACACATCAACATTCTGAAGACAAGGATTCTTTGTAAGGAATTTAAAAAAAAGACAGGTTGGCTCTTGAATGTGAAGCAGGGAAAGGAGGACTATGGAATCCCATCTTGGAATATACCTTGACACTGTAATTAAGGACACTACAAAGACAAGTATTGGGTTGCATGTACAAAAAGGGTACAGAGACTGTAAGATGAATAAAAAATGATGTAATGAAATTAAAAATGATTATTGATTGTAAACATTTGTAATGATACAATTAATGTTATGTATAAGTTAAAGGTGCATTTTAGGGAACAAAACATAAGAGTTATGATTCCACAAGATAAACATTTCATGTGTTAAGCTTGAGTTGATACACACGAAATTGAGCAAGAAAAGCAAACCTTCCAGGGAAGTACCATTAAGGGAATACCTCGGATAAAAATAACAAGTAAATGAATCCCCATAAGACAATTTTAAAGATAATCACAAGTACACATATATGCACAAGTAAGCAAGCATTGCATTCACCCAGAAATCTAGACAATGTAAACAGAAGTTGAGTGCTACTGAAGCTCAAATTTGCTAGTGTATCACAAAACAGCTGCACTATTTGCTGGACTAATCCACAAGAATATTTACCATGCTACTGAATAGTGGAAGACCCACATAATTTGCATAACAACAAAGTTGAAATGAGTTGTTTCATTAATTCATTCATTTATTCATGTATTTGCTGTTTTTTATAACACTAACCAACCTCACCAAGGTACAGGATCCCTTTCTATAGAAACATGAGGTTTCACAAGATACACTGTAAACATCATATGCAATCAAGAGAATAAAGCCTTTACACAATATGTCATAAAACTATGGAAAACAGGTTTGAGTGTTTGTATGTGATGAAGATATCTACCAAGTTAGTATATAGTTGTATATACTGGAAGTAGCCATTGATGTTAATTTGGAAGATTAGAATTGTTTCAGAATTGTTTCTATTGTCTTCACGATCAGAGTGAGTCTGCAGTCAGTTTTATTTTTTGCAGAGATGAGGATATAAGCTTGTAGTCACCCATATCTCCAGTGCAGAGTTTTTCATGACCACTCGGATCTTAGTTACTAATTTCAAGCAGGGATACTTCTGGTTAAATTTGTAAGTGACTGTGAAAAAGTAGATGCTTAAGTTATGCTGGCTCATTCCAATAGTTGTAGGGTTCGTGTTCCATATCCTAGACGCACCACTGAGGAAAGACTGTGTTAGAGTTCTTAGCTCTTTGAACAAAAAGGTTTCTGGTACAAAAGATTCTGTACTTCACACTGTGCGGGAACACCTGTGATGGCTAGTGGACCAGATAGTTTGAGCCTCTCTCATGCATAGCCTTCTGAATAATAAAGGCCAGCTTAAATAAACATGCGATCTCAGTGGGAAGCCATTCTGGTGTCGGTGGGATTGGGATAACAAGGCCTGATCAATGGCACTAGATTTTAGTTGGGCAGGGTCTAAGTTATGCTCTTATAGAGCCAGGTCGATTCTAGGTAGGCTGGCAATAAGGATTTTCCATGATCAACCATTGAGAGCACCAGTGATTGGACATCTGTTTTAAAGTCTTCTGTAAATATGAAGGATTTTATTACATAGAGAAGTCTGATTTGATGTTTATCCCTTTTTGGTAAAGAATTAAAGTTACTGTGTTTTTGTACATAGTAACACCTAAATATGCTGCACATTCAGCAGTGGGTGGCTTGCAGATTTATTGCATCTAGTCAAGGGTGTAAGACGGGAGGGAGTGGATTGTGAAGAGGAGACCAACATAAATTTCACTTTTTTGGGTGTTCAGTTTGTGATGCTGTAGAAATACCCATGCCTCAAGATCTCCTAGAGTTATCACAGGTCAAGGGTTTTATGTATAGCTGAGGTTTATAGAACATATAAATGGAAATTGTTGAATTGTATCAGGGGCAAGTGAGGGTTGCATGTACACATTAAAAAAGTTGGTAAGAGTATGGAACCCTGAAAGACTCCTTGTTAAAAAGGCATAATTTGAGAGAAACAATTACTATTTAACTTGCTGAGATCAGTATGCAAAATCAGAGTAAAACCATTTCAGTACTGTGGCACTCAGCCTTATTAATTCTTCAAAGATTTATAGCAGCAGGAAGGCATGGTGAGGATAGCAAACACAGCCTAGAGGTCATAGAGAATAAATAGTCAAGATCCTTCACTATTCAATGTACATAGTGTCATCAACAGTTGGTAGTTTCATCATCTCTAACCAGAAACTGATTCTAAACCTTATTGAAGCTCATCAAATAGGCTGATTCAGTTATGTTCGTTAGATGTTTTTAGCAAGATTTCTGGGAAAATAAAGGGCATAATAGATACAAGATTCAAGACAGATGCTGATCATGTTGTTTTTGTGCTGCTTTTGGCTTCTTGCGAAGAAGAGTGATGCTGGCCAATGTTTGGCACTCAAGGACTGCTCTTTGTAACAAAAGGGCATTTGCTGCATTGGTTAACCAGAAGTGAAGGACAAGTGTATGTCTTTAACAGTCTGAGATAAGGTCAGAGAACAGGGAGGATGGCTTAGGACCAGGACCACTGGACTGTGTTTCTGTGCCCACATATTTTCAGCATAATTATGTGTTCATCGCACTTGCCATACAATTCATCATCTTCTGCATATTTTTCAAACTTTAATAAAATTATATTTTGTTTCTAGCATAAAGGATCAAAAGTTACCAAAACCACTACAGCACTTGTTGTTGCTCAGTGACAGTCCATTAGTTAAGCAGAGACAGGTCACCTTTATTTGCTAATTACTGTATTTAGGTGCTAAACTGATAACAATGATGTGAAATGTTTGCCCATATAATGCTAAAATGTGTAGAATTGGCAAATCAGTGAAGTAATGCTGCTTCAACATGTGCCAAATCACACTGTATAATTTCCTTTTTCTTGCTTTATAATTTATTCAACCATGTTGTTTCATTTCAGTAACTTCAGTGGCCCTGGTTAAGATACAACAGTGTGTTCACAAAGACAGTTTGCATTACCAAGTTATATGAGCACCATTTTCCATTGCGTTTGGGGGTCAGGGTCAATTTAGGAAAGTTTATTTTTTATTTCGTTTTTTTCACTTTGTTGATGATGAATAAAGTGCATAATAGATTGAATTTGTGGACAACAGACTATACCACATGAGGTCCATTTTGAGGTGAAAATAGTACATGCACATTGATGGTACTGAGCAATAGGCAAGAGTATTTGATACATAGTTATATCAATGTGCCCTATGAAGTAACAGTTATTTCGGCAAAAAGACAGAGGATCCTCTATCTTGTGCTTTTATAAATTTATTAATTTTAAATTGTTCCATTAGTCTTTGAGAAAACAACAAAAATGAAGGCATAAGTAATTTGGATGCTGGGGCTTTAGAAAACCATAGATACAAATGTTTGATCTGAGCTATGAATCTGATAGACTGCACCAAGGCGATCTCTCAAAGGGATGATGGGTAAGCCGCAAATGCTGCAGGTCATACCAGATCTGGTTTCTAAATTCCTCTGAAACCCCGAGTCACAGTTCAACCCGTATAGCCTATATTTATCACTTAGTGCTTTACACACTAGACAGCTTAGTATTGTTGGGGATCAATATATGCTAAGAAAGCCTTTGACTCTCCATTCATCCTTTCTAATATATATTATAAGTCTTAGGCAATGCAGATTTATTCTGGATAAACTTTTATTCATTTTATAATGTTACTACACCTTTCAAAATTACAAAATGGTGGTTTACCATCCAGATTTTACGACAGCCATTACCATACAATATAATATAACTGTATAAAGCCTGCTCTTAAAACGCTGCACTTTACAATGTGTTATATTTTTTAAGATGATGAATGTCAGTCATTACAAAGCAAACATTTACAATGTAGTAGCTTGCCATGTAGATTTTATGACAATAGTCATCATCAAGCAATTTAAATTTCCAGTATTAAAACTAGACTTTCAACGTGGTACATTACAACATTTTTTTAATCAGGTTTTTTCAAAAAAAGTTTTACGTATAGAGTGGAAAAAAGACAACATTTTCTTAAAATTTAGAGACTGTTTTTTTAAAAATGAAAATTGAGCTTTGTCCCTAATTACCCTGGTGCCCATTATTTGACAATTAATAAGTCAAAAAACATTTTCAAAAGCATAAAAAATATATTTTTCTGTCACAGAACAAAGGCTTTTAAAATATACATTCAAAATCATGTTAATTAACAATTACACATAACTGTACATGTAAAGTCATCTTTCACAATTTTTTCACTACTCAACAGGTGAACATTCCTTGGAAAGGACATGCTATTGTGGAATTCAAGCTGTGAAGAGTGCCATCTACCTCAAATCTCAGTTAAGGCTATGTACATAAACCCCAAAACACATACATATAATAAGAGACAAATAAATGTTAATAATTGTAATGTTTATTCTATTTTCTATAAAAATTGAGGATGAATTTCAATGATTCCTATATTGAATTAAATCCTTGCATGACAAACTTGACAACAGAAAAAAACAGGGTAAAACAATAAAACACATTTTTCGCAAATTGGTAATTAGAGGAAAACATTTTAAGAGAATTAATGTAAAAAGATCTAACTTTTTTAGAAAAGGAAAATGGAAAATGTTTACATTATTTATAAATATTTTCAAATATATTTCCTTTCAGAATGTTGAAAATAATCCGGAAGGATTTCTAAAAAGTTGAAAAAGGAAAAGGTCACCTAAAATAGCACGCACTGTCATTGCATTACAAAGGTAATATAAACAAGAACAAATATTATTAATTAAAGAACTAACAGCTATCCAGTTACTAATAAAATTTGAGGTGTTCGAGGCAAAAATATCTTAAAATTAAGCTATTTAAAAATTATCAATTATCCTTTTCTTATAACAGCTTTCAAATAAAGGCTCCTGGAAAATAAAGACATCTGAATAACAAACACCAAGAAAATAAGTACATCAAAACACAAACAAAATCCTGCACTGTATAAAAATAATTTGAAAAATACATTTTGATTTACGATTTTCTTCTCTGTAATTATTTTAGATATAAACTTGCTGAATAAAATGGAGAACATGCCTTAGGCTACTTTAATTTTATCTAAAAGGTTAAACCAATTGCAGAAACAGGAAGGGAACATTTACTTTAAAGACAGGCATACCTTACACATGGGCCATTAGAAGGGTGACCCTTTGGATCTATATTTAACAAACCAAAGAGCAAAATAACACTACTTCTGCAACTGAATTGAGGTAAGAAAAAATGTAAAACAACTGAAAATGCTAGCTACCACAGCCAAAGAGCCACTAAAAGAGGTATAACAAAACATCTCTATTCACATTGCTGTAGATATGCCTACCATTTCTAATTTAAAGAGAATAATTAGTAGAAATGGACAGGAAAGTAAATTTCATCCATCCCAATGTAAAAGATATAGCGGCATAAACATCCCTCATCCTCTAACAGTGACATACAGGGCCTGATTTTGATCTTGGCGGATGGGATACTCCATCACAAATGTGACGGATATCCCGTTCGCTGTATTACAAGCTCCATAGGATATAATGGAACTTGTAATATGGCAGATGCGATATCTCTCATGTTTGTGACAGAGTATCCCATCCGCCAAGATTGTAATCAGGCCCATATTAATGAACCGTTCCTTACATATGATAATAAAAGTAGTGTAGTTACTCTTGAGAATAGTGTAGTTTGGACAATAAATGTAATTTAATTTAACACAACATCCATTCAGCCAAAATTACACTTTTTGCATTGAAATATACCACAACTGTATGCTTTTTTACCCGTTAAGCAGTCAGTTACCTATAGTGAATTTTTAACAATTATTTAAGAAAAAAACAAAAATAAAAGTTATGAGAAAATGATAATTGACTTTGAAATAGCAATGATATTGGTTACCAAAAGCATTTACACAGAAATGCAAATTCAAGGATGTTTTTTTCAACTCCCTTAGGTGATTTTTAGGAACAGTAACAAAAAACTCCTTAGCAGGCAACTACATGTCTGATGGTAAACTACAGTTTAAAATAAAAAATCTATGTACTTTAGCTTTTGTCCCTCCTGTACATGTAGATGATTCATAATTCCATACTGAGTAGGGCCATTCACCTGAACTCCAGGTGGTTCTGATGGGGCGACGATAATCCCCAAATCTCTAAGAGAACTGACAGGGCAGCAATGAAGGACTTACTGCAACCCCAGGAGTCTCCAAGGGGGAGGACAGCCACTGCAAAGGGAAGGCTCAGAAGACTGGAGAAAGGTAAGTGTCACTTCCAAGTTAAATGGGGTTAAGCAGGATTTATGGCCTCATTATGAGTCTGGCGGTCTGAATGCCAGACTGCTGTGGTGGCAGCGGCCAAAAGACCCCCATGTTTGCAGTCATACAAACCACCGTATCACAAGTTACACAGCCAGGCCTGCCAAAAGACAGCCAAAATCCCGACACAGCCAAGACTCTGGAGGGCAGGAAAGAGGCCATCTGATCACCAGCACTACCAGCTCCTCAACTAACCACCGAACCTATTACAAGTCGAAAATTGCCATGGCGGTCTTGCCATGGTGGTCTTCCAGTGGCGGTGCGAACTGCGGCGGTCCCCACAGTAATACACAACACCACATTGGATGCATTTGAAAACAACACAGCTGACACACATACACACACTCCATACACCTACCAACCACACTATAAAATACACCCCTTCACACACCACAATCCTTTGTATCTTCCACGCCAAACACAGAAGTTAGAGTAACATCAGCACAAACCAGATCAAAGATTGGGCACCCCACCATCTCTCACAAAGCACATATCACACATCGTCACAACACCCCCAATACACATATTTGCAGCCTATCAAATTCATTTACTCTCCGTCACCTCCTCATCACAGAGAACCTACAACTTTCTTTCCTGACTTCTTTACCAACACCATGTCACCACAAAAACATCTCCATTTCACAGATGACAAGTTAAGAGTCATCGTCAATGAAATCAGTACTGTAGAGCCACATTTTTTTTAAAGTAAAGTTTTGCAAATTCAAGCCAGCTTCACTCAACCTAAAGAGGCATTGGATTTATATGAATCCTTAAACATTTCTAAAGAGGATGATAGCCCTATGCTGAGAAACCTTCAGCTGCTACGTCCGGAGAGGATCAAAGTGCTTATGATGACTATTAAATCGGGTTCCCCTAGCGATCCATGCCCTCCGCATATTTTACAACTCGTCCCTGACCTAGTTTTTTCAGCCCTTGATCCGACATTTCAGGAGGTCCTGGTTACAGGAGTCTTCCACCCCTTATGAAAGGAAGTGACGGTGCCCCTCTGAGAAAGAAATCAGATGGTAAAGCAAATGACGTCAAGAGGCTTCAGCCTATTGCTCTGCTACCTTTTCAAACAAAAATCTTTGAAAAACATATTAATGAAGAACTTGCCAAGTTTCTCCAAGATTCGGGTAGTCTAGACTCTACCCAACATTGCTTTAGAAAGAAGCATAGCACAGAATCAGCCCTCATTACTACATCAGATACTATTCGGAAATTAGTTGATGAGGGATTTGGAGCCATCTTAGTGCTATTGGATCTGCCAGCAGATTTGATACCATCTCCCCGCGCATTGGGACACACCGTCTTCATCAAGCAGGTGTCAGAGGCACTGCATTATGCACCTTGAAGTCCTTTTTAGAGGACAGGTCCACTATAGTAAATTGTGGAGATTTTAGAGTTCCCTCATATCAGCCACCGTGCAGGGTCCCTCAGGGCTCCTCGCTTAGCCCCACTCTTTTTAATTCGTATTTAGCTCCATTGGCCAGACTTATTTTATCTTTTGGCTTCCTGGCCACATCGTATGCAGACAATACCCAATTAATTATTCCTGTACATAGGAATTGGGAAGAAGTCGCTGATCGTTTTCATCACTGTATGTGTGAGGTAAATAGATGGATGGGCCTGAATTGGCTCAAGATGAATGGCGATAAAACCAAGATTCAACTTTTTGGTTCTATTAGGGATTTATGGAGCTCGCGCTGGTGGCTTTCAGCGTGTGGAGACTTACCTGCCCCCATAAGTTCCACCAAGAATTGGCAAGTTATTTTTGATAATGGCCTGTCTTTTAAGCCCCAAGTTAATTCCATCACCAAAGCCTGTTTTTGGACTCTTAAAAGTTTGAAAAATGTTTTTCCTTATTTGCAAGAGGAGCTTAGAATTATGGTGTCCCTTGCCCTGGTGATCTCCAAAATAGATTATTATAATGCGCTAATGCTTAATATTGACAAGCTTTCGCTCAGCAAACTTCAAATTATCCAAAATACTGCTGCTCGCTTAATACTTAGGGGGTCATTCCGACCCCGGCGGGTGGCGGAAGCCACCCGCCTGGCGGGAACCGCAAGAAGACCGTACCGCGGTCAAATGACCGCGGCGGTCATTCTGACTTTCCCGCTGGGCCGGCGGGCGACCGCCAGAAGGCCGCCCGCCGGCCCAGCGGGAAAGCCCCTTCAACAATGAAGCCGGCTCCGAATGGAGCCGGCGGAATTGAAGGGGTGTGATGGGTGCAGTGGCACCCGTCGCGATTTTCAGTGTCTGCTAGGCAGACACTGAAAATCATTATGGGGCCCTGTTAGGGGCCCCCTGCACTGCCCATGCCTGTGGCATGGGCAGTGCAGGGGCCCCCAGGGGCCCCACGACACCTGTTACCGCCATCCTGTTCCTGGCGGTTTTTACCGCCAGGACCAGGATGGCGGGAAGGGGGTCGGAATCCCCATGGCGGTGCTGCGAGCAGCGCCGCAATGGAGGATTCCTTGGGGCAGGGGTAAACCGGCGGGAAACCGCCGGTTGTCCTTTTCTGACCGCGGCTTTACCGCTGCGGTCAGAATTGCCCATGAAGCACCGCCAGCCCGTTGGTGGTGCTTCCTCCGTCCCCGGCCCTGGCGGTCCATGACCGCCAGGGTCGGAATGAGGCCCATAATCTTCCTCGATCAGCTTCGGCCAGTGCTAGTCTGAGGAAACTACACTGGTTACCTGTTAAGAAACGTATTATTTTTAAGACGATATGTTTGACACATAAATCTTTATACATGAGCAGTTCTGAATACCAGTCCTCAGGGCTTCGTTGGTATGTCCCAAGCCGTCAGCTTAGATCTACAGGCTCCTATCTGGTCATTGGGGCTTAGTTCGTACGTCCTAAGCTGTCAGCTTAGATCTACAGGCTCCTATCTGGTCCAAGTTCCACGGACTCGTATGGCCAGATGGGGTGACAAAGCATTTATAGTGGTCACTGCCAAGTACTGGAATACGCTCCCCGCAATAATGAGAAATGAACGTCATTTTCCAACCTTTAAAAGCAGCTGAAAACCTTTCTCTTTACCCAGTAGCTTATGGCTTTTTCTTCTTCTTTTTCTTCTTGTTTTCTTTTGTCGGTCACTTCGCTGTTGCTTAGTGCTTCGATGCTTTAGCCGGAACGCTCTTTATAAATACGAAATGCAAAAATACAAATACATCTATTTGGAGCCCAAGTCCAGCAGACAACTATTGCAAGGAAAATGGAAATGTGGCAAAGAATAGTCAACAGAGTGAATTCTGTAGGCAGCTACCCAAGTACAAGGGATGACATAAGAAAGAGGTGGAACAACCTCAGGAGGAAGGTCCATTTAATGGCCACCAGGCACCAGCTGGTGGTCCACAAGACTGGCAGTGGTCCCCCACCTCCTTCCCGACTGTTCACATCAAGGGAGCGGAAGGTCTTGGCCATCCTGCATTCTGAGGGCTTGACAGGAATACCTGGGGGAGTGGAGTTGGGTGAGTCACAACAACAAAATTAGTTCACCAAAATGTATTGGCATGCATGCTCATTGATCACCTTTCCCCATCTACAATGTCACCCCTCTCAACAGTCCAATGTTCACCTGTCCATAAACCCCTGCATGGCCTCCATCATGCCAATTATACCTACCTAGGGGAACAACATCTCTGTATAGTGGGTGTAGTACAGGGATTGACAGCACTACAACTCCCAGCAGGTACTGTTCTACTATCACTAATAACAGAACAGTGTACCCCAATCAAGATTACCTCCTTTGTCAACCTGTACATTGGAGTGTACCCACCTGAAGGATTTAAACTGTATAGTGGGTGGGTAGGACAGGCAATGACAGCAATGATAGGTCAGCAGGCACTGGTAATGTCACTCCACTCAGCTAATACTGTGTTCGATGCTACCAGGACCATTCTCCTTCTACTGAGCCTTTGTCATGTACTCACCAATGGGGATATCAACTTTATAGTGTTGTGGGTAGGACAGGCAAAGACACTGAAACCAAGGCCTGCAGGCACTGTCTGTTTAATGCAAAACACCTGCTCACTCTGCATCTGTCCTAACATCCTTGTATATCAACTCACTATGAAAGTCTACTCACCTGAAAGAATGACTTATGTATGCTGTGTGTAGTACCTGGTGTAACATGACTTTAAATCCCAGGAGGAACAGCCCCTCTAACTTCAATAACTAGGACACTGTCCACAATGACATTGTGCTGATGTCTATTACTTCACGAATGCAGCTTACCTACCTGGGAGGGACCAACATAAAGATCATGTTACATTCTGTGTTGTGCCTAATCAACTAGATCCTTCTTGAGCAGATAAGCCAAGATTAAAATTATGTGGACAGGAAGGACAGACCAATCTGTGTGCCCAATGAATGAAGGACAACTCAAAGATACCAAGATGCATCATCTAAATGCTTGTGGCAGAACACATATTAACAATGCACTGACCACATGATGGCAACTAACATATACAACGATCCTGGTCTGCCCTCTAACAGTCTACTAGGTCTTGAGATGACCTAAGCCACATCATGCCCAGCCACGATTTTGACTGCACTGCTGGAAAGACGGCGGTCCATGAACAGACATCTAAGTGCCAAGATACTGAGACATACTGTCCCGCTCAAAATAGACACACTCAAACAAAACAGCACCAAATTGGACAATCCATACCACATACACCTGATAACCATACATACACCACACACTCACACCACTAAAAAACACACACCCATAGTGCCCTCAACCCTTTACGAACACAAACCATTGGCACGAGACAGACACCAAGACCACAGACAAGACCAGAGCCACACACCACCATCACCTATACACCACCCACGCACTTACATCACACACCCCAACACATCACCCTACACACCCTCACCCACACTACTCACACATCACCCATGGCACCACAAAGACACCCCCGATTCTCAGAGGAGGAACTTAGGGTCATGGTGGAGGAAATCATCCAGGTAGAGCCACAGCTATTTGGAGCACAGGTGCAGCAGATATCCATTGCTAGGAAGATGGAGCTATGGCAGGGGATCTTAGACAGGGTCAACGCCGTGGGACAGCACCCCAGAACAAGGGATGATATCGGGAAGAGGTGGAACGACCTATGGGGAAGGTACATTCCATTGCAGCAAGACACCAACTCGCTGTACAGAGGACTGGCGGTGGACCCCCATCTCTTCCCCCACAACTCACAACATGGGAGGAGCAAGTCTTGGCAATCATGCATCCTGAGGGCCTGGCTGGAGTAGCAGGAGCATTTACATCCCCACAGGTATCCCAGCCAATGTCACTAGCAAAGAGGTGCTAGCACTATCCAGTCCCCCACAGAAGAGGCCCACTGTGGTGACAGCGACTCTCGTCACCTGGATTGGGATGACCAACCTGGCCCTTCAGGGACCTCCGGACAGTTGGTTACCCAGGCACAGTCACACACCACCACACAGCCTCCCCTCTCAGAAAACACCACAACAGCACCCACCCAGCGTACCCATACCTCTGTCCCTAGGACAGGTCAATCAGAAGTGTGTCCACCACTACAGGGACACCAGGGCACACCTCGCCCCCAAGACAATCAGGGAGCTGGGGTCAGTGGCAGTGGGCACGCAGTTCAGGGGACAGAGGCGCAGGACAACAGGGACACTGGGAGGACTTCTGTGCGCCAGGGGGAGGACAGGCCCAGGGAACCAACTCTCCAGGAGGCACTCGCTGGGATCCTGGGATCATACCAACATTCCCAGGATATGCTGGGCCAGATCCTGGCCAATGTGCAGGAGAACAGGCGGCTGCAGGAGGGACAGTGCCAGGGGATCAGGGAGGACTTGCAGGCCATTAACACCACCCTGGTCTCCATAGCAGGGGTGCTGGCAGACATGGACAACATTATGAGGGAGGCAGTCTTGCAACAGTGGGCCCCTGCCACTAGCCAGACATCTGAACTGCCTTCCCCCTCCGCTGCCGCTAGTTGACAGGAGGCCCCGCCACAGGACCAACAGGCCACCAGCACCCCTCCCCCTGCAGAAGGAGAACCACCCCACAAATGTTCCCTGCAATCCAGGCAGAAGCCAGAGACTATTGCCAAGACCCCCGCCAAGAAATGAGACTGTACTGATTGTCACCCTTGTGTCCCACTCTGTCACCCTGTCCACCTTGAACTGACATTGCTCCCCTTCCTATGTCCCCTTGGACAATGCACCTGTGCTAGAAATAGACTGGTACTCTACCCTGGACTTTCCTCCATCATCACCCCATCTCAATGCACTTGCCCCACACCGCCTTATCACTTCAATAAATACCCTTTGAATAAATACAAGTATGGAGTATGTCAAATGATTTAAGTATGTATTCGTTTAACCAGGTTCAAAAATTGCAATTCAGCTGTACAGTATTGTTCATATAGGATAGACCTGTATTTGGCTGCAGTGATCTCACCACGAGCGACAGTGGGGCACCAACATCTGCAAAAAGTGAGTGGGCATAGAAGTGTGAAATAACAGCCTGCCAGTGACAAAGTGAAACAAAAAAATGTAATTGAAATGTAAAGTAACACTGTCTTATCTGTGTCATTGGAAGTATTGTTTAATCACTGCATATCTGTTGTCCTCATCCTCATCATCTGCCTCCTCATCTTCACTGTCCACAGGGTCCACTGCTACCACACGGCCATCTCCAGCCTCCTCCTCCTGCAGAAAAGGCACGTGGCGTCTCAAGTCTCAAGGCAAGGTTGTGCAACATGCAGCATGCCACAATTATCTGGCAGACCTTCTTGGGTGAGTAGCACAGGGAACCACCTGTTAGATGGAGGCACCAAAACCTGGCCTTCAGGAGGCCAAAGGTACGTTCAATAATCCTTCTTGTTCACCAATGTGCCTCATTGTAACGTTCCTCTGCCCTTGTCCTGTGATTCCTTACAGGGGTCAGTAGCTATGATAGGTTGGGGTAACCTGAGTCACCTGCAAATATTGAGGGACAGCTTTAAGCCACACACTATCCCATATGGCCCACAAAATACCCATACACCAACATCCACTGGGTGGGAACTAGGGCTCACCTATTAGCCACACCCGGTGCCTCTGTAGTTGGCCCATCACATTTGGAATGCTGCTATTCCTCAGGATAAAGGCATCATGCACCGACCCAGGATACTTAGCATTGACATGGGAGATGTACTGGTCCGCCAGGCACACCATCTGGACATTCATGGAGTGAAAACTCTTTCGATTTCTGAACACCTGTTCATTTTGCTGGGGGTGGGGATAAATGAAATATGTTTTTCATCAGTTGCCCCAATGATGCTGGGGATATGTCCCATTGCATAGAAGTCAGCCCTCACAGTGGCCAAATCCTTTACCAATGTAGCTGCACATGTTTTTAATCTGGTCAGCACCATTGAGAACATTGGCTGTGACTTTCCTGCTGCCAAGCACACTGTCACTTGGAAAGAACCTGTCGCCAGGAAATGGAGCACTGATAGCACTTGCACAAGAGTGGGGATCCCAGTGGGGTGACGGAGAGCAGATATCAGGTCAGGCTCCAATTGGGCACACAGGTCTGATTGTGGCCCTGTCAAGTCTATAGGTGAGGATGATGTGCCTGTCCTCCATTGTTGCCAAGACCACCAGGGGTCTGTACACAGGGTATGTCTCCATCTCCTATTCATCTGCAGCGATAGCAATCTATTGGGCAAAAGAGTGAGGAGCCGGTCACAAACTGTACATCGTAGCCTCAACAGTGCAATGCATGATGCCCATTTTTTACGTATATGTGGCATTTGTCCTGTATGTCCAATTGTGTACTGTGACGCAGTTATAATCCAGGGCCTGGCCCCCCCTGAAATGGCGTCCACCTGTCCTGTGTGGAGGGACAGGTGAAAGTGAGGTAATTCCGCTGACATTGTGTGCCGTTGCGGGAGACGGCTGGGAAACGATGTGCAACTCCTCATTGGATAATATTGGCCCCTATGGGGTACAGTGGCCAATGGTGATGTACGCCGGCGGTGACGATATGCACCTCTGCGGATGTGACCACCATTTTCTATCTGATCACTCACTTGGTACCTGACCTTCAACAGGAGAGGACCTACACAGCATGTGCTGCTCTGACCTGTGTCTGGAACCTACCATGGCTCGTGTGACTGGGAAAAGGGTCCCTGCCTTCACCTCGGCAGAGTTGGAGCGACTGATGGATGGGGTCCTACCCCAGTACTGACTGCTGTATGGGCCTCCAGACCAACAGGTGAGTACACTGTGAGCACGATGCATGGGGCATGAATACATGGAGGGGTGTGTGTGAAGGTCTCGTCTAGGGGCCGGTGGTGGATGGCCCCTGGGCGGCGGACAGGTTGTGTGCTGGGCCCTGTGTGTGCTAATGGCGCTGTGAAGGGGTATGGTGGGTCATGAGCGTAACAGGCAGCACGGTCTTGACTAATTCCTTTCCCTGTGTGTATTTCTCTGCAGGTCAGCGCCCATCAAAAGAAGGGTATATGGTGTGCCATTGCCAAGGACGTGCGGACCCTGGGGGTCTACTGCAGTTGAAGCACCCACTGTCGGAAACGGTGGGAGGACCTGAGACGCTGGGCACAGAAGACGGCTGAGGCCCAGCTGGGAATGGCCTCCCAATGAAGAAGGGGTGCCTGTCAAACCCTGACCCCCCTGATGGCCCACATGCTGGCAGTGGCTTATCCGGAGCCGGACAGGCGCTTGAAGGCATCACAGCAGCTATAAGGGGGTGAGTACTATTCCCATCATTAGAACTAACGCATGGTAGGGGGGTAGCTGGGTGGGGGATCTGTATTAGTGGGTGCCTTTAGGCCAGGCCTGACATTGCAGAGTAGGTCTCATATTGGGCAGGGTTCAGGCGTGATAATCCTGCTAACTAACTTGTAGGCATCCACTACTCGGCAGGGATGTGTGGGTCCCTGGTGTGCTGAGTTGGTGGTATGTGTCCATGCCCATGCCCTGGTGGCTAGCATTATTACTGGTAGTGCATTGCATAGTGCGTAGGCCTGTACCCTGTGTGTGGGTGTACTGTGTACGCCAACGCTGGTGTTGATGCAGCCATTGACCGAATGTATCCTTTGTTTCTTCCCCCCTTTTTGTTTTGTCACCCTGTCCCTATGTGCATTAGAATCATCTGGCAGAGGAGCGGAGGCACCGGCGATGGAGGGAGCTGCATCCCACATGACCCAGGAGGCAGAGTCCACTGACACTGAGGGCAATAGTGGGGTGGAGGGCAAGGGGAGCGGAGCACCACGGTGGAGACTGGAGCGGACACTTCAGACACAGGTACCTCCTCCAATGGGAGCTCCCTGGTGGTGGCGGACACTTCTGAGACCCCCCTAGCTACAGGTACAGCCGCCACCCCGTACCAGCACTGCCCTCCCATCAGCCCCTCATCGAGTTGCCTATGCCCTCTCACCCAGGAGGGTGGGCATCTCCTTCGCCCCAAGCACCTCAGGCCCTGCCCCACTGAGCCCTGCTGTCCTGAGTGAGGAGCAAATTGACCTCCTACGATCCATCTCTGTAGGGCAGTCAACCATTGTGAATGCCATCCAGGGGCTGGCAGCACAAATGCAACAGAAAAATGCATTTCTGGAGGGCATTCACACTGGTTCGGTGGCCCAACAGAGATGAATCCAGGCTATGGCCTCCTCTCTGATGGCAGCCATTGTCCCTGTTTCCACCCTCCCCCTCCAACTTCCTCTTCCCAGTCCCATTCTCCTCAACCCCAACTTATCCCAAGTACACAGGCAGATGTGCGTGCACACAGGACAACGCACAAGAGTGGCACAGGAAAACACAAGCCCACACATCATCCCAAAGGCACTCACACAAACACCATCCAGATGCAGACATACCAACATCCACTGCCTCCATTGTGCCCCCCTCCTCTTCTTCCTCCACCTCCCTCCCAGTTCCGTCTACACTCACACCTGCATGCACTGCACCATCATCCACTACCAGCATCACCACCACACCTTGCAGAACACACACCTCACTTGCAGATACCACTACAACAGCCATGCACACGTCCCCTGTGTCCTCTCCCACTGTTTCTGTCACCCCCCATCCCAAGGTACACAAACGCAAGCACTCAGACACCCAACAGTCATCTACCTCACAACAGCATCCAGCCCATGCACCTGCACCCAAACACACCAGACAGACACCTCCTACAACCACTCCCTTTTCTCCCACTCCCAAACGTTCTCCCTCTTCCTACCCAGTGTCCCTGGGAAGCTTTTCCTCTCCACAGTTGACCTCTTCCCTACCCCTCCCCCCGTCCTTCACGTATGGCCATGGTGGCAGTAACCCAGGCAAGCACCCCAGCCACCCAGCCCAAGGGCCCAATAGTCTCCACACCCACTTGTGGTGGGAAAAGATCCAGGGCACCAGCCAGCCTCAAAGAAAGTGTGCCTGCCCCAGCTGCTGCCAGAAAAGGCAAGGAGCTTGCCCCAAGTGCTGCCCGGAAGGGCAAGGAGCCTGCACAAGCCGGCAGGAAGGACAAGGGGCCTGGTGCAGGGACTCAGTCAGAGCCCACTCCACCAACTATGGTTGTGCAGCCGTCCGGGGCTGCAGCGGATGGGCTGGAGCCTCCCCCCACCACTACCAGCAGCAGCACCACCAGCAGTGGGCAGCTGTCTGAGGCAGCAGAGGTTAGGCTGGAGCCTCCCCCCACCAGCAGCTGCAGCATCAGCACCACCACCACTGAGCAGCAGTCACCGCCGGCGGACAGTCTGTAGTCAAATCCTGTGGGAATGACACCCAGTTGAGAGACTGTGACCTTGCACTCCCCAGGATCTAAAGCACAGGGCACGATGCCCCCTCCAGAACCAATGGCTATGGCACCCACTCACCCCATCCTCCCCAGGGTCAAGAGCCCAGGGCATGATGCCCCCTCCAGAACCAGTGTGTATGGCAACCACTAACCCCATCCTCCCCAGGATCAAGAGCACAGGGCACGATGCCCCCTCCAGAACCAGTGGTTATGGCACCCACTTGAGAGACTGCGGCCTTGCACTCCCCTGGACCAAGCACAGGGCATGTTGCGCCCTCCAGGGGCGGTGGTGTTGTTCCATCTGATGGCTGAGGTGCCCCCCGTTCCCCATCCCCCTGAGGTGCCTGCCTATTTTCCAACTGTTGCCCCTGCAGTGTTCTCTCCTTGTTACTGCAGGAAACAAGTGGGACCTTGGACTTTGCCATGTGGCCCACGCACATTGAGGACTGGGCTGTGTCCCTTGAACTGTACACATGTATATACCATTAGATTGTATTTTTGTATTTCTACTATATTTATATAATTACACTTACTTTCATCTATTCCTGTAGTCCTTGCATTATCCCTGAGAGGTACGGGGTAAATATGCTTTCTTACTGCCTCTGATTGTGTGTATGGTGTTGGGGGTGGGTGTGTGTGTTGCATGTGTGTGTCACTCTCTTTTTCCTCCCCCCTCCCCTGTGTGCTAGACGGCTGTACTCACCGTGGTCGTCTTCGCCGTTGTTGGTGTTCGTGGTGGATTAGGACGTAGAAGATCATTGGAAAGATCTGGAGCTTGGGCTCCATGGTGGCGTGGTTGTTCCCTGTGTCTCCAATGGTGAGTCCTTTGACTTCTGTGCAGTGTTTCTGCCAGGATTTTGATGTCATTGGTACCACCCAGGAAAAGGTGGCGGAATGGGTTGTCTTAATACGGTGGGCGAAACATTGACTTCCGCCTGGCTGTAGGTGGCTACCGCCGTGGTGGCTGTTGTTTCCGCCCTGGCGGTCGGTGTGGTAAAGTGTCTGTCTATCTGAGTTCTCACCACCATGGTCATAATTTGGCAGTAATTACTGCCAGCCTGTTGGCGGTATTACCGCCACTTTATCACCGACCGCCAGGGTTGTAATGGGGCCATAGGCAGCCAATGGAAATTAGCTGTCGGCTACATGATGAACTGTGATGCATGTTATTTTTAGACATGGTGTTTTGTGTAGATATGTCTGCTCAGCCTGCAAAGAGGGGGGCCTTTGTATTGTCACTCACTCCAAAACTGAACATCTGGGCTGGTATTGATTCCCTTTTCCACTACAAGTGTGACAGTGTGCCCATTCCCTGTATCCCTGGACAGCATGTGATGGTGACAAATCATGCCTCACTGCCAATATGCAGTTCTTGAGCCCATGGCCACTGATTACTATGGGAATTGCATTGGGGGCAGTATCATAATCTGTGACTGATATGCTCATGTCATCTCTGACAATGTGTGTCACATAGCCTTGACAGATCCATTGATCCCACATCCCTGTTTTCTCTTTCATCCTCCTCTGATGTGTCCATTGCAGGCTTCTTTTATTTTTGGACATTGAACATGTGTAGGCAGTATGCTGTTGAGTGGTGTGCCACGATATTTGATGCTGTGGTTATGGTTATGATGCAGAACGTGTACAATGCACTGCCAGGTTTCTCTTTCAGTACTAAAGGTTTTGTGAACACACATTTGAATGTGTGTACCTTAATATTGATGTGACACACAGACCACCACCACCAGAAGTAGCAGGTGCCTGCATCTGTATCTCCACATGTCCACACATGGACAGGCTTGCCTCATTGTGTGCTCAATATGTCACTCCCTTCAATGAGGTTGAAGCACATTGGGCCTGTATGTAGGCATGCTGTGACATGTCAGAACTGTATGCAGCGGGTGACATTTAGAGGTAGTGGATGTTTTTGTGCTTTATTTGCAGTGTGCTTTAGCTGCCATTTGCTACTTTGTGATATGTGTTCCATTGTGTTCCTAGTTAATGCCATGTGATTAGCTCATGCCCCACAAAAGTCACTGTATTTCTACCTGGACAGTGCAGGGCCTGATCTGGGATGTGTGTAGCGCACCCTATTGGGGAGTGTCTGCAGTCATGTTCCTGTGCCCAATGCATCCTATGTGCCACAGGTGGACAGGATGGTCAAGATAGGATGTTATTCGCTAAGTGCACTGACATGTATGTGACTCAGCCATTTTGTATGGGACTTGTGGACATAATAATCTGTCTTGTCATTTGCATCCGTGCAGGTCAACTCCCATCAGAAGAAGGGGATTTGGAAAGTCATCCCCAAGAATGTGCGCACCCCGGCTTTCCACAACCGGCAGAGTGCTTACTGTCAGAAGAGGTGGGAGGACCTTAGATGCTGGGCCCGGAAGACAGCAGAGGCCCAGCTGGGGATGTCCTCCCAACGAGGACGGGGTGCCCATCGGACCATGACCCCTTAATGGACCGTATATTTGCAGTGGCCTATCTGGCCTTGGATGGGCAGTTGAGGGCAGCACAGCAGCCACAACAGGGTGAGTTAATGGAAGTATCATGCTTGAAGCAGCCACAACAGGGTGAGTTAATGGAAGTATCATGCGTGAACCTTTAGCAGGTGATTGAATGAGGGACAGACTGTTACCCCTGATAATGTGACATGTGCCATGTGTCACATATCTTCGGGGATTAAAATGGTGTAGACAGGCCATTTGTTTCCAACTGGTGTGCTCATCCTCTGAGAGCTGGGACCAGGACTAAACTATGGTGAACCCTCAGTCGAGTTGCCCATCTTGGAGAAGATATACTGTTTAGTATTCAAATGTTCCGTTTTAACTACCTTGGTGGTTGTTCGTTTCCACGAACAGATCACCCCTGACACATTTTACAGTCCAAAGGTAAATAGGATGTGGGTCACTGTCCTCTGTCATGTGTCTGGAGATATGTGTAGGTTGACATCTGCAAACCAGGCGCAAGTTGGGAAATGTGCATTGTCATGGGTGATGTGTCATCAGTGTAGCAAACATTCCTTGTGCTTACGTGTCTGTATGTGCTCCATTCCTACTAGGATACATATCTATGCAGTAGATGTAGGCATGTGCTAGCCATGCAGATGGGATGATATCGAAAAACTCTTACATATATGTTTATGGGGTCCTGTTGTTGTTACGATAAACCTGCAGTGGTTGTCCAGTTACTGTGATGCCCCAACAGAACTGTGTCACCATCCTATTTAGTCAGCCAGAAACATTCATGCCTCATAGTATGTCATTACTCATGTGTAACTGCAGTAGCTATGATGGACATGACATGTAGGGCAGGGTATTGGCCCACTTGATGATGATTTGCACCTTGATGTACTATGATGGTTGGAGGTCCACAGCACCTGTGTGTTGTTTGTGAATTGTGCCCTGACTGTATGGATGTATCATGGATTGGCTTGCAGTGATGTTTGCATGATGTGTTTGGGGTCAGGGGTTCATTCATGGACATATGCAATGCTTGCCATCTCTGACATGTGGGTAGTGATAGATCTTCCCATAGTACAACAACAATTTGGTATACTCCTGATAGTGATTGCAAGGTCTCTGTCCTTCCTTCCTGCACGGTACAGTTGTCTACTGCAACCACACTCAGAAGTAAACATGGAAATGGGTGTGAGACATTGGTGGGAGTTATGCTGGACCTAACAGGCTCATTCATATGTGTATTATGGAGATATCTCTCCATGAGGTTTGGGACCTGATTTCATTGTTGTTCCATACAAAACCACATGTGAAGCACAAATGGGTCACCTTGCTACTACCTCCTTGACTCATTTTGGAAAGGTGTGACTTCTGGAGCTGTACATTGTTGTGAGGCGTCTGTAGTGAAATGTATGTTTCCATGTCATCTAATTCAGGTATGGCTTGTTTGAACCAGTGTTGTCTGCCTTTCATTACCAGCATCACTTATTGTTGAGACATCATATTGCTGGAAGCTAGATGTGTGCATAGGCTTGTATCAGTGTAATTGGTAGGGTGCCTCACAATGGTATCCAATTGTTGGCTGTTGGTTCCATGTGGTGGGCTGCATGTGACACAAGTTTGATGTGGAGTGGTCAACTAGTCGTGTTATGGTTCATATGGTAGCTAGACTTTATCCATGCCATTGTAGTCATTGGAGACCAAGATTTGGCCGTGTGTAACCTTTATAATTCCAGGTGGCATGCATGGTTTTGTATTGGCACATGATGGTGCCACTTTGCTGTCACTTCATGTGGTGGGCCACTTGACATGATGGTACGTTTTGTCTCTCGGAGTTGTGATTGATGTGTCATTATGTATATGTTATGACATTACTTCACTTTCTTTTTGCAGCATCAGCACCGGCAGGAAAAGGAAATTGGGACGAGCCAAGTGGGGAAGCATCTGACCACGGGACCTCAGGTCACGAGACCACTGACAGCAAGGGACCCAGTGGTTTGAGAATGAGGGAACTGCCACAGGGGAAACTGGATCTGGCTCTACATCATTGGATTCCTCTTCTTGTGGCCACTCCCTAGTGGTGGTCGACCCATCAGGGACCACCCCAGTACCATCTTTGTCTGCCACCCAAACTCTATCACTGCCCTCCCTTTTGCTCCCCACCCAGTTGGCTGCACCTGCACACCCATGAGGGTGGGTGTCTCCTTTGCCACAAGCACCTCTTCCCCAGCCCCTGTTACCCCTGCTGCCCACAGTGAGGAGGCTATTGACCTCTTGAGACTGGTTTATGTGGATCAGACGGACATCGTGAATGCCATCTAGGGACTGGCAAGCCAGATTCAGCAAAGCAATGCATTCCTGGAGAGCATTCACAGTGTAATTTCTGGCCGACAGAGATCATTTCGCGCTCTGGCCTCCATACTGATGGCAGTCAGTCAGCCCTTGTTTTCTGTCCCCCCCACCTTCCTCTTCCCAGTCCAAATCCCCCCTTCCCTGACCCAGCCACCGCACAGAGACAGACTTGCATGCATCCACCTCAACAGACAAGGCTAGTGCACACAAACATAAGCACCACAAGACCCACCACTAGCACGCACACATACAACATCCACCTGCAGGCAAAGCAACAGTCACAACTTCTCTTGACACCCTCTGTCCCCAGCATCACACACACACACAACATTGGATACACCTACAAACACCACACTGATCCAGCCACCACACCTATCATATCCACAGACACCAAAACCACAGAGACAACTACATGCAACACATCCACCATACCTGCAGTCACCACCCCAACAGACACCTACCCACCACAGCATTCCTAAGCACCTGCACCCCAGCCCCAAACACATAACTGCACTCATTCACCCACCCAACAGACACCTACCACACACAAGCACATCTCCCACAAACAAAGAAGCAAAATATCCACACCAACACATCAGACAACCACTCCCTCATCCTCCAAATCCTGACCCCCTTCTGATGACCGTCCCCATGTGTCAAAGAAATGTTTCCTCTGTGAACTTAACCTTAACCCTGTTCTCACCCTGTACCACCCCCAAAAGGTCTGCTTCCTTCCCAAAGCCATCCCTTCCATCTTCAAGTCTTCCCCTGCCCCTCCTGTAAGCACCCATTCCCCTCCTCCCACCAAGAAGAAGTCAACCCCTCCCAAGCCCAATTCCAAACCCCCCCTCAAGCCCAGACGCCCCCAACCCCAAGCCCCTCCTCCCCACCCCCACCCCCAAATCTGACAATACGTGAGGTGCCTGTTTTCCCCCTTGATGCCCCTACCTGTGGAGGTTACTTGGCAGTCAGGAGTTGAGTTAGAGACCCAGGAATGGGTCTTTTGGGTCTTATTTATTATGGACTGACCTATGGCATTGGACTGGCTTTTTTAGCATGTTTATCCAATTATTAAACCCCAACCAGTTGTTGGTGTTTTCGATACACCTTTGTCCTGCACTTCCTTCCTTAGTTTTCTGTTCTTTCTGGCTGACATTGATTGTGTGCCTGTAGTTGTGTGTGTTTGTGGTGCTTGCTGCTCTATGTGGTGTTTTTTGAAGTGTGTATGTTTGTGTGCAGTGCTGGTGTCCCCAAGGGTAGGGTGTATGTTGTGTGATGGGTATGTGTTTGTAGATTGACTGTTGGTGTCATGGCATTGTGCTGTGTTTGTACTGGTATGTGTTTCTTTTTGTGTTGTGTGATGTGGGCATGGATGGTATATGACTTGTGGGCATGTATGGTGTATGACTTGTCCCCCTGATATGGCTATTGTGTGTGTTCTTGAGTTTTTTCAGTGCAGACCTGGAGTGTGTTGAGTTGTGGTAGCTTGCGTTGCACTTGAGTGGGCATGTGTCCATTTTGGCGTGTGTCCCTCGCAGCTGGTTGGTGAAGGGGAATGTTCCATGGAGTGTGAGTTGTGTTTGCTGTGTTGCCTTGCCCTTCCTCCATTGTGTGACTGTGCATGGGAATTGATGTTTGCATTGCTTGTCCCTGAGATCCAGTTGTGGCCAACTGCTGTGTGCTTGTTCAATATGAAATATGTCCCACTGCAGCCTCCCATCGCAACTAGGCAGGTGTTGTGTGGTGGTGCGCTTTGTGTCTTTTGTCTATTTGTCTCTGTGTGCATTGAGCATGGCATTGTTGGTCCATTGTGTTATGAGTGTGTGTGTGTGTGGTGTGTGTTGATTGTAGTGTTGTACGATGGTGTTGTTGTGTGTGCAGAGGCAGATGGATGTATATGTGTGTTGTATATGTGGCCAGTCCCTGGCCAGTGTTGAGTGTACGTTTTTGGAGTGTATTTGTATATGTACAGTAGTTGTGTTGTTGTTGCTGTGTGTGTGTATGTGTGGCCTTCAGTGTCTCTGGTCCTGTGTTGTGTAGCCATGCGTATATGTGTGGTATTGCCATGCAGTGTGTGTGCTGGGTGAATTGTGTGTGTTGTGAATGTGTGGGTGCCTGTGTGTGTGTGTGTGCGTCTTCAATGATAGATGTAGCTGCTGGCTTTCGCGACCCCTATCATGTGCTTGGTAGCGGTACAATTTTGTTACACATGTTAATAACATAGGTAGATGTTTGTACTTACGGTTGGTGTGGTCCACGTTGGCCCTGAATTTGTTGTCGTTCGGTGTGCAGGAGCAGAGGCATGAAGTTTAGAAATGGCTCCTTGGTGGCTCCAGACATGTATTGCTGTGTGCAGGTGAGTGTCTCTCTTTAACCGCTTCTGTGCCTTGGACGAGATGATCTCGTCCAAGGCTACAGTTCCCCTGTGCCTTGGACGAGATCATCTCGTCCAAGGCACAGGGGAACTTGGAGGAGCGCTAGCTCGCCCCCCGTGCACCCCCCTCCCCCCCAAGGCGGGGATGGAAGGGGAACACCTTCCCCTTCCACCCCCCCGCTCCCCCGTGACGTCAGCGCGCGAGCGCGTGCTGATTTGTCACAGGGGCCTCCCCCATCGCGCTGAAAGCTCTGCTTCCAGCGCGATTGAAAGAGAAATGCAAAAGCATTTCTCTTTCAATCACTGGGGGAGGCCCGGAGGGGCTTCAAAGGGAAGGAAAAGTATTTCCTTCCCTTTGAAGTCTCTCCGAGGGTTTCAAAAGCCGGATTGCTTGCAATCCGGCTTTTGAAACCCCACTAGACACCAAGGATTTTTTTCTTTTTTTACTGAAATTTCCATAAGGGAGCGACCCCTTGTGCAAGGGTCGCTCCCATGGGGGACATTTTTTTGGGAAGGCCATTCTGCCCCCCCCTGGGGGCAGAAACCTCTGGGCACCAGGGACCATTTTTTTAATTATTTTTTTTTTTTAATGTTTAATTTTATTTTTTTGGGTGGGGAGCGACCCCTTAGGCAAGGGTCGCTCCCCTTGGGGGAAAATTATATTTAGGCCATTTCTGCCCCCCTTGGGGGAAGATTGTCCTATTTTGATGAGGCCAATCTGCCCCCAAGGGGGGCAGAAACCACTAGACACCAGGGAGTTTTTTCTTTGCGTGAATTTCACGCAAGGGGAGCGGCCCCTTAGGCAAGGGTCGCTCCTTGGGGGGGGCAAATTTATTTTAGGCCATTTCTGCCCCCAGGGGGGGCAGAAACCTCTAGGCGCCGGGGATTTGTTTTTTGGCGCCAATGTCACGGAGGGGCAGCGACCCCGTAGGCAAGGGTCGCTCCCGGGGTGGGGGGTGGGGGCTGGGGGGGAAATTTATTTTAGGCCATTTCTGCCCCCCCCTGGGGGCAGATCAGCCTATTATTAGGCCGATCTGCCCCCAGGGGGGGGGGCAGAACCCTCTAGGCGCCAGGGCAAATTTTTTGTTGTGTTTTTTTGTTGTTGTTTGTTTGTTTTTTTAGAGCTGGGTAGCGACCCATCAGGCGAGGGTCGCTGCCCTAGGGGGGAAATTGTAGTTAGGCCATTTCTGCCCCCCTTGGGGGAAGATTGGCTGATTTTAGGTCAATCTGCCCCCAAGGGGGCAGAATCCACTAGGCACCTGGGATTTGTTTTTTGGCGCCAATGTCACGCAGTGGGAGCGACCCCGTAGGCAAGGGTCGCTCCGGGGGGGGGGTTAGGGGTTGGGGGGGCAAATTTATTTTACACCATTTCTGCCCCCCCTGGGGGCAGATCGGCCTATTATTAGGCCGATCTGCCCCCAGGGGGGGGGGCAGAACCCTCTAGGCGCCAGGGCAAATTTTTTTTTGTGTTTTTTTGTTGTTGTTTGTTTGTTTTTTTAGAGATGGGTAGCGACCCATCAGGCGAGGGTCGCTGCCCTGGGGGGGAAATTGTATTTAGGCCATTTCTGCCCCCCTTGGGGGCAGATTGGCCGATTTTAGGTCAATCTGCCCCCAAGGGGGCAGAAACCACTAGGCACCTGGGATTTGTTTTTTGCGCCAATGTCACGCAGGGGGAGTGACCCCATAGGCAAGGGTCGCTCCCGGGTGGGGATTGGGGGGGCAAATTTATTTTAGGCCATTTCTGCCCCCCCTGGGGGCAGATCGGCCTATTATTAGGCCGATCTGCCCCCAGGGGGGGGCAGAAACCTCTAGGCGCCAGGGGAATTTTTTTTTTTGTGTTTTTTTTTTGTTTGTGTGTTTTTTTAGAGATGGGGAGCGACCCATCAGGCAAGGGTCGCTCCCCTGGGGGTCAAATTGTATTTAGGCCATTTCTGCCCCCCTTGGGGGAAGATTGGCTGATTTTAGGTCAATCTGCCCCCAAGGGGGCAGAATCCACTAGGCACCTGGGATTTGTTTTTTGGCGCCAATGTCACGCAGGGGGAGCGACCCCGTAGGTAAGGGTCGCTCCGGGGGGAGGGGGGGTTGGGGGGGGCAAATTTATTTTAGGCCATTTCTGCCCCCCCTGGGGGCAGATAGGCCTATTATTAGGCCGATCTGCCCCCAGGGGGGGGGCAGAACCCTCTAGGTGCCAGGGCAATTTTTTTTTTTGTGTTTTTTTTTTTTGTTTGTTTGTTTTTTTAGAGATGGGGAGCGACCCATCAGGCAAGGGTCACTCCCCTGGGGGGCAAATTGTATTTAGGCCATTTCTGCCCCCTTTGGGGGCAGATTGGCCGATTTTCGGTCAATCTGCCCCGAAGGGGGCAGAAACCACTAGGCACCTGGGATTTGTTTTTTGGCGCCAATGTCACGCAGGGGGAGCGACCCCGTAGGCAAGGGTCGCTCCGGGGCCGGCTGAGCTAGAGGCCAAACTCCACAGGTAGGCACTTTGCAAAAAACAGCTCTGTTTTCTGTGAAAAAATATGTTGTGTCCACGTTGTGTTTTGGGCCATTTCCTTTCGTGGGCGCTAGGCCTACCCACAGAAGTGAGGTACCATTTTTATCGAGAGACTTAGGGGAATGCTGGGTGGAAGGAAATTTGTGGCTCCTCTCAGATTCCAGAACTTTCTGCCACAGAATATGAGGAACATGTGTTTTTTTAGCCAAATTTTGAGGTTTGCAAAGGATTCTGGGTAACAGAACCTGGTCCGAGCCCCGCAAGTTACCCCTCCTTGGATTCCCCTAGGTCTCTAGTTTTCAGAAATGCACAGGTTTGGTAGGTTTCCCTAGGTGCCGGCTGAGCTAGAGGCCAAAATCTACAGGTAGGCACTTCGCAAAAAACACCTCCTGTTTTCTTTCAAAGATTTGGATGTGTCTACGTTGCGCTTTGGGGCGTTTCCTGTCGCGGGCGCTAGGCCTACCCACACAAGTGAGGTATCGTTTTTATCGGGAGACTTGGGGGAACGCTGGGTGGAAGGAAATTTGTGGCTCCTCTCAGATTCCAGAACTTTCTGCCACAGAAATGTGAGGAACATGTGTTTTTTTAGCCAAATTTTGAGGTTTGCAAAGGATTCTGGGTAACAGAACCTGGTCCGAGCCCCGCAAGTCACCCCTCCTTGGATTCCCCTAGGTCTCTAGTTTTCAGAAATGCACAGGTTTGGTAGGTTTCCCTAGGTGCCGGCTGAGCTAGAGGCCAAAATCTACAGGTAGGCACTTCGCATAAAACACCTCTGTTTTCTTCCAAAAATTTGGATGTGTCCACGTTGCGCTTTGGGGCGTTTCCTGTCGTGGGCGCTAGGCCTACCCACACAAGTGAGGTATCATTTTTATCGGGAGACTTGGGGGAACGCTGGGTGGAACGAAATTTGTGGCTCCTCTCAGATTCCAGAACTTTCTGTGACAGAAATGTGAGGAACATGTGTTTTGTTAGCCAAATTTTGAGGTTTGCAAAGGATTCTGGGTAACAGAACCTGGTCCGAGCCCCGCAAGTCACCCCTCCTTGGATTCCCCTAGGTCTCTAGTTTTCAGAAATGCACAGGTTTGGTAGGTTTCCCTAGGTGCCGGCTGAGCTAGAGGCCAAAATCTACAGGTAGGCACTTCACAAAAAACACCTCTGTTTTCTTCCAAAAATTTGGATGTGTCCACGTTGTGCTTTGGGGCGTTTCCTGTTGCGGGCGCTAGGCCTACCCACACAAGTGAGGTATCATTTTTATCGGGAGACTTGGGGGAACGCTGGGTGGAAGGAAATTTGTGGCTCCTCTCAGATTCCAGAACTTTCTGCCACAGAAATGTGAGGAACATGTGTTTTTTTAGCCAAATTTTGAGGGTTGCAAAGGATTCTGGGTAACAGAACCTGGTCCGAGCCCCGCAAGTCACCCCTTCTTGGATTCCCCTAGGTCTCTAGTTTTCAGAAATGCACAGGTTTGGTAGGTTTCCCTAGGTGCCGGCTGAGCTAGAGGCCAAAATCTACAGGTAGGCACTTCGCAAAAAACACCTCTGTTTTCTTCCCAAAATTTGGATGTGTCCACGTTGCGCTTTGTGGCGTTTCCTGACGCGGGCGCTAGGCCTACCCACACAAGTGAGGTATCATTTTTATCGGGAGACTTGGGGTAACATAGATTAGCAAAACAAGTGTTATTGCCCCTTGTCTTTCTTTACATTTTTCCTTCCAAATATAGGCGAGTGTGTAAAAAAGACATCTATTTGAGAAATGCCCTGTAATTCACATGCTAGTATGGTCACCCCGGAATTCAGAGATGTGCAAATAACCACTGCTCCTCAACACCTTATGTTGTGCCCTTTTTGGAAATGCAAAGGTTTTCTTGATAGCAATTTTTTACTCTTTATATTTCAGCAAATTAATTGCTGTATACCCGGTAAAGAATGAAAACGCACTGCAGGGTGCAGCTCATTTATTGGCTCTGGGTTCCTCGGGTTCTTGATGAACCTACAAGCCCTATATATCCCCGCAACCAGAGGAGTCCAGCAGACGTAACGGTATATTGCTTTCGATAATCTGACATTGCAGGGAAAAGTTACAGAGTAAAACGTAGAGAAACATTTATGTTTTTTTCACCTCAATTTCAATATTTTTCTTTTTCAGTTGTTATTTTCTGTAGGAAACCCTTGTAGGATCTACACAAATGACCCCTTGCTGAATTCAGAATTTTGCCTACTTTTCAGAAATGTTTAGGTGTCTGGGATCCAGCATTGGTTTCATGCCCATTTCTGTCACTGACTGGAAGGAGGCTGAAAGCACAAAAAATAGCAAAAATGGGGTATGTCCCAGTAAAATGCCAAAATTCTGTTGGAAAATTGGGTTTTCTGATTCAAGTCTGCCTGTTCCTGAAAGCTGGGAAGCTGCTGAGTTTAGCACCGCAAACCCTTTGTTGATGCCATTTTCAGGGGAAAAACCACAAGCCTTCTTCTGCAGCCACTTTTTCCAATTTTTTTGAAAAAAACGAATTTCTCCCTCTATTTTGGCCAATTTCTTGGCCTCCTTCAGGGGAACCCACAAAGTCTGGGTACCTCTAGAATCCCTACGATGTTGGAAAAAAAGGACGCAAATTTGGCTTGGTTAGCTTATGTGGACAAAAAGTTATGAGGGCCTAAGCGCGAACTGCCCCAAATAGGCAAAAAAAGGCCTGGCACAGGAGGGGGAAAAGCCCTGGCAGCGAAGGGGTGAAACTGCTTGTTTCTACCTGCTGATCCGTGGTGGTTGGACTGCAGCGGTCACATTGGCAGTGTGCAACCTTGTAATAGGTCCCGGAGAAACATGGTCTCTGCCAGCCTGTTTGTGCCTCCAGAAGACCACATCAGTCTGTGCTGGCTGGCGGCGGTCGCGTACCGCTGCCAGTCTTCTATTTCCTCAATTGCCAAACTCATAATAGGACTTTCTGCTCCGATAAACTGTTGGCGGTCAGACCACCAATATGGTGGTCACAGGACCGCCAAACTCACAATCAGCTCCTTAGTCTGAAATTCTGGTTTTTATAGCCAGCCCGAACCAGATGCAAGGGAACACATGCGGAAAATAGAGGAACTCGTTAGTAATTTTTGTAATTGCAAGTGTTTTTTCAACTTTTTTTTCATTAGGAGGATCAATTAAAGAACCAGCAGTTGTTAACATTTGACATGTGCTTCCTGGATTACCTGGGTGAGGCCCAGGTGGTTGTAGACAGTTGATGTGCTTCCTGGATTACCAGGGTGAGGCCCAGATGTTGAGAAGTTATTGTGACAACAAGCATTGGTCTAGATCTGCTTTTCACATTGCCATTATGTTAATAACTGAATTGCCAAGTTACACAAGGTTTCAAAGGCATAACCTGATTCAAACTGGTACTGGGATTAAAGAAAATAACAAAATCTCTGATATCACTCATAGGGGGAATAAGGCATGACTAAGGCAACACTAGCCCTGCTCACTGCTTGGAGCAAAGGCCGACCAACAGGCTGTGCTTTACTGGGGTTCAGAAGATAGAAACATTGGTTCAGACGAGGGGCATCAACAAAGGAGACTGGTTGCCCAGAGCATTCAGAAGGGGAATAAAAAAATAAGCTTTTCCTCAAATGTTTTTTGCGTGTAGGATGCATTGACCTTCATATTCTTTCTGATCCCCTACTACCACTTGGGGAGGAGGTATATCCTTTCATATGTGTGGATGAATTGGTTTGATAAAAGAAACTTGAAACACTGGATGTATAGCATATTCATCTGGTAAGTGTAAATGTACTGTGACAGGTGTCAGAATGTCAATAATCGGAAAAGGACCTATGAATCGTGGTTGAGGTTTCCTTGGGCCCTCAAGTTTGATGTTGCAAGTGGATAACCACACCATGCCTTCTTTCTTATATTTAACTTCAGGAGCTCCAGGTTTATCAGCTTGTCTGATGTTTAAATTAAATTGAGTAATGCAGGTTAAAAGATCTTTAAAGCCCTGTTTCAAATTTAAGTCGCTGGACTGAATGAAAACATGTCACGCAAAGAGGCAATTCACAGCACTGCCTTAAATGCTGTGAAATTGTAAAGGCTAGGGTCATACCACCCAGATAAGAAATAATGAAGGCAAATATGGCTGCATCAGATTAAAAAATCTGGGGCTTACAAATGAAATGTAATTGACACTGGCTCTCAATACTGCAAATTGTGCGCTCCCTCCATTAATTAAATCTTTCTGGGTTAGTCAGGGGAACCGAACTAGGAGTCTTGACTGTATCCTGTAAGTTTTGGTCAGGGCGAGGTGAGGGAGAATGTGCCACAGAGCTTTTGTAAGTATTACCAAACGTATGTTGACTTTAAACTGGGCGATTCCCTTTCTGGGAAGTATGCCTCCATTGTGCGAATTAAATTTTGCTTCTGGTTAACTCCTGCCTTAAACTCACATTCTCTTCTTTTAGGTGTTGTGCTTCTAACTGAAATGTGCACAATATATCAGTTATCTGGGTAGTCTCGGAAGGGGTACCTGCTAAGGCTTGGAGTAGGGTGTCCATGGTAAAATTGTCATCCAAAGGGAACACTGTTTTTTGTGGCTTAGCCTTCTGTTGCAAGTTACTCACTTGAGTTCCACGTGTTTCCGATGGGGCGACAATAATCCCTGAATCCCGATGAGAGCTGACAGGGTAGCAATGAAGGACTTGGAGTTTACAAGGGGAAGGAAGGTTGGGATGAGAGAGAAAGAGAGATATACCAGGACTTCTGCGTATTCAGATTTCTCTACTCCTGGCACTGCTGTGCTTAAGGATATCTAGATTCTGGTTCTGGATTTAGGATACTCAGGGTTATTCAGATACAAGGGTCTGGACTCAAATTTCCCTGTAATGAAACCACACTTTAAAACTGGAAAACTAAACAGAACTTTGGCATTAACTAACGTCAAATCAATATACTAATAATAATTCACACTAGAAACATTCCCCAGTGTGATTCAAGGACTATCCAGGAATTATCATGAACTAGAATGATCATGAAGAAGGATTTCCACTGAGAGATAATAGCTGGGCTAATCACAACAAAACTACTTCAAATTCTTGGGTCTTTCAAGGGTCTCAGGAGTTCACAGTTCAGATGCAAATTTGCAATGGCAATCAGATTTAAGTTCTCAATTATCCCAAGTCTTTGGAACACCAACATCAGATTCTGATTCTGATCGAGAAAACAGAGCTTGAAACCCAACTATGAACACAAGATCCACGAAGGTGCGGCTATTACAAGAAATACGGCTTTTTTTTAATGTCTTTTCAGTCGCAAGATTGAATAGAATGATTTGAATATTATTGCTGGCTTTAGATAAATTTGATTATTCAGTTCTGATTAAGACCCCAATTAAACAGAAAAACCTGTGTTATCTTATTTGGGGTCTGCAATGCGCAAGATGAATTGCAAGCTGTCCACAGGACTGCTGAAGACTACAGACAGGTAAACATCACTTCCAAGTTAAACGAGGCTATGCAAGATTTAGTCTGAAACTGCTCCATGCCAGCTCCGGAAGTGTATTGCTGTATGCAGGTGAGTGTCTCCCTATGAACTGCTTGTTTCTGCCTGCTAATCCCTGGTGGTTGGACTGCAGTGGCCACTTTGCCAGTGTGCAACCTCATAATAGGTCTCGCAGAAACATGGTCTCTGCTGGCCTGTTTGTGCCTCCAGAAGACCACGGTGGTCTGTGTTGCCTGTGGTAGTGACAGACCACTGGCGGTCTTCTATTCCCTCAATCACCAAACTCACAATACAGCGGTCCACTCCGCCAGACTGTTGACAGTCGGACCACCATCATGGCAGTCACGGTACCGCCAAACTCGTCATCAGCCCTTTAGTCTGAAATTCCGTACTTTATAGCCAGCCTGAACCAGGTTCAAGGAAACACATGGAGAAAACAGAGGAACTTGTTACTCATTATTGTAATTGCACATGTTTCTCAACTCTCTTTTTTCGATTAGGAGGATCAATTAAAGAACCAGCAGTTGTCAACAGTTGACATGTGTTTCCTGGATTACCTGGGTGATGCCCAGGTGGTTGTAGACAGTTGGAACGTGCTTCCTGGATTACCTGGGTGAGGCCTAGGTGTTGAGAAGATATCTTGACAACAAGCATTGGTCTAGATCTTCTTTAAACACTACCATTTTTTAATAACTTAGTTGCCAAGTTAAGCAAGGTTTCAAAGGCGTAACATGATTCAAACTGGTACTGTGATGAAAAGAAAATAACATCTCTAATATCTCTCATAAGGGGGGAGATAAGGCATGGCTAGCCCTGCTCACAGCTGCGATCATGACAGTAGTGGAACTAATACCTGATATGCTTAAAGGGAGGTGCAGAAGCCAATAATGCTATTCCTTAACACATTTTCAAGCTTGTTTGGCAAATCACACCTGCATTTCTACTATTGCTTTGAACATTTGAAAAAGTAGCAAAGAGGAACAGGGGCACTCTTTTGCAAGTAGTCTGCAACCAAGAGTTTGCAAACAACACAACAGAAATTAATAAACAACTCAATTTCAAAGTTCAACCATTTTGTATGATCAGTGGTACAGACTACTTAGAAAACATTGCCTACGTTCTACACTACAAAAATGACTAACAACAAAGTGTTAGTGTGTCTTAAAATACAAATAATTAGAACTGGACAATTTAAAGAATTGTATATCCTACATGGAGCAGCCTTCTTCTTTCAAATAACAATAGTATTTTAAACTCCTACTACTGTCACTCCATGGTGATCCAACTGTAAACAATAATCCACACCAGAAACCATAAAAACCCTTTAAAAGTAAAAAAGAAACACTCCAGGAAAACAGCAATCCCTAATCCAGCGAAATAGATGCAAAACCCTGAAAAATTAAACAATCACTCCCAATAAAGGGGGAAAATCAAAGGATTGTTTTTAATTTAGAACAATAACACCTTTACACCCCAAGTTTCCAAAAACTATGGTAGGCTAAAAAAGAAATCCTTACTTGCTAAGTTTAAAAAAAAAACAAATGCAAATGCCTGAACTAAAAATTAACAACAGAATCCAGTTTGTACAATATTCAACATCTTGATTAGAGAAATAGCTTCAGAATACAAACAAAACAAGCAAAAGCAAACATTACATTATTTCACTAACCTCCCTTAAACTATGCCTACAGTAAAGATACCCTTAACAATGTTCCTTAAGAAGATTTAAAAGTACGTCTCTGACCCGCACAGCAAAATCTGTCCAGCCTGGACTACAACCCCCATCTGACTACCAAAATGAATATAAATGAACTGAATACCTAAAAAATGTAGCTGCAGTAAAAATAGGAAAAGAACAATTATTCCCATAAAAATTTATGAGAAATTTGGGGATGGAAATAATATAAATATTAAAATAAAAGAGGATTAAAGTTATCAAAATGTGTCTTTATTTTAAATACTAGTGTATTACAATGAACTGATTTGTAAAATCAATTATATGTTTTATGTATGTTCATTAATAACAATGCAAATATTATTTTTAAAAATAAATATATTCAACAGTTTTAAGCTGTTACCATGATTAATAAAATTAACAACATAGCCTTCTAGGAATGCATTTGTATACTCACATTTCAAATACTCCCCTCCCAGGGGCCCTAAACTCTTTGCATATAGTTCCTAAAACACATAAATCCATTGTGTTTTTAAATTTAGGTTATAAATAACCACTGAAAAAATCAGTAATATATATAAAAAAAATTAGTCTTTTCTTTAAAAAGATAATACAGAAATACGAACCTTAGAGTATTTTTATGGTATTTTTCAAACAAGTCATTCTACAAATAATAAATACTATACCTACATGTTTTATCCCCACCTTTGGCTTCTAAACCAACAGCATAGCTCTTTTAAAAAATCATGGATTTTCAAAATTGAGATTATTAATAACCACCCAAAAAATCAAAAGCATACATTTAAAAAAATTGTATTTTTCTTAAAAACCAATACTACAAAAATATACCCCTTAGAGTACATACCAGGGTTAAAGAAAGTACAACTCTAAACATACAAATGATTATACTCAAATTTAAAATACTCCCTGCCCTGGTCTCCTAGACTCCTAACATCCCACTCTTAAAAAAATAATCTGTAGTTTTTAACATTTTAGTTTACTAATAACCAACAAAGAAAATAAAAGCATACATTTAAAAAATGTAGTATTTTTCTTTTAAAAAACACGGTACAAAAGTATAACCCATAAACTACATTTACTCTTTACATTTACTTTCGTACTGTATTTCGACCATATGTCATAAAAGTTTGCACATAAAACAATAAAACAAAAAAGTGCATTAATTATCATCGTGCTTTACAAAGCGCCACACTTACTTACAATAGAATTTACATTAAATGAAGATAACTCTCTGAAGCCATAGTCACTGGGAGTGAAAAGGGTCAATCATAGGTCAAGGCCTGCAGTAGTCCGCCACTGTCCATAAGGTAGTCAGTGAAAAGTGTGGTACAACGATCAAAGATAAATAAAAGAAAAAAAAAGACACTCCGGTTACAAAATTTTACATTTGGGTGCCAAAGCTACTAAAACGTCGGCATCACAGACTTAAAATTATGCAGACATTTCAAAAGCAACAATACAATGAGAATAAATATGAATTTAGATTTTCCCAATTAATACAGTTATCAGAATAAAAACAGGTAATCCGACCCAAAATCTAAAATACTGAGATTGTATTGTGGATTAATACAATTTCTTGATAATTAAAAAAACATGCTATGGCAAAGAGAACCTGCTACCTGCAGGGTCATCCAGGCAAAGCAAATAAAAGGCAGGAATTGTGCTTGAAAAGCACATAGTTTAAGCACGGTCAAATCATTAGGAACGTGTACATAGTGTAACAAAAGTGCATATGTAGTGACTTGGAACAACTAACAGATTCTAATTATAATAGCACACACAGAGAACAAATAAATGGAGAGAACACCTTACAGCTAATGGTAGTGGTAAAGTAACAGAAATAGAAAATAGTTTCCCATTTACTGACTAAAAAGTCAGTCCCAAGACCCTATCCAAGCCGCGTGGTTAAATAGTTCTGTACCAGCATTGCAGGCTAAACACTATGGCCCAATGATATGATAGCCCTATGGCGTATAGACCAAACTGCTGACAGGTATTTAGTGACTGCACTTAATACCAATGTAGACAGGTCATATTTGCAGAATCTGTAAGCATTGGCACGGTCATATAAAAACAAGGCTTACACAGAGAAATAATCAATTTTTCCCTAGGAATTTTATATAAGGGGCAAAAAAAGCACATGTTCAGATGACTCTACACATAAATTACAGATTTTGCATTTGTTGGCCTCACAGCTATTCTATGACCACCGAGCAGAAAAAGTATTAACTGTTAAAGTGCCATATCTAAACTGGAGAAATCAAGCACGGGCATGTGAAGGTAGTGACACGTTGTAGTGTGGTTAGTTTTACGTATTCGTTGCGCTTTAGCTTCAGGCTTTAGGCCTTTGTACACTTTGCCCTGAATATATTTTATTCATTTGCTGACAGCTTAGAGCCTCTGTGCACTTTGCTCTACATGCTTTTTATTAGGCTTCGTACTGTTATTTTTCAAATAGCCAGTTCTACGGTGTTGTTTTTTTTTATTCATATCACACTGTTTTGCCTACTTCAGCACTGGAGTTCTCCATAACATATTTACTCTGTGCTTCAGTCAAGGATACAGTCTGGTACATTGCCGATAGACGTGGTAAGAGTTTAGACTTGGCATTCCTGCGTAGGGACATTTTGTGATCACGATGACATGTTAGTTATAAAATCACTTCCTTGTCCCAATACACGCAAGAGGGAGATTCCGACCAGGGAACCACAACTAGACGCTGACTGCCTCGTTGCAGATGCTGAACCAAGATCACAGGTCTTTGCTCAGGTATGAGGGCTGATGTCTCCACAGTGATTCTAATAGGCAAGCTAGAAGCTTAACATGCTGTGCTCTAAATAGAACAAGCAGAGGGAGAGTAGAAACTGTTAGACAATATGATAGCTTTGTTCTTATGTTTTGCTCACCTGGTGACTATTTAAATCCTACTGTGTTGTATCGTTCTGGTTATTGCGGCTCACGCCTTAATATCTAAAATACAGTCGTTTTATTAAAACATAATATAAAACTTATACTGTCCTTGTCATTTGTATATGAGATCATATTGGAAAAAAGAGAGTTGGTTTGGATCTGAGTAACGACGACTTCCCTGAGAAGTTCCAAAGATGTCATGCGCTCGGCTGCCAAATCATTCCTTCCACATAGGAGAAATGAGGCACTGCTAGTTAGCCGGAGCAAAAACCGGATTTAGGGTGACAGAGTTCTTTACACGTGGGTCAGACTCAGTCCCCCACACCGTTATAGATCCTGCTACCTAGAAATCCAGTAGTCTCATTTAGAATAATGAGAGCCCACGCGACAACGTCATGGAATTGCTCAGGCCATGGCTCCTGTTTGACGAGCAAATATTCTGAAGTTAAACGACCCACCTCGTTACTGTGAAGGATCTGTTCATTGACCTTCCCCCAATATCTCAGTTTGACCAATGAAGTAGCATTAGCTGGGATCAAGTCGGGCCTCTCCCAAAATTGTGGGAGACCCAAATCATCTCAGACTGATTTCATTTCCCTCAGCCAACTGACGTTTTTCCAACTACTTAGATTTTTATAATAGATCTTTAACTGCCTCATGAAATTGTTCCAATTCCTCTGCCTCCAGAGGCGGATCCAATTTAAGGGGTGACCTCAAACCCGCTATGTCTTTAATACTATTCATCCCAAAATGTAATTTAAGGGGAATCATTGGAGTGCCCTTCCCCGTCCTGGTTTGTATCTGATAAAATCATTCTCTTTGATTTGTATTCCTGCTGTCTATAAGAACCCCGTAACTCTGCTCCATCCAGTGCAGCTCCCCAGATCTGAACATTTTAGATTTCTACAATATGGTTTAATGGGGACTAGCAACAACTCTAGTTTTACGCCCAGAGTCGCCTCCTTTTGAGCATATAATATGCGCTCCTTTTCTAATATGTGCATCCCATCTGCCTGAGCCCATCAGCCTGATCCCTAAATAGTCAAACTCGTTGACCCTTTCCAGTGGAATAGAGTTCATTTATATACTAGCTTTCCCTTTCTTCTTTCGCAAACTACAAACCGTGAAGTTGGTTTTCCCGACATTGACCTCCAGACCGAAGTCTCTGCAAAATAGACAAAATTGATCACCCACATTTTGCAATCCCAAGGGGGATTTTGCCATAATGATGGTGTCATCAGCATAAAGCAGCCATGGGATTTTCTGGACCGAGGTGAGTCATTATTCAATTTTTTTAAATACTTAATACAGTTATTTATATAAAAGGAAGAGGGTGGGGCAAGGACACAGCCTTGCCTCACTCCTTTCTCAGTAATAATTGGATCTGTTAATTCGCCATCCTTGCCACTTCTCATTTGGGCAAAAGTGCCTTCATGAAGTCGGACGATAAGTTTGAAGAGGCCTCTGGGGACTCCCATTCTAGTCAATGTCAGCCATAATTTGTTCCTTGGTACCAGATCAAAGGCCGCTCAAAGATCAATGAAAGCCACATATAAATTTCCACCTCCGATGTCCACAGTCCTCCATTTCTTTGCTAAAAACTTCAGGACTGGATCAATTGTACTGACCACAGGTCTAAAACTTGCCTGTAAGTCAGAAATGGCCCCACTCTCTGTAATCCTCTTAATAAAACAGGAATGGGTGCTCCTGCGCAACTGCATTACAGACCTTATTCAGGTAAGGGACCCAAATATCAGGGTTTGATTTATAGAGGTCACCAGTTATTCTATTGAGGCCCGGAGCCTTTCAACACTTAAGGGATGCTATTGCTGCCTTAGTTTCAGCTAAGGAAAACTTAATTGGGGGGCACTAATTTCCTTGATGGTGTTCAGCTCCATAAAATTAGGTTAGTTATTCCCTGAATAAAGTGACCCAAAATGTTTGGCCCACACTACCGGGAGAATCAATGTGCCAGGCAAGGGCCGGGAGTCATCGCTGTCATTTGAAACCAGCTTACAAAACTTGGAAGCATTGTTGGTTCTCGCAGCCTCCAAAAGAGCGACCCATCATTTCTCTTCCCAGCTTCTTAGTGCCTTAAATAGTTCCAGTCTATAGTTCTCTCTTGACTGTTTTATTGGCTCTCTTAGCCCCCTTCTCAAGTCCCTCAATAATTTGTGCTTGGCTTCTCTGCATGATTGGTTGTACCACCTCTCACTACACCTATTTCTCATTTTGGCAGCGGCTTCTTTAATAATAAGTTGTTTTAGATAATTAAATCATTCCATATAAACAGCCAGGAGCCTGCTGTCATCCTTGCATAAATGAAGCATAAGCTCCATTTGATCTACCAGTAGAAACCCCAAAACTACTTACACCCTTGTCCTAAATTATATATTTTAATGTACATTACAGTAAGGGCTCTATTACGAGTTTGGCGGACAGGAACACACATCCCCCAAACTTCCAACGGGGTGGTGACCACAGGAGGTTGGCGGGTCTGCCCACTAACCTCGTAATGTGGTGGTCGGACAGCTGCGATCGCCATTGCAGCATTAGCAGTCCTCGGACTGCTGATGTTGCAATTGGGCCCAGTAAGTCTGAACCACGTGTTAGCTTCATTAGCATTGTCTTGTTTGTCGTACATGGCATTATAATGTTGCAGGTTTGATCTAGGTCCCTTCAGAATGGAATCTGGAATGTTGTGGTCTGTTGCTTACAAAGGGGTCTATGTATAATTTTATCTTACTAGACCCTACCATAACCACATTTTTACTTGTACTCAGCACTAAAGAGCAAGGAAGAGGTCAAATGTACTGTAGTACATATTCAATCATGGGCCCATCTGGGGGTTAAAAGTGGACAATTGCAACATACACACAAGACATTTTCTGGTTAGAAAAGAACTGATATCATCCACTATTACCTCTGTTAAGTGTAGATGATGGAGACCAAGGAGACAGCTGTTTTCTGAAGGATGTGCCTACTGTAAGACTTTACTGTATGGCTTATATGGTGTTCTGAGCTGTTTCAGACTCAGGGCCTGATTTAGAACTTGGTGGATGGAATACTCCGTCACAAACGTGATGGATGTCCTGTTTGCTGTATTACGATTCCCATAGGATATTCGTAATATGTCAAACAGGACATCTGTCACATTTGTGACAAAATATTCCCCTCCGCCAGGATCTAAATAAGGCCCTTAGTGCTTTTACTATAGGATCAGGCACATAGCATTTCCCTAGAATGAAGCAGGGGCTCCGATCACCAATTTTGTTACACATATGATAAGTTCTTTTTTACAAAATTTGTAAAGTACAAACTATCACTCGTACTAGAGTATCTTAGTGCCAAACCTTTAGGATACAACCAAAGGCATACCACTTCAAAATATCTGATAAAACAGAAACCACAACACCATCAATTAGGGATGAAAGCACTGTCTAACCGCATTTGGGAAACACCAAGGTCTTGAATACTTTCCTAAATCTCAGAAGATTGTCTTCTTTCCTAAGATATTCAGGAAGACAATTCCATCTTTTTGTGGCAGGAAAGAAAATGCTCTGCCACCAAAAAAGAGGCATGCTAGACTTGCAGAATTACTGTAAGTGATATGTTACTGAATCTCAGAGAACGTAGTGGGTGATGCCACTCAAAGTGAACCTTAAAGACTGGGCCAGATTCACAAAGGTAAAGTTAGGCCAAAAGTCTAACTTAGACCAAGGGCCTCATTACGAGTTTGACGGACGGGAATACCCATCCTGCGAATTTCTGACGGGGAGGGTGCTCCCTTACTGGTGACCTCTCCACCGGCCCTACTATAACTTTCTGGCTGGGCTGACAGGTGAAATCAAGCTTTCTGCCCATCAGCCCAGCGGGAAAGTGGTGGCAGCATTGTCGTTGGCTCGTAATCGAGCCGGCAGCAATAATGCAGTCCCCAGGGGGCGCCAGGAGCCTCATAATGCACACTGTCTGCACAGCAGCCAGTGTGCATTATGAGGGTGCTGGGCATGGGGACCACTGCACTGGCCATGGCATGGGCAGTGCAGGGGTCCCCATTTGGCCCCCTTCACTTGTTCTCTGCCAGCCTTTCCATGGTGGTGAAACCACCATGAAAAGTCTGACGGGGAACCAGGTTGTAATCTGCAGGGCGGCGCTGGCTGATTATGACCTGCACCACCATCATCCCATCTGGAAGATTGTTCTTGATGGAGACGTTGGTTGTTTGGTGCTCCGAGCACCAAACTCTTAATTTGGCAGTCAAATCACCAAATCAGCGGCAGACATGACCGCAACTGCGAGTCTGGCGCTCTGTTGACAGCCAGTCTCATAATGAGCCCCTAAAAGTCCAATTTTACTACTTTTCAGTATTCGCAAAGGTAAAGTTAGACCAACAGCTAAACTTAAACCAAAAGTCTATCTTAGACCGAAAGTCTAACTTTAGTAATAGTAAAGTTAGAATTTTGGTCTAAGTTAGACGTTTGGACTAAGTTAGACTTAAGTTAGACTTTTGGTATAAGTTAGACTTTTGGGCTAATTTACACTTTTGGCGCCTGATTTAGAGTTTGGTGGATGGGGTAACTCTGTCACAAACATGATGGATATCCTGTCCGCTGTATTGTGATTGAGTTACATCCAATGGACATTGTAATATGGCAGACGGGATATCCACCACGTTTGTGATGGAGTAAACCACCTGCCAAACTCTAAACCAGGCCCTTGGTGTAAGTTAGACTTAAGTTCGACTTTTGATCTCAGTTAGACTTCTGGTCTAAGTTAGACTTTTGATCTACCTTCACCTTTGTGAAAACCGAAAAATAGTAAAGCTACACTTTTGGTCTAACTTTACCTTCTTGAATTGAGCCCATTCTGTTTAGTAGAATACATGGCTTTATAAACCAAACATAAAGGCCATCATTATGACTTTGGCGGTCTTTACCGAAGACCGCTGTGGTGACAGCTGCCAAACGAGCACCGTATCATGACCCAAAGAGACAAAACCATCAGATATCAGCCAGAAGTTCAACACCGCCAGAGCCAACAAAAGCGGGAGAGAGTTGGTCACACCACCCACACTGCCATGCCTACAAGAAAGTGGCCTCAAAATTACAACCCACGAATCGCCACAGCGGTCGCTCAGTGGCAGCAAACCATTGGCGATGCGGACCAACGCGGTTGATTTGAACACTCCACAACAACAGAAGCCAACATTGGCCAAATTGAAAAACCCACACCTGATACACATATACCCACAGTACACACCCACCAACAGCACTATAAAACACACCCCTACACAACCTACAATTCTTTGCAAAACCCAAAAATCTGCAACACGTTGCCAGCCCACATATTGTCAGAAATGCACACACAAACCACAGCAACCAATACACCCTACACGCATCACACACCACACATCACACCACTACACTAAACACACACAATACGATTGCACTTAATCAGTAGGCCACAGCATCCCACATACTCAAACACCCTGCACCCCCACCAAACATACCACCCTCTGCAAAACACACACATTACACCGACCACACAATCTGCATTTCCCCACAAAAGAACCCCTGTTTCACTGATGAGGAGTTGCGGGTCAGGGTAGATGAAATCGTTAGGGTAGAGCCACAGCTGATGGGTGCACAGGTCCAGCAGATCTCCATTGCCAGGAAGATGGAGCTATTGTGGAGAATCGTGGACAAGGTGAACTCAGTGGGAACCTATCCACGCACAAGGGACGACATAAGGAAGAGGTGTAATGATCTATGGGGAAGGTGCGTGCAATGGCATCCAGGCACCACATTACCGTCATGAAGACTGGCGGTTGACCCCCACCACCTCCCCCACAGTTGACAACATAAGAGGAGAAGATCTTGGCTGTCCCGCATCCTGAGGGTCTAACTGGAGTGCTGGACAATGGTAAGTCACCATTACTTCTCTATCACCTCATACACCTGCATGGCAAGTCTCCCCGTCACACTATATCCATTCAACCCACTCAATCCCAAACCTAGAACCACCCCCGTGACCACCCTAAACAATTTTCCTCTGCATGCCCAACTCATTGATAGCACACATCTCCAAGGTCATCAGTCACACACTTGAGTAAGGCATGGTCAGCAGGAAGCCCTACCAATCCCACAATGCATCACCAATCACTAACCAAAGGTGGAATACTGTCACCCATTCCATAGGGAAACCCATAAATGTATCTGAGGATTAAGTGTACAACTATAATACATTTCCACAGGTATCCCAGCCAATGTCAGCCGGCTGCATGTGCCACATCAACCCAGTCCACCACCAGAAGAAGGCCCCAGGGATGACAGCTACTCTAGATGTCACGAAGATCTCCCTTGCCCATCTGGTACCACTGGTCAGTCAGACACCACCAGAAACACCCAGTCCATCCTAGAGCACCCCACAACAGACTCCAAGACAACAGCAGCCACCCCATGTCCCCAAACCTCTGAACCCAGGACACATCAATCGACAGTGTGCCCACCTGTAGAGAGAACGGAGTGAACACCCCCCAGGCAAGACGAAGAAGGTCCTGGTGTCAGTGGGAGTGGGCACCCATTTCAGGGAACACAGGCACAGGGGGTCATGGCCAGTGGGAGGATATCTGTGCACCAAGAAGTGGGCCAATCCAGGGAACCGACTGCCCAGGAGGGACTGTCATATGTCCTAGGAGCATACCAGAAATCCCAGGACAGGATGGGCCAGGTACTTACACTCTTGCAGGAGAACCAGAGTCTTCAGATGGAACATTGCCAGGAGGTCATGCAGCAGTTGCAGGCCCACAATGCCACCATGGCCTTTATCAGGGGTGCTCATTCAAATTGCCACCATCATGTGTGAGTCCACAACACACCAGCGGGCCCCTTCCACTAGCCAGTGAACTGACAAGCCCTTTACATCTGCTGCAGCTTGGATATGGGAGGCCCTGCCACAGGACTCACAGACCATCAGCACCCCTTCCTCTGCAGCAGAAGAATCACCCCTCAAACGTTCTCTGCAAGCAGACATCCTCCGGAGACTGTAGCCAAAACCAAAAACACTGCAAGGAAGTGAGTCTCACCAACATGTCTCCCTTGTGGGCTAGTGAGACACCTTGTACACTTTTGACTGCCACTGCTCCTTTGTCCCATGGCCCCATGGATACTGAACCTGTGTCACCAACTAGCTGGGTCACTACACTGCAGATGTCATCCACCATCACCTCACTCCATTGCACTAACCATTCATATTTGTATTCTCAATAAACACACTTAAACACAACTAAAGGTTTTGTGCTTTTATATTATCAATTTGCAATATCTAGACCCTTGTAATCATGTGCAAGTGTAATGTAAAGTGTGAATCCATCCCATATACAGTCAGCTTGGGGTCCACATTACCATTGCAAGTGCTAGCCACAAGTCACCATCCACCAAACTGTGTGAAACAAGTCTGTAGGCATTCCATGACTTCACTGTAGTGACCACACCAACATCTGAAAAAAAGGAAACCATTTGTCACATACAAATGAGCAGTAAATGGAAGGAAAGCAACATGAGCCCCTGTAACATAACAGCCATATTTCATCTGGTCACACCAACTTAATATTTTGCATCGTAATTGATTCCATACACTAGTAGTGACAAGAAACAACTAATGTAAGGGCCACAGACAAGATACCACAGTTTTCACCATGCCAGGTTGTCAGTATGCCAATCCCTCCTCTGGTACACCTAGTCCAAGCCAAACTGTCAAGGACAATGAAGTCACAGAGCTGCTGTATAAGCACATTGAAACTCATAATACTGAGCAACAAATGCAAAGTACTGTATGGAATGAGGACACAGTTTGACATGGGCATGTATCTGAAACTGCCAAAAAGATGACACGGTGTATAGGCTGAATCAGCTCTTTCCTAATCATCATACAACTGGCATGACGTGCCAGAGATGGAACAGTGTCAGGGTACAGATTACACACATTTGAGTTTGGAACATCATAGCTACCACACAGCTCTTCATTGACATGAAGACTGACCTGACTGTCATTGGAAGATGTGTCCTGTTGTCTACATCCTCCCTCCCCATCTCCATCACTGTCTTCAGTTTCCTCTCCTGCCACAGGTGCCTTGTCTCCCCCCTCCTCCTGCAGGAATGGCACATGTCATCTGAGGGCCAAATTTGTGAAGCATGCAGCAGGCCACTACTATCTGAGAAACCTTTCCATGGGAGTAGAGTAGGGATCCACCTGAAATATGGAGGCACCTGACTCTCTCTCTGTAGCTGTGCCATCATCTTTGGGACACTGCTGTTCCTCATAATGTAGGCATCATGTACAGATCCTGGAAACTTGGCAGTAACGTTGGAAATACTCTGATCAGCAAGGCACACTATCTACACATCTATAGAATGGTAACTCTTTCTATTTCAGAACACCTTCTCATTTATCCCAGAAGGGACCAGAGCAATATGGGTCCCGTCAATGGCCCCAATTACATGTGGAATGTGTCCGACTGAATAGAATGCAGCCTTAACAGTGGGCAACTCATCACTTTTGGGGAATGTAATATAGCTGCTCATGTGTTCCAGGAAGGCTGTCAAAACTCTACTCAGCACATTAGAAAACATTTGCTGTGACATACCTGCAGCCAAGCCCACTGTCACTTGAAATGATCCACTGGCCAGGAGGTGGAACACTGACAGCACCTGTACTATAGGAGGAATAGCAGTAGGACAACGAAGAGCAGGAGTGAGAACTGGCTCCTATTGCTCACACAGTTAAGTGATTGTGGTCCTGTCCAGATGATAGGTGAGCATTATATGGCATTCATCCAGTGTAGCCAAGTCAATAAGGGGTTCGTACACTGGTGCATGCCTCCTCCTCCGCGGTGGTTGATATCTGTACACACAAAACATCACAAGTGTGATCGGAACATACAGCAGTAAATAGAGCTGCCTCATACATTTCAGCCAATCAATGATTGAATCTGCTCTGGTGAACTCTACATGCAAACGGACTTCTGATACCATATGTTTGAAATGGGGTCTTTGGTTGGCAGTCAGGTTACCCCCTGTCCAAGCAAAGACCCTCACTCTAGTCAGGGTGAGTCACACACAATCCAAATTATCCTGTGCCCACCCTCTGGTATCTTGGCATTGACCAGTCAGGCTTAACTTAAAAGGCAATGTGTAAAGTATTTGTGCAATAGATCATACAATAACACAACATAGCACCACAAAAATACACCACACCATGTTTAGAAAAATATATGATATTTATCTGGATAAATGCAGGTCAAAAACGATTAAAGATGCAATAAGTAAATGTTGAGATGTCACTGAAAAGTGATATGAAGTGTCTTAAGTCTTTTAAAAGCAAACAAAGGCCCTCATTACGAACATGGCGGTTCAGACCACCATGCCAGCGGTAGCGGAAAATACCGGCACCTGCATGGTGGTCTGAACCGCCATATTCTCAACAAGGAAGGGCCACCACAGGCGGCACTCCACCACTGCCAGGCTACCGCTGACAGTCAGCCTGACGATGGCGGATTACTTTATCCGACAGGGCAGTGCTGCAAGCAGCGCTGCCCTCCGGATATACAACCCTTGTTCCTCCAGCCTTTCCCTGGCAGAAGGGGTGCTCCAGGGGCCCCCATGCACAGGGCCCCGTCGCGCAGGTCACTGCCCGATTTACGGGTAGTGATGTGTGCGACGGGTGCTGCTGCACCCGCCGCACAGCAGCCTTGACAATGGCTCCATGTGGAGCTGTCGGCAATGTCCTGGCCCTGCATTCTGCTGGGCTGGCGGGCAGAAACACGGTTTCCACCCGCCAGCCCAGCAGAATGTATAATATTCGGCCGGCGGAGTTTCAAGGGGGCTGGCGGTCTGTGATAAGCTTGAACTGGCGGGGTTTCACTCTGTGTTCATAATGACCCCCAAAGTCTCTTCCAAGCACAAAGTACCTGGTTCGTGTGAAAAATCTCCACAAAGAACCGCAGAGAAGATGCTTGGAAATAAAGGGGTGTGCATCGATTTCTCGGGCCTCACGCGGTGATGCGCTGTTGAGTTTTCATGCAGGGACGTCTGTGCGTCGATTTACTGTGCTCGGTTGTGGATCTTCTTCCGGTTGTGGGGTTTTCAGACACCCCGGGGACAATGCATGGGTTTTCTGTGCTGGCAGGATGAAGTCACAGGACCTGCATCGATCCAGTGGGTGTTGCGTCAAATTTTCTACCGTACGGCAGGCGCTGCGTCGATTTCTCTCTGGAAGTCAGACTGCGTCGCTCCGGCTCGGCTGTGCATTGATCCAGTGGGCCGTGCATCGTACTTCCGGTCACTAAGCTGGCATTGCGTCAATCTTCTCGTTGTGAAGTCAGGCTGCGTCGTTCCGGTTCGCCGTGCATTGATATTTTCACCGCAGTGCAGGCTGTACGTCATTTCTGGCAGGCTGTGCGTCGAATTTCGCCGCACAGGGAGTCCTTCTTATAGAGATGAAGTATTTTTGGTCCTGAGACTTCGGGAAACAGGAGGCAAGCTCTATCCAAGCCCTTGGAGAGCACTTCTTCACCACAGCCAGAGAGCAACAAGGCAGCAGAGCAACAGCAAGGCAGCAGTCCTTCACAGAAAGCAGACAGGTGAGTCCTTTGGGCAGCCAGGCAGTTCTTCTTGGCAGGATGCAGGTTCTGGTTCCAGTTTCCTTTCCAGGAAGTGTCTCAGAGGTAGAGTGTCTACACTAAGAAGTGTCTGAGTTGGTAGCGGCAGAGGCCCAGTTTAAATACCCAAATGTGCCTTTGAAGTGGGGGGGACTTCAAAGAGTGCCTTAGAAGTACACAAGGTCCCCTGTCAGTTTAATCCTGTCTGCCAGGGTCCCAGTAGGGGGTTTGTCAGTCCTTTGTGTAAGGGCAGGCTACTCTCCTTTGACATGCAAGTGTCAGGCACCCCACCCTCCCAGCCCAGGAAGACCCATTCAAAATGCAGATGTATGCAAGTAAGGCTGAATATCCTGTGTTTGGGGTGTGTCTGAGTGAATGCATAAGGGAGCTGTCAACTAAACCCAGCCAGACGTGAATTGTAAGGCACAGAAATATTTAAGTGCAGAGAAATGCTCACTTTCTAAAAGTGGCATTTCTAAAATAGTAATATTAAATCCAACTTCACCAGTCAGCAGGATTTTGTATCACCATTCTGGCCATACTAAATATGACCTTCCTACTTCTTTCAGATCAGCAGCTACCACTCAAACAATGTATGAGGGCAGCCCCAATGTTAGCCTATGAAGGGAGCATGCCTCACAGTAGTGTAAAAATGAATTTAGGAGTTTTACACTACCAGGACATGTAAACTACACAGGTATATGTCCTGCCTTTTGCCTACACAGCACCCGCCCCTATGGGTTACCTAGGGCTTACCTTAGGGGTGTCTTATATGTAGAAAAAGGGGAGTTTTATGCTTGGCAAGTACTTTTAAATGCCAAGTCGAATTGGCAGTGAAACTGCACACACAGGCCTTGCAATGGCAGGCCTGAGACAGGGTGTAGGGGCTACTTAAGTGGGTGGCACAATCAGTGCTGCAGGCCCACTTGTAGCATTTAATCTACAGGCCCTGGGCACATGTAGTGTACTTGACAAGTGACTTACAAGTAAATTAAATAAGCCAATTAGGTATGAGCCAATTTCACCATGTTTTAATGAGAGAGCATATGCACTTTAGCACTGATTAGCAGTGGTAAAGTGCTCAGAGTCCTAGAGCTAGCAAAAATGAGTTCAGAAAAAGAGAAGGAGTAACGCAAAAAGTCTGAGGATGACCCTGCAGAAAGGCCATTTCCAACACCATACAGTCTCATTAATCTGTCATACTGCTACACAGATGTCATCACAGTTGTGAGACATGATAACTACCATCACATTTTACATGTTTTGTCAACTACTCTTCTGCAAGCAGTGCACTGGTATAAGCTCTCTTTGAAGAGCCAGATTCTCTCAGCAAATGTAATATGATGACATGTAGGAAATGCCTTGGTGTGTACCATCAGTATGTATGGCGCTAATTTTTTTGACTGACATGATTGCAATCCTCAGGAAATGGCAGCCGCCTGCCCTGCATGGAGTGTACAGGTTGAATTGACCTCACTCCGCTGGCGTTTGGCTTCATGGGGGAGGGTGGTCTGAACCGCCATGCGACTCCTCATTGGTGAACATTGAAATCTTGGGAGCACAGAGGCCAATGATGATTACAGCTGGCGGTGACGGTACTTACCGGCGCAGGCGTGACTGCCATTTTCAGGAACCTATGTCACTTGACTCCTGATTTTACCCTACCAAGAACTCCACTGAATGAGCTGCTGAGTCCTGTGTCTGGAACCCCCAATGAACCGTGCTACAGGGGATAGGGCCCCAGCCTTCACATCCGAAGAACTGGAAAAGCTTGTGGATGGGTTCCTACCCCTGTATGGACAGTTGCATGGGCCTCCAGATCAACAGGTGAGCACCTTTTGGGTAATTTGAATGCAACATGGCTGTATGTTGATGAATGTGTTAGCATGCAGTGTGCCCTTTAGGGAGTGTTGTTTGCTGCAAGCAATATGGACACAGTGGTACGAGTGATGTGTAAGATGATTGTGGGATCAATTTAGTATGTAATCCATTGCTGTAACTGTATATAGTGTGTAGTTAATGGTGTCCTTCTGTCTGTGTTTCCAATGCAGGTCAGTGTCCATCACAAGAAAGGGTTATGGCGTGCCATCGACAAGGACGTACAGACCCTGGGGGATCATAGCCGGTGAAGCACCCACTGCAGAAAACGGTGGGAGGACCTGAGACGCTATGCACAGAAGACCACGGCGGCCCACCTGGGGAAGTCCTCCCAATGAGGGAGGGGTGCCCGTCAGACCCTCACCCCCTAATGGCCCGCGTACTGGCAGTGGCCAACCCAGAGTTGGATGGGTGCTTGAGGGCAGCACAGCAGCCACAAGGGGGTGAGTACTCACTCAGTACATTTGTTTCCTAATGCCTGCCATGGTCTTTGTATGCCAAGGTAATAGTCAGTGTATGCCTTTGTATGCCATGTTGGTATTTTTCCATAGGTCTGCATTGTTATAGTGAGTGTCATGTACAATTAATATCAGTTGTTTGCTGGGATTCCTGCTTCTCTATGGGCCTACATCCTGAATCACCACTGTTGGAGTGGTGCTCTGATGTCCACTGCCAAAGTGGTGTGACCTGGCAATTTGCAAGTTGTGCAGACACTATATCAGAGTAAGTGTAGCTGTGCCTTTGTCAACAGGAAGACATGGATTAGTGAGTCACAGTAGGTGTGCAGATGGTAGTTTCTTCTGAGTTCTTTAAGCTGTTGATCCCAGGCAATGGTGTGGTATTGTGGTTGTCACTGCATAGTGTTATTTACCAGTGAGTTATTGTGATGTGTGTGCCGTATGTGCTGTTATTGCTGTTATTGACCCTGTGCTCTCTTTCTTTCCCCACCACCCTCCCTCCTTTTCTTTTCCTGTCCTTGTGTGTGCTTGCATAATCTGGCGAAGGAACAGGGGCACTGGTGAGTAGTGGGGCTGCAGCCCATGGGACTCAGGAGGCAGTGTCCACTGACGCCGAGGGGACCAGTGGGTTGGAGGGTGAGGGGAGTACCATGGGGGAGACAGGAGCTGATACTACTGACTCTGATTCCTCCTCCGATGGGAGCTCCCTGGTGGTGGCAAACCCCTCTGGGACCACCCCAGCTACATTATCTTCCCCTGTTCCAGCATTGCCCTCCCACAGCCCCCACCCAGTTGCCCATGCCTGCTCACCCAGGAGTGTGGGCATCCCCTACCAGACACATCAGCTCCTGCCCCAGTCAGCCCTGCTGCCCTACTGAGGAGGCCATTAACCTCCTGAGATCCATCTCTGTAGGGCAGTCAACCTTAGTGAATGCCATCCAGGGTCTGGCATCCCAGATGCAACAATGCAATGCCTACCTGGAGGGCATTCATGTTGGCTTGGTTGGCCTACAGAGATCATTTCAGGCTCTGGCCTCCTCTTTCACTGCAGCCAGTGTCCCTAGTTCTACTATCACCCCTCCAACTACCTGTACCCAGTCCCAGAGCCCTCTCCCCCCCCCATCCCAAGCACACATTCAGACGAGCATGCACCCAAGGCAACAGACAGGACACGCAAAGACAAGCACAAGCACCACAGATCACATCACAAGCATGTACACAGCCAACACACAGAAGCACACACTGCCTCCACTGTCTCCCCCTCCACCTCCTCCATCACAGTCGCATCAGCACTCACACCTTCAAGCACTGCACCCTCATTCCTAGATCCTGCCACCTGTTTAGCCTTGCCCACAGTCACCACAACAGCAGACATGCAGACTAGCAGCCTATTCACCACATGTGCAGTCACCACCAACACCATCACAACCACATGCAGCACACCCACCTCACTTGCAGACACCACCCCAACATATACGTGCACACAACCTGTTTGTCCTCTCCCTCCCTCTCTTCCCACCCTCCTCCCAAAACATGTAAACGCTCCCACTCAACAGTCTTCCACTTCACACACGCATACTTTGCATGCACCTGCAACCCATGCTAGCACACCTACATGTCCTATGGCCACTCCCTCTACCTCCACTCCCAAACCTCCTCCCACAGTCCACCCAACTGTACCTAAGAACCCTTTCCTTGCCTGCCTTGACCTCTTCCCTCCTCCTGACCCACCCTGTGTTGTCCCTAAACTAAAGGTCCTGCTCCCCCAGTCCAGTCTATCCAGCTCCCAGTCCTCCCATGACCCCTCTAGTGTTTCCAATGTCCCACCCCGCTAAGAAGTCTTCCACTCTGGGACACAAGGCAGCCAGTCCCACCCTCCGCTCCAGACCCACTCCCCTGCCCCCCAAACAGAGGAGCAAGAGCACATTCCCTCCCAAACCCAAGTCCAAAGGCCCCCCTTCCAAGTCAAAAACCCATCCCAACCCCTTACACCTTGCCTCCCGAGCTGCCTGCCTCAAACATTGATGTTCCTGCCCAATGGAGTCACTTTGTCTGTCAGGAGGCAAGTTGGGCCTCTCACGTTGCCCTGTGTAGTGGCTGGACACTTTTGAACTGGCCAATGTCCCTTTGTTTACCTGCTGTGTATTGTTTTGGGCGATATTCACAGCCACATACAGTGGTTGCCTCACAGGTACTTGTCCTGACTTTCTTGTCTTATGGTTTATATGAATGTTGTTTTTTTCAGAGGATTGTTCTCCATGTGTGGAATGTATATATGGTGTGTGTTGTGTGTGTGGGTGTGTCACTCTCCTCTCCCTCCCTTGTGTGCTAGGCGGCTGTAATCACGGTTGTCGTCTTCGTCTATGTCGCTGCTCCTGAACTCTCATCGCTTGGTACAGCATCAGCAGGACTTCCAGTTTGGGTTCCATGGTGGCCGGGGACTCCTCTGTGTCCCTGGAAGTGAGTGTCTCCTTTTATATGGGTCATTTCCGCCAGGCTTTTCGTGGCGGTGGTCTTGCCCTGGAAATCCTGGCAGTCTGCTATATCGTAATGTGGTGGGTGGTGAATGCTGTTCCTCTGGCCTGAAGATGGAAACCACTGTGGTCGGTGGCCGGACCGCACTGGCTGCTCAAGCTGTCCATTGGCTGTATATGGGAGAGATCCCCGCCATCGTCATTATATGGCAGTCCTCACTGCCAGCCTGGCGGCGTTACTACCGCCATCACCGGTGTGGCAGTCACCTGACCACCAAAGTCATATTGAGGATCAAAGGTTTAAAAACAATACGTTCTCTGACTGGAAGCCAATGAAAGGAGGCCCAAACTTGTGAAATATGACCTCTTGCTTTTAAACCCAGTGCAAAACTAGACTCAGGCAATTATGTCTTCTTGTCCCACTCTGCACCTATAATTTGGAATTAACTACCTGTCTCCAAGGTCTGTGCTTAGACAATATAACTGAAATAACTATTTTGGAAACAGATCATGAAGAATATGTCCTACACTGCTTTGTTGTACACTTGCTGTACCCATTTGTGTTTCTTTTCTTAGGCTGTGGAACGTTATTCAAACAAACCCAAAGGCACATATCTAGTGTTTAACAATTATGTTCATTAAAACACAACATTGGCAAGTGGAACAACGCAAGATAAATGTTACAGCACAAAAAGAAATACTAACAATGACAGGTCTCTACACATTGTTGAGAAAGAGAGCGGAGAATGCAAAGCACTTTGAGTTGCCAGTAGATACATGTATGGAGATATCTGTTCTGAATGGGCATTGCCGACCGCAATGTATGAGAACATTTTGTTTCAACCCAGTAATATTTTGATAGACTCCTCTCCAGGTCAGTGCTTAATTTGAGCATGTGTTTGCAGGGGGAGCCCACTGGCACTCACTTATGGGATGCAGCACTCATTTGTCCACATCAGATTTTGACCCAGAGCAAGAGAGAGAAAGAGGCACATTGTGGAATCAAAACTATGCAGCTTGGTATACAGCACCCTCAATATTCGATAGCACCAGCCATAGGCTTTTAAGCAAAAATGTAGGCCCTGGCACTGCTCGAGTTAAGTCTTAAACCTCCTAGTCAGCTAGTTCTGCCCAATGCTGACATATTACAATCAAGAAAGTCGCACTTCACTCAGAGACAAAGATGGATGGTTGGGTGGCTAGTCCTCCCGCACCAATAACAAAGGTATTTATTTTACTTTTCCTTTCTTAGTGTGAACCTTGCAGAGGTTGACAGAGCGCTGTACAACAAATACATATAACAGAAGTAGAACATCAATAAAGTACAATAACAGAAAAATGCAATACTAGCGATCAAACATAAATCAGAACAAGGACTGGAAAAACTACTAGCTAAATCTAAGATAAAAAGTATTCAGGCAAAAAGGTCTTTAGCTCTTTCCCAAAAGATATGTAAGAAGGAGCGAATCTGATGGAGTGAGAGCCTAGGAGAAGCTAGTGAAAAGTCTGGTTATTTTCTGACAAGTAGAAGACAGAGATGTGCTTCGGATAATGTGTAAGCCTAAGCAAAATTTGCATAGTTATTTTTGTGGAAATTATGCTAAATGCTGTACAAAGGTTTTTGGGTTTCTATTTTATACATTAAATAATGGTGATTACTACGAAATTTGACACATGGTTTTACATATATAGTCTGAATTAACATAATTGCAATTCCAACAAATTTCTTATGATGTTTAATAGTGTGTTTATTAATGTGTTTAAAATAGGCCACATTTCTTTGGAAAACACCATCTTGGACAAGCTGGATACCATCTTTGTGATTCATTCCTGTTTCCCCGCTGCCCACGTCCTCTCCACACAGGCTTGGCAGAGCACAGTCAAACTGATGTCATTATAGTTTATTTCCACTGTGATAGTTGTCTAGTTAGTGTGGATTTTTTTCTATGCTGTGGATAAAAGATTGCAGCGTATATCCATATTTTTTCCCATTCCGTCACTTGTTCTTTTCATTCAGAGAATGTCTTAGTGTCAAATATTTGATATTTGTTCAAACATCTTGGGATGGCATTAGCATAGAGGATGTTGAGAAGTTATTTAAAGAATTGGGATGGTGCTTATGTATTAAGGTAGTGATGTTCATTTTTCTTGTTTTCTGATTTGCTAAAGAAATTAAACGTTTGCTCAAACCACGATGCGTTTACGCTATTGCTAATTTCCTTTGCAAGAATTGTGTCTAAGAACCCCTTTGTTTTGGGTGTGTGCCAGAAGTCTTTCCCATTCTGCTAGGGATGCTGCCTAAATTCCTTCTGATTTTGCTGCTCATTTGGGACTTGGAATCATTTTTGATTTGACATACTCTCCATAACTTTGCATCTGAGAGCCTTCATGGCATTGCCTTTGTAGTACTTATTTCAAATGTTTGTAACTAAACTTTTTAAATTTTCATTGACATAGAACTCAATTGGTGAGTGGACCCTAGTATTTAATGAGTTGTCTTGCTCTGCTAATTAAAACATCAGATATGCCTTAGCGCAGGGACACATTGACTTAAGAAATTGAGGTGTAACACAGTCTCTGATTCAGTCAACTGAGGGGAACCAAAGTGAGGTAAATGTTAGGGTGTTTAAATTTTGTGGTACAATTTTGCGTTCGAAATGCCCCAAATCCCAGTGTAATTATGAATTATTAAGTAAAATGTTGGTCTCGCAAAGTGTGTTATTTTTAAGCATGAAATGTTCCCTCATGTCTATTTTGAACATGAGAATCACACGTCATTTGAAGAACTTTTTTTCATTCTAAATCAGGAACATGTGATGGGGCGAAACCACAGCTAGGCACTAATGTATAGGTACCAAGCACATCTCGTCGGAAGAATGTCAGAAGATCTTGGGAAATTGCTAATTTTTTGTGAAGTTGAAGGCTTACCACTAATTTCTACAATTCTTGCTGTGTTGTGCCAACTCCAGAAAAAAGCTGCGTTTACTAGGACGGCTAATATTTCAGAGTCTGCATATAAAGAATGAACAATATTGGCAACAGAATGAAACTATTGGGTTCCCCAAATTGTACTGTGAGGTAGAAGGACTGGATACGCCCATCTGAAAGCACGTCATTCACTTGTGGCAGGACATGCTTCCTTGATTATGTGATCTTTGGCATCAGTCCTCAGGTCATGTCCAAAGGAGCTAGTCATATATCAAAGGCAGTGCCCAAAGTGGCAAGTAGGAGTCAACACCAATAAAACACAACAGTGGCACCTGAACCAACCATACTAATCAACCAAAAAAGTCTCAGATGGTTGTTCCACCATATTTGGCAAGTATCAATGATTGGTGTTCCAGGGCCTCAACATGTTACTCGTCCACATCTCTCATAACTGATCAGTCTGAGGAACTGTTTTTTACTGATGCTTTATAACTGTATTTTTGACAGCACTGACATGGACATCAATTGACTAAAATGCCAGGGACAGTCAAGCGACACAACATGATTTTTAATCCACTTAGTGACAAGTTTATTTGACCTTTGTCCATGATTACACCGCAGAAGAGGGTGTCACGATCTTCTTCTCAGGGTACATCACAGGACTAACTAAAAGCATAAAGTTAACACAATAAAGCTGGCAAAATACTATTTAAGCACCAGCTATATGTTAACTAGTATGCAGCTATGTTAGACTTGGCATCATTGGCATGGTCTCCCCTAACTTTGTGCCTCTACTTCCCATGTTGTTGATGTGTGCTGGACTCTGTTTTTGCTGTTTTGTTGCTGCTGACCACTGCTAAAGTGTAAGTGTTCCCTGTATAAATTATATGTTTACTTTGGCTTATCCATGATTGGCATATTTGATTTAATAGTAAGTCCCTAGTAAAGTGCACTAGATGTGCCCAGGGCCTGAAAATCAAATGCTAGTAGTGGGCCTGCAGCACTGGTTGTGCCACCCCTATTAGTAGCCCTGTAAACATGGCTCAGAAATCCCACTGTACTGTCTCTGTGTGAAGTTTTAAACTGCCAATTCTTTTGGCAAATGTACCCACTTGCCGGGCCTAAACCTTCCCTTTTTATACATGCAAGTCACCCCTAAGGTAGGCCCTAGGTAGCCCCATGGGCAGGGTGCATGTATGTTAAAGGTGGGACATGTACCTATGTGCTTTACATTTGCTAACAGTGAAATACTGTGGTTTCTTGACACCGTGTGACCGGATTTTGACGCAACATCGCTGGTCTCGGAAAATCAACGCAAAGTCTGCCCGGGCCCAAGGTGCCTGTCCGAGATTGATGCATCGCTCTCTTGTGGGAGAGGAGAAACGACGCACACCTACCCAACCGGAGGAGAAATGACACACGTTCTCGATTGATAGTGAGAAATAGATGGTACTTTTGCACGCTAACAGCTTCTCACTGTTTTCTAAAGGATTTAAGACTCTTTTGCTTTTTAACTTCATAACTTGACTTGTGTATGTTGGATTTTTGTCATTTTGGTCTTGTTTTGTTTAGGTACATATTATCTATTTTTCTAAACCTGTGTTGTGTCATTTTGTAGTGTTTTCACTGAGTTACTGTGTGTGTTAATACAAATACTTTACACATTGCTTCTGAAGTTAAGCCTGCCTACTCATGCCAAGCAACCAGGCTGTTGAGCGGGGGTTAACTGAGTGTGATTCTCCTTTATCCTGACTAGAGTGAGGGTCCTTGCTTGGACAGGGGGAAAACCTGACTGCTAATGAAAGACCCCATTTCTAACAAGCTATCATATGGTTTGGTTTCAGCCATGCTATACCTCTGACACAGGTGTGATGTACTGTGGGCACATCCTTAATAGGGCTAATTGTGACAAATACCTATTTTCAACTGTTCTTTGACCAGGTTCAACCATAATCATTTGCTCATGTATGACAAATAACTTACAAGATTCCCACATTTGCATCTCATCCACTCCTCCGCACCCTTAACTATAGGAAGCAAAGAAAGATTAGTAAAAAGGAAGAATAGACTATTGATTGGAAAAGATAGACAAAGAGAGGAAGGACAAAGAGTAAAGCATGGAAACAGAAAATGACAATAAATACTAAATTAAAGAGTTTTCTTTGCTCTCACAGGGCCCCTAGTTCGGGGTATCTAACAAGACTGGTGTTAAGACACTGAAGCCCAACGTGTTGCAAAAAAACAAAGAAGGGTGCCATCTGACATCAGAATGAGAAATGGAGCAAAGGAAAGAATCTGATGCCACAGACAAGGATCAGAAGAGGGAACCCAGTGACAAAGATTCTCCTAACCAAATGCGAGGGAGAAGGATGGAGCTGAAGCTCCACCTCACAAACCTCACAACATTCCAGCACTGCTACGGGCCATGCAAGGGTAGTAGCTACCCAGGTGTGCACTAGAGTGGTCCTGGGGTTGTAAAAAAGGGTTGAGTTGATCTGGGTCGAAAACCTACAAGCAAGGAGTTAAGGGGGTGGTGATGTCCCTGAAACACATTCGTGAGAGGGAATCGAGGAACCCAAAAGAAAGAAAAGGTTTAAGAGGAACCAAAAACTCAGAAGAGGAATGAAAAAGGGGTGAACAGTAGACCAATGCCTTAATCCAAGACATCAAAAGGGCCAGAAAAAAGCTACCAGAGTAAAAAAAAAATATATTTTTTTAACTCATACTTACCTTCTCATTTTCCTGAGGAGCCTGAGACAAGAAGTGGGGAGCCAGCAGAGGGAGAACTCTAGTGGAAAGAAATAGAGAAATAACATTACATATTTTCCCTTGCTAGGAATTCAGGATTTACTTAAGAGGGACTTTAAATGCATTGTGCTTCTTTTCTTATTTAGTTCAGAACTCAAAAGTCAAAAGTCCTAAAATCAAGATCTCTACCACACAGCTCTATAATGGTGAACCTCATCCCCACCCTCTAAACCAGGCTCAAATATGATATGCCCAGTCTCTGCTGTAATATATCCAGGTGCAAACATAATATGGTCTGGCATAACTTATGTAGGTTTAGATGCAATTACCATGTGATAAAGCTCAATCACCATGTGACCTTGCACAACCATTATATCCATTGCATCATCTGGAGATAATATAGCCACATCTGGGGCCATATTTATACTCCGTTTGCGCCGAAATTGCGTCGTTTTTTTTGACGCAATTTCGACGCAAAACTAACGCCAACTAACGCCATATTTATACTATGGCGTTAGAGGCGAATAGCGCCAAACTTCCCGGAATGTGCGTCATTTTTTAGCGTGAACCCCTTCCTTGCGTTAATGATATGCAAGGGAGGCGTTCCCGTCTAAAAAATGACTCCCAGGAGTTTACGTGGTATTTATACTCCCGGGCAAAAGAGACGCCCGGGAGTTGGCGTGGCTAAAAACGGCGCATTTGCGCCACTTTTTAACGCCTGCTCAGAGCAGGCGTTAAGGGGCCTGTGGGCTCAAAATGAGCCCACAGGTGCCCTCCCATGCCCCCAGGGACCCCCCCTGCCACCCTTGCCCACCCCAGGAGGACACCCAAGGATGGAGGGACCCACCCCAGGGACATTCAGGTAAGTTCAGGTAAGTATAATTTTTTTTTTTTTTATATATTTTTTTGGTGGCATAGGGGGGCCTTATTTGTGCCCCCCTACATGCCACTATGCCCAATGACCATGCCCAGGGGACAGAAGTCCCCTGGGCATGGCCATTGGGCAAGGGGGCATGACTCCTATCTTTACAATGATCGGAGTCATGTTGATGGGGGATGGGCGTCGAAAATAAATGGCGCAAGTCGGGTTAAGACGATTTTTTCGACGTAACCTGACTTGCCCCATTTTAAGACGCCCATGCGCCATTTTCCCCCTACGCCGGCGCTGTCAGGTCTACGTGGTTTTTTCCCACGCAAACCAGGCAGCGCCGGTCTGATTGCGCCGTCTAACGCCATTCCATAAATACGGCGCCCGCATGGCGCTTCAGAATGGCGTTAGACGGCGCAAAACTTTTTGACGCTAAACTGCGTTAGCGCAGTTTAGCGTCAAAAAGTATAAATATGGGCCCTGGAGTTAGCTGACTTCCTCTTTGGAGAGGGTGACACTTCCTATGCCACCGGGATCTGCTGTATCATAAGCATAAGGTCTGTAAAAAACGGCAGATGTACAAAGTTTTTTGTATTCGCAAATAGCCCAATTCACAGAATCAGGCCATTTGCGAGTGCAAAAAGGTATTTTCAAATGTACAAAACCCAAATTGCATTTTGGTAACTTCTTTCCGAATCACAATTTGGGATTTTGAAACTGAATTTGTAAGGGGCATGTTTAGGGTGTCCCTTCCAAATACTCATTTGCATTGGTATGCACAAATGTTTTGCGACTGACGTGGTAGCAAAACAGTTGTACTTTACCCGCAACTCACAGTTGGAGGTAACCCATTTGCAAACGAGAAGGGGTCCCAAAGGGACCCCTTTCCTTTTGAGAATGGTTGAATTTTTTTTTTTAAGAGCAGGCAGTGGTCCAAGGGACCACTGACTACTATTAAAAAATGAAACTTTAAATTTTTTTTTTCTTAAGCGCGCACCATTTTAATTTAAGGAAATGGGCTGTGTTAAAACAAATTGGTTTATTTAAGAGCAGTCATGGACATGGTGGTCTGCTGACCCCACCAGACCACCATTCCTGTGATGGCAGTTAATCGTATTGGGTCACAAATTGCGAACTACCTCCAGAATGTTCATGAGGTAGGTCTGTTGGGGCCAACTACAAATTGCTAATGAAACTCTAAAGAGTTTCATACATTAGGAATAGTGGTTTTCTAATTGAAATCTCCCAAAAAATCACAATTAGATAATCACTATTCCTATACTTGGTACATCTCGTACATCTGGCCCCTAATTTCTTCTGACCAATGCAATAAAGGAAGGTATTCCTTTGATAGAGGCACTTAGAAAAGCCTTGAGTTGTAGAGCTTTTCTAAGCTCCCACTGTTCCAAAAGTGTATGAAGATACATTAAAAACTCAAAAGATTATTGACAAAATCCGAAGGTATTTATTATTTTTCATGCCATTCGTGATAATGTAAAGTATAGTATATAAATTGAAAGATAAGCTAATTACCAACACATGTTTTGCTACAGTCATGTTCACTGTCTTCCTTTGTCCAGACAAACTACCTTACTTTTCAAATGGAGAGAGCAGGAATACTCTATATTCACTAAGATATGGTGCATTCATACTCTCTCACTGGACTGCCGCAATGAGTGCTGCCTAGCGCCAACGCAGGCCCCCTTGTGCCTTCAGTATAGACAGGATTGTTTTTTGTGCAGGAAGGTGCCCCTTCCTGGTGCTAACCCTCAGAGGCATTTTCTCTTTGTATATATGCTGCAGAATTCAGTCATACGGAAACAGGCAATAATGAGGAGAAACAAGCCTATTTTTCCTTGTTACACCTTGACATAGCATTTTGACACAGTCTCAGGTTTACTACACTTAGTAAAATGCATGGGTGGATGCGTGGGAATGCTCACCCTGTACCCATGAATTGCTTTCCCAACGCAGAGTAATGCAAGGCAACCATTTGCAATACCTTGCATTACTCTGGATTTACTAAACCAAAACGATGGCTTTGCATGGCTTTCGAAGTCTCACTACAGGACTTGCAATGCTGTACATTGCCTTGCATCGCCTTGGCAATGCAAGCCCTCCATGAATGTGGGCCCAAGGGTCTAACTAAGGTACTATACCTTGCATGCTTTATAGCAAATGATCTAGGATGCTACTAAGATAATTATTTCCCCTGATCATGGAACCCATCCGGCACTAAAGGTTTACCAGTAGGGGTTATCGGCATGTGCACGTAAAAAGGTTGCAGAGAAAAAGAGAAAAGAAAAGAAAATATCCAATTTCAAACAAAGTCAACCAATCTTAAGAAGGACATAAAGAACTCAAATAAATATGTTTTCCAGCGAAAATATTATGAGTAATATGATGATTCAATTTCTGGCAGTCTGAGAAGATATCACTGTCCACACATTTTAAACGAATACAGTCATTTATTTTTTGAAGTTTGTACTTTATGCGAGTTGCTGCCTTGACGGGCTCTCAGCCAAAGAAAACCTCAGCGAAAGGTTCAAGAGAAGACATTACTGGAGGTATATACTGCATGTAGTGAGAGAGCACTGAAAGGAGGGGTTTCAAGTGGGGGAGGAGTTCTCCATCTAAAAAATGTCTGTAAAGAAAATTGCAATATGGTGTGTTTTATGAATAGATGGATGGATATTAGAAACATGGCTGCATGGATCAATAAATAAATAGTTTGATGCTTCATCACTGAAATCAAGGACTCCAATGCCCAGAATGGAGGCTGTTCCTGGTTCACAGCACCACAAGATGTGCCTTCACTGTGCCCATCAGAGCCCAGAAGAGGGTGATCCATCCTTCTCTACCCTTCTGACTTGTCCAGTTCCGTATGAGCAACACAAAGAACTATACTTATGAGTAAGAGGAAAGTGAAGGACACAAAGAGGGGCAGGGTCAAGGTGGGGGGGGGACAACAATATATCTCACACAAAGGAATCCTTCCTTTTCAAATGTGCGTGTTTTTAATGATTCCTTAACTATTGCACCTGCTATTGATGTAGTTACAGTATCAACAAATTCTCCTCTGAAAAAAAGGTATACTCAAGGGTGATCAAATGAAAGTGACAGATGCTGGAATAGAACATATTGTTAATGCCCAGATCTTGAGTTCTGCAAAGGTTTTAACAGCATGGTCACTTATAGAATGGTCCAAGGACATAAAGAACGAGAACAACACCTATAAAGTTACTTTTTAAACTCTGACTAAATTAGAGGATTTGATAAGGTTTTTTTTACCTTCGTACTCGATAAATTAAAGGGTTTAAAAAATAAAATGTTAACAGGTTCCATCATCAATAGGCACGAAAATACATCTGTTTAACTTGCTAGTGTAAAGAAGCCTGAAGAGGCCACCCTGCAAACTACATGGAGAGCCCCTCTCCTGACTCAGTCAGGAGCTCTCAGGTGAGGGTACTGTGCCGAGGGGGCACCCTGGAGCTCGATCTCCCAGACCACGGGGGCAATGGGGGCCTACAGTACGCCACTGGTTTAACTAATTAAAAAGTTCCATGTATTCCAGCAGTGGAATAAATAATGTGGCATAGGGTAATCAACAATTTTCGGTCTCAGAATTTTTAGGTCACTCAAGAGCCCACTCAAGGGAACAAGCTATGTGAAGTGGGAAGCAAATCGCACACAATCAAATCCTGTTACGCCCTTACATGCAGTACCCACAGAGGAGCAGTGCAGTCTATTTACAACTGCCTTCGGAATGCACCCTGTACGTTGTTAATGTGGAGAATGTGCCAGTCTTAAAGGAATCGCAGTGGGAATATTTACATGAATGAAGGAATAAAGTGGCTCTTTGGCTTAGGAAGCACTCTGGTTGGGTGCATCATTTATATAGTGAGATAATTATGATGAGAAAAGTTGCATGGATTACTAATGGTCCTAAAGGCAGTCCAGGGAACTGTGTGGTCATACATTTCCAAAATCCCAAACTGACTGAGAAAGTACTGTAAAGACTGTAGCTTTGGGACCACACTGATGGGAGAATCAAGGCCATGCCCCCTAGATTATTTTGACAGGCTGACAAACATAGAAACAAGCAGTCAAATAGAGAGTGAGGGCCTCTGCACAGCGGTAGTTCTCTGGACCTTATAGCATTACCACCAGCAATGTATTTGAATCACTTCAGGGTTTAGATTAAATTGACTGACTCCCTTTAGTAGGAGCTATAAAGGTCAAGTCCCTAACACAGAAATGATGGGTTGAGGTAGAGACAGAGAAAACATTTACTCATAACCCTTACCAAGACATGCATTCAATACACATACCGGTAAGCAACTCACAAAGTAATTAGCTTCTATCTTGCAACATAGCAGGAATTCAATCTAAAAACGAAAACCAAGATTGGCTGTCTTTGTTAATAAATCAGGGTCTGATTATGAGTTTGGTGGTCAGACTGCCAGACCACCAAAGTGGCAGTCCCAAAAAGGCCACTGTGCCAGCCTGCTGTATTACGATGTAAGCAGACTGAACCGCCGTCCACCAAACCAAATGGGTTCCCGCCAGCTGCGTAGTGGTTTGCAATCTTGGCAATGTGTACTCTGTGGCCATCAGAGCCACGTGGAACCGCCAAGCTCATTACAACAACACAGCCAACACGGTGGTCTCCTTCTGACAGTCATATGATGGCAGTCGGATGCCATGGTATGCATTCAGCAAAGCAACAGAGAAGTGCCCATTGGATGGATTCAAATACCATATAACTGAAACACATTGGCTCAATGGACACACCTGCAAATCACACTATAAAACAAACCCCTTCCCAGACCATGATTCTTTGCCTCTCCACCTCAAGAAAGAGACCAGATCCCACCATTTTACTCATCAGTGATGGATAAGACACCCCTTTTTTCACCATCCCATTCAACAACTTTCACCCACTTATGTCCATTCATTTCATATAACACTCTTTCTGTTAAGTAATTCCATGTCACCCACTTTAATATACAGCTACGTCACAACCCAAAAATCACTGTTTTTCTGAAGATGGGTTGAGAGTCATGGTGGATGAAATCATAATAATAGTACCACAATTGTTTGGAGCACAAGTCCAACACACTCCTCTCAGTAGGAAGATGGAAATGTGGCAAAGGGCAGTCAACAGAGTGAATGCTGTAGGCACCACCCTGCACACAAAGGAGGACATTAGGAAGAGATAGAATGACCTGAGTGGTAAAGAGTGTTCCCTTGCCTCCAGGCAGCATATGGAGCCCCTGAAGACGGGTGGTGGTCCTCCCAGTGCCCCATTTCAACTGTTTCCCTTGGAGGAGAAGGTATTGACCATCCTGAGGGCTTGACCGGAATAGGTGGGGAAGTGGAGTCTGATAAATTACAACAGAAAAAACTGTCACAAATGTTGAATGGCCTTACCCAACATGGAATACACAGAGTTGCAGAGATGTAAGCTTGTCAGTGTGCATTGTCGTACATAACATCACATATATCAATCCCCATCACATGCCATATGTTGGGATGGGGTCTGTAGATGATTCAATATCAAAAGATTACCCCAGGACCCATTACAGTTGTCTGCATGTAAATGTATGGGCCAACCTAAACACATTGTGGTAATAGATATGTAAAACTAAACATTTGTCAAGTACATAGAGTGACATGTCTACAACTACCAGGAGGCCCACTTTCTATAACACAAGCCAACAGGCCTCATTGCACTTGTCCAAATACACCTGTGTGTCTACTCTCAAATGATGTACCCTCCCTTGGGAGTTAAGCAATTGTGTAGTGTGGGGAGTCAGCAAGTGACATGACTACAACTACCAGGAGACCCTCTTTCTGTAACACAAGCCAACAAGCCTCCCTGCACTTGTCCAAATACACCTGCATGCCTTCTCTCAAATGATGTACCCTCCCCAGGGAATTTAGCAATTATGTAGTGTGGGAAGTCAGCAAGTGACATGACTACGACTACCAAGAGGCCCTCTTTCTGTACCTCAAACCAACAAGCCATGCACTTGTCAAAATACACCTGTGTGTCATCTCTCAAATGATGTACTGTCCCCTGGGAGTGAGCAATCTACAATGCATGCTCAACTCAGAAATGTGTCTGTCTACCTAGCTGACTCTTGTTCAGGTATTACAAAATGAAACTACTGAGAACCAAAATGACACATTAACAAGTTTGTACATAAAGGGCCTCATTACGACTTTGGCGGTCTTTTTGGAAGACCGCCGCTTTGGCATCCACCAAAAGACCACCATATCAGTGGTAATCAAACTGTCATATTTAGAGTCACACTGTGAAGACCGTCAAACAACAGCCAAAACTCCGACACTGCCAGAACACTAGAGGATGAGAAAGAGGTGGTCCCACCACCAGCACCGTAAGCCTGACAAAGTTCCATCCACCAGATTATGACCCACAAATCACCATAGGGGTTCTTTCACGGGCAAAAACCATTGGTGGTACGAACCTCCCAGGTCAAAACTCTCTACTGTCAGAACACAACACAACATTGGATAGTTTGAATATCCCACACCGGACACACATCCTCACACCCGACACACCTCCTCAGTACACTATATAACACACCCCTACACAACCCACAATCCGTTGCAACAAGAATGCCATTCACATACACCAAGAGCAGGAAATATTTGAGAGAAAGCACCTTTACACAATAGGCACAACCAACAAAATACACACATCACTAGCACACACAACCCACGGCAACCATCTCACCCTCATAGTATAACACCCACACCTCACCAAGTACAACACTGCACCCTAACACTCACAACACCCCACACACCATCTACACAACCACTATCATGTCCTCACAAAAACACCCATGATTCACTGATGAAGAGTTGAGGGTTATGGTGGATGAAATTGTCAGGGTAGAGCCACAACTGTTTGGAGCACAGTTCCAAAAATCATCCATTGCCAGGAAGATGGAGCTGTGGCAAAGGATAGTCGTCAGGGTCAATTCAGTGGGTAGCCATCCACGCACAAGGGAGGAGATCAGGAAGAGGTGGAATGACCTACGGGGGAAGGTGCATTCCATGGCATCAAGCCACAAAATCACTGTGCAGAAGACTGGCGGTGGGCCCCCACCTCCTCCCCAAAAGTTCAAGTCTTGGGAGGAGAAGGTCTCAGACATACTGCATCCAGAGGGCCTGACTGGAATACGGCCTGACTGGAATACCTGGAGGGCTGGAGTCTGGTAAGTACCCACAGTAGTCATGTTACACATTTGTCTTGACCTGCATGCTTCTTCATCACCAAAATACTCCACATTTAACTTCATGTCCTACTTCCCTCCCACCTATTCACCTAATGCCCCTCTTCTGTATACCACACCTCCACTCACTGCAACTGCCCTCAGATCACTTGCCAATGCCATGCAAACTACTGGCCATCCATATCACTACAACTCCCAGAATGCACTAACCCATCATTGTGAAAACCTGGAATGTGCTCAGCTCAACACATCACATGTAATGCATGTACAGCTAAAGTACCAGCTGCACCATCTAGATTGTACCAGTGAGGACCAGTACATGGCAATGACAGCAATGCAATGGCACACTCACAATATCAACCTGAGCAAAATACAGCTACAGCTCAGTGACCATTCCAAATGGCCACAGATCCAACTCACTTGGGTTGGAAAGTAACATGGCAGAGTTCATGCACATGCACAACATCCAAATACTGGACTATTACTTTTGCATACTCACATACTGTGTTCCCACTAGGACACCATTGTGCATTGCGCAGCTATCATGTGTGACATCTAGCAAGCCTGACCATTCACAAGGTAACAGAGATGAACAGTCATGTCAGATATCACAGTAAACCAGAAACCATCTGCAGTGCAAACTGTACCAAACTTTTATGGCAGCTCCCAACATGGACAATGGAAACCAAGTCGCTGAGTAGTATGTACAAAGGTATGCTGTGCAGCAGCTGTCAATGTCATTGCAGGGAATCACGTTAAGCCACTGTCTGCATCCCACAAATTTGTAACCAAACACACAATCTAACCTTGACTTTGTGTTTCACTTCCTCCACATGTAACCGTGCCATAGCCACCATGGAGAGGATACCAGAGACTGCCAGTCCACCTCAGGATGATGGCCCCAGTGTGGACAGCACACCAGGATGTCTGAACAGTGACAACCAACCTGACCCATCTGGGACACCTGGTCAGCTAACCAGTACCAGCCTTACCCAGCCCATTTCAACCCCTCCCACCCCAGGATCATCCACATCACAGCCAACCAATCGCCCCCAAACCTGTGTCCCAAGGATTGCATGCCCCACAGTACAGGGACCTGAGTTTAACCTTGACACCCCAGACAATGATCACCCTGCTAACACTGGGAGTGGGCACACCGTGCCAAGGACACAGGCACCTGGGGATAGGGTGCATGGGAGGGAAGCTGTGGGCCAAAGGATGGGCCCCACAAGGGACTCCACTGACCAGGAAACCATCTCCAAAGTACTGGGAGCATACCAATCTTCCCAGGACAGGATAGGTAAAATAATTACCATGCTGGGGGGAAATCAAATCCTGCAGAGGGGATTCCTCCAGAAAGGCGTGCAGCAGTGGCTCAAAATGTCCACATGGTTTCCATTGCAGGGGTGCTGAGGGACATCAACACCACCCTCACTGTCCTCTCTAGTCAGCATCAGGCCCCTACCACTAGCACCCTAACGTTTGACCCATCTACATCTTCAGCAGCTAGTAAAATGGATGCCCTGCCAGGGGAACCACAGGCCTTAGACACCCCTTCTTCTGCAGCTGAACACCCCCCGTAAACATGGATGTCCATACAGACATCCAGCGCAGCAGATGCCAAAACCAAACCCACTATCAGGAAGTGAACCTCACTTGATTTGTCTCCCTAGTGTGCCACTGATACACCCTGTTGGCTATTCTGAGTCATTTTCCCATGGACATTGGACCTGTGCAACTAACTGCTGTTGCAGCTACCCTGATGAATCTACCTACCATGCCCTCACTCACCTTTTGTTAATGCATACACCTTTATTTTGACTGTCACTATTATGATATGCACAATAAATCACCATTGAACACAGATACTGTATATGTGTCTTTAATACAACGTCCACAATTGTCATACTTGCCAACTGCGGTCTGGGCATGCCCCCCTGAATCGATCAGCCAGTGTAATGGACATCAGAGGGAGGCACCCTTAGCAGGAGACATAGTACTAGAGAAATGTCACAGGCCAGATGTAGGCGAGTGTAAAATCCAGAGTTACACCAGGATATAGTCAGTATTCCAATCTGCAAATAGGGTATAACAGAGAATACCATCAGGATGGAAGGCATGGTGACATACTAAGCACACTTATAGGTAAATAAAGGCATGGCCATGGTAGACTACCTACCAAGCAAGTACATACATACCAAGCATAAGTACTATACATCACCAGGTACAGGATCTTCAATTTACCATACCACAGCTACATATGCACTTATTCCATTGAACACACAAAGAACATCACTGAGGAACACAGTACTTAAACCATACACTAAAATAGGCCCTATGACTGTAGGTTTGTCACTCGCCTTTGCCAGTATACACTAACCTGCAACTTGGACAGCAACATCAGTATGCAAACACAGCTAGGTCCCAAAGTCATCACCATTGTGAAGCCACAGGGCATGATGCTAACAGCACACATGGGCCATTAACTACAAACAACACATAATACACTATTGCACATCTCCCCACCCCCACTGGTACTAGGAAGAGATGAAGCAGTCACAACCCTACTTGTATGAAGGAAGTACTAATAAGGTGCAACTCGCTGTACCTACATACATATCATCAGCTACCTATCTGGTTCTACTCTCGTGTCTGTCAGCAATTACCAGTGCCTAATGACAATGAATACCTCAAGCATAGGTTGGAGAGCCAAACAGCACATGGCTACATCAGTGAGTGGAAGGAAAAAAGAATAGAAGAAAGCAAAAAACATACCTCAATACTGATTGGATCATTACAAAAGTGTATGTCATGATCTGACGTAACTATACACAAAATAGTTGGACATATTTTACTGTACACTTTACTAATTACCAGTCTGCATCCACAACTCACACATAGGCATTGGAGCACATGACACCACCACTGATGAAGCTAGAAGGGAGGCGTAAAGGCAGCCATCTACTAGAAGCTGTACTGATTCAACACATCATATGCTCCACTTCACATACCTGTATGTCACTGGTGTCAACAGCCAAGGACGATTTGGAGAGGTGGAGTCACCTGTGTACACAAAGGGACAACAACTCCAATGTTGTATGTGGGTCTGGGTAGATTGTGATGACAGTATATATAACTCATAGACACACACAACAATGCTAACTTACCAAGCAGCCAGGTCCTCTCTGTTTGCAGTTGTGCCATCAGATGTGGGGCTTTGCTGTTCCGCATGATGTAGGAATCATGCACAGATCCAGGAAACTTGGCTGTGACTTGTGAGATGTACTGGTCTGCCAGACACATCACCTGTACGTTGATTTAGTAGTAGTTCTTCCTGTTCCCATACACCTGTTCTTTGGCACTGGAAGGACCAGAGCTAAATGGGTGCCATCAATGGCTCCAACCACATAAGGAGTGTCCCATCTCTTAAAAATCTGCCTTCACATAGGCCAAATCCTCTCGGTGGGGGAACCTGATGTAGCTGTCCAGGTGTTTCAACAATGCCTACAGTACATTCTTCAACACCAGATAGAACATGGGCTGAGACATCCCAGCTGTTAAAGCCACTGTATTCTAAAAGGACCCTGTGGCCAGGAAGTGTAGCACTGACAACTTGAATGATGGGAGGTATGCCTTAGGGATTGCAAATGGCATGCATCAGATCTGGCTCCAACGGAGTACAAAGTTCCATGATGGTCTGATGATTCAGAGGATATGTCTGTACGACATGCCTGTCCTCTATGGTTTCCAGGTCTACTAATGGACGGTACACTGGTGGGTGTCTCACTCTCCTCATGGCAGCAGTACTATGTTGAGAGACGGGACGATGAGTTATGCTGTATGAACACATCTATTACACATTGAATATTACCAGACACCTAACATATGTATAGGATGCATAGAACTTCTGACATATAAAGTACAGCCTATAGATATTCACTGATTCCTGCCTCATTGCAGCACATTGGCTTACATGCAAATGAGAATGTAATAATGAGGCTAATGTTAGTGTACAAGTGTGTTACACTTAGCTGTCCTGCACTATTCACACATAAGTATTGTAAACTACCTATATCTACCCGTGGTCTATGTACCTCAGAGTCGCTATACATAGGTATCACCATATATACTCCCTAGTCACGTCATTAAGTGAATATATGACCATAATGTTACACATACATGATGGCACTACGTATGTGAATACTGCCCTTGCAGTGGAATACGTGTATGATGCAGATAAGTAAATACATCCATCAAAGAAATGTGCCCAAAATGGCAGGTGCCTGACCTAGTACCTGACCTAGTTCCTAGGTGGAAGTAACCTGAGTCCACTGGCTGAAGTTGTAATGGCAGTAGGCGGTCGTAACTGCCGTCCAATTTGCCATTGGATAATATTGCTGCCTTTGGCGGACTTGGGCTAATATTGATGACTGCCGGCGGTGACAGTCCTGTACGTGACAGACATGACGGACATTTTCTGCTGTATTGCTCACTTGACTCCTGACACTGTTGCCAGCAATACCTCCAGGACACGAGCGGCTGTGTCCTGCCTCTGAGAGCCATCATGCCACGTCCTGCAGGTGATAGTGGCTCTGCCTTCACACCGGAAGAACTAGAGAGGCTGGTGGAGGAGGTCTCACCCCCGAATTGAGCACTATATGGGGCACCAGAGAAGCAGGTTCTATGCCATAGTCATGTGCGATAGATGTTGTGTGTGACGTTGCATACTGCATGTGCATTAGTGTGGGTGCCGATACATGCAGAAGACCGGCATGTAAGGAGATGGGGCACAGGTACATGACTTTCTCTTTTTGGCCGTGTCACCCATGCAGCTGAATGTCTATCAGAAGAAGGGGATCTTGTGTGCCATCGTCAAGCAAGTGCAGACCATGGGGGTCCATACTCGGCAGAGCACCCATTGCAGAAAGTGTTGGGAGGACCTGAGATGCTAGGCCCGGAAGACCGCGGAGGTCCAGCTAGGGAGGTCCTCCCAATGAGGGAGGGGTGCCTGTTGGACCCTGACCCCCCTAATAACCTATATTTTGGCAGTAGCCTACCCTGAGGTAGATGGGCATTGGAGGGCAGCACAGCAGCCACCAGGGAGTAATTAATGACAGAACCCATTTAATTTGCTCTGATAGTTTGGTGCTTGCTGTCACACTTTAGCAACTGAGACGCTGTAGTAGGTACTCCATGTATGTAGACAACTGGGAGTAAATTGTACTCCATTTGCCTGACAAAGAGATGTAGATCTGGCCCAACACTAACGCACGTGTATGTTTAGGTCAGTTTTGTCAAGGTACATCTATGTCTGAATGTGGAGATGTACACTGGCCAGTGCTACATGGGTCACTCCACCCAGGTGTATATATGTCTGCAGGCTGCTGTTTCATCCTACCTGTCTAGTATACGATGGTCCGTATATCCGAATATATGAGTATGTAGCTCTATGGTGTCAGCCCAATCCCATCCATGTACATCATCTGTATTTGCTACAGTGTTGCAGACATGGGTGTGACAGGGCCTAGTTAGGTTTTGTCGTGGTACAGGCGTTGACTCCATATGAGCCTGGCATATCATTCAGTCAACTGGTATGGCCAGGTATGAACACTTCATATGGGTCAGTGGTGCTGGCCCTATTGTCCCTTCATGTGTACATTATGGGGTATGTGAAGGTTCTAACTGAAGGACATCCAATATGGGTGTTTTAACGTGTATATGTGGCCTACCCAATGATTTCCAGGCCATTGAAATGTAATCTATTCATGAGTGTCCCAATGGCTTTGTTTCAGTGGAGGTAAGTGCTTAGGTAGTCCTACCCATAGACAAAGTGCAATGCCCATGCAATATTTGCCAATGCCCTACCAATACTAGTGCATCATATGGTCATATCTGCCTGAATCCTGTCACAATGGTTACTTGTGGTCAGATCTTGTGGAGTGGGACAATCCTTGTTGCCCTTTGCCTAGCTGATGTGAACAGGTTGAACAGGACATGCTATGGGGTCACTTCTTGCTACGAGATGTGATTGTTTGGCTGTAGTATTATTTGTCATACAGGTGTTGTAGTTGTGGCATATGTTGTAAATGCAATGGCAGTCATGTGGGTCCATGTGTTTGCATCATGTGTAGATGTATTCTCAGTGGGATATGTGTGCTGTGTGGACCTATGGCAGTAGTATTCACATGTCAGGATTGGTATGAGTGATGTGCGTGTACTCATGTGGACATGTTGTGGCTCTGTATATGCTTATCAAGTGGAATATGAGTTGGCCTAATCGGTATCAGTTGACTGTCCTATGTTTAGATGTGGTTACAGTGCTCTCTGTGATTGTCAGTGGCTGTATCGTGTGTGCTAGGTAGGCCACTGTTGCCATACATGCATGTATGGTGTGATGTGGAGTATCTGTGTATGGAGACCGCAAATAGACCTCTAGGATTAGATACATGTAGTGATATAGCTGTCCTCCAGACATGTATTGTAAGATTCAGATGGCACCTGACTGGGGCTGTCCCATGTTGTGTCTTCATCATGGATTGTATCCATAGTGTAAGATATGCACAGAGGGTTCAGCTAGAAATGTGACAGCAATGGCAGGAGCTGTGTAGTTAGTCAATCGAGTTGTCTTGACCAGCATGGTACATTCCTTATGGACATGGACATGTCAGGAGTTGAATGTGAACATGCATGCATGCATGCATGCATGCTGTTCCTTATGGTGATAAGGGAGATATGACCTGGATGAGGACGGTTGTTCATCTTTAGCAAGGGCATGATGTGCATGCTGACATAGGTTTACAGGTGAATAGATGGAAGGATCCAAGTGTGGTATCTCACATGGATCATGATAACGGTCAGAGATATGACATTAAGGGATGAGTAGCAGTGACATGTTGTGACATGAAATAGGATTGTGGTATTCCATATGGGATTCCCTGGTCAGGAGATGTCTACCTACAGTTGTGCATGTTGTTATGTGTGTATGTGAATAATGTGATGGCCGTCTCTCTCTCTCTCTCTCTCTCTCTCTCTCTCTCCCTCCTTGCCTCCCTCCCTCTATATTTGTGTGCATCAGCACCAGCATGTGAAGTCCCTAGCTCCCTCTCTCTGTATTTGTGTGCATCAGCACCGGCATGTGAAGGAGACAGGGCACAGGTGAGGTGGGAAGCTGCCGGCTACGGGACCCAGAGTACTGAGATCACTGACAGCGAGGGACCCAGTGGTCCGGCAGGCGAGGGGAGTGCCACGGGGGAGACCGGAACATCATCATCATCTTCGCAAGCCTCCTCCAGTGGACACTCGCTGGCGGTGGCAGACCCTTCTGGGACCACCCCAGCACCATCTTTGTCCGCCACCCCCCTTTCTACCACCGCCCTCCCTGTAGCTCCCCACCCAGTTGAATGTGCCCGCTCACTCAAGAGGGTGGGCATCTCCTTCACCGCAGGCACCTCTGGCCCTACCCCAACCAGCCCTGCTGCCCTCAGTGAGGAGGCTATTGACCTCCTGAGGTCGATCTCTGTGGGTCAGTTGACCATCTTGAATGTCATCCAGAGACTGGCAACTCAAGTACAGCTGGGTAATGCATTCCTGGAGGGCATTCACGGTACACTGGCAGGCCTACAGAGATCGTTTCAGGATCTGGCCTCCACACAGACAGCATCCAGTCACCCTTTGTCTTCTGTCCCCCGTCCACCTTCCTCTTCCCAAACCCTACTTTCCAAACCCAGCCAAAGCACACAGAGAGACCAGCATGCACTCACCTCAACATCCAACGGTAGCTCAGACAAACACAAGCACCACAAGACTCACCACCGGTATGCACACAAACAACACCCACCTGCAGACACATCTACAATCACTTCCTGCACTGACACACCCACCCCGACACATCAGGCACTACAGCTGACATACCTGCAGTCACCACACCCACATTCACTGATCCAGCCACAACTCCTATCCTAACCACAGTCAGCACAACAGCAGACCCTCAGACATCCGCCCCAATCACCACATCTGCAGCCACAACAACTACCAACACACCTACATGCAGCAGATCCAGCATGCCTGAAGTCACCACCCGAACATCTACAGTGGCATCTTCCAGCACCTCCACCACCCCTTCTCCCAAGACACATAACTTCCCACACTCACCCACCCAACAGACACCCACCACACACAAGCATACCTTGCTCACACATGCACCCAAATCATCCACCAAGACACCTCTTACAAGCACTACAAGTAAGAAGCATTTCCACTCAGAGTTTTCCCTTTTCCCTACTCCTCTCCCACACTGTGATACCCCTAGATGATCAGTGCCCCTCTCCAAGTCCAGCCCTTCCACCTTCAAGACTTCCCCTGCCCCCCTGCAAGTTCCCATGCCCCTCCCCCACCAATAAGTCAACCCTGCCTTAGAGTTGTCAACCCTCCCCAAAGCCTCAACCAAAGCCCCCCTCCCCAACCCAAGGATCGCCCTCCCAAACCTAAGCCCAAACCCCACCATCGCTGATGTGCCTGCCTGCCCCCTTGATATGTCTTCACACAAAAAGGACAAGGAATGTAGTCAAGTGTCAAAACCCGACTGATTCAAAAATCACCAAAATTTTGAAAAACGGCCCTCACCCACAAATTGTGGCATGCTTCATCATAGGGCCCTGCTAACACACTCCAAAAATATAAATCCCCTTTGGAGTGGAGCAGTAAGGGAGGGGGAATATGTAAGCACAAAAGACAAGACCAACAATTATGGCACAGGGACCAAAGACGAACAACAGAAAAATATCTAAAACTGACTCATGCTGATCACTTATCCTATTTTATTCTGGTGCAGCCTGGACAGTACTAAAATGTTATTGGTGGTGTTTTAGGAGTTAGTAACCTGTATACCCCAATCTCTGAAGGGTCAACATGTTTCGGCCTGTTTTTAATGCCAGCTAGGGTCATGCGGCCTTCGTCAGGACCTTCACCCTGTCCCCGTATTATAAGAAAGAGCCCTACCTGTCCTTTGATCAGGAGGCTAGTTAATTTGTGCCGCTAGATACTCTTTAATTTTTCAGCACACTCAGTATTCTGTGGGGAAAAAATAAGATTAAGATCCACAAATTAGTGCAATATTGTATCCTATAACAGTCCCCAAATCTTCACCTTAAATGTGTAAGGAAAAGATAATTGAGCTTGTGCTTAAAAATTCCCTAAGTACAGTGCATCACGCAATAGGAAAGATAACACCTATCTAAATCAACCCAAGTTGATTAACTCATATCAATATATGCACACCCAAGTGATATACCCAGGTCCATAGACAAGAAGGAAAGGTTGGTCAGGGTTCTCTTACAGAGTTTCATAAATGCCTGTTTTCATCGGAGCCGGGTGGGAGCACCACCCTGTAGTCACACACTGCATAGAGATAAATCATCATAAATTTGACAAACAAGGGAGTGGCTGTATACAATCCAAAATAGTTTGCCCTTCCGGTTCTCCAAATCAGAAATGCAGGGTATATAAATAGTCTTCTATCAAAGAAGCTGATGTGTCTAATAATTACTGTGATGTCGTGTTTCCGCCCGCCGACCAGTTCCTGTTTCCAATTCTTAGTAGAGCGTGTATTTCATTTTAATTCTGTTGTCTCTCATGCCCATATTATCAGTGTTAGTATCTTAGAAACATTAATTCAGCCCGCCGGCCCTTAATACACAACTATCGGAATGTCCCTGTTGTGCCATTACACATCAAAACAGTCTGAAACTCAAGGTCCAGCTATGATCCCCATGGTTGTCTAGACATGTGTCTACAACATATATGTGCACATAACACACCTATCTGCTCCTCTTGTGTCCCTTGATATTGTAAAGTATGTTCCGATCGCCAGAAGTACTGTCATCGGCTGGTTACAGTGCACTGCCGTAATATGATATCTGTGATCAGGATAGCACTACACTGATGATTGTGTAGGAGAAAATACATATCAAGGGATGTTGACATATTATGAGATGTTAGTGCACATTTATACATGTTGTGACACATTTTAGAGTCTGCAAAACTATAGTTTTTTAACCGCCAAAATGTTGGATGTCTGACCTCGTTCATTGGACAGTAGGAACCTCCCAGTGCCAGTTGAAGTAACCTGTGTTTTGCCTTCATATGTCTATGCAAGTGAACTTTACAGACAAACAATGATACATGTGATGACAATAAATGTATACTGTTAAAGTCACTTGAGGATGTTGGTAGCAAATTGTAAAGTCCCACTGATCACTCTGCCCAGCTCTGGCCTTGGCATACTGGGATATGACAACAAAGTAAATCTAATGGAGCTGTTCAGAGTGCCATACAACTCACATATAGGATGGTCACAGGATGTACTGTCATGCATGGAAGTGATGGAAATGTGATGGTCATGTAGGTTCTATATGCTCAGCCTGCAGAGGGAAAGGCCTGCCAAAGCCTTTTTACAGTATGGGACACAGCCCATGTTGCTACACAGTAACTATGGTCATGCAACTGAGGCATGAGGCCTACTCACTGTAGACTTTCAGATCCTTGGATGTGGCCAAAATGAGTCTTCATAAGCAAGATTTAGCCTGAATGATTTTACATTGACTACATTAGAAATGGGGATTGAGGTAACCACATGACCTGGTACTCATTTCCAGTGGCCCTCGTTGTCAATGTTGATAATGACTTATAACAGACCCCTTACTCTCATGGGTCTGTTGTCACCTTTCCATAAGTCATGTTTCTACAGTGCGGGTCAAGTGCACAAGTGACAAACACACAGTGCAGATAGTTGGTTAGTTCAGGGGAAATAATGATGTATATCACTAGATTTGTAACTATGATGGATGAATCATGCACAAGTAGATTACCATTCAGAAGGTCACCAGAGTGCGTTGTGTGTCATTGTGGCTCACATCACAGTACAGATTGCTTAGTCCTGGGCTAGATGATGTCAGTAGGCTTGCTTAGTCAGTGTAGACCATGACCAGGTTTGTGGATAGTCAGCAGGTGACTCCAAAAGTGTATATTTGTGTCCCTGTACATATCATCATGTGTGCTTTACACATATAGTGGGTTGCCAATTACAAAATGCTTGTGCTAGGTGTTTCCACGATGTGTATTAGACAGCCAGATAACCAATAAAACAATTAAACCGTGACCTCTTCATTTGTCTATTTCATCTATTCAGGTCAGTGTCCATCTGAAGCAAGTGATTGGAAAGCCATCACCGGTAAGGTGCAGACCAGGGGGTCTATCGCTGGTGCAGTGTACACTGTCGGAAAAGGTGGGATGGCCTGAGATGCTGGGCCGGGAAGATGAGAGAGGTCCAGCTGGGGCTGTCCTCCCAACGTGGGTGTGGTGCACGCCAGGCTCTGACCCCCCTAATGGCCCACATACTGGCAGTGGCCTACCTCAAGCTTGATGGGCATTTAAGGGATGCACAGCAGCTACAAGGGAGTGAGACCTGGGCAGATTCCTGCCTGTTACATTGCCAGATTGATGTGTTAGAGGCAGCCACCTCCCCATGTATATCAGAGATGGCCCATGTGCGATACACAAGATGAGTTGTTGTTTGTGTAAGTATGGTGTTTGGTGCATGCTGATGTGCCTTGCCTATTGTCTGAGTGACCAGGAACGCAACAGAGTACAGTCCACTACCAATGTACTCTCTTGGGCAGACGCATAGTTGAGTACATTGGTCAATCATCTCATGTTGCATGTTGTGGGTGTCATTTGTACTCAACAGTCACCTTGTCTTCAGTGTCTCATCCCTAAGATAAAACAACATAAGTTATTAGATTTTTGTACTCAGCCTTGTGTCTGCTCAAGTGAGCATATTGGCATCTGTACCCAACAGGCAACTTTGTTTCAGAGTGTCAAGAGTGCTGGTGCTTCACTACTGTCTCTCATGTGGTAGTGTCCATCATGCATGTGACATAGCATTCATTGACCTTTGGGTGCAGGCAGTAAACAATACTTTCCTTTGGTAAGTAGTGAATGTACAGTTACATGATTTGCGTGACATCACTGTTGGCAACAGTATTTCCACAACATGTTAGCATGTGTACCTTGCACTTTTGCAATATCTTTTCCACTATTGTTTCATACATGTTCTAACTGTCTTCATGGGATGATGTCTGATTCCATCGTATATGTGTGAATGTCAAAATCTATTTGTAAATATTTGTGTATGATGGTTATACAGTGCATGTGGTACCACGGACAGGAGTGTGTTGACATTGTTTGTTGGTGCACACATACCCTAAGCTGTTACTCCATGTCATTTCTCATGAACATTTGCAGGTGCAATGATGGACATGGCAGGCAGACCTACAGTACTTACTCACGATATGCATTTTCATGTCAATTATGTGGAATCACTTGGTTACATGCTTGGCACGTCTATTATTGAAGGTTCATTACCTGACTGTTGACATTCATCAGGGGGTGACATGCAGAAATGTTGGAATTGTATGTGGGAGTGTACACCCAGAGATCCAATGGAAGCTGTGTTTTCATGACAAAAAGGCATAGTGATGTGCCTTCCCATTGAGAATCATTTTAAAGGGCCTCTTCAGATGATGGAGATATCCTGAGCCACAGCAACATTTAATGGACTATTAGCTTTTAGTTATGCAATGTTAGAAGGATGTTCTCAGCAGTACCAAGCAAGACAGATGATTTCCCTAGGCCTAGCTGATTCATTGTGCTGTGGATATTTCTGTACAAAATCTCCCATACATTTTGACCAGATTCCCTCCATTGTACGTCAGTGCAAGATGTGTCATCTAGCAAAGCACAACTTCCAAGAGACTATTCAGACAATGTACATATTGTGAAATAACCATTGGGGAGTTGTTACGGTGTGACTTGGGTGTGTCAATGTTACCGTCATCCTGCAAATCTGCAAATATACTTCCTACTGAAAAATGGTCGGATTATTTGCCCAACAATTCCTCATTATGTGGAATTGTTTATATATATATATATATATATATATATATATATATATATATATATATATATATATATATATATATATATATGTATATACTTGTGCTGATTGCAGGACCTTGTGTTGAATCTGTAATCTTTGAGAATGAAGTTGGCATTGCCATTATAATTGATGCCAGCAGGTTAGTGAGGGGTGCTACAAGAGCTAAACCATTCAAGGTGACAAGGTCTCCTCCTTGATCTATGGGTACCATAATTGGACAACTTCACTTATGTAATCGAAGTTGTATGTGAATCAGAATTTTCTGCCTGCAAATGTTTACAGTTCATGTAGCATGCATGCATGTGGTGTAGCAAATGTTGGAGGCACTTTGGAGGACCTTGTAGCTGGGGGCTAATGTACATTTTGGTAATGTTTTGTGATCAAAGCTGTTAAGTGTGTTGAGGCACATGGAATGACCGTATTTGTTTTTGTGATTTCAGCATCACCCCAGGCAAGCAGCGGAGACAAGGCCAACATCAATGAAGACGCAGCTGGCCATGGTCTCTCCAGTCACAAGACAATAGACATGGAGAGGACCTACTGTCCCAGAGGGTGAGGGAAGTGCCACGGAGGACATTGGCTCCACTTCATCATCTTCAGAGTAGACCTCCAGGGGACACTCACTGTTGGTGGCGGAACACTCAGGACCTGCTCTTGTTCAATCCTTGTCCACCACCCCCAGTTCTATCTCCACTCTCCTTGTTGCTCCCCGCCCAGTTGGCTGGGCCCACTGCCCAAAAGGGTAGCCATCCCCTTTCAGCCAGGCACCTCACCCCTTGCCCCTGTTAGCCCTGCTGCTCTGAGTGAGGAGGCTATTGACCTCTTGAGGAGCATCTCTGTGGGTCAGACTGCCAATCTGAATGCCATCCAGGTGCAGGGCACCCAGTTCCAACAGATAGTTGCGTACCTGGAAGGCATTCATAGTGCTATGTCTGCCCTACAGAGATCTTTTCAGGCTATGGCCTCCTTCCTCACAGCAGCCTTCCACCCACCACAATCCTCCCCCCACCACCTTCCTCTTCCCCATCCAAGTTCCCTATTCCCATACCTGTCCAAAGCAGACTCACACATACGCATGCACACATCTCAACAGCCACAAGCGGCACACATCAACACACGCCAACACAGCCACCTCCCCACCATAGCCCCAGACACCACTCCAACACCCACAGATCCAGCCACTACTCACCCCTTGCCCCAGACACCACCCCAGCACACACAGACACACCCAACTCATCCACTATACCCCCAGACACCAACCCAACAGACAAAGATACACCCACCACTCCCATCTTACCCCTCACATCCACATCCCAGTCCACCAAAAAACGCAAATGCCCAAACTCAAAAATGCAGCAGACACCAACAAAACACAAACATACTTCAGCCACACATGCACCAACACCAACAACACACAAAGCAAAAGAAGACACAAGCACTTCCTCGATCTCGAAACCCCTAATCTCTCCTGTGCACCCTCCCCATTTTCCCAAGGAAAGTTTCCTGTTTGGCCTTGTCCTTACCCCTGTGAAATCCCTCCACTCCCCCAAACCCAACCGACAACCCAACCCATCCCTTCCATGTCCAAGTCCTGCCCGGTGACACCCAAACCCCTTCACCACCAGATACAGCCATACCCCATCCACACTCAAGAAGAAACGCACCCTTCCCAAAGTGAAGCCCAACCCTCCCAAAACCAAACCCACCGATCCTAAATCTAACCCCACCCCACCCAAGGGTGATCATTGATGTTCCTGTACTCTCCATTAGATGCCTTCCTGTGGAGGTTCCTGTGGCAGTGATTAGTGAAGCAAGGTTTGCAACACAGCGGTGTGCTATGCACATGTTTTCATGGCCTGGCCCTTGGCCTTTGCTCCATTTTTAGAGTTATGTCAATAAAGTCCATTTGGTTGCAGTGCTAAACATTTGTCCTGTCATTACTTTTCCAACTTTCTGCTCATGTGTAATTTGTGATGTATGACTACCGTTGTGTTTGTTTGGCCCTGATTGATGATCCATTTGATGTAGTGGCGAAGATCTGACTTTGGGATCAGTGCTGGAGTCATCTAGGACATGGGGAGATGTTGGACGGATGGATGTTGTTTCATATGGTATTTCATCTTGGCTTGGCCATTGTCAACATCTATTGGGTTTAATTTTTCCCCCTGATGTAGATTGTATATTTGTATCATGTAAGCAGGCTAGAGATTTGTTTTTCAACTCATGGTGGGTGTCTACTTGTGCTAATTTAATTGTGCTACCTTCTTATAAAATTGAACAATTGAAACCTTAAACCTACTTTATTTAACTGTGTAACCCAGGCTGATACCATTGTATTTACTGTCTAGACTTGCAGTTACACATTTGCCACATGGGCATGACACTTGGTAATTCTAGTGGCTCTCCCTGATATTCATCAGGCCACAGTTCCTGTGCAAATAGTGGTTTAGAGGCACGTGCAAAGTGGAATGTGTCCCAGGGCAGCAGCCTTCCTGGGGTCCCCCTGATGCCACCATACCTATTGTGCAGGAGTTGTTTATATTGTGTGCTTTGGATGTTTGCTATACAAATCATTCTGCATCCCATTTACCTTACATTCTCTTGCAATGTGGGTGATATGTGTGAGTCTATTGCGAAGATGTTGAGGGGAGGTGTGTTTGGGTTCAATGACACATTCATACAGATGTATCTGTTATGCCACGACAGGCCATGGCATGTGAACAATGTGAGGGTGCCATTTTAAACAGTATATGTGAGACTGAAGAGGTTCTGCTGCTGTGTGGAACAGTGTTATGAACACATCACTATCCGTGTGACTGGGATGTGAACACATTGATAGTTTTGTAGTGTGTGGTGTTGCAGTGTCAGTGACCTGGCCAAAGGGGGCATCATGGGGCTGTGATTGTGACCTACCTTGTGTATGACTCCAAACTGGGGCACAGACTATCTTTTGGACCACAGAGCACAGCCCACATACCAGGTCAATGGCGGTCCATCGAGTTGCTGTGGAGTGTGAGGGAAGGGGTTGGCTTACCATCAGTTGTGTCCATGACACCATTGATTTTGTGCACCATTGAGCAGCACAAGCAGTGGCTTGCATGTAGGATCGGCTCCATGGTGGCACTGGATGTGTGAGGCTGCCTATAGTTGAGTTTCAGCTTTATATCCTCCTGTTTCCGCCAGATCAAATGTGGCGGTTGGCCCACCACGGTCACATCAGCAGTAAGCAACATTATGATTAAGACGGCGATTGCACTGGCAGTCTACCCTCTGATAGCCATATTGGGCTACCTCTCCAACAAAGCAGTCGGGATTTGCTGGCAGTTTGCATGACACCTCAGTGGTCTTTCGTCTATATGACCACATGTATCGTAATACAGCAGCTGGGCCACCATCACTAAGATTGTCGGACCACCGTCCCCGCCATGGCGGTCTCTGGACTGCCAAACTCATAATCAGGCCCTTAGACATTATGGGGGTTATTCTAACTTTGGAGGAGGTGTTAATCCGTCCCAAAAGTGACGGAAAAGTGACGGATTTACCACCAGCCGTATTACGAGTCCATTATATCCTATGGAACTCGTAATACGGATGGTGGTATATCCGTCACTTTACCGTCACTTTTGGGACGGATTAACACTCCTCCAAAGTTAGAATAACCCCCTATGTGCTGTCAAGACACGTGGACCAGAGAGCATTTTTATAATAATGGTTATCATACTGTGTAATTCTATTATATAAGCAAATGCAGGCAGAGCAGAGGGGAGTCTGGCTGTCATGGTATCAGCAAACCTCTATGATCTCAAGCAAGACCTGTAAAGAATTTCCCCTTATTATCAAATTTGATCTCTGAAGGTTAGGGGCCTTGTATGCATATTATTAACTTTTGTCAAAACATTTTGATGAACAGTGCTCATGTGCCGTTGAGGAACAAGACCGTAGAATTAATAGAGTAGAAATTGGCTCATGCCTCCAGCAATTCTTGAGTTGGAGATTTTATTACTACAATGTGTAAGTTTTCCAACAAAGAGATTTGTGGGTTTACCAGCATGCACAGTGAGGGTTTATCCCATAGATATGATTTGGATGCCTAGTCACTAAACAAGTTAATAATGAAACAAGATTTTGTGTCAACGGAACCTGATGATGTCTCACCAACAGACCCATAGAGGTGTCATTCATTGGGAACAGCCAGCACAATAGATTTTATGTTTTTTTTTTTTGTCCTATTAAATCAGACAACCAGTGTCACTATCACATCAAAATGCATGAGTGCCACTAAAGTGCTATTGATCACTTTCAACATCAGAGTAAAAGCTAACCATAAGGAAGGGGCTTTTAATCAGACATGGGCCCGTCCTTTGAGGCTGAGGAGCCACGCGCCCCTACCTCTTGCCCCTCAAGAAGAATGTTTGTCAGGTTGAGCAAAGGTCAGCCTGACAGACACTATTCATTTTCAGGTCAGGCAACCAGGAGCTAGACGCGCTATTTACGCAGACTCCTGGCTGCTTGAGCTGAACCTTGCTGGGCTGAAGAAGTCACAGCCCTGTGGGTGTGACATCTTCAGCCTAGCAAAGGTGCTTGAGGCCCTCCCACTCATGACAAGAGGGTACGTCACTGATTGCTTCTGTCCTGGGAGCTTCGCGTTTTAAGCCCTGAAGTGCCCAGAGCTGAATGTCAATCAGAGACACCTCGTCACAGAGTGGGGTGGGCTCAGCAGTCTTACTGACCCCCTCCCACTCTTTCACAAGTTGGAACTGCTACTTTACTTCATTGGCTGACCTTAGGTTAGCCAGTAAGGGAAGACAACAGTCCCAACCCTCCTGGAACCTCGGAGGCACAGCTGAAGCTAAGTGTGTGTGTGTGTGTTTTTTTAAATACGTTTGGTGCGTGCGTGTATGTTTGAATATTTGATAATGAGTGTTGTGAATGGATGTGTGCTTGTGCGCATGTGTAAATGAATCAGTGAGTGAGCATGTGTGCCCGTGTGACCCTTTTTTGAAAGATCTCCACACCACTACAGATGAAGCATGTTGGCAATGTCAGGCCAATGAAGCAGATCCACAAGCTATTGTAAGTTCTTTTGGCTCTCTGTGTGATACCATGAGGTCCCTGTTAACCCATAAGAACATTCCCTCACACAAACAGAACCATGCCTGTACATAACAAGCTTTATGCGGTGTTGGAAAAGTCCCACGGTCATTGAAAGACATTCAGGAAAGTAGGAAAACATATGTGAATGTAATCGCAAAAAGAAAGAAGGTAATCGAGGAAAAAGCTTGGGAAGATCTGGTACCAACCAGTAAAACAAGAGGTAAATGGGGCATTCTGGAAAGTGGTGCTCACGTTTTTAGTGACATTAACTACTTGAACGTGGAAAACTTAATTTCCACAGACAACTGGGTTGAACTCTTCACAAATGTTTGTAACCCAGGTAATTCCCCACCTGTTTTATCAGTGCTTGATAACACTTGCGACCCTAAAGGGTACCTGCAGTTCAGACATTCTTTTAAGTGGACAAAGTAAGCAACACAATTAAAAACATTATTTCAGAAAAACTCTCAAGCCTGCGTGGGGTACCTCTTGATCTTTTCAAGCATACTGTTTCCCTACGAATCCTGCTGATAAGAAATGTTATTCAAGCAGCGATCACCTTTACTGTATTCCAAACATAGACTGAGACCATCTGTGAACAGGGGAATAAGATCTCATCCAGCTGTTATCGCTCCATATCGTTATTCGACTCGACTGTAAAAATATTGGTCAGAGTGCTAGTGTCAAAACTGGAGACTTGGGCGGAGGATAATTTTGAAATTCATGGTGGTGGCAAAAACATTAGTTCTTGCTGTGACAGTTGCTTCATGATACGACTGCTAAGGTCCGTTTCAGGTTTCATGGGGAGTTCACTTAGCAAAATAGCTTGACAGTTTGATAAGAGGGGTACGACAGAATTATGTCTTTGTGTTTTTTATTTTATTTAATGTTTACATAAACTTTGTCTCAATTAGTGAAGAGCCCTATACAGTGGCGGTTGGTGAAGTTTGAGAGTGGTGGGGCTGGGCTTGGCCCGGGGTCGGGGGAGGAAGAGGTTCACATTGTGGGGGGTGGGAAGCATGGCAATTTTTGGGATGCTAGTCACCATTTCAGTGTTTTCAATTTGGCACCAACCCATTTTTCTAAGTACAATCCATGTTATTTCCACATTATTGTGGGCTACTTAACACTGATCAGCAGATGGGGGCTAGTGAAGAATCAGCTTTCCTTTGCAATATTACGTGATTACTTTAGTACACCCACTACATGTTATCCTATAGCGTATTATGTGCACTACATTGGCTAGCATGGTTTTAAATCACATATATCATGTTAATTGTACTGTCTGTTTTTACACCAACGCTAAGATGGTGTCTGGAGAGAATCTGTCTCCCTGGCCACACAACATGTTTGCACTAATGGATGAATCCATCACTGCCCCCTAAACATGTTAATGGGCAGTTTCAACATATACCGTGTTTGGCATGTTTTTCGGTCACAACTGTGCGCACACTTGGCACCTTCCCCTACAAGAGTTTTAATGGGTTTGCATGCCCTTTGGGGACTTCTGGCCCAGCGTTCACTATATCTGCTCTGTGGCTGGTTCAAGGGAGAAGCCAGAAAATTGAAACACCACACACTTCGAACAAAAGCTCTTACTATATGGCACCAAGCAAACAAAGTAAGTCATCACATCCCTTCCCAAAAGAGCGCTCCTGTTTTAATTGTATCCATTCCCCATTTCCTCCTTCCATTCGCCTGCTGATATCCACCATTTCATTCTGTCATTCATTCATTCTTTCATCCATCATTCAGTCTTTCACCATTCTGCCCGAACACCCATACATTTCCAGTCTATCCATTCTTCTCAATATATAGCCATCAAACCTATCCATCCATGCACCTATCATTCATCCATCCTTTCACACATCCATCTTTTCAGTCACTCACTCATTCATCCATCCACCCTTTCATCAATCCATCGACCCTACGTTTCACTCATCCATCCGTTATTTCCCTCATCCATCTATCCACCCTTTAATCCATTTATCAATCCACCTTCCCTTTCACTCATCCATCCATACTTTCACTCAGCCATCCTTTCACTCATCCATCCATCATTTTATCTCTCATAATCTTTCCATCCATCCATCCATTATCCACCTATCCATCCACCTTTCACTCACCCAACAATTCACTCTTTAATCCATCTATCTACCCTCCCTTTCACTCATCTATCAATTTTTTCATTCATCCACCCTTTAATCTATGCATCAACCCACTTTCACTCATCAATTCATTCTTCTACTCATCCATCCTTTCACTCATCTGTGCATTCCTTCGTTCATCCATCTATCCACACTTTCACTCCATCCATCCATACCATCACTCAACCATCCATACCTTCTCTCATCATCCATCCACCCTTTCACTCATCCACCCATCCATACATTTACCCTTTCACCCTCTCTTTCATTCATCCATCCATTTTTTCATGTATTCATCCATCCACCATTTTATCATCCATCCACCCATCCACCCTCTCTTTCACTCATCCATCCTTTCTTTACTCACCAATCCATTCTTTTACTCACCCATCCTACATCCATCATTTCACTCATATACCCACCCACCCTTTTACTCACCCATCCATCCACCCTTTCATTCATACATCCATCCATCCTCCCTTTCACTCACACATCCATCCATCTGACTTTTCACTCAACCATCCATACTTTCACTCACTCAAGCATCCATAATTTCTCTCATCATCAATCCACACTTTCACTCATCCATCGTCCTACCCTTTCACCCTCTCTTTCATTCATCCATCCATCATCCATTCTTGAACTTAATCATCCATTTGCCCTTTTACCCATCCATCCATCCTCTCTTTCACTCATCCATCCATTCTTTTACTCATCCATCCTACATCCATCCTTTCACTTTTACCCTCCAACTGTTTAGTCACCCATCTATCCACCCTTTCACTCATACATCCATCCACCCACCCTTTCACTCAAACATCCATCCGCAGCCATCCATCCATTCACTCACACATACACCCATTCACCCTTTCACGTTATTTATGACCCCCAGCTGACATTTTTGTTGCCTCACCTGGTGACATGGAGGGAAGCTTCAAGCCAGGCGAGTCGGGACTGACTAATTAAAATAAACACACGCACATGCAATGTGCAACACCTTGCTCTTTGCTTCACTGTCCCCACGAGTCTGCTTGCTGGCAGTAAATCTAAGGCATACCGGAGCTCAAATGGCATCCAGCATGAACTGCAGCGTGGGAAGCAGCACCTCGAGTCTGCGCAGTGTGTCTTCAAAAGTCCAGCTCACACACTGCGCACACTCAATTTCGTGGCTTCCTGCTTGTAGTCTCTACCCCACTCGTCACAGGATCTGGTACCACCCCACCCTGTGACGAGTTGGAAAAGGGTGTGGTGACAATGGTCTCCTCTCACTGATTAACGTGAAGGCCGAGAGCTGCAGGGCTTGAATCTGAAACGCCCAGAACTAACTCTACCTCCACGTCATCAGGGGGTGGAGACTGAACCTTGATGCAGTGTCTTTGCCGAGTTGTGACCTCACAGGCCTCAGGGATGTGAGATTGTCAGCCCAGCAAAATTCTCTAGACTTTGTGCCTGCCCAGGAAAGCGTCACTCCACTGTCATCACTGCAAGGAGTACAGTTCGTAGTGTAGAGCAGCCTCAGAAAGATAATTCAACATGTATATACACTGTGTTCACAAGTTGTTTTAAGGAAGCAGTTTCAGCTTTGCTTCCATGCATTATTTTTCACCGAGAAAGTAAAGGGGGCGGAGCCCCGACGCCCTTGAAGAGAAACCGCCACTGGCCCCATACCAATATTTCTGTATGTAGACCATGCTGCACTTTTATCAGGCGCGGCGAATGGTCCTCAAAGTTTACTGGTTGAAGTCACCACTTTTATGAGAGATCCAGACCTAATTACCAAATTAACAAACCTTCTATTATGACCTCTGGACATAAAAACAATACGGTTAAAACTAATTTTACTGCAAATAAAGTTGTTGAGAACATAATGCATTTTTGGTATCTAGGTCTTCCATTTGCGTCCACTTTAGATTGCAAACATGTGTTTACCATAAGACTGCAACAAATGATAAAATGAATAGATGCCATGTATATGTTACCTCTACATTGAGTGATTAGCCAATTAAGACAATGTTAGAAATTTACAAGAGAATGTGCATCTCAGCTGGTATTTATGGAGTGGGTGTTTGGGGATACTTTGACCGAAACACACTCATTAAGGCCGAGAATACAATTTTTACAGAGACGTTTGGCAGTGCCAAAAGCTTACATTACTTCCATGTGTCATTCAGTGTTTGGTTTGTGCTACATTGAAGACATGATAAAACACCAACATGTAATGCTGTGGCTTTCAACCTGGACTATACCAGAAAAAGGTTTCTCCACAGAGGTTGTCAAGAATTGCATGGTGCTGGACAACATGAAAGCTGTTCCTTGGCTTTTATATGTTAAGCAGACTCTTAATGACTTGGGGATGCCTAAATTGTTTGGAAATCCAGAATTATTGAGGCCAAGGGGAAACCTAGATTGAAGCATGTTTTACTTAAGCATTACGATAATATATGTACTGAGAAAGAAAATGTTAAGCCAGTTGTAATATGCCATTCTGGTCTGTTAACAACACAGGAATTGAGCCTTATTTTTAGTGAGTAATTAGGCTGTTGTTTGAGGGCGTTGAAACCCTACTCAAGCAACAAACACAAATCTTGCACTTTTAACCACAAAAAATCATTACATTTACCTGTGCTGTACCCTCTGGTACAGTGGCTCAAAAGCATTCAGGATTAACTTAAAGGCAATGTGTAAAGTTATTATGCAGCATTTAAACAGTGCTAAATTGAAAACATGTCATGGGAAAAAACACACACGTTTAGAAAAATGGAGTAAACATTAGTAAATATAATGCTATCACTTTTACAAAAATCCAGTTAGTAGAACTGGAGGTATGCAGTTTCAAAGTCTTAGGTAAAAGTGATGCCAAACGCACAAAGCATCTGAAAGGGATATCTGGTCATGCTGGACCTGTACAAAGTCAGAAGTTCAAACTGACTCTGATAGAGTGCAGGCAGGGTACATGACCTAGTTTGGCCTGTGTGCAATCGGCCTTGTTGTAGTTGGACTGAGATGCAAGGTCCTGCATCATGCTGTATTGAGTTGCATCAATCCAGATGAGACCACTGATGAGGAGCTGTGAGGTGCAGAGCTGAGAGGTCCTGCATCGTGCTATGTCAGGTTGCATCACGCTGCATTAGTTCTGAGGGAACCCATGGTTGGGCCAGCAGGAGTGTCCTCTGATACCATCCAGTGGTCAAGGACCCAAGGGGTACCTCTTGGGGATCAGGACTTACTCCAACAGAGACCAGCAGCAGGGCACAGGCAGGTCCAGTTGAGTCTGGACAGCTGGGCCGATGCAGGACAGGTCTCTGGAAATTGTTATGCCCATGTAGCTAATTACTGGAGTCAGCCAGCTAGCCCTTAAAGTCATTCTGGTGGTTCTGGGTTCAAGGAGCAGGTCCAGTCCTCCTTCCTTAGGCAGCAGAGCAGTACTTCTTGCAGAATGGTAGCCCTTCCAGCAGCAGAGCTGTCCTTCAGTGCCTTTCACAGGTCCAGTAGCAATTTGAAGAGTTGATCTGAGGGTCCAATATTTATACCTGGTGGGAGCTGTGAAGTGGGAGAAACATTATGTTAAGGTGGCCCATTCTTCCAACACCAAGCTTACTTTATGATGTAGTTTGTGAGGAATACACAATGGCCAATTGCCAGATTCACCTAGTTGTGTGACCCATGATACAGGCTGCAGGCACCAAATGGTTAGGACAAGAAAATGTCAACTTTCTAAAAGTGGTATTTTTTGGTTCTGTGACTTAAAATCCGACTTTACAATTAAAGAAGTTTTTAATTAACAATTAATTTAAGACCAAATGTGACATTGCTGCTACTCCCAATCAAACATTGACACTTGTTAAATATAATAAGGTAACCTTATGTTATGCTTTGGGAAAAGTAGACTAGTGGAAAAGAAATGTAAAATGTAAATGTACATGTCTACGTTTTTAAACACACTGCACCCTGCTCTTAGGACTGTTTAGGGCCTACTTGAGAGGTGGGTTATATGTATTACAAAGGAAGGTTTAGGCCTGGCAAAAAGTTTATGTTGCCATGTTGGATTGGCATTTTAAGACTGCTCTACAGACAGTAAAGGCAGGTCTGGGGCATGTATAAAAGGCTACTTTTAGTGGGTGGCACAATGATTGCTGTTGCCCAATAGCTTCATTTAATTTACAGGGCCAGGGTATATGTAGTGCCACTTTACTAAGGAATTTCAAGTAAATTAAATGTGCTGATCAGGTGTAAGCCAATTGAACAGTGTTTTAGGGAGAGAGCGCAAGCTCTTTAGCACTGCTTTGCATTGATAAAGTGCCCAGAGCCTTAAAACCAACAAAAATGAATTCAGAACACTCAGGACAATAGGATGGATAAAGGCAAAATGTTTGGGTGTCTACTACCCTAAGGTTGCCAGGTCTAATATTTAATAATTATGAGATGGTCCAGTTCAGATCTTACCTGATGTGCCTTAGGCTCACTAAGTTGCATTAACTTGCATTTCCTGTCTGCGGTTCATGGTCTCCATATCTTCCCACTTGGCTTTTGATAATGTCTCTGCATAAAACACTATACATACCATGCTTTCAACTTGTGTTGCTGTAACTAGTTTTATTTGTTCTGCTATGAAAATCAGGAAATGCTATGGAGAAGGTAACAACATATTGGAGCTGTACATTTGACACACAGTATTTTAAATTGTTCATGTGTTGCTTTTGGTGTACATAGATTTTATGTTTATGAAATGCCCTGCTTTTTATTGTTACTTTTTAACCGAGTAAAACGTTCTTTTTACTTTGACTTTGAATAGTTGGATGGTTGAGGAGTGGGTGGATGAATTTATTCAGGAGTGCATGTCAATAAATAAATACTGTTAACCCCTTGGCACTAACGGTCTCAATTAACTGACTATGGGTGGCTGCACTGGTTTTCGTTTTAGCTTCTGCATTAAAACATCACCCTCCTCAAAAACCACCACCACCAATCAGTAGTATTTTTTGCAGTTACATCTCACACTAATTTAGCCAATTGAAGTGTGTTTGGGGGTGTTGAGGTTCTCTACTATTTTTGTGTAGCTGAACTAAGTTGCCTCCAGGTGTTTATAACAGGATTGAGAGCCCTGGAGTTGAGGCTGAAGGCAGTGTGAGTTTCTCACAGTGTCTGTCAGTAGTTCAGAAAAGTGTTCAGAATATATGATAATCCAATCGCTGGCCTTTCTCTAGAGTGCACAATATAATGGTCAGGTATTTCAGTTAAATTTGTGATTCCGTACAAGTGTGTGCAAAGGAGGTACATGGTTGTCAAACGAGTGACAAGTGTAAGTGAAAGAAAATGCAGTGCTTACAGGTGAGTGTGTGTGCATTATGCTTTTTGGACAGTGGTGAAGTGAAGGAGATGCGAGGAAGTACTTTCAGGAGAGAGTGAAAAGAAGGCACTGAAGAAGAAAGAGATGAGGTGTCAGATATGCAGATGGATCAGCTGTTGAGAAAAAAAAGGCCTACATGTCTAACATAGAGCGAGCATAATGGGATTGAATAATACACTCTGAAGACCACTACCCCTTCTACAGGTCTCAGTAATGTTGAATTCACTGTTTCATAATTTCAGGATAAAAACATTTTCAATATTAATTATTTACATCAAAATCATTGTTGTAACGTATTTACCTGAAACAGCTAGCAACCATTGACAAAGCTAATAGTCCTAAGTGGATTTAAGTGTATGTAAGATGTTTTGATGCAATAACAGAAAGCTCAGAGATGCACCAAGATATTATTGAGGTGGCACACTATTAAATCACAGAAATGTTATTTATGTGCCTAAGCTATGCACTTAATTAGAGAGGACATGCCCCTTTTAGATATCCTCCACTTTTTCATCCAAAGGAATTAGAAAATTTTACTTGAGCACCAGATTATGTTACACAATGTCAGATTTTTGTTTTATTCAGTTAAGGTTTAGGGAGATGAAGCTTTATGCCCAGAATCACAGGTTTTGGATCGGCCCAGAATCACAGGATGTGAACCACTGATAACGCGTCAGAACCTTGATAATTAATCTTACAAGGAGACACGTTTTAGGCCAATGAATCTTTTGACTACGTTTGGGGACTTCCCAGAACTAGATATCCGCCTAGCATTGGAATCAACAGATCAGTAACCTCATCAATATTCACAATAGCTAATCAATCCAGTTAATCAATAACATTTAATAAAAATCAAACACACCATGACCTTTCAGCCATGAATAACCACACAAATCTAGTAAGATTTAGGATTTGTATTTCCTATTAGTTACACTCTATAATCATATTTATTAGTTACAATATTAATAAGCACATCAATACCACTATAACTTGGCAACTCGAGTAAGACTTTATCAAAGCATAGGTCATGAACATTAGAACAAAGCACAATGTTAACATGAATCAACTTTAGCAGAGTATTACTAGTACGTTATTCAACAAAGCAAGGATTCAGTCATTTGTCTATTTTCGTCAGTTTAGTGAACTCCTTAACTAACCTCGAATTAGCATCAGCATGTTGGGCTTCATGCAAAACAATTTAGCAACACGAATTTGGAAAACATCTAGTTATGGTCTCTATCAAAAGAGCAGTTGGTAACCAGAAAGAAAAGGCAAGCAGACAATTTCAATTTATCATCAGATAGTTACCCATCCAAATGGGTCAGCATACAGCGTCAGTCTTTGTCCTCAGGACATCAGACGATTCGCCATCAGCTAGGATAGAACAGGCAAGACTCAGCACGGCATGGCTAAGGAGCAAAGCTCTTCCCTCATAAGGAGGAGAAGTAAGTATCTGACAAAGAGGATGGTTTAGAGTAACAGGCAAAGGTTTCTCAGCATGACAAAGTAACAGCTAGGAATGGCTCAATAGTGGCTCAGTGGAATGTCTGGTAATGCCTGATTTCTCCTTGGGTCACATCGTGTCCTTAAGGAAAGCAGCACATTGAACGTTAGAAAAACACAGTTAATATGAGACCAGGCAGCTAGGCCCAGACCCTTGCTAACTAAGTCCTAGTGAGTAATTGAGCAAAACCCTAACAAATAACTCTTAATGCTAATACAAAGTCATACATTAGTACATTATTAATTCATTATTAGTCAGTTTCATTAATCACCGTGTACATTGGTGGCCACTCCCCATGGGCACATTTCAAACGCGTACATTATTTCTGCTTTTACACATTTTTCTATGCGGTTTCATTATACATTATATTGCAAGCTTTTCATGTTAATATTAATCCTAAAAGTCACACTCTAACAATCCCTCCTCTATGACTCTTGTCATCACACAAACCTTTCCCTTACAATTTCCATCCTAGAATTCTCTCATCTCAGTTTCTTCTCTCAACTTTGCTCCTTCTAGTTTTGCTCTGAACATTTTCTCCCTTTTCCTTTCTTCCCTCCTCTTATTATTTTTCGCCATTTTTGCTTTTATTCTTTTACAAATTTTACATGACAGCCATAATCCAAATATGCAAGCTATTACAATTTAAATTCTCTGTATTATTTTTCCCAATATCCCATGCCAAATATTACTAAACCAACTTCCTACTTTAGCAAGTCCCTTTCCAACCTTTTCCCAAACTCCAGGTTCTTTCAGTTCCTTCAAATCCGTACTATCTCTTGTTAGGTTAGTAAACATACTTCTAATCTCATTACTATTATCAGGTATGTAAGCACAACAATGACATTCATTAAGCATTTTACAAACTCTGCTATTTTTCGCTAAAAGAATGTCTAAAGCAAGCCTGTTCTGAAGAGTCATAGCCCTCTCCGCAGCAAGTTCAGTATCCATCAGGAGTATAGCTCCTGTAAAATTTGTCAGCATGTTATCCACAATATTAGACAACTTTCTAATCTTTATGGAGTTCAAGATAGCCCCTACTGACGGAATTATTGCCCCAAATATGACTCCTACTACACCAGCAGCAATCTCTCTCCTTTGTGTAGTACAATGTAATTCAGACAATTTCTGAAACTTTTTCAAGTCCTTTAACTGATATATCTTTGGGAAAACTATCCCCAAATAACATGTCCCATACCATCCCTTTGGAAGACGGTAATAAGCATTAAGTCCACATATATAATAGATCCCAGGGATCGCTGGGTCCTGTCCATTTAACATGAACGTCCATTTACTCTGAAACAAAAACACATGCTTACATTCACTCGTTCCCACAAACACATTGTCATAATATGACTTTGGTCACGTTATGCAAAGCTTGCCTACGTGTAGTGCATCTAAAGCTAATTTCCCTTGTTCACTAACTGCACTATAGCTTTCACTATTTACAATAGCACGCTGCTGCAAGCCTTTTTCTAACTTCCCCTTCAATGCCCTCCTTCTATCTTCTGTGTGATCTAGAAAGCTTTTCTCTACAGGTGTAAGCAAACATGTCAAGTTATTGCGGTGTGCATAAGATGTACTAATTGTTAGTGTCATTTCAAAGAATTCCTTAACTAATTTTATGTTATAGTATTTTGCTACACTATTTAAGTCCTCTATGATAGGCACATGAGGAAACACAAGGTCGTTATTCGAATAAAAGTACTGAATCTCCTGGTTATAGAATCGTGTTAGTAACAAACTACAGCTTATCCCATATGTTAAAGGAAGACTATGATAGGTAACTCCCTCTTGTACTGAAACAGGAATCTGTGTACACACATAACAATCTTTTGCATCCATAGTGTCAACATACTCACTCAGCAAGCGACAGAAAACATTAGTTGATAGTTCTCCTTTTACGTTAGTTCCCTCATGCAAATATCTTGTGTCCTGCTCGAACCTCTCCCAAGCTCTTAGTGTAGCAGCGGTCTCAGGAATTGTCGCATTGTTAGTTTCACTCTTATCCACCAATGGTATTCCCACAATCAGAAGTATGATGAATATCACACACACAACACCCAAACCAACACCAAAATATTTACAACACCTACTTCCCCTATTATCATCTCTAACGTGAGCCATGATCTGTAAAGAATCAGAGAGTGAAGTAGTATAAGTTCAAACAGCAACCAACAGAGGATAGTTGAGAAGATTTTTTTCTTGTTCAGCAAGTTAAAGCAAGCGAAAGTCTCTCTTCAGCAATTATTTACAGCTTTCACATTCGCTCCCGGGATCCTTGTCAATTCCGGTTAGCAGCTTGTCAAAACCAGTTCTCAAAAGTCAATTCAGGTTAACAGTGTCACATCCGGTGATTTATCAGTCTCTTTTCTCAAGTTTCTTTAATTCAATTTTCACATTAGCACAGTCTCTTTCTCTGGCCAGACTCAGGTACCAAAGTATTGACCTGGGACTTCTCGATAAAAACAGAACGCCAAGAACTCTTGTTGCCACTCAGCTGACGTTGCATTCGCCCATTCATGACCTGCGTACCTTCTGTTTGCCACCCTCTTTCTTTTCAACTTACGATCACCTTGCAACTCTCCTTCACTCAGATCTTCTTTCCTTGTTGTATCAACCTCCTCCTCTATTGCATCTTCGACAACCACCTTTCCCTTAGTCGCTTTCAGTTCTGCCACTTATCTCCTTTCAGTGTCTCTCTGGTCTTTGATCTTCCTTGTGGCAGCTCGTCGCCCTCCTCTGACACTATGGTGTTTTCTCTTGATGGACCTGCAATTTGATCAGGAGGAGTCTGGACACTCTGATTCTCATCCACCTCAACTCCTTCACCTTCTGGGTCTGTCAGGGGCTCAAATTCTTGTCCGTATCCGTCTGCTTCTGGGAGAACCTCCTTCTGACTCGGTCCTCCTGGCGCTTCAGTTGAGATAGGCTCGCCGTCACCCCTCTGGGTCTTTTCTCCTTCGACTCGTATTGGAGTGACTAAGCCGTCCTCAACGGGCTCTCCTTCTGTCTCAGTTCCCCTTCATAACTCTCTGGCCCTGAGACTTCCTTTTCTGTTGCTGTTACTTTCGACAATTCAATTTCCCCATCGGTTTGGCACGTCACCTTTTTCGTGTGACTGGCATGTATCCAGTTTGGAATTCCCGCACACTTCACAGCAGTAATAGTCGTTAGTATTACTTGATATGGCCCCTTCCAACGTGGCTCCAAACACGACTTCCTCACGTGTTTCTTGATGACAACCCAGTCACCAGCTTTCAGGTTGTGACCTGGATCATTTATCGGTGGCAGTGTGGTGGCTTCCACCTGGTGAGAGAAAGAGTGGACCACATCAGCCAGACCCTTGCAGTAGTTCAACACCATATCATCCGTGATATTCACAAGAGCATTTGCAGGCACTGCGGGCAGTCTCATAGCTCGGCCCATGAGAATTTCATGAGGAGACAGTCCTGTTTTCTTGTTGGGCGTGTTTCTCATTGACATTAGCACCAAAGGTAATGCATCAGGCCATTTCAAATTTGTAGCTGCACACATTTTTGCCATTCTAGACTTCAGAGTACCGTTCATCTGTTCCACTAGTCCTGATGCTTCAGGGCTGTAACTACAGTGCAACTTCTGCTCAATGTTTAATGCTGCACACAATAGCTTAACCACCTTGTTGTTGAAGTGACTTCCTCTCTCTGATTCTAAAGAAATCGGAAACCCGAAACATGGAATCAATTCCCTAAGCAGCAGCTTTGCTACTGTGAGACTGTCATTTCTTCCTGTAGGGTAGGCTTCAATCCAGTGACTAAAGATGCACACAATCACCAACACCTATCTCAGACCTCCACACACAGGCATTTTAATAAAATCCAACTGCATTCTGCTAAATGGACCTCCTGCTATCCCAATATTTCTCAAATTCACCACTGTTCCTTTCCCCACATTCATCTGCTGACAGATGATGCACCTGTGACAAATCACTTCTGCGGCTTGTCTGAACTTCGGGTTAAACCAGTCAATTTTGAACAACCTGATCAGGGCATCTCTCCCAATATGTGCTTGCCCATGGTAAAACCTTGCAAACTGTGATAGAAGACTGTTCGGTAAAACCATTTTCCCCTCATCTGAGACCCACAGGTCATCTGGTCTTTGTACACATTGCATCCTAACCCAAGATCGCTTCTCATCTTTGCTGGCATGCCCCTGCAGCAATTTCAATTCTTCCAACATGTCAACCACCATCAAAGCGTAACCTGTGCATGTCTCATCTTCTGTTTCAGGTAACAATTCCCAATGATCCCTGAACGATATACAGTTCAATGTGCAAAACCTTGCGACTTGATCCGCATATCCATTTCCCATTGAAACAAAGTCTTGTGATTTCAAATGAGCACTGCATTTCACCACGGCAATTTCAAGAGGTAACTGAATCACTTGCAACAACTCCTTAATTCTTTCACCATTTTTTACTTGAGAACCAGAAGAGGTGAGGAAACCCCTCTGTGACCATAGTTAGCCAAAATCATGGACAATTCCAAACCCATATCTGCTGTCAGTATAGATAGTCACTCTCAATTGGGCAGCAGCATGGCAAGCTCTGGTAAGAGCAACCAATTCTGCCACTTGAGCAGAATATACTCTCTCAAGCCAAGACACTTCCAGGATACCAGTGATCGTACACACAGCGTATCCGGCTCTCAGCACTCCTACTGAGTCTCTTAGACATGAGCCATCGACAAAGATAATTTGGAGCCAGATGTAGCAAAGGTTTGCGACTCGCAAACGGGCAGAATCGCAATGTGCAAAATCAGAAATGGGATGCAAAAAGCCCATTTCCGACTCGCAAAAAGCGATGGGACCCGTTTGCGAGTTGCATCCGTTGCGACCCCATTTTGCGACCCCATTTTGCGACCCCATTTTGCGACACGCAAATACCAAGTCGCAATTTGCGAGTCGCAAACCTTATGCAATTGCAACTCGCAAATTGCGACTAGTCGCAAAAAGGCCATTTTGCATGTCCCATTTACCACTAACTCAGAGCAGGTGGTAACCATTACCAAAGTATAAAAGGAGACCCAGAAGGCATCTGGGTTACACAAGATGGCGGAGATATACCTGATAGCAGTGAGAAGGAGAGTCCACGCAGCCCAGCAGAGGAGGAGGAGGGGCCACAGACAGGAGAAGATATATAGAACAAGGCAGACTCTTTTTCATCAAACTGAGGATGAGATCTATGACAAATACCGCCTTAGCAGCGCAGCCATCCTAGAATTAATAGATTTACTCAAACCACAGCTAGAGCACCAAACTCTGTGTGGCTGCGCCATCCCTACGCATGTGCAAGTGCTATGCTCACTGCACCTCTTGGCCTCAGGGAGCTATCAGGGGGTCATTGCTGTGGCAGGTGTGGTATCCCAAAGTGCAGTGTAAAGGTTCCTCAGGGCCTTCCTAGATGCCTAAGTCACGCACATGTCCCACTTCATATACTTACCAAGGAATGAGGCAGAAATGAACAGCACCAAGCTGGACTTTTACCGCATTGCCCACTTTCCCCATGTCATAGTGTGTGTAGATGGGACACACATTCAAATATGCCCCCCTGCTAATCTAGAACACATTTTCCGCAACAGAAAGTGTACCCACTCACTCAATATTCAGGTTGTTTGTGACGCCCATTATGTCATCACTGACATTGTAGCTAAGTTTCCAGGCAGTACCCATGACTCTTACATTTTTAGGCATAGTGGGATACATCAACGCCTGGAACGTGGGGAATTCGGAGACGGTTACCTCCTAGGTAGAGCCACAGACACTTGCAGACATACACACAGGTCACTGTGCACGACAATCTGGACTTCCTAACAGTGTACTTTTGTGCCCAACAGGTGACAGTGCATATGCTCTCAGGCCTTGGATCATGACTCCGTTTTTAACACCCAGCAATGATTCAGAGAGGCAATACAACAGTGCACATAAGAGGACCAGGAACTTCATTGAGCGCACCTTCGGACTCCTGAAGGTAAGATTCAGATGCCTCCACCGCAGTGGAGGTGCCCTCCAATACACCCCCATTACCGCATTTAAAATTGTGGTCGCATGCGCCATCCTCCACAACATAGCCACCCGACGTGGGCTACCTCTCACCCCTGCAGACCCAGATCCTGATGATGAAGAGCAAGAACAACCACATCGCCATCATGGGGATAGGAGTTTGGCAAATCAAGGCAGACTGAGACTGGAACACATTGCAACACAATATTTTGGACGGTACGTGTCAACTCCAACCATACTCACCTATTAACCAAAAACTCAATTTGTTAAGTGGCAAAAAAATAACTGTTTTATTAGTGTATTAAATAAACTATTCACAAGTGAAGATTGTCCATGGGCAGTAAAATGCCAACCAGGCATGTGGCACATTAACATCATGTGCCACATTTAATGGTCCAGGGTGATCTCTAAGACCTTCTGCCCCTCCTGACAGCCTGGCTGGTCCCTGCTGCTTCCGTGGTGCTCTGCCTGCCACTCCTGAGCACCCTGCTGTCAGTGACAGAGACACTGCTCACTGTTGAGCCCTCCTCACTGTCCTGGGGTGTTTCCCCTGTGGCCCTCGACATTTCCTGTGTCTCCATCAGTTCGATAATGTGGGTGAGACGTCCCAGGCCCCTTGCCACATCCCCAGCGAAATGGCCCATCTCCACTTGCAGCCCAACTATCCTCCTCGACAGGCCTGTGGTATTCATGGCGAGCCTGCTGATGGATGTGGCCATCCTGTCCAGTCTGTGCATGATCTGCCGATCCCTGCGCCGCCCACCCTCTGCCTGGGCCAGTAGTCCTCCCGCCAGTTCCCTCATGGCAAGGGCAAGGTCCCCAGTGTTACTGCAGATCATGTCCATCCGTGTGTTGAGGTGCTGCATGCTGGCATGGTTGTTGCGCACAAAGCGGTGCAGCACACCACTAATTCTGCCCAAAATTCTGTTCTGCAGGCGCTGACCACGCAGCAGATGTGCCTCACTGGTGGTTGGAGGAAGTAGCCCGGATGCAGACTGCAGCCCAGATGGTATTGACCTGCGACGCCTGCGCAGCGGTGGTTGCCCTGTGCTTCCACCTGTCTCCTCCCTGCCTGTTGCTGGGGCAGCCTCTTGCGGAATTGTTGCAGCAGGTGTGGCTACTGCAGGGATGCTGCTGACCGTGCAGGTGGGGGTGCTGGGGGGTCCTGGGGTGTCCTCATGGGCCTGGGTGCTTGGAGTGTTGGTGGTGTCTTGCTGGAGACCTGTGGGACATGGGGAACAGACTGTCAGTGTCTACTATCTATTGCACACTTCCTAATAAACATTTGCCTATGAACTGCCTACTTGACTACATTTCCCACAATGCATCATTCTGGCATTTGCTACCCTGAAATGGAGCTATTTTGGTTGTGCATGCCCCTGAGTACATGGTGGGTGGGGGTATGGCATTGATAGGGGTACAGGCATATCACATGGTACTCACCGGTTGATGTGCTGGCTCTGAGGTGTCCAGGTCCCCAAATCCAGACACTGCCTCCTGCTCCAAGGTTTCTTCCACCCTTTCTTCCAGGGGTGTGGGTGGTGGCACAGGCGATGGTCCCCCTCCTGTGCCTCTCATCTCCCGGAGCCTTTCAGCCACCCTCTCCTTGGTCCGGGAGCGGAGGTCATACCACCTCTTCTTGATGTCGTCGATGGTCCTATGGCTCACCCCCAGGGAATTGATCTTGTCCTGGATGTCCTGCCACAGTTGTTTTTTTGTTGCCTCAGGATCATTGTGGGCTGCTCTCCCAAACAAGTCATCATAGTGCTGACAGCATTCCTCTGTCAGCACCTCCAGCTCCCTCTCAGAAAATTTGAGCTTCCTCTTTCTTGGGGTTCCCTCCATGGCAGCTGCTGTTTGTCCTGTGTGAAATTCAGCAGTTATAAAAGGGTGTGGTCCTCCCTCCTCCCAGGTGTATTTGTAAACTTCCTGGCTGTGATGTCATCATCATGTGCCAGGAAGTGTTTCCAGAGTGTTCTGGTGTGGTTTCTGGAGTGTTCTGCTGCACGTGTAGGCAATTTTCAAGGTAATCGCAATTTGCGACACCTACTCGCTAATTGCGAGTTCGTTTTTTGCACACTCGCAAAAAGCGACCTCGCAATCTGCGGACTCGCACACTGCGTTGCGAGTCCGGGTGCGAGTCGCTATTTCGGAACGGTTTTTTTCCTTGCATTACAAATTGCGACTCGCATTTTGCGAGTCGCATAAACTCGCAAAATGCGAGTCGCAATTTTTTGTTTTGCTACATCTGGCCCTTGGTCATTTTCTTCCAATTGAGTATCTTTAATATCAGGCCTTGGTTTGGTGCACATTTCTGTTACCTCAAGACTATCATGTTCTAGATCATCAGCATCCTCAACTTCTGTGTTTTCCTTTGGAAGCAAAGTTGCCGGGTTCAGCACTGTACATCTTTTCAACATTACATTTGGTGACCCCAATATAATCGTTTCATATTTCATCAGTCTTGCATTTGTCATATGCTGCGTTTTGGTACGGGTTAGCAAAATCTCAACTGAGTGTGGGACCATAACTGTTAAAGAATGTCCCATCACTATGCCCTCACATTGTGTGAGGCTTTGACCAACTGCTGCTGCTGCACACAGACAACCCGGTAAGGCTGTTGCAACTGGGTCCAAGGTAGCTGAAAAATATGCTACTGGTCGGTTTGCACCTCCATGGACCTGTGTCAAGACAGACAAAGAGCATGCATCACGTTCATGACAAAACAGGACAAAAGGCTTCGTGTAATCAGGCATACCTAAAGCTGGAGCCCTGCACATACACTCCCTTAGCTCAGTAAACGCCTTTATTTCCTTCTCTGACAGTGTTACGATATCTGGCCCATCTTTAGCCATCAGTCTCACCAATGGCTTGGAGATGACTGAGAAGTTCGGGATCCACTGGCGACAGTAGCCCACCATTCCCAAGAACATCCTCACATTTCTTTGTGTCGTTGGGGGATTCATCTGCAATAAAGCGGTCACTCTCTCCCTGGATATTTTCTTCTAACCTTTCTCACTTAGATGACCTAAGTATTTAACTTCTTTCTGACAATACTGCAGCTTCTTTGGGGACACCTTATGCCCATTCTTTCCCAAGTGGTTCAACAAGGCAATAGTCTCGTACTTGCAATCATCTCTCGCTTTGGATGCAATCAACAAATAGTCAGTGTACTGTACTAGAGTCGATTGAAAAGGCAATTCCAATAACTCCAAATCTTTCTTCAATATCTGGTTGAAGATGGAAGGTGATTCTGAAAACCCTTGAGGAATTCAACGCCAACTGTAGACCTTGTTCAAGAATTTGAAACTGAAAAGAAATTGGCTGTCCTCATGAAAAGGCACAGAAAGAACACTTGGGACAAATCTTCTACTGTGAACCACTCTGCATCGCATGGAACCTGGAACATAATCACAGCTGGATTTGGCACTACTGGGCAACATTTCACCACCATGTCATTGAGTTTTCTCAAGTCTTGGACGATTTGAACTTTCCCACAAGGCTTTCTCAGTCCCATTATTGGTGAATTTTATGGACTGCTCATCACCTCTTTCAAAACTCCTAGCTTCACAAAGTCTGCAATTATCTGCGTTACCTGTATAAGGACATCTTGCGCCATGTGGTACTGCGGTACCTGGGGGAACACAGCAGTTGGCTTCACACTTACTTTAACTGGTTCTACTCCTTTTATCAGTCCCACTTCCTTTCCTGTCAAGTCCCACACTTTCTCTCTGACTGTCCCCTGCAAATCTGCTGGCAAATCAGTCACTGTGAGCATTGGGAAGAAATGTATTAGGGGATACTCCTCATCTGTTGTCTTTGTTTCAGGCTCTGAGATCTGTCCATCATCCCCTTCATCGTCACTGTTTGTCTGCACCTCAATCCCCTCATTGGAGCAGGTGATCAAACATCTTGTCTTGCACAGTAAATCTCTTCCCAGTAGGGATACGGACTCGAATCACAAACTACAAACCTGGGCAACCCCTGAAAAGTACCAATCTCAACCTGAACCGGATCTGTGATCGGGTTAGTCAAGAGCTGATTCGCCACTCCTACCACTTTGACTGTACGTCCCAAAAGGGGCAACTTCGGAACCTCTGCACTTCTAACTGTAGAGCGGGTAGCTCCTATGTCAACCAAGAATGAGACCTTGTGACCCATTACTTTCCCTTGCACATAGGGCCCTCTCTGATCTACCTCTAGGGACGCTGCAAGCCTACACTCCTCACTATCTGAACAATCATCCCACAATTCATAGTTTATTCCATTCTCGCCACGCAATGGGAACTGTTATACTGCAATATTTTAGTTCATTCTTTGACTTGTGACCTGTTGAGGAAGCATCACCTGTTGCTGTCCCATTGGTGCTAACGGCAACTGCATTTGCTGTCTAGGTACCAAAGGAACCTGATGTTGTATTTGCTGCATCTGTACCGGTTGTACATGTGGCATCTGCACTTGTTGCATGGGTTGGAGACCTTGCATCTGAACCATGTTATTCTGAAAGTTCAGATTAGGACCTCTCATCCTTGGTGCTTTAACATTTTGGAATGCATTGACATCATTGCTTTGTTGAACAACACCCTCCTGCACCATCATCGGGCACTCCCGCTTCCAGTGTCCAACGCCCCCGCAAGCATGACAAGGTAACACCTTCTTCATCCCCTGCACATCATTTTGAACCACTACGGTATTCAGATCTGGACCACGATTCACAAAACCTCCTCGACCTCTGCCTCTCACTTGCGCCTGAAACATCCCGTTCCCTTGCAGCTGTTGCACCATCTGCTGTAAACCGTTTCCCTGCATCCCTGCTTGTGCTGCCTTAATTTGCATTACCATCACTTTCTCCTTTAACTTTCTCTGCTTCAACTCAATTTTGTCACTACAGTATTTCGCATACTGCAACACCTCGTCAATTGGCTTTGATGGCCAACAGATCAAATGATTCTTAATCATCTGACTAATCTCAGGTCTCAATCCCTAAACAAACCTGAACACAAGGTGATTCATGCCCTTTGCCTCTATAAACTCTGTACCACTGTAGTGCTTGAACGCTTTCAACAACCTCTCATAGTAGGCATGTATCGACTCTTTGGCCTCCTGCGCCGTTTGATCAATCTTTTGCCAATCAATATTTTGCAGCGACACTTTCTGTTTCAAGAACTCAATCACCTTATAGTAGTACCTCATCACCTCAGGAGACGGTGCTCCTGTGACTCTATCCCTTGCCGGTTCCGCTGTTGGCCAATCCACACTTCTCCTGCACTCAAGCCACAAATCAGCTGGAACTATAATCTCAAAGAGAGTATTCAGGTCTTCCCAAAGACACTTCGCAAGATTCACAAACCTGTCCGTCTGCTGATACCATTCTCTCGGCTTCTCCCTCAGCCTGGGGAGTCATTCGTGAACGACAGAATATCACCTCTAGACCACGGGACATGGACAAGAACACCTCCTGCCGCCTCTCTCATTGGTAACATCTTTATCGTACCGTATCCGTCACTGGTTTCGCCTATTGCCAATCTACCTTCCTACTTCTCTAAGGCTCCCCAAACTTGTGCACTCTGCAGTATTTTTTTTAAGGTGTGCCTTCATCCTAGTAGACCTCATTTGATCAAAATCCTTGGGCTCAAAATCGAACTTGTATCTCCTCTTCAGATGTTTAGTATTGTCTAAGTCTATGCCGTATTAATCTGCCAAGTTTGCCAACTTCTGGTGCACCTTGCTCACTTCTTTAGTTATCTTTGGGCACAGATACCTCAATTCTGCTTCAGTATATGACTCTAGCCTGTTCACTCCCATGCTCCCTTCAACTAGTTCATTTGCCTCCATGCCCAACCTCACAAAATTCAGGTACTCTTCTCTCTCTGACCGCTCTGCTGTCGCAGAGGTAGTCTGTGGTGAATTTAACTTGTCTAGCCATTCATTCAGTTGTTGCGCAGTCAAACCTTGCAAAGAGATATTTCCAGCCTGCATTATCGGTGTCTGCAGTACGTTCGCACTTGAGACCTGCGGAGTCAGCAGCCCCAAACCTGATTGTCTCATGGCCTCTGGGGGAACCCCAATTGGACTGAAGTCTAACGTAGATCTAGATCTCTTTATTGTCTGTTCCACTGGAGTCACCCCTTGAGAGCTCCCTACGAACCCTCCTCTTGTCATCTCTTGGGTCGTTATTCCTTGTTCACACACGCCAGGCTTTGCCTTCGCATACAATGGTACTGGTGGACCAACTGTAATAGGCAAGGATATGGTGGCTGGTGACTGCCTGCTTCCCAAAGCCTGTGGAGCATTAGTTGCCATGTTCTGACTCATTATCGGTGCTGTGACTAACTGCGGTCCTGTGACCGAGGTGTAATTCGGGGTCATCTGTTGCTGTGCCTGAGGCAGTAAAAGTGGAGTTGACTCAGTCTGTATTAGCTTGGGTCTCGTATATGCCAGATCTGACGGCACCATCAAGTCGTAGTAGTCTCCAATACTGGGACATCAGGGCAAAGTCTCTGAACCGGTGGTGGCTCAGCTGTGTCTGCATCTCTGGAGCAGTAGACACACTGACACTATTCTGTATCAGAACTGGTGTTGCAACAGTATTTACCTGTACAGTGTTTGTTGTCCCCTTGTTCTGCGTCGAATTTATAGGACCTGCACTAGTATTTGGTCTATTGTCATCTAGGGCATATGGCGGTGGTCGATCATGTAGCAACTGATTAAGGAACTCATCATCATCTGAGTCATCTGCCTCTGCCCAGGACATCTTAGTCTCCTTTTCTTTGCTAGAACCCTTATCCGTCTTAAAAGTGTCTTTCCCTCCTTGGGTTCCGCTTTCTTGAGTTATCGCTGGAAACATCCTAACTACCTCTACTATTTCTCTCCTCCAAACCCTCTGTGCGCTATCTCACCTAGCTTCTGCTAGTGTCTTTTCTGCTTTCCTCATTCTCCTCTCAAACTTTTGTTGCTGTTGTCGTATTGCCATCAGTTCCCAAATTGCTTACACCTCAAACTGTGCTGGCCTCGGAGGTGGCTTTTGCTCATTTAACACCCTCTGCAAATTTTCCAAAATCCTTATATTGAACGTTCCGTGCTCCGGAAACGCCAAACACCCTTCTTTCTCTGTCATTTTGCACTCCCCTCTCCTCCATTACGGCATAGGCCGGTGTGTCCTCTGGCGGTGTAGGCTCCCCTACACTCGCGGTATTGTACACATCTCCCCTCAAAGCGCTCTTTAAAGCCTTGAAAAACTTCATTTTTGTGTCTTTTATTTTGATAACAATTGAATCAGGAAGTGACTTTAATTCCCAGAACTCTCTTCGCCTACCTTCTCAACCAATTGCCCCTCACGGACGGCTGCCAACCCGTGCGCGACCCTTCTCACTAACCGACCTATCCCAGCGTGTCTCCAATGACGTCACACCCACACACTGCGGCTGACAAAGTCTTGCGGCTTGTCCTCCTCACTCTCCGCTCACACAAAAACGAATGCGATATATTGCGAACACCAATAAACCCAAATTTGCCAGTTTACCACAGGAAGGGTAACACAATTGCTTCAGAACTTTACAGAGAATTTGCTTAGCCTCGGCCGCTACTCTCTCCTTCTCAGATCCCGCAGTCACAAGCAAAATTTGACCAGCAAATTCTACTCTCGACTTGTCAATGGGTTGTCCTAGTGCACTTTAGAACTCACCAAATCTCCATCGAAGTTTCATTCACTCACTTTGACTCAAACTCGACTCGTCAATCACGCCCTATTGACCTATTAGACCGCACAAATTACAACATAAACCATCAGCATACTCCGGAGTCTTAGACCACGCAGGGTCCGTACATCACCAACAACCATGTGGACAATGTTTGAGCCTAAAGCCCCACACTCACATGAAGTTCGACGACTTCCCTACTCTCATACTGCGAAGTACGCACACTCCTACTAAAACATTACCTGGCCTAAAAGTCTCACAATTCACCTGCGGTATGCATAAGCTATTCAAGCGTAAACCCTACGTCACTCACACTATCACTAGAACGCCGAGAACATATCCAATTTACTTCAGCAAGCTCCAAGATTCCGGGAAAGTCATTTGGGACTTAGGGGCACATTATCTCTCCAATTTGCATTATTTCAAAAACAATTTTCAAACACTGTTCCCTCGTCCTAGGGCCCCAAAGGGACAAAACTGTCCTCTGCTACCAGAACTGATAACCATCAGAACCTTGATAATTAATCTTACAAGGAGACACGTTTCAGGCCGATGAATCTTTTGACCACGTTTGGGGACTTCCCAGAACAAGATATCTGCCTAGCATTGCAATCAACAGATCAGTAACCTCATCAATATTCACAATAGCTAATCAATCCAGTTAATCAATAACATTTAATAAATCAAACACACCATGACTTTTCAGACATGAATAACCACACAAATCTAGTAAGATTTAGGATATTTATTCCCTATTAGTTACACTCTACAATCATATTTATTAGTCGCAATATCAATAAGCACATCAATACCACTAAAACTTGGCAACTCAAGTAAGACTTTATCAAGCATAGGTCATGAACATTAGAACAAAGCACGACGTTAACATGAATCAACTTTAGCAGAGTATCATTAGTACGTTATTCAACAAAGCAAGGATTCAGTCATTTGTCTATTTTCGTCAGTTTAGTGAACTCCTTAACTAACCTCGAATTAGCATCAGCATGTTGGGCTTCATGCAAAACAACTTAGCAACACGAATTTGGAAAACATCGAGTTATGGTCTCTAGCAAAAGAGCAGTTGGTACCTAGAAAGAAAAGGCAAGCAGACAATTTCAATTTATCATCAGATAGTTACCCATCCAAATGGGTCAGCATACAGCGTCAGTCTTTGTCCTCAGGACATCAGTCAATTCGCCATCAGCTAGGATAGAACAGGCAAGACTCAGCAGGGCATGGCTAAGGAGCAAAGCTCTTCCCTCATAATGAGGAGAAGTAAGTATCGGGCAAAGAGGATGATTTAGAGTAGCAGGAAAAAGTTTCTCAGCATGACAAAGTAACGTCTAGGAAAGGCTCAATAATGGCTCGGTGGAATGTCCGGTAATGCCTGATTTCTCCTTGGGTCACGTCGTTATATCAAAGCTGTCGAACAAGTCTTGAATTTCCCATTGGGCAATATTTGGTGCATCGTTATCTCTGTCCAATAATCCGTCACACACCTTACTATAATCTTCACCTAAGACAGTTATCATGCAGTTGATTGGCTCCTGTGATTGACGTCTTCATCTGTTGGAATGTCAGGTAAGAAAAGTTACACTTGTCGCTCCAGTCAGTAGTTCCATTGTCTTCTCCTAGTCCAGGCGACCTTGCACCTGTTGCGAATTACACTGTTGCATTCGGCAAGAATGTCTCCTTGAGCAAGTCGGGTCCCATGAGAAAGAATTTACTACAGCTACACACACATCTCTCTAGCTTCTGGAAAAGTACAGCTTTGTGTCCTTCAGGAAAACAGCACATTGCATGTTAGAAAAACACAGTTAATATGAGACCAGGCAGCTAGGCCCAGACCCTTGCTAACTAAGGCCTAGTGAGTAATTGAGCAAAACCCTAACACATAACTCTTAATACTAATACAAAGTCATACATTAGTACATTATAATTCATTGTTAGTCAGTTTCATTAATCACCGTATACATTGGTGGCCACTCCCTGTGGGCAAATTTCAAACGCGTACATTATTTCTGCTTTTACACATTTTTCTATGTGGTTTCATTATACATTATATTGCAAGCTTTTCATGTTAATATTAATCCTAAAAGTCACACTCTAACACCACCAGGATTCGAGCCTAGTTCCCCAGTTCCAAAGCCAGAAGATGTGGCCATCAGGCCACATCTCATTGTGAAACATGCATAGGTCAGATGCATATATCAGAATGCATTGATTTACCACCTGGAATAATCAAACACAAAGAATTAAGCTTCGATCAAAAACCAGAGAGAGAGAGAGAGATAACTATGCAGTGGCTAAATTGAACAATGTGAAAACACAAAACTTTGCATCGATCTGGTTTGCACTTCACCACATTGTTTGATCATAGGCAATTACTTTTTTCACAGTGCCACAATGCCTCCTTTTCCTTCATCATCACGAGGGCACATCAAAATACATCAGTTCGGGTGTCTGCCAAACAGAAGCACAAGTGTATAATGATACCACGTTAGTAGCACATAGGTGCAGTAGCATAACGAAACTTGAGGGGGCCCGCCCTCCAATGTACATGGACGCCCCCCCCAGCCCTCCCTCCGCCCAGTCAAGTGCCTGTGCACAGTGCCAGCCACTGTGCGGTGCATGAATGTGTGCTGCTGAGGGGTTCCCTGGAGCTCACGACTCCCCACACCACGAGGTCACCAGGGCCTAATGTTAAGCTACAATTCACTAATAGCACAGTCATCATAGTGGTGGATACATAAATGTCTCTAAGTTCATGATTAAAGTCTATCACTTCTAACAACTGCCACTCAATACAATGTTATAATTTAATACACTCTACTGAAGTACGCTCCTAGGGTCGTTTTATAAGGAAATACACTGTTTTGAATTATGAAGAGTTTCTATCGGTTATCATTATCTCTCATACATGTACTCGACTCTCATAGCCAAGCAACAGCTAGTGTTGCCACCAGACAGTTTTTTTTACCAGTGCAATCAGTATTCAATGTTGCTGGTACAAACATTTGGAAAATTACTTAAGGGTGATGTTTTATCCTCTTATCTATACATACTTTAAAAAGTAAATGAAAGATTAAATCAATTTAAGTAGTGTTCCAGAGTTGCCTTAATGATTACTGACTGATAATTAAAAGCCAAGTCAAAAATGAATACAGATGATTTTCTATCAAGTTATATTTAGGTATCATGTCTGGACCTTTGCTGAATCTAAAAAGTGAACAAATGACCAGCATTTCTATCTGGGGAAAGCTACCAACCCTAGTAACACTGGATCCCTCAGCCCCTTTCCCCTGAAGCCGTGAAGCAAAGTGCTTTTCGTGGCAAACGTGCAGGAGTCAAGAACTACCCAAATGCATCAGCAAATTGTTTTGCGAGTGTGGTCCGACTGGGCACAATTTAAATCCATTTGTTTTGTATTGTTTGTTTATATAGCGCCAAACGCTGCAGGTAGAAAACAAAAACAGCTCCACCTTTTGCAGCGCACCAGGAAAAACCGGGTGCCCAGTAGGAACGATCTGGGCCTGGGTAATGTAAACTGGATATGTTTCACCAACGCAAGCAACCACGTTGACAGCACACTTTGGGCAATCCGTGTGCAGGCATGCAAACTTTAAAATGACACAATTTTATATATTTTCTGATAAAGGTGCGATTGTTTACCTCTCAGATACAATTCTGTGTCGTATCTGAACAGTTCAAAATATCTGCACTACTTAATGGCATGAACTGTGGAAATCTAGGCTAGCTTAAAAATATTCAAAAATGAACCGTTTTTCCTGTAAACTCTTAATAATGTGGCAACTTTAAATGGCTGTTAACGTGAAACTTGTACAGATCACTGCCATGATCAATTGTGGCCTGCAAGAGGCGCAAAAAGCATGACGTGGCTCATGCCATTTAAATCAAGTAAAGGTGGACCTGGATACTAGCTATTACCGCTGACTCTCCTTTTGCTACCATGTTAGGCAGCAGCAGGGACCAAAAACATGGCTATTTAAGGACCATAGGTACATTTTGTAGTTAATTTCATAATTTCATTGTACATCTCCATACACCCTCAGCAGTGAGTTGAAGGCAGCTTAACGCTGACAAAAAAAGATCAACTTGTAGGAAGTACTCTTATGCATCATTCCCTTAGCCCCTTTAAGTCTCACATTTCAGCATAATCGCCAGTTGAAGGCAGGGTTTGAGTACTTTCTCCCTCTACCAGGTCACCATAAGGAGGAAGAGGGAAGAAATATCTGATAAATAGACTTGTCTGTTCTCCACCATAAATAGGAGACAATGTGATCCACACCCCATAAATGATCTATAGCTTCTGCCTTCTCTCCCCTGGCCACCTGTGGGGACTGGTGCTGCAGCCATATCAGTAGAAGACAAGATTTATTATTGGTTGCTACCTTCTAGCTTAGTGGCCACTCTGCCCTTCCACCTTATGTTCAGTGTCAGTGGACCCAGGAACTCCTATGATAGCCTGGACTATGAGGGTGAGGACAAGTAAAATGCTAAGGGATGAGCTACTCTTCTCTGTTCACTATCTGACCTTGTCTGAGCCAAACGCACCAAACGCACCAATCCTACAAACCCACGTCTACTTGCCTCCAGAACACCAGCTCACTCTCTCTAATGTCAGCAGCCCTTAAATAAGAGGGGGCTGAGTGAGGTGGGGGGACCACGACCCTATTTCCAAATTATGCAGTTTAGTATTACTGCTTGCTTTTCCGTGAAAATTCAGCTGTGGTTAGTTACAAGTCACAAATGTAACACTGCATCTGGAAATGCAGGATGCGTAAACACATCAGATACATCTGGATGTGATTCCGCACCCAGAAATATAGCACACATTCTCAGATACGGAAACAACAGTTGCAAATCCAGCACCCAGAGCAATAGCAGAGGCACCATCAGCATCTGAGGTATAGAGGAGGGCCCTAGTTGAAGATGATATGCTTCAACCCACTAAACATGTCCAGAGCATACATTTGCAGTAAGTATCACCCTATGTAAGACTCACCAATATACCAACAACACACACCTTGATGGCTTTGAACCATGCCCTTGACTGAATTCCAAGGCTCTTAGATTCACTCTGGACATCAACCACAAGGAATATACTGCCATGGCTAAAGTAACTAGTGCCTTATATCTCCACACCCAGTGCAATTGCGAATGCTAAACCATTAATACAGTGGCTAAGCCGAGCCAGAACTCTTCAATATTTTCATTCTAATTGTCCTCAAAACTCTGACTGCTCTCCATGCTCTCCCTGCATACTGATGCACACTTTAAATTGTTAAAGCACTCTTGACTTCAACATTGATACTAGCCAGAACGGATCAAGCGTCTTTGGCTAAAGGAGGTCTACTGCTGCAATTATTCACAAACGCCTTTGCACATTAAGCAATGTTATTTCTTGGGTGGGTGGAGACATTAGCCTCTGACTTTATCACTTTTGGTGACCAGATTAGACATTCGTGACACAATATATGTCCCTTTGATTGTATTAACAATGCATGGGAAACGTGTTTAACACAATTATTCGACCAGCGACGCTTACATTAGTAAAACATTTTTTAGATCTAGTTTGCATAGACAAATGTACAGTTTGGATTTTTGCTCATACATAAACAGGTTTTTATAAGGCGTCTTTACTGCTGGGCATGGTGTACATGGCAATATAAAGATAAATGGTATTCAGTGAGTGTTAGACCTGACAGCCATAGGGTGGTCATCCCTCAACTTTTGCCTGCCTGCCTCCACTTTTCTGACACTGTTTTTCCTGTTTTCGGACTCCGCACACTTTACCACTGCTAACCAGTGCTAAAGTGCATATGCTCTCTCCCTTAAACATGGTACATTGGTTCACCCCCAATTGGCATATTTGATTTACTTATAAGTCCCTAGTGAAGTGCACTACATGTGCCCAGGGCCTGTAAATTAAATGCTATTAGTGGACCTGCAGAACTGCATGCATTGCGACAGAGCAATCACCGCACAGCGGACTGGAATGATGCAGCCCTGACTTCCCGACTGGAAAGTCGACACAGCGCCTGCCTTGCAATAGAAAATTCGATGCATCGCCTACCGGATCGACGCAGCACCCGTGCCTTCTTCCGGCGTGTCAAGGGTTTTTCCCGCATCGTCCCTGGACGTCAAAATATCCCTGCACCTATTTTTCCATGCATCTCCTCCTCTGCGGTCTCCGTGTGTCATTATTTTTGATGCATACCAGATACTGGGGGTCATTCTGACCCTGGCGGTCGGCGGAGAGACGGCGGTCGGACCGCGAACAGACCGGCGGTATTAAAAATGGCATTCTGACCGCGGCGGTCTCCGCCGCCACCGACCGCCACTTCTCCACTCCGACCGCCACGGCGGTCATGACCGCCGGGCTGGAGTTTGCGCACTCCGGCCCGGCGGTCGTCCCAAGACCGCCAAGGGTATTATGACCCTGCCTACCGCCGCGGTTTCTTGCGGGCGGGAACCGCCGTGCGAACCATGGCGGTAAGCACTATCGGGGCCAGGGAATTCCTTCCCTGGCACTGATAGGGGTCTCCCCCACCCCCCACTACCCACCCGAGTCCTCCCCCCACACCCTCCACCCCCCTGCCACCCCCCAGAGGTGGTACGAACCCCCTCCCCACCCCCAGCCCGACATGCACATACATGCACCCCGACATGCACACACCCCCAACATGCACATATACACACCCCCTACACACACATACACAACGGGGACACATACCCGCACACATACATGCAGACATGCGCACCTGCCGAACAGCACACATTACCCATAGACACAGCAGCACCCCCCGCCCGCATACACGCACTCACACACCCCCTCTACACACTCACACGCACACCCCCATGCACGCCCACATCACACAACACCCCCCCACCCCCTCCCCTCACGGACGATCAACTTACCTTGTGCGTTGGTCCTCCGGGAGGCGACGGGAGCCATGGGGAGGTGACCGCCAACAGAAGACCGCCAACAGAAGACCGCCACACAGAAATGTGGGTCGTAATTCTGTGGGCGGTGTTCTGCTGGCGTGGCGGTGGAGGTTGACCAGTCTCCACTTTCGCGCCGACCGCCAGTGTGGCTGCTGGCGGTTTTCCGGCGGAACGCTCCCAGCGGTCAGAATGCGCACAGCGGCATACCGCCGCGGTCGGCGGTCTTCACCGCGGCGGTAACTCGGCGGTCTTGCGAAAAGACCGCCAGGGTCAGAATGAGGGCCACTGTGTCTAACACAGAGACAACTGTTTATTTCTAAGAATTAAAACTCTTTTAAACCTTTCAAAAGTGATATTTCAATGTGTGCTTATTGGATCCTTGTTGTTTTGACCTTCTTTTATTCAGATAAATATTATCTATTTTTATAAACCTGTGTGGTGTTTTCACTTTGTTATTGTTTGATTTATTGCACAAATACTTTACACATTGCCTTCTAAGTTAAGCCTGACTGCTCTGTGCCAAGATACCAGAGGGTGGCACAGGATAATTTGGATTGTGTGTGACTTACCCTGACTAGGATTGTGGTCCCTACTTGGACAAGGGTGTATACCTCTGCCAACTAGAGACCCCATTTCTAAGAGTGAGTAACTCTATCAAACACATTATTGGGGATGTGAGTTTTTGCCACTCAGTAATGCTCAGATAGTGGGGCAATCAGTGACAAATGCTTGTTTGCACCAAATAACAAAGGGCCTGATTACAACTTTGGCAGAGGGGGTCAATGTGACGGATATCCCGCCTACAGTTTTACGAGTTCCATAGGATATGATGGACTCATAATACGGCGGGCGGGATATCCGTCACATTTGGGACGGATTAACCTCCTCCGCCAAAGTTGTAATCAGGCCCAAAATGTGTTTTCACTAATTTACACCAAAGAGGAATGATTACCTTACACACTAACAATGAGTTAGATTATAATGCTACTTCAGGGTTTTGTCATTATTGTTCAGAGACAATCCGGATTATGTTATAAATTGATATTGTTTTAAACGTTTTTTTTGCATAACATATTGAGTGGTTTCTGTATATAATTTTTATTTTTTCGGACTTTGAAGGCTCCTCCTCCTTGTATAATGTCCATGGCAACCCAATTGGTGCAGACCAAAATATGTTGATACTTTATTCCATGAGAGGCTCCAATTGCGAAATCATAAAATAAGAAGAATCCAATGTGTAAAAAATATGAGTCTGTAAACCAAGACAGCCTTTTGGTTTTATGCTGGTTGGAACATCTCTGGGTGTACAATGAACAATGAATGAGTGCAGATAGCCTCCATGTAATTTGACTATAAGGATTGTGTACCAATGAAGATGAATTGCACTTTTTGTGCGGAGCTGGATGTATTTATGGGAATAATGTGATCTTATTATGTGAATAAATTGCCTTAACAAGCAGCAAAGATATTGCCAATGGTCCTGATTGTGAACCTTAATTCCAAAGCAATACATTGAAATAAGTATACATTAGGTGTGCACATATCCTAAATTGATTCTCAATAGTGACTGACCCCGCTATTGACTTCCATATAAATGATCAATAGAATCTATCTCTATAAGGAACCTCTTTATAATTAGGTACGAAAGGGACGTCCACAAGGCTGTCTACAACTTGGGTTACCATATGTTGCAGAGTGATGGGAGGTGAATTTGAAGGGGTCCTCTCTCCTGACAGAGTAAGCACTTGTTGGTAATAGCAGTCGGACGTCTTTCCCATGATTTGGGTTAGCTTATGTAAGTGAGGTTAGGTGTCAGGGTTCAGCTATGTGAATTAGCCAGAAGGTGGTGGAAACTGAGCCCAGGAAGTAGAAGGTGTAAACTAAAGGGCTAAGAGCTAAAGACTCTAACGTTGCTTCGCAACATACAGCAGTGAGAATGGTTCAATATAGAGAGCAATGGACAAAGAGCAGGGGATTGGTACATGGCGCAATGAAAACATTGGAATAAACCAGAATCCATGAAAATGGTAAGGGAAAATGGCTACTAGGAAAAAGTCCTGATGGAATAATTGTGCCTTATGATGGCCAGCTCATCTACAAGAGAAGATCTCTGCTTCTGTGTAATGTGGTGTCCTCAAAATGGAGGCACATAAATAAAACCACAATGTATGTCATTGTATAGGCATAATAATTGTAATGTCATTCGTGTTTGTAAAATTCTTCTCTACCTTGGCTTTATAAAGAGACGTTTTTCGGTCTAGTTTCAGAGTTTCCTTTCAGAGCAGCGAAATCAGCACATTTGTTTGTGACTTCAGAAATTCATAACAATACATATTCAAATGGTTACATAATAAAGAATGCATTTCCAATTTATACAGTCCTGTTTTTGTTTCTGCTTTCAAATTGCAGTGTTATTTACGATCCGGTCAGCTTGCCTTTTTTTGTACTACTTCAAATGTTTGTCTTTAATATCCCACTGTCCTGTGGAACTTGTCAAACAAACATATCATTCCCGGTTATTCCTGTACTATGGCACGACTGCAAACCATTCACTCTCAGGAGGCACTCAAGGTAGAGTCTAAACGACTGCAAACGTACCCTGTTGTCAGTGTTTACATGCTATTTAAATCTAAAATCTAAAAACTGCAATACATATATGTTTACAATTCCGGGAGGTTTAAAATACCTGAGAGTTTATTAGGTAGCCAAGTAGGTTAATATGAAATATGCTAACATTGTTCAGCACTATGCGCAAATGTACTTCAGTCACAGAGTCCTTGTTCATAGTGCGTAGTGTTTGCATAGAGGCTAAAGGTAGCCAACATCTAATTTACAATGCCGTTGGCACGGCTCTGAAAGACAATAGGTGCCTCATTGGATGTGAATGCAGTAGACAGGCTGGCTGGTGGAGAAGAAAAATCTGCAAACTTGTAGAACTCTGGAGTGTAACAGACCAGCCTATGGGCGAGTAAAGCCTGGATATGTGCCTACCTCGAGGAGGCAATGTGGTAAGGGTCTACAAAAAAGTGAAAAGTGTGCTCTGTGGAGATAAATGATAACACCTTCAAACATTACACCGTGAAGAGTGCTCTGAGCTCTGCAGGAATATGTTTAACAACAGAGTGGCAACAAATATCTGAATTAAGATATGCAATTGAAAGAACCCTAATCAAACTTAAAGGTGAGTCGGGAGGTCCAACATATTGTGCTGTGAGCCACTTTAATATGTTGGGGTAGAGGGTGAGGATCGAAGTTCTGGGAGGGGTAGTTGACCGAAGATTGTAAGATAGTGGATGTCGCTGCTCCACTCGCTGTTTACTCAAATAAAGGTACTTCTTCAACTAATTTTAAAGTGGATGACTTCTTTAATGCAATAGATGGTGGCGAGCAAGAACTAGTTCCATGGAGTGGAGCTGTGTTCTTATTCATGTGTTGGACCCAGCGTGATATGAGCTGACTATGTGGCTGATGGGTGTGAATTGGAACTGGCAAGTGTGGATCAAAATGTATTCTAACTCGGAGACCGTCCCTTTTTGGTCACTTTATTCTCCTGCATGGGTCACGAGGGCCGTTTGCAGAGTCGCATGCAGATACTAGGTTGAATGGCATGAGCTTTTCTGTTTTCTCGTGCTAAGGATTGACATGTGAGTCTGGCTGTGACTGGTAATTTTAATAAAAGGGTAATTAGTGATTTGTACACCTTTCTAGTATATATAAGTGTATATTGTAACTTCATCAGTGATTCGCGCACACTTTCAGGTTGCAAGAGTATACAAAAATGGCTACTATTCAACCTCCACCATTTTTTTTGTCTGAACTGGGGGACCCTCCAATACAGTGGGAGTTATGGCGTGACTCGTTTTAGGTTTATGTGGAATTTCGGAAGAGGGAGCAGGTTGGCCACAGAGATATCAATCCTTGCTAAAACATAGACTTGGAGCCATGGGTTTAAGAGAATTTAAACATTTACCACCATTGGAGAATCAAGGTAATGTTGACGTGTACCAAATTGCTGTAAAGTAATTACCTAGGGCCTTATTTGAGTATGGCGGTCTCATGACGGACATGTTTAGCAGTGGCAGTTGTACCACCAACAGGCTGGTGGAGAAAACTGCTGAATTATGCCACTGCAGTCTGGCCACCACGGATGGCTGTAGCCACTTGCAGACCACAACACAACTGCTCCATCTCCAATCTCATGGCAGGACTGTTAGACTTTTCATCCTTGGCGTGGTCTCCCTTAACTTTTTGCCTCTGTTTCCCAGGTTGTTGATGTGTGCTGGACTCGATTTTGCTGTTTTTGTTACTCTGGGCACTTTACCACTACTAACCAGTGCTAAAGTGCAAGTGCTCCTTTACACAATGTGTATGTAATTGGCTTATCCATGATTGGCATATTTGATTTACTAGTGAGCCCCTAGTAAAGTCCACTAGAGGTGCCCAGGGCCTATAAATCAAATGCTACTAGTTGGCCTGCAGCACTGGCTCTGCCACCCACGAGTAGCTCTGTAATCATGTCTCTGCAGTGTCTGTGTGTGCAGTGTTAACTGTAAATTCAACTTGGCAAGTTTACCCACTTGCCAGGCCTAAACCTTCCCTTTTCTTACATGTAAGACACCCCTAAGGTAGGCCCTAGGTAGCCCCAAGGGCAGGGTGCAGTGTATGGTTAAGGAAGGACATATAGTAATGTGTTTTTTATGTCATGACAGTGAAATATTGCTAAATTCGTTTTTCACTGTTGCAAGGCCTGTCCCTCTCATAGGTTGACATGTGGGCTACCTTTAAATATGATTAAAGAATAGGTTCCCTTTGGGAGCGGCTAGACATGTGGAGTTTGGGGTCTCTGAGCTCACAATTTAAAAATACATCTTTTAATAAAGTTGATTTTAAGATTGTGTGTTTGAAAATGCCACTTTTATAAAGTGAGCATTTTCTTGCTTCAACCATTTCTGTGACTCTGCCTGTTTGTAGATTATCTGTCTGGGTCAGTTTGACAGTTGGGCTGGATGCTCCTCACACTAGACAGTGACACAAAGGACTTGAGGAGGAACACAGAACGTCTAGGGGTATCAACGGGGTGGGAGAGGAGTAGGGAAAAGCGCAAACTCCAAAAGGAAAGCTTTTTTAGACACATGAGGAGGGTCATAGTAAAAGGGTTTGGGTGTGGAGGGAGAGGGAGAGGGACTGATTATCTGAAGTGTTGTTGTAGATGTAATGGGTGCATGTTTGTGCGAGGTATGTTTGTGGGTGGTGGGTGTCTGTTGGGTGGGTGAGTGCGGGTGTTTCTGTGTCTTGGGGTGTGGGGTGAAGGTTCTGGAGGATGCCATGATGGGTGGGTGACTGTCTGTTGAGGTGGTGACTGCAGGTATGGTGGATGTGCTGCATGTAGGTGTGTCAGTGGTTGTGGTGTCTGCAGGTGTGGTGACTGGGGTGGATGTTTGAGGGTACGCTGTGGTTCTGTCTGCGGATAGGATTGGTGTGGTGGCTGGATCAGTGAATGTTGGAGTAGTGTCTGGATGAAAGTATCCTCTTTTTGGCATGGTTATCCCCACTTTTTGCCTGCTATCAGTATGCTTGGACTGTTTTCCCTGGGATCTTGCTAACCAGGACCCCAGTGATTATGCTCTCTCCCCTACATTTGTTTGCCTAGGACTTTGCACATCCCACAATTGGCATACTGGTGCCCCTATATAGGTACCTAGTATATGGTACTTAGGTACCCAGGTCATTGGGGCACCATGGGTCCTCCATTGGCTGCAGCATGTATTATGCCACCCTTGGGAGCACTTGGAAAATGTGTCTGCAGGCCTGTCATTGCAGCCTGGTGAAATGGTGCATGCACCCTTTTCACCACAGGTCACTGCACCAGGTCACTGTAAGTCACACCTCTGGTAGGCCCTCCTAGTCCAGAGGGCATGGTGGAGGTCCTTGTGTGTGAGGGCATCCCTGCAGGAGAAGAGGTGCCCCTACGCACTCCAGCTTCATTACACTGGACTTCGTAAATGCAGGGAAACCATTTTACCTGTGTATTGGACACAGGTCAACTACATAATGGTCCAGCTGCATAATGGTAACTCCAAACCTGGGCATTTTTGGTATCAAACATGTTGGAATCATACCCTAATACTGTTGCTAGTAATTGTTGTATGATTCCATGCACTCTTGGCCTCCTTAGAGGACCCCACCTGTATTGCTCCTACCAGTCTTCCTGGGTTTTGCAAGCACCCCATGCTGCTGCCACTCACCAGATGAGTTAATACCCTCCTGCTGCTTGACCAGTGCAAGCAGGGGAAGGCAGAACTAAGGATTTCCTGTGGGAGAGGGAGGCAACAACCTCTCCCCTTGGAAATAGGTGTTACAAGGCTTGGGAGAGGTAGACTCCCCAAGCCACTGGTATGCTTTGAAGTGCACATTTGGTGCTCTCGGTTTCCAGATAAGAGACCCCGGGAAAGCGGAGTGACAGGATTTCTTTCCCCAATGATTCCAGAGTGAGCTGAGTAAAAGTGTAAAAAAGGGGGGAAAAGACTAAGCCGTCAAATTCACCTAGCAAACAGCTTAATACTGGATAATGTGACCATTACTATGCATGAGAAAGAAATACAAGAGTGTAATGACACAAGACATCAAAAAGAAAGTGGAACTCACCAATGGCACCACTTAAGTGATACTGAGGTGAGGAGCGACGCAATTGCTTTTGTGTCCCTGCTGGTAGTGCTTACCCCTTCTGAGAACCCACCTACTTGTCCACATCATTAGAGTCCTGACACCAAGCTTTGGTTCCATAGACATACAGGAATAGTATGTTTAGCGAGACCACAATGAAATTTGGAAAGCTCTATTGAGATTTTCAACACGGTTGCTGCAGTATTTAAACCACACCCAGATGCTTGTCCTTAGTGTTGTCTCTTGAGAAGATCTTTTGCTGATTGCTCCTGGCTCCACTTGGGTTTTCCTTGAATGTTCTGGATGTCATTGGTGACTATCTTGATGTTAGAACTGCTGACCATCACCACCTAAGGGGTGGTCCCAAGAGCTCCTCCAGGTGGCCACTTGATTCTGCCATCTTGAATCCAAGGTGGGCAGAGGCCCCTGGGAGCATTTGAGTGGCCAGGTTAGCCAGGTGACATCACAGCCCCTTCCTGATAGGTGGTCACCTTGCTAGGTGACCAATCCCCCTTCCTGGGCTATTTAGGGTCTCTCTCTTGGGGGTTCATCAGATTTGAAGTGCAAGATTCCAGCAGGATTCCTCTGCATCATTTACTTCATTTTCTGGCCACTGCAACTTCAACTGGGCTCTACAGGAACCAGCAATCTGCAACTTCAGCGATGACTTCACTTTGCAACATTATTTCTCCGGCTCCTTCCAACAACTGCAACCTTCCCCAGCTCTGCATCCTCTGAGGTTGACAAGACTCCAGTCTGCAGCAAGAAGTAAGAAGGAATCTCCCTTTGAGTGAAGGAGTCACTCCCCTGCATCTGCAGGCACCATCTGCAATGACGACCGGCTACATGGATCTGCCTCCTCCAGAACTCTGTGGATCCTGCTTCACAGGTGGTGGTCTGGAGCGGTGCCCTTTGTCCTCTCTGTCAGCTGTCCAACTTAGGAGATGGTAAGCCCTTGCCTCACCTTGCAGGACAGTACCCGTGTGCACTACGACACTTGAAGCTACCAAGGCTCATTTGTTCCTCCTCCAAGGAATCTTCAGGCTTCATGTAGTCCCAGCCCCAGCACTTCTTCCTGCAAAGCACAGTCTCCACTCTGCTGCTCTAGCGACGTGGGACTTCTCTTCACTTGTGTTGAGTGGGCCTCACTGCTACTGCTGTACCTGCTGCCAGTGGGTTGCCTTTGGGGGCTGTCTCCTCTTCTGGTGCATCTTCCAACTGCTGAGGCTCACCCTAGACTCCCCTCTTTGGGTCAATTAACCTGGGCCTTGCTGGTCCTCTTCAGTCTTGCAACTCATCTTCCTCTTCTCTCACATTTGCCAAGGCTTGTTGGTGGTCTTCCTGCACCACTGACCCACTGCAACCCGACAGCAGACAGGGGACACCATCTGCATCACTCCAGCAACTCCTTTTCATCCCCTGTGCTGCACAGCTGGTCTTCTTTGTGCCCTGTTGACCAAGTCCTGCATTCACAGAAGGGTGTGTAGTAGCTCCTGCCACGACTGGATACTCTATTAGGGACTGGACTTAGTCCCTTTTCTTTGCAGGTCCTCTTCTGCCAGAATCCATCTTTGGGTTATTCCAGTTTTGTTGGGTCTTGCACAATCCTTTTTCTAAGTCCACCTGTTGTTTTGGGGGAAAACCAGGTACTTACCTCTGCTCTCGTGTTCGCAGGGGGTCACTCTGGTACTCACCTCTTGGGGTTCCTTGTTCCTCTAGCTCCCTTCTAATGATTCCACATCATTGGGTGGGGGACCTTTATTTTTGTAACACTCTGTGGTTCCTTCATGTGTGATAGTACTGTGTGACTATAGTTGTATTGCATAAGCTTTGCATGTCTCCTACATAAGTCTTGGCAGCTCATACACAGCTACCTCCAGAGAGCCCTGACTTCCTAGACACTGCCTACACTTCACTAATAGGGGATACCTGGACCTGGTATAGGATGATAACACCAAAGGTGTCCACCACACACCAGGCCAGCTTCCTAAAGTGCTACAGGTCTATCTGCTGTGCTATTAGTGATGCTGGGGGGCTGGGGGTGTCAGGGCAGGTTGGGACTGTTGTGTGTGCATCTGAATGTTGCTTGTGTGCATGCCGGTGGTGTGTCTTGTGGTGCTTGTCTTTGTCTGAGCTACCCTTGGGTGTTGAGGCGGATGCATGCTGGTCTGTCTGTGTGCTTTGGCAGGGTCTGGGAAGAAGGGTTTGGGATTAGGAAAATGAAGGTGGAGGGGGGATGGGAGACAAAAGGTGACTGGCTGCTGTCAGTGTGGAGGTCAGAGCCTGAAAGGATCTCTGTAGGCCAGCCAGTGCACTGTGAATTTCCTCCAGGAATGCATTACTTTGTTGGATCTGAGTTGCTAGTCCCTGGATGGCATTCACGACGGCCATCTGACCCACAGAGATGGACCTTAGGAGGTCAATAGCTTCCTCATTGAGGCCAGGAGGGCTGACAGGGGCAGGGGCAGAGGTGCATGTGGCAAAGGAGATGCCCACCCTCTTGGGTGAGGGGGCACGGCCAGCTGGGTGGAGAGCTACAGGGAAGGTGGTGGTAGTAAGGGCGGTGGCAGACTTAGATGGTGCTGGGGTGGGCCCAGATGGGTCCACCACTTCCACGAAGTGTCCACTGGAGGAAAATTCCAAAGATGAAGCTGTGGATCCTGTCTCTCCCATGGCATTCCCCTCACCCCTGGGCCATTGGGTCCCTCGGTGTTGGTAGTATCAGCACTTCAGGTCCCGTGGCCAGCAGCTTCCCCACTCAGCTGTGACCCATCTCCTTTGCCTGGCGATGCTAATGCTGAGAAACAGAGAGAGAGTGAGGTAGGCTCATCACATTCTTCACATACACGTACATTACACCATACACAACACTAACATCGCATCTACCACACCCCCAGGAAGCAACCATTTTGAACCAACATCATGTCACAGCAACATACTTCCCACAACCCTATATGACAACGTTACACCCAACATAAGCTTACTATCTGACCACTACATCACTATCCTGTCAGTACAGCTAAAATACAAACTCTTCCTGCACAAGATGATTTGTCAACATAAAAAGCATGTCAATATACAGAGCATCACTGTGAAACAACAAACCATCAATGGAAATCAGTGTTCATCTTGATTTCAAATTAATTCCTACTCCAAATCTACACTTGTTCAGTCCATTGTCAGATGTCATGTTCCATGAAAGTTACCTCATCACATTCCAATTACAAAACAACATGTTGCTTAGCTCTCACATCTCTAAAATGTAACTTAGTCTAAAACATTCACAATGGCAAAGAACACAGATGATTCTACACCATTTAGCATATCCAATTTTGAAGTATAATAGACTCCCAAACCATTCCTCCAACTGTGTATTTGCAAAGGATTGCACAGACATTCAGGACATACTCATCTTAGTCATGTAGAGCAATAGGGGTTCACTTAGCACACAGGATGCACCCAAATCCACCTCAGGGAGCATACTAACACCTTCAATGCAATGGATACCTATTGTGTGCATAAATGCCACATACAATTCCAAAAATAATGCTGAGTAGCAACCTCAAGTTGACCAGATCAAATGACCAACATCACTATCAATACTTCAGACATGAGTCACTTTACATTTTTTAAGCAAAGTTACACTGATATAAACCACTTTAAAATGAATGTATCATGGACAACGCATGCGCCAACCACGCATGCCTGAATAACGCAGTCGGTACAACAACCGCGTTGTTTCGACAAATGCCTTTACAACAATTTTTTGTCATAATAGCATGCCTAGTAAAGGCATGTGTGGAATGGCGTGTGGTTTTTGCATGCCATCCCCCACCCACCCTAAAAATACAACTACCCTAATACTCCCCACCCACCCTGAACCCTAAAACCTACCCCAACCCCCACCTACCCTAAAAACAACTGACCCCACCCCCAAAAATAAAACTACCCTGCCCCAAAATCAAAATTACCCTGACCCCCACTCCCAAACAACCCCCAAAACCAAACTACCCTGATCTCATCACACCCAAATACCAAACTACACAAACCCCCACCCCTAAAACCAAACTACCCTGAACCTCCCACCCCCAAAAACTCAACTACCCTGATCCCCCACACCCAAAAACCAAACTACTTTGACCCCCAACCAAAAAACAGACTACCCGACCCCCTGACCCCCAAAAAAACACACTTCCCCACCCACCCCCCCCAAAAACCAATGACTCCCCCACCCCCAAAAAACAAACTGCACTGATCCCCCACCCCAAAAACCAAACTATCCCGACCCCCACCCCCAAAAAACAAACTACCTTGATCCCCCACCCCCAAAAACAAAAGTACCCCGACCCTCCAAAGCAAAACTACACAGACCCCCCACCTAAAAACAGAACTGCCCAGATCCCCTGCCCCTCAAAACCAAGACTACCCCTCCCCCTCCACCCCTAAAAAAACAAACTGCCCCGGCCTCCCCCACCCCAAGCCCTTAATCCACCCACACCCCTAAAAACGACCCCCAACCCTGCCCCAGCTCCACTTACCTGACCGCGTCCTCCTCTCCTGGTGCACTCTCTCTTTTTCTCTGCCTTAACCACACATGTGCGTTGTTCAGCACATGCGTGGTTAAGGCAGTGAAAAAGGGAGTCATTGTTAACGTAAGCGTGGTCCTGCTTGCGTTAACAATGACATCATGGTTCCAAAATCGTTGTTCCGGATGTTCCCCCTTCTAAAGTAACCATTATTGACGCATACACCTAGAGTCCAGCAATTTGACTGACAACATATACCATTCCTCCAACATGTAACTGTCAACTACAACAACTGCAACACTATGTAGTCATGGTTAAATGAGGTTATCCATACTAAAGTACTTCAAAACATGTTCAGAATAGCAACAGTAAGTATGCCAAACCTAATTCTTAAATCTTAAAAATGACAGGAAGTGCCAATCTACACATGATGTTGGCAAAAACAGTGGATGTTGTAACTATATAGGAGATGTCCTACCCTATGTAGCATGGGCAAAATAAATTGGCTAAGTGAACAGCAGGCTATCCCCTTACCTTCTCAATAACACATACATGGTTCAGATAGTCTGAACTTACATGTTTACGATATGTCTTGCACTAGGAATATATAATTACCACCATGCTTTTTATTATCACCCTGATCAAACATTACATTTGCCAGTGTACAGTCCACACTAAACAATGGGACATCTCCTCACACATCTGTGTAACTGTAGCAAGTATGCCATGTGAAATATCTGAATGAGATAACACCCTGTCATGAAGTTTACATCTATTTCACAACCCGGGAATATTTGGCCTGTGTCTCACCTGTGAGACCCTATGTTGCACACAGAGCTAGATCACCAGAATAGTAATGGACTGAGACCAAAGAGCTAGACAACTTACCAACAGGATAGCTGGACTATGGATCAGAAGGTGGGGAGGATGACACAGCAGGTTACACATATATATTGCACTGTAGAGGTACACATATGACACAGTCATGTGCATCACCACATGCTGTCATACAATAGGCTTAACCTAGGTGAGTTATATTTCCCTATACATAATACCATGGCCACACCTGTTTATCAATGGTACGAACTGTACTTATATGCGTTCCTAAGAGACCCTTTGCCTTTAACATTTACCACATTGTTACAGTTTAGATATATACACATCAGACACTGAACTGGCAGAGGGATTTACATGTCTGTAGTTAGCACTTATCCCCTTGTGGGTGCTGTGCTACCCTCAAACTCCCATCCAGCTCAGGGTAGGCCACTGCCAAAATGCGGGCCATTAGGGTGGTCAAGGTCTGACAGGCACCCCTCCTTCATTGGTAGGACATCCCCAGCTGGGTCATCTGGGCCCAGCGTCTCAGGTCCTCCCCCGCTTCCTACAGTGGGTGATCTGCCACCTGTGGACTCCCAGGGTCCGCACTTGCTTGGCAATGGCACGCCAGATTCCCTTTTTTTGATGGGCATTGACCTGCATGGATGACACAGACAAAAGGAGAAAGTCATGTTCACATGCACCATACCAACACAAGTGGTCAGAACTCTCCAGTGACAGCAATTAGGCAAACATTCCCATCCTCTAAGTTCAAACACCTTCACAATTTAGCATCTGCAGGCAGGCCATCTGTGAAGTGGGGTGTCCCATACTACATGCACAATCAGTACCAGGTATTGACTACACACATATGACCAGGCTACAGATTTTTCCATAACATGGAGTGTCTACGAAAAAATTTCTCACACCATTATTGTTATCCATGCTGCAATCTATGCTATGTATGAAGGAAGTTACATTACATACTATCTATTATGTGACAGTACAGTATGTCTGCCTAGGCACATGTACACATTTTCATACAACCAGATATGAGTGGCAAAACCTTAAACAATTCACATTTTATGTACACCATCATACACTTCAACTTTCACACACTGATATACCATTGGAGTCACCAGCTCCTCTGGTGTATCCTATTGCTGTTCATACAGGGGTAGGACCTCCTCCACAAGCTTGTCCAGGTCTTCTGGGATGAAGGCTAGTGTCCTATCACCTGCCGGACATGGTATGGTAACTCCCTGAGGCAGTATACAACAGCTCAGGCAGTGGAGGTCTTGCTGGCAGCAGTGTCAGAAGTCAAATGAGCAATACTGCAGAAGATGGTGGTAACGTCTGCCACGTACAGGACCATTACCGCCGGCGGACATCGCCATTGGCCCAAGTCTGCCAAAGGCAGCAATGTGTTCCAATGGCAATGTCCACCGCTGTTGTAACCACCTACTGCCATGATGAGATCCGCTGGCAGAGTGAGGTCACTTCCTCATGTCCAGTACAGTAGGTCAGGCAGCTGCCATTTTGATGCAATTAGATGTATTGAGAAGTATTGGAATATGTGTAAAGAACAGTTCCCTATATTGTGCAACATATCAGTGAGGGCTGCCTTCATGTTTAGTAGTCTAATTGTGCATGTGAGTAGTGAAAGCTGTGTGACAGAGGGAATGGTGAAAATGGACACCTATTCTCAACATCCTATGTGCGTTGGTAATGTAGCATAGGTGCAACAAATGTTTCACATGTACACTAAGTTGGACTATCAAACACTGACAGTCACAGAATAATATGCACGTATAGAACATTTGAGGATTCAGGGAATGTGAGCCAAGGGGAGTGTCATAGAATGCATAGCAAGATGCTATACTTCAGATGTCATATGTTGTATCTGACATTGACTGCAGATATGTTAAACTTGTATATGAACATATTCATCATGTCTACATTGTAAAAGTCACCTACAATCAAATTGTTTTTCCACATAGTTACCCTGGCATGAGGAAAGGAAGACAACCTCTGGTGTACCGCTCACTAGTGGGCCTACACTTCATGGAGGACATACATATAATACAGATTTATCATCTGAATAGGCAGACAATCAAGGATCTTTGTGGTCAGTTGGAGCCAGATCTAATGCCTGCCATTCGCAATATCAATGGCATACCTCCCATCGTTCAAGTTACGTCAGTGCAATACTTCCACACCACTGGGTCCTTTCAGAATAGAGTGGCTCTAACTGCAGGGATGTCTTCCAATGTTCAGTCTAGTTTTGAAGGATGTACTGTGTGCATTGTTGGAACACCTAGACAGCTACACCAGGTTCCCCCAAAATGGAGATTTGGCCTATGTGAAGGCAGAGTTGTATGCAGTGGGACACATTGCACATCTGGTTGGAGCCATAGATGGCACCAATGTTGCCTTGGTTCGCCCCAGTGCCAATGAACAGGCATACAGGAACAAGAAACACTACCACCCCATCAATGTCCAAGTTGTATGTTTGGCAGACCAGTACATTTCACATGTCTGTGTGAAGTATCCAGGATCAGTGCATGATTCCTTCATCATGTGCAACAGCAATATCCCACTGCTGATGACACAACTCTACACAAAGAGGATGTCCTAGAAATATCTTTGTGTTGTTATACCTATTTCTTACAGGAGACTCAGGCTGTCCAAACCATCCTTGGTTGTTGATACCAGTGAGGTACCAAACCACACCAGGGAAATTCCACCACAATGAGGTCCGGAGAAGGACAAGGTATGTCGTTGAGCTGACTTTTGGGCTCCTGAGGGCAAGATTCTGCTGCCTGGACATATCTGGAGGAGCCGACCTCTACTCACCCAAAAGGTATGTTAAATATTGTTGCATGCTGCACAACTTTGCCATGACACATCAGATACCATTCATACCAGATGAGGGTGAGGCAGCAAAACCTGTGGGTGGATTTGCAGATTTCCCAAGTGATGATAAGCCAGATGAAGCTGGAGCATTCAGGGCAGACCTCATCAATCAGTACTTCAACTGACTCCGGGTATGTGATGTCTTCTAAATGGTGAGTTTTAATTTTGTAACATAGAATTGATGGCTGTCATGTCACCCCCTATTTACCATCATCCATGAGGTTATAGGCAGCTCCAGTGCCAATGAGTCAGTGGTGCATGCAGTTTGTAATTTGGTATTGTGTACAGAACAGAGTGATGTTCTGTGTCCTGATGTGTTATTGCACATGCAAAGTTACACTTCTGAAAATAACTTGTCAGAATTGACGTATGTTCACACCTATGTCCTATCCATTATCTTTCTTTGTCAGTCACACATTTGCAGAATTTCTGTTTTGCTCTTCATCATTGGCAAGTCACAGACAGTATCAGAGGCAAATGGGAATTGCAGGCAGACATGAGAAGTAGACGTGGATGAAACCAGGTATTGATTGCCATGAGTATGTGGAGTGGAAGTAATATGGACAGACTGTCAGGACACTGGGGTGGAAGTGTGGCTGTGAAGGTGGTCAAATGGTGTCATGCGTGTGTTCATACGTGTCTGACACGTGTGAAAATGTTGAGCCAGAGTCTCTATCATCATAATGGTTTCTGTTGTATGTGACCTACCTGTAACACAGTTGTCAGTGTGTTCATTCTTTGCAGACCAATGTGCTTGTGTCTGCGGACTGACATTGATGAGTGGCAAGCCTACAGGTACGTAACCAATGTAAGTGAAAGGACGCTGGACTGGGGACATCAGTATTGATTTCTGTCTGTATCATGAAGTGGTTATTAGGCAGCTGAGGAATGGATATATGATAAGGCTTTACATGGTTTTACAAATGATCACAATGTATGCCTCCTGGCTTGTAGAAACACTTACATGTCTCTAACTTCTCTGTCATGTGGGTTAGTAATGTACGACACCTAGGCTGACACTCATAAGTCACTAGCAGTACTATTCTATCTGGGGTTTGCAAATCTAGAAATAGATGTGTAGAGAAGTAGAATACAGCTGTATTGGTTTCTGTCTATGTTACAATCCCAATGTAATGAGGGACATATTGATAGTATAGTTGGCATACATGACAGTTGTACATGGTTGATAAATAACACTTACACAGGACCTGTGTTGAAGTGTTATTTATTTGGGAAGTGCAAAAAAATATGTGTGAATAGTAACGAAAAAACACAAAGTAAACAGTGAAGGTTTCAGTTATGGTGGCTGAAATCATTAGGGTAGCTGCTACACCATTATGAAACACAAGTCTAGTGTCCTTGCACCACATGAAAATGGAATTAGGTTTCAGAACAGTCAACAGAGTGTATCTGTGGCACACAAGAGGAACCAGTCAGGAGAGGTGTACTTCCTGGCAGTGGGTTTTGTCTTGGCATCTGATCCTCCTGGATATCCGAGTGGAAATCCATGTTTGCAGGGGCGTTCCTCTGCTATAGAGGGTGGGGTGTTTGAAGCATGTCCTTCCCCTGGCAGGGCCTCCACTCACTAGCAGCCACAGATGTTGAAGGGCCTGAAGAGTCATTACTCATGTTGTAGGGAAGACCTACTCAGGGAAGTATTAATGTCTCTAAGCACCCCAGCAATGGAAACCAGGATGGCATTTTATGCCTGTCACTGCTTCATAACTTCCTGGTGGTTGTCCCTCTGCAGTTGGTGGATTTCCCCCATCATGGTGACTGCCCGGCCCAAAAAGCTTTGGGAATTTTTGTAGGCTTCCAAGACTTGGGAGCTGGGTTCCTGGTCAGTATTGTCCCTTGGAGCCCCCATCTTGTGGCCCACACCATCCCTCCACAACCCTACCACCTGTGCCCCTACCACAGTGTGCCCACTCCCAGTGGTGGCAGGACCATCATTGTCAGGTATGACAAGGTGAGACTCAGGTACCTGTACGGGGGGGGGGGCACACAATGGATGAGTCCCCAAACCTGTGCCCTTGGGACACAGGTTTGGGGGTGAATGTTTGCCTGTGATGTTGATGCAACAGGGCTGGGAGGAGTTGCTGTGGGCAGGGTGAGGCTGATGTCCTCACTGGGGACTTGATCCAGAGGGGGGTAGTGGCAGTCTCTGGTGTCCTCTCCATGGTGGCATTGGCAAGGTCACCTGTGGGAGAAGTGGAACACAGAGTTGCAGTAAGTGATACAAGTGACGTTTCATTTAGATTATTAGTGGTGTTGTGTGAGATGCACACAGTGCCTTAACATGATCCCCAGAAATGACAATGACAGCTGCTGCAAAATCTGACTTAGTACAACATGAGACTCTGTAATTTCAATACCATACACCATGCTTACAGATGTTTAACTATGTTGGTAATTATTAGACGGCTGATACATTCTTATGTAGTCTGACTATTGCCATGGGTAATCACCTTTGTTGCCTAGTGAAGTGTCTGGCATAATACACAGCACAAGAAAAGCTAGTCAATGCACAATCGTGTCAGAGTAGGATCACAGTATGGAAGTAAGCAATAGACATTGACCTGTATCTGGATGTACTGCATGTGCATCCACTTTGGCATACAGATTTCCATCCCAGGTGAGTAGATTACAATCTTAGAAGTCTTTTTTCTCAGGGCAGTTTGATGGGGCACTCAGCCGTTACTGTGTTTTACATGTAATGATAGTGGGAGCAGACCTTTGCATTGCTGTCATTGCCATTAAAGGATTAGAGGATTAAACGGTTTCACAGTTAGCCATTCATGATGTGTTAGATTGGTAGTTAGTTTCACATGCATGACTTCTTACTTTTGGTGCTGTGTTCAGGTTTTCGTAATGGTAGGATATTGCCTTCTGGGAGTCGTAGTGCTATAGGTTCCCAGTACTTCACATGCCATTCCCAAGGGTTGTGGTGCCAGATTAGTTTAATGGACATGTGGCATGCTAGTGAGGGATCTTAGGGCATTTGGGGATTTACCAGACTCCAATCCCCCAGGTATTCATGCTAGGCCCTAAGGATACAGTATGTCAAAGACCTTCTCTTCCCAAGATGTGAAAGTAGGGGGAGGAAGAGGGCACCCATTGCTAATCTTCAGTACAGCCACTTGTGCCTGGATGCCATGGAACACACCTTCCCCCAGAGGTCGTTCCACCTCTTCCTGATGTCCTCTCTTGTGTGTGGATAGGCCAGGATTGACCCTGTTGACTATCCTATGCCACAATTCCATTTTCCTGGCTATTGATATTTGCTGGACCTGTGCTCCGAACAGGTGTGACTCTACACTGACAATCTCGTCCACCATGACCCTCAACTCATCATCAGTGAAACGTGGGTGATTTTGAGAGGACATGGTAGTGGTGGTAAAGATGGTGAGGTAGTGTTAAAAGAAAAAGGCTAAAACAATGTAAGTGATGAGGTATTAGTGCTGAAATGTGAGTGGGTGATGGTTGCAATATATTGTGTGTAAGAGTAAATTGTATGTTGTGCAAGTGTGGGAAGTATATGTGTGGTGAAATATTTATAGGTGCCAGAAGTTGTTTTCAGGAATCTGTATTGGTTACTGCTCCTCTGTGCCTGTGTGTGGCATTTTGTTTGCAAAGGATTGTGGATTGTGTAGGGATGTACTATGTAGCAGAATGTGTAGGTGTGTTGAGTGTGTGGATGTGTGTCAGATTTGGGATTTTCAAACTATCCAATGTGGTGTTGAGACCGCCGCGGTTCGCACTGCCAATGGTTTTCTGGCATGGAAGAACTGCTGTCGTGATTTGTGGATCATAGTATGATGGGAGGATTTTTGTCAGGCTGGCAGTGCTGGTGATGGAACCGCCTCTTTTCCATCCTCCAATGTCCTGGCGGTTAAAATAAATTGGCTGTTTTTTGGCGAACTTCAGCAAGTAGAGGAACACATTGATCAATTTGTTGCAGCATTAAGAGGATTAGCAGTGACATGTAATTTTGAACATGTCATACAACGCCGCTTTGAAAGATCAGGTGTTAATGAAAACTAAGTCCAAGAAAATACAGAAATTGTGGTCATGTGGTGAATTAAGTTTCAAGGCAGCCTTGAATGTAGCAAGGAGCAAGAGTCTGAGAAAAGTTTTCAATCCTTGAGGAAGGAGAATAGTGGTGTTAATTATGGAACTATTAATGCTGTACAAGGATAAATGGTAAGGTAGGCAGAGAAAAGAGGAAAAGCCATTAAACAAAGAAAGATAATACTAATTTCTATATAGATGTGGATTGAATGAACAGCTAGCTAATTCTGAACTGTGTCATGCTGTTGGGAACATTTGTAGTATATGCAAGAAGCAACTCATCTCAGTAGGGTTTGTAAAGGTATAGGAAAAATTGTGAACCATGTATTTGAGAATGATGATGGAGACAATGTAAGTATGTATAGGGTTGTGTTGACTGTATAGGACAGAATTGAAGAAGGAGGGGAATGCAAACTATTAATTGATAATAGTCCAGTGAGTGCTATGGCTGACACATGTGCACGGCATACCATTATCACTAAAGGTATGTTTGACAGGCTATGTCCAGGAAAGAAAGTACACACATCAGATGTTATCCCTGGAAGTTATACAGGGCATAAAATACCACAGTTGGATTTGAATGGGCAGAAATTGAACTTGACAACAGAAAATGTTATGGTAAATTTTATGTCGCAGAGGAGGGTGAGTTGTTTTTGGGTTGGCCCTAAATTAGTGTGTTGGGAATCAAGATAGATCCCACCAGTTTATGTGGAACTAAAGATGAAGGGCAATTGTTCTGAATATGAGACACTTAAAATAAATTCCCTGGGGTATTTAGTAAACTTTGGGTAAGCTAAAAATTTCAAACATAAACATATTCTTCATAAAAAAGATGATTACTGTGAGACAAAAGTTATGCAATGTGCCTGTGAATTATAGATGTAAACTGAATTATAGATGTAAACTTGTCTCTTTTGAAGGCAAGATATTGAGTTTGTGCCTCTAACAGATTATGCACATTAACAAAAAGTCGCCTTATGAAAGAAAGCGCAGAACCTATTGATAAAAGATGAACATCCCTTGTGATGAGAAGGACCAGGACAGCTAATCATTGACTAAGGGTATATGTGGACCCTTATTTAAGAAGAAAGTTTGCCATTCTGTCATTACATTGGTGAAGATAGAGGGGCAGACTTCTAAAGATCTCAGAAATATCGTCTGTGGACCCTTAATGGAGATTACATAGTAAGGATCCTTGAGACCTTTTCCACACCTTGGTGAGTAAAGATCTTCTGGCCCTGAGTCACTATCTTGATGAATTCACTGGTGAGAAACCTAATAGTTGAAGGTCTATAAAGGTGTATAACAAAGCGCTAAAGGGGAGTGAGGAGGAGAGTCTTGAAGGCAGGGGCTTAGCCTCCTACACAATTATGTACCTAAATTCAAACAAACGCCCAACCCTTATCTACAAGGTTAACCCTCCAGAAAACAAACTCTGGGAAACTGATTAGTTTCCTTAGAAAACCCTCACCCACCAAGATTATCCCTTAATGACATGCTTCCTCATTGGGTCCTTCCTGTTCTGTTGTGGAGTGAGGCGTGCTATGCCAGTGGATTACATGGGAGCACTTTGTATGTCAACTACTACGATGTTGTGTAATAGGAGGGGAGGGGGTCCTAAAATAGATTAAAAATACCTGCCTCCCGGGTAAACTAATGTTTAATTACTGCCTTTGTGGTTAAAAATGGGGTGTTTGGAAGGGGGCTATTTAATGGACCTGCCTTCCTAATATGTGGTCTAAATGTTTCAAGCCTACCCTATGGCTTTTCAAAAGGACCAAAAGTGTCACATGTGAATACTATCTCCAATATTGAGAAGGGTGAAACGCACACAGTGATGCCTGAACACTGAAACACACAACACAGAATCATTTTCACACAATGACACACCACGTACATTTTAGAGAATACGATCATATGTCATGGAACCTCTGGGAGTTGGGGGGGGGTGTTTGCAGTCACACTCTGCAAAGATAAACATGAGTCATTAAGTATCGCTCTGTAAAATGATACGTTAAAAGTGTATTTGTCCCTCCTTCTGCTTAAACCAGGATGGTACTTACTACTCCAAAGTGTCACTCCCACCAATCACCCTGTGTGAGTTTTTGATCCCCAAGTGAGGCCTTCCATTTCCTGGACCCTTGATTGGCATTAGAAGAGCTCCTACTGTTAAATCCTGAAGTTTTGAACTCTACGCGTCAGACTTTGAGAAGGGGATCATTTTAAGTGGGACAAATCGGCCCGCTCTCCTTCATGGTTGGCCTGAACATATGACTTTGTCCTGGTGTAGCACAACCAAATACCCACAGCTAACGCTGTCTGCTTCTTTGTGCTACTTTTGCTCAAACATTTGAAACTGAATATCGCTGGTTCTCCTATTTAGATTTTCATTATTCTGGTCTGATTTAATTTAATGCATTTTACTCTGTTTTGTAATTTGTGTGAGGTATCACTTGTATTGTTTTCTTCACTTTTAGTATTGTTTTGTGCTGCCTAAACAATTAATAAAATGGCTTTAAGTTAAGTCTGACTGCTTTTGTGCATAGCTACCAAGGAGTTAGGCACAGGATACCTTGTTGGGTGATATACCGTGCTTTACGAATCCTGATGGATTGATTGGTTGGTTAATTGATTGATTGAGGTTATTCAAGTGACTTTTGTGGTTCACTGTGACAAGGAGTGTGGTTGTTGCTTGAGTTTCACCCACCGAACCTCCACCCACAAATAACCCAATATCTTACAGCTTGTACCTGCTTGCAGGGGTTGTAGAATTTCACCAAGTTTGGACTCACTAAAGGCTGCCACTATTTTAAGGTTTCAGAATTGAATTGTTTCCAGAAACAATAGAGTTGCCAGGTGGATCGTGTAGGGTGTTTATGTAATTCTGGCTATGTAAAAACAATAATGTCCTGTTTTTATTGTCATTATAGCCAAAATGTATTTGTGTAAGCTAGCCTTCAATCCCTTCTTGCAAAGGCTGTCACATATTTTCTGCTGTTTCCCTTTCGGGTTGATTGAAAGCCACAAATAGTGACGTGTGTTATCTAGCTGTCAGTGCTCTTCTAACTCATAGAACTGTCTTGTATTATAATATCCACATACTTGATTTATTTGGGAATCACTTACCAGTGTCGGTTCTGGAAACTCAGTGAGAACTTTCTTTGGCCATTGGAGGATACAGGTGCATGGACAAAGCAAAAATGGTCCAAAGTGGTGATATAGACTGTAGGATGTCAGGTTTTATGAAATGGTGCAATGGACTTCATTGAAGTGTCACTGACTGAAAACTCAATGAAAAAAGTTGATTGCACATCCGTCAGTCAGCAATGGTTGCGAAACCAGCATAGACCAAAAACACTTATCTTCTTCTGAACTTGCTTGGAGTCAAACAGTGAGTCCCCTTATTTTTTCTACTGACTTCTTCAACACACAACTAAGAAACAGATCAGGATTTGTGTACCAGGCAATAACAGATCAGAGGTCAGAAGAGGGAACCTGGACAAGAGTTGCGCGTCATAAGCTGTTGGTGCTGACAGATGTAGTCAGGTTAAGAGCTATTCATTTTCTGGCCTTTTTAGACAGGGCTCCCATTCATCGCTAGTTAGGTATGTATTCAATAATCATGTCAGAGGGAACTCTGATCTTTAAGCACAGTAGGAAGCATGGAACTGGTTCAACGGTAGTCAGAGGATGTAGTCCTAATGAGGAAGAATCTTGAGGGTTCAGACCTGGATGGAAAATTGAAGCTAGCTCTTTCAATGTAATGTCTGTGAAGTACCCAAGAGCAATCTCACATCCTGTTTGATAAAACATCCCAGAAATTTCTGGTGTCTGATGCACAACGAGACCCAGGGTTGTCCGAAGTGGAATTAGAATCAATTGTCTCCAGAATTTCTAAATAATTTGTTTGGCAAAACCATGCCAATCAGTACCTAGAGTTGTCTTCAATAGAGCGGGAGGATTTTGGTGATCAGTAAATTTCTTTTTAAAGGACTTTCTATTAATTGATTAGCGAGATATTTACCAGGCGGTGGTAAACGTAGATTCCTTAAGTCATTGACAGGGTTGTTGTGTGTGAGCTTTGCATGGCAAATGTTACATTCATTTTCTCTTTTAGCGTAATGACACTTTAGCACAAGGGCAACATTTCAGCATTGATATTATGAGGGGCCTGATGGAGGACGTTTACAAAGTTTTCACATTTGCTGCCCTATTTAAATGAGTGTTTCCATTGCTGTAAATTGTAATCGGTCTCATCTGCAATACACATAGCATATTGGTGCTGTTTTGTGGTAATCTGTGCTTATTGCTGCTGCCTGTGCTGATTGAATGCTCTGCGTGAGACGCTTGCCCTACTTGCTTCAATGTTTCCCAGTTCACTGTGTGAGGCAAGGTTGGGCTGTTGCTGTGCATGCTGAGACCGCTCCGTGAGTTTCAGGCAACCGCGAGCACTGCTGCCTATGCTACACCTGTTCAGTGTGGTCTGTGCTTCGGCCTCAAGAGATCCACCTCATCGGTGTGGGGGTATGTGTATCGAACCAAACGCGTGTTTTATGTTTGGTAGAAACACACACTAGTCTAATCAATAAAAACCTCCTCCTGTGTGTAGTAGTGAAGCTTGAGAATACTATTTCACACTACAAAAGTCAAACCTATTGACTTTGTCATGACAGCGTGAAAGTACAATGAAGGGGGGTTCATTAGTACAAGACAAGTAGGCCCACAGATCAACAAAAATGAGTGCCTCTTAATGACATGACGTCTTGTCTGTCTCCCCCACCCCACCTTCGACGCACACATCTATTGAGCCATAAATCTTACCAACTGACAGCCTAATAACATGAAAGAGTATCCGCAAACTAGACGGTTTCAAACGAATGCTTGTGACCCTTAACAAACAGGGTCCCAGCTATTCCTGCAGCTTTGGTTTCTCTCCTTCAATCATTTAGCAGCGCAGATTAATTTGACACTTCAGAAATAAACTGTGGTGCCTCATGTGAGTTGCCACTGCGTTTGACAATGTGCTTCATTTCATTATGTGCAGTGTGTTTCTATATTTCTCACATTCGCGGGCCGCATTGTACGTTTAGGCAGCGAGGACCAGGGTTCCTACTCAGATATTCTGTCTCTGATCTTTGGGACTCTTCTTCTTCCAGGGACCTCTTGGCTGCAACAGACATATTTTTACATAATTAATTTGAAAGTGCGCAATGTAAATATCAAACACAACATCAAGGTGAAGGAAATATGACAATGGTGAGTGGCACTTTTATATTTCTTATTTACATCTATGCTGAGTGTGATGAAATCCATTTGCATTTTGGTATCTTTATATGTATCTGTTTAGTTGCTTCCGCCTAAAGAAGAAATGTTATACAAATTAAAAGCCATAATTAACAGATGTATTATTGGCTGAGAAATGTGAAGCTGATAACAACGGTTGCAAGTAAATATTACACATTAGTATCCGGTATGTTCATGACATGCACTGCAAGACATGTCAACAATAGGAGCTGGGGAGATGAGGGGTTCCTCAGCAGAGTAAGGGGCCTGGGGTCATGGCAGCCCTTTACGTCTCTGAGCAGGGGTGGTTCCAGTGGACGGGAGCCGCATGGAGAAGCATGGAGACATCTGAATCTTGAAGTGACTCAAGGAGTGTGGAGGTAGTATCAAGATTCTAAGTTTGTGATTGAACGCAAAAGGGGCAAATAGACACGTGGACGGAGATGGCCCGTGGAAGGTAATTGAAGCGCTGGAAGGTGAGACACATAGGAATTTTAATTTAACACAGATCTTTAATGATGTGGAAAATGAAAGCTATGTGTACCATTACTATTGATTTCTTTTTTTAGTAAGAACAATTTGGTCAAGTTATTGACATTGAGAGGGGTGTTCAGCATCAGACCTCAACACTGGATTACATGGGGGCAAATACTTCACCAGAAATAGTCCCATATACATATACATAGCTGTGTTATATCTTCTGAAAATCATTCACATCGTCAATACTGGATGCTTAGGGTGTGGTGATTTGTTCAACTCAACGTGGAAATGGAGTCTTAACAGTCCCCCCTCTCCTTACTCATTATTCAAACTCTATGAGCAGGATTAAATCCCATCTTTCAATATATACTCCACCTTTGCAGCCATTTGCCCTCTTTCTGTGTGGTATGCTCCAAGCCCACATCTGTAAGATCTCCATACACCACTACTATGTTTGTCATTGCTCTAGCACTAATCAGTCGCAAGACATCTCTTCAATGGGGCAGGTTATTATCATGTTTACTTTAAAAGAGTATTCCTTCAGTCAGTTAACTGTTGCCTTGTGCCTCTACGTCTACGCTGCCCAGCCATAGTCATATCTTCTAGACTTGCCCACTTGACCAGTTCCATCTTCCATTTTGATGTCTGTGGTGCATGATTATGTTTCCAATGCATCAGTGTTTGCTGCGTAGCTACAATAAAAGCGAGGATTGATCTTTTGAGCACATTTTCAACAATCTCAGGAGACAAGTCTTGGCACTTTAGTCAAGCCTCCATTCCATTCTATGATTCAGTGTTTAAAATTACCTTATAGAAGTCAGAATAGTTACATTTTGGCCACATTACATGTACTGCAGTAATTGCATAGTAGTAATTTCACACCCAGAATTACTGGTACCACAGGTATCGGTATATCCAGGATTCACAGTTATCATGGGTCTACAATTATTCTCCTGTTGATACCCTATGTAATGTGGAATAACATCAGAAATCTTTAATTTCACAAAAGACTTCCAGGTTGTTTTATGGGGACAAATTCCTCCAGGTCTGAGGGGTGGCTTGGTCCCAGGTATTATCTGCAGTAATGTCACATAAGGTAATATTTCATGAACGTCACCACATTACTTGTAATACACATGTAGGTGGAAACTCTTGTTATAGCTCACATCAATATTTTAGAGGGCACTTAAAAGAGTATGCAATGCTCTGGTTATTTTGATGATACAAAGCAGCAATGTGACAGTTTCTCAGCTTTGTGGGACTGTAAGCCATTTACAAAGATGAAGATGTCCAAAGTGGTCCAAGCTATAGTAATTTCTGCTTGCTGTGTTTTTTCCTGGGCTAGGGATAAGTCTGTGAAGAACATTGTTTTGTGACCATAGTACTCTTGGCACTCCAGAAGCATGGTGCTAAGTTGGAACCAAGATACCAGACAGTCTTTTAAATCCATGCAATATGGTCAGACTATAGTATCTTGGATTGAAGGTGTGGTTGCCCAACGTTTGATTACAATGCTCAAATAACTGAGGATGGAAAACTGAAGTGAAATCTCTGCTAGGTCATTCTAACCATAACACACGTAATCCTATAATTTTTCAAACACAGACCCCTTATCACACATGTGGCCAGGGATTTCATTTAATGGTTCACAGTTTTTTTTATTTGAGACAAAGGCCCTGATTATGAGTGAGCTTGACAAGCATGGGGTGTTTTCTACATTTGGTAAATGCTGACATTGTGCTACGTACGAGGTGTGGTAAATATCCTCTATGTTTTATCAGATGTCTTATCTGAATATATCATATAAATACTGTCATAGTTGGACTCTTGCTCTAGGCAAGACTGCTGGTTTAGGGATGACAGCACTTTTGTTTGTAGGCGACTAGGCCAATCCTACAACAAGTCGCAACTGTCGGCCAAACCCTCCCGGCTCACAAGCAGCACCTCACCAGAAAACCCAAAAAATAAAAGGTGATTTGTGGCAGCCTTAATGCATGGACTTAAGAGTACGACATCTCAGGGAGTTATGGTTAAACGGAGATTACCCTTTTCTCACATGAGCAACAAGTCTCAGTCACACACAGGCAATGAAGACGATGCAGTAAAGTTTTCAATAGGTTTTATTAACAAGACTGCAATCTACTGTAACTTGCATGGGTGCAATGATTAGGATAATGAACAATGCAAGAAACAGAATTGTAAAAATGAGAGTCAAACCTCCACCGCCTTGCAACACCATGACATGTGAAATAGACGGTAATACACTAGCACGATGACCCTAAACTCTAATCTAAAGAGAGCTAGGTGTGTTAAACTTAATCTGACAGTTTCATTTTCATGAGAAGAGCCCCCTACCCTCGTTACCTTGGAATGAGGTCTCTAGATCAGACTCCGTGGGGACACGAAGGCTGGGTCTGCATCAAGGCGACATATAGTATAGATCGCATTGATGGCACATGGTAGGAATACCTCTGATAACCTTGTCTGTGTGAGATATATTTATACAGATCTTGTAGGACCCTGACGCAGGTATGTTCCCAAACAATAGATGAGGAGACATGCTTGGGGTGACATTTACATAAACAATTCCCTCCAAAGGTACATTATGTTACAATCACATGTAAGTGGGAAAGAACATGATGTGAATACCTGCGTATATCCCTTTTCTTTGACACTAACAGTGACGCCTTCACAGAGTTGCACTGATAACGTGAAATCAAAACATCTTCCTAACTATAAACATAGCAGCCATCTTGGGAGAAATAATTAAATAAATGTGCTAAAACAGAGCAGGTTAAGTATGTTGAAAGTCACTGGGTGACAGGGGCATAGGCCTGCAATCCAGAAGGCTAAGCTATCTCCTGATTCCCATTAAAACCAAATAGGATCCATTAGAATAACAGGTCAAATTTGGCAGGATAAGTAGGGGTATACTTTGGTCAGTAAGACTCGGGGGAGAGGGGGTTGGTCTAAGCTTCCAATTTCCCAACAGTCACGCTGGAATACCTTGTTAAAATACAGTATGAGAAGCAGGACATGAGGGAGACTTAAGAGGCAGTGGAAAGAGAGAGGAGCCTAGATTGTTAGGGGCACTTAAAACCAAATAGTTTTCAAACTAACCAAGTTTTAAAGCAGAGAAAAGTGTGTGTATGTGTGTGTGTGTGCACATGTTTGTGTTCTGTGTGGGTTTGTCAGTGTGGACAGGTAAAAGTTCAGGGTGAAATCTGACTGATACCTCACTATACCCATCTGAATGTGCCTGTACCCCACTCTTAGTAAAGAATACATTTTTAGGGGGGTGTAACACCCCAAACACCCCACTGAAGCTACGCCCCTGCAGGTAAGCCTGCCAAAATGGCAAAATTGAGCAGAGAAAGATTCCGGGATGCACAGGGATCCCACTAACAATATGATTTAAACTTTCTCAATTTTTAAAACGTGGGCAGCACACACAACAAACAGTTCTTTGAAGATTCTGTTAGCTGAAAAGGTTGCATGATGCTGTGTTAGTTTGAGAAATAATTATAGATGCCTCAGTTGTCTAAATCTGAAGAACGTTAGTGAGGGCTTAAGGGCATATAGATTTTACCCTTTCTGACCTTCTCATAGTCCAATAAAGGTGTTAAAAAAGTTAAGATCAAACACACAGAACATAACTCAGAATCACAATGTGCAAGAAACACCCAAACTACGATATTTGTTTCAACATGATAGCACCAAGCCACAGTATATTGACAATCCATGGAGAAGTGGCCACCCAGGTGACCACAATTTGCGTCAGTCACTGCGCCACATGGTTAGTTGACCCTCTTTGCCCGGTCCTCTTTCTATCTTCCTTCTCCCTGCTGACCAGTGCTCCAGTGAATCTTAATTAATAATATATTGCTTGAATACATGTATGTTCTTGGCAAACCTCTCCCCTTTTACAAATGACTTGACTACTTTTATGATATTAGATGGACCTCAAGATGACCCGAACCTACAATATCCTATGTCTCACCACCACCCTGCAAACTACTACTACACTCCTGCATTGTAATTTTGCAGGCATGTTTAATGTTGATTTTTTTGGTCACCTTGCCTGCCTTCAATGTAAAAATGCTTGTAGCTCAATTGCTTGTGTGGTTATAACAATGCCCCAGGAAGAGGAGTACAGTACTACCTCCTCTCTTTCTTCTTTGACCATGACTTGTTAAGTGTTAGCAATCAGTTGGTCAGGTTATCACCCGTTAGGATTATAAAAACTCACTGGCCTGTAGCCTTATCTTTAACCATCCTGCTCTCCTTCTACATGTCTTATTAAAATTCCACTTCAACCCTATCAAAAAGAACTGCCCTACACACAGTACAGAAAGTGTCATATTTTCTGGGCTGTTTCATCATCCTTAAGTCCTCTGAGATGTTCTTCTAATCTTGTTTTGAGGCCACACTATAATGGTTCAAGATGAATACACTGCCCTTTCACAATTATATAACTTCCTATTGAGCAATCAAAGCACCTCTGACATGAATGTAATTTTTCTGTAACATTTTTTTGTTATGCAAATACCTCTATTATATGTACAGACCTCAGTCAATCATTCCCACATATATATAATACAGGCTCCTTTCCAGTTTGGTCTGTATTTTAAGTCAACTGGTACCCCATGATTCAGACGTGTACGCTCCCAGTTGTCGAATTCAAGAGCAGTATTAACAATTTGGCGTAGATGAGGACAGCCAATGCATTGTCCTTAACCAGGAAACTTTAGAGGAGCAGGGATAATACATCACACATATAGCAAAATCTAGTGTAAAATTAAATGACCTTTTGTCGGTGTCTCTCAAATATATACTCATTCAGCAACTGACTAATACAAATCTCTCACTCAGTGACCCCCTGGTATTGGAATATTTTTTCAAAGCTGAACTTCTTGAAGCCTAACACCTAATCCCGGCCCCCTGATATACCTCTGTAAAAAATTGTTGTCCAGAGATTTTCATTTTTTTATTGTATTTTTGGATCATTAGAGAAGTAATTTAGCTGGGTAGACATTTCTAATCTGGGCCAAATTTTTCTGGACAACATTTTTAAAATTGGCAGATGTGTTGCAGTAATTATATAATATTTCAGGAACCATGAGACCTATATACTTCATTTTGGTGTCAAAACATAGATTTTGGGGATCAAGTATGCTTTTCTTAAAGAGACGGAAAATAACTCCTCTGTGCAACACTTCTGCCATTTTCTAAACTGGTGGCTATAATAGAGGAAGAAGAGAAATATATCAAAATGAAACAAATAAAAATGGCTTTTAATCCTTTTATGTGTACACCAAATAATGTTTATGATCTCAATATGAAAAAAAAAATTTTTATCTCTCCTGTTTAGACACATTTTCATAGATAACTTTATTTATTTGTTTCGGTGATCACTCGTGGTACATTTGCAGAATTTTGAACATTTGAGAAAAGCATATCGACAGGGACATCTGTTTGTAGCACAGGTTTTGCAAGTACATGTATGTGTAAGTTCTGTGGGTAGAGACTTTAGACATTTTGTAGGTTTTAGTACCCCATCAATATCTTCCCAACCAATTTCACATGAATATTTCTCTACATAGGCATGATTTAAAGCATTTACACATCTTTTGATCAAATAGAACACTCTTTTAATATGTCCACGCACAGAATATGACGTTGGTCACTTAACGGTACTGATCTCTTGAACTCACTGTACCGAAGATCATCAAATGTGTAACAGAACTCGTTTACCACACGCCCACAAGGTATTTTTATATGTCTTGAAGGTCACATTCTTGTTCTGTCTCAGCAAATCATTTTAGAAACTTCACAGGTTCAGCAGTGAAAGCTCTAACCTTTGTTCCAAATTTTCTCAGAGTGTCACCACCCGTAAGAATATGTGCCTTCATAAGAACACTGAGGCCCATATTTATACTTTTTTAGCACCGCATTTGTGTCATTTTTTGACGCAAAATCGGCGCAAACTTCCAAAATACAATTGTATTTTGGAAGTTTGCACTGCTTTTGCACCAAAAAATGACGCAAAAGCGACGCAAAAAAAGTATAAATATGGGCCTGAGTCTCTCGGTGTCACGTTTCTTATACAGAATATGAAGTGGGATTAAGGCCCTCATTAGGACATTGGCGGTAAATCCCACTTATCGCCAAGCTGACGGCTGCTAACTTACCGCGGCGACAGCAGATATCCGTTCAACATATTATGACACACACACATACTAATCCGACAGAATTCAGCCACATACACAAATCCGCCAAATCAGTGATAAACTGGCAGTATCAAAACCCACACCGTTACACCAACAGAACAACGCCCACCACATTATGATCCACAAATCACCATGGTGGACTTTCAACGGCGGTAAACCACTGGTGGTACATACCGCTGTGCTCACCATGGACACCCATATACCAAACACCACCACATTGGACAATTCAAACAACACACAGCTGACACCCATACACACCACACCCACACACACACACCACTATAAAATACACACCCACATCACCCACAACCCTTTACGAATTCAAAGCATTGCCAACATAGAGACACTAAGACCACTGACACAACTAGAGCCACACACCACTCACACTTATACACCAGTCACGCACTCCACATAACACACCCCAATACATTACCCAACACCCACTCACCAACACACCTCACATTACACCCACTGCACCACAAAGACACCCCCATTTCACAGAGGAGGAGTTAAGGGTCATGGTGGAGGAAATCGTCAGGGTAGAGCCACAGCTATTTGGAGGACAGCTGCAGCAGATATCTATAGCTAGGAAAATGGAGCTATGGCAGAGAATCATGGACAGGGTCAACGCCGTGGGACAGTACCCCAGAACTAAGGATGACATCAGTAAGAGTTGGAATTACATACGGTGGAAGGTACGTTCCATGGCAGCAAGACACTAGCTTGCCATATGGAGGACTAGCGGTGGACCCCCACCTCCTCCCCCACAACTCACAGCATGGGAGGAGCAAGTCTTGGCAATAATGCATCCTGAGGGCCTGGCCGGAGTTGGACGAGGACTGGACTCTGGTAAGTCAACTCTCGTCACTCCACTATATCCCACACACCCCACCATCACATCTCACTCATCCCAATGCCATGCCCTGCATGTTGTAACAATGTATGGACACTCATTGCTAAAGCATGCATAGCAGAGAGAACTAACAATCCCACCATACACTAACATACACAAGTGAAAGCTGGCACGGCAAATCCAACCATAAAGGGGAAGCCACGGATGTACAATATGCCATACACATAAACCATAACACGTCATTTACATTCCCACAGGTACCCCAGCCAATGTCAGCGGAGAAGAGGTGCCAGCGCTATCCATTCCCCCAACTGAAGAGGCCCACAGTGATGACAGCAACTCTGGTCTTCAGGATCTGGATGACCTACCTGGCCCATCAGGAACCACTGTACAGCCGGTCACAAGACCCAGTCACACACCACCACCGAGCCTTCCCAATCTGGAAACACCACCACAGCACCCACCCAGCGTACCCTCTGTCCCCAGGACACGTCAATCAGCAGTGTGTCCACCTCTACAGGGACCCCAGGCCACACCTTGCCCCAAAGACAATCAGGAACCTGGGGGTCAGTGGCAGTGGGCACACAGTTCAGGGGACAGAGGCACAGGCCAACCGGTAAACTGGGAGGACTGCTTTGCACCGGGGGAGGACAGGCCCTGGGAACCGACTCTCCAGGAGGCACTCTTCGAGATCCTGGGAGCCTATCAACATTCCCAGGACACAATGGGCCAGATCCTGGACAACGTGCAGGAGAACAGGCGGCTGCAGGTGGGACAGTACCAAGGGATCAGGGAGGACTTGCAGGCCATCAACAACTCACTGATCTCCATAGCAGGGGTGCTGGCAGACATGGCCAACATTATGAGGGAGGCAATCTCACACCAGGAGGCCCCTGCCACTAGCCAGACATCTGAACAGCCTTCCACTTCCGCTGCCACTGGTGGCCAGGAGGCCCTGCCACAGGACTCACAGGCCACCAGCAGCCCTCCCCCTGCAGATGGTGAACCACCCTGCAAACATTCCCTGCGATCCAGACAGAAGCCAGATACACTTACCAAGACCTCCGCCAGGATATGAGACTCTCCTGACTGTCACCCTTGTGTCGCACTCAGTCACCCTGTCCATCTTGAATTGCCATTGCTCCCCTTCCTATCTCCCCTTGGACAATGCACCTGTGTTACAAACAGACTGGAACAATACCCTGGATTTTCCTCCATCATCACCCCATCCCATTGCAGTTGCCCCCTATATGTTAGCACTTCAATAAACACCCTTTGGCTAAAATCCATTTGGAGTATGTCATGTATGTCAAATATGTATTGATTGAAACAGGTACAAACATTGAAAATGAACTGTACATAGAATGAGCATAGATTTATGACCTGTAGCTGGCTGTAGTGATCACACCAGGAGTATTTATCAAGTCACCAACATCTGCAAAATAAATTGCCAGAGGGAACAGTAAGTGGGCCTAGAAGTGGGAAATATCAGCATGCTATTGCCACACAGATTACAACCTAAGTCATTGAGATGTAAAGTTACACTGTCCTACCTGTGTGTCATTGGAAGTATTGTCGAATAACTGATGTTCTGTTGTCCTTATCCTCATCCTCTGCCTCCTCATCCTCACTGTCCACAGGGTCTACTGCTGCCACAAGGGTATCTCCAGTCTCCTCCTCCTGCAGAAAAGGGACATGGCATCCGAGGGCCAAGTTGTGCAACATGCATCATGCCACTTCTATCTGGCAGACCTTCTTGGGTGAGTAGCACAGGGATACACCTGTTAGATGGAGGCACCAGAACCTGGTCTTCAGGAGGCCAAATGTCCTTTCAATTATCCTTCTTCTTCGCCCAAGGGCCTCAGTATAACGTTCTTCTGCCCTTGTCCTGGCATTCCTCACAGGGGTCAGCAGTCATGATAGGTTTGGGTAACCAGAGTCACCTGCAAATATTGAGGGATAACATTTTGCCACACACTATCCTATATGGCCAACCCCATACCCATACACCAACATCTACTGAGTGGGAGCCAGGGCTCACCTATTAGCCACACCCTGTGCCTCTGTAGTTGGGACATCATGTAGGAGGCTGTCCTGGTTTGTAATGGGTACCTTGGATACTTACACCTTATACCAGATCCAGTTATCCCTTATTAGTGATGTAGTAGTGTTCTAGCAGCTTAGGCTTATAGAAGTAGCTATAGCAGAGCAGCTTAGGCTGAATTAGGAAACATGCAAAGGTCATGCAATACCACTTATAGTTACACAGTACTTATACACAAGTAAAGACAATACTCAGTATTACCAAAAATAAAGGTATTTATTTGGGTGACACAGTACCAAAAATATCTTAGAGACAATACTCCTTCTGGAGGTAAGTATTATACACAATATATACACTAGACACCGAAATTAGACAAGTAAATAGCCATAGAATAATGCAAACAGTAGGAAATCCAATAGAATGCAATGGGAGAAAAAAGGGCTAGGGGCAACACAAACCATATACTAAAAAAGTGGAATGTGAATCACAAATTCCCCCCTAGACAAGTGTAGTGTGTGCAGAATCGCTGGGAGAGTAAAAATACAGTAAAGGTAAGTAAATTACCCCACCCCAGAGCCCAGAAAAGCAGGAGTAAAGTACTGCAAGTTTCCTTAGGACACATTACACCTCGTTTTGGGGATTTTACAACAGCCAACCAAGTCTGAAAGGAACAACTGCTGCATTATTGGACCTGAAGAGCGGCAACGGAAGGGACCAAGTCCAGAAGTCGAAAGACGTTCCAGGAAGGAGATGAGCCCCTGCCAACCCAGAATAGTGTGCAAAAGAAGAGTCCACGGTTAGTAGAAGACTGCAGAAATGCACCCTGGGCAGATGCCGGCGGGTTGCTGCATAATGCAAAAGATGTTGCATGGTATGAAGATCGTTGAAGATGAGATTTCGTGTTGGAAGGCACCAGCAAGCCTTGGCTATGATAAAAGTGCATTTTTCATCAAAATGGCGCTGAATGGATCCAGGAGGGACCTCGGGACTCAACTCTATGTGAGGAGGAAGAAGGGTCCCTCAGCACTTTAGAGAGTCCTCAGGATGCCAGCCAGCACCCCCAGAAGCCACAGGATCTGGGTTCAAAGGAGGTGGATATCGAGGTTGATGCAGCACAACAAAAGAAGGTCCCACGCCGCTGGAGAACAACTCAGCAAATTGAGCATTGCAGGGTGGAGTGCTGGGGCCCTGGGCCAGGCTGTGCATGAAGGAATTTTACAAAGAGTGCACAGAGGTCTCAGGAGGCGAAGAAGACACAATACACAGGGGTACTGTTGTTCTCGGGGAAGGCAAGGTCTTACCTCCTCCAAATTGCATCAGCAAGACCTCAGGACAGTCCATGTTGATGATGTCCACCCTCTGTGTCCTTAGGAGCACGCTTGTCACCGTGAGAGGAGCTCCAGGGTACCGGTCGACGCCTTGGAAGGTGACTGCTTGGAGCAGGGGATTGACTCCGTCACTCCACGGGAGATTTCTTCAGTCCTTCTGGTGCAGGATGAAGACAGGGAGTCCCCAGAGCATGCTCACCATGGAAACTGTTGCAGTTGCTGACTTGGAGCTGAGGTAGCTGAAGAAAAGTGTCTCTTGTAGACACTTTGTTGCAGTTACAGCGTTTCTTGGAGCAGGCTGCGGTTGATCTGAGGTCAGAAGAGTCTGAAGTTGTTGCAGAAGATTCTTCAAGGAAACTTGCAAGCAGAATCTGAGGAGATCCCACAGGAGAGACCCTAAATAGCCCTGAGAGGGGGATTGGCTACCTTATTAGGTAAGGACCTATCAGGAGGGGTTTCTGATGTCACCTGCTGGCACTGGCCACTCAGAGCCCTCCAGAGTGCCCCCACACCTTGCAAAGCAAGATGGCTGAAATCGGGGACACACTGGAGGAGCTCTGGGCACCACCCCTGGGGTGGTGATCGACAGGTGAGTTGTCACTCCCCTTTCCTTTGCCCAGTTTCCTGCCAGAGCAGGGGAGAATGGGTCCCTGAACTGGTGTAGACTGGTTTATGCAAGGGCCTTTAAAGCATTTCCAGGGGCTGGGGGATGCTACCCCTCCCCAGCCTGTAACACCTGTTTCCAAAGGCAGAGAGTGTAACACCCTGAAATGCTTTGTTCTGCCTTCCTGAGACTGGGCTGCCTGTCTGTGAGGTGGCAGCAGCTGCAGCTGCAGTGCAAGCCTCAGAGAGCTGGTTTGGCATGTACTGGGTGTCCATGGTGGAGCCCCCAGGATGCATGGAATTGCCTCCCCTATACCAGATTTGGAATGAGGGAACAATTCCATGATCTTAGACATGTTACATGGCCATATTCGGAGTTACCATTGTGAAGCTACATATTGGTATTGACTTATAAGTAGTGCATGTGTGTAATGGTGTACCCGCACTCACAAAGTCCGGGGAAATGGCCCTGAACTGTGTGGGGGCACCTTTGCTAGTGGAAGGGTGCCCTCACACTTAGTAACTTTGCATTTAACCTTCAGCAAGTGAAGGTTAGACATATAGGTGACCTATAAGTTACTTAGGTGCAGTGAAAATGGCTGTGAAATAGTGTGTGCACTAGTTCACGCAGGCTGCAATGGCAGTCCTGTGTAAGGGTTTGTCTGTGCTCCCTATGGGTGGCAAAAGAAATGCTGCAGCCCATATGAATCTCCTGGACCCCCAATGCCCTGGGTACCTAGGTACCATATACTAGGGACTTATAAGGGGGGTCCAGTATGCCAATTGAAATTGGTAAATGTAGTCACTGGCCTACAGTGACAAATTTAAAAGCAGAGAGAGCATAAGCACTGAGGTTCTGATTAGCAGAGCCTCAGTGACACAGTTAGGCACTACACAGGCATACACATCAGGCCACAAACTATGAGCACTGGGGTCCTGGCTAGCAGGATACCAGTGAGACAGGCATAACACACTAACATATAGGTTTTTATCTATGATCACGGGGGTCCTGGCTAGCAGGATCCCAGTGACACAGTAAAAACACACTGACACACACTCACAAACAGGCCAAAAGTGGGGGTAACCATGCTAGAAAGAGGCTACTTTCCTACACATCACATTTGGGATGCTGCTATTCCTCAGGACAAAGACATCATGCACCGACCGAGGATACTTAGCCTTGATGTGGGAGATGTAATGGTCCACCAAGCACACCATCTGAACGTTCATGGAGTGGAGACTCTTACGATTCTTGAACACCTGTTCATTCTGCCGGGGGGCTGGGGGAACAAATGCAATATGTGTTCCATCAATCGCTCCAATTATGTTGGGGATATGTCCCATTGCATAAAACTCAGCCTTCACTGTGTCCAAATCCTCAACCAGGGGGAAAACAATGTGGCTGCACATGTGATTTATCAGGGCAGACAACACTCTTGTCAGTGCCATTGAGAACATTGGCTGTGACATTCCTGCTTCCAAGCCCACTGTCACTTGGAAAGAACCAGTTGCCAGGAAATGGAGTACAGATAGCACTTGCACAAGAGGGGGGATCCCAGTGGGGTGACCAATAGCAGATATCAGGTCAGACTCCGATTGGGCACACAGCTCTGTGATTGTGGCCCTGTACAGTCTATAGGTGAGGATAATGTGTCTGCCCTCCACTGTTGCCAAGTCCACAAGGGGTCTGTACACAGTGGTATGTCTCCATCTCCTATTCAGCCACAGTGGTAGGTATCTAAGGGACACAACAGTGAGGAGGCTGTTATATACTGAACATTGGAGCCACAACAGGAGTTTGCAATCTGTAAACTTGTGATGGGTCAGTGTGATTTGTCCAGTATGTGCCTATTTCTCCTGTGACGCTACAAGAACCCATAGGGCTGCCCCCCTTTGAAATGGCGTCTGCCTGTCCTGTGTGGAGCGACTGGTGGAAGTGAGGTAATTCTGCTGATGTTGCACGCCATGATGGGAGGCGGTCGGGAACCACTGTGCAACTCCTCATTGGTTAATATGACCCATATGGGGTACAGTGCCAATGGTGATCTACGCCAGCGGAGATGGTATGCACCGCCGCGGATGTGACTGCCATTTTCTATCTGATTCCTCACTTGCTGCCTGACCTTCCACATGAGAGAACCTTCACTGCACCTGTGTCTGGAACCTAGCATGTCCCATGTGACCAGGGAAAGTGCCCCAGCCTTCACATTGGAGGAACCAGTGGGTAAGTCACCCACTCCAGAGACTGTGGCCTATCACTCCCCAGGACCAAGCACAGGGCATGTTGCCCCCTACAGAACCAGTGGTCTTGTTCCATTCCCGGCTGAGGTGCCCCTCCCACTGAGTTGCCTAGCTATTTGCCAACTGATGCCCCTGAAGTGTTCTCTCCATGTTGATGCAGGTGACAAGTGGGGCCTTGGACTTTAGCCTGTGGCCATGTGGCCCACGCAAACTGAGATCTGGGCAGTGTCCCTTGTTCTGAACATTTGTAAATATTTGTTACATTGGCTAACTCATAATTTTTTACTGTGTTGATATTATTACACTCACTTTGGTAAATTAATTTGGTCTTTTCATTATTCAGCCGATTTAGGGGGATTAACTTGCTTTCTTTTTTTTCTTTTTTTTTTCTTTTTTTTGGACACCTTTTCCACTGATAAGAGCCATCCCCGCACCCCCTACTGCGTGTCCCATTATCCTTTTTGTCCCTGTGGACCCCCCGCCCTCCTCTAACCCACCCCCCAACCCTTACCCCTACAAATGGAATCGCCAGGCTTCTGAGCCTGTAAGATGGCAATTGCCAGTCCCGTTAGCCCACCCATACGTAAAACACCTTCACACACTTATGGCTTGCCAATCAATACGCGCGGCCCCTCATCTTTACCCTCCCGATCAAAACCCTTAACCGATAGATGTTCAAAAAAACACCCCAATCAGTATCACATACATTTACATATAAACAACTATTCACAGCAGTCCCTCCCCCCCCTTCTCCCGTACCCCCTGCACTTGACCAGTTTTCAACTGCTGTACATATTCCCCCGCCTTAATTTCTGAAAGAAAAAATCTTGTAGTTGTTTTGTAGACAACTTTTAGACGCGCAGGGCTTAGCAAGTAGGCTTCCGCCCCCAACTCTTGAAATTGAGCAATCATCTGCCTAAGTCGCCACCGTCTTTCTACAGTGGCATGTGCGAAGTCTGGCCTACTAAAGAATGATACACCTTCCACCGTCACCTTTGAGTTGGGGCGGGCTTTTTCAAACACAGCCTGTCTCAGTAAAAAATTACTAAAATACACTATAATGGCCCGTGGATAACTCTGGTCTCTGTTAGTAGCAGTCAAAGCTTGTTTTTTCTTCATTAGCGGAAAACGGTGTGCTCTCTGAATCTCCTTTTCCCAATCCCAACCATTCAAGACTGGGAATGCTTGCTTAAAAAGTGAAACTATATAAGCCCTAGTATCCTGCCCCTCGAGGTCCTCTGCTATACCCAAGATCCTCAAGTTATTCCGCCGCTGACGGTTTTCAGCATCTTCCAGTTTCCATTGAATATCCAAGATCTGCTGCCCTTGTGTCGTCGTCTGTGCTGTTGCTGCTTTAACTTCGATTTCCAGCTCCTCCGTTCGAGTCTCCATGGTGGCGATGCGTACACCAATATCCTGACAGGATTTGACCACTTTTTTAATAGATAGTTGTAGCTGTCTGCTAGCTGCTTTCATTTTCCTGCTCTCCCTCTGAGTCTGTTCATGATTCTGAACCATTGTCCTGTAGATAAGATCCAAAGAAGGAGGTTCTGCAAGGTCGCCCGTGGGGGGGGCACCAGCGTACTACAGGCCGAATCCCTTTTCGAAAAGGCCTGTTGGGTGGCCGTATAATCCCACTGCAATTCACCATCCTCCTCTTGAGGCTTGATCGGGTCTCTCCTAAGCTTGGCCCCTGAGCTGCTCCTGGCTTCAGTTTGCTCAGCTGATTTCCTTCTGCATGTTAAGTAGTTCAATACCCAGATACTTGCAGCAGAGCTACTCTCGATATCTGAATCTGTTAAAGGAATTTCTTTGTCCAAATCTGAGTCTTTAGACTGATCAGAGAGAGAAAAAAAACTCTCTGCTGTATCAAATGGCCCCTGATCGATGTTTGTTGGTTTCGCCTCTTTTCCCCTCTGGGCAGGAGCTGGGGATGTAGTCTCATATATCGTTGAGGACTTGGCCATATCGTCAATTTGTTGCAAATTTAACTTGCAGCTTGATGGACTAGATTGTACTACACATTTCTCTGGAATGGATTCCTGAGACCTCTGATTTGACTCCTTAAGTTCCTGCTCGGATAGCTTCACACACCCCATTGGGGGGAGGGCCACCCCCTCCCCGCTATTTCCTGGGCTTGTACTGGCGGTCTCCTGACAGGGTGGCTCCCTCCCCCCTGCATCGAACATAGGAGTGAATACTTCAGGAGATGTAAATGCAACAGGTACATGCTCATCATTGACTCCTAACACGTTTGGTTGCGCATCACAAGCTGCCTTTTCCGTGGACCTTTGCTTAGGCCGCATCACGCTAGAAAACATTGTTGGAACAGAGTACCTTGCGTCTTTTTCCATGTCGGTTGTTTTGTGCAGGCCCCCTTTCACTTGAAGATTGCTGTGCTCCTTTGATCCGGGGACCGGTAGCTTTTTATCCTTTCTGGTTCCTCCTGGGTCTTGGTTCTGCCGTGCCCGTAAGGAGCGAGGGGTCCTGTTTATCTTCGGCGCCATCCGAGCGTCGCACACGCCCCAAACACCAACTAATATTGCCAGGAAGCGGCGGGAATCGCGCTTAGCCGAGAGGGGTAAGAGCGCGGGTCTGGAGCGAGCGTCACGCTCGCATATTCTTGCGGGGCCCACCGGTGCCTGCCGTTGCGGCCCCGATCCTGGCAGGGACCACCAGAAAGCCGAAAAGCGCCCGCAGCGGTCCGTGCTGCCGGCGCACAGCGTCTGCGGCATCCGCGGCCGCAGGTGAGCGAGAGCCGCGTGTGGTCTGGGGATGGGCTAGAGCGGTAGTGGAACTTGCTTTCTTGTGCATCTGGTTCTGTGTATCGTGTGTGTGCGAGGGGGGTGTGTATTGTGTGTGTGTCACTGTTGTTTTCCTCCCCCCTCCCTTGTGTGCTAGGTGTCTGTACTCACCGTCATCGTCTTCGCCGACGTTGGTGTGCGTGGTGGAGCACAACGTAGAATATCATCGGTAATACATGCAGTTCGGTTCATGGCAGCGTGGTTCTGCCCCGTGTCTCCAATGGTGAGTCCTTTCACTTCTGAGCTCAGTTTCCGTCAGGCTTTTGATGTTGTTGGTTCCACCCCAGAAAAGGTGGGGGATTGTGTTGTTTTAATATGGTGGGTGGAACTTTGACTTCCTCCTGGCTGTAGGCGGCTACCACCGTGGTGGCTGTTGTTTCCACCCTGGCGGTGAGTGTGGTACATTGGCTGTCTTTCGGAGATCTTTCCACCATGGTCATAATTTGGTGGTAATTACCGCCTGCCTGATGGCGGTATTTTTGCCACTTTATCACCGACCGCCAGGTTCGTAATGAGGGCCTAAGTGTCTTTTCTCACCTATTCCATAACAGACATTTGTCTGATTCTCTCACATTCTTTGGCACATAGTTGAAGATAACTATCAAAGACAATGTGCAGTTCTTCCAAGGTGAACACTGATGTTGATATCTGTAGAACTGTCTGAATTACCTCTCCGGTCATGGATGAAACTTTGACATTTGCAATTGTGACATATATTCCACAACAACAGCAGTTGATATTCTTCAGGTGAAGGTTTTTTTTCCAGCTCTCAAAGTACAAGTTTGTGCTTCACTGGTTTGGTTGCAGCATCTCCATCAAATAATGCGTTTGTTGGAAGAAGCTCATGCAATAGAATGTCCTTGATAAAGTCACACCTTTCTTTTGCTACATCCACCTCTCTATGGGCCAGATGTAGCAAAATTTTGCGAGTCGCAAATGGCCCGAATCACAATTTGCGACCCGCAAAATTGGAAATGGGATGCAAAAACCCCATTTCCGAATCGCAAATTGCAATGCGAGCCATTACCGAATCGCTAAATTTGCGACCCCATTGTGCGACCTGCAAATAGGAAGTCGCAATTTGCGAGTCGCAAACCATATGAAGAAAGCCACTCGCAAATTGCGACTAGTCGCAAAAAGCCCATTTTGCACAACCAATTTACCGCTAACTCAGAGCAGGTGGTAACCAGAACCAAAGTATAAAAGGAGACCCAGAAGGCATCTGGGTTACTCAAGATGGCGGAGATATATGTGATAGCAAGGATGAGGAGAGTCCACGCCGCACAGCAGAGGAGGAGGAGGAGCCAGAGACAGGAGAGGATATACAGAACCAGGCAGACACTTTTCCAACAAACAGAGGAGGAGATATATGATAAATACAGACTCAGCAGTGCAGCAATATTAGAATTAATAGATCTACTCAATCCGCAGCTGCAACGCCAGACTGTGCGCGGCAGCGCCATCCCCACACATGTGCAAGTGCTATGCTCACTGCACCTCTTGGCCTCAGGTAACTATCAGGGGGTCATTGCTGTGGCAGGTGGGGTATCCCAAAGTGCACACTCACGGTTCTTCAGATGTTTCCTAGATGCCATACTCACACACATGTCCAGATACATATACCTACCCAGGAATGAGGCAGAAATCAACAGCACCAAGTTGGAATTCTACAGGATTGCCAACTTCCCTCATGTAATAGGGTGTGTAGAAGGGACACATATACAAATATGCCCTCCTGCAAATCTGGAATATCTGTTCCGCAACCGGAAGTGTACCCACTCACTGAACATCCAGGTGGTATGTGACGCCCATTATGTTATCACTGACATGGTAGCCAAATTTCCAGAGAGTACACATGACCCTTACATTTTCAGCACAGTGGGATACACCAACACCTAGAACGTAGGGAGTTTGGAGACGGATATCTCTTAGGTATTGCTGAATACACCCTGAAGCCATACATACAGGTCACTATAGAAACCATCCATGCCCTGCTAACATTGTCCGTTTATGCCAAACAGGTGACAGTGCATATGCGCTACGACCATGGATACTTACCCCGTAGCTAACACCCAGCAATGAGAATGAGAGGCGATATAACAGTGCACATAGGAGGACCCGAAATGTCATAGAGAGGACCTTTGGACTGTTAAAGGCAAGATTCCAATGCCTCCACAGAAGTGGAGGTGCGCTCCAGTATGCCCCAATAACAGCATTCAAGATAGTTGGCGCATGCGCTATACTGCACAACATTGCCACCAGACGTGGGCTACATCTCACCCCTGAAGACCCAGATTCGGAGGATGATGAGCAAGAGTAACCACATCGCCATCCTGGGGATAGAAGCATTGCAAATCAAGGCAGACAGAGACGGGACCACATTGCAAACCAATACATTGGAAGGTACGTGCTGACTGTCACCACACACACTAATGTCACACACAAAGAGCCCAGTTGTGAAGTGGAACAAACAAGAACTTTTATTAAGTGAACCTAAGTAATGATGAACTGAACTTTTGTGAAGGGGCTGTAAATGTCCACCTGCAATGAGGACATGTTCACCTCATGTGCCTCAAGTGTCCTGCAGTGCATAGGCTCAACACCTCCACCTGGGACGCCCAGCATGGCTAGTGCTCGGTGTGTCAGCAGACCCCTGACGTACACTGCCACTCCTCAAGACTCGTGTGTCCGTGGCAGATGTGCTGCTGACGGTGGACCCCTCCTCACTATCCTGAGGTGTCTCTGCCTTGCCCCTAGCCACCTGTCTAGCCTCCATCATGTCCACAGCGTGGCTAATCCGACCCAGTCCCCGAGCCACATCCCCTTCAAAGTGGCCCAAGTCCACCTGCAAACTAACTGTACGGCGTGACAGCCCTGTGGTGTTGACTGCCAGGCGGACGATGGATGCAGCCATGCGGTCCAACCGGTGTACGAGTTGCCGCTCACAGCGCCTTGCACTCTCTCTCTCTGACACTGTTTCTGTTACGAGTTGACGGATGGAGAGTGCAAGGCCACCGACATTCTTGTTCAGACGTGTGAACTGTGTGTTCACCTGTGCCAGCCCTGTGGTGAAATTACGCTCCATTTGTTGCATTGCCCCTGATATTACTCTCATCTGCCTTGTTTGCAGGCGCTAACCAGTTATGAGGGCTGCCTCCGCGGTGGACATTGATGAGTCACCTACATCCTCCTGGGACACTGCTGGGACATGTACTCTGCGTCTGCGACGCGGTGGAGCTCCAGGGTCCTGCTGTATGACACTGTGGCTGGGACCAGGTGCTGTGTCGATTTCCACAATGTCCATTGGTGCAGCTGGAGGGGACTGTGGTTGGGTGGTGTTGGGCCCTGTAGTTGCTGCTTCGGACTCCTGTGCTGCCTGTTGGCTGCTCTCTGCACCCTGGACGGACTGGCTGGTGGGGGTGTCTTGTGGGAGACCTGTGGGACATAGGGAACACACTGTCAGTATCTAACATCTGTTGTATGCCTCCTAATAAACTGTTGCATATCAGCTGACTACTGAACTACATTGCGCATAATGCACCATTCTGGTGGTTGCAAGTCTGGAATGGAGCTAGTTTGGTTGTGCATGCTGCTGTGTACTGGGTGGGTGGGGGTATGGCAGATATGGGTTTTCATGCATGTTTCATTGTACTCACTTGTTGATGTCCCTGGCGCTGACGTGTCCAGCACTCCCATTCCAGCCACTGCCTCAGGCTCAAGGGTCTGTTCCACAAGTTCCTCCATGGGTGTGGGTGGTGGGACGGTGGATGGGCCTCCTCCTGTGCCCCTCATCTCCTAGAGGCGCTCTGCCACCCTCTCCTTGGTCCTGGAGCGCAGGTCATACCATCTCTTTTTTATCTCCTCCATACTCCTGTGGCTCACCTCTATGGCGTTGACCCTCTCCTGGATGTCATTCCAGATCCTCCTTTTTTCCGTCTCTGGCACACTCAGGGCAGCCCTTCCGAATAGCTGGTCATGGTGCCGGCAGCATTCGCCTGTCAGCATCTCAAGTTCCTTTTCTGAAAACTTCAGTTTTCTCTTCTTGCCAGAGTCTTCCATTCTTGCTGCTGTTCCTCCAGGTGGCTGCTCAGCAGTTAGAAAGCAGTTAGAAAAGGGTGTGGTCCTCCCTCCTCCCAGGTGTATTTGTTAACTTCCTGGCTGTGATGTCATCAGCAAGAGCCAGGAAGTGTTTTCCAAACTGTTCAGCTGCACCTGCATGCAATTTGCGGCAGAGTCGCAATTTGCGACACCCACTCGCAATTTGCGTGTCCGTTTTTAGCGAGGTCACAAAAAGCAACCTCACAAACAGCGGACTCGCAATCTGCGGTGCGACTTCATTTGCGAGTCGCAAAATGAAGTCGCTTTTTCTTGTTGGATACCATTTTGCGAGTCAGAAATTGCGAGTCGCAACGACTCGCAATTTCCGACTCACAATTTTTTAGCTACCTACATCTGGCCCTATGTGCTTGTGAAAGGTTCTTTTTGTAACCTGTTTTGGGGTGGATGATTGGACGAAACTTTTACTGTGGCAATTAAATCGTGGAAGTTTAGCTTAATGATTATGTCAAACAGCATTTTCTCTTTCAATAGAAATCTGTCCTGCCTCTGTTCTGTGTATAGTTTCAATCCATGTTCCTGGACATTCAGTAGACATGTCTTTATATTATCATACATTTATTGTTTGGTTATGAAGTTGTGTAGTTGCAGAGGCTCAGTCATTTTATAGCGGTTTCCTTGCTGTTGCATGAAATGAAGAAGGCTGTCAACATGTTTATTGAAATGTTCCCCCCTCTTTCGCACAGTTTCATGGTGAGGAACAGTTTCATGATGGTCCATTAATATTGAATTTGTTATCTCTCTGAAAACATTGCAAATAGAAAGGACTTCATGGTACACTAGCTACCATTGAGCAAAATATTCACTTTTATGTGTTTGACAAACAATTCTCTTGGAGCTTTTCTATGATCTCTGGATCGACTGTCACCATTTCGTATCTGTAGCTGTAGCATTGAACCTCCCCCCTCTGTCTTTCACCACAGCATGTCTTTGGATGAATTTTCTGTAGAGGTATGATTTTTCAACATCTAACTTCTTCACTCTTCCCAAATACCAGAACCCATATCTCAGGTACTTTATGCATTCAAATTCATGAAACACAGTAATCAGTGACTCCACAGTCTTTATTTGCAGCTCCCAATCACCTTCCTGATAAGCATGTGCAAAGCTTTTCTCTAGAGCTGTCATGTGTAAAATATTTCCCCAGTACTTGCAAGGTTCTGATTTTTCTTCACATTCTTTAACAAACTCTACCAACTTGGGTCTATATTTATACTTTTTAGCGCCACATTTGCATAATTTTTTGACGCAAAAGCAGAACAAACTTACAAAATACAATTATATTTTGCAAGTTGCACTGTTTTTACGTAAAAACATATGCAAGTGTGGCGCTAAAAAAGTTTAAATATGGGCCATGGTTTTCAGATTTTCTCATTTTGAACTGAGTGTATTGAACATTGCCTGTCTTTGCACTATGTCTTTTGAATGAAGTGCACCTTGTTCCTTGTTCACTGCTGAGATAAGATATGAAAAACCTAATTTGTCAGAAAACATTCCAACGCCAGGTCGAAGATACACAGGCAACTCAGGGGAAGGGGGAAGGAGGCACCTCAGCAGGAAGATGGTAAAACGCCACTGGTCCTGGAGGGGGCTACATGCTCTCTGCGATGTCCTGGGGAGTGCAAAGCCACAGTCTCTCTAGTGGGTGGTTTGCCCACTGCTTGGTCCTGGGGAGTGCAAATCCACAGTCTCTCTAGTGGGATTTTTGTCCACGTCTTGGTCCTGGGGAGTGCAAGGCCACAGTCTCTCTAGTGGGAGGTTTGCCCACTGCTTGGTCCTGGGGAGTGCAAAGCCACAGTCTCTCTAGGGGATGGTTTGCCCACTACTTGGTCCTGGGGAGTGCAAAGCCACAGTCTCTCTAGTGGGTGGTTTGCCCACTGCTTGGTCCTGGGGAGTGCAAAGCACAGTCTCTCAAGTGGATGGCTTCTCCGCTGGTTCGGGAGGGGGCTTTGTACCCAGTATGCTTCATCCTGGCAAGGAGGGGGTCAGTGGATGCCTTCTTCCACTGGTACTGGAGGGGGGTTTGTGCCCAGTGTGCTTTATCCTGACAAGGAGGGGTTGAGTGGATGCCTTTTTCCACAGTTTCTGGAGGGGGCTTTGTGCCCAGTGTGCTTCATCCTGGCAAGGAGGGGATGAGTGGATGCCTTCTTCCACTGGTTCTGGAGGGGGCTTTGTGCCCAGTGTGCTTCATCCTGGCAAGGAGGGGATGAGTGGATGCCTTCTTCCACTGGTTCTGGAGGGGGCTTTGCGCCCAGTGATGCAAATCCTGGATGGTGCAAGGTCACAGTCTCTCACCTGGCTGTCACACCTACAGTTGTTGCAGGGGCCAGGACGCACTGCAGCCCATGTAGGCATGACTACACACTGCCCGCCGGCGGTGACGGCTGCTCAGTGGTGCCAGTTGTGAGGCTGGCGGCAGTGCTGCTAGTGGTGCAGGTGGTGGTGCAGGTGGCTGTGCTGGCGGCGGTCCGGTTGGCGGTGCTGTCAGTTGTGGGGGGAGGCTCCAGCCCTTCCCCCGCAGCCTCGTATGGATGAAGTGCCATGGCTGGTGTTGTTTGCCCAGATGCTACTCCAGCACCAGGCACCAGATCCATCCTGCCTGCGGCGTCTGAGCCTTTTTCCTTGCCCTTGGCAGGTGGTGTTCCCTTCCTGCCCTTGGCAGCTGGTGGTGCCTCCTTGCCTCTGCCAGCTGGTGTTCCCATCCTGCCCTTGGTAGATGATGGTCCATTTTTGCCCTTGCTAGCTGGTGGTGCCTCCTTGCCCTTGCTAGCTGGTGGTGTCTCCTTGCCCTTCCTAGCTGGTCGTGCCTCCTTGCCCTTGCTAGCGGGTGGTGCCTCCTTACCCTTGCTAGCTGGTGGACCCTCCTTGGCAGATGGTGCAGGCACACTGGCAGTGCTGATGGGTGTCTCCTTGGAGCCTCTCACAACTGCAGTAGCTGCAGAAACTACATTGGCCGTGGACTGGGTGGCTGAGGTGCTGGCCTGGGTTCTGCCCACCCTGGCTCAAAGTGAAGGGCGGAGGGGGCAGGGAATAGGTCAAGGGAGGAGAGGAAAAGCCTTTTAGGGACACTGGGGCTGGAAGAGGGTGAAAGTTTGGGAGTAGAGGAAGAGGGAGTGGGTATAGGAGGTGTCTCTCTGCTGTGTTTGGGTGCAGGTGCATGGGCTGGATGCTGTCTTGAGGTTGATGGCTGTTGGGTGTCTGAGTGCTTGCATTTGTGTACTTTGGGAGGAGGGGGCACAGACACCGTGGGAGAGGACACAGGGGACGTGTGTATGGATGTGGGGGTGGTGACTGCCAGTGAGGGGTGTGTAGTGATAGGCGTGACAGCGATGGAGGTAGTGGATGAGGATGTAGTGCATGCAGGTGTGAGTGGAGATGCTATGGGAGGGAGGTGGACGACGAGAAGGAGGGGCACACAGTGGAGGCAGTGGATGTTGGTGTGTCTGCATCTGGATGGTGCTTGTGTGAGTGCCTTTGGGATGAAGTGTGGTGATTGTGTTTGCCTGAGCCACTTCTGTGTGTTGTTTTGGGTGCATGCTGGTCTGAAAGTGTGCTTGGAATAGGTTGGGGTTGAGGGGATTGGGACTGGGTAGAGGAAGTTGGAGGGGGAGGCTAGAGACAGGGACAATGGCTGCCATCAGGGAGTTGGCCAGAGCCTGGAATGATCTCTGTTGGGCCGCCACGCCAGAGTGAATGCCCTCCAGGAATGCATTTGTTTGTTAAAAATGGCCTGCCAGTCCCTGTATGACATTCAGTATGGTTGACTGCCCAACAGAGATGGATCTCAGGAGGTCAATAGCCTCCTCACTGAAGGCAGCAGGGCTGACTGGGGCATGGCCTGAGGTGCCTGGGACGATGGAGATGCCCAACCTCCTGGGTGAGCGGGCACGGGAAACACGCTGAGGGGCTGCTGGGAGGTCGGTGCTGGTACGGAGGTTAGCGGCTGTACCTGTAGTTGTGGTGGGCACAGAGGTGATACGAGGTCAGAGGCGGAAGTAGTAGTTGCAGAGGATTCCTGCTGGAAGCTTGCAAATAGAATCTGAAGAGAGCCCACAGGAGAGACCCTAAATAGCCCTGAGAGGGGGATTGGCTACCTTATGAGGTAAGGAGGGGTCTCTGAAGTCACCTGCTGGCACTGGCCACTCAAAGCCCTCCAGAGTGCCCCAACACCTTGCAAATCAAGATGGCTGAAGTCTGGGACACACTGGAGGAGCTCTGGGCACCACCCCTAGCGTGGTGATTGACAAGGGGTTGTCACTCCCCTTTCCTTTGTCCAGGTTCACTCCAGAGCAGGGGACAAGGGGTCCCAGAACTGGTGTAGACTGGCTTATGCAAGGAGGGCACCATATGTGCCCTTCAAAGCATTTCCAGAGGCTGGGGGAGGCTACTTCTCCCCAGCCTGTAACACATATTTCATAAGGGAGAGGATGTAACACCCTGCTCTCAGAGGAAATGCTTTGTTCTGCCTTCTTGAGACTGAGCTGCTCAGACCCCAGGAGGGCAGAACCCTGTCTGTGAGGTGGCAGCAGCTGTAGCTGCAGTGCAAGCCTCAGAGAGCTGATTTGGCAGTACTGGGGGTCCATGGTGGAGCCCCCAGGATGCACAGAATTGGCTTCCCAATACCAGATTTGGAAAGGGGGGGACAATTCCATGATCATAGACATCCTACATGGCCATATTCTGAGTTACCATTGTGAAGCTACATATAGGTATTGACCTATATATAGTGCACATGTGTAATGGCGTCCCCCCACTCACAAAGTCCCTGGAAATGGCCCTGAACTATGTGGGGGCACCTTTGCTAGTGCAAGGGTGCCCTCACACTTAGTACCTTTGCACCAAACCTTCAGCAAGTGAAGGTTAGACATATAGGTGACTTATACGTTACTTAAGTGCAGTGAAAATGGCTGTGAAATAATATGTGTGTTATTTCACACAGGCTGCAGTGGCAGTCCTGTGAAAGGGTTTGTCAGAGCTCCTTATGGGTGGCAAAAGAAATCCTGCAGCCCATAAGGATCTCCTTGAACCTCAATGCCCTGGGTACCTAGGTACCATATACCAGGGACTTATAAGGGGGGTTCAGAGTGCCAATTGAAATTGGTAAATGAAGTCACTAGCCCACAGTGACAAATTTAAATGCAGAGAGAGCATAAGCACTGAGGTTCTGATTAGCAGAGCCTTGGTGACACAGTCAAGCACTCTACAGACACACACACTAGGCCATAAACTATGAGCACTGGGGTCCTGACCTGCAGGATCCAAGTGATACAGGCAAAAACATACTGACATACAGGTAAAAACTGATGCCCAGAAAGATGGTACTTTCCTACAAAGTGCATGCCAACTGATTACTTGTAGTAGTTTGTTCTCTAGTGCACCACGACCAAAGTGATTTTATGGCAGGATGTTCAATCCTGAAACAAATCAGAGAGGTTCCCCATCCAACACCAAAGGTACAGGGTTAAAAGTCCATACACATACACAAATTCCCTTTGGGTGTGAATTTGAATCCCAAGACTCAACTGAAATTACGTTGCTGGCATGCAATTTTAATATATATATATATACATATATATATATATATATATATATATATATATATATATATATACACAAATATATATATATATATATACACAAATATATATATATATATATATATACATGTATGTACAAGGTGAAAAAAGTAAAGGGCTAGTGACCATTTTCCAATGTCACTATACTCCAAACATTACTATTTGAAGATCATACTCTACACATGGTTTTTCTTGTTATTGCTTATCTTTTTATTTTTATGTTATTCAAAATATCTAAATAAATACACCAAACGTATAATGCTTGGCAAGATTTTAACTTTTTTTTTTTTCCTCTTATCCTTTATAATGAAACATAATCACAATAAAAATATATTTCTCATACAACTATAAAAACTGTGAATGCTGCGTTTCAGTGGTCTTTCAGTTGGTTCACATTACCTTCTTCAGGACAAGTTCATCAATTTATACATACATTTTCCATACACTTTTACTAAAAAAAAAAAAAAACAATGGTCTTAACAATTTCATAATATTTCAAGCTCAAGATTAAAATGCGGTCATATATTTGTTACCCAACATTCATCACTCTAATCAAATTGCTACCTTTCTACTTCTTAAAAACAGTCCCCCTTCTAATTATAATATTCACAATGTATCTTGTTGAATCTTTAGAGAGAATTCTTATCTACACTAGTTAACTCCCATGTCAATCTCCCTGTAGTATGATAACCCCCTCCTTTTATGTAGAGTTTTTTCAATTACTACTACCCTTTAATCTCCCGCTTTCACATGTAGGTAATACTTACTTTAGGCAATTCTGTTAATAGTCAAATAATTCCTTTCATCAGGTAAATTGTATATTTTACAGTGGCTTAATAAGCACCACCTTATATATATTTAACTTATTTCAACTTCCTCGTTGGTCTTTGCAATTACCAGTTCCAATTTATAAATATTTATTGTTCTTCACATTTTATGTGCTTATATCCTGCCTCACCTGTTTTCATACATGCAATGTCTTTCATTAGGTGTGCGTGCTTGTCCTCCTCTTTTTTTTGATAGCTCATTAATACTGGTCTACTATTTCTCAGGATACCAGTTTTGTATTGAAGCGTTGAAATGTTAACTCTGGCTGTTCTTTTCTTGGTCATGGATATTTGTGATGTCCCCTAACAATTCTTAGAATTTTGTTGAAGGCATTGATCAGGATTTCACATTTATCCGGCTCGGTTTTACTTTCTTTGCTTCCTGTGCTTAATATGTGGCTTGTAAACTGGATTGGTGCTGCTTGAATGAAGTAGAACAGTGGTTCTTAACGTTTTAAGTTCTGTGGACCTCCACTCAACCAATACTAGAACCAGGGAAACCTCCCCAAACCATTATTGGAATCCGGGGCTCCCTACTTAGTCATTTCTGGAAGCAGGGGATTTCGGCCTAAGCATTTTTGATTTGTACTGCAACGCAATACAGAAAACATACAGAAATCAGCAATCATCAAACAAATACACAAATGTTTATTTAATCTGCAAACAAATACAAAAAAATATATATATATTTAATTTGAAGGTCGGAGATTTTGTAAATTTAATTGAGACCACTCATCAACCATACTGTATTCTGTTGGACTCACTTGCACTGCATCCACAAATCAATCTGAGAAAAGTAACATAGTTTTAGCCTCCACTTACGAATGCCTTCATATTTACAGAGAGTTTTAATATTTCAGTACCTTTTTCTTTCTTTATGTACATAGACTTTATAAATGTGTTAATATTATTTATTTTACTAAGCAGTTGCAGACCCCCATGGCAGGCTTTGCGGACCCCCAGGTTTCCCCAAACCACAGGTTAAGAACCACTGATGTAGAGTATTCTCTCTTATGTTCAGTAACTGATCGCATGAACACATTTTGCAAGTATGCAGTGTTTCTGAAAAGACATCACTTCCCACTTTGAAGAATTATTGTGATATATTTGTCCAATAAGCTTGTTATCTCTAGGTCATGTGTTGGTTTTGTTGGTATCTGCAATGATTCAGGAAAGAAGAGGCATTCATGTTTTCCAATTAAGCAGCCATTTCTTCTGAGACTTCACATCCGTAGCTTTCTTGATTGCATCATGGTCTCTTGCCTTAGACGTCATTTCTTCGTAGGCAATCTATAGAAATGTTTAACAGTGATGGCATTTTCCCCTTACTGCTCAGTCTTTGTTAGTCCATTAAGTTTGGGCCATTAGTAAGGTGTTGCTTTTATCTGGTCATCATTTCTCCTGTTTGGTATAACCGGAGCTTTCCTTTTTGCTGTTTTCCTTTCATTTTCAATATCTTCCTAGTTGGAAACTTCACTGCTTCTGTAGCATCATCGGATTTCAATTGTGGCCTTTCAGTGAGGCTTTTCATTGTGTTTAAGTTCTTGGCCCTGGGGATCTCCTTTCCTTGTCTTTGTTTTTCTTACATGGAAGTGCACATCATGGTCGTCCTATTATGACTGTTCCTGGAGATTTACGTAAGATACTTTCTTTCCTAATAAGTCTGGGATGTGAACTTGATCCATCAATACAGCATTTCATGGTATTCTTCAGCTCAGGCTCTCTAGTCGGTTCCTTTTCAATTAGTCTTATCTCCGTCATTTTTGGTTTTACATTCTTTTCTGGTGGTGTTGGGATGGCTTTGATGAAAAACTGCCTTCGGTATTAGATGGCATTGAGAGTCCATCTTGATATATATGCCATTCATCATTTCATTGGTCCCTTTCATTAATATCCGAGTCTTACCGCTGTGGTGGCTTCCTCATTGAGAAGCTCAGACTTCATACACAGGTAAGATAAAGGCCCAACCTGTTATGCGGCCTGTCTCTCTTGCTTTTGCAGCAACTGTTACTTACAAATGCCCTATTTATCTTGAATACCCTTCTTCTATATTTAGACGTAGTAGGCCAGAGTGCCACATGTCTGATAGCCTGACTTCCAATTGATCGAAAGACCCAGTGACCACCCTTTTATGTCCCACTTACTGAAATTCTCCCTCCAGTTACTATAATGTACACTTGATGCCACCGAGTTTAGGAGTGTTTCTTCAGCTATCCATTAGCTACTTCCAGATATGGCATTGTGTCTATTATACTGACCACAATTTGATTTTGAACTGTGCTTTTCAGGATAGTCGACCTAGTTTCATTTGTAATTTTACAAAAGGCAAATGACTTTTGCCCCACCTAGACTGCCTAGTGAGTATTATGCATACCTTGGGTGTGGGTTACTATTAGCCACTTCAACTTGAGGTGCTGTTACAATACCTTTACCGTCCAGATATTTATGACTGGTTAGTTTGACACTTAACAACATTTGGATGTTTTTGGTTAGTCATAGGTAAAAGCACTACTACAATATATTCACTGAGCATCCAACCACTGCCAACATTGTAGGATCTAAAGAATATATATCCCACTTTTTATACAGAATGTTCTTTATGGACTCTACTATCCAGATGATGACACCATAATTTACCTGCATTGCTGTAGAACCGTCAACATATTTCCCAGTCTAGGCTTACTTTCCCACTTACATTGCCAAGACCAGCATGAAAAGGAGAGTGACACCCAACTGGCAACCCTTTAAGAATCCAAAATGCAGCCACCGGAGGATTCTGTTGCTGTTCCACTTCATTCAGGTACATATTCACTTTTTTGTACCACAGTTATGTCATTCACCTGCTGAGCACTCTTGTCATATGTTGATATTTTTCAGATACGTCCTCTTGTCGATACTACATATATTATATATAAATATATATATATTCAGATTCATCTTTGATGAATATCAATATTTTAGATATTAATTACAGTTCCTGAAAGCACATAATTTGATCTAAATGTCTAAATGAAGACTGAAAAAAAGCATTCTTCGCGATTTTTGTAAGAGCTATAAAGGTACTGAATAAGGGGTACCTATTGATGTGACTTCAGCCTGCTGCTGCCTTCCATGTGGTTGCTCACCAAGAATTACGTTTCACTCTGGAGATCTTAAGCTTGGTAGGGCCTTTCTCAGAGATAGAACTAGACCTTGTTGCCTAAAGGCTGGCTAAATCATCATTAGTCTGCCTTGAGCGACTGCAACTATGTAAAGTGACATAGTAATGCATCCACACAAGCCACCCGAGTACACTCCTCTTTTGTGTTGAGTATTATTGAAAAGTCTAGCAGCCGACCATCTTCTAGGCATGTGTTACTTTATCTCATGTTATGTGTGTCAAGTATATGAACTTGAGGCTGCTTCAAGGCATTGACAATCCACGAAACAGCTTGATTGCAGCGGGGTACAGGAAGCGCTAAGTGATGAAGTCTGCAGTACCAATAATGCAAACGTAATGCCATTGTAAGGTACTAACTGACTTTATCCTTCTGTGTAAACTCAAGCCCTATTTAGCTGACTAAAATTTCTGACAATAGCTAAGCCCTTATATTATCATATGAATGCCATCCCCATTTTGACAATATCTGTTTACTTCCAGTCAAACATGAATAATGTTGAAAAGACACTGTATAATCAACAAGGCTGCAGCAACTAAGAAACCCCATAAGAAACTCCCCACCACACAATAAGTTTCTCCAGCTCCACCAGAAGCAAAGCCGGACTTGAAACTTCCCAGTGCCTAAAAGAAGCACTTGCAAACAAGCCTTTTCAACTATATTCAAGACTCGCACTCCCTATCTGTCCCACAAAGACTTGCACTATACAAGTTAGAATTCTAAAAAGAGCTAAAATGTTGCCACTTAGGCATCAACCTGGCCTTTCAGCACCATCAGTGAACATGCCAGTAATTCACGCTAAAACTATATTGACAACCACACACTTGCAGTAAAGCCCACATCTGTGGACATTCCTTACACACTACATAACGCTTAAAATATCTCAATGAACTGAACCTTCCCACTTGTACTAAAATATTTTTTCAAACACCCTTTGTTACTGGATCTACCTATGAATATCTAAAGACAAGAGAAGCCAGCTAACCTGGCGCCCAAGATGCTGGTACACGGTTTCTGCTACAATTGGGACAATATAAACAGATAACACCAACAATCAGTTTTTCTTCTGGTCAGCTGCATTGATTTCAAAGTATTCTTGTGAGTGCTTGAAGCTTGTTATGGCCTGAACACATGCTTCTTGATTGACAAGTTTATCAAGTCAGTTCCATCTCATAGGTGTCAACCTTCTCAGCCACACCTCCTAAATGTTCCAGCAGTCTACTGAGCATGCACGGGCCACAGTGCCTTTTTAATATTGACAGCCTATTTTTGGAATAAAATACCTCGATATATAAAAATACATATAATTCACCTTTTGTAGAGGAGTAAATTCATATTTCTTGCTTAATCCACATCTTTGTAAGAGTTGAATCTTGACTGCAGTTGGTAGTTGCTTCATCTTTTGATTAATTCCTTCCACTTTCTGTGTTTTTGTGATTTAGTGGGTTGCAGTCTTCCTCAGTACCAGGATTCTCATAGGATTTGCACATGCTTAATTCCTTGTTTGGAAAACATAATTTGTTACCAATTGGAAGGGCCGACACCCTTCATGGTAATGCGGGCTGCAAAGGTGTGGGAACACCTCCATGGAGGTCCAAAACCTAAATCATATTGGGCGCCACTAAATATCCCTGCCATCCTGACACTGCTGGGTTACTAGGGAGGGCAACGAGGCCATGCAGGGATGTTGATATCCATAGACTGTCCGAATGCCACACTAAAGGATTGACTAGACCTGGCTGCCTGCTAGCTGTAGGTGTGGTGCTTCTCTCCTGCCATCTCTGACTGTTGCTATCTATGGTCCTGTGCGGAATAGTGCTCTCTGGGATGCTCTTCTAATTGTGGGGGAATGCAGGTGGATCATCTGTAGGGCCATCCTGACCTGAATTCCTTCAGGGGGCAGCAATGGCCTCCAAAGGAGAGGAGGACCAGCCAATGGAGGATAGCTTTGTTAGTGTCCCAGGCCATTGCTCCGATGTCTGCTCATCATGTCGTCAAAAGCTGTCAGCTTTTATTCGTATGGACTGCCTGGATCCCCATGGAGTCAGGGTGACCCACAGGAGAACTGATTGTTGAAATACTGTTTCCCTTGCACCATTCCCATCATGATTCACATGGAGATCATTAGGTGGTGCCACTGCCTCTACTTAATGTTGCTATTGATTAAGCAGGGTTTTCTATACCTCAATCTGCCAATATAATCATTAAACAACCATGCTTACTGGTCGTATGGATCTTTGATGTCGACAGGGAGAAATAAGGATCTGTTGTCAACATAAGAGCATAATCAATCATTAAATCTTTTAGTTCCGTCAATAAAGAGAGTTAATGTGAGTTAAAGGGTTTTATTTTCAAATCTTTTTGTGATGTATTTTTGATAAAATATTATTCTCCAAGTCTCATCATTAAAAGTTAATATAATTCATCAATTGGTATTTGATTATAAAATAAAACAATATATTAGTTAATATTACAGTAATTATAGGAATAATAAAACAAATGTATTCTATAAGGAAACTTCCTAATTTGATCATCAGAATTAAATGCAAGAAGAAAAAGGTGTCAGTTCAGATACCTATAAAGAGTTCTGATGAGAAAAATCAAAGCGTTAGAATAAAGCTTTTACATAATAATAAGCTGAAAGTATTGTCAGCTCTAATCAGAAGACATAAGAAATAGGCTAAAACCTCTCATGTAGGGAAGTTTAAGAAACTCAGAGTAGAGTCTCTAGTCAGAGTATGGGGATGGACGTTCATGGCGTCTGGATCAGGGTTCTGCCTACCGGAGATCTGTCATCCATCTAGGAACACACACCAATATAAACACACAAATTGTAAGTTGCAACAATATTTTCTTTCTTCTTCATGAGGACTAATAGGGTTTCAGCAGACTCCTGGGAACAGGTTTACTCCCCATCTTCTCACCAAAGCATAAACATCTTTCAGACATTAGTCCGTGAATGTTACAGCATGCCTGTCTTGTGGTCCAAAAACGTCTTCCCATAAATCATATTTCCTGTCGTCTCCATTTCCTCTGGTGTGAACCTTACTATATTTTGTCTAATACAAAAGAAAAGTCTATTCACTAACAGTAGGCTTCTGAAGTTGTGATCAAACAACTAGTTGATGCGAAAAGCAGGCCTTTCTGTGTTAGTCCATTATTTTTTCATTTAACATGGCATCATCAGTTAAGCTAACTAAAATCAATATTCTTCATTCTACAGGCCTACATCGTTTAAGTATGGTTATCTGCTACAAAGTTTGCATTTAGCACATGTTTATTTTAACGTAGGCTTTGCACATTAACTTTAATAAAGCATTATGTCAGTGAATAATTTCGCTGCAGCACTTTGATTATGGACACCATGTAGAAAGTACAAATGCCAGCCCTTCTGTTTTCCTTAGTTCTGTGTTACAATATTAATAAACATTCTTGGTGAATACTGTAACGATCTGTAGGAATCGATTGTGTGTATGACTGATGCAACTGTGTAAAATTATGTTATACAACGAAATCTATGCAACTGCAGAAACTGTTGTTTTTAAGGAGATCTATGTAGCAGTTCTTTTGTCTCGCTCATGTCCTATAAAACTACAAAATAAATAATAAAATAACTCCCCTGCTCTGTACAAACACCCAACAGAAGATAATATAGTGTTACAAGTCTGACACGAAGACACCTACGGGAGCAGGAGGGGTCGGCGCGATTGGAGGGGTGAAGTCAGCAAGACGACAGATTGGTATGCATAAGTGACTGCATGCTACAAGCCATTCTTGCCGTAATGCTACAGTACTGTATAGCATGAAAGCATCCAGATTTGTATAACGCGCAGACAGAGTTGTCAGTCGCCAAAATGTGCTAAGGTACTGAGTGTGACAGATTGAGGGAATCTGAGGCTAAGGTTAACCATTGCAGAACAACCTACCCCACACTTCTTCGATGTGCCCCAAATCTATTGAGGTAGGAGAACTCTGACAAGTAGAAAGTGGTGAAGGCCATATCAACATGCCCTGCCTGTCCTTCTCCACCTCTCTTCGGGTCAGAAGAGTCATCGAAAGGGCTGAAGAAATGGGATCACAAACAGCGGATTAGAAGACATCATTGGCCTTTAACAAGCAAACTAAATGAGGTATGTTCTGCAGAATCATAGCTACAATACTTGTATTTCAAGCTCTGATCAGACACCACCCTACCTCTTTGCGGTAATTATGCATCTCATCCAGTTCGGCTTCGCAGCGACCACAAAAAAACTACACTGCCCTAAATGTATTAAAATTAAGTAAATCACGTAACTCTTTGAGAGATATCAGCAACATAAATCAAACATCATTCCAGGCATCATCCTATCAAAGCCATAAAACTAAATGATTTGTGAGAACATTGCAGCAGCTTGAATACATCATCCTTACAAGTGAGGGACACTTGTTTGTATTTGTTGCTCAAATATGGAAATGCAATTTATTTGTAGGAGTAATATTTTGTTCTAAAACACATGCTATCGCCAAATGCAAGTATAGATATTATAATCGAAGTCCAATAAATTAAAACTCTAGGAAAAAAAATCCGTGGAATAATTCTCGAATATTAGTAGCAGTCTTCGGGAGGACAATCGGCAACCGACAACTAAGCATAGTTAAAGAAGGGGCAATGAGCAAAAAAATAACAATTTTATAAACGCATTCAGTGGTCTACAGGAAAGGGCATAATTGTAAATACTACCAAGTGTGCTATTCATATTAAAAACTCAATTAATGGAAAACTGCAGTGCGCACTGTCATCCAGAGAGCATAGAAAGCTAGGTCGAGGAATCGGTTTTTAAACATCACCTGAAATTAAGGCAGTTAACAAATGTGTATTTCGCCATGAAAATAAAAAAAAGCTTGTACGTGTGTCACAAGACAGGGGTTATAATATCAGAGACTTTATGTGCTACTTGAAAGTAAACTTCTCATTTCATTGTGTTCAAAATCAGGACTTTTCACCTGAGATGGGCCTTTCTAAAGAGAAAAGCAAGGTTATGCATAGGGAAATTTCAGAAACAGGACTTTGCTGTAAAGAACAGAGATGGAAATGATAGAGCATAGCTTCAGGAACGCGATTAATGGTCGGAAATAGAGCTTTTCATGACGCCAGGTGTCAATGTAGGCCAACAGAAAAAGCCAGGATAGGTACACAAGGTGGCATCCCTCTCAACATGGCGGGGCTGTGCAGTTTCTGAGACGTGCCTCTTCCCTGGAACAATGTTGCTAGTTTGGTTGGCCTCAAGGCCATGTCTACAAAAATATATTGATTCGGCTATCGAGAAAAAATATCTGGTTTATATTTCAGGATAGGACCATGGCTACATTGTCAAGATGTCATCAATGCGGAAAGGTACTGATCAGCTCATCTATTTCTTTCTATGTTCTTTGTTTCTCCAGATTAGTTTTATCCTATCATTATTCCTTCGTTGTCCTCAATCAATCAATCAATCAATCACAGACATTTATAGAGCGCGCTACTTACCCGTTAGGGTTCCAAGTCGCTGAGGGGGGGAGGGTGGAGACTGCTACTGCTCGAAGAGCCAGGTCTTGAGGAGTCTTCTGAAGGCGAGTAGGTCTTGAGTCTGTCGGAGGTAGGTAGGGAGCGTGTTCCAGGTCTTGGTGGCGAGGTAGGAGAAGGATCTGCCGAAGGAGGTGGTTCGTTGGATGCGGTGGACGGTGGCGAGGGCGAGGCTCGCGGATCGCAGTTGGCGGGTCGGTGTGTAGAAATTGAGTCTGTCGTTGAGGTAGGTGGGGCCGACGTTGTGGAGTGCTTTGTGTGCGTGGGTAAGGAGCTTGAAGGTGACCCTTTTGTCGACGGGAAGCCAGTTGAGCTCTTTGAGGTGAGGGGTGATGTGGCTGTGGTGGGGTGCGTTGGTGATGAGTCGTGCTGAGGCGTTTTGGATGCGTTGGAGCCGTCAGAGGTGTTTTGCTGGGATTCCTGCATAGAGTGCGTTGCCGTAGTCCAATCTGCTGCTGACGAGGGCGTGGGTCACTGTCTTCCTGGTGTCGGTCGGGATCCACTTGTAGATCCTGCAGAGGGTGTGGATGGTGTTGTAGCAGGAGGAGGTGACGGCGCGGACTTGTCTGTCCATGGAGAGTGCGGAGTCGAGGATGAATCCCAAGTTGCGGGCGTGGTCGGTGGGCGTCGGAGCCGTTCCAAGGGTGGTGGGCCACCACGAGTCGTCCCAGGCGGAGGGGGATGTCCTGAGGATGAGGATTTCTGTCTTGTCAGTGTTGAGTTTCAGGTGGCTATTTCTCATCCAACGCCAAAGCTTTTGGAATCTAGGGCCACTAAATTTAGATGTTACCAAACAAGGTTGTTAATTCAACAAATGAAGAATTCAGTTGTAATCATGCCCCTTTAGGTATTCTCCAAAAATGTTTATTTGAGTTCAAATGCAATCGCACAACTAAGTGGGTCAAAGCACATCATTATAAAAGAGTAGAAAGTCAGTGTTACTTAATCCAGCAAAAATTCTTGATGTTATTTTCTGTGCTCACCATCATGGCATCTTGTCAAACATAACTACTTTGCAGCGTGGTAAATTTCCATAAAAAGTATTTTTAGTAATAGCCTGTGTAAAGCAGCTGTATGTTAAAACTGGTTGAATTGTAAAAAAAGTAAAGTACGAATAGTATTTGGAATATGTTTTTTTACTAAAATACAGTTTTAATAGTATGTGTTTGAGAACGACAAAAATAACTGCTCTCAAACTTCTGTAGCATTTAACACCCTCGGTTTCTGAGTTTGAAGCTGAGGTTTAGTCATTCGTAACTGACATTTCAGTTTTTGCAATACAAATAAATACATACATCTAAAGCATAAAAGCAGATAACTCAGATAACTGAATATTTGCAATTAATTTAAAACAAATAAAATAATTACTTGATTAAAAATAGACATGCCTTTGAACAAGTCACTAGTAGTCTTAGGTTTGCCCTCTTCTGCCTTTTAACCAGAACTCTTCTTCTTGTTCTCTCCCACTGTTGCTGAACACCCTGCCTTCACTCGGTCTTTCCGAACTTTCACATTAGAGCGTCAATCCTGGGGTACTGAAACGTTTGCATAACTTATCATCTCAAAAACAGAGAGCATTATTTTCGGAGCCAAGGACCAATTGCAGCAGAGAACATTCAAATTACTTCATATTTTCGGTCTCAGTGTTCAGTCGGCTGATAAAGTGAAGGACCTTCGGATTCTGCTGAGTGTTTATCGCTCCCTATCCCCAGAATTGAACTTGGCAGCCTTCCGCCACATATCTCTCCTTTGTGGTGGTCCCGGACATTATCGCTCAGCCAGATCACTGTAATGCACTCTGTTTCTGTTCACCTGAAACGCTGCTTCGCCTTTACAAAGAGAACAAAATGCTGCTGTATGTGCCATACATGGATTTGGAACCATAGATCATCTTTCAGTGACATGCTGTTGCTTACATTGTCACCATGTAGAAGACGATGTCCAGTTAAAGGTTGCTAGCCTGATCTTAAATGTTTGCACCAGTTAGTCACAAACTAGATTTTTTTTATTTTTTATTTTTATTTAATGCGTTTTTATATAGCGCGGACTTTACCCGAAGGTGTCAGAGCGCTTCACAATAGGCAAAGTAAAGATACAAGAGGAGAAAAATTACAAGTGAGCTTGTTACAAAAACAAGCGTTACATTACAAGAGGCAATCGTGATAATTGTGCACGTATCAAGAGCAAAAAATAAACGAGGTAGCAAACGATACGTTATGAGAGGAAAAAGTGACATGTGCAGGTTACAAGAGTAAATAAAGTACGAATAGAGGTAAAAAAAAGTTGCAATCAATGGAAGACACTCAAAACACTAAAACAATAGTTATGTTACATGAGGCAGTGGTGGCAGTTGTGCATGTATCAAAAGCAAACAAGATATAAGAGGTAGCAAATGATACGTTGAAAAGGAAAGGTGCAGTGTGCATGTTACAAACGAGTACAAGATACAGGTAGAGGTAAAATACTGCACTAAATGGCAGACACTCAAAACACAAAAACACCCTGAGAAGGCACTTCTATAGGCATGGAGAACAGAATATCCTATGATGGAAGGACTTCCTTCTGAAAACAGAGGGCTTGCATTAACTTTGGAAGTGTCTTTGAAGGAGGAGAGCTTTGAGGTCAGTTTTGAAGGCCTGGGAAGAGGTGGTGGTCCGAAGCTGAGGCGGAAGTGAGTTCCAGATTCTCACCGCGTTGCCTGAAAAGGATTGGGCCATCAATCTTTCCTTCTTGAAAATGGGGGGTTCAAGCAATAACTTTTCTGCATTACGTGATGGTCTGGAGCCCCCAGAGAGTTTCAGTTTATTCACCAGGTAGCGAGGGGAGGAGGAGTTCAAGGCTTTGTGGGTGATACATGCAGTTTTGTAGATAGATCTTGCCTCTATGGGAAGCCAACGGAGGGTGGATAAAATGGGTGTGATGTGGTCGCTTCTTTTGGCCCCATATATGAAACGAGCTGCTGAATGGAGAATAGACTTCAGGGGGGAAAGGTGGGATTTGGGAAGGCCAGTAAGAAGAGAGTTACAGTAGTCCAATCTGGAGAGAACCAGCGCTTGGACCAGGGTTTTAAGGTCGTACTCCGGGAAGAAGCGACGAATCCCCCAAAGAAGGCGCAGTTGGTGTCGAGCAGACTTTGCAATGGAGTTAATGTGGGAGAGTAGATTAAGTTTTTTGTCAAGAATGACACCAAGGGATTTTGCGCTCTCGACAATGATGGGCTTATTGTTCATTAGATTGATCTGATCCATCCATGTTTGCACTGGGGGATGAGAAAGGGAGGAGGAAAGGAGGAGGAATTCTGTTTTGGAGGGATTCAGGATCAGTTGATGAGTTACCATCCAGTTTTGAATGGAGTCGAGGGTAGAGCTAAGGAAGGAGAGATCGTGATTGGAGGCCACCTTAAGGTAAATCTGAGTGTCATCCGCATATAGATGATAGTGGATCCCGGATTTACTCAGCAGATTTCCCAACGGTTCTAAATAGAGATTGAACAGTGTGGGCGCAAGTATGGAGCCTTGAGGAACACCTTGACTGACTGCTACAGGAGCTGAAAGACTGTTCGCTATTTTGATCATTTGGGATCTATCAGAGAGGAAGGAGGCAAACCATTTGAGCACAGTGCCCTCCATGCCCATTCTCTGTTGAAGAGTGTTAAGGAGAGTGTTGTGATTGACAGTGTCAAAGGCTGCAGAAAGGTCAAGAAGAATTAGAAGACAAGACTCCCCTGAATCGAGTATCCGCAGCGCGTCATCAATCACTAGCAGCAGGGCTGTTTCAGTGCTGCGGTTTTGAATGAAGCCAGACTGGAAATTGTCAAGAAGATCATTTTCCTTGATATGGCGAGAGAGTTGTTTCGCTACACATTTTTCTGTGATTTTCGCAAGAAAGGGTAGGTTAGTGATGGGACGGTAGTTGTTGAGGTCGTTCGCATCAGCAGTGGGTTTTTTTAGCAGAGGGGTGACCTGCCCAGTTTTGAAGGACACAGGAAGGGAGCCTTGACTGAGGGAGAGGTTGACCAGAGTGGTCCAGTAGGAAAGAGAATTAGTATAGAAGTCAATGGCAATGGCACTAGGGATGGGGTCAAGAGAATGGTTAGAGGGTTTTGTATCAAGGATGCATTTGAGGAGAGCATCGTCAGAGATGGGGTCAAAGTTTTGCCAAATGGTTAAGGATTTGCACTCCTCTGTGGGGGTAGGATGAATGACCTGATCTACAAGTGCTTTTACCTTTTCGTCAAAGAATATAGCGAATTCCGCTGCTTTCTTTGTGGAATCTTCCAATTTGGAGGTTGGGGGAGAGCTGTTAGGGTTCTTGATGAGGTCGAATAGTTTTTTGGGTCTATTTTTGGCTGAGTCAAGGAGGGATTTGTAGTGCGACGCTTTTCCAAGGAAGATGAGATTGTGGTACTTGGATCTTGCTGAACGAAGCGTGGCCAAATTTTCAGTGGAGGGAGCTTGTCTCCATTGTTTCTCAAGGGCTCTTATGAACTTCCTTTCTTCATAGAGGGATTTGTTGAACCAAGGTGCTGAGGGAGTGGGCCTTTTCTTTTTGCTTTGGAGAGGAGCGACATTATTGATTTCGACTGCAAGGACTGTGAGGCATTGGGAGGTGAGTTCGTTGACATCTAGGTCCGGGTCTAGCCTTGGAAGTGATAGCAAGGCAGAATTACAGAGGGTACTGAGGTCAATATTTTTAGTGTCACGGAACCAGGAAGTAGCCCTCTTAGGCTGGCCCAGAGTTATAGAGTGTGATAGGTGAAGAGAGAATGGGATGAGGAGGTGGTCCGACCAGTCTACATGAATAGGGGTAGCGATAGTCAGCAAGCCTGCTTTAGAAATGACAAGGTCTAGGATTGAGCCTTTAGAGTGTGTTGTTTCTGTGCAGTGTTGGATAAGATCGTTTGCAGAGAGGAAGGTGGCCAGCAAATTCGCATTTGTGTCTTGAGGCGAGCCCCAGTGGACATTGAAGTCACCCACGAAGATTTGATTGTCACTTTGCGTGAATTGGTCGCTGATGCAGTCCGTGAGTTCCTCCATAAACGAAGGGCTGCTACCAGGCGGGTGGTAAATAGCATGGAATCTGAGAGGTGAGCGGTGGTGCAATTGAAGCTCAAGTGATAGGCATTCAAAAGTGTGGCAGGAGCTGTTAGGAAGAGCCTTAAGTTGAAGGGAGTTTCTAAAGATGACCGCAACACCTCCCCCCACTTTGTCAATTCTGTCATTTCTGAGTATAGAATAGCCTGTGGGTACAAGGAGATCAAACATAGAGTGAGAGGTATCGTTGAACCAGGTCTCTGTGAGGAAGATCATGTCAATATTGTGCTGGTTGATGGTATCGGAGATTTCAAGTTTGTGTTTTATTGCAGATCTGCAGTTGTGGAGCAGACAGCGCAGCTCTGACGCAACTGTTTTGGTGACGGGGGCACTTGGGCTATGAGGGGTGATAGGGATATTGTGCTTATATGAGGGCGCTCGGGAGGATTTAGGTGGGCGAGTGGTTCTGACAGAGGAGATGGTCGGAATAGTGTAGATTACAGGGTTACTGGGAAGTGGAAGTGAAGGAAGGGTGGCGTTCGAGTGCTTGTGTGGATTTGCAGATGACTGGCTATGTTTAGCTATAGTGGGGTGAGGTGGTGGGGTGCATCTCGTGGAAGGGTGAGTGTTAGCCAAAGGAATTGAGGTGTGTGGAAAAGTCGAGATCTTGGAGCTTAAAACTAAAATGGTAGCTTCAAGTTGGGAGATGACGGTGATTAGAGAGCCTAGCTTTTTTTCCAGAGAGAGTAAGGAAGAGCACGGCGTAATGGGTGGCTCGATGGAAACAGGAGGGGGTGCATGTGAGAAGGTAGCCTCTTTCTAGCCTTGTTACCCCCACTTTTGGCCTGTTTGTGAGTGTATGTCAGGGTGTTTGTCACTGTTTTCACTGTCTCACTGGGATCCTGATAGCCAGGCCTCAGTGCTCATAGTGAAAACACCATGTTTTCAGTATGGTTGTTATGTGTCACTGGGATCCTGCTGGTCAGGACCCCAGTGCTCATAGGTTTGTGGCCTATATGTATGTGTCACTGGGACCCTGTCACACAGGGCCCCAGTGCTCATAGGTGTGCATGTGTATGTTCCCTGTGTGGTGCCTAACTGTCTCACTGAGGCTCTGCTAACCAGAACCTCAGTGGTTATGCTCTCTCATTTCTTGCCAAATTGTCACTGACAGGCTAGTGACCATTTTTACCAATTTACATTGGCTTACTGGAACACCCTTATAATTCCCTAGTATATGGTACTGAGGTACCCAGGGTATTGGGGTTCCAGGAGATCCCTATGGGCTGCAGCATTTCTTTTGCCACCCATAGGGAGCTCTGACAATTCTTACACAGGCCTGCCACTGCAGCCTGAGTGAAATAACGTCCACGTTATTTCACAGCCATTTTACACTGCACTTAAGTAACTTATAAGTCACCTATATGTCTAACCTTTACCTGGTAAAGGTTAGGTGCAAAGTTACTTAGTGTGAGGGCACCCTGGCACTAGCCAAGGTGCCCCCACATTGTTCAGAGCCAATTCACTGAACTTTGTGAGTGCGGGGACACCATTACACGCGTGCACTACATATAGGTCACTACCTATATGTAGCTTCACCATGGTAACTCCGAATATGGCCATGTAACATGTCTATGATCATGGAATTGCCCCCTCTATGCCATCCTGGCATTGTTGGTACAATTCCATGATCCCAGTGGTCTGTAGCACAGACCCTGGTACTGCCAGACTGCCCTTCCTGGGGTTTCTCTGCAGCTGCTGCTGCTGCCAACCCCTCAGACAGGCAGCTGCCCTCCTGGGGTCCAGCCAGGCCTGGCCCAGGATGGCAGAACAAAGAACTTCCTCTGAGAGAGGGTGTGACACCCTCTCCCTTTGGAAAATGGTGTGAAGGCAGGGGAGGAGTAGCCTCCCCCAGCCTCTGGAAATGCTTTGTTGGGCACAGGTGTGCCCAATTCTGCATAAGCCAGTCTACACCGGTTCAGGGACCCCTTAGCCCCTGCTCTGGCGCGAAACTGGACAAAGGAAAGGGGAGTGACCACTCCCCTGACCTGCACCTCCCCTGGGAGGTGTCCAGAGCTCCTCCAGTGTGCTCCAGACCTCTGCCATCTTGGAAACAGAGGTGCTGCTGGCACACTGGACTGCTCTGAGTGGCCAGTGCCACCAGGTGACGTCAGAGACTCCTTGTGATAGGCTCCTTCAGGTGTTAGTAGCCTTTCCTCTCTCCTAGGTAGCCAAACCCTCTTTTCTGGCTATTTAGGGTCTCTGTCTCTGGGGAAACTTTAGATAACGAATGCATGAGCTCAGCCGAGTTCCTCTGCATCTCCCTCTTCACCTTCTGATAAGGAATCGACCGCTGACCGCGCTGGAAGCCTGCAAACCTGCAACATAGTAGCAAAGACGACTACTGCAACTCTGTAACGCTGATCCTGCCGCCTTCTCGACTGTTTTCCTGCTTGTGCATGTTGTGGGGGTAGTCTGCCTCCTCTCTGCACCAGAAGCTCCGAAGAAATCTCCCGTGGGTCGACGGAATCTTCCCCCTGCAACCGCAGGCACCAAAAAGCTGCATCTCCGGTCCCTTGGGTCTCCTCTCAGCACGACGAGCGAGGTCCCTCGAATCCAGCGACACCGTCCAAGTGACCCCCACAGTCCAGTGACTCTTCAGCCCAAGTTTGGTGGAGGTAAGTCCTTGCCTCACCTCGCTGGGCTGCATTGCTGGGAACCGCGACTTTGCAAGCTTCTCCGGCCCCTGTGCACTTCCGGCGGAAATCCTGAGTGCACAGCCAAGCCTGGGTCCACGGCACTCTAACCTGCATTGCACGACTTTCTAAGTTGGTCTCCGGCGACGTGGGACTCCTTTGTGCAACTTCGGCGAGCACCGTTTCACGCATCCTTGTAGTGCCTGTTTCTGGCACTTCTCCGGGTGCTACCTGCTTCAGTGAGGGCTCTTTGTCTTGCTCGACGTCCCCTCTCTCTGCAGGTCCAATTTGCGACCTTCTGGTCCCTCCTGGGCCCCAGCAGCGTCCAAAAACGCCAAACGCACGATTTGCGTGTAGCAAGGCTTGTTGGCGTCCATTCGGCGGGAAAACACTTCTGCACGACTCTCCAAGGCGTGGGAGATCCATCCTCCAAAGGGGAAGTCTCTAGCCCTTGTCGTTCCTGCAGTATTCACAGTTCTTCAGCCTAGTAAGAGCTTCTTTGCACCAACCGCTGGCATTTCTTGGGCATCTGCCCATCCCCGAGCTGCTTGTGACTTTTGGACTTGGTCCCCTTGTTCCACAGGTACCCTCAGACAGGAATCCATCGTTGTTGCATTGCTGATTTGTGGTTTCCTTGCATTCTCCCTCTAACACAATTATTTTGTCCTTAGGGGAACTTTGGTGCACTTTGCACTCACTTTTCAGGGTCTTGGGGTGGGTTATTTTGCTAACTCTCACTATTTTCTAATAGTCCCAGCGACCCTCTACAAGGTCACATAGGTTTGGGGTCCATTCGTGGTTCGCATTCCACTTCTGGAGTATATGGTTTGTGTTGCCCCTATCCCTATGTTTCCCCATTGCATCCTATTGTAACTATACATTGTTTGCACTGTTTTCTAAGACTATACTGCATATTTTTGCTATTGTGTATATATATCTTGTGTATATTTCCTATCCTCTCGCTGAGGGTACACTCTAAGATACTTTGGCATATTGTCATAAAAATAAAGTACCTTTATTTTTAGTATAACTGTGTATTGTGTTTTCTTATGATATTGTGCATATGACACTAAGTGGTACTGTAGTAGCTTCACACGTCTCCTAGTTCAGCCTGAGCTGCTTTGCTAAGCTACCATTATCTATCAGCCTAAGCTGCTAGACACCCTATACACTAATAAGGGATAACTGGGCCTGGTGCAAGGTGCAAGTACCCCTTGGTACTCACTACAAGCCAGTCCAGCCTCCTACATTGGTTGTGCAGTGGTGGGATAAGTGCTTGAGACTACTTACCACTCTTGTCATTGTACTTTTCATAAGAGAAAAATATACAAAACAAGGTCAGTGTATATACACATAGCCAAAAAGTTTTGCATTTCCTCTTTTCACTCTTTTCTAAGTGCTGAAAAGTACTTCTAAACTTTCAAAAAGTTCTTAAAAGTTTTAAAAAGTTTTTTTTCTGTCTTTCCAAAAAGTTCTGAAAACTTTTTTTTCTCTTGGTCTATCACTTTAACTCTCTCTAAAAATGTCTGGCACAGGCCAAAAAGTTGAACTGTCCAAACTTGCATATGATCACCTTAGCTGGAAAGGAGCAAGGAGTCTCTGCATAGAGAGAGGTTTGAGTGTAGGGAAGAATCCTTCCTTAGAACTGTTAATTAATATGCTTAGAGTACAGGATAAGGCCATAAGTGCCCAATCTGTAGAAAAAGTAGCTAATGGTTCTCAATCTGATCCAGGGACTCCCCCAGGAAAAGGTTCAGGAAAGAAACTTCTCAGCCTGCCCATTACTAGACAGTCTAGCATAGTTGGTACAGAGGTTGAATCACACCATACTGATGATGTGATCTCACATTATGCTGGTAGCCAAGCTGTTAGGGTGCCCTCTGTAAGGGACAGGTCTCCTTCTGTTCATTCCCATCATACCTCTGTATCTAGAAATGTCCCTCCCACCCACCCTGATGACAGATTGTTAGAAAGGGAGCTCAATAGATTGAGAGTGGAACAAACCAGACTGAAGCTCAAGAAGCAACAGCTGGATTTGGATAGACAGTCTTTAGAAATAGAGAGGGAAAGACAGAAGTTGGGTTTAGATACCCATGGTGGCAGCAGCAGTATTCCCCATAGTCATCCTGCAAAAGAGCATGATTCCAGGAATCTGCACAAGATAGTTCCCCCTTATAAGGAGGGGGATGACATTAACAAGTGGTTTGCTGCACTTGAGAGGGCCTGTGCTGTACAGGATGTCCCTCAAAGGCAGTGGGCTGCTATCCTATGGCTATCATTTAGTGGAAAAGGTAGGGATAGGCTCCTTACTGTGAAAGAAAATGATGCCAATAATTTTACAGTTCTTAAGAATGCACTCCTGGATGGTTATGGCTTAACCACTGAACAGTACAGGATAAAGTTCAGAGAGACCAAAAAGGAGTCTTCACAAGACTGGGTTGATTTCATTGACCATTCAGTGAAGGCCTTGGAGGGGTGGTTACATGGCAGTAAAGTTACTGATTATGAAAGCCTGTATAACACAATCCTGAGAGAGCATATACTTAATAATTGTGTGTCTGATTTGTTGCACCAGTACCTGGTAGACTCTGATCTGACCTCTCCCCAAGAATTGGGAAAGAAGGCAGACAAATGGGTCAGAACAAGGGTGAACAGAAAAGTTCATACAGGGGGTGACAAAGATGGCAATAAGAAGAAAGATGGTGAAAAATCTCAAGATAAGCATGGGGATAAGGGTAAAACCAAAGATCCCACTTCAAATCTTAAACACTCTTCAGAGGGTGGGGATAAAACAAATTCTTCCTCTTCTTCCCAACCTGCACACATTAAAAAGCCTTGGTGCTTTGTGTGTAAAAACAGAGGCCATAGGCCAGGGGATAAGTCCTGTCCAGGTAAACCCCCTGAGCCTACCACCACTAATACATCAAGCTCTAGTGCCCCTAGCAGTAGTGGTACTAGTGGTGGGACTGCTGGCAACAGTCAAGCAAAGGGTGTAGTTGGGTTCACTTATGGGTCCATAGTGGAAACTGATGTAATCAGTCCCAAGACAGTTTCTGTCACACCTAGTGGCATTGGCCTTGCCACACTGGCTGCTTGTCCCCTTACAATGGATAAGTACAGGCAGACAGTTTCAATAAATGGTGTTGAGGCCTTGGCCTACAGGGACACAGGTGCCAGTTTCACTTTGGTGACTGACAACCTAGTGCCTCCTGAACAACACATCATTGGACAACAGTATAAGATTATTGATGTCCATAACTCCACTAAGTTTCTTCCCTTAGCTATAATTCAGTTTAGTTGGGGTGGAGTTACTGGCCCTAAGCAGGTGGTGGTATCACCTAGCTTACCTGTAGACTGTCTCTTAGGTAATGACCTAGAGGCCTCAGGTTGGGCTGATGTAGAGTTTTATGCCCATGCAGCCATGCTGGGCATCCCTGAGGAATTGTTCCCTCTCATTTCAAGTGAAATGAAAAAGCAAAGGAGAGAAGGCCTGAAAACTCAGGATCCCTCTCATCAACAGGTAAAAAGGGTATCACAGTATCCCCTAACCACCCTACCATTCAGGATACTATTCCTGTGGTGGGAGAAACCTCTCCTGGGGTGGCACCTGTTCTAAGGGAATCATCAGCTGGCAAAGCTGGACTCCCTGAGGTGGAAGTACCTCTCTGTGGGATAACTAACATTGGTGAGAAAAACAGCACCATTTTAGTTAACATGGAGCATCCCTCCAACCCTTCCAGAGAAACTTTAGTGCAGAAACCCTGCACTACCTCACAACACTTAGGACAGCATCCCTGCCCTAGTGTGGAGCTCATAGGACAGCATCCCTGCCCTGCTCCAACTCAAGAGAAACAGCATCCCTGTTCTCTCTTCCAGCCAGATGGACAAAGTTTTTGCCCAGCTATGGCTTTTCTGAGACAGCATCCCTGTCTGGCATTTCCATCACTACAAATAGGTTCAGTGGACAATTCCCACTGCTCTAAACTAAAACTTACTGATAGAAACTCTGAAAATACATCTTCACATTGTTGCTTAGCTAAAAAACTTCAAACAGGGTGGTTTACATCCCCACAGGGAAGTAACCATATAGTGGATGATAAAGGGAGTAACCAGTCTATTGCAGAGCTACTCTCTACTTATCACCACTTAGACAATAAAGTCTCAACTGGCCAAGGTTAGCCTTATTGTCCTTCGTTTGGGGGGGGGTTGTGTGAGAAGGTAGCCTCTTTCTAGCCTTGTTACCCCCACTTTTGGCCTGTTTGTGAGTGTATGTCAGGGTGTTTGTCACTGTTTTCACTGTCTCACTGGGATCCTGATAGCCAGGCCTCAGTGCTCATAGTGAAAACACCATGTTTTCAGTATGGTTGTTATGTGTCACTGGGATCCTGCTGGTCAGGACCCCAGTGCTCATAGGTTTGTGGCCTATATGTATGTGTCACTGGGACCCTGTCACACAGGGCCCCAGTGCTCATAGGTGTGCATGTGTATGTTCCCTGTGTGGTGCCTAACTGTCTCACTGAGGCTCTGCTAACCAGAACCTCAGTGGTTATGCTCTCTCATTTCTTGCCAAATTGTCACTGACAGGCTAGTGACCATTTTTACCAATTTACATTGGCTTACTGGAACACCCTTATAATTCCCTAGTATATGGTACTGAGGTACCCAGGGTATTGGGGTTCCAGGAGATCCCTATGGGCTGCAGCATTTCTTTTGCCACCCATAGGGAGCTCTGACAATTCTTACACAGGCCTGCCACTGCAGCCTGAGTGAAATAACGTCCACGTTATTTCACAGCCATTTTACACTGCACTTAAGTAACTTATAAGTCACCTATATGTCTAACCTTTACCTGGTAAAGGTTAGGTGCAAAGTTACTTAGTGTGAGGGCACCCTGGCACTAGCCAAGGTGCCCCCACATTGTTCAGAGCCAATTCACTGAACTTTGTGAGTGCGGGGACACCATTACACGCGTGCACTACATATAGGTCACTACCTATATGTAGCTTCACCATGGTAACTCCGAATATGGCCATGTAACATGTCTATGATCATGGAATTGCCCCCTCTATGCCATCCTGGCATTGTTGGTACAATTCCATGATCCCAGTGGTCTGTAGCACAGACCCTGGTACTGCCAGACTGCCCTTCCTGGGGTTTCTCTGCAGCTGCTGCTGCTGCCAACCCCTCAGACAGGCAGCTGCCCTCCTGGGGTCCAGCCAGGCCTGGCCCAGGATGGCAGAACAAAGAACTTCCTCTGAGAGAGGGTGTGACACCCTCTCCCTTTGGAAAATGGTGTGAAGGCAGGGGAGGAGTAGCCTCCCCCAGCCTCTGGAAATGCTTTGTTGGGCACAGGTGTGCCCAATTCTGCATAAGCCAGTCTACACCGGTTCAGGGACCCCTTAGCCCCTGCTCTGGCGCGAAACTGGACAAAGGAAAGGGGAGTGACCACTCCCCTGACCTGCACCTCCCCTGGGAGGTGTCCAGAGCTCCTCCAGTGTGCTCCAGACCTCTGCCATCTTGGAAACAGAGGTGCTGCTGGCACACTGGACTGCTCTGAGTGGCCAGTGCCACCAGGTGACGTCAGAGACTCCTTGTGATAGGCTCCTTCAGGTGTTAGTAGCCTTTCCTCTCTCCTAGGTAGCCAAACCCTCTTTTCTGGCTATTTAGGGTCTCTGTCTCTGGGGAAACTTTAGATAACGAATGCATGAGCTCAGCCGAGTTCCTCTGCATCTCCCTCTTCACCTTCTGATAAGGAATCGACCGCTGACCGCGCTGGAAGCCTGCAAACCTGCAACATAGTAGCAAAGACGACTACTGCAACTCTGTAACGCTGATCCTGCCGCCTTCTCGACTGTTTTCCTGCTTGTGCATGTTGTGGGGGTAGTCTGCCTCCTCTCTGCACCAGAAGCTCCGAAGAAATCTCCCGTGGGTCGACGGAATCTTCCCCCTGCAACCGCAGGCACCAAAAAGCTGCATCTCCGGTCCCTTGGGTCTCCTCTCAGCACGACGAGCGAGGTCCCTCGAATCCAGCGACACCGTCCAAGTGACCCCCACAGTCCAGTGACTCTTCAGCCCAAGTTTGGTGGAGGTAAGTCCTTGCCTCACCTCGCTGGGCTGCATTGCTGGGAACCGCGACTTTGCAAGCTTCTCCGGCCCCTGTGCACTTCCGGCGGAAATCCTGAGTGCACAGCCAAGCCTGGGTCCACGGCACTCTAACCTGCATTGCACGACTTTCTAAGTTGGTCTCCGGCGACGTGGGACTCCTTTGTGCAACTTCGGCGAGCACCGTTTCACGCATCCTTGTAGTGCCTGTTTCTGGCACTTCTCCGGGTGCTACCTGCTTCAGTGAGGGCTCTTTGTCTTGCTCGACGTCCCCTCTCTCTGCAGGTCCAATTTGCGACCTTCTGGTCCCTCCTGGGCCCCAGCAGCGTCCAAAAACGCCAAACGCACGATTTGCGTGTAGCAAGGCTTGTTGGCGTCCATTCGGCGGGAAAACACTTCTGCACGACTCTCCAAGGCGTGGGAGATCCATCCTCCAAAGGGGAAGTCTCTAGCCCTTGTCGTTCCTGCAGTATTCACAGTTCTTCAGCCTAGTAAGAGCTTCTTTGCACCAACCGCTGGCATTTCTTGGGCATCTGCCCATCCCCGAGCTGCTTGTGACTTTTGGACTTGGTCCCCTTGTTCCACAGGTACCCTCAGACAGGAATCCATCGTTGTTGCATTGCTGATTTGTGGTTTCCTTGCATTCTCCCTCTAACACGACTATTTTGTCCTTAGGGGAACTTTGGTGCACTTTGCACTCACTTTTCAGGGTCTTGGGGTGGGTTATTTTGCTAACTCTCACTATTTTCTAATAGTCCCAGCGACCCTCTACAAGGTCACATAGGTTTGGGGTCCATTCGTGGTTCGCATTCCACTTCTGGAGTATATGGTTTGTGTTGCCCCTATCCCTATGTTTCCCCATTGCATCCTATTGTAACTATACATTGTTTGCACTGTTTTCTAAGACTATACTGCATATTTTTGCTATTGTGTATATATATCTTGTGTATATTTCCTATCCTCTCACTGAGGGTACACTCTAAGATACTTTGGCATATTGTCATAAAAATAAAGTACCTTTATTTTTAGTATAACTGTGTATTGTGTTTTCTTATGATATTGTGCATATGACACTAAGTGGTACTGTAGTAGCTTCACACGTCTCCTAGTTCAGCCTGAGCTGCTTTGCTAAGCTACCATTATCTATCAGCCTAAGCTGCTAGACACCCTATACACTAATAAGGGATAACTGGGCCTGGTGCAAGGTGCAAGTACCCCTTGGTACTCACTACAAGCCAGTCCAGCCTCCTACATTGGTTGTGCAGTGGTGGGATAAGTGCTTGAGACTACTTACCACTCTTGTCATTGTACTTTTCATAAGAGAAAAATATACAAAACAAGGTCAGTGTATATACACATAGCCAAAAAGTTTTGCATTTCCTCTTTTCACTCTTTTCTAAGTGCTGAAAAGTACTTCTAAACTTTCAAAAAGTTCTTAAAAGTTTTAAAAAGTTTTTTTTCTGTCTTTCCAAAAAGTTCTGAAAACTTTTTTTTCTCTTGGTCTATCACTTTAACTCTCTCTAAAAATGTCTGGCACAGGCCAAAAAGTTGAACTGTCCAAACTTGCATATGATCACCTTAGCTGGAAAGGAGCAAGGAGTCTCTGCATAGAGAGAGGTTTGAGTGTAGGGAAGAATCCTTCCTTAGAACTGTTAATTAATATGCTTAGAGTACAGGATAAGGCCATAAGTGCCCAATCTGTAGAAAAAGTAGCTAATGGTTCTCAATCTGATCCAGGGACTCCCCCAGGAAAAGGTTCAGGAAAGAAACTTCTCAGCCTGCCCATTACTAGACAGTCTAGCATAGTTGGTACAGAGGTTGAATCACACCATACTGATGATGTGATCTCACATTATGCTGGTAGCCAAGCTGTTAGGGTGCCCTCTGTAAGGGACAGGTCTCCTTCTGTTCATTCCCATCATACCTCTGTATCTAGAAATGTCCCTCCCACCCACCCTGATGACAGATTGTTAGAAAGGGAGCTCAATAGATTGAGAGTGGAACAAACCAGACTGAAGCTCAAGAAGCAACAGCTGGATTTGGATAGACAGTCTTTAGAAATAGAGAGGGAAAGACAGAAGTTGGGTTTAGATACCCATGGTGGCAGCAGCAGTATTCCCCATAGTCATCCTGCAAAAGAGCATGATTCCAGGAATCTGCACAAGATAGTTCCCCCTTATAAGGAGGGGGATGACATTAACAAGTGGTTTGCTGCACTTGAGAGGGCCTGTGCTGTACAGGATGTCCCTCAAAGGCAGTGGGCTGCTATCCTATGGCTATCATTTAGTGGAAAAGGTAGGGATAGGCTCCTTACTGTGAAAGAAAATGATGCCAATAATTTTACAGTTCTTAAGAATGCACTCCTGGATGGTTATGGCTTAACCACTGAACAGTACAGGATAAAGTTCAGAGAGACCAAAAAGGAGTCTTCACAAGACTGGGTTGATTTCATTGACCATTCAGTGAAGGCCTTGGAGGGGTGGTTACATGGCAGTAAAGTTACTGATTATGAAAGCCTGTATAACACAATCCTGAGAGAGCATATACTTAATAATTGTGTGTCTGATTTGTTGCACCAGTACCTGGTAGACTCTGATCTGACCTCTCCCCAAGAATTGGGAAAGAAGGCAGACAAATGGGTCAGAACAAGGGTGAACAGAAAAGTTCATACAGGGGGTGACAAAGATGGCAATAAGAAGAAAGATGGTGAAAAATCTCAAGATAAGCATGGGGATAAGGGTAAAACCAAAGATCCCACTTCAAATCTTAAACACTCTTCAGAGGGTGGGGATAAAACAAATTCTTCCTCTTCTTCCCAACCTGCACACATTAAAAAGCCTTGGTGCTTTGTGTGTAAAAACAGAGGCCATAGGCCAGGGGATAAGTCCTGTCCAGGTAAACCCCCTGAGCCTACCACCACTAATACATCAAGCTCTAGTGCCCCTAGCAGTAGTGGTACTAGTGGTGGGACTGCTGGCAACAGTCAAGCAAAGGGTGTAGTTGGGTTCACTTATGGGTCCATAGTGGAAACTGATGTAATCAGTCCCAAGACAGTTTCTGTCACACCTAGTGGCATTGGCCTTGCCACACTGGCTGCTTGTCCCCTTACAATGGATAAGTACAGGCAGACAGTTTCAATAAATGGTGTTGAGGCCTTGGCCTACAGGGACACAGGTGCCAGTTTCACTTTGGTGACTGACAACCTAGTGCCTCCTGAACAACACATCATTGGACAACAGTATAAGATTATTGATGTCCATAACTCCACTAAGTTTCTTCCCTTAGCTATAATTCAGTTTAGTTGGGGTGGAGTTACTGGCCCTAAGCAGGTGGTGGTATCACCTAGCTTACCTGTAGACTGTCTCTTAGGTAATGACCTAGAGGCCTCAGGTTGGGCTGATGTAGAGTTTTATGCCCATGCAGCCATGCTGGGCATCCCTGAGGAATTGTTCCCTCTCATTTCAAGTGAAATGAAAAAGCAAAGGAGAGAAGGCCTGAAAACTCAGGATCCCTCTCCATCAACAGGTAAAAAGGGTATCACAGTATCCCCTAACCACCCTACCATTCAGGATACTATTCCTGTGGTGGGAGAAACCTCTCCTGGGGTGGCACCTGTTCTAAGGGAATCATCAGCTGGCAAAGCTGGACTCCCTGAGGTGGAAGTACCTCTCTGTGGGATAACTAACATTGGTGAGAAAAACAGCACCATTTTAGTTAACATGGAGCATCCCTCCAACCCTTCCAGAGAAACTTTAGTGCAGAAACCCTGCACTACCTCACAACACTTAGGACAGCATCCCTGCCCTAGTGTGGAGCTCATAGGACAGCATCCCTGCCCTGCTCCAACTCAAGAGAAACAGCATCCCTGTTCTCTCTTCCAGCCAGATGGACAAAGTTTTTGCCCAGCTATGGCTTTTCTGAGACAGCATCCCTGTCTGGCATTTCCATCACTACAAATAGGTTCAGTGGACAATTCCCACTGCTCTAAACTAAAACTTACTGATAGAAACTCTGAAAATACATCTTCACATTGTTGCTTAGCTAAAAAACTTCAAACAGGGTGGTTTACATCCCCACAGGGAAGTAACCATATAGTGGATGATAAAGGGAGTAACCAGTCTATTGCAGAGCTACTCTCTACTTATCACCACTTAGACAATAAAGTCTCAACTGGCCAAGGTTAGCCTTATTGTCCTTCGTTTGGGGGGGGGTTGTGTGAGAAGGTAGCCTCTTTCTAGCCTTGTTACCCCCACTTTTGGCCTGTTTGTGAGTGTATGTCAGGGTGTTTGTCACTGTTTTCACTGTCTCACTGGGATCCTGATAGCCAGGCCTCAGTGCTCATAGTGAAAACACCATGTTTTCAGTATGGTTGTTATGTGTCACTGGGATCCTGCTGGTCAGGACCCCAGTGCTCATAGGTTTGTGGCCTATATGTATGTGTCACTGGGACCCTGTCACACAGGGCCCCAGTGCTCATAGGTGTGCATGTGTATGTTCCCTGTGTGGTGCCTAACTGTCTCACTGAGGCTCTGCTAACCAGAACCTCAGTGGTTATGCTCTCTCATTTCTTGCCAAATTGTCACTGACAGGCTAGTGACCATTTTTACCAATTTACATTGGCTTACTGGAACACCCTTATAATTCCCTAGTATATGGTACTGAGGTACCCAGGGTATTGGGGTTCCAGGAGATCCCTATGGGCTGCAGCATTTCTTTTGCCACCCATAGGGAGCTCTGACAATTCTTACACAGGCCTGCCACTGCAGCCTGAGTGAAATAACGTCCACGTTATTTCACAGCCATTTTACACTGCACTTAAGTAACTTATAAGTCACCTATATGTCTAACCTTTACCTGGTAAAGGTTAGGTGCAAAGTTACTTAGTGTGAGGGCACCCTGGCACTAGCCAAGGTGCCCCCACATTGTTCAGAGCCAATTCACTGAACTTTGTGAGTGCGGGGACACCATTACACGCGTGCACTACATATAGGTCACTACCTATATGTAGCTTCACCATGGTAACTCCGAATATGGCCATGTAACATGTCTATGATCATGGAATTGCCCCCTCTATGCCATCCTGGCATTGTTGGTACAATTCCATGATCCCAGTGGTCTGTAGCACAGACCCTGGTACTGCCAGACTGCCCTTCCTGGGGTTTCTCTGCAGCTGCTGCTGCTGCCAACCCCTCAGACAGGCAGCTGCCCTCCTGGGGTCCAGCCAGGCCTGGCCCAGGATGGCAGAACAAAGAACTTCCTCTGAGAGAGGGTGTGACACCCTCTCCCTTTGGAAAATGGTGTGAAGGCAGGGGAGGAGTAGCCTCCCCCAGCCTCTGGAAATGCTTTGTTGGGCACAGGTGTGCCCAATTCTGCATAAGCCAGTCTACACCGGTTCAGGGACCCCTTAGCCCCTGCTCTGGCGCGAAACTGGACAAAGGAAAGGGGAGTGACCACTCCCCTGACCTGCACCTCCCCTGGGAGGTGTCCAGAGCTCCTCCAGTGTGCTCCAGACCTCTGCCATCTTGGAAACAGAGGTGCTGCTGGCACACTGGACTGCTCTGAGTGGCCAGTGCCACCAGGTGACGTCAGAGACTCCTTGTGATAGGCTCCTTCAGGTGTTAGTAGCCTTTCCTCTCTCCTAGGTAGCCAAACCCTCTTTTCTGGCTATTTAGGGTCTCTGTCTCTGGGGAAACTTTAGATAACGAATGCATGAGCTCAGCCGAGTTCCTCTGCATCTCCCTCTTCACCTTCTGATAAGGAATCGACCGCTGACCGCGCTGGAAGCCTGCAAACCTGCAACATAGTAGCAAAGACGACTACTGCAACTCTGTAACGCTGATCCTGCCGCCTTCTCGACTGTTTTCCTGCTTGTGCATGTTGTGGGGGTAGTCTGCCTCCTCTCTGCACCAGAAGCTCCGAAGAAATCTCCCGTGGGTCGACGGAATCTTCCCCCTGCAACCGCAGGCACCAAAAAGCTGCATCTCGGTCCCTTGGGTCTCCTCTCAGCACGACGAGCGAGGTCCCTCGAATCCAGCGACACCGTCCAAGTGACCCCCACAGTCCAGTGACTCTTCAGCCCAAGTTTGGTGGAGGTAAGTCCTTGCCTCACCTCGCTGGGCTGCATTGCTGGGAACCGCGACTTTGCAAGCTTCTCCGGCCCCTGTGCACTTCCGGCGGAAATCCTGAGTGCACAGCCAAGCCTGGGTCCACGGCACTCTAACCTGCATTGCACGACTTTCTAAGTTGGTCTCCGGCGACGTGGGACTCCTTTGTGCAACTTCGGCGAGCACCGTTTCACGCATCCTCGTAGTGCCTGTTTCTGGCACTTCTCCGGGTGCTACCTGCTTCAGTGAGGGCTCTTTGTCTTGCTCGACGTCCCCTCTCTCTGCAAGTCCAATTTGCGACCTTCTGGTCCCTCCTGGGCCCCAGCAGCGTCCAAAAACGCCAAACGCACGATTTGCGTGTAGCAAGGCTTGTTGGCGTCCATTCGGCGGGAAAACACTTCTGCACGACTCTCCAAGGCGTGGGAGATCCATCCTCCAAAGGGGAAGTCTCTAGCCCTTGTCGTTCCTGCAGTATTCACAGTTCTTCAGCCTAGTAAGAGCTTCTTTGCACCAACCGCTGGCATTTCTTGGGCATCTGCCCATCCCCGAGCTGCTTGTGACTTTTGGACTTGGTCCCCTTGTTCCACAGGTACCCTCAGACAGGAATCCATCGTTGTTGCATTGCTGATTTGTGGTTTCCTTGCATTCTCCCTCTAACACGACTATTTTGTCCTTAGGGGAACTTTGGTGCACTTTGCACTCACTTTTCAGGGTCTTGGGGTGGGTTATTTTGCTAACTCTCACTATTTTCTAATAGTCCCAGCGACCCTCTACAAGGTCACATAGGTTTGGGGTCCATTCGTGGTTCGCATTCCACTTCTGGAGTATATGGTTTGTGTTGCCCCTATCCCTATGTTTCCCCATTGCATCCTATTGTAACTATACATTGTTTGCACTGTTTTCTAAGACTATACTGCATATTTTTGCTATTGTGTATATATATCTTGTGTATATTTCCTATCCTCTCACTGAGGGTACACTCTAAGATACTTTGGCATATTGTCATAAAAATAAAGTACCTTTATTTTTAGTATAACTGTGTATTGTGTTTTCTTATGATATTGTGCATATGACACTAAGTGGTACTGTAGTAGCTTCACACGTCTCCTAGTTCAGCCTGAGCTGCTTTGCTAAGCTACCATTATCTATCAGCCTAAGCTGCTAGACACCCTATACACTAATAAGGGATAACTGGGCCTGGTGCAAGGTGCAAGTACCCCTTGGTACTCACTACAAGCCAGTCCAGCCTCCTACAGTGCACTAGGCAGTGTACGGCAGGAAGAGGTGGGGGAACGGGAGGGGAGTAGAGGTATAGGGTTCAGAGGTGGGGAAAGGTTTAGGGTGAGAGCAGGAGTTGGTGCACCAGGGGTGAGAGGAGAGTTGTTGTTGTTGGCGTTGCAAGAAGGATAGGAATTAAGGGCAGAACTAGGGGGCGATAGTAGAGGAGTGGGGCGGTGGGGCGATAGGAGAGGGGAGGAGTGTGAGGAGTCGTAGGGATTAGGGAGGTATGAAAGGAAGGGGGGGGAGTTGGATACAGTTGGATAGGTCCTGGCAGCTGAGTGAGGTGGCTGTGATGGAGCGGGTATCGGGCAGAATGGGGGGGATTGGGAGAAAGGGAAGTTGAAGAAAGGAAGTGATTCTGCTCGGTCCGAGGGAGGGAAGGGGTTACCAGGGGAGGAAAGGGGGTAGCACAGCAGTGCTGGAGGAGAGTGGGGAGGGAGAGAGATGGAATGTATTTGCGGGGAAATCGGGGTACAAAGTGAGGGGAGGAGTGGGCGGAAAAGAAGAGCGGAGGAGGGAACAATGGGAGCGTAGGGAACATAGACGGGGGAGAGGGCTGGAGGAGAGGTGGTCTAAGGAGGGGGGTGGCCGGAAGCGATAGGGGGGAGGAGATGAGAATGGAGTGCCGGGACGGAGCGGAATGGACGAGGAGCGTGTTAGCTAGAGGTAAGGCTGAAGTGAAGAGGGGAGGGGCACCCTGTGAGGGGGGAAGAATGTGAGGGGAGGTCCGAGGGGAGAGATGAGGGTCGACCTGTGCCTCCCCAGGGTGCAGCCTGTTGGAGAGTGGGGGGGTCAGGGGAGGAGAAAGGGAGTAATTGGTGGAGCTAGATGGAGAGTCAAGGGATAGCCCGGTAGCAGGGGAGGGGAGTAGGGAAGGGAAGAGGTGGTCAAAGAGAGAGAGACAGGAGTCTTTGGCTTGGATCATAACAGTACCGTTGTTATAGAGTGAGATAGTGAGGGAGCCGTTAAAACACGCAGAGGGGGAAATTTTTAGCTGTTTCCCATGGGGGATAGAGGAGGAGGAGGTGACGTTAAAGGAATTGTAAAAGCTGGTAGACCAAGAGGGTATGTCGTGCGTGAAAAAAATTAGATCGTTTTTGAGCCCCCATATCGACCATTGTAAAACTGATCGACAAAAAGGGAATCGGGGAAATATTCAATGGTGTTATGCTTGAAACGTTTTGTTGCAGCTTTAGACAGGTTAGAAGGGTAGATAATTTTGTAGCAATTAATTCCAGACTTAATTCGAGCGGTGGCCATGTTGGGAAATTGTGGAGGAGGAGGGTGGTGGGGAAAAGGGAAGGGTGTTACTAGGACGGTGGCGGTGAGGAGAAGTATGAGGGCAAGAAGGGGGCACGTAATCCAGACATCGGGTGAAGGAACCTGAGTTATAGTGGAGACAGGAAAGTGAGGCGATTAGGGATAGGTTGTTACTTCAGAACAGGGCTGATTCAACAAGATAGGATAGGAGATGGAGTGGTGTAAGGGGAAAGTCACTGTACTTATCATCCTGAGATATAAACCACATAAAGCACAGCATCACAATAGGTATCAAAGACATTGTACGCCCCAAATCTCAACAGTCTCATATTAGATACTTATCTCCTAAGTATCGGCATCATTATGGGCAAAAAGCACAGGGTGGAACATAATTACACTAGCATCACCCAAAGTATGCCAGATCCTCAAAATCATAAAACACAATTTAGAGGTAGCCAGAACAGGGTCTGAAAAACAAACTACCAGAAATACATTTCCTATCACCACAAATACACAATGGGGCCTGGCGCCCTACAAACCACCAGGAACCCCTAGTCAGCTGGCCATCCCAAAGGGGCTCAAATGCCCTGTGTCCAGAATGTTGGGGCTGCTGCCAATACAGCGAAAGACCAGCGTGCGTACTTGCGCAAACCTAAACGTTGCAACTGGCACTACGTGCTGCACAGCTGTGAAGAAATGGTGCAAGGAGTGCATCTCACTCCTACCTCAGACAGAACTACCTCCAAATGCCCTAAGAGTCTAGAGGACTGTACTGCACGGCGTTGGCCCGTTTTACCCATTTTGCGGTGATGTGGATGTGCCAAATGTAGGTGGTTTCCCTACAGATCGTTGTAGTTTGCTCGAGTGATGGGGCAAGGTGTGGAGTTACTCTCAGAGCCCACAATCCATAGTTGGGGTCAGAAAGAAACTGGGTGGATCGCTTTTACTCTTGCTTTGGTCTTGAAACCCCCCTCTTAGTGCAGAGTCTTGGAAATAGTCCCTGCTGGGATCTGGTTAAATTCAACTCGCCAGGTGATTCCCAGGACCAGGGGTGTTTCCCTTATATTCCCAGAGGCTCTCACCTTAATGCTGCGTTTGTACAATCTTGTCTTCAGGTGCCCCCAGTGGTGCTCTGTCGGACCTCCGAGTAAGGGTCTCTAGAGTTAGTTTTCCAGGGGCCCCAAGTCAAAGGGCCTCGCCAGTTTTGTTCCTTGACCCCGATCAGGTCACCGGTGTTCCGCTTTCCTTCTCTCCGCAGGGTGTCAGAGGCACGCACGGCTCAGCTCAGCGGAGTGGGGCCAGCCGCTTCGGGTCCTCCCTGGGGACTCGTCTATTTTACGGGCTCCGTAGTCCCCGGGATGGCGCAGTCGTCACAGAAGACGGGGTAAGTCCTTATCCAAGATGGCGCAGTCGTCACAAAAGACGGGGTACGTCCTTATCCAAGATGGCGCAGTCCTCACAGAAGACGGGGTACGTCCTTATTCAAGATGGCGCAGTCCTCACAGAAGACGGAGTACGTCCTTTTCCAAGATGGCGCAGTCTTCACTCTAGACGGAATACGTCCTTATCTAAGATGGCGCAGTCTTCACTCTAGACGGAGCACGTCCTTATCCAAGATGGCGCAGTCTTCACTCTCTCAAAGATGATTTGAGATGATCTCTCAAATCTGACCCAACTCTCCTGCTTGCCATTTCTTACCATCCATCTTGTAGACAGGGACCTTACTCCCTTATTACACAATTTAGAAGGAAAGTTAGTCACTGGATTCCCAGATCTACTCACCAGTCTTAATATCTTTAAGGAAGTAGCCATGTTATAGTAAGAAACTATTTCCTCATGAGAGAGTTCAAACTGACATGCATAATTAGTGGACCCTTGCATCACTGATGGGGAGGTGTCCCCTTAGTGAAAGGCATATACGTTTCCATCTCCTTTGTAATGGTATGTAACAGCAATTGCAGTTACAAACTTTTGATACATGCCATAACAGATCTCAAGTACGAAAGGCACCCCTTTCACATCCCTTCGTAAATGTGATCCGCATGGGTTTCAAAACCCATTTTTCAAACAAAGGCATTTCCGACTCTCAAAACAGGTTTACTGCATACCTAAGAGAAATGTTGTAGTTGCAAATCCTGTGATTTTACAGATCACACGGTTTGCAAATGCAAATTGGCTGTGCACATCTGGTCCTAGGTCCTAGCCTGTCGCCGCCTGCACTCCAAGGATCTAGAGCTTCCTTACCTCCCAGGTTCGGCAAGTTCCATCCAGCTGCTCTTCGTAAAGGAGCTGAAGACTCACCTCTACAAGCAGCACCTCATTCTTGTGGAACCCATTCAGTGACAATGTAGACGAGAAAATCTGCGAGGCACTCCCTCAGTGCAGCTTTTAAAGCTGGACAGACTGAGGGACTCTGTCAGTCTATTCAATCTGAAAGTAGCCCACTGGCCGGAGAGTGCTGTGGATAAGTTACCAGATGACTCCATGCCACGGAGACAAACCTGTTCCACTTCTGGTTTTCCTTTTACAAATCATTGTTTCCATAGCTACTGACCCTATTGGTTCAATTTAGTACGAGTTATCCTGTAAACCTGGTTATGGTAGCACAGAAATATCGTTTATTTGTGTTTTTGCAATTTGCAATTTTCTTGCAATTTCTAGAACAAGGGCAGAGTTCTCCAAGAGGTGCAGAAAATGAATGTCACTACTCATGAAAGCTCCTCCTTTTTAGTTCATGCCCTAACCATTTAAAAATGAAACTTTTTACCCATGGGTGTATGGCTTTCTCCATTCCTGCCTTCAAGAGAAATGTAAGACTTTTCTGTTTAGACAATATTTAGAAGTCTACCCCAAGACACAGCTGGTTGCGTGGACTATACAAGGGTTGGCAGGTAACTTGTTTTTCAGACAATAACGCTGTCCTTAACTGTACAGCATCTAGTGCCTGTCCAGATACGAACAGCACACTCCAGAGACAAGATGCGTGCCTATCGTTTTCGACAATTCTTCTGCTCTACTGAATCTCTTTCCCACTTCCTTTTTAGCTCCTTTTCTATCACAGGGTGCCTTGAGTGCTCTGTTGAATTTCCACTGGTGTTTCTTAGTGGGATTTGCAGCCCAATGTCGCCGGGCTCCTTCTTTCTCACAGAACTATTACAAAACCGTTTCAGCTCCAAAGCCTGCCCTAGAAGTTTTGTGATCCCTGTGCACCAATGAAACATACGAAGCATTTGCACCGGACTTCTATAAGAATTGAAAGTGGTCCAAAAAAGCAGCTGCCCATCTCATATGGTCATCTATTCAAGCTCAGCACAGGCTATCTGAGTGGCCAGAGCACTACAATAGCATTGCTATCTACAGTCGCGGCACGCAGTGTTAAAGTGGGAGAGGGGGTGGATCACACGTGAGCAATCTAAAAAGTTGGCAGGTATGGTACAGCAATACAGTGGACACTGCAGAAATGAGTTAGAGTGGTCTGAGCGAAAAGAATATTCCTGTTCATTACAATAAGAATCAGCATTAGTATTATTAGGCAGCTATGCTAACATAGAGAGTGCTTCATATTATAGGCAAAACTGTGCGTTTTGCAGCATATATAGAAAGAGGAAAATACTTCTCAGGATTGTTCTTGTGCAGGAAGGCATACCTTCCTGCACAAAGCAATCCTACCAAACACAGGCACCGTTCAGAAGTGTGCAAGGGTCTGCGTTGGCGCTATCCAGCAAATTCTGTGCCAGTGCAGGGAAAAGCCTGGTATGCACCATGCAATGTTAAGTATGGGGCATTCCTGCCCTTTCTCTATCACACAGTCCAGCAAGGTGACTTGCTGCACTGCATGAGTTCTTGATAAATTTGCCCTTATGTCCATACTCAGCCATAGCAGTGTAGCAAACTAGAATGATTTGGAATTACACAATGTAGATCACAATTTGAAGTTAGAGATAATGTTGCAAATTGCAATCATCACTCTGGCATTTGATAGTGACTTCACAACCAAGGAAATTAACCTTTGGTTGCATGACGCAGTCCAAGACATCACAGGGGAATTGAAGAGGACCTGCAAAAAGCACAGAAAAATCATATCAAGCCAAGAAAAATATGAAAAGTAAAATAGAGCAAAGAAAGGGGGAGAAAGTTCACTAACCACGAAGTGGGAATACTGGTAGAAGAAAAGGGCAAACCACTTAGAAAAAGCCTCTTTAGATGTGCCAAAGACTACAAAATAACAAATCTGGGCCGATAGTCGGCAGATGATTGATGCTGTGGTATGGTAAACAGGAAAGTGGATGAGGTATGCACTGTGCTCAGGAACCAAGGAGAAGTTAGCCACCAAAAGACAGGAAGCTATAGGAATAGGTGGTAGACCAAGCACACAACAACCCTTCATCCTGTGGAGGAACTCAACAAGAGCATGGTCATAATTGAAGAGTTTGGTGGGTGAAACAACACTGAGAGGTCTTACATGGAACCCACAGTCACATGTGCGTGCCCCCACCTTTTTTGTGAAAAGCAGTAAAACAAAGGCTGCACATTACACACCTCCCTCTGTTCATGTTTATATTTTCGGACTATGCTGTAATTTTCAGATTAAACAGTCCTTTTAAGGAATACATGGTTAACCAATTGAAAAACAATATATTTACTGTAGGTGCTATCAAAATTAAACCTAATCCATCTGTCATAATTCAATAAATATATATAAACTAACAAGCACATTCAACTGTTCGAATAATGGCATTGCAAAAAAGTGGTCTAAGGATCCTATTTTCTACAGCATGGCTGCTAACTTGGTGGTGTTACTGCCCTGCCAAACTTGCTGTACTCGCACACTATTTAGAGTAGGGAAAATTATTTTACCAAAGTAAATGTCTGACCTGGCACCCCACCTGCTAAAGGGCTTGATGGTCACAGTGATGCTCGTTGCATCCTATTGATGGTAGAGCGACTGTCAATGATATTTCCTGTGTGTGATGAGAGCCAGAAAATGTGGAATGGGTCACAAGTGAAAGGAGAAAAGACCCTGAACATCAGAACCACAAATTCCTCCTTTGGGAGTAGATTTTCCTATTATAAAAAAGTTGGTGGCACCCTTCAAAGCATAGGGATCCCACCAGGCAGGCAAGGATCTCTATATAGAGCAGGCACTCCTCCTCCATGGTGGCAGAGGTCATGGCTGGCCCCATTTTTGACTTGGGGACTTTACACCAGGTTCTAACTAATCATCTAAACCATACAGACGAAGGAGAAATGGCTGATCTGATCCTTCTCGACCTCTCCGCAGCTTTAGAAACAGTCTGCCATAACACCCTCATTGACAGACTCCAAAACCTAGGAATACAAGAAGACGCCCTCAAGTGGATCACCTCGTTCCTCACAGGATGCATCCAAAGCATCCGCCTGACCCCCTACACTTCAGCACCCAGAGACATAATCTGCGGCATACCGCCAACGATCAACCCTCAACCCCATACTGTTCAACGCTTACATGATCCCCGTCACAAGCCTCATCAGATCTCATGACATCAGCATCATCTCCTACATGACAATATGCAACTTATCCTCTTCCTCACCGGTGACCCGGCCAACACCAGAACCAACTTCTCAACACCATGACCGACGTAGCCAACTGAATGAGAGACAATCACCTCAAGCTGAACTCCAACAAAACTGAAATACTCATCTTCGGAAGCAACATCTCTGCCTAGGATGACGGCTGGTGGCCAACCCAACTCAGACCCAGCCCTACCCCTGCAGACCACACCCACCACCTAGGGATCATTCTCGACACTCAAATGACCATGAAACGTCAGGTCAACACTGTTGCCTCCTCCTTCTTCCACACCCTCCACATGCTTCGCAGAATCTTCAAATGGATCCCCACCGAAACCAGTAAGACCGTCATGCAAGCCCTTGTCACCAGCTCCCATGACTATGGCAATGCCCTCGACACCGGCATCTCCACCTGGCTACTCAGAAGACTTCAGAACGTGGCTGCCCAACTAATCCTGGCCCTCCCTAAACACACTTACATCAACCCTCACCTGAGGAACTTCCACTGGCTCCCCATCCAGAAGAGATGCCAATTCAAGATCCTCACCCTAGCCTACAAGGACCTCCATGACCTTGGACCCTCTTACATTAGCCAATACCTCAAGTTCCACCAACCCTCCAGACATCTCTGCTTTGTCTCTCTCACTCTCACTCATACCCCCCCACAGACATCGTAGCCGCTGTGGTTGCTGTGCTTTCTCATACATCGCTGCAAGAGGCTAGAACAATCTACCACCCCACCTCCGGCTATCCCCCTTACTGACGGGCTTCAGGGAGAAGTTTAAGACCTGGATCTTTGACTAGGCACAGCACCCAGATACACCACGGGTGATAGCGTGCGCTATACAAATGCTTGATTGATTGATATATTTGATCCATCTATGTCAATTTCTTCCTGGATTTACAAAGGCTTTCCTGTAGTATAAATATCATACTGCTATTGAGGGTGTATCTTGATAGGTAAACCTAGCTATGAAATTGATTCCAAGACCTTCTACCTCTAATTTAAGAGCTCACAACCCTGGCTCCAACTTTAATGTCTCAATGTCCACAGCTGCTGGCACTGCAAAGGCTTGCATGTTGCAATACTCTCAAACATCCAATAGTTAATTTGTTACTTCTAGTATGAGCCCTGCAGCACCTCAGGTAACAATAGATAGTACTTTGCGAGTGTAAACTTGTTTCACTGTTTTAGTCAACAAGCCATCCTAGTGACATAATCAATTCAGAACCGTTGAAGCTTACATATAGACAATTTTGCTAGTGTTCCTTCAGTTCCAACTTTACATCTGTCATTGAACCCCAAAAATTATAATGCTCAAATCTGTGTAAATTAAAATTGTCCAAACACCAAACAGTTACAGTTCCCTTTTCCAAAATGTATTCTCTATGACGTGTTTATATTAATAATTAAGGGACAGATGTATCATCACGTCCCTTTGTGATTCGGAAATAGCGATTTTTTAGAAATTGCTATTTCCGACTCACAAAGTGCCATTGATCACATTTGCGAATTGGTAATAGCGATTTCTTAAAAATCGCAAATGCTATTACCGAATCGCAAATTGCGATACCGGCCCCAGTCACAGCTATGGGACTGTTGGGCCATATCTGCAAATTTTTTGCATTCCCAAAATTGCGATTTCTGAACCAGAAATCGCAGTTTTGGAAATGCAAAACCCCAGGGTCCTGGGGGGCTAAGGCCACCTCTGCTGCACCCCAACTTTTTTTGGGGGGGCATGTAAGATGCACACATGCCAAAAGGGCATGTGTGCTTTACATGTACAATTTAAAAATGTATTTTAAATGCATTTTTTTATTTTGCACATGGTTACCACCAAGTTCAACTTGGTGGTAGTTAGCGATTCCTAAATGCCAAAATTGCATTTAGGAATTGCTTCATACATGTGCTAAGAAATCGCAAATAAGGAATCCCTATTTGCGATTTCTAATTTAGAGAGTCGCAATTTGCGACTCTCTAAACAGGGTCGCAATTTTAAGGAATCGCTATTTTAGCGATTCCTTAAAATTGCGTTCAGAATGTATTTCATATATTCTGAAATGGCATTTTGCATTCGCAAACGGGCATTCGCACCGTTTGCGAATGCAAAATGCTTTCATACATCTGGCCCTAAATTACTGAGATTACAATAGCCACTAGATGCACAAATCTGCCCCTGTAGGCTGATGTGAGTGGTGTTAATGACTACATAGTCAGAATACAGTAGCTGGTTAATATGTCTGCCTCTTTTCGGGGAGAGTACCCTTCGGCACCCCTAAATTTAACAGGACACACCCAAGAGAGAGGGACGTTGCACACATTACACTCAGGCACAGCACAGGGACCATCAAGCCCACTACCATTCATAGATGGTTCACTCCGACTGCAGTCTGGGCCTTGTACATTCACATGCATAACTGATAGAGTTTATTGTTGTTTGATGTTAGCCATGAAAAGTCATACTATCATATCTCTTCATGCACATGTTCCTACTAAACATGCACAAGAAGTCACAACAGAAAACATTTCACCACATATATAGTATTGTGAATTGCCATTTTATAAAATCAGCACATGCAGTGTGTACAGATCCAGCGTGACTTGTTATGTCATGTCCACTATATAGTCTATATTCCTCTGAATTCTCCAGCCCCTGCAGCTGATGATGTAGATATCACGCACCATGAAAAGCAGAGCAATACAACTGTGGCAACAAATCTAAGTGGAAAGTATTGCAATGCAATACCACAAGTCTTACCAAAGGCATGCTGTCTGTATAACCAGATGTTGCACCTCCACCAACCCATGCAGCCACAAGAATAATTGAACTAAGAAAGACAAAGCAACCTATAAGTAGGAAGCCATGACAGAATTTCATGGAATATCAATCACTGCCACAAGAGGAAGATGTTGCTATCCTAGTGCAGGAGGATTTGTGGTGCTTGAGCAGTTGATGTTATAAGTACAACGAAAGTAGTTGAAAGCTATTCGTCAGTGAGACCAACGATTTGTAGAGCCACTCACGCATGTTGATTGGCATATGTGAAAATGTCACTGCACAGATTGAGGTAGCACATGAACATTCTGATGTGCAGGGGCATCAGCAGTATCACCTGGGTGGCCATAATCAGTTTATTGCTTGTCTATGGAAAGGTTTGCCTCGGTAACCACTAAACCTTTCCAAATGCAGTCAATACACAGGTGAAAATGATGCAATACAGGGGGGCTCTCACCTGGGGTGTTTGTGGGTAATATCATTAGCGGTGGAGTTCCAAACATTCAGTGCTACAATCAGGACAGCTCTAACAAAGGATGCGAGTTAGGAGTCCCCAAGTATGAGCAGCAAATCTATGCTCAAAGATCAAACTGTTTCACACACTAGGAACTAGGACAAGGCACAGCTACAGAAGGCTACCAAGTGAGAAACAAAGCATGGGCAACATGAAAGCGATACAGAAAACAGTGAGGTTAACATGATGGCACTGTTGTGGTGTTCGGCAAAGGTTGTAATATCTAGGGCTAGATTTACTAATCTTTCATGCAATGCAGTGCAGCAAGGCAACGTGATGGGCTGTGTGAACGGAAAAGAGCAGAAATGTGCTTTATCTAATAAGATGTGGTGCACTTCTGCTCTCTGATGGCACGAACCCTCTTCATGCTGCCTACCACCAATGCAGGCACCCTTGCCTGGGTGCCTGTGTTACCACGGGAACTGTTTTTGTGCAGGAGGATATACATTCCTGCACAGAAACAATTGCTCAAGCCATTTTCCTTTGGGAATAACAAGGAGAAAAAATATTTTTCTCCTTGTTACTCCATCCTCTGGGAGGCGTAGCAATTTCATGCTGTCTTAGGTTTACGAACGTTTGTAAATCTGAGATTGCGTGAAATACATAGGTGGATGCTTGAATGCCTATGCTCCACCCATGTAATGCTTTCCAGAATGAAATGTTACACAATACTGTGAAACATGCTGTGCTGCCATACATTTCTTTACAAAGCCATGCAAGGCGGCACAAATCACCCCTTGCATGACCTTGTAAATGCTCGCATTTTGTGTTGTGGCTGCACCACAAAACAACACAAAATGTTAGTATATCTGGCCCCTAATTTATTTGGAACCATCAGCCATTGTCATCATTGAGTACTAACCAGGGGTTACCAGTGTTGCTAAGATTTTGGAGACCTATAAATAAAGGGGAACAGATATTTGAGGATAAACTTGGTACACATGCATTCCTTCTTAATTTAGGTATGTTCATCACTATCACATAGCTGTTGGTAACATCATCGCTGCATGCCATACCCTCTGCAGGACTCTCTGCATTTTGAACCATGAACGGAGTGGAGGGTGATGGGAGTCTCCTCATTATTGCAATCTTCATCTGACATCACAATAGGCAGCCTCTTCCTGATTGCAGTGTAGTGCAACACAGCCCATGTGAATAGGACCTTTGAACATGTCTCTGGTTTGTACTCTAGAGCCCCCCCACCCTTTTGTAAGTAGTGGAATCTGGCGTACAGTATGCCAGATGAGCACTTCACCTCAGACCTGGTCTGTTTGTTTTCTAATTTTTACCTGCATGTGCTCTATGTGGTAGAATCAGGTATGGTGTCATGAATCATAATCATACCTCGTACACTGTTGTGTAACAGAGGGATATAAGCTATTAGGAACATACTGGCTATGTTCTGGAGTACTTTGTGGGTGCACAGTGGTTGTGACTCACCTAACAACCAGCAATATCCTAGCTCTCCTCCTGCGATCATAAGATATTCAGCATTGTAGACCACTTGTATGTTCAGTAAATTATTACTTGTTCTGTTCTTGTAGATGTACTCCTTCTCTGGGGCAGGGAGGTGCAAATCAAGATCCACACAGCTTAAGACATGAGAGAATTGTGCAATCCTATACAATTGCACCTTTGTGTCCTTAAATTCAACAGGAATGCAAGTGAATACTTTGTATGTGTGAACTCTGGACAACATAGCTTCAAGACATTCTTGAAAGATGTAGATAGGGTGGTGTGAGTAATGACACTGGCCACAGCTAATGTGGATTGGTAGCTTCCACAATTGTGCAGATGTTTTAAATACATCATCTGAACATATGTGGGGATTAACAGGTTACATACTGTGGGGTACTGCAGCACATACTGTAGTTCTTCATCGGAGACTGAAAGGACTTGCCTGCTGAGCCAGTACCTCACATACACTCTTTCCCCTTTTTAGCCAAATAGAGTGCCTGAAAATGTTACTATTTCTCCTCCTCGTGTGCTGGGCACCCACAATGTGCTTGTGTCTCAGCATGGCGTAGAGAGATGCATTTTTAAATGTGCTGTTTGGATGCAGTTTGGGTGTCATTTTTGTTTTTACTTTGCCCCCTAGGTACCTTACCCTCTGATTCTACTTCATGGTAATTGCGAGTTCACTGTGCTGCTTTTGACTCTGTGTTACTTGCAAATGCTCCAACCCTACATTTAGGTAATGACTATGTAGGATTCCCTAATTAAACATTACAAATACCACTCACAATTTGCACGTGTCTTACGTATTTGGTAGGCTATACTATGTGATAGAAATCCCCTATTGTATTATTTTGCACATCACAATGTGCTACTTTTACTGTCACAAATCAGTTAAAAAGTGATTGTAGCTTGGTACATAAGGCATTAATGTAAAGAAAAATGGAAGAGGGGCATCTAACTAAAACGTAATTGATCTATCACAAGCTAGAAAACAGTTAAAAGCATGAAAAAAGATTAATCATCATATTAGAAAAAGCATCGTGGGCATAGCACCGGCTCCCCATAATAAGGTAACTAACTTTGAATGTACCCTCATCATGGTCAAGACAGCGGAATAAAGAATTCACGGCAATAATTACGAATATTAGCTCTGCAGTTCATGAGTGGAGCTTTGTGTTACACAGTGTGCTTAGTAAAAGTGAAGTTGTGTAACAGAGGTTTGTTCCTTGTGTGAATATCGGATGTTCACTCCCCGATACAGAACATTCTCGAACTGTATAGCAAGGACACACATCATTTTCTTTTTCGCAGCCATCGCCGCACGGGGGGAGTTTATGAAAGACATGCCTGCCTCTGTGTATAACCATACATGGCATATGGGAAAGTTTACACAGACATAACAAAAGAAGACAGAAGAAAAGAACAGCTGAACAGGAAAGCAATAGTGAAACATAAATACTGCAAACTAAACAGGATGTAAACAAAAGATAAACTGATGGTAATTAAAAGGGTAACATTATAATGAAGCAAAAGAGGCCCTGACGGAAATCAGACTGAGCAGGAAAGCGCCAAAAGCAAGACCTCGCTTACATGCTGTGTGTTTTTCGATTGGCCACGTTCCGTAATTTGCCCCCGTTTTATATACCAGTACTCTACTGTACAAAAGATAATGAAATATAAGCGATAGCGCTTTTTTAAATATGGAAACTGGCCCTCTCTGAACTAAGGATTTTAGTTTTCAAATGTGATCATATTATTTATCAAAGCAATGGGAAAAACAGAATTTCCTTTTCCTATGCTTGTAAATCGTGTGATTTGCAATTTGACTTTTCTGCCTTTCACATACACGCCACTCGTGTATTGCTGCCTTTCACACACACGCCACTCGTTAACTCACAAATATATCCTACTAAATGTTTTTCTTATGTTTAGGAAGTTTTTCACAATGGCTTCACAGCCACGAAGACAAGCAACCATCCGGTTATAGGAGTTGTATATCTGCAAACAATGTATGCCCTTCCTTCCTGAAAAATCGTCTTCATTTAAAGACACGTTAATGGTCCAGAAGTATTCCATTAGAAGCATATTATGATTAGATATCGTATTGCAATTGGACCAAAGGCGATCTTAAACATTCTGCTTGCCTATTTTCTTCCCAATTATTTCCACACTTTATAAATAAATATTTGACACCACTGCTATGCACAATAGTACAACGGAAAGCTGGTGAAAATAGCAAAGACCTGATATTCAGATAACAAAAGATTTCTTTCTCACTAAGGAAGGGTTACTCATCCCTTGCCCCATTCGTCAAAAAACTACTATGACCCTAGAAATAACGTGGAGTCTCGCCCCACCCCGTGTACAAAAAAAATCTCCCCACCCTTTCCCCAGCTGGTTTGTGTCCTATGCCATTTGCTCTTACCTGGGGCCGGCAGTCCTCCCTCAAGCACACCACCGCTCTCTCCGCCAAACCAGCTACTGGTCCTTCCTCAACCACGACATGCCAGTCCCTCAGCAGTCTTGCCTGAACCAGGACTAGCAAATTTGTTAAATTATCCTTACAGCAGCTCTACTTGCTGAGTCAACCTAATCAAAGCATAACATTGAAAATAGGTTGTCGTCTAGCACAGTGGTTCCCAACCTGTGGTCCGAAGACCCCTGGGGGTCCGCAAAGCCTTCTCAGGGGTTACGCGAGAGCCTAGAAAATTAAAAAATATTAAGAAATATTGGCAAATTAGGTCCCCATTTGCAGTAATGACTCAGGCGGGGTCCCCGGATTCCAATGATGATTCAGTGGGGGTCCCTGGGTTCCATTAATGTTAAAGTAGGGGTCCACAGAAATCAAAAGGTTGGGAACCACTGGTCTAGCAAGTTAACTGCAACTGCACAGTTCCTTCTCCCCCTGACAACCTCCTCAACAACTGCCATCACCTGCCTCATATATGTTTAGTCTCTAAATATTAAATGTACAGCTTCTATTGTCTGAAAGTATATGGGCGTTTATATTTCATTCAACTAAGTCCATTGGACATGCAGAACTCAGTCACCTCCCTGTAGGCCTCCTTGCACGCCCTTGTAATGGCTGAAGGTTCCTTGCACATACTTCATTGGCCACCGCTTCTGTCTACACAATCTCAGAATCAGGCCACCAATATGTTTTTCACCATAGACTTTATGAGCTCTAACCCAGGCACCAGTTCTTATTACGGGCGAGCGCAAAGTGCTCCGTCGCGTGTTATTATCTCTCTTTGGGCTCCAAACCACGCCCATGTCACGTCAGTGTCTTTCATTGGTTCGTGGGCTTGCCTTTTAAAATCTGCTTGCTTTCATCAGTGGAAGGCATGCATAGGTCATGCCTTTTCCTGTGGTTAGCCCTCCTCGAGCACAGCGGGCAAGTACTGAAAACATACGAAGCTCGCTGTTTTCCGTCCGGTTTCTGGACTACTTTTTCTCTTTTTTTGCAGTGCGATCTCACTGGGAAGAAGTCAAGCGCTTTGCATGACATCGACCCTGTTACATAGTTAATTGCACTTTTGACGGTTACGTAGATAATTGCACTTTTGATGGTTAAATGGATAATTGCACTTTTGCCGATAGGTTTCACTACGAGTGGACCTTTATTTCTGTTTGTGTGTCTGCTTTGCACTGATGGCGGCCATCAGCTCACTTATGTGAAACTTTTACTTTTCAGTTTATATGGCAAGAAAAGTCCAGTTCGTTATGTGAAACTGTTTTATTTTCATTTTCAATTTATGTGGCAAGATAAGTCCACTTTACAGGAGTTTACAGTGCTAATTGCTCGAGCTAAAGCAAACATGAGACCGGTTGCATTACAAATGCTTGTTAATATAATGTATTAGAATACCCCCTTATCCCTCTCTCTTCGCACGATTCAATAGGCTTTGGCAAGAGCTGGGGAAAGCAATGTGAGGGGTGGTGAAAGTGGTGTCATGCATCAGCCAGGCCCCAGAAGGAGGTGTTTTCAAGGATCACAACTAACGTTTTAAATGTAAACCTGCTACTGCATATAGAAAATGTAGGTAACCAAAGTGGAACTACATCAGTATTAGGGCATTCCTGTGAGATTGATGAAGTAGTCTAGGGAGTATACTTATAAGAACGAACTTTGCTAAACCTTTTGTGAGACAATGTTTTCCCCCTGGACTGTATGTGAATACATGGTGACTGACCAGGATTTGACTGAACGGATGCTGATATGCATATAAGTTGAGACAGTCATGAATGTCTGTGAGGATATCGATCATGAACTTTGTGTCATATAGATTTTCAGGCCAAGCAATTCTATTATGGGATCTGAGGTCCATATTCAGCTATCCAGGTTAGGACACCAAATGTGCCTCCGTCTCTTTTGTTCCTTCCACCTTAAATGCCCCTTCAGAAGTCCAGCAGCATGATCAATGGTATTTCAGATGCTGATGTAAGCCTTTTCCTGGATAGGTGGATAGGTAATCATTTCAGAAGTGGTCCCATGAGATATGGTTTGTCCAGAAGTTCTAAGACATGATGCAACATTGGTTTCATGTGAGTGTCAATGCTCATTTACCTTTAATTTTGAAATGTGTAGCATAAGTTTTCTTTTGCTTTGGACCCTTATTATCAACTCCAAGATTTACTTTTGTGTAAACACTTTACTTTGCTGTGTAACCCCCTGTAATGTTGAGTTAAGGTATAGACAAAGCATCATATTCCTGGACTAAAGAACCTTACTTGCTGCTACAAGGCAATGCTCGATTTCAAGAAATTTCTTGCATGCTCATGTGCGGGGCTAATAACAAATTGCTCGCAGTACCACCCTGTTATGTTAGTTGGTTCAAAGATTCAGAATCATTATCAAGAGGAACATGAACTCACTTAGTATAGTAGCATGTCTGCCTCCCAAGAGTTATTCCTCGTTGTTGTGATTACAGCTGTCAGTTATGATTCATTCTCTTTGTCTCCTTTTCAAATACAAACGGTGATCTATGGTAGCTGGACGCAGAGACAGCAATGAGCAGCATGGTAGCAATAACCTCTTGACACTTGTGGTTTGCTCTGCCCCCTTCCTACCATCACAAAGGGTGTAGTCTGAGTTGGCCTCTGTTCCAAAATATGTGAAATGACACTGATAGCCACTGGTTGAGTCCGGATGATCATAGATGAGGGACAAGGTATGCTTTATGTTGCCTGTGTTAAGTGATGTTTTTTCAGCACTTGAGATGGTTTCATACATGATGGGTATATTTCAGTCTTTTTTATCTATAAGGTTTCCTCCACGTCTAGATTTAACTGATTTATCCTCCTCCTGTTGAATCCGACCCCATGTTGGACTTTCCCTTGTGCAATACTCTGCTTGCTCCTCTTTCAGATGTAATCAGCGGTGTAAAGGTTGTATGTAATAGGCAATCAGTGCTATATAGCAAATCTGTGTTGTGTTAGATGTTATGTTCTCTGTTCTCACTAATGTTTTCTTTCTGAAGAAGTGAGTGTTGCTGCTTAGTGGTTGGTTCTGTTGTGGGCGAGGTGATTCTCAACGTTCTGATAGATATGTGCTTTGTTGGATGTGTGTGTACAGTGTTCTGTCTAATGTGTTCCATCAGATGTGTTGTGCCTGTGTTATTTCTCAGTGAGAAGTGCTGAATAAGAGTGGTGCCACTCAACTGTATGGCCAAGTTTAATGCTGAGTGAGAGCGTTGCAGGTGGTGTCATGGGTAGTGTCAGCACATCACATTACCTGGTAATAATGAGCCTTGGGCCCAAATGACACCATTTATCTGCACTGTGTCATGCTGAGAGCGTAATAGCAAGTTCATAGATACATTTGGTTAGTATGGTTTAAGGATGCAGCAGTTCATTTTATGCATTACAACTGCTTGTCATCACAAATGTGTGTGTTCTCAGAGAGCATGATATCCTTCCTGTGCTTCCAGTTTTTAGCTATCAGCCAGTGTTATGCTTATGTCTTACTGGCCATTTTGGAACTCTCTATAACGCAATTTGTCCTACGGTTTATCATTTGTGAGAAAGGACCTCTCTTGACATGGTAGACCTCCACTTTGTGCCTGAAAATGAAGTGCTTTCCAACTGTAAGTGCCCTGGGCCCCTGCTAAACAGGTTCCCCGGGCCAGATCTCTTCCCCCAAAACTGTACTATGCATTGGCACTTCAGCCACCCTTGTAAGTCCCTAGTATATGGTACCCCTGGTACCCAGGGCATGGGTACTGAAGAAGCCCCCCTCAGAGCTGCAGCACCAATTGTGTTACTCTAAGAGCCCCCACACCAGCCTCATGCAGACTGCCATTGCAAATGATTGACAAGGTGTATTTAAAGGTTGTAAAGTCGACATGGCACTCATCAAGAGTGCCCCGTCTACTAACACTGCATGCACTATAGGTAAGTTACCCTACTAGCATGCCTTAAAGCCATAAGGCATGGTGCACTATAATGCATGTGAGGGCATATGTTTGCATGAGCAAATATGCCCCTACTGTGTCTTTAAGAAACCTTAAGACATAGAAAGTGAACAGGGAAGCCAAATGCAAAAACATGCTGGACACTGATCATTACAAGTTCCCCAGCTACATGATGGCATTTCTGAATACTGAGTTCGGTATCAAGCAAATCAGAATAATAAACCCACACTGATGCCAATGTTGGATTTCTTATCTCATGCACCGAGAGGGCACCATAGAGGTGCCCCCTAAAAGCTCTAATAGCCCTGATATGGTTGCTGACTGTTTTTCTACCTCAGTCAACACACAGATTTGGTGACTATTGAAAACGTTTTACTGCTAGTTTTTTTCCCAAAAGATCAGTTCACATTTATTTGACAATGAGACAATATTCAACTGGTCTTGGAACTTTGTGCACTTTATTATACCAGGCATTTTGAGCTCTTTTGATACAGAGTTTGTAATAGAGAGTTCCCCTTATGTTTAGGACTATGACTTGCCTTGTTGTACTTACTGCTAGACATATATTAACAATCCTTCCGTTGCTAAAGTGTAATTTGAAGAATCTCTGCTTTGGTTTTTTCCATTAATGTTTGTGGAATGTTCAATTCATGTATGTTCTGAGTTTACATTTTCACTCTGTTTTGTCATATCTAGTATTCTCCCTCTGACTTAAGGTTCGCGCTTGCCTATGTTGTCGTTTCTCGAATATGGGATGGTAAGCCTTACGTGTGACACAGTTAATCTCACGGTTCTATTTGGGGTGTTCACTTTTCTTTCACGCTTTTGTTACTTGGCAGACATTAATCTTTGTCTATGTCTTTAATATTTTTGTTTTGTATGCAGGGCGACTTACCTACTACGTGACGGTGACATAATTGTCTTTGGTCTGTAAGCGACTATTTAGCACTTATTTCACGTTGTTTTCATATAATTAGGAGAAGTATTTTTGCTGGTCCTGAAGAAGCGCCAGAGGATCATTTTTATGACCAAATCAGCGCAAAACATGTTGACCATTTATTTTTAGGACTAGGCACAATTTCCTTTTTCCTTCCCCTGGAATGCTGTGGGTCATTACCTGCCGTTTCCACTCCCATTCTTTTTAATCTTGGTCTGATCCTTACCCTGATTCATTCAATTATGATGTTCATGGGTCAGAGTCAATTTTAACTATATTCTTTTTGTCTCCTTTTTTCCGTATTTGTTCGCAGATCCTATCTCCGATTATCTCATCACGTTCGGTTGAGTGCCACCACCGATGTGTGGTAGGCCCGCCAGACATTGCAGTACCGGTCTGACGAAGGAGTTAGCCCAATGATGATGCTCAGCATCCTAGTGGATGCGTGAGGGCTCTCCTGCCAATACTACCCCCCCCCCCCCCTTTTTTAATCCCTGCATACCTACTTATTGGAACAGTGTACCCATTTTCATTACGTACATAGGTCATGGAAGACTGTACACTGGATCACTATTCTCCCAGTCCCTCTTATTATTTATATTAATTTGGGTGGTAGGGATGTCAGTGGTGTCCTGGGTGGGGCTGCTGGATGGTGACAGTCCAGGACTGTGTGAGGTGCCAGGGCATTCCTCACTGTCCAGGGTTCCCTCTCCAGTGTCATGAGTGATGCCTATGTCTCCATGTGGGGCACTGCCACTCCTTGTCCTGTCCGTCAGGGTGGCATGGGTGGTGGTGCCTGTTGGGGGGAATAGACATGTCTGTTACAGTTGCATAATCGGATGGGGGCACAGGCCTGGGCTGTTTTGTGCAGGTTTTCCACTTTTGGGCCATGCAGGGTGCCTTTGTGAGGTTACCATTGCATTTTGCTTAGGATGTGGAGGTGCATTGTGGATGGTGTAGTGCCTTTGTGATTCCCTGCAGGGGTGGGTGGCTGTGCGCAGGGGGAGGAATGTGGGCCTGTTAGTGGGTTTGTGGGCATGCAGGGTAACTGGATGTAGTGATTTTGGCCTGGGTGGGGTAGTGGTCCTTGTGGATGTTGGAGGGTTGAGGTAGTGCATGCATTACAGGTGTGGTGGTTAAGGGGTAATTGTAGACAACTCACCCAAGTCCATTCCTCCAGTGAGTCCAGTGAGGCCCTTAGGGTGCAGGATGGCCAGTACCTTTTCCTCCCAGTCAGTGTAGTCGGGTGGTGTTGGTGGGGTCCTCCCCCAGTCTTCTGGACTGCAATGTTGTGCCTCAATGCCATGGACCTCACCTTCCCTCGCAGGTCATTCCATCTGTTACGGATGTCATCCCTTGTTCATGGATGGTGTCCCTCTGCGTTGACCTTGTTCACTATTGTCTGCCATAACTCCATCTTCCTGGCGATGGGTGTGTGCTGGACCTGTGCCCCGAATAATTGTGGTTCAACCTTCAGTATCTTGTCCACCAGGGTCCTTAGCTCACTTTCTGTAAAACGTAGGTGTTTGGGGGTGCCATGGTGTGTGTTGTGAGTTGTGTGTTGTGTGGATCTAGGTGAGGGTGCAGTTATGTGGTTGGGTGTGTGATTCGTGTATTATGGCGTTCAGTGTCTGCTTGTGGTGTTCTCTATCTCAGTTGTCCTATTGGCGATGCAAAGGATTTTGGGGTGTGTCTGTGAGTGTTTTATAGTGTTGTGGATGTGTGCCAGGTGTGTGGGTTTCAAATTTGCTAATCTGTGCAATTCTTACTGTTGGGTTCCATTGCTGGCCGTGACGTTCTGTACAGCCAATGGTCGTTTGACTTCCACTGACTGCCGCGGTAATTTATGCATCATTATTTGGAGGGTGGGGAGTTTGTGTGCTTGGCGCTGGCGGGGTGGAATGTCCTGAATTTTGTCGACAAGGTCCTGGCAGTGACTGGTGGCTGTGAAAAATTTGGCGGATTCAGATTTTTGCATCTTTATATGGCGGGTTTCTGTTCACCGATAATGGCAGGATTCTGTTCAGCGTCACCACGGCGGGTAACAGGGTTTTCCACCACGTTCATCAGACTGCCAAAGTCTTTCCTGAGTGGAGGTGTTGCACCTCCTCCCACAGACAGGTGCCCTGGCCCAGCGGTCAGCTTCAAAGGCTTCACTGCCTTTAAAATCTGACCTCTGACTCTGCTGCTAGCAGCAGATGGCCACCCACCATTCTTTCCCCCACTTTGAGTGGGAAAACCATATGGAAAACTTAGCCAGAGTATGAGGAGTGGCCTCCTCATCCTTCACCACCCCCCATCTTTGATGGCAGGAAAATAGCCATTCAGGGTTAGGGATGTGACCTCTTCCCACAGGAAGTGGTCCCATAGTGGGTGTAACCACTCTAAGGTAGGTGGCCCATTGGCCACTATCAGGTACTCCCCTTAATGCCCACTACATGCAGTATTTAGTGGGTGTCCCTAGACCTGCAGATCAGATTCAATGGACACAAGAAGTCCAGCAGCAAAGAAGACCCAAGGCTTTAGAACAGAAGACCTGCTGCAAGAAGAAAAATTCGCAAACCATGCCTGCTGCACCTAGGAATGACAATTGCTGCTGAGGGGTTGACTGGACAATGGACAGACTCTAAGAAACCCTAAAGGACCTCCAGCCTTCAGAAAATCACCAAGAACTTCCCTCTGAGTCACTCCCTGCACTGTGAGGCAAGAAACCAGTTGAGACCAGTTCACTGACGGGCTGCTGACTAGCTACCCAAACATAGCAGCCTGACCCTATTCCACCCACCAGGTCTGGAGGACAGACCCTTCCAGTGTGCCAAGTTTGGTGTCACTGCGACCTGTGGTGCCTGAGATGTGCCATAGCCTAGGCTACTGGACCCCAATATCAGCCGCCCAGAAGAAAAGTCCACTCCAGACTCTCTGAGGATTAGAAGCAATCACTGAGTCAAGGGACTTCAGGACACCCAATAACCACCCCCCAGAGTGAAAGCTACCCTCAAATTGACCTGCAGCTAGGTCCAAGGACTCCTGGACGCACAACCCTTGGCTGGCCTATCTGCACCTGGCCTCCCTGGCCCCTGAATCAGAAAACCAGTTGTGCTCTTGGGCTTCCTAACCCTTTGCAACCTCTACATTCTAAGAGGACCTACCAGACTTACATTTAAGTCCACCTGTGAAGTGTGTTACCAAGGGGTCCCTTTCACATTTCTGCACCAGCACCAAGACTTTCAGCCGCTGCTCTCAGTTCAATGGGGAACCACCTGAATTTCTTGGGCTGGCCCACAGGACATCTTGATGACCTCAACCTAAAAACAGAAGGTGACACTTGTGAGAACACTGCCTGATTCTATATGCATTTATTAATTCTGTATGCATTTTAAAGATTTCTCCAATGATTCCTGTGGTGAATAGTTACGCACAAAAACACTATTTTTGCTAAACTGTGAACAATCATAACGTAAAAAGTACTTACCCAATGTTGATGATCTTGATCTTAAACATTTTATAAAAATCTAAAGTATTTCAAGTTATTCTTTTGAGTGTGTGTCCACATTTATTGATATTGTGAGTGCAACAAATGCTTAGCACATGTCCAAGATAAGGCTAACTGTTTGCACACACTACAATGAAAACAGAGCATTAGGTGCTATGCTTTTTACCTCTGATACCAAAGTGGGGTTGCTTGGACTCTCTGCAAGTGTATGTCTTTTTTCATACACTATATAGAGAGCCAGCCTCCTACATCATTGTTGTGATAATATGTTAATTATGTCATAAAGAGGAACATTTGAGTTTAAAAATCAGTGATACTTTTTGGATGTGGTACATAAGTGGCAAGCCTGGCGTGGGAATGAGGCTGTTCACTTTTAGGACATGTGTAGTATTAGGGTGACCATACCTAAATGACTCTATACACCTCAACTGTATGCTCTTGCCAGTCTATCAACGTTCTCCCAGGAGACCCCGCTGTAGCCCATGAAAACGCAGTGTGTATACAGGAATGATAGCCAAGCAAATCCTTGAATCAGAGCAACCCGTCAAATCTTCAACTTAAACTTAAGATAATACCTTAATTCTTCCATGGAGGCCCTCTAGTGAGTCCATTGAATAGTCTCATGAAGGTCAGTGTTCTATACTCACTAGCCACTACCCATTGCATAATGGAATCCAGATTCTTCTTACCATAGACCTCCTGTAATCTGAACCCAAACTAGAACGGACCTGAATCAAGCATTGGCTTCTGTATTTCCTGGCAATCATTTATGAAACAACGTTGGAGGGGTTGTCTAATCAGGGTGACATTAGTGGACTACCCAGAACTCCAGCTCATAACATCGTAGCTCCATTTTGTCTTCTTATGTTAGAATATTTTCTGTTCCCTCTTCTTTCTCTTTGGGTGGCCTGTCACCTCAGGGGCAGCACTTCCATGAACTGGGTTCTTGACACTTCTGAGGACATTGGTTGTGGTCCACAAGTTGCATAAAAGAGCAATTCAAAGGTTGATTGAGATAGCAAACCTGGCGTTTTCTCAGATTGCTTTGAGGAACTGTGCCCCCATATCTACTTTCTATCCAGATGTCTTCTTTTCTTCTAATTTTCTTAAAGGCTTTCAGTTTTCAGGAATAGGAAAGACCCTCTCAGCAGTGAATTTCACTATTTCTGTTATCGATAATTTCTGAAAAGCCTCTCCTTCTGCTTTAGGTGAACCAGCCTCTGCAGAATAAATAGTCCAAGCTCGTGTTCAAAACCCCAGCTCCGTTCAATGAGTATTCAACAAACTATAAGAACCAAATGTGCCCCCGCCACTGAAGTTTTGAGTAGATCAGTTGCAAGCTGACAAATGGAAACATAACACAGCTGGCATTATATAAACATCCAGATGTGGAAGTGGGCGGGGTCCTTTGGTTAAGACTTCCCCAAGCTTTCTTCACTTGATTAAAACAGTCCCGATACTTTGTGTTAAAGAACAACCGTTTCTGCATGGAGGCATTGATGACCTTCTGTTATTTTAGGTTGAAAGGAAATATGCGGTTATCTTTAGGTTAAAGTCTAACAATATAGTTCAAAGTATTTTGCTTTTTTTAGTTACACATTTGAGCCTACCACCCCATTCTATGACCCCACCCCGCAATGCTCAGGATCACGTCCCAATTTTTGTTCATACACTTCAACTGCTTTAACAGCATAATGTCACAGGATATTATTTACAAAAAGAAAATGAGGAAACACAGCACATTTCCAAATCTGTGCGGAGAAAGTGAAGAAAAAGGGAAACATCTCCCTTGATGGTTGTGGCAAAAGATGAGTGAGAAGTCTTACGTGGAGGAAATGGGCCGATTGTGCCAACATGTTCTTGTTTTCCAAGTGGCTGTCGGGGAGGGTAAAGCTGGGTTTCTTGTAAAGGAAATGCTGAGTGCAAAGTTGGCAATTAGGTTTTTGAGATTTTTATGATGTTGGAGTCCTTATCTTATTCTCTTTAATAGGTATGTAACATGCGCTCTTCAGAATACCATTGTAGTTTGTTATCTGAGTACCGGGCTGTGTTATATTCAAATGTGTTTGTATATTCCATGAAAGAAATGTCATCATGACCCTTTTGTCGCTAGCCATTATTTACAAAAATGTAAACAGGAAAAAGACTGGGATATAAATAAATTAACAGACCCTTAACTAGGCTCCGCAACATACCTGAGGACCTTTGTTTACCCAATTTTTTATTTTTCTTCCCTTGCTCCCCACCCAGTGTCAGACCCCCACCGTCCAGTGCCCTCCCCTGGACCCTCCCCTGGACCCTCCCCCCTAAACCCAATTTGGGGGTGTGATATCTTGGCACCCTAGAGACCTAAAACTGAGAGAGCAGTGCTTCCCCGAACCGTAGTTGATGATCGCCTCGCATCCCAATTGACTTCTGCTGGCAGATATCCCTGCTGACCGGCCAGATTTTCATCTACAGTAATAATGTTGGTGCACAAAAAGAACATGCACCAAGTAAAGGCGATATGGCCGATGTTAACTCATGTCTCTTTCCCTGACATCCCCTCCTCTTCAGCCAGGCCCCCTCCCTGCTTTTTTAGGAGCTCCAGAAAATTAGCTGCCTCCTGAACACTCTGAAAATTTTTCGCCTGACCTTTGTGTAAAACTTTAAGTTTTGCAAGTTGCACAATCTCGGCTGGAGCCCCCAAACTTTTGAAGCTGTCTATTAAACTAACAAATTCATGGTGCCGATGTGCCACTGCCACTGACATTTCAGAGAAAATACGGAAAGTAAGCTGGTCGTCTGTCCTAAACTCCCTTACTTTCCTAGCTTGGGAGAGAATTTGCTCCTTGATTTGAAAATCTCCAAAATTAACCAGGATGGTGCGTGGGTATTTGAAATCAGCGGGACAGGTGAAAGGCACCCTATGAGCCCACATAATAGTGAGATCCTCTCCCGAACTCTCCCTCTCCGGGAGGACAGTTTTATGGATAAGCTCTGAGACAATGCTTGACACCGATGAAGCTGCTTCCAACCCCTCTGGGCCCCCTATGAATCTGAGGTTAGATCGCCAGGACCTGTTCTCTGCTTCATCAAGTTTAAACTGCCGATCTTCCAACTCAGATTGAATCCGAGACATTGTCGATTCTCTTCGAATCTCTATGTCCTCCAAGTCTGAGACCCTTTGTTCCACTTGTGAGACTCGAGAGGTAAGGAGAGTTAGATGGGTATTTAATTGAGTGAATTGTTCTTTCGTCTCTCTACGGGCCTCTTCCTGGGAGAGTTTTAGAGCACGAAGTTCCCCTAGAATCTGGCCAATTAAATCCTCCATCATTGAGGGGGCCTTGGTTCCCCCTGCCGTATAGGATGGATTTAAATGGTAAGGAGAGGATCCAAGAAGTTGGAATTCAGCATTAGTTTTGTCCTTAACTCCAAATGCCACAGAGGCTTATACACACAACCCTTCTGGGACTGGATCTGGGGCCACGGGTAAGAAGTCACCAATACTTAGTTGGGTTCCTCCGCTCAGGAGAGCTCTCTTCCCCTCCCCTCCTTCCTTTGCCACCCCTGCACTAGAGATCAGAGCACCTTTAACTTTACTATTGGAAGTTACGAATAAGGGGTATGCAGGCCTCTGCAGTAGTTCCGGATTGAGTTGGGGAGGAGTTAAAGGACGATTCAGGGGGTGCTCACCTGAAGTCATCGGAAGAGGAGATACAGAGGGGAACTCAGAGCCTATTCCTGTCAGGGGGGTAGAAGGAGGTTGAGACTGTAGTTGAAGGGATAACTCCTTTGACCGTAGTGAACCCTCAGCTGATGATTCGAGGTGCTCTCCGATATTAAGCTCAGGCGTGGAGATGGAACCCGAAGTTGAATATCAATGGCTTACAGGTTATAGGGAGGAGGAGAAAACATTTTGAGTTTCTAAAAGGGATAGATGAGGAGGTGGTCATTTTACAGGCGACTCAACTATTACACTCTGAGTGGAGTAACTGTCTTAATCGACTGAACTGGGTGGGTTTCAACTTGTGTACAAATCAGTCATTTGCTGTGAAAGGGGTGGCGATTCTCATTAAGAAATCAGTAAAGTTAAACGTGGTAAATATTATAAGAGACCCTAAGGGTAGGTGGTTAATTGTGGAGGCGGGCCTGAATGGCGTCGGGCTTACGATAGTAGGATATTATGGGCCTAATGTGGACGATCCTGCACCTTTCCAGGAATTGTACAGTCACCTATTGGTTGCAAAACATCCAATCATAATAGGCGGGGATTTTAATGTTTTACTGGACCCAAGGTTAGACAAGTCCACCTCAAGACCGAGGGTGAACTGTTCCAAAACTCGCTCCTGTATAAAACAAGCAATGGCAGACCTGGGCTTGTGTGATATCTGGCATCAGAAAGGTGGGGAAGGTCTAAGCTTTACGTTTAATAACAAAAAGTATGGCCATCGCTCTAGGATCTATTTTTTTTTAGTACAGAATAAGTTAAGGGATGCGGTGAGTTAAGTAGGCCATGCCCCAGCTCATCTATCCGATCATTCTGTGGTAAAATTGCATGTCTCCCTCAACAGCCAACCACCCACTCCCAGGTGGACAGCTAATCAAGCTCTTATTTTTGGACGAGCTGGTGGTCGATGGTCTGAGGAGGGACACTAGAGAATGTTTTGAGATTAATCATGGTTCAACCACTTTTCAGACCTTATGGGACATCTATAAAGCATTTATTAGAGGGAGGCTTGTCAGTCTGGCTACCTTTAAACATAGGGAGGAAAAGAACCAGCTAAAGCAACTTGAATCCCAGATAGCCTTTCTGCAGGAGGCAGCTTTTAATACCCTCCCAGGTGAGGAAAGTCATCTAGTCACCTTGGAGGCCCAATTGGACACCGCTAGAACAGATCTTCATCTATTTCTCGAGAGGAAAAATAGAAGGAGTTGGGACTGCAGTCGGTATGTACATTATGAGTATGGGGAAGGCTGCCATAGGCTTTTAGCCTGGAAAATTAAGTTGGATAGATCTAAAAATTACATTGCGTGCATTAAGTCAGAGTTCACTGAGCCTTAAGCACAGCTGCATCCGAGATAGAGGAGGCCTTCGTAGCGTTCTTTCAGGATCTCTACACTGATGACCTGCATTTGTTGGATAAAGCCGGCAGGGGATACCTGGAGGGGGTTCATCTTCCCCAGTTAACGGAAGTGGAGCAGTTACAACTGGTGAGGAAGGTAGACCCGGGGGAGGTAAAGGCAGCAATACATTATTTAAAGAAGAGGAAGGCCTCAGGCCCGGATGGTCTGCCCAACAAATTATATTGTGCACTATGCGATGAGTTGGTGCCAATTCTAGCGGAGGTGTTTAATTTTCTTTTACTGGAAGGTGCTGCTATGCGGAGGTCATGGGATGAGGCTGTTAAAAGCCTTCTTTTAAAGCCCGGGAAAGACCCGGCAAGATGCAGTTCATATAGGCCGATATCCTTGTTGAATTCAGACTATAAACTGTATACTCATGTTTTATCTATAAGACTCCAGGAGTCGATTAGTAGGTTGATTCATGAGGATCAGAAGGGCTTTATCAGGGGCAGACATCTGCATGAGTTAACTCATGGTTTATTAGGTGCAGTAGACCTGGCGACATTGGATAAAGTCCCTTTGTCGGTTCTCACCTTCGACGCTGTGAAAGCTTTCGATCGGGTGAATTGGCGTTTTTTACAATTTGTTATGGAGAAATATAACCTGGGTCCAAAGTTCATCAGAGCGATTCAGGCTATATATAACGCCCCGGTTGCCAGTATTCTGGCTAACGATAAACTATCTGACATTTAAGATCGAGAGAAGGACGCGTCAGGGATGTCCACTGTCCCCCCTTCTTTTTGACTTATATATTGAGCCCTTGCCGTAACAATTAGGGCCAATAAGCAGATTTCCTCCTTCCAATGTCAAGGGTGGGAAAAAAAGGTTGCCGACGATCTTATGATTTACACCAGTGACCTGACTAAGGATTTTCCTAGAATTATACAGCGTATAGAGGATTTCGGTAGGGTGTCAGGTTACCCTGTAAATGCAGAGAAAATCAAGATTATGTGCTGAAACACCTCTTATAATAGTTCCCTTGTTAAACAACAAATCAGGTATCTGGGGATCCAAGTTACTCCCTGTCTTGAAGAACTAGCTCAGATTAATTTTGATAAGGTCTGTATGGAAACCCGCAGATTGCTTAAAACCTGGGCGGGTCTTCCATTGTCTTTGATTCGGAGAACTAATATATTTAAAATGATTATATTTCCAAAGTTTACTTTTTCATTCAATACTATTCCCTTTGGAATTTAGGAAGTCTTGGTTTAGGAAGATACAGGCAGACTTAACCTCGTTTGTGTGGTCATCTCGGGGGTCAGGATTGCCTGGCAAAAATTATGTGTGAAAAAAGAAAAAGGGGGTATTGCGGCTCCAGATTTTTATAAGTACTATTTGGCTTTTCATCTGAAGAATGTGCGGGTATTGCTACGCGACAGTTTGGAGTATACAGGTTTTTGGGGTGTTATGACTCAGGAACTGCTAGAGGCAGGTAGGCATTTTCTGTATACGTTTGGTCACCCTAAATACTTTAAAAAGATTTGTTTGAAGATCCTTAGAGCTGCTGCTAGATTGTGGTGGCTGGTCCGACAAGTTTTAGGAATTAAGTATTATAGTTCCTTGGCTCCGGTCTGGGACTCACCTGGTACCCCTGAAGTTTTTACCGATAAATTAGCGCTCCCATTGAAGTGGGTGGAGCGGTGGGGACAAATTTTGGAAGATTCAAGGCTGGGGTCTTGGAGCAGGCTCCAGGAATTAACTGAACATAAGATCTCGAAGTTTAAATATTATCAGTTAGCTCGTTGGGCTGCTGCTCTCCAAGATGAGGGGGACATGAAGAACGTATGGGAAGGGAAACTAGGTCAGGTTTTAGTCCATACAGAAATTGCCGTTTGGTATCAGGCATAACTAGATACCTCAGAGTTAAGCTTGTCCTCTGCTGAGAAGAAATGGGGAGTAGCCCTACCAGCTATTGATGTGGTAAAGTTTTGGGAAACTTCTTGTTCTCTGCTTTGGTTGGCCACTTGATCGGCCGCGTTGAAGAAAAAACATCTGTTTACCTTGTACAGGACATACTGGTCTCCCCAGAAGCTGTCAGTTTTGGGGAAGTCAGAGAGGTACTGTCCACGTTGTGGAGAAGCTATTGCAAATGATATCCACATGTTTTGGAGCTGTGCAAGTCTAAGGGCGTTTTGGGTCAGTGTAGAAAGTCTACTTAAACAAATCATAAGTGCAGAGTTAAAGGTAACCCTCTCGTTAGTGATCTTCGGGGTGGCACCTGGCACAACTTGGGACGTAAGACTTCCCAAACCTTACAAGCACTTGATTTTCATACTGATATTATTGGCCAGATGGCAAATTTGTTTTAGGTGGATTTCATCTTTACCTCCATCAGTTGCTGAATGGCTGGCATCCGTGAACTACTTTTGTCGTTTGGAGGGCATTTCCCTGTTTAATAAAAGAGACGAGTGCTGGGCTATATGGGTAAATTTTCTGCAAAGCAGTTGTTTTCCGTTTTTATGTCCAATTATTACTGGCATGGAAAACAGTCCGTGACCGGGAGAGGTGAAAATTGTATGTGTCCTCCTGTATTGGAGGGCACAGGTTGATGACCCTCGCTCGTGTAAGTGGGCTTTATGAGGACAAAAAAAAAAAAATTGTTTGTATAGTGTCTTGGGAAAACCAGAATTCTCCTCTCGCACCTCAAAGATGTACTAGGGCAACGAGGAATAGAGCTGGACAGCGAACCGAACACATTAGGTTATTCCTACACATTGCCAATGCAGCCACATGATTTTGACACAAATGTCCCTCTACTCACAGCCAGACTTCCAGAGGAGAGGAAAAAGGAAAGCAGAGGAAGGAGAAAGGAGAGAACAGAAGGGAGGAGGTTTTGAGAGAAGGGGAGATGAGGAAAAGAAGTGGAGGGGGAAGATGGAAGTAGATCGCAGGCAGGCTTGAGATATCAACTCTGCGTATCCGTGTAGGACACATGCAGAGATTAAAAGATTCGTCTCTATCACCGAGGAAACTTCCTTGGGCGTAAACTTTAAATTCTCCTGCTCATAGCTTTCCTGCCAAAAACAACTTCACCAGGACCTTGTCCCATGACTATCCGGCTCTGTGCAACTCTTCTTGGCCACAGTCTGCTTCAAGTACCGATCAAGTGCAACTAGATGACTGCTTTGGCGCTTAACTCTTTTTGGCATTATTTTTATCTTGAAATTGATTAATTCATATCTCTGGTTCCCCTTGTTGGAAATTGTTGTTTTTGTGTCATTTTGCTAATTAAAGTATTCACTACTGTGGTAAAATGGAGGGACATTTCTATTGTGTTATTTTGTCAATTTTTTTTTTACTGTTTCAGTGGTTCTAATTACTTTACACTTTTTCTTAAGTGAAACCTATCTGCTATATGCCATAGCTCCCAGGGTTTGAATTCAAGTTTAAATAACTGAAACTTTTACTGTGCCTAACAAGAATAGTGACATTATTGCTTGTAGGGTGATAACTTATGTTCAAGATCTGCAGAAAGATTAGTAAGTTGTGATGGACTGCATTGTGTGTGACACATAGCACCTGGAACATGATCCTCTGTCATTGAATAACCCAATGAAGGCTCATCGAGGAAGAGAGAAGTTTGAACATTTTGAGGCAGAGGCACTTTCTGGCTGCATGTATTTGTTTTTTTTAAATAATTTATGGATGTGATATTTCGGGAGACCATCACACACACTATTACAGTAGTTGTGAGAAAATTAAGGCTCCAGTAAGTTGAATGGGGGGAGGTAGAAGAGTGTGGAATTTTGGAATCATGGCTAGTTGGAGATACATGGTTTTTACCATTGAATCTAGCTGTAGAGCACAAGATGTCAGTATCAGAGCAGATTCTTAGATATCTTAGATTATAGTGGTGTAGCTTGCCCCAGTGCTGCAAGCGATAAGAAAGGTAGGGATGGATTGCAATTTGTCATTCTCTCAAAGATAAGATACTGTGCTTTATTCCCATTGAGGCAAAGGAAGGGACCATGGGCCAGATGTATCAAAGGGACAAATGTATGAAACCATTTTCATTCACAAACGGTGCGAATCGCAGAATTTGGGCGTTTGCAAATGCAAAAACGTGGTCTGCGATGCATGAAAGGCATTCGCAGGCCAAAAACAAGGAATCGCAAAAATTGCGATTATTTGTGAAGCAACATGTTTTTGCGTGTCGAATTTTGTGTCTCGCAATTTGTGACATGAAATACCGAATCGCAATTAGCATCTTGCAAATTGCGAGTCGGAATAGCGACTCGCAAATACCGATTCGGTATTTCACGTCGGAAGTTGCAAGACGCAAAATGCGACACACACAACCATGTAACAATTCGACGCATCAAAAATTAGCAAATTGCGAATTTTCACAGAATGGCCTTTTGCACATGCAAATTACCATGGAGTGAAACCAGGTGGTAACCAGGTGCAACCTATAAAAAGAGGCCCAGAATGCCTCAGACTCTTTTCCACAATGGCTGCACTCTACGTCATGGCGAGGAGAATGAGGATCTTGGCAGGTTTGAGGAGAGGGAGGAGGAGACAGTAGCACATTTTCAGAGTGTGCATTACCCTTTTTGACCAGACTGAGGATGAGATGTATGATAAGTATAGATTGAGCTCAGCCATGATACTTGAACTGATAGCTGAGCTACAACCCATACTGCAGCGCACAACACATAGAACAAATAGCATACTCACCCATGTGCAGGTATCATGCTCCCTGCACCTACTTGCCTCAGGGAGCTATCAAGGGGTCATAGCAGCAGCTGGGGGAATAACACAGTGCCCTTTCTAGATTTTTCAATGCATTTATCAACGCCATGCTGAGTAGGATACACCAGTACATCAGATTCCCCCACACCCCCCAGGAAATACAGCAGACAAAAATAGATTTCTACCAGATAGCACAGTTCCCCCACGTCCTAGGTGCCATAGGTGGGACACTTGTTACAATCTGTCCACCATCGGCCACAGAGTATGTGTACCGTAATCGTAAATACCAACATTCCATTAATACAGGTGATATGCAATGCCTCCTACATCATAACTGATCTCGTGGCCAGGTACCCAGGGAGCACACATGATTCGTACATCTTTCGCCACAGCCGGATTCACACAAGACTGCTAGCTGGGGAGTTTGGTGAAGGATATCTACTAGGTATTGTCCCTCTGTACACTGGTGCATTGATGGCGTTGTGACGTCAGATGGCTCACTTACTCATTATGCCCTCTGTTCCTTCCAGGAGACAGTGCCTACGCAGTGCGCACCTACATGATGACACCCTACCTCAATCCTACAACACCAGCAGAACGGACATACAATTCAGCACACAGGGCAACCCGCAATGTGGTGGCGCGCACCTTTGGCCTGCTGAAGAGTCGCTTCCGATGTATCCACAAAAGTGGAGGAGCACTACAGTACAGCCCGGACACGACCTGTAGAATAGTGGCCACATGTGCGATCCTGCACAATATAGCTACCACCAGGGGCATACCTGTGGAAATATCTGATCCAGAATCAGATGAGGATGATGATCCCATACCCACCTACAGCCAGCAGACAGGACCAGTGCAGCAGAGGGCAGGCAAAGGCGAGCTGACATCATGCACAACCATTTCAGATGTAAGTAATAACAACACAACTTCACTGACATGTGTTCTGGTAGTTCGTACCTTTATTACCTTAACGTCAGGTAACATAAGTGTCACTAGCAAAAAAATAAATAAACACATGTGCCATAAAATAACCATTAACAATGTCTCACTATTGTATTCATAGTTCACTGTAAAATAAAATATGCAGACAGTCCCCTGTGGCCATCAAAGTCACTTTTTATGGCCACGCAAGCCTCTAGAGTGTGCAGCGGCCTCGCTGGCACCTCTGGTATCTACCTCAGTGCCAATGCTGTGCCTGGCACTGCGACGCCTAGGATCTGTCGTGGGCAATGAAAGACTGCTGAGGCTAGATGAGTCCTCAGTCTCCCCTAGTCCAAGTTCACTGGGTGTAGCAGAGCGTTTACCCAGCATAGTGTCCAGAACATTTGTTATCTGGACGAGTCCCTGGGCTAGATCCCAACTGCTGTGCCCTGCCTCCACCTGTGCAGCCACAGCACGCCGCGATATGAGGGCCACAGATGTTGCAAGGCAATTTACAGATCTACAGAATCCACTAAACATCCCCATAAATCACCTCTCATGCCTGCGGTGGCTGACCCTCTCATGCCTTATCTCTGTGCAGAGTTCCTTCACTGCATTCGTCAGCTCCCTGGTGTTCTCAGCAGCTGTGATCTGTCCTTCATGCAGCTTGGAAATGTTTGAATTAAGGCACTCCAACTGCCGATGCAGCCCCCCCATGTTGGCATTGTGTGCCTGCATCTGCCTATGCATTGCCGTGATCTTCTTATTTTGCACGTGCTGCAGTTTAAGCATAGAGGATTCCAGGCCACCGAAGAATGATGGACCCTCTGTTGCTTCCATGTGCTGTGTGCCTGCATACTGAGGCCTCCTGCGGGGTGTTGAATAACGCTGGGACTGGGACTTCTCCATTAAGGTGGATCTGCCGCCTGGCGATGGTGTGTGGCCTTCATCCCGCATGTCATTTGAGTCCTGGCTCAATTCTGGGAGAGGTACAGCCCTTGCCCTGTGTCTGATAGGTGCAATATTCACTGACTCACTGGTGTTGGAGTCTGATGGAGGCTGTGGTTCAGCATCCCCCACAACGGCACATGCTGATGCTGCTGGGCCTGGGCCATCCGCAACGACAATGTGCAGCATGTCATTTATGTATGTATCACCAACGGTTACACAATGGTAATAAATGTGGGTGTTGTGTTCTTCTAGGTGTTGCTCTACTTAATTACATTCTATGTGCTACTTTCAGCTCTGGGTTGTGGACTACCACTCCCATAAGGCATTGTTCTGCCGCTTCTAAGATGTGGAATGGACTACTTATCACAATGCTTTGCACTAATTGCTAATTACTAAGGGCCTTTTGTACATACACATATGGGGTTACATTTCAATATTGCACTTACCTTTACTGGTGCTTGGTGTGCTGGATGTGTCTATGTCAGTGACCCCACTGCCTGCTTCTGGGAGGAGTGTCGACTCCACCAGGTCTTCCATGGGAATGGAGGGTGTCTGGGTGGATGGTCCGCCTCCTGTGCTCCTTGCCTCCTGTAGTCTTCTGGCCACCCTCTCCTTGGCACGGGAACACAGGTCGTACCACCTCTTTCTATTCTCCTCCACTGAGCGCTGCGCAACCCCCACACCGCAGATTTTGGTTTGTATGTCCGCCCAGAGTTTGCGCTTCTCACTCTCTGGGACCTGGAGTGAGCTGTTCCCGAACAGCCGGTCATGGCTCCTCACCACCTCCTCAGTGAGCACCTCCAGTTCCTGCTCACTGAACTTCAGTTTTCTCTTCCTCTCTCCCTTCTCCTTTCCATTTGCAGAGTTGTCCATGCTGATGTGAAGTCCTGAGTTGCTCACAGACTTGCTCCCTGTGGCTGGGCTGTGTCTCTCTCACTTCTCCTTTGGGTGTGGCACCTGCAAACTGCCTGGGATGACTCAATTCCTCCTTGTGATGTCATCAGGCTCTGCCAGGTGTACGTTCTCGCAATTTGCGATTTTCAAATACCGAATCGCACATTTTTTGCGATTCGGTATTTGGGCCTCGCAAATTGCATTTGTGAATTTTGTGAAATCGCTAATTCCGAATCGCAATTGTGTTACAGTGCATATTGCGTCTCAGAAATAGCGATTTTTGAAAAATCGCTATTTGCGATTCGCAAAGGGTTTGTTCATACATCTGGCTCAAAGCTTTTTGCATTCGCAAATGGTGCGAATGGCCATTTGCAAATGCAAAAATGCCTTTCAGTATGCATGAAAGGCATTCGCTATGCAATTTTAAGGAATCGCTAACATAGCGATTCCTTAAAAGTGGGACCCCGTTTAGACAATCGCAAATTGCGATTCTCTAAATAAGAAATCGCAAATAAGGAATCCTTATTTGCGATTTCTTAGCACATGTATCAAGCTTTTCCTTAATGCAAATTGGGCATTAAGGAATCGCAATTACCACCAAATACAATTTGGTGGTAACCATGTGCAAATTTTAAAAATGCATTTTTAACATTTACATGTAACGCACACATGCCCCTTTGGCATGTGTGCGCCTTACATGTCCTAAAATAATTTTTGGGGTGGCAGCAGAGGGGGCCTTAGGCCCCCAGCACCCTGGGGTTTGCATTTCTGAAATTGCAAATTCCAGGTAGGAATTCGCAATTTGGGAAATGCAAAAAAATCGCAAATATGGGCCTACAGGCCCAAAAGTTTGAATGGGGTCGGAATCACTATTTACGATACGGTAATAGCATTTGCGATTTTTAAGAAATCGCTATTACCCAATCACAAATATGATACATACCATTTTGCGACTCTGAAATAGTGATTTCTTAAAAGTCTCTATTTGCGAATCGCAAAATGGATTCTTGATACATCTGGCCCTATGTGTTTCAGCCATTCATTTTCTGCCATTTAGAGATGTTATCTTGAGTTCATCACATCTCTGTCCATTGAAGAAATAACTGGGATTGATAAGAGGGTGTATGGATCTGGAGATGGGAGATGTTGATGACACCTTTGAGTAGATGCACACAGATGATGAAAAGCAGAAATGATATCAATGAGCTGCGTGGGAACAGCTACGTCTTGTTTCCTGTTTCACTGAAAAGCCCCGATCCAGTACAGCATGGCTTGTGACACTTCTTGATACGATAAGCACTCTGGGTTAGAACACGTTTGAAACTGAGAGGAACTGTGTATGATACCTGGGCATGCAGGCAGAATCTATCAATATGCAGAAGCAGTGCATATGAGTACACGATTAAAAGATATCTTGAAGCAGAATGTGTGAATATTTGTAAAAACTAAAAAGTGCAACTGAGGGGCAAAACAATTGCATTTCAAATTACATATTAAAAAGAGATATATCAATGAAACTCACTACAGTTGTCTGAAATTCTGTTATGCAAATTGGTGTAACTTGTCTGCTGTCTAAACTTATAAGGTCTTTGTAACTAGAGCAAAGGCACTGATGTATGGACCCATGACGTATGTGCCACAATCCTGTACAGCATGAGCATGTGAGATCTTTTATTAAATTTTTCAAACCTGCCTCTTCCAAGTGATTGTTATTCATAATATGTTTGAAAGTCCTCTCGGAAGAGGTGAAGTTGAAAAACTGAAGGAAGTGAATTGTGCAGGTGTAGGCAAATGCTATGATAAAATGGTATGCCAGTTGAAAGTCCATTTTCTAAACTGTATCAACTTTGGTGGTTTAGACATTCGTTAGGAAAGTTGTGCAAAATGCACAGTTTTGCCACTGGTTTCTCAAAATTATGTTTAGGTGGGTGAACCTGCAACATTCCTGGAAAATGAAGTATGTCATGGCAAACTCTGAATGTGTTTGAATACTTTAATAATAAATATGGAGAACCAATGTATTTTTACCATATTTAAGATTTATTTTGCAGTGAAATACACTATTTTACCTATTGAAAAAAAAAAAAAAAACTTTCCAGAAGGGAAACCTCCCAAACACCTCCAAAGGAAGTTGGGCTTACATTGCTTCACTCGCTTGCTGAAATTCAGAGCAAGTATTATGCCCAACCATTTTCAAAGATCCCCTGCAGCACTGGTCAAATTATTCTTTGCTTACAGCATTCTGTTTATATCTTAGGAAAATAGGGTAAGATATTTTTTCTTCAAGATATATTAGATTTATTGATTGACGTTTGTAAGAGGGTGAGAGGCACAAATTACATTTTTTTAGATTTATGGATTTTGTCTTAGTTCTTGGTGGGTAAGGGGGATCAGATGCATCCTCACTCAGCGCCACTTCACTTGACGCCGCTGCACTCCACACAATTACACCACAGCACTCTGTCAGTGCAGTCTACAAAACTTTACCCAAAACCAATCCACTCTATGACAATGCACTCTATGCCAACTTGCACTCCACGTTACACTCTATGCCACAATACTCTACTCTGCAACTCTTTATGCCACTGCACTATACACAACTGCACTCTATGGCATTGTACTCCATGTCACTCTATTCTACTCTTCATCACTGTACTCTATGCCACTCTGCTCTGCACCACCCTACACCACTGCACTCTACGCCACTGCACTCTACCCCACTGCACTCCATGCCACTACATTCTGCGTTACTACACTGTGCACAACTCCACTATACTCTGCACCACTTGATTGTATTCTGCACCACTCCAATCTATGCCTCTTTACTCTACACTACTCTACTCTGCAGTACTGCACACTCTGCCACTTGACTCTATCCCACTCTTCTCTGCACCACTACACTTTACTCCACTGCACTCTGCACCACTCGACTATATGCCCCTCTACTGCACTCTATGCAAATACACCGTACATCAGTACACTCTATGCACTCTATTCTGCATCGCTCCACTCTATGCCACTGCGCTCTTTGCCACACTAAGCCACTCAAATCTACTCTGCACCATTGCATTCTACGACACTGCACTCTACTCAGAAACAATCTACTCTACGCCAGTGCATTCTATACCACTCTATTCTACTCTGCACCATTCCAATCTATGCCACTGCAATCTACCCTGTGCCACTCCATTCCACTCTATTCTATGTTGCTGTCCTACATGCTAATCTGCCCTATAGCACTGCACTGTACACCACTATACTTTACTGTCCACTCTGTGCCACAGCATTCAATGCAACTGTACTCTACTCTGAACCACTCTACTCTACACCACCACTCTACTGCACTCTATGCCAAATCATTATATGCCAATGCACTCTACCCCACTCTAATCTACTGTGCATCAATGCACTCTATCACACTGCACTCTATGCCACTTTACTCTACACCTCTCTACTCTACACCACTCTACTCTATGACAGAACACTCTACCCCACTCTACAATGCCCCACTGCAGTCTTGGCCAAAGTACTCTACACCACTCCAATCTAGGCCATTCTGCTCTAGTCTAGTCTGCACTACTGCCACTTCCCTTTATGCCACTCTGCTCTGCAACACTGCACACAATGCTACTACTCTATGCCACTGCATTTTACCCTGCACCACTCCGCTCTATCCTGCACCATTCCACTCTACACAACTTCACTCTACTTAAACAATCCACTCTATGCCATAGCACTTTACACCACTCTGCTCCACTCTATGCCACTCCACTGTATGCTACTCTACACCACTATATGCCACTACACTATATGCCTCTGCACTCTACCCTGCAAGACTCAAGTCTATGCCACTTAATTCTACTCTGGACCAATGTACTCTATGCCACTGCACTCTATGTCACTCTACTCCTTTCTGCACCACTCCGCTCTGTACCACTGCACTCTATGCTATGCCACTCTATTGCAAGCTGCACCAGTCTATTCTACGCCACTTAGCTGTATGCCACTTTACTCTAAACCACTGCACTCTACACCAATGCGCTCAGCACCACTTTACTTAAAACGAATTCACTCTATGGCACAGTACTCTATGCCAAATACTCTACACCACTGCACTCTATCCACTGTACTCTTTGCCACTTCATGCTATGCCACTCTAGGCCATTGCGTTCGATGTCACTGCACCCTATGCTACTTTATACTACTCTGCACCACTGCTGTCTGCACCACTGCACTCTTCACCACCTCTCTCTACTCCAATGTACTCTCCACCACTGCACTATGTGCCACTGCAATCAATGCCTCTGCATGCTAGACACTCTACACCATTGCGCTATGTCACTGCACTCTACCCCACTCTATTCTACTCTGCACCAGTGTGCTCTATGCCACTACCTTTGCATCACTCCACCCTGCACCAGAATTTGCCACTGTACTCTAAGCTACTGCACCACTCAATGCTACACCACTCTACTACACTCTACACCAGTGCACTCTGTGTCACTACACTCTGAATCACTCCATACCATTCTATTGTGCACCAGTGCACCTCTCATCACTCTACACCACTGCACTCTACTCTACTCTGTTCTACAACTCTGTACTCTACCCTGCACCACTCCACTCTACACGCTCTAATTCCATTCTATACCTTTCCACTCTTCTACACAACTCCACCATAAGCCACTTTACTGTATGTCAATCTAGTCCACTCTATGCACACTACAACACTCTACTTCACTCTATGCAACAACCTCTATGCTACTCCACAACTCTCTATGCCAGTTCACTCTATGACACTTGTTAGACTTTTCATCCTTGGTGTGGTCTCCCTTAAACTTTTGCCTCTGTTTCCCAGGTTGTTGATGTGTGCTGGACTCTGTTTTTGCTGTTTTGTACTCTGGGCACTTTACCACTGCTAACCAGTGCTAAAGTGCAAATGCTTCTGTAGAAAATGTATATGTAATTGGTTTATCCATGATTGGCATATTTGATTTACTAGTAAGTCCCTAGTAAAGTGCACTAGAGGTGCCCATGGCCTGTAACCCAAATGCTACTAGTGGGCCTGCAGCACTGGTTGTGCCACCCACATAAGTATCTCTGTAATCATGTCTCAGACCCGCCACTGCAGTGTCTGTGTGTGCTGTTTTAAACTGTAAATTCGACTTGGCAAGTGAACCCACTTGCCAGGCCTAAACCTTCCCTTTTCTTACATATAAGAAACCCCTAAGGTAGGCCCCAGCTAGCCCCAAGGGCAGGGTGCAGTGTATGGTTAAGGTAGGGCATATAGTAATGTGTTTCATATGTCCTGACAGTGAAATATTGCTAAAATCTTTTTTCACTGTTGCTAGGCCTGTCCCTCTCATAGGTTAACATGGGGGCTACCTTTAAAACTGATTAAAGTGTAGATTCACTTTCGGAGTGGATGGAAATGTGGAGTTTGGGGTCTCTGAGCTCACAATTTGCAAATACATCTTTTAGTAAAGTTGATTTTAAGGTTGTGTGTTTGAAAATTCTACTTTTAGAAAGTGAGCATTTTCTTACTCATACCATTTGTGTGACTCTGTCTGTTTGTGGATTCCCTGTCTGGGTCAGTTTGACAGTTGGGCTGGTTGCACCTCACACTAAACAGTGACACAAAGGGAGCTGGGGTGTAGTCTGCACTTCCTGATGAGCCATCTATTCTAGGAGGGAGGGGATGAGTGGTCACTCACACAATGCAGTCTCCAACTCCCTGGTGAGTGTCTGGGGCCTGGCCTGGGCAAGGCAGGATTTCACAATCAAGAGAGACTTTGCTTTGAAGTAGGCCTACTTCAAAGGAGAACATGGGTATAAGAAGGGCACCCAAAACCACTGACTTTAGAACACTTCTGAAAACCAAGAGGAACCTCTGTCTGGAGAAGAGCTGAAGAGCTGCGGAAGAAGAGCTGCCCTGCCTACGAGAGTACTTTGTGGTTCTATCATGCAGTTGCTGCTTCTGCCAGAGTAAGAGGACAAAGACTGGACTTTGTGTTGCCTTTCTTCTTGTGAAGATCTCCAAGGGCTTGATTTAGAGCTTGCCTTCTGTTATTTGAAGTCTCAGGGACAGCAAAGACTTCTCTCTGCCAGCACCTGAAGTCTCTGGAGAGACTCCTACTCTGCTGAGTGGTGCCCATCCAGTTCCTGGGACCCTGAAAGGAGAAGCTGGTAGCCTAAAGAGGAAGAAGTCCACGCACTGACCGCCGTGCGGGGAAAAGATCAATGCAACTCTGATCTGCGGCTGAAAATTCGAGGCGCCGTTGGCTTTGCGGCGGAAAATCACTGCTCACCTGCAATGCGACCCGGAGATCGATGCCCGGAGCTGGAGAAACAATGCACAGCATCGCTGACGGAGGCTGGTGAGATCGCAACCCGCGCTGCATGGTTTTCGGATCATCGTGCGGCTGGATATCCGATGAAAGTACCGCTGGGCGTGTAAAAGCAATGCAGGGCCCGCCCGGACGGGATCAGTGCTGACCGGATCAACGCATCGCTCTCCTGTAAAGAGAGGAAATGACACACCCCGACCCGACGAAAGGAGAAACGACGCAAGGTCTCGCTCGTTTGTGAAATCGATGCATCGCAAGCCCTTTTTGACACACACTCGCCCGTGTGGGGTTATTTTTGACGCACGAAAGGGATATTTTTATGCTAACAGTGTCAGTGTGTGTTTAAAATTACATGAAGACTCTTTTTACATTTTTATTCATAACTTGACTTGTGTATTGTGGATTTTTGTCGTTTTGGTCTTGTTTTGTTCAGATAAATATTCTCTATTTTTCTAAACCTCTGTTGTGTCATTTTGTAGTGTTTTCATTAAGTTACTGTGTGTGTTGGTACAAATACTTTACACCCAGCACTCTGAAGTTAAGCCTACTGCTCGTGCCAAGCTACCAAGGGGGTAAGCATGGGTTAGCTGAGGGTGATTCTCTTTTACCATGACTAGAGTGAGGGTCCTTGCTTGGACATGGGGTAACCTGACTGCCAACCAAAGACCCCATTTCTAACAACACTCTACTCAACTGTCACACTATAATCCACTCAACTCCTCTCCACTCTAGTCCCTTCCACTCTATAACACTATATTCCCTCCATGACACTCCACAACAGTCTACACCACTACATGCCACTCCATGACAATCCATGACACTCTTCTTTATGCCACTCAACTCTGCCTACTCCCCTCCATAACACTCCACTTTATGGCACTCCACTCCACACTACTCTTGTTTACCCCACTAACCTTTAGCTCTGCTGAATAGCAGCCAAGCTGGTGTACAGCATGGTTAAAACATTTTGGCAAAGCCAATAGCTCTCCATGAGAAAGCAAATGAAATGACCAGATCATCTGCAACACTTTAGATGAACTTAAAATGTGTCTAAATCACTGTGTTAGTATCATTAATGAGGACTACTTCAAAGGTATTGACTCACCAAGTGTTTCTCTATGGAAAAACGTCTAGAAAAAGTTAACATGAGCTGAAGCTTTCTTCTGGTGTTAATCAATAGCTTAATGTGTAAGGGAATTAAATGTATATAGAACTGACATAGGTACACTGATCGGTTTTATAGTTATGCGTAACTAAAAGTTACCGGAATTTTCAGGCCTACCAAATATTAAAGATTTCAAACTCTAGATAATGTAGACTAGAAAATAACACTTACTCACTTGTATCAAACAGTGACCACTCTCTTAAAATACTCCTGTGAACCCCCTTATCCAATGTCAGGTTAAATGAGACAGACTGTTTTCCTTTAGGACCCATCAATTTAGGTAAAAAAATCTAAATCAAAAATGTTATCATACATTTATTTTTCCACTTATTTCTGGCACCATTGCTTTTGGCATTTTAGGGCTCTTTGCCTCTAACGTTTTTCTTGTCTATTTCTCCATTATAAATTCCTGCACTTCGGGGCTCCTGTTTACTGCTGAAGCAGGGGTTTACAGTGTCCTTCATTGGGAATTTAGCAGCCTCAATCACTAATTAAAACACCTATCCACACGTCCGGAATTGTCTCTGCAGGATGCCTTCTAAATAACCTGTGTTTAGGTTTCATGATACCTTTTATCTGAGGCTAAAAAAGTGATTGCTTATTTATGTTACAGTTTAGCTTGGCCGAGATGCTAGGTTGAGGAAAATGCTTCCTTAAATTGTGTTCCTGCTTCATACCTTACTGCAGATTCTGCTCTGATCTTTTGCACTACACATTTCCTATATTGTAGTTTTACTGGTGGTTTAGCTGTTGTTCCCCCGGGATTAAGCATTTCCGTTTGGCACTTTTACAGTTATTACAAAAATGGAATTCTGTAATTTAATAGCTAAGGTGCATTTACATTTTGGATAATGGCTGAAACTTTTCACAAAATATACAGTTTTGGCCGATGTGACAAATTTTTCCTATCACAAGATTTCGAAATCATTGCCACCGAATCCTAGAGATCTGTATTATACGTTGCTGGTAACTTGGGTTCACAGCAACGTTTCTAATATGTTTTAATGGGTGTCTGTAACAGGGTCTTGGGGCCTTCCACTGGATTTTGGGTCCTCCTTCAATTTATCAAAGCACCAACTGCTGCTGAAACTGGTAAGCTCGGTTGCATTCTCGGTAAATTATTGACCCAACCATTTGGCATTAAGTACCTACTTACTGTCTTCCAGCCACTTCAGAAACGTGTACTCTTACGTCATCAACTGAGAGTGTCCAGTGCTTTAATTCATTTGGTTATATGATGGAGAGTGAGCTCCCACGCATGTTTCTCTTTCTCACTTCCTTTTCGTTTTGCCCCAGTTTTCTATGACTGGTACCACATGCCTCTCTACTTACCAGTGTAGGTATTTAGGGACAGCAAGGACATTCAGTGGATCTACAGCTTCAGTCTCACATAATGCTACTTGTTTTGTGTTAATTGATTTCCTTGCTATGGTTATTGTTAAAAAATAAGGAATTTTATTCCTATAATCTGAATCTATATTTCCTTTAAAATGACGAAAGCCTGATCTGGTCAAGGTTGAAGGATCACATACCAGAAAAGAAGTAGAGCCAAGGAAGGAACTTCAAACTGAACGAGCCCAATAATCCAAACACTTCAAGAGGTAAAGGACCAGCTTATTAATTTACCGACCAGAGAGTGTGAATCGATAATATAGCCAAAACAAAACTGAGGGCTTCATTTAGAGATTGGCAGAGGGAGAGCCCAGCTACAAACTGCAGTGCTCCCACACTGCCAAACTCACCGATCCTCAGCTCTATGTAGAGTTGAGGGAGATGCAATGGTGGAGCCCACATTGTGTAAACATTTGATCTGGTGACCCATGTGCCAGAGGGCTGTCATGTAAGACTGATGGTCTCCCCACTTCTAAGGTAGAATGACAGTCACTGTATGTCCCTACAATAAACCACCTGGCTGATCCTTTTAGAGAAGGCGGGCCGTGCCTTCCAGCAGAAGGAGAAAGTACTATGCACCTCAGAGCCATTATTTATTTGGTTTCAGTAAGACATTTCAGCTTTGGGACTTTGTAGTTTCAGGAAAACAAAAAACTATGCCCAGTGTAGCATCAAACTTGGATCACACTTTGAAAGAGTCTCAATATAGTATAATCCAAATAATCCAAGCAGGAGAGACCTTCACATGTGTAAGGATAAGTTTATTCTCAGTTAAAGGCTCTATCCGCAGAAGCACCTCTTCCCATAGCAGTGTCTTCACTCCAACTGTCACCCCAACATTCCGCACTCGTGCATCAACCTCACTGGAATCTTCCTCATTGCTTATCCCACATTCCAGTAACCACTTCAGGATACCACACTAAAGTTTTTCAATAAAGCCCCACCGCGGAAGTTGTTCCACTGAAGGCAGAAAACCATTCCTACCTGGAGCCGAACTACACATACAATGCACTTTCCTTATTTGCACCATGGCACACCTTTTAAATGGCGCACCCAATGCAAACAAGGAGAGTGGGCCTTATTATATATATTAAACTTGTGCTGCCCTTAGTACAGCACATTTAAGAGAAATACAGAGCATTTGTTTAAAAGCTGCTCCTTGCTTCTCTGTAAATTTAAGGGAGCGGTCTCAGGGGACTATGGGACCCCTTTTCTCCCCTCCACCAAGAGGGCTGCCTCCTAAAGGAATGTCTGCCTCTGTGCCCACGTTGGTTATATGGTGCGAGCACCGAGGCAAAGTGATTCCCTCATTTGCAAGGGGTCAAAACCCCGTGCAAATGAGGGAACACCCTCCAATAATAGTGCTGGTGCTATATGTCCCCCAGTGCTATCTGTATTACAGAAGGGACTGCGCAAGCATTTGTGGCCCCTTCTGTAATACCAAAATGCCCCTGGGGTGTTGAAAGCGGGCAGAAACTTCTCTTACACCCCCGGGGCACTTCTGTAATACGGCTACTGGTGTGGATGTGTATGAATGACAACATCTCACCTGACTTGGGAGGCTGGCAGACAGCTTGCCAGAGTCTAAATGGCCCTCTGACTTTTTGCATTTGTGTATGAGAACTTTATTTGATTGAGAGTGAACCTGTATCCTTTTGTCACCTCACCATTAACTACACTTGTGTCTTGAATAAACACTTAATCATTTCGTTAGTGTCACTTGAGCTTACCCTGAAAAAAAAACACAATCATGCAACTTTGGTAATTCAGCTGCTTAGGAAAAAAATACTGCATATTAAATAATACAGCTGATTTTTTCTTATTTAATAACAGTGATTCTTTTGCCAAATTATGCAGTCATGCTACTATTACAGTTGGCAGCAGAAGGTGTACTAAAATATATTGTATATCAAATACAAAAGAAACCAGACAATTGCAGTTCGAAAATTTGGATGCTAAGAAAAGAATTACTATAGTGACTACTATGGTGATTGAGAGGTTATACAAATATTAAGACAGCTATGGAAGAGTGAACATCTTTTTTTCTATTATACTATTAATACAAAGTTTAAATGAGAGATTATATTTTCTCATACAATTCTGAAGCATAGCTCTTTTTTTGCTTGGAATAAATTTAACAAACATCACATTTGTGAAATAGACATAAACCAGAGCTATTTTCCGATCCTTCAAAATATGTACTGTAGGAGTTTTTGGATTGCGGACCAGATGAGACTATAAGATATGAGAAGGAGATGTGGATGTGGCCTAAAGGCCAGACCTGCTGACTTTGAACGGTTTGAATCCTAGCTCCGGCTCACCAGACCCTGGGCAAATCACTTAGGGACATATTTATGGCCTGATTTCCATTGCTATTGCACCACGCAATGCTGCAGCACACATTGAAAAAGGAAAAAGCCTCTCTGGATTGATTTTGTGCAGGAAGGTGTCCCTTCCCCGATAAAGGAATCCTGCATACAATGCAGGCACCCTCCCAATATGCCGCTTGGCAGCCCATTGTGCACCAGCAGAGGTGGAAAGGACAGGAATGTGCTGTATGCCTTAAATACAGTGCATTTCTGCCCTTTCCCAGTGATGCAGTGCAGCAAGGTGACTAATCTCCTCATGCTGGGAAGCAAACAATAATCAGACCTTGTCTAAGGTAATCTAGTGCTTTTGTAAGGTGCTCTAATACTGCTTGCCAGTTTGTGCTACATAAAACTGCAAAAAAAAAAAGAACTCGTCTGCATTCATGTTTTCTTGCTTTGCTACCTCTTGCTCTTCAGTACATAGAATAAAAGTAGAGGTAGTAATTCTCATTCATTTAGATGAATAAAAGTATCAAATAAATAGAAACAATCACTACATCTGATTTAGTGGGTGACTACCATAATCAAAATATAGTTGACTGTTTTCTAAAGTGTCTATTCTGCCTTGCATTGGGAGAAAGAATTTTTCATTGAACTATATGAGTCAATCAGAGTGATGGACCCATTAATCTCTTAGTAAAATCAGCAAATATATTTCTACATTGGTCTAATGGGCCTTTTTTAGTCATCTTGAAGCGCTGTAAGGAGGTTAACATCAGAAACACATTTCCAATTTGTAAAGGCAATGTGACTCCCCAACAAGGACCAAGAATCAATCATTTAGATTATAAGGTTTATTTTAGGATATTAATCCATCCAGTGTACATGCAAAGTAAAAATAAGTTCACAAAATATGGCAACATAGTTTCAGGCTAAAATGAGCCTGTGATGTTAAATCATAATACAATGAGATACAGAATAGTAATTGCCATATCACAAATAAAACAGATTGTTGCAATAAGGTGTTCCATAACAACACTTCCCTTTTCTAGTCTAAACATAGGTGAAGGACAGAATTAGTTTATAGGGACATCTACCTGATGAGCATAGAAGGTGTCAGCATGAAATAAAACTTCTGTAGAAGTTCAGGAAAATAGGAGAAGTGTTCAGCATGAAGATTCACAGAGAGAGATCTTTTCCCTCCCAAAGTCAAGGGAAAGTCTGCCTAACTAGCTGTAGAAACATGGATTAAATATAACAGTAGCTTCAAAACATCTGCATCACCTTCTCACCACCTAAAACCAACCAAACAACTACACATGAGAGAAACCATCACACCCCCTAAGTTCCCATCTCATTGAAACTGGGACTACAGGTGCCAACTTTGAACCACCCACCATCCTGATACATGATAAACAGAAGGCTTTATTTTCTGCCCTGGAGGTCTCTCTATTGGTTGTCTAATACAAACAAAACACGTTTTTCTAACTAACGAGAGACATGATAATGCACCTGAAGAGTGAAAAGATAACACAATTGCAAAATAAAGAATGCTATTTCAGTTAAGGTCTTCTGTCAAGTTAAGCATTTCCGAATTAAAATGGATGTGAATTACAATATAGAATACACACACAAAGTGAAAACAGTAATAAATGTTAAATGTGACCGCAGTATATATATATATATATATATATATATATTTATCCACAGTGCAGTCATTACAGATGACGCGCTCAACAGCTGGTGAGCGTTGTCAACACCAGAGCAGTACACTCTCTATTGGCAACAAAAATGCAAAAACCCAGCACTCTCAAAACAACATAATTTATGCATTGTGCTGGTATGTTGTGGTTTAACCTTTTGCATTGCAGAGTTCAATCCTGAAAACTTATTTTTAATATGTTTACAAATACTGTTCCTTTGCAATGTATTGCTGCAGGTTTTCAGAGTGTGTTAGGGTGTGGCCCCTTTCAAGGCGGTAAGACGGTGGTTGGACATTTCCCAACACCGTTATTGAGAATTTTCATATTCTTGGTTTTAATTCTTCAATGAATAACAGATTACTTGCGCACTGCAATTTTTTGACATTTATATGGTGATTTGCAAATAGGCAGGACGCGCAATTTATTCCATAAAGATTTGACTTCGTTATTCCTTACGCGCTGCCATTTCTTGACATTTACGTGGTGGCTTAAGAATCGGCAAGACGCGCGATTCGTTTTATGGTGTTTGGACATTATTGTCCATTGCGCGCTGATATTTCTTGACTTTTACATGATGTTTTACGAGTTGGCAAGACGCGCAACTCGTTTCATGAGCACCTAACTTTGTTGTTCATTGCGTGCTACCATTTCTTGACATTTACATGGTGGCTTAAGAATCGGCAAAAGAAGCACGATTTGTTTCATTGTACTTTAATCTTGTTATTTGCTGTGAGCTGTTAATCCTTGACATTTATATTGTGTTTTACGAATCGGCAAGACGCGCAATTCGATTAATGAGGATTTGACTTTGATATTCATTGCATGTTACCATTTCTTGGTATTTTACATGGTAACACTCGAATTGGCAGGACGCACGATTCTCTCCTCGAGTTTAATTCATGTTGTTTATTGTATGCCACTATTCTAAGATATTTATTATGTAATATTTGAATTGACAAGTTATGTGATTTGTTTCCTGAATCCATATTGTGTTATTCATGGTGCACAATCCTTTTATGGTGTTTATATATATATATATCTGCAATATTCGCAATTTGTGTTGAAACATTTTAAGAGTACTCAGAAGGCCATAGTTTCTAGATGCAATATTATATGGTCCCAGTATACATTCTCAAAACAGGGTTTATATGACTGGTTTAAAATTTAGTCAGAATGTTTTTTTCTGATTCTCATGTAAAGGAAAGTACTTGAATAAGAAAGTTTTCATTTAATTCATCTTGATTCCCCTACAGGTATCGGGCCATCTTGAAACTTAGTCATTTTAAAATTAACTCTTAGATTGTTCATGTTTTCGGAGTGACTAGGCTTAGAATCATAGTTTAGTATTGATTTCAGGAGATATAATTTTCATATTGTGTGTTCTAACCTTTTTCTTACTACAGGTCTCCTTCCCAGCCGATCCCTTCCTAATCCCCTCTTCCCCTCTTGAACTCTCTCAGTCTCTGTGATTTATCTATCAGAGTCTTGGAGCTGTTCAGTGGTGGACGTGTTGGGAACGTGCACAGACCCGAGGATCTGGTGACTCTGACAAGCGTCATCTGTAATGAGCGCATTGTGGATAATTATGGATTGGTTACTGCGTCTGCCATTTGCAAAAAGAAAGTGAGAATTAATCAGGGCTCAAGACACAGCATCGCATGACGGTATCGAAGGATCCCAGCCGAGCGGGAGCAGTACTGGGGGTAAGTCTGCATTTGAAAAATTGGATGACTTTGCATTTTGCCGAAGCATCCTTTGGGATTATGGTGGCTTGAAATCCAAATCATGGGTGGGGAACGTATCCTTGAACATTTAAAGAGATTAAATTAATTGCAGCGAAGGTGAACTTTTATTAGATTACGGGATTCATCTTTCTGAAGAATGGAAGCGAGGAAGGCTAAACGAGTAATAAAAACAACAATGATGTTTACTAAGACCATTGAAGAATCTGAAACTGACGCTCAGTCACATCAGAAGGAGGAACACACAAGTCTCTCCCTTAAACATGTTTTTACTCAATTAGAGAGCTTGTATAAAAAGGAGATTAATAAACGTTGGGAAGTAATTTTATTGGAGAAATACATAGAAGTTAACAGAATACCAAGGGTTTGCAGATTTTTACGATACCAACACATTCAGTTGTAAAATCGAACTTATTTAAAGAATGGGGGGGAAAACAACACGCAATGTTCACTCAGCATGATGAGAATCCTTATAAAATATGCCAAATTGGATTTAGAAGAAGTACATGGCATGATTAAAGAAACCGAAGACAAATGACAAAATCTTAATAAAAGTGACCAGACAATGATGAGAAAAGATATGGGGAGTCGTCTGAATAAGTATGAGGATGTTGTACAGGAACAAAAAAATAACAAATTTGCAAGTTATGAAAAAGATTATGAACATGGAAGAATGTTGACTTTTGCAAAAAGGTTCATCAATTTGAAACAAGATCACAAGTGGAACAAGGGAAACTTGGGCTCAGATATAGTGGATACTCTGAGTGAATCAGATGTTGATCTTAGCGAAGGAGAAGGACCTTCAAGATATGATAGTGTTACGACAGCCAAAATCTTTTTAGAGGAAATGAGGGTACTATATCTAGATCAACGATTGTCGAGAGGAAGAGGGAGAAACAGAAGTTGAGGACAAATTCAAAACTTAGGTCGAGTGACAAAAGAAAGGGAAAAATCAGAAGAGCCAAAAGAGAAAGAGAGAAGACAATACCCTCTCAGAAGTTAAAAGAAGCAACAATGATGTCAAACTTAGTGGTGAATTTATCTGATCATGAACTAACATCAGCGGAACATCAAGTGTTGAATAAGGGACTTTCCTTTTGCCCTGAAGCTCATTTTAATTGATGCACATATTGACATTTATAAATTCATCAGAAAGCTTAAAACAACTAAATTGTATGCAACACACTCCCTTATGAGTTGGAAGTCAATAACAGTGATTCTGTCCTATCTGAATCTAAGGAACTCTGTATTGGTCAAATTCCAGATTTGAAAACTATATTTGATCTAACTCATAATTTGCAAGACGATGAATTAATGGAAGTGGAAGTTTTGGAGAGGTTGGAAATTGATACTAACAAACACAAATTTTGTAAATTTGAAGAGAAGTCCAAATCTTGCCCAGTTTTAATTTTTGAAAAATGATAATCCAACAATTCCCACGATATACTTTCTCCTGAAGATACATAAGTCAATGGCTAACCAGAGGAAGAGCAATTGAGTCAGCATGTGATTTGGTTTTTGAGAAAATATCTGATTATGTGGATCATTATTTAACATCTATTGTGGTGACATTAATGCCTATATTAAGGACTCAGGAGATCTTTTGAGGATCTTAGCAAATACCAATTGGAGTGATGAGTATCTTTTAGTTACTATTGATGTAGTATCCCTATACACATCAATGCAGCATGATGTGGGATTAACAGCTTGCGAATACTTTTTGAGACAAAGAAACATTGGAGAATTAGAACAAACTGAGATGCTACTCTCCATGATGAAACTTTGTTAGAAGAATAATATCTTCATGTTTAATCAATAAAATTTCCATCAAATATGTGGTACAGTGATGGGCATTTCTCTATCTCCAAATTATGACAATCTAGTAATGGGTTGATGGGAAAGGGAAATAGCATGTGGCATGGCTAATGAACTGTACTTAGGAAAAATTGCATTATGGGTAAGATACATTGATGATCTATTTATAATATGGCATGGGTCACAAGAAGAGTTTGTGACATATTTTTCCATTCTGAATTCTAATAGTGTTGGAATAAAATTCACGTGTGAAAAAAGCCAAGACAAAATACATATTTTGGACCTAACAGTGTACATTAAAAATGGTCAGATAGAAACATCATTATATCGTAAAGAAACATCAATGAATAGCATATTGAATGGAGAAAGTTTCCATTCAAAAACATTGCGGAAAAGTATACCATGTGAGAATGAATAAGAATGCAGAAGAACTTCTCTAATGATGAGCATGCACGAATAAGTTCAATGACACAATACAAAGCTTTAAAATGAGAGGTTATGAACAAGGTATCCTCAATATGAATTTGGTAAAAATGAGAACCATCAGTCACAATGATGTGCTAATGATGTGCTAATTTCTAAAGTATATTCTCACAAAGAGGACAAGGAATAATGTCTGGTATAAAGACCAGACTAGTTCAAACATCAATATGTTGAAAAAACGGCCCTCACCCACAATTTGTGGCATGCTTCATCATAGGGCCCTGCTAACACACTCTGAGATATAATTCCCTTTGGAGAGGAGCAGTAAGGGTGGGGGGACATAAAAGCACATAAGACAAGACCAACAATCATGGCACAGGGACCAGAGACGGACAACAGAAAAAGACATAAAACTGACTCAGGCTGACCACTTATCCTATTTTATTCTAGTGCAGCCTGGACAGGATTAAAAAATGTTATTGGTGGTGTTTTCAGGAATTAATTACCTGTACACCCCAATCTCTGTAGAGGGTCAACATGTTTCGGCCTATTCAAAATGCCAACTTGGGTCATGTGGCCTTTGTCAGCACCTTCGTCCTGTCCCCGTATTTATAAACGTCCCTACCTGTCCTTCAATCAGGAGGTTCACTGATTCGTGCCTTTAGGTACACTTTTGTATGTCAGCACACTCAGTTGACTGTGGGAAGAAATTTCTAAAGTATCAAAAGTAAAAACAGATGAAGAAAACTCTTTAAGAGTAGTGATGAATTACAGCAAAGAAGGTGGAGCAATCAAAAATATTTTACAAAAAAAATAGAATTTGATTTCTAAAGATCCAGATATAGGCCCTAAGGTGGGCAACATACCTTCAGTAACATATTGTAAAGTATCTTTCTTAAGAGACATTTTGGTGAGAAGCCATCTATCACAAAAAACAGCTAATAATTGATTTTTGGAACAACAAAAAGGATTCATAAAATGCAATAACTGTAAACCTGCAAAATTGGAAAATCTACAAAAACATTTTCAACGAATAACAACACTGAAGTTTTTATTAAGTACATAATAACATGTGACACAAAATTTACAGTATATGTGATTGAGTGCAACTGTGGGATAAGATACATTGGCAGCACTATTTGTATGCTCAAAAAGAGGATCTTATAGCACATCAGAGCAATTACACACAATGATCTGACCTGTGCAGTAGCAAAGCATTTAAAAACACACAAGATGAATAGTTGGAGAACATTGAGGAATTATGGGATAGACCATATTCCGGAACATGAAAGAGGGGGGAACAGGAAAAAGAAACTATGACAACTCGAGTCTAAATACATCATTCAATTAGGAACTAAGGTTCCTTCTGGAGTGAACTACGATGAGGAGCTTCATGTTCATTTATAAACTGGATTAACAGAGTTTAGCCTTAGTAATGGATTGTATAGATTAACATGGAGTCATCTAAAATTGGATATTGGAATCCTGTATGACTATGAATTAAGACAGGTAGAAACTGTTGTTGTGAATTGGGGTACTATACCTAAATGATGGAACATTATGGTATCCACAACAACACGTATCACGTATCATGAATTATTAACTTTGCACTATACCCACAGGAGCATATCCTAACCACAGTATGGAGTTGGTATGTCTATAAATATATGCCTCTAAAGAGGCGAACTGGTTTAACAATGGCTCAGTGAAACACAGTCCTTGATTGAAGTTGAAAATAATAAATTGGTGAATTTGATTTCTTGAAAACATTTTTTAATTGTTTTACATTTGAAGTTATGTTTAAATTGATATACTACATGTCCCAGAATGCCTCCTAATAGGCAATTTTGACTTTTGAGTATAAAAAGGTAACATAGTGAAAGAACTCACTAACTGTGGCAAAGACCGTTGTGGTCGAAATGTGGTGGTAGAGTTGCAAGCTTAAGATCACATAAAGGGACTTATAACTTTTACGGAGAGCGGTGCACAACTTCTTTTGGAACATAGTCATTTTCTACGAATATGTTGATAGTGATAATATTATAGACTAAGTTTGCAAGTCTGTCTTCTATGGCCATAGATCAGATGACTACCATTTAAACAAGTGTTAGTAACACAGAGTGTATGTGAACAAGGCACAAGGCAATCTTGGCTGAAACACATTATGGCGGATATGCTGCAATAAACAAGGAAAAAAGGAATTGGTGTCTGTGCCTGGCGGTTTCAGTCAAAGAGACAGGAGTGTAGGTATATATATATATACATATATATATATATATATATATAGAGTTTACAGTGACGTTATAGTTTTGGTTCATAATTTACTCGCACAAAACCACAGAAATTCATCCATTATTATATTTATGGTTATATCAAGTAACTACGACTTGTGCCCTAGGTAACTATAGCTGACACCTCACAGAGCACTGCCAATTACCCCGAATATTACATCACTCATCACTTCTTCTATGACACCATTGATATTAGAACTTCAATATTTCCAGTAAAATTGTTGATGAAAAAAATGTGCACGACAGGGGCATGTGTTATAGGTACCTTAATGCACACATTTTAGTTACATGAGATAAGTATACTTGCTGATTTTCTCTGGTTTTGTAGGAGTAAAATATGAACCTAACTATAAAGTCCCTGTAACCTTCGTTTTTTTAAGTGAATTTCTATGGGTTTGTTAATTCTATTTCCTAACTATAACATCCCTGTAACCTTAGTTTTTCTCAGTGAAAATATATATATTACCTAGTTATAGTTAGGACCATGTTTCCATAGAAAAATAGTTTTTTGACTTAACTTTATCTTTGGTGCCATTTAGCTCATCTTTATGACATTTTCCAAAAAAAGTGTGCCAGAATCTTGTTGTGCATGGAAAGTTTCGGGGTGATCCATCAAGCGGTGTCCGAGAAAAGGGGGTGTAAAAAAAGTGCGTTTTCCATTTTAATTGCCATAAGGGTTTTAGACAAGACTATAGCCCGAACTGCTGCATGAAAAGACAGCCAATTTGACAGAAAGGTACCTCTTGGTCCAAAAAGTATGCTTATTGTTATTTGGTGTAAATCAGTAATTTTTGAGATATGCAAAGAAAACTAAATATAGATATCTAGAGCTCAAAGACATCACAAATACTCCTGATCTTGTATAGAGCCCTGATTGGCTGCCAGCTCTTCAACTTTGAAGTGTTAGCAGACATTTTGAGACTCTACTTTAGCTGAGTCTAAAAAAAACAACAAAAATGATAAGGAAGTAGGGTACTGTTTATCTAACCCTCTAGCCTTGGTGAAGGGGTCTTTCAGGGATTTACAAATCACTGTGAAAATTGCAGCAGGTCAACAAATTTCACTGTGATATATTTTTTTTTTAAAGCAAACGCAGTCTCCTGCACTTGCTTCTATTTTTGCCCCCAGGAGGGTCAGGTCCCGGGGGCATTGGGGGATGAAAAAAGTAAGGAGTCACACTTATATAGTAAAATTTAAGATCCTTGGCTAATGGCAGCCTTAAAAAAAAGTATTTGGAACAAAAAAGTAATTCAAAACTAAGCAAACTAACGTCGGTCAATTTTAAGTAATCGGAAGGACAGTCTGTTTTTATCACTAGACACAACCTGTCTATATGTTGGTCACTGTTTTGCACTAATTATTTTGTTTGCCGGTTCGATTGTTTTGCTTTAAAAACGCAGATGTTTTCTATTAAGTTAAAGACTCTTCAGGGCAGGTTTCAAGCCATTGCAGGCCCTCCGCTGGCCCTACCTAATTTGTGAACAAGTGAATGGGAAAAAGACGTCCTAACAGGTGGGCCTGATTTTGACAGGTTAATGCCCCACCCCACCAACATTTCATCCAGTCTGCACTCTTACACTGGAAGGTGACATCTGCAGGAGACACCATCAAATGGATGACAAGGATTGACGGACACTGAAACTGATCCCTAGTCTGAGCACTAGACGTGTTGCTGAAGTGAGGGGCCTTGGATAGAATGGGTGTAGAGACTAGGCCCCAGTCACAGCACCACAACCGTTAGTGTCATGCGAGGCCAAAGATTAAAGGGGCAAGGATAATGGACTCTGACACCCCTGGGGTTGATTCTTCTAAGTAGATGAAATGAGTATGGGTTGCGAACACATTACCCCCACCTCTAAGTCGGTCATTCAGGTGATGTACACATGGAATGTAGTAACACAACATACCCTGCTGTTAAACACCAAGACACATACATAGTATTTGTACCTGCTGAGCAGACATTGAGGTAGACCAGTAATGCTGAAAGGAAGGTAGGGCTAGGGGAGACTCAGCTGACAGATACTGGAATCACAACAGGGAAATGTCTCTGAGACGCATGCTGGGATGGGGCAGAGTCAGCCTCTCCGAAAGGTTCCAGCAGTGATAGCCAATGAGATGTGGAAACTAGTTGGTGTTTCTGAAGGTAGGTAGAACTCGGGCAGGGTCAGTCTCTGAAATTTCAATACAGATTTCCTACCTTTAAAAGGCAGGTAGGACTGGAACAGAAGTAATCATATGTCATACATATGTTTGACATGTGAGTGGCTCTGCTGAGTGGCCTTTCAGAGCCCCTCATTTCTAGAGAATGCAGAGTATTGTCTACCAAAATATTCTCAGATGAAGTTGTTTCTCCCTAGCACTGTCTCTGTTGGAATGCTCTATGGGTTAATGTGCTCACGACCGAGATCCTATGTACCATGTGGATTAGGTGTCAATATGTTTTACTGTAGTATTTGGATATTTCCGAAATTGGGAGCTACACAAAATAATAGGAATAACAAGTTATTATTTTAAAAGGTGTATTTATTACATTTGATGTCAATCATTCATTTGTGCCCATAATTTAAAAAAAGCTTTCTATTCCCCTCGTACGCACACTCTCTCTCTCACTCCCCCACCTCTCTTTTCACCTCTTTTTATCCCTCTCTCTCACTCGCTGCCTTTATTCTGCCTCTCTTTCTCTCACTGTCTTGTTCAGCCTCTCTCTCTCTCCCCGCTATACTAAATTAATAACTACATCTCGCTGCCCAACAGCCCTAGCCCTCTTTCTCGTCACCCCACTGTGCCCTCGTTCTTAGCAAGAAGTGTGATGTTAGAGTCTTGTGTGAAATCTGGAGTCCATCTACCAAATATGCTCTCTGCCCTTTGAGATCTGTTTTTATTAAGCTCACCCCCCACAGAGATGAGGTTTTAAGCAGTTTATGGTAGAGCCTCACTGCTTTAGCTGCCCCTTCCAGGGAACACTTGTGTTTTTCTAGTTTTGGTAACATTTCCTTGATTGTCACTGAGAGGCCTCGGCCTGCCTGCATTGGACAATCCATCTGCTTAAACCCATATTTATAAGTAGTTTGTGCCACAAAATGAATTGTCTCTGCGCTTACTAAATACCTTTTTTATTCCCCAATTAATTTATATTTATTGGATCAACTTTAGAAAGCCAAAAGGTTGAGTTGAGCCTGCGATTTCCCAGTCACTCATGGATTTCTTGAAACAGGTGCTCCACCCATTCAGCTGCCTTACCCATGCAGATTGGCTTCCTCTGGAATATTGTGTCCTGCTCTGCAGACTATCTCAGTTATGGTGGTGTCCCCTTCCGGAGGCCACTGATGGACTACTCTGTTAATTTCTGGATGCTATCAATTTTATCTTGTGTCCCATTCTGTTGGATATATCTGCAGTACTGTGTCCAGCTCTAAAGGCTACTTATGGTATAGCATGTCCCTTTAATGGCACATGCACCTAGGACCGGCTGACCAAGGGGCTACATTTTGAACAAGTGTGTGAGACCGCTCTTGTTTTAAAAAAATATTTTGCTGGACTTGCTGATCCTCCGTGAAGTTTGGTGAAGTTTTTTACAAAATGCTTTTTCACCCTTGGTGGGTCCCAGTGGGACCTCCTGCACCACAGCTAAGATTTCAGGGTATTCCTACCATGTCCCTTTTTCTTTTCTTTTACATTTTGTTTTGGGCCTCAGTTGAGGACAAGTCCCAAAATGACTGCCAACACTTATTGTTTGAAGTGTTCGTAGCCCATTATAGCTCAGCATGAGATCTACGGGATCCACTGATCCTCCACATCCCTAGATATACAAATTTGTTTTTCCTTTAAATACTCAAAAATTACTGAACGGATTTAAACCAAGTAACAAAACTCCAATCTGCGCACCAAGATCTAGCTTCCTGACAAATTTGCTGTAGTTCTATTCAGCAGTTCAGGCTGTAGTAGTGTCTAAAGACCCAATAGGAAAATGCATGGGGAAAGCTTGTTTTGGGACCCCCATTTTCTTCAGCCCATGCTTGACAAATCACCCCAAAACATTCAAGACAGCAGCTGAAGTGAATGGTAAATTAGTTTTAAATATTTTGTGAAAATTCATCAAACAACACCAAAGTTATTGATAAAACAAAAACAAAAACCTTTCCTATATATACAAGGTCCTAACTACAACTGCCAACTGGTGACTGCTATACATTTAGCTTGGTGTTGCAATGAATATACTTTATTAATTAATTTGAATGTAACACACATGTTAATGAAGATAAGCCACACACTATGTATAAATGTTGTATTTGTGTATATAAATGAACATGCATGATGTATAAATGTGGGTGGAGCCTACATTATTCTGCTCCAAGATCAAAAACATTGAAGTTCTGCTGTTTAATAAGGCAAAACAAACTGAAAAAATAGACACCATCTGATACCAGTCACTATTTGGAAAATTCAACTTAATTATTTGTGAATTCTTTTTTAGTAGCCAATGATATGTCACAAACTTTTCATGTTACTAATGGGATCCATGAGAACCAATCTTATACAGGTTGATTCAGTGTTCCACTAAGGCAGTGTGACAGAGTGCTGCTGATGTGTTTCCACCTCAGGGTCTAAGGGGGGAGGATCTCTGTTTCTGTTCCACACCCCACAATCAATTATGGGCATCAGTTGGTTCCACTGACCCATATTTACCTATACATTTCTGCACAGCGGCAGACCTCATGTGACATTCACAGTATTACTAGGCCACTGCCTTTGTGCCTCTGGACTGCTTACTTTCCTGAGTCTTTCTTCAGGAATTCTAGAGATCATGTTTCTTCCCATGAGTAAGGTGGGGGCCATCAAGGGATTGACAGGAACCAACATATAGGCTCTAACAAGCACACTCAAAGGAAAGACCGACCATGACAGGGAACACAGGAGGAAGAAGGGTGGGGATAGTATTTAGCGAGATGGCAGGGCACAGACAACATCCCTTTTTGGAATAGCTATCTAGAGGAGATGCCTCCTCACCAAGTTCAACTACAACTGAGGAAGACCAATCATTGCAAGAGGAAATGGCCTTTCCTAGCCAATTACTGTCCCAGGTTCCACATAAAGTGGGTACAAAAGACAGACAGAGGGAACCTTGGGAACTTCAGGACTCTTTGGTGAGTGTTGGAAATTGGGTCCCTAGTTGGAAGAGGTATGCACCCTGTCCAAGTAGGGACCACATTCCTAGTCAGGATAAGTCAGTTATCCTCCCTAAATTAACCTGTGCTCATGCTCTGGTAGTTTGGCACAGAGCAGTCAGGCTTATCGTAAGAGAAAATGTGTGAAGTATTTGTGCAACACTTATTCACAGTACCACAGTAAAACACCACAAAAAGACTCAACACAAATAGATAATATTTATCTGATTAAAACAAGACCAAAATGACAAAAATTCAATCAGTAGAAATCGAGATATTCATTTTTAAAGTTTAAGGGCATGATTTAAATATTGGCAGATGGGTTACTCCGACAACAGTGATGGAAATCCTGTTTGCTAAAGTCTAAATCCCATTATTTCCTATGGGATTTAGATTTTGGCGGATGGTATATACATCACCGTTGTGACGGAGTAACCCATCCATCAATATCTAAATCAGACCCTCAATGTAAAACAGTGCTTAGAAGTTTATAGTGGTAAACAGGTTACTTGAGGTCGTGAGGGACTGGTGCAAAAACCAAAAACCATGCTGACCACCATAGAAGAGAAGCCATTTACAGAACCCATGCAGGGTCCGCTGCTAAACAGTAGCTTTGTTGGAGCAATTTGTTGATGGTGAGGACACGATGAGTCGATATTTCTGCCACACACAGAGCGATGTGTTGTCCATCTATGAAGCATTAATCAGACTTTGCTTGTGCTTAATTTCATAACAGGTTATAGGTGGGTGGATTTTTGTAGCTTGTAAATTGTGTGATATTTTAGCACCTACTTTGAATTTTTTCTCTAGGTGCTAAGTTTATGACATTTTGAGAACACCTGATTCCATTGCGATTTTGTGCTTTGTGGACTTAGGGGTCTATGTGGATTAAGCATAGTGCACAGCTATTATTAATCTTGTACAGTTCCCTTTTATTTGCATAGATCTATACAAGGCATTGTGTGCGTCCCGTGTCCACTGCATAGACAGTGATATACTGCAATCACCTTCACCATTTATCAGTAGAAATGTCCTAGGTAAACGACTTAATTTACATGTGCTGTGTGAACAATGCATCGGACCTCTAGAGTCCTGAGCAATATCTATGTCAGGCTTCTCCAACCAGTAGCTTGTGAGCTACTGTTAGCTCTCCAGCTACCTGTAAGGAGCTCTTCTGTGTGCAGCCTCACCTACTAAATTTGAAGCTACTGCTTGGTTGCATAAATGAAAACCAAAATTAAAAAGTGTGTATTTGAGACAAAAATGTGTGTATTTTCAGAACTCATAAGCTGATATTTAGAGAAAAATGGTTGGGTTCTCAAAATATATTTAAAGCTGATTTTGAATGATAAATCATGTAGCTATCAGGAGAATTATTACTAACAATTTTACCTTGATGCTCTGGCATTGCAACTATAGCTTTTATGTATTAGCCATGTAAAGGCATTTCAAATTGGCAAAGCCTTTTTTACATTACTGCTGGCAACCCTCCTGATGCATGGAGGTGATCACTGCTGGTAATATTGCATAGGGTGGCCACTAAGGTAATTATGTCTGTTGTGGTCACTGTGACCCAAATCTTAATAGTAGCTCACGGTGATTTTCATTGAACAAAAGTAGATCTTACTACAGAAAAGGTTGGAGACCCCTGGTCTACCTCATGAATAACTTTTTATAGCAGTTGGTTTCCAAACAAAAGATCACAAAAGATCCTAGGTTTACTGTGGTAACCCTTAGTGATAGGGTTTTTTATAAAGAATAGCATGAATAAATGTATAATACCCACCATACCAGCAATGGAAAAAAGAAACCACCGTATTTCCTCAAATACATTTCTAATTAAACACTCATGGTTCCTTATCCGTGAAAACGGATGTTGTCTGATATTGTATGAGGCCACAAATAAGGAACAAAGTGTTATTTGGTGGGCTCATTGTCGCACATTTAAAAAAAAACTGACATCTTGGTTTCTTTACAGATATGAGTTTAGTTAAGGGCCCGTTTTTTCTTCGTCGTCTCTGTACCTGTGGTTTACCAACAAGCGTTCTTCGGAATGAAAAACTTCTTTAGAATATCACAAAGGATAAAAAAGGAGAAGCAGCAACTGTAAATGATAGTACAAATACGAAAGTGCAGAACAACTCTCTTGGGATAACCCAGCATGGAGGCGAAAGTTACCACACACCTTTGTGCACAGTAGGACAGTTTCAGTGGGCAAAGGTCTTTGCAACCGTACATAGGGCAGGCTAAAATCGTCGCTAGAATGGGGCAGCCGGTCCAGCTCTGAAAGCAGTCCCCTAGGCTGCAGCCCATCTGGAACATGCCAGACTGGCATTTGGCCACTGGCCCTCAAGACAGGCACTTGCCCAGTTAAGATCAAACACAGGCAATACATTCACTGTTAAAGATGGGATCCTATGAGCCCAAGACTTGTTGAATATTTTTTGAGGGCTGGATTCATGATGTGCTCATATAGCGGGAAAATGTTTATTGGACAAGTACAAAAATATGCTTTTGTATACATCAACCTGTGCACATGCATATTACATCTATGCAGGTTTTGCACTTAAGAGCGTGCCAGGTCCAGCGGCAAGAGCCGTCTCCAGTCAGCCCTGATCTGTTAGAAGAATGCGTTACAGTCTGGGCCTGGCGCACCTCCTGCACTTCATCTCTGAAGATTTGCAGGACTGCTGCAGGGGAAGTCTCAATGCGAACAGGTGATAGAAATGTGCCCTATATGCATTAAAGACCACATACTTGAAGTTTTAAAAAACAATACAAGAGCGGTGGAATATTAATATATATTCCCACCCCTAAACTTAATGTTGAAATATAATGCATGAGCCCCATAAGTACTGTGCATGTCTGTGCAGTATCATGACATATATAGAAGGATGGGAGCCGGCTGCCAGCAGCAGGACTTTCTTATGTCAACATGGCTCATGAAAGCTAATGCATAACAAAGCAGCAGGTATGTGCTGCTGATTCTTTTTGCATATTGAGGCAGATTGAAACTACAAGTGCAGCGTTTGATATTGCTGTCCATCCCTGCTGTTTTCCACAGTTTTTAATTATGGATTGGCACATTTCAGCTTCGAAACTGTAGCCATTCCCTCACGTCTTTTAATCCACTGCTGCTAACCATTATCAAATTTTGTTGTTGTAACGTTTTTATAGTGCCTTGGAACCAAAGGTTGGTGGTTAATTCAGTGGTTTTTGTCAGGTATTGGGATTCATGCATTTACTTCTGTGTCTTCTGTGGTAGATTGAATTAATAGGTGTTAGGTATGGTTACTAGTGGGGGTATATGAATTCTTGCAGATGTTAGGTGGGATTAGTAGATGCGATTAGGAATTGCTAAAACACAAAGATAGGAGTTTCAAAGAAGGACATGTGATCATTGAGATGAGGCAAAGAAAAGTTGCAGAACTACAGTGATAGAGATTAAGGCAAATGTATACATCATTTACAGTACGTAGGCAGTTCTCAGAGACCTGCAGAAGAGGGGTTTTGAATGAAAAAAAGAGAGGAGACCTATGGAGGTTTTAAGTAAAGGTCGTAATTTTCATGCAAGCTTTTAGGAACATAGAGTACATTTCCCAGATGCCATGTACTGTAAGGATGCAAAACAGTAGAACGATAAATCCATTTTTGCATGTGATATAGTACTATATTAAGTACTTCTGATAGATCCATTACTTTACACAAAGACTGTGTCTCCAGAGCAGCCCGAGACAGAGACTTGAAAGAGAAACCATCCCACCCCAATGTGCGCTTTAATGAATGGTAAACTATGTTTTTTTTTCTATTTTGCAGCATGATATATAGTAATCAGGCTGTGAAACAAAAAGCTTGTCAAAGACTCTATGCTGGTGCTGCTTCAACCACCACAAAAACCACAAGAAGAAATGAAGAGTTCATTATGTATGTGAATCTCAAGCCCAGTATACACACACATTACCAAGTAAAAAGATAATAAATTGCCTTTCAACAGCACTAAATCACTAAGGTACAAAGTACACCGAGTACAGAAGAATGACAGAAGAGTTGAATTTGCCAGCATCTGAGTAGATGTGTTTCAGATTTCACACAGAGGCCCTCATTAAAACCCTTGATAGGGAAACCACTCACCTCTCGACAGTCAACGAAGAACAAGGACACCATGTGGCCCGAGCTGCAGGTCCTCCCCATGCTATGCTGATCTACCTCCATATCTACCAGGAGTATCAATGGCGGCGGTGACGACCATGGTGAGTACTGCACCTAGTACACAGGGGAGGGCGGAGGAAAAAGAGAGTGACACACACACACAACACGCCCCCCCCCCACCCCCACCCTCACCCACAACACCATACTCACAAACACATGCATCAACATTACATTTACACCCCGTAACCCCCTGATATTTAAGAAACAGTCAGATATCCGTAAGAGTTTTAAAAACAGTATTTACAAAAATATACAATATGTACATAAGGCGGTACATTGCCCACAGAAAATGTCCGTGGGCTACTGGGCCAAAACTCATAGGCCAAGTACACGTTTGACTCCTGCCTTAATACGGAAAGAACACTGCAGGGTCACCAGGTCAAAAACACACAGGCACCTCAGGGGAAGGGTGAAGGGGGGTGCACCTCAGCCGGAAGATGGTAAAATGCCACTGCTCCTTAAGGGGGCTCCATGCCCACAGCGATGTCCTGGGAAGTGCAAGGCCACAGTCTCTCAAGTGGGTGGGTTGCCCACAGCGATGTCCTGGGGAGTGCAAAGCCACAGTCTCTCAAGTGGGTGGGTTGCCCACTGTTTGGTCCTGGGGAGTGCAAAGACACAGTCTCTCAAGTGGGTGGGTTGCCCACAGCAATGTCCTGGGGAGTGGAAAGCCACAGTCTCTAAGTGGGTGGTTTGCCCACTGCTTGGTCCTGGGGAGTGCAAGGCCACAGTCTCTCCAGTGGCTGCCTTCTTCCACTGGTTCTGGAGGGGGCTTGTGCCCAGTGTGCTTCATTCTGCAAAGGATTGGGTGAGTGGATGCATATCTCCACTGGTTCTGGAGGGGGCTTTGTGCCCAGTGTGCTTCATCCTGCCAAGGATAGGTTCAGTGGATGCATATCGCCACTGGTTCTGGAGGGGGCTTTGTGCCCAGTGTGCTTCATCCTGCCAAGGATTGGGTGAGTGGATGCATATTCCAACTGGTTCTAGAGGGGGCTTTGTGCCCAGTGTGCTTCATCCTGCCAAGGATTGGGTGAGTTGATGCATATCTCCACTGGTTCTGGAGGGGGCTTTGTGTCCAGTGATGCAACATTTGGGGTGTGGCAGTTCACAGTCCCTCACCTGGGTGTCTGAGGCACAAGATATGCAGGGACCAGGTTGCATGATAGTCCATGGAGGTAGGGCTAGACTCCATCCAGTGACGGCTGCAAACTGGTGGTAGTGCCGGGGCTGGTGGGGGTGCTGCCAGTGGTGGAGGGAGGCTCCAGTCCTTCTCCTGCAGTCCCAGATGCCTGCCCACTGGGGCTGCTGCTGCTGGTAGTGGTGCTACTGTCAGCAGTGCAGGTGGCGGTACTTGTGGTGGGGCCTGCAGCAGTACTAGCGGCAGTGTAGGTGTAGGTGCTGGCCGTGGTGCAGGTGCCAGTGCTCGCAGTGGTGGAGGGAGGCTCCAGCCCTTCTCCTGCAGCCTCAGACAGCTGCCCACTGGGGCTGCTGCTGCTGACAGTAGTGGTGCTTGTGGTGGTGCAGGTGGCGGTGCAGGTGGCGGGGTTTGTGGCAGTGCTAGCGGTGGGGCTGCTGGCTGTGGTGGCCATGGTGCAGGTGGCGGTGCTGACAGTTGTGCTGGTACCCACAAGGCCTTCACCTGCAGCCTCGGATGGCTGAAGTGCCTTGGCTGCTGGTTTCTGCCCCTTCCTCACCTTGGCAGATGGTGGTGTGACCTGGGGTCTGGCAGCTGGAGTCTTTGAGGTGGCCTTGCTGGGTGGTTGTGGCTCCTTCCCCTTGCTGGATCCTGCCCCCCTCTTCACCTTGCCAGGTGGCGGAATGTTTTTGGCTTTGGCAGGGTTTGGTGGCACACTGGCAGGGCTGATGGGTGACCCCTTTGAGCCTTTGATAGCTGCAGGAACCACAGCGGACGACTATTTGGTGGCTGAGGTGCTGGGCTGGGTTCTGGCCACCCTGGCCAGATGGGAAGGACTGGGGGGAGGGGTAGGGAAGAGGTCAAAGTTGGCCAGGAAAAGCTTCTTAGGGACACTGGGGCGGGAAGAGGGTTTGGGAGTGGAGGAAGAGGGAGTGCTTGTAGGAGGTGTCTGTCTGCTGAGTTTGGGTGCAGGTGCATGGGCTGGATGATGTTGTGAGGTGGATGGCTGTTGGGTGGGTGGGTGCTTGCGTTTGTGTACTTTGGGAGGAGGGGTCACAGACACACTGGGAGAGGACACAGGGGACGTGTACATGGATGTGGGGGTGGTGACTGCCAGTGAGGGTGCGTGCTGGTAATGGAGGTAGTGGATGAGGATGTAGTGCATGCAGGTGTGAGTGGAGACGCTACTGGGAGGGAGATGGACGAGGAGGAGGAGGGGGACACAGTGGAGGCAGTGGATGTTGGTGTGTTTGCATGGGGATGGTGCTTGTGTGAGTGCCTTTGAGATGAAGTGTGATGCTTGTGTTTGCCTGAGCCACTTTGTGTGGTGATTTGGGTGAATGCTGGTCTGAAGGTGTGTTTGGGATAGGTTGAGGTTGACGGGATTGGGACTGGGTAGAGGAAGTTGGAGGAGGGAGGCTAGAGACAGGGACAATGGCTGCCATCAGTGCTGAGGCCAGAGCCTGAAATGCTCTCTGTTGGGCCACCACGCCAGAGTGAATGCCCTCCAGGTATGCATTTGTTTGTTGCAAATGCCTCTCGACCCCTTGGATGGCATTCATTACGGTTGACTGCCCAACAGTGAGAGATCTCAGCAGGTCAATAGCCTCCTCACTGAGGGCGGCAGGGCTGACTGAGGCAGGGCCTGAGGTGCCTGTGGCGAAGGAGATGCCCACCCTCCTGGGTGAGCGGGCATGGGAAACACGCTGAGGGGCTGCTGGGAGGGCGGTGCTGGTAGGGGGGTTGGCGACTGTACCTGTTGTTGGGGTGGGCACAGAGGTGTCTAACACCGCCAGGGAGCTTCCATCAGTGGAGGAGTCGCTGTCTGTGGTGTCCCCTCCTGTCCCCACCGTGGTGCGCCCCTCACCCTCCGTCCCACTGGTAATGCTAATGCATACAAGGACAGGGTGACAAAATAAAGAGGAGGGGAGAGACAGAGCATATACTTGGTCAGTGCCAGCAACAACACTATCGTTGGCATAGACAACTCACAGGGAGCAGCCCTATGCACTAGGCCATGCACTACCAGTTACTAAGATAGTCACCAGCCCATGGGGTACAATACCTAACGCCCAACCCACAGGACCCTGCCCAGTAGTAGATGCCCACTAACACTATTGGGGGTGGAGTGCTTCAGAGCCTGCCCAACAAGGGACCTATCCTACCATGTGCGCCCTGGCCTAGGGGCACCCACAGCCCCCATCCCCCACCCAGGTAAACCTTAACGCATGCACAGTCATGAATCTGAATCTGACTCACCCTCTTGTGGCTGCTGTGATGCCTTCAAGCGCCCATCCATATCCGGATAGGCCACCGCCAGGATGCAGAACATCAGGTGGGTCATGGTACGACGGGCACCCCTTCCTAGTTGGGAGGCCAGCCCCAGCTGGGCCTCCGCCATCTTCCTTGTCCAGCGGAGCAGGTCCTCCCACCATTTGCGGCAGTGGGTGCTCCGCCTGTCAAAGACACCCAAGGTCCGCACCTCCTTGGCGATGGCACGCCAAATACCCTTTTTCTGATGGGCACTGACCTGCATGGTAAAGACAGCAGAAAAGGAAATTAGTTAACCGTTCAGACCGTCACACTCATGGCCTACCAGTACCTTCCCATCCCCTGACGCACATACATTGATCACCATACATGCAGCACCTTGGCCAGGACGCCTCAGCCCCCCCTACATGTGGCTTACACACACAGCATTCCATACATTTATGGCCCACGCATCATGCTCACAGTGTACTCACCTGTTTGTCTGGAGGACCGTAGAGTAACGTGTACTGGGGTAGGACCCCATCCACCAGTTTCTCCAACTCCTCCACAGTGAAGGCAGGGGCCCTTTCCCCAGACACATGAGCCATTGTCACTTCCAGACACAGGTCACAGCAGCACTTGCAATGTAGGTCCTCTCCTGTTGATGGTCAGGTAGCAAGTGAGTGCACAGATAGAAAATGGTGGTCACGTCCACGGTGGTGCACACCGTCACCGCCGGCGTACATCGCCATTGGCTCCTGGAACCCATAGGGCCCAATGATAACCAATGTGAAGTTGCGCGGCAGTCGTCGACCACCTACCGCAAGGGCGCACAACGCCAGCGGAATTACCTCATTTCCACTTGTCCCTCCTCACAGGGCAGACAGCCGCCATTTCAGGGGGGCACAGACCATAGCTCCTAACTGTGTCACAGCAGACATTGGCACAGCAACTGACTCTCAGATTCACATCCAGGTTCTGTAAAGGAAAAGGTGCATCAATATTTCAATTGATGTGTGAATATGACCCTCTGCTCACCATTTTCCTCCATAGGTTTCATCCACTGAGGATGAATATGAGATGGCGACATCCTCCGGTGTAAAGACCCCTGGTGGACCTTGCAACTATGGAGGACAGACAAATTATCCTAACCTACATACTTGATCGGGCCACAATCCAAGAACTGTGTGCCCAATTGGAGTCAGACCTGATGTCAGCTGTCCGCCAGCCCACAGGTATCCCCCCTCTAGTGCAGGTCCTGTCAGTGCTCCATTTCCTTGCAAGTGGTTCCTTCTAAACAACAGTGGCCATGGCATCAGGGATGTCTCAGCCAATGTTCTCCAACGTGTTGACAGGGTTTTCAGGCCTGCTAAAACACATGTGCAGCTACATCGTATTCCCCCAGGTGGAGGATTTGGCCACAGTGAAAGCTGACTTTTATGCCCTGGAACATATCCCCAACATCATTGGTGCCATTGATGGTACACATGTAGCAGAGAAATGAACAAGTGTTCAGGAATAGAAAAAGCTATCAATTCATGAATGTGCAGATGGTGTGTTTGGCGGACCAGTATGTCTCCCATGTGAATGCCACGTTTCCTGGCTCTGTGCATGATGCCTTTATCTTGAGGAATAGCAGCATCCCATATGTGATGTGCCAACTCCAGAGGCACCGGGTGTGGCTAATAGGTGAGCCCAAGGTCCCCACCCAGTATAAGTTGGTGTCTGGGTATGGGGTTGTCCCTAAGGGTTAGTGTGTGTCTAACAGGTATCCCTCGATATTTGCAGGTGACTCTGGTTACCCCAACCTCTCATGGCTACTGACCCCAGTGAGGAATGCCAGGACAAGGGCAGAGGAATGTTACAATGAGGCACATGGGAGAACAAGTTGGATAATTGAAAGAACCTTTGGCCTCCTGAAGGCCAGGTTCTGGTGCCTCCATCTGACAGGTGGATCCCTTTACTACTCACCGAAGAAGGTGTGCCAGATCATCGGTGCATGTTGCATGTTGCACAACCTGGCCTTGAGACGCCAGGTGCCTTTTCTGCAGGAGGGTGATCTTGTGGCAGCAGTGGAGCCTGTGGACAGTGAGGAAGAGGAGGCAGAGGAAGAAGATGTGGACAGCAGAAGTAATGTAATACAGCAGTACTTCCAGTGACACACAGGTAAGACACTGTAACTTCACTTTACATTTCAGTTTTCTGTTGGACATTGTACATGGCAGCCTGATTTCCCTATGTCTATGGCAACTTACTGTACCCTTTGGCATCACTATGTTCAGATCTCTGTGGCCCACTCTGGCTCTTGGTATGTTTATTGCTGCCCACTAAAGGTCATACCAATGTATAAATGACTGTACATATGACTTGCAATGTTTTCAGAATGTTGTACTAATACATAATTCAATCATTTTACAGACTCCAGATTTGTATTTGTTCCAAGGGTTTTTATTTAAGTGCTCATACGTAGAGGGGGATGTGCAATGGGCTGGGGTGATGGTGAAGGAATGTCCAGTTAGAGTCTAGTCTCTTGGTAACACAAGTGCAATGTCCAGTTGGGCGTAGGAAGGGGAGTATTGGCAAGTGGACAGGGTGACAGAGTGGGACAGAAGGGTGGAAATCAGGAGAGTGCTATTTCCTTGGGGGGGGGGGGGGGGTCTTGGCAATGTTCTCTGGCTTCTGCCTGGATCGCAATGGCCGTTTGCAGGGTGGTTCTCCTTCTGCAGGGGGTGGGGTGCTGGTGGCCTGTTGGTCCTGTGACGTGGCCTCCTGTCCACTAGCGCCGGCAGAGGTGGAGGGCTGTTCTTCGGTGTGGCTAGTGTCAGGGGCCCGTTGTTGTGCCACTGCTTCCCTCATGGTCTTGCCTATATCTGCCAGCACCCCTGCAATGGTGACCAGGATGGTGTAGATGTTTTAAGGTCCTCCCTGATCCCCAGGTACTGTCCTTCCTGCAGCCGCTGGGTCTCCTGCAACTTGTGCAGTGTCTGGCCCATGGTCTCCTGGGAATGGTGGTATGCTCCCAGGATGTTGGAGAGTGCCTCCTGGAGATTCAGTTCTCTGGGCCTGTCCTCCCCCTGTAGCACAGCATTCCTCCCAGTTTCCCTGTTGTCCTGTGCCTCTGTCCCTGAACCGTGTGCCCACTGACCCCAGGTCCCTAGTCGTCCTGTGTTTGTGGGGTTGCCTGGGGTCCCTGTAGTGGTGGACACACTGCTGATTGACGTGCCCTGGGGACAGTGGCATGGGCCCGCTGGGTGGGTGCTGTGCTGGTGTTTACTGAGGCAGGAGGCTCTGTGGTGGGTTGGGACTGTGGCAGGGTAACCGACTGTCCAGATGTCCCTAGTGGGCCAGGTTGGTCATCGTGATCCAGGGGTGCAGAACTGCTGTCATCACTGTGGGCCTCCTCTGGGGGGGGGGTGGGGGGACTGAATGTTGGTGGCAACTCCTCTCCAGTGACGTTGAGTAGGGGTCCTGTGGGGATGAAAATGCAGTGTTATTGTATCTCTTTGTGCCATCTTGTGCATGGGTTTGTTTCCCTGTATGGTTGGGATAGCCCTGGCAGCTTAGGCTTGTGTGCGTGGTGATTTTGTGGGCTAGGTGATTCTCTCTAAAGGGAATGCTGTGGTGATGGGTGTCCATGCAGGTCTGTGATGAGGGTTCATGGATTGGTGTTACATGCAGGGCTTGGTGGGATGTGATAGTGGGGTATATGTGAGGAGGTGGAGTGATGGGGGTGAGGGTAGGAGTAGGAGTTTGTGATGACATGCAGGTATGGTGGGGGATATATTAGTAAAGATTTGACTTACCAGAGTCCATTCCTCCTGCTACTCCTGCGAGGCCCTCAGGACATATTATTGCCAAGACTTGCTCCTCCCATGTTGTTAGTTAGTGGGGAAGGAGGTGTGGGTCCACCGCCAGTCCTCTGTCCAGCTACCTGGTGTCTTGCAACCACGGAACGCACCTTGCCCCGTAGGTCGTTCCACCTCTTCCTGATGTCATCCCTTGTTCTTGGATGCTGTCCCACGGCGTTGACACTGTCCATGTTCCTCCGCCATAGCTCCATCTTCCTTGCAATGGACATCTGCTGCACCTGTGATCCGAATAGCTGTTGCTCTACCCGGATGATTTCCTCCACCATGACCCTTAGGTCCTCCTCTGAAATACTGGGGTGTCTTTGGGGTACCATTGATATGGTGTGAGTGATATGTGTGAGGATGTGTGGGGTGATGTGGTGTGGTGTGTGCTGTGAGGTGCATGGATGGTGTATGGGTGATGGTGTTCTGTGGTTCAGATTGAGTGGGTGCTCCTGGCTTGTGTCTCTCTCTGTTGGCAATCTTTTTTTTTCATTGAAAGTGTTGTGGATAATGTTGGTGTGTGTTTTATAGTGGTCTGAGTGTGTGGGTGTGGTGTGTGTATGTGTGTCAGGTGTGTGTAGTTTGAATTGTCCAATGTGGTGTAGTTTTGTAAGTGTGTGTGTATTGTGAGCACAGCGGTGTGTACCGCCAATGATTTACTGCTGTTGAAAACCGCAGCAGTGATTTGTGGGTCCTGATATTGTGGGCGTATTCCTGTTGGCGTAACGGTGTGGATTTTGGTATCGCCAATTTATCACCGACCTTTGGTCTGGCGGACTTTTGTCGGTGTCTGTATTGTGGCAGATTTCTCAGTGTGGGTCATAATACCCGTAGGGAAATACCGCCGCGGTCACGGTATGTTGGCGGCCGTCAGCACAGCGGTATGCGGCCTTTACCGCCAGCGTTGTAATGAGGGCCAGAGTCTATTATCTTATCAGATATCTCATCAACACAAAAGTCCTAAAAATAATGCAGTACATAAATATCTGTGTGATTTGCATTCTATCTGTCACATTTCAAAGGTTCTAATGCTCAAGCTCCTACAGCCACTATGTTATGGTAAGCCATGTGGCTCTACCTTAACTTTATCTGCATCTGCATATTAAGGGCACTCGGGCACAAAAAAGAGCTTAGTATATTGAGTTCCAGATTTGATTTTAGGGCAGAACTCCCAGGCGCACTTCATTATTCTAGTTTCTTGCATTGAAGAACAAATTTTAGCTCAAACAGCTACTATTATGGCTCAGAAATAGCACACGAATGTAGTGCCTATTATAGATTGTGGCAAAAGCGGAAAGGCCTGGAAAGAATACATTTAGGTTCTATAATATATGCCTGCAAAGCGTTACTGGCCATGGTTCACCCACCTTTCTCTGCGGATACTTCAGATGACTCGTGTCGGGAAACAGCAGAGACCAGCAAGTGCTAGGAGTTCCCTCCTCTCAGCAGTTCCTAGCTCCTTATTCCAATTTGATCATAGAGTAAACCTCCTTGCTTTATTGTTTTAGCAAAAATAAACCCACTTGCACCCCGTCCCCTTCTGGTAGTCCCAGCCATGTAAGGTCGATATCTGTACCCAAGCACATCTGATGCTGGACGAGAGTGCCATGGTAACTTTCCACACTGATCAAAGCAGCGTGAGGCAGAGGGTCTCTTACCAAACAAGGAGTTGACACTACGTATGCTGTGAATGACAGAAAACATTGAATGCTTTCCATGGCTCTCCCTTCAGCAGCTGAGCATGTCAACCTTCCTTGTCATAATACTAACTTGTGACGTGAGAACTCAAGCGTGAACAGCAAACACGCATATACTACTTTTTTCAATCTCCTTCCTCCTCTTTAAGGCCACTGTAGTGTCGTGCCTCCTTTCTGCTTGTTTTTCAGCAGCTACATTATTTAATTTATGAGCCTACCTTCACATGGCTGCCCTTGGGGTATTGTGCTCCAGGCAGTATGTTGAAATCTTAGTGCCATATATGTGGGCGTGGACAGACCATTGTGCCACTTTGTGATTTTACCACTGGGATTCCACCCATGGGGCTGCTTTCAGAACAGGATAGGCTGCCATGACAGAATTATGTCCCCTTTCTAGTCATGACCTCCAGCCTTATGGGGCTAGTTTATAGAAATCTGCTGCTGATACAATCTGGTGTCATAGACCAACTCAATCTCATACTTCGAGGAACAACACAATAAGCATTGCAAATTGGGGTAAAAGTATTACTGTCATTTACAGCGATTATGAATGTCAAAACTGTGGTACTAAACACTACAGAAAAGCAAGTAATTTGTATAAAAAAGGAAGAAAGCAAAAAGAAGAGACTATGGCACCTCAGGCACCACATAAATTAAGTGTAACCTACATGATACATCAACACAGGATCGTATCATGAATTGGAATATTAACATCAGAATTGATGGCATTACTATAAACATATCTCACAGGTATTTATCCCAGTGACAGGCCTATCACCACCATGCTACATGCATTCCACCGGCTCTTTTTGTACTACTTCTGGTACTGTTTTGGTGTCAGTAACTCATGTTGATCGTGGATGGAGATATGTACTTTTGTCTTGTGTATTGTATCTTCTGCAGAAGCAATCACTTGGCTCCAGACAGCCCGCATACTGTATTATTTTGTTGCATTTAATATCATTTTAAAATATAATTTTAGATTGAGTCGCCTAAGAAAACATTGGCCTCAAGGGAATCTTATTGAGATAAAGTAGTACACTCAATCAACCAAAGCCTCACACCAAGTTCCTTCAAAAATGCCACATATTATGCCACTTGATTTGAATGTATTTAGACTTCACTCCACCTTTATTTTTGTTCTGGAATGCACACCACCACCATGGAGTCTCGAAGCTGGTGGTGGTAACCTCTTCTTGGCTCCACGTCACTCCCATGGAGTCTCAAATCCATTGTTGGTTTTCCTTCTAGATGTCAAACCACCATCACTGAGCTTTATGCCAGTGTTCATGTTCTATGCCAGACTTCACTCCACTCCATACCACCAGCATGGAGCCTTACTGGCAGTGTCATTGTTCTCTTCTAGACTCCACACCATTATTATGGATGCTCAATGCCAGTGTTAGCATTTTCTTCCTGACTATACGCCTCCACCAAAGAAACTCAAAGCCATTTTTTTTCCTAGTCTCCACACCACCACTATGGAGTCTCAAAGCCAGTGTTGGTGTTCCCTTCTACACTCCACACATTCACCCTGGAGTCTTGATGGCTCGATGGAGTGTTGGTGCTCTCTTCTGGTTACCACACCACCACAATAGACTCTCAATGCCAGTGTTGATGTTCTCTTCTAGACTCCTCACCACCACCATGAAGTCTTGACATCAGAGTCTCCTCAGATAGCCCCACTGCTACCTTTATCATCTAGCATGTACTATCCAGCTGGAGGCCATTCATTCCAATTCCCTGTGGATCATGGGTGTCACAAGCAAGGACACGTACTATAGGGCAGTTCTTTGTCAAGCATGTCAAAATCCAGCATCTTTGATGCACAGAGGACAGTGTACCTGCATGTGACTTATGATATATGTTATTCTTTGTTATGTGAGATAAGAACTCTTTTTAACATGGTTAGGCCCCACTTTTTACCATGTGTTTGATGTAGCCTAGAGGTTGTAGTGTCCAGAGCTCCTGCTGACCAGGCTCCCTGGTCCTGAGCTCTTTCCCTAAAACTGTTGTGATGCATTGGTACAATTGGATACACACTTAACTAACACCATAAGTCCCTAGGAAATGGGTACCTAGGTACCCATGGCATGGGGTACTATGGGTAGGGCCCCGAAGGCAGCAACACTGATTGCGCCACCGTCTGCGGCCATGTATTCAGATGCACCAACCACTGCCATTGCATGCTGAGTGTCCTGGTGCAAACCTAAAACACATACTCGACATGGCACACTGCCTGTGTGCCCTGTCCACCATACAATGCATTTACTATTGGTAAGACACCCCTCTAGCAGGCCTTATAGCCCCAAGGTAGGGTGCTCCATATTATATGTGAGGGCATAGCTGCTTGAGCAATATGCTCCCACTGTGTCTTTGCCAAACATGGGACATAGTGAGTATACAGAGCAGCCATTTCAATACACCTGCTGGATACTGGTCCACGTGAGATTCCAAGCTACATGATGGCCACTCTGAACCCTGGGTTGTTTGATGTCAAACAACTCAGAATGATAAATCCAAACTCATATCAGTATTGTATGTATCCTTCAATGTACCCAGGGGTCACCTAACTACCCTGGCATGGTTGCTGACTGGTTCTATCCAGTCTGACAGCTCCAGACACCCAATATAAAAACGTTGGGGGAGAGCCATGTCTCTCTGGTTTGTAAAACAATGCCATTTCTGGTTGGAGGAACTAACACCCCCTCCCTCAGGAATGTGCACCACCTTTGAAACTCGACCCCCAGGCTTGCTGCTAGCAGCAGATGGTCAGCCACTTTGGAAACCCCCACATTTGGTAGGAGCAAAAGCAGGAAACCACACAAAGGATACAAGGAGTGCCCCCACCTGGCATGAACCACCCCTAAGGTTTTGCCTGCGAGATGGACACTCCATTTCATTTTTCTCCATCTTAGATGGAAGGAAAATAGCCAATCAGGTGTAGGGAAGTGGTCCTTCCCACAGGAAGTGGTCACTATAGTGGCTGTAGCCATCCAAAGGTAAGTGTCCCATTGGACACTACCAGGTACCCCCTAAAACGCCCGCTAAATTCAGTATTTAGTGGTCATCTCTAATACCAATAAATCAAATTTTAAGGACACAAAAAAGACTAGCACAAACAAGATCCAAGGCAAGAGAACTGTGGACCTGCTGCACAAAGGAAAGGCACCAAACCCTGCCTGCTGCACCCAGGACCTGACAATCACTGGTCAGGAGCTGCTGGACAACTGGCTGACCTCAAGAAACCCAGAGGACCTTCAGGTTTCGCCAATTATCCAATAACTCTCTCCAGAGTGGAGGTATCACTCTGCAACAACTAAAGAACCAGCAACCTAGTGAAGATCACTTCACTGAGTGGCTGCTAACTCCCAAACCAGATGTTTCAGTCAGACCCAACAGCACACCAATAACCACAAGGAAAACACTTCAAGTGTACCAGGTTTGGTGGCACTGCACCCTCGAGTGGATGGACTGCACCAATACCCTTGGTACTGGTCAGCTGATGTCAGACACTAGGAAAAACAGCTCGTCTGGAGTTGAAAAAGGACCAGGAGGAAGTCCATTCATGGGACTTCAGGAACACCTTGGACCTTCTGCCAAAGTGCCCTGATTGTCCTGCAAGCACCCTCTAAAGAGACTTACCTCCAGAACCAAAGGGCATCTTTGTGCACAGCTCCTGGATCACCAATTCGCTCTGCACCCGGCTGCCCAGTTCCATGCTGTGCCCTAAGGGTCCCTTACCCCATGTGAAATCAACACTCGGAGAAGCCCTCAAGGAACCACCTCTAAACTTACCTGTGCAGTGATTTTAAAAGTGATCCTCCGCAATGGCCCTGCACCAGCTTCAGAGACTTTTCCCAGCTGCTTCTGCCGGAACCGGGACCTACCCAAACTTCTCCAGCTGACATAGTATGCTCGCCAATGACCTCGACCAACTTGCAAAAGGTGAACTTGGTAACTCAACTGTACGATTATATGTGTATTTTTAAAGGTGACTTTCCATTGATTCCTATGGTGTGTAATTACGCACAGAAAGAATCTTTTCTTTAAAATTCCAAAATTCATATCTCCAAAAGTACTTAACCCATTTTGATAATCTTGGTTTTAAAATGTATATAAAAATCTGAAGTATTTTTATAAATTGGGTTTGAGGTATTCCTTCAAATGTGTGAGTTGCATGATTGAGACAGTGAGTACAACATTTGATTGCACTTTTCCAAGACTGGCCTAGCTGCTCGACCAAGCTACCATGAAAATGAGAGCATTACTTGATCTAGTTTTTACCTCTGTAAACCAATGTCTGATTGCCTGGACCCCGAGCACAGTGTGCCTAGCTTTGCACACTATATAAGGGGCCAGCCTCCCACATGTAACATCACAGGTTCAGGGCCTGATTACGACCTTCGTGGATGGGATACTCCATCACAAACGTACACGATCTTGCGACTACCTGAAAGCTCACTGCTACTCTTCTTCCTGGTTATGATTACAGGCTTATCAGGGCCTCCTCTATCTGCTTTATCACACAAGCTTTCTACCTACGTACCTGTAGCTGCCTGGCGCAGCCATACTAATTACAGCTTTACCACTATACTCAGCCCACTCAACTGATCACAGAGCAACTTCGCTACTAAACATCACCACTTACTCACTTTGGCCAGCTGCCCCAGCCTTGATGAAGTCACCTGTGTGACGAAACAGGTGTTGGCTGTATCTCCACGATGACTCTATGATTTCTAAACACCTACAAATAAAGACACCATCTGCAAACAGGATTTGAGACTCGTTTCAACTTCATACCTCTCCCAACCTACAGAACGACACCAGGAATATCTATTCTTGCTTTACTGTTGGACATTACTTTCTGTGTGCTGTGGCCATCTTGTCCCATTTTGTTCTAGGGTACTCCCAGTACCCGTCTTGGTGCCTACCGGGTAGTAAGGCACTGGGCCGTTTTGCACCGGACTTTGCTCGTACTTCTTTACTCTGTTATAACTATTTGTTTACTGCCTAGAGGTGCGGCGCCTCTCACCCTTACTACCCTCATTTCTCTTTTCCATCACAAACTTGATGGATATCCCACCTGCCATTTTAAAAATTATACAGGATACAATGGAACTTGTAATCTGGAGGACGACATATCTCTTATGTTTGTGACGGAGTATCCCATCCTCCAAGGTCGTAATCAGGCCCTAAGTGTGAGTTCACTGCCAGCCTTAACTAGTATGCTGGGAGGACACATCTAGGTGTCTCCACCTCTGTTTTAGAAGAGCACACATTCAATATCTCATGATATGGGAACTTCTAATAGCATGGCAGTAGCCAGCCCTGATGTGCCTATGATACATAGGGACAGATTTATCATTGTTTTGCATTGTCCTTGCACGACGCTAAATAAAGTAGAGAGAGCAAAACATAGAATCAAATTTACCAAGCCATACAAGGTCACCCTGTGTGGTTCTGCATGTCAAATCTGGTGTAAATCAATAATGTCAAGTTGCTGCATTCCATGGATGGAGCCTGGGTGTTCCCACACATCCATCTATGCATTCTGATGACTTCCCAGATTTACCAACACTGGTAGACCTGGAAATGCAGCAAAAATGTACAGTTTCCTACTGGAGGTGCTTCTTATTTCCTCTTTCTAAGTGTACTGCATTATGCACTTTCTAAGTGTATGCAGTGCACTTAGAAAGAGGAAAATGCATCGAAGGATTGGTTTTGTGAAGGAAGGCATCCCTTCCTGCATAAAAAAATCCTGCCTGTAATGGAAGCACCCTTGCACCATGGTGTTAGGGTGCCTGCGGTGGTGCTAGGCTGCACTGAGTGCACCAGCACAAGTAAGGGCAGAAATACATGCAGAGGATCCCCCCTTCATCTCCGCACCCAAATAATTATTTTGCAGCATACCCCAGGGCTCCTCCTCAGTCCCACCCTCTTCAACACCTACATGACCCCACTGTTTGACATCGCACACACCCACGTCTTGAACTTCATATCCTACACCAATGATACCCAGCTCGTCCTGTCCCTCACTGGTGACGCCTCGAACACACGAATGGACTTTTAAAACACCATGACTGAAGTCACTACATGATTGAGGACCCCCTCCACAATACCAAGCACCTTACCTGCAACACCCGGCCCAATGGTCCTTCTCTGAACCCCCACCTCCTTTTTTAGACAGAGGCCATGGGAGGGACAGAGGGAGGAGAAAAGAAGTACAGTGGCGTCAAAAAGAGGATGTTCTGGAAAACCCAATGCACAGGGACGCCATACCAGGGACAAGCAAGGCAAAGTGAACCCCGATTTAGAGAATACAGTTAACATCATCAACCTAACCAATCGGACCCTGAGTCAAATCGAAACCCAAGCATTAAATAAAGGCCTGAATTTTGTGCCTACCCCAGAGTAGACCTATTCAGAACTAGAACAGAACTGGCAGGTCTGTTTCGTAAGATCCGCCTAAAAACCTTTTTCCTCGGGAGAGAATTTGATACTCCCGCACAGAATACAGGACTACGCCCGAAGTCTACTTTTTGCCCCCCAGCAGGGCAGATGCCCCCGGAGGTACTGGCTTTCGAAAAATCAGTATCCCTTAAGATCAATGGGCTGACTGAGTCATCCAACAAAGTATTCCATAATATGAGTAAAATCGAAATAGAGTCACTGAAGAGCCTTACAGCCGATCCTAATATTATCATCCAACCAGCAGATAAAGGCGGGGCCACTGTGATTCTACCATACAAAATGTATAGAGACGAGTGTGAGCGACTACTGGGGAATACCAGACACTACAAGCGGCTGTCACGTGATCCTACAATTGATGTCCAAGAAGAGATCGCCTTCCTAGTATCAAAAGGGAAAGACAACAACTGGATCACAGATCATGAGGCATCATTTTTGATACAAACCGATCCAAAAATCCCGTACTTTTATATTCTACCAAAAGTACATAAAGAAAAGATCCCCCCACCCGGTAGACCTATAGTTTCCGGAATAGGCTCGGTACTTGAGCCCTTGTCTAAGTTTGTGGATTTCTTTCTTCAGCCGATAGTCAAAAGGATCCAAACCTATCTTAAAGACACCACCCATGTCCTCTTTTTACTGCAGTCCATAGCTTTCGACAAATCTAAAGAACTTCTAATTACTCTTGATGTGGAATCACTCTTCACAAACATCCCACAAGAGGCTACTCTGGAAGTAATAAGCAACCTACTGGACATACATATGGGTGAATCCCAAACCCCCCCTGGGTTTATACTGGACTTAGCACATCTCGCCCTGACCAGAAACTACTTCAAGTTTGAAGATAGTTTCTTCCTGCAGACACAAGGCACATCGATGGGTAGTACATTTGCCCCCAGCCTAGCATGTCTATACGTTGACCATATTGAAAGACATACAATCCTACATGAGGACAACCCCTACCGAGATCAGATTAAACTCTGGAAGCGATACATCGATGATGTATTGTTAATATGGACCGGTAGTAAAGAAGAAGCCCAGGCATTCGCTGTCTGGCTCAACGGGGCTAACCCATTTTTAACCTTCACTATGAACATAGGTGACAAAAAACTACCTTTCCTCGATCTACTAATCTTTGAACAAGACGGCGGGTTAGCAACTGAAGTTTATTACAAACCAACAGACTGCAACAATCTATTACAATACCAGAGCTTCCACCCACGAGCCCTGCGAGATAACCTTCCGGTTGGGCAGTTCCTCCGGTTAAGACGAAACTGCTCATCCGTCACCGATTACCGCAAACATGCAGAGAAACTGTCTACTAAGCTACACACCAAGGATTATCCCACACATCTGATTAATAGGGCACAAAAACGGGCACGCAACAATAACAGAGACCAGTTGCTACAGCCTCGAGCACAGAAACCAAGTCTGGATAAAATTGTATGCGTTACCACCTTCAATCCCCTATCCAATGAAATCCAGAAGATCATTAGAGAAAATTGGAAAATTTTGACATCAGGCGGCTTACCCTTTGAACCACCATTACACGCGTTTCAGAGAGCAACCAGCATACGGGACATGGTGGTCCACACTAGACCGAAGGAGAAGCGAGGGTCCACACAGACTACACTTTGGCAAATGGCCCCTCCTGCTGGTCATTACCCTTGCGGCAACTGCAGCGTTTGCCCTTTTACTCATAGATCTACCACCATCGATCTTGACCTCAAAACTCCATGGGTGCAAAAATCACTGACAAACTGCAACAGCAAAAACGTAGTTTATTTAATCAAATGCCCTTGCCTACTTAAATATGTGGGTATGACTACGAGGAAAGTGAGCACCAGAATTTGTGAACATAGAAGCACGATTAGGTGCAAACGAGATGCAACGAAGCTCACTAGCCATTTCTTACAAAGAAACCACTCTCCAGATGACATGTCTTGGACGGTCCTGGAACAATTCTCTCCTTCAACCCCCAGCTTGTCCGATAAACTTTTTAGGGCAGAACAACGCTGGATTTGGAGATTGCACACCGACATGGTCGGATTAAATGACGAGATACTGTGGTTCTCTCTTCATAATTAGAACCCCCTTTGCTTTCCCCCCCCCTCTCGCCTCTCCGGCGGTGCCGCTCCCCCCCTCTTTCCTTCTTTTGCCTCTTAACTCCTTTTCTCTTCCCCCTTCTCTCTTTCTTCCCTTTTTTCCTTATCTTCCGCTCATACGTTCCTTTTTACGTTCCTTTTTTCCTTCCTTTCCCTCCTCCTCCTCGACCCGCAGTCTCTCCTTGATTCTTCCTTTTTCCTTTTCTCCATAGCTCTTCCTTTCCTTGCCTCGCCCCCCCCTCCCTTTTCCTTCTGCTCTCCCCTTGTCTGCCGGTCCCCTCCTCCTCTTTCTTTTACTGTCTCCTCCTCTCCTATCTTTGCCCTCCTCTTCCTATCCCCCTTTTCAAATAAACCCCAAAACCCCCCCACTCCTTTATTTAATTTTTACCTCAATTGTAGTTCCATTTTTCCTATTTTTTTAACCTTTTAAAAAAAAAAAAATATTATTTAATTTCCTTTCTTATTATTTTTAACCCCTTTTCCTTTCCTTATACCCCTCAAACCCACCCCTCCTTCCCCCCCGCCACCCCCACCCCTTCCCCCTCCCACCAACCCCCTGTCCCGGCTTCTCTGTATTGTTTAAGCCTCACTCGCAGCCGGGATACTACATTTCCCGGCACCCGAGTGTAGGCAACCCGCTCGGCTGTTCGGGAACTACGTTCCCCGACAGCTCTTGCGGGCCCGTGCCCCCGCCCTCACAGGGCGTTCTCCAAGCCGCGGTCGCTGACCGCGCCCGCCTCGGCTCTCACAGAGGGGGCTGATCATGTTGGGGTTACGCTGCTTACGAGCGCCCCACCCTTTTTGGGCCATTTCCGGCCATTTTCGGCCCTCGGCACCTCCGGAGGGACCGCAATCGATTCCGGCGTAATGAAACGTTTACAGCTCGTATTACTTCCGGCCCCCGGGCCGCGGCGGTGATTACCTTTAACTGCAGGCAATTCTCCCCATTAAGACTACTATATAAACTACCGACCTTCAGGTCACTTTACCCAAGCGGTCCTGACAGAGAGGTCGGTATAGGCGCACAGAGAGCGCCCACCTTTGATGCAGTGAGTCAACCATTGATGGAAACACAGATAAGAAGCCCTTTCTTTCTTCCTGCCCTTTTCCTTTGCCCTTTTTCCCTTTACCCAGCTGTCTCCCTCTTTTCTTTTACTTTCTCCTCCATGTCTGTCTTATTCCTTCCTTATTCCTTTGCCCCCCTATTTTGCCCCCTCCCTCCTCTCTTTCCCTTCCTCCCCCTTTTTTCCCCCCTTCTCTGCTCCTCCTTTTGTTCTCTTTCTTTTTCTTTTTCCTTTCCTGTTCCTATTCTTTCATATATATTTCTTTAGCTTTACTCCCCTTCTGCTCTCTCCCTTCTAACCCTAGAGTCTGACTATAAGGGGACGCTCCCTCTCCAGGATACCAGAGGCTAGTAGCCTCTATTGTTAGGGTAAGGAATTGTCTTCCCTAACCTACCACTCGCCGCGCATAGCCAGCATTGCTGCATCCGTTTTATCTGCAACCAGTACTATTGTGTTATGCATGAAATGTTGTCACGTGTGCTGTGGTTTGCTGTGAATTACCTTCTCACCACCAATTTTGGTCTGTTTATGTTATTGTATTTACTATAGGTCCTCCCCAGGTATTCCCTTGGTTAAGGTAGGCCCTTCCTCCCCTTCCTCCCTTTTTTCCCTACTGCGATTTAACCTGCAACGCGCCATAAGCATCTGCAACAGGGATCCAACGCCCTGATGAATGCCCAGAGACCCTCCATAGCTCAACCACAAGGGCAGAAACATGTCGGCTAGATAGGTGACCTTGCGAGTCATTGTCCTCACACTGGTCTCCCACTTCTTTTAATCACACCACACAGAACCTCCTATTAAACTCACCCTGGTATCTGAGTAGGTGTTTTTATTCCCATAGCATAGCTGGATCCCTCCTTTCCAGAAATCAAACTAATTTACGCACTCCCTCCTGTTCCTTTAACAGCGAGGTTGAGTCCGCCCAGGTGGTATTGTCCTACCTGGGTGGGGCTAGGTGGTCATATGATGAAGCATGACACTATATAGTGTGTGAGACCACCTAGTCCGTAAAGGAAATCCCCCTCCACAGACCTCAAACCACACCTCGTTTTATCTTTAGTTGAGATTTAAGATTGGTATAGTGACGCAATTAGCACACTTTCAATCCATTTGTACTTCCAAAAAACCCCGTACTCTCTTTTGTGACTTAGTATTGTGTTTGGGGAGTCGAGTACGATGGGTGTCTTTTCCCGCTCCCTTATACTCTCCCTTTGTGTACTATCATGAGGACCAACTGCCCCAAGCTAAATTCGGACAAGACTGCGATCCTTATCTTTGGGAACAAGCCCTCCCCCTGGGACAACACATGGTGGCCCTCTGTCCTAGGCCCCCATCCCTAAGAACTACACACACAACCTCAGCATTATCATGGACACCCAGCTCACTATGAAACAACAGACCAGTGCTGTCTCCTTGTCCTGCTTCCACATCGTCTACATGCTCTGCAAGATCTTCTGATGGATCCCCATCATGACCAGGAAGACAGTCACCCAGGCCCTCATCTTCAGCCGCCTCGACTACGGCAAGGTACTGTACACCGGAACCATTATGCAACTATTGAACTGCCTCCAGACCATCTCAAACACAGCAGCGAGACTTGTCCCCCACCTCCCCAGAACAACCAGTATCTCTCCCCATCTCAGGGCCCTTCACTGGCTCCCTGTCCAGTAAAAGGTGCCACTTCAAGCTACTCACACACACTTACAAGGCCCTCCATGACACCGGACCTGCCTATATATACAAACGCATCACATTCCATCGACCTATAAGAAAGCTCTGCTCTGCCAACCTCACCCTCTACCACGTCCCCGCATCCATACGGAATGCTTCTGTGGCCGTCCTTCACCCATTTCGCTGCTAAGTCCTGGAATGATATCCACCTGCGCACCTCCGTTCCCTGGAAGACTTCAGAAGAGAGCTCAAAACATGGCTGTTTGGCCTCCATCACCAGCTGGCCAAGGCTCGCAGACTCCCCCCTAGTTCCTGGAGAACCCTCGGTTTTGCACTCTACAAATCTCCATGATTGATTGATTGACCATAGGTTGATAGATTTGGCCCTCCCTCTCCCTTTCACACAGCTCAGCGCATCAAAGTGGCTTGCTGCATTGTGCAAAAAACTATCATAATTAATTGTCATGGCTGTTGCTGCTACTGGCACACGAGTAAATAAATATCTCCCACTGCACTAGTGCTACTAAATGCCCTAAGGCTTCCAGTTTAATAGCTGTCTTTCTGGGTTGTGCTGGTAGAGGATCCCACACAGACCATGTTCTGCAATGAACATCTGTACATGGCTGGTCCAACTACAGGCCGGCTAGTGACTTGTAGTGCCACTGGCATAATTAAAACCAAGCCTATGCTAGTAGGTCTGCCAGGGTGGAAAGTCTAGCAAATGTGCCTGTGGTATCTCCAAAGTAGTTGTGCATGGACCCTGGAGGAGATTCTATCACAGTGTTTATCACCAAGGCAAATAAAGTCAGTGCTTGTGTCATCTATTCATCCTATTTCTAATTGGTAATGTAGGACAGATATTGACATTCTAGTATTACCGTCAGTAGTGGCCTTTCTGAACCAAACCATCAAGGACACATACTCAGTCTTGTATGACAATTGTCTATAACATGTTATGTAGTTTAAGTTTTTAATTCTAAGGCAAGAGAGGCAATTGCAAATGTGATAGTTAATGCACAGTTCTGTTGCACATTATTCCACTGTGTTAGGCATCTGACTACATTGAGACCCAGCCCACCTCATTTTTCTGGTCTCATTAGTAAAATCAGTCCTTCTAAGGCAGTAGTAAGGCATATATAATTAACAGGCTGCAGTGGAGCCTGGAATTCACTGTAATTTAAAATTCATATTTTTTTAAACTGCAAGTAAATGGTTTTTAAAACATATGCTTTTGAAATTGCTTAGAAAAGAAATTAGGTGCCCAACTCATTACATGTCCAAGCATTAGGAAATGATCTGCAAAGTGGGAGACTGTAGAACATGGGTGGAACAGTATTCCTGGTTGAGAATGTAGTAGTTTTATTAATAGCACAGCTTGAGGCAGCAGGTCACAGGGATGGTTCTCATTTAATTAGATAAAGAAGTCATAACTTAAAGATGCTGCAGCAGCATAATTTAGTCCCCACCCCTTTTATATGCAGCTTATATACTCAGTATGTGTTTAGATGTATCAATTTGTGTGCATTTCATTAATTATTTGCAGTAAGTGGCTGTATATTCCTGAAATATAATAAATGCATTTACCATGAAAGAAATTTACGCTTTCTTTAAAAATGTATTTGATACACCTAGCCTAACTGTATTCATTAAGAACCCGTTTAGATCTAATATGGGCCTAATTTGTACCCAGGACTCAGTACACATGTTATGTTTTATGATGTGTTTTGCAAGTGTCCTGATTTTCTCTTTTTGAAGGTGTCATCATATGCCTGGTTAGTTTATAAGATGTTTGCTGTTCATTGTATTAAACTAGCAGGCTACCAGCCTTTCAATTAACTTTTGGCCACTGATAAGGAGACTGAGACAGTGGAAGATATCATCCTGTACCAGGCATACCGGATTAATGTTACATCCAAGGTCATCCAGATGATTGCTTCTTTGATGGAAGTTGGAGAACTTAGGTAGTCTACCTACTGACCAAGACACTGTCTTTTGATTGGTTTGTTTGGTGGAAGAGAATATGGCGAAGCCTTCAGGAAACTTCTTCCATGTTGTAATTGTGTGTTCTTTAGAATAGTGGATAAGACACTATCATGACTTTGTTGATAGATGACCTTTTCTCAGCTGTGATAATTTATCCTGCCAAGCGCGTTGAGCTTCATACTTAAATATTTAGACAGTTTTTATTGAATCTTAAATCTGGTTCATCTGATGCTGGCACCTTCCTCTTAGACTTACCACTTACTACTTCTGATACTTTATTTAGAAAGGACAAGTTCCTTTATGGAACCTGCTTCGGTCATATTTTGTTTGGCTTGCAGTGTGTTATTTTGTTTTGCATATTCTATTTGATCATGTGTAATTTCAGAATGCATGAACATGTAAATATGTATTCTTTCACAATATTTTTCTATCAGTTTTTCTGATTGATTTGCTATCTAACCTGAACTATTCAATTCAATAAAACCAATGAGGTTTGGACATTCATCATCTCTGTTGTTTTTGTGGAGCCATATTTTTTCACTGTACTTGCAATGTATTGGTGCAATGTTAGCTCCTTTATTACACTTAAAGTGTAATACAAAAGTCCATACTACCAGTGAGGGATTTTACCAAAAGACAGAGATTTAAGAAACCCTGCACTTTCAATGGTCTTAAGAGTATTGATTATCCTAATTAGTTCACAGTCTTTAAAATTGCATTCACTGTGGGGAGGCAAACATACAAGCTTGTTCAAATCCAAAGACACATTCCGATTTAATTTAATTTGCAAAAATGTGAGGAAGAGTAATAGATGAACCTTAAAATCAATCTATTGCTGGTACGCAAGGAAATAATTAGTACATGGCACATCTTATATTCATACTAAATGTTTTACCACATTATACAAGTTGACATGATACAGTAACTGCATTATGAGAAATACCAATCAAGCTATAGCATGAATCTCTGCACATTTACAGGTGCCATTCTATTATTACAGATTTATAGTGATCGAGCCCCCACAAGGCAGGAGATCACAGTCCTGCTCAATATCTTTTGGGATGCCAGCATATTCCTTCTTAATGTGTGGGCTCCCTGCCAGTACTACTGAATAGGTGTTAGCACACTACTTATCTGCAATTTTGAATATTCATGTACTAAATGAAATTGTTGACAGAAAGTAAATTACAAGATCAAAGATTTTGTACATAAGCAAAAATGTACTGTTCTTATATTCTCAGAAGAACCTTTTGGTGTAATGTGCAAAAAGCGCAGATCAGTTGATTTTCCGACTAGTTATGCTGCTCATGTCTTTCATAAACCTGGCAGAAGACAAGGACAGTGCCAATATCCAGGAAGAGGACATACTCTGTAAAGCCTTGGTTTGTAGTAGGCCTCAACGTGAATGGTTCTAGCAGAAACTAGGAGGCTGAGATGTCAATAAACATCAGAACAGCAGTGAGAAAAGGGCACTCACAGTAGTATGAAACGAGAACTTCTTAAGGGGCCCATGCTCAGAAATATGTCGAGATAAATCAGAGCAGCAAGACAATACATCAATCTAGCATCTACTTAAGAAGCAATACATAACCATACATGAAAGGAAGAAGCCTGGCATAGGCTTAACATGGTTTATAGCAAAGTCCCTTTTTGTTATGAGGAAGCAAGAAGACTATAATGTTTGTTTTCACGACAGGACACAATATGAATGGAATGACAATGCCCACCAATGGAAATCTTATATTGTTCTCTGTCTCGTAAAAAATGATATAACAATAAACGTGTTGATCAAACAGGACCGCTGGTTTTACTAAACAAGGAGTGCATAGAAATCCACTTCACACCTGTGTTGAAGTGATTGAGGTAAGGCTGTCCACAGTCCACATTCTTGCCTCCACGGAAGTGAAACTGGGTGTAAACTCATTTGGTTACTAAGACAACATAGATGTATATGCTTCCTATCTAATATTTTCTGGTCTTAGTATTCATAACTATATTTTACCATATGCTGATGCCAGTGTCCCCATATACAAACACCCACCCTATGACAAATCTGTTTTCTCGTACTTACTTTAATTTAGCTACTTGTTGCATACATTATACCATTTACATTGCACCCTGGTATGTCAGAGTAGCGCTATAAAAAACTGGTAAAAATTAAATAGGTGCTTACCAACAAGGCTTGCTGAATGTTGAAAAGTTATCTGGCTCACATATGAACTTTGGGACCAATCCTTCGACTTCCCAGCTAACACTGTGAGCGCATCTTACCTTATCTGGGTATTTAGTTTAATTAGTAAGGGGACGCGTCCTTGGGCCAATTGACCTTTTGACCCATTTGAGATGTTCACACTATTAAATCTGTACATCACATGAATATCACCAAATAACGATATGATTCCTAGAGAAGGTAACTGTACACACCATGACACATTTGGTCACGAATAACCACACCTTTAGTATCAGTTAGAATATTTATTTCCCTAGATTAACAACGCTAAAATCACATAAATTAGTCTCAAAACCACATGATAAAGATACAGAAACAACACTGGTTGACCGAAACATCTGAAGAATCTTAACTTTAGTAAAGCATTACTAAGAAAACTCTCAAAATCGACAGTACAAATCAATTGCAAGAGAAATTGCGCAATGGAAATAACATACATTTGATCAGCAATTAAATGTCGTCAGTTTGTTGTCAAATAGGTGAATAGAGAAAACTCGTCACTAACTCCAGATTAGCATTAGCATGTTGGGCTGCGCGCAAATGTTTTTGTAACAAAAATTTGGAAAACATCTAGCTATGGCTCTATCTAAAGCAGCAGTTGGTACCCAGAAAACAAAAGACAAATCAGCAATACACATTTCAGCATATACCTGTCCTTAAAGATCAGAAAGCGGCGCTGTCTTCATCAGGGAGACATCAGCATCAAGAAAGAGAAGAAGGGAAGGGGAGATGGTTCAGAATCAGGGCTCTAAGTTCTCCGAACCATCAAGATAATTTCTAAGGCAGGCAGCAAAAGCGCTATAGGCTCTAAGCATCAAGCGCTAAAGTAAGCACAAGCATCATTGCATTGAGTATAAAAAATAAACTAAAAAATAGCAAGTACCAAAATGTCAGTAGACAGGCTGGCAAGTGTCACAATGACAAAGTGTCAGAGTGGCTGGATATCCTAAGGTGACATCGGAATAATGGCTGAGAACTCCAAGAACAGTGCGGTTAAGTTAAAGTTGTCCCACGTGGTCATTGGTCAGAAGCATCTTGCGAAAAACCATTGTCCAATAATAATTGTATTCCAAATCAGAGATATAACTAGACAGGCCATCACATGTTGATGATTGGTTCTTCTCCTTTTTCTTACATCAGTCGATATAATAAGAATCAATTTGTAGATCCTTCTGTCCTCTATCAGTAGGCCCATTGTTAGTTCCTGAGAGGGTTGCTTTCCCATACGCTTAGTGTCAAGGGTTGCATTAATGTAGAAACATTCAGGTTTACACACATTTCCTTGGGAGAAATACATTTTGTTAATGCACATTTTTGACAAGTTTAAGATTCAGACAAAGAATTTGTTATTCAGTGACACATGAGATCATTTTACTAACGTTGCATTTTCAGTATTTGGCAGACATTCAGTTTCAGCTTGGGTCTCGCTAACTTGAGGCTTTTAGTTAGCATAATTAAAATTCATAATGTTTAGCTGTAAGTATGACAGATTACTACAGTTTTGATAACTATATAAACTATTAATACCTGTTAATATACTATTAATGAACAACTTTGTATATGATGATGGCCAATCAAGTAGGCACATTTTGAGTCACATGTTACTTTCTATGTTAATACATTTTCTATGATAAATCAAATACAGGAATACATGAAATAATTATTAATGTTAATTTCAGCGCTCACAGCACTATGGCCCTTGGCAGGGCGGGGGACTCTGGGGCAAATGCACCCACCAGAGAGTTACATCTTTTCTGATTGGGCACGACCAAGAGGAGCCAAATTGTTATGTGGGCCCCTGAGAATACCCCCACAGTCTAGAGCAGTGTAGCCAGGGAACAAGAGCTCCTACTGGTAAAAAATGTGTTTGTTGGATAAGAAAGTTGCTTTCCTTAGAACTATTTGCCACAGCTCATATTCACTCTGAGGCAAGAAGCAATTATAAAACTCTGAATCCAGGTGTATGTTTTAGAGCATAAAGGCAGAGAGAATGAGCTATTAGTTACTCTATTGACTTGAAAATCTGCTTAGTGTAGTCAGTGCAATGGCCTAGGGAATATGAACACATTTTCAGACCCTGCACTTTTAAATGGTTCTGAAAGCTGGGTCCAAGTATTGAATGCTTTGCTTCACTTCTGGTTTTAGGAAGCAACTTGTCAGGAACAGACAATATCAAAACATCACCCAGTACACAATTATTACCTACAAGCCAATGAATCAAACCTGACAAGCAAAATCTAGACGTAACATGTGATTCTCACAGTATATGACAGTGCCAGGCCAGACAGCAGTTTTTCAAATTAACAGTGTAAAGGAAAACGAGGCTATAGGTCTAAAGTGTTTCCCAGGTTCATAGTCAATAGTGAAAGCAGAGGTCCAGAACAGTCTGGAGACATTGCTTACTCCTTAATATGGGTAGTGTGTACGGAAGCGAACTTCATTCCAATTCACAATAAGGAAACAAATGAAAGGCTGGCAGTCATCATGGACTGTCGGCTGTGTATGTACTGAGGTTGCATGCCCGTGGAGAATGTGCTACATTGCAGCATCCTGCCAATAAACTACAATTCCCAGAAGTTCTTGAACTGTTGAGTATTATAGAGGGATAGCAGTCATCTTAGACTTCTGGGTATAGCTTGCCTCGTGGCTCATAGCATTCTTGCTAGGTAATCATGATACAATGTAGCTGCAGCTGGGACCTCTGCACAGATAACTCATATTTCTTCACCAAGACCTATTGCTCGCTATGGATTAGTGTTAATTTGCATTGAAAATACAGAAAAGTAGTCAGTAAGTTGTGTCGTTGATGAAAACAAACTATTTCTTGAAGATTTATATGAATTCTAATATTGGGGATTGTTAAATTTTTTTAGTTATGTGTGAGAGAACAGGAAAGAATCTTGGACTGAACTATGGGGCATATGTATATATGAATACCACCCAGAAGGTATTGGAATTCTATTATGCACAATAAGGGGACAACAGAATATTACTTTTATTATCTTTCAGTTCTAGAGTAGTCAAGTAGAAACTATGACTCATCTTCTAGAAGAGACTGTTGATGCATATATGCTAATTAGAAATTCTTAATGAATGTTTATGTGTTTAGATTAATGAAAAGTTTGTAGAGAAATTTATTGTGGAGAAAATAATATGCACATATTAAAATGTGCCCACGGGGTATGTCAGCTACTTATACGAAAGTAGTACTAAAATTAACTAGAAATGTGTGAAATAATGAGAATGTATAAGAATAATGTAGTAATATGTCATATTGAGATGTATAACGTATGTTTTACATTAATTTGTAGAATTAACTTAGCTGAAGCTGTGGCCTTGTCTTTCCAGGCCTCATACAGAAGCAGAATTAATAACCAAGTACTGTAGAAGTTGCTGATGCCTATAACCCGACCGTGAACTGTGTGCTTAGCTAGAATTTTTGGCAATGTACAAACAGACAGGAAATGATGAAGTCAATTGGATACAATTATGTGCAGAGTAGGCTAAATGTACTTTCCCAGCACTTGAACAATGACAGCACTGACTGAAGAGCAACATGAAACATTTTCGATACCTGAAGAGACAGATGATGAAGACATCGTACAGTGAACCAATCCGTGAACTGAGAAAGAAGAAATATTAGAACTCATAGATTTGAAAAATTAATATTATAGGTTAGAGCCATATCTGCTGATTGACTGACCAATTAGGAATTAGGGGATTGACTGAAAAACTCTAATAAAAAGTCATGACAAGGGGCTAAAACTTCAGATGGATGGGAGAACTGATGACGTCTGGAGACGCGGTTTGAGATTCTGTCGCTGGGCTCATACTCTTGAGAGCCTGATGCGCTGCTGATCTATTGATGACCTGAAGACGAAGACTGACTTTGTTGCTGATCCTTTCCGTGGATAGGTAGCTATGACAATGTGACTGATTAACTTTGTGCCTTTTCTTCTAGGTACCAACTGCGCTGATTTATAGTTTTCCTTCTAGCTAGATGTTTTCCAAATTCATATTTTTCTAAATTGTTTTTGCATGAAGTCCCACATGCTGATGCTAATCTGGGTTAGGTAGGTTTCCTACGGGTGATGTTGACAGTGACAAATGATTGACGGACTGCTTGCTGAACTCTGCTATTAATGCAGTTGTATTCATCTTTATTGGTGTATGCTGAAGCATTCAAGCATATGTTTTCTTAAGTTCTGATTAGATTATGTTATTGGTGGTCATTAATGAACTAATTCTGTGTGGATTGAATAAAGTTTGACCTAACTTGATGATTTAGTATTGTAGCTGAAAGGGAAATAAAATTGATAAAATGCATAATTGAGTTGTGATTATTCATGAAATGTTAATATTCTGTCTCATGCCTAACAATTCTCTTACTGGTTGTTGATTGATTACATTGATAATTGATGTTCATCGAGTACTACATAGCTTGGATATTCCATGCGATCCAAGAGGTTATTCAGCCTGTACGCGTCCCCTTGTAGGTTTACTTAGTAAGGACCAGGTGCGCTAGCAAGACTACATAGTGATGAAGCTTGAGGCAGTTTTTCAAGTCAAAGGAAGAACCGCTCATGTGTAAATAGTTGATGTTTTCATTACTTTTGTGGTTATTTTTCAGTAATACTACTTTCCACATCAAAGTACAGAGAGTTGATTACACACAGATATTGCTACTATGTCCGTTGCCTAATATAGATAAGCACAAACACTTCTGTAACATGTTTTCTTAAGATATCTCTTTGTCTTGTACATTTCTCCTACTTCTTGCAATAATGCTTGATCAACAGAGGTGATGAGTCATAGTGGTGGGAGCACTGTGTCTGGTTTCTCTCATATTCCATTCTCAACTCTACCACTGGGTGCCCTAGCACTGTCTAAGTGCTCCATAGTAGGGATGATTAGAGACAGAAAAGTCACTTATGTGGGTATGCCCAAACAGTCCTGCTGTAAATTCGTTCTTCAGAGTAAGGGCCTGATTTAGGTGTTGGCTGAGGGGAATACCCAGTCACAAACATGATAAATATCCCATTCGCCCTATTACAATCCAAATATATCCTACATTTGTGACTGAGTATTCCATCCGCAAACATCTAAATCAGACCAAAACTCTTCAAAAAATGAAATTCCAGAATACCTCTTTTCAGTGCATCCTATTGAAATGTATACACGGGATACCCAAGTGGCCAGCCATGGCATCATTCAAGGATCAATTTCAAATTAAAGGGTTTTTACTAGATGTCATTCCAAACTGATCATTTTATTGATCCACTGTTTCCACTTACCTTGACCAGTAAAGTGGATTCCAATCTCCACTGAATGATGTAGGAGCCAAGGACCATATGTACGAAGCCGTTTGCATGTTGCAAACTGCAAAAAACGCAGTTTGCGGCATGCAAACGGCCGAGCGCGATGCTCATTCACAAATTGCGAGTCGGTACCGACTCGCAATTTGTGAATGTGACTCGCAAATAGGAAGGGGTGTTCCCTTCCTATTTGCGACCGCATCGCGATTCAGAGTTGCTTTGTGACCGCGAATGCGGTCGCAAACCAACTCGCAGTCACCACCAGTGTCACACTGGTGGTAACTCATTCGCAAAAGGGAAGGGGTCCCCATGGGACCCCTTCCCCTTTGTGAATGCCGAGAAAAATATTTTTTCAGAGCAGGCAGTGGTCCTATGGAGCACTGCCTACTCTGAAAAAACTAAACCAAATGGTTTCGGTTTAGTTTTCATTTTGCAGCTCGTTTTCCTTTAAGGAAAACGGGCTGCAAAATGAAAAAAAAAAACTGCTTTATTGATAAAGCAGTCACAGACATGGAGGTCTGCTGACTACAGCAGGCCACCATCCCTGTGAGTGCAGGGACTCACTATGGGGTCGCAAACTGCGACCCACCTCATGAATATTGATGAGGTGGGTCTTTGCGACCCCATAGCGAGTCGCAGAAGATGTCTGAGACACCTTTCTGCATCCAATTTTGTGACTTGCAAATTGCGAGTCGGTCAGACTCGCAATTTGCAAGTCGCAAAATTGGATATTGCTACATCTGGCCCCAAGTAACAACACACTATACAATCCAGCCTTGAGGATGGTCAAATGTATTCATTATAGGAGAGACTGAGACATTAATGGTCATTCCATTTCTAGTCATAGTATATGAAACAGCATCAATAATCGACATACTTGACTATATGGACTGCTGATACTTTCCTCGAAGAGTGGATCACCATACACATGTCCAGCCCATTCGAAATTCATTCATATGTTGTTACTTGTATAGGACAAGGTAATAGTTGCTAGGAAGTGTACACCTCACTCATTTGTGTATGTTCTCCATTTATTGATTACATATTTTTTTCATGCACACCTATTGTTCTACTCTTCCATGATTGATTCATTTTTTGTTTATTCATAGTGTGTGCTAACCCCACAATTTACCTTAATGCTTATATTACGTAATTTGTGTATAGTCTACTGAATGATCCCCTTGTTGGAAATTTCCATTAGTATATACTGATACCCAAGATCTCAAAGGGTTATTGGGTTTCCCTTATATGTTTCTAGAAGGACAAATATAAGATTCCCTTTGAAATCCAAGAACAAAGATAGTGCATCCTGACAAGAACATGATCAAGAGAAAGTCAGGAAGAATTGCCATAAATTACATAAGACTGGTATCAGAAATACTAGATCTTATCATGAGCATGCCAATGGCTTAGTCCAAAGGTATCAAGTGCGGAGGTGCATTGAGATATATTGTAATTTGGTCCATTTGTACCATCAATGTCCAAAGTCAGCAGATGACGTGCAGTCCGGCCAAATTTCATGCAACCCGTTTCTTAGAATTGCCTACAGATATACTATCATTAAAGTGCTATGCACTCATATTTAAGAATAAAATGAATCCTAGTAAAAACAAAATGGTCTTTATGTACTAGTTTCAGTTTTAAAGTATTATAAATATGCCAGTGACTTCCTAGGAGGTTGCATCTGTAGACTGGGACTTAAATTTCATCAACTGCAAAGTTTCTCAAACCCTTCCAATATGTCATAATTTAAAAATGAATTGCATGGGCTATTGCCCGCAGAATGTCTTGCGGTACATTCTGAATGTGTGCCCTGTATAAGAATCCATAAAAATCTTATGTCCTATCACTTTCCAAGACTCAAGATGAGGAAGAATATCCTTACCATCCATAGTATTTAACATTCAGTTTCTCAGCCTGTTATTTCTCAGGTACTTCCTTTTTGTAGACCTTGTATAAACAAAAATATTCAAGTACTCCTTGCTACTGAGGTGAGAGTACATCTGACCCTAGTTTAACTGAACCATTAACTGTATGAAAAGCCTGATTCTTATCCATTGCTTGTTCCTGGACTCCTGCTGAATTCTCCATCTTCCCTCTTCCTTCAATACTCCTTTAGCAGCTAAATGACAACTGCTGCCCTGGTGCAACAGCTTCCTGCTTTTTCTGGTTCCCTGCTGCTGCTCCAGATTGCCTGTGATATATCTATAATGAGTTTACTTTTGCATGTGTTTGTCCTTCCTTCATTTGTCGTGACTATCCTACCCATTCTGTTTCTTTTGCACTCCATTCTCAAGTATTATTCTTACTCCTCCAGTTTGTAGTGTATTTAGTGCTGTGGCCTGTGGTGAGTTCATTTCTCTTGTCTGTAGAATAGTAGGCAGTGATAATCTTAGCACACCAGTTCTTCAGTGCTTAACTTGAGCTGCTGCAGCAGCATTCACTTTTGAAGAATAGCTCTTACATTTCCTCAACAGATGTCAAACCAGAGCAAGAGAGAGAGAAAACAAAATAGTGAAACTTATTCCTTTACACATTAAGCACTGAGTTCTTAGTGCCCTCAGTACTTCATCAGCAACATTCTAAGTATGACACCCCATTGTGTCATTAGTACCACCATTCATAGTAACTTTAGTATTTGAGGCATGAGGGGTCTAAGCACAGCACTTCTTGGTGAGTTCAGTACATTGCTCTACAGTGTCCTTAATATTTCAGTTTATATTAGATTCATGACTTCAGTTCCTAGTGACTGTGTCTCTCCTATTCTCTCTGCTTTTATTAGCTTTGTTAACTTCAACACCTTATATTCCTCCTTTGCGTCGGCATTCTTTCTGCGGCAGTCTAAATCACCTATGTTTCTGTGCCTTCCTTTATTAGGTTTTGCTTGCCACAGCCCTTGCACTGTGATTGAAAAATCTCTTGTAATTAAACAAAAATCTTAAAAGTGACCCACATCCCACTCATTACTTAACATTTGTTGGCTTGCTTGTCACTCTGATTTCCTTGCTTTGTACTGGTCATCGCTTGTCATTTCCTGTAGGTGTCTGGTTCCTCTTCATGTGCTTTCATGTATTTGTCTCTTCTGTGTAGCTTAGGCCAAGTACTTCTTACTTTTCAAGTCTTCATCCACATCTTGTGTTGCTGGAATTTCTTTTTTATTTGTAACCAAGGTCTTTTTCTGACTTCAATTATTTGGATTTGTGCTTTTTAGGAACACTAGTCCATTGTGTAATCACCCTCCCTCCTCTGTCCCTTGTCTAGTCACCAACCACACCCTTCTTTTGCCATCTGTTTCCCACTACCCACACCATCACCCCTTGTGTTTCTGACCCCCTTTGAAACCCCCTGCCCAACAAGGGTCAGGAGTGCTTCTTCACTGAACTCTGTTCTAGAAACCTGTGTGTTGCTAAATCCTCTTCCAACATTTGTGATTTTCTTCCAATTCTCTCTTGAGATGGTAGAACTAATTGTTGCATTAAACTAGTGTAATATGGATTTTTTTCAGTAAAACATTCCACAAGACAACTTTTTCTTTGCTCCCAGCCAATCCTAAGTGTTCTTTATTAAACTTTGACAAGAATATATTATTGTTTTTTTGGGGAGGGGCAAATAGCGTCAACCAGCCTGGTCTTGCTCCCCTCCCCCCACACAATTAATCCCATTTAATGGTGGCCAAATGTGGCAGCTGTGTGTAAATTATTGATTTTACACTACTTGCTTCAACGTTGCCCCCAGATATTCGTGCATCAATAGAAGGTATTATTAAAATGATGCCAAGGACTTCATGCGCTGCCATTATGTTACCGTCTCAAGGGTCAGGAGTTTAGAAGCTCGTGGTGTAAGAGGGATACATAATAATGTGAACTTCAAGCTCCACCCCCTCACCCTGGGATGACTCCTGGTGGCCTGCCACACTGGGAAACGCATTGACGCCCACCGACCACGCATGCAACCTGTGATTCATACTGGACTCATCACTATGAAGGACCCAGCAGGTTAACGTCACCTCCTCCTCCTTCTTCAACACCCTCCTCATGCTTCGGAAGATCTGCAAATCGATCCCCACTGGACCCAGAAGGCTCTCATAAGCAGCAGACTGGACTACAGCAAAGCCCTCTACGTAGGAACCATGGGCAAGCTCCAGAAAAGACTGCAACGCATACAGAACGTCTCCGGACGCCTCATCCTGGACATCTCCGCCACAGCCACATCACAGCCCACCTGAGAGACCTGCACTGGCTCCCCGTCAACAAGAAAATCAAGTTGAAACTCCTCACCCACGCTCACAAGGCACTGCACAACACTGGACCTGAGTACCTTCTACACCCCGACCCAACAGTTTCGCACAATTTACCTTGTCCTCGCCACACATCCACAGAACGACCACTGGTGGCAGATCGTTCTTCCACCTCGCCGCCAAGATGTGGAACACTCTTCCCACCCACCTGCGACAGACACAGGACCTACTTACCTTAAGAGACACACTTGGCTGTTCGAGCAGTAGCAGCCCCCCGCAGCACCTTGAGACCCTCACAGGCAGTAGTGTGCTTTACAAATGCTTTAATTAATTGATTGATTTAGGCATCGTAATTTGTGGAGATCTGCTTTTTTATTATGGTGTTTGGCAGGTTTTGTTTAAAGAAAGGCATGGAATGGAATGTTAAGAAATCCAACCAGCTACAATGTGATGAATGTATCTGAAACAGGTGTGTGGCCCTTCCCTATTAACCCTTCTGTCTTTTTAAGCATGTTGCACAGCAGTGCGGGCTGCTGTGCGTGGTTTAAAGGGAAACAAGCATTGGCAAAGCCTCAAGATTTCACTTAGGCAAGGCCTATTGGTGTTTTTAGTGTTTTTGAAAGACGTTGCACAGTAGGGCAGGCTGCTCTGCAACATGCTTAAAAGTATATTTTCCAAAGCAGTCAATTTCCTCTAATGAAAATGGGCTGCGTTTAAAAATGAAAACACACTGATCACAAAAATACTGGTTGCAAATCTGGCCCTTAGTTGTTTTCTTGGCTGAACGTTTTCGTTTTTTGCCCTGTATATTTAGGGATGTTATTCTACAGTATATTTCAACCGTTTGAGCTTGTAGTTTCAAATGATAATCACAGGTTCCTGAT